>NC_064617.1:275938755-277188755 GCF_023898315.1 Schistocerca nitens | reverse complement strand
GGGCATGGATGTGTATGACATCCTTAGGTTAGTTAGGTTTAAGTAGTTCTAAGTTCTAGGAGACTGTTGATCCCAGAAGTTAAGTCCCGTAGTGCTCAGAGCCATTAGAACCAATAGTCTCCCAAATTTGAGGGACGTGACTGAGTCATCATAGATCAAAATGGGTCCCAAAACACTGTTCCACACCTGAGGTAGCTAACACACGCTTGTGCGGTAGAAATCGACTCGGAGGTACACCAGTGGTGGATGAAACTTTCACTGCCAGTATTTGGGCAGCAAGTGGAGAGCGTAAAGCTGCCCATCGCCAGTCTTTGTGCCAATGTCCTGGGTTAAATCCCTACTCTCTCCACAGTGTCCCATGAAGAGAGGACACGTGGTTGTGTTGATGGTGATATGCTTTCTACAACTGACTTTTATTTATATGCTAAGACCAAAAAACGGGGCACCACGAAGCAGTTATACAAACTGGTCACAAACCAATATCCATCCAGGTATTGAGGGAAAATGCGTGATTGTAAACTTTGGCGGCAGATGGATGAATGAGAACATCTTGATAGCAGGGCATAAAGACTTTGCAAAATTTTATTCTGTGTACTTGGAGAGTAATTATGCCTCGCAGACAGGCACGTGAGCAATAGAGGCAGACGTCAGCATTTGAGAGGACGTGTTGTTGGGGTCAACTAAAGCCGTTGGAGTAATCACTCGACGTTTGAATAGAGGCGATGCCACTATTCGACGAGTTTGGGAGGAATATATGAATCATGGCAGAACACAGTGTCAAGAAGCGTGCGGTCGACCTAGAGAGTCGACGGAACTTGAGGACAGAGCAATCGTCAGAGGGGCACTCAGAGCCCAGGATTCATTATTATTGTCGATCCAACGTGCAACTGGTGCTTGAGTGACTACAAGGACTGTTAATAGGTGGCTGACAGAAAGGGAGTGAGCTCGTGGCGCCTTGCACCACCTACCATTGACCTCCATACACCAACAAGCCCGTTTGTAATGGTGTTGGGCACATTGTGTCTGGAATTTCATTGAATGGAGTAGAATTGTGATGAGTCCCGATTCGAACTTAGCCCCGATGATCAGTGAAGACGTGTATGGAGATTCCCAAGGCAGCGGTCGGGTACCAACCTGACTGTCGCCCGCCATAGGGCCCCATAAGCAGGACGGTCTGGAGTGACATTTCATTTCACAGCAGGACCCCTTTGGTTGTCATCCGTGGCACCCTTAAATCGCAGCGGTAAGTCAACGATGTTCTATGTCTCGTTTTGTTGACCTTCATGGCAAGCCATTCTGGGCTTATATTTCGACAAGATAACGGCAGCCTGGACACGGTGGGACTTCTCCTGCTTTTCTTCGTGCTTGCCAAACCCTACCTCGGCCAGCGAGGTCGCCGGATGTCTCCACAAGAGTGAACATTTGGAGCGTTTTGGGTAGGGTCTTCCAACCAGCTAGGGGATTTTGACGATCTAACGCGCCAGCTTGACAGAATTTGGCATGATATCCTTCAGGAGGACATCCAACAACTCTACCAATTATTCAAAAGACGAATAACTGTTTGCATGAGGGCCAGAGTTGGACTAACGCGTTAGTTACTTGCTCAATTTGTGAAGCTCATTCTCTTGAATAAACTATCCAGTTTTTTTCTGAAATTGTAATCATTTGTTTGTCTGTACTTGTACAATACATCTACCGATTTCGTCCCATTAGGATAATTCCTTCGCGGTGTGTCGTTTTTTGTTTTAGAGTGTATTTGTCGCTGATAGTTAATGAAACATTCAAATGTGTTTGTTGGAAATCGAAAACAAATCTTACGGTCTATCGCATAGTGTTGTGGGTTTATTACAACCGATAATATTCAAATAGAACCGACCGCTCTGTTCATGCACACACTGTTCGTAATTGTAATGTATTTGAGCCTTTTATTCATGGATCTTGAACACTTATTAATTACTTGAGACAGAAAAGTCACTTCTGTCCATGCAGGGAGCACATCTTATTATTAATGATCTTTCCTGCTTATAAATTCGTCTATTTTAGGTAAGCCTTTAAGCTTTATGTGGAGTGATGATCAAGCTTTTACTGGTAGCAGACAGTTGAATGTAGAGAGCACTTTCCCAGTTCTCCTCACAGGAAGACTCTTGGCCTAGGTCCCTGACCTGCTAATCGCTGATAACCTCTACTTCTCGATTCAATGTTCGTTTTGTAAAGGCACAGATGTCGCCAGCAACCAAGTGCACGAAACAGTGTTACGTTCACACACAAAAGCCGCACAGCAATCCAAGTGAAGGCCATGCTACCTTGAACAGCTGTCCAAATGTAAAGAGGTAATTCCACCATGTGATAAGAATCACGTAACGTGCTACTGTCTCCATGTTTCCCGTGTGCTAGTGCATACAGTATGTTGATAGCCTCAAGATTCAGAGACATCATCCACGACTTTGTTCAGCGTAGAGTCCTCACGTTTTCTCCGCGTTCGACACCGCCGTGAGTGCGTAGACAATGGCGGGGAATGAATTTAAAATACTCTGCATTGGCAAGGTATGCCTTGACGAACTGCTGTACTGCGACAGCTATCCAGTCGAAGACACAGTTTTAAGGTAAATATTCCTGCTGTTTACTAAAAGCAATAGATCTTTAAGTGCCTGTTTGTTTTCGTGCTTGTCCTGTTTGATAAAAAGAATATAAAATCGCCAGTCTTTCTTAAGTATTCCCAGGTGAAACCTACGTAACATAGATACGTTAGGACTAGAAACAGAAATGCAATTTTCAAACAAGAGAGTAATTTCAATAAATGTTTCAACACGTCTCTATATGACCCACTTCTTGATTCGTGTTTGGCACATAAATGCTTTCCTTTTTCTCTGACACTTCAGCAATATTTGTTTCCACATTGTCTCACCACTGCACAGACGCTACAGTTCACCGGCAAGTTGTGCAGTATTAAGATCAATACAGCAAACAAAAATTATCTATCGTGAGTCATAAAACAATAAGTAATTCAATTCACTGACGTATGCTAGATAAGGAAAGAAAGTTCTCGCAATTAAAGCGACAGATTATAAAATAAGAAACTTATTATGAAATATGTCTGACATTTATTTCATACCGTATATTCATTCAACATGAAACTTGACCCCAAGGAGGAACGCTAAAACAGACTTGAACGAATATGTTTTTCATAAGTTATCATTCCTAGCAATTAACCGATCTCACTGCACTGTCGAAATGACCTTCAAAACTGATTCTGTGTTTAAATAAAAATTTGTACAAAATACTGTTACTGTTATCTAATGTAAACTAGTATTTACTGTCTTTATTTGCAAATGAAGTTGCACCTCCAGCCAGCTATTTACGAAAAGAATATTTTTAAGTAAATAAATTCTGCGACGCATTCCGGATTAAGCACGCCAATACATAGGCTTGTGACAGCAGAAGTTCAGTAAACATTAGAGATCGAATGGTGCAAGCGGACAAGATAAGAATGTTTATACTTCGTACATTTATTTTGCTGTCACAGGATTGATGTGGAAACCACTCATTTCGCTTGGCTGTTATTTATTATATATTAACTTAAGTGATTGAAAAATTTATCCACCTTTCCTTCCACAAGTTCCTTAGTGATCGTGTTTTCCTCGCAGCAGAAGAAGGCTAAGTGTTGAATGTCTGTTTATAATGTGCTAGATATTTCTGTTCCTGTTTTCTTCAACCCAAGTTATCCTGCAGCTTTATTTCTAATGGAGCAAAACATCTATTGGTGTTATTGATCAATACTGTGCCGCGTTAAATCAAATTATGAGCAGATTCATAATTTCATTACGTAATATTTTTATTTGTATAGTAACATAAACATGATAAGAGCCGTTATGACTCTCGACTGTATTTCCTAGGCTATGTCTCAGTGTCGTATCCAAAATGCACTCCATTCTTTACAATTTTTTAATAAAAAACTTCTTCGCTTAAAAAAGTTGTTGGCTTCAATCAGGTCAAAATTAGTTTTTAAATTACCAGAGGTTTATATACACTCTAGGGAGAAGTGTTTCAGCGGTTTCAAATGTTACTTATCCTCAGTTTTGATCACTTTTTATATTTATTTATTTATTTTTTGTCATCGCCAACATCCTCTTCAATATTTAGGTCTGTGGTCCTTTTTCTTTTTCAAGTTGAATTGTTCTTCCGTCTGACGAGGAGCCTTGGTACATTCTGTTGTATGACTGCATTATATTGTGATGGATTTACGCTGGCGAATGAAGAAGATATTCGTTAGTACTATGTCATAAGAAAACTCTTCAAACACAGCAGCACATTTTAATTGCTACGAAACTTACTGTTGTGCTTTATACTCAAGAGAAAAAAACCCTCGATGCCGTACTTGATGCTAGATCATCATTAAACAACATATCTTATCGTTGTGTAAGATTACTTCATATATTAGAGATGATACAAACAAAAGAGCTTTCGAACGACTTTTCTGTATAACATTTTGCTAACTGCTTTCATTTCTCGTTCCATATCTGGAATGTAATGGTTTCTCATTTACTCATGACTGGAGAAAAAGTAAACTGTTCTTTGCTCACATTTATAAAAAAATCTGAGAATATAACCAGAATTATTCTACTGTTTGCTTTCTCGCGGTTATGTTCCATATGCATGTTATATTTTCTCCAGAGCATGTCAACATTTCTGTCATTTCCCATTTCTGACACTGAAATGACACTTTAATCGTTACAAACAACCACCTAATTTTCTATGTACTAGTCCATACGATTTACAGGTTACAGTATTAAGTATAATTTCACATTTCTAAGGCTCTTCTATTTGACTAAACATGGAAACATCACGTTTCATCTTTCGAACAGAATCTTAAGTATGGTAAAAGATTATTTCTAGATAGTACAAGACAGAGAGACTAAGTTTACATCGAGAATTTTAAAATATATTGTATTACAGAAAGGGACACTGAGTTGCAAAATTAAATACTAAATCAGGTATATGGGTGATGTGATGTGGACTGGTATCACAAGACAGTTAAATATGTTCTTCCAACTTTGAAACTCCCAATATAATAAAATTCAAATCAAGTGCACTTCTATAAACGTCTTGAACCTTAACACAGACACTAGTGCAAAAAAACATTCAATTATCAATTACAAAACACAAGAGTTCCCGAAACTGTAATCCCTGCAAACTTACTACAGTAGCCACAGACACAAACGTGCCGTTTCCCATTCCACGCTGCATCTCTTCGTATCAGTTTCATGACTTGAATGTACAATTTAAAAAATAAAATTATAATCAATTAAACGTACACGTTCTGTAACGTTCTGATTTGATTCATAACGTTCTAGGAAAAAATAAAAAGTACTAAAAACACTATTTCCCTGTGTTGGCTAACAGAGAACTATCAATGACAAAAACTGGTGCTGTCTCCCATATACTGGCACATTCCAGATAGTCAGACAAAATCCGTTATGTACAGGCCTTCATTATAAAATAACAATAACATTCCTAAGGTTTTCAGGAGTAATGACAAAACGAAACCTTTGGCACAGAATGGTATGTATAAGTTCACTTACAAGCACTATGGACAATTGTAAGCTTGCTGTTCGGGCAGAGGTATGACATTTAATTAGGTTGTCGGAACACGAGAGAAACTAGAGACTAGAAAAGATGGATTCAACCTTTGAGATGCACCTTTTAACACAGAAGCAACCACCTTGTGATGTTAAGAAAAGCAGAAGCACTTGAAAACAGTAAATATATGACTGAAAATGGCAATTTATTTTAAATGTCAAAACACAATTTCCTTTTCCCCTTCGTTAAAATACGTTTCATTTACACAAATGTTTGATTATAATAGTAAAAACAATTTTATTGCTGCGCTCACTTTTTAAACTAACATTTTACTTTGCAACGTTTTCACTGCTCTATGTCTCTACATTCGTCTGTCTTGCTGGACGACTAAACCGGTCCACGGTCACCTGGTTCCAGTTGCAGGTTGGCTATCTAACGACTGCCAGGGACAACAAACATTTCAGTTTCAATATTTCATATAAATACAGACCAAAATTTAAATATTTAAAATGCTGTCAACACACATTTAGAGGTGTAATCTTATGTTCAAGGTTTAACACAGTAAGACTAGTATTACAGTTAGAAAGCGTGCATATGGCTTGAGGCAAAATAATTCAAAGAGCGCAAATGACCCTGATTCTGTTCATTCAGTATTTGAGAGTGAGAGCACTTAACGACTTCCAACATACTGTACACATAATTTCAAACACTTACGAAACTTTTTCTGCTAACAATCCCTCTCTCTCCTCCCAAGAAAATCTTGAAAGGGACAAAGTTTATCGCTTACTATATTTTCGCTGTTCATGCAGTAAAACTTGAGCACCAGGCATGAGTTTTTAATTTATTGCTTCTTTAGTACTAGCTCTATTAACAACACACTTTGCAACAGCATCCACATAAACCACCGAATGTATCTACAATGGGACTCTTGGAGCCTTCAGGCGCTTTTTTCTCAGGTGTTTCGGAAGATACTTGCAATTTCGTGTTTTGAATGTGTAACTGGGGTCAGCCCAGACATGCACCACGCCTTTCATGCGACACCCAGTGTCGATGAAAAGCGTCGGTTTATTCCCTGCTGCAAACAAAATAGTTTTAAAGCGAAGTTTTTCGTGCCACTTCGATAGAGTGGTCACAAATTAGTATATTGCGATACTCGTTTTATCGATATGTATTATCAGAGACAGTAAAACATGATGAATAACCAGTACTCAAGTGTGACTGAGAAGCGCTGCTGCATGGCGGTAGTTAGTGCTGTTGCTGCTGGAGTACTGGCTATTCCTTGTGTTTTACTGTCCCTGGTAATGCATATTAGTAAAACATATATCTCACTAGACTAATTTGGGACCGTTCTATCTAAAGCACACTTAAAATTTCGTTTTAAAAATCATTTTGTTCGTAATAGGGAACAAACCAACGCTTTCCGTCTACACGTAATGAGAACTGCCTGTTTGGGCCGACTCCAGCTACACATTCAAAACATGAAATTGCAAATATCTGCCGAAAAAACAGAGAGAAAACTCCTCACGACTCTTAGTTGAGAGGCCCTGTATATATACATATAGTTTAGGTGATATGTCACCTGACGACTGCCTGAAGACCCCCCCCCCCCCCAACACACACATCAATTCATTGGCCGTCCAATCGATTTTTTTTTTTTTTTGTCGGTTGGCTACTTGGGTATGGTCATCTGACAGCATTTTTTTAAATTCTTGTTCCCACTTCTCTAATATTTGATTTCAATTTCTCGACAGAGTCCTTGATCGGAAGTTGAGTTCAGGAGGCAATGCTGCCAATAACTGCAAAGTTTTGGCGGAATTGGGTGTCAAAAGTGATTTGTTTGGAACGCTTAACGTTAACTCTACAACTGGGAGGTAAGTTCTGGATGATTTTATTTTCTTGTTTTGGACGCACTTAGCAACACACTGAAATGTGACAACTGTTTTTTTTTTTAATTTTGGAGATTGTTCGCCGAAATGGGTAAACTAACTGAGAGAATCAAAACATTCAAGTGAAATTAAAGTTAATTATGCAGTGCTTGTTACTTGAGGAAGATGCATATTAGGCAAGAGCACTTTTCCTACCTCGTGCTGTGCCATGTATAATGTCAATATGCCATACCAATCACGCAGTTCAGTTTCGCCATTTTGATTCTGCGAAAAATAGAATCCCAGTGTAAGCTGGAAAAATCATTTTATAGGGAGTAGTTCTTATTGCTGTTGTTGTGGTCTTCAGTGAGAAGACGGTTTGATGTAGGTTTGGACGCAAGTGTATCCTACACAAGTCACAGTATAACTACTGCAACCTACATTCACTTCAGCGTGCTTATTGAAGTCAAGTTTTTGTCTCTCTTTGTAATTGTAGAGTGAAAATCAATAATGGGCTAAGTGTCAAAAGACTAATTCCGAGTTATTCAGTTATTTTTGTTTTGACAAAAATATTTTGATGGGAAAGCCTCAATAACACTTTTTTTTCTACAGTAAGAATCACACAAGCACTGCAATTTTTTAAGTGCCCTTCCTTTTATCAATGAAAATACATATTTTATTGTGAAAAACGCAGAACTTGCTAAATGCCATCGGCAAGGAGAGGTAAGTGCCATTGAAAGAAATCTCAAGGATTTATCAGTTTTGTTAATGATAAACATTTTTCAGATACATTTTACTGATACATTGTTCTGTGATTAAATTATTTTTAACCCTTCTTTTAATTTTATAGAGTACAAAGCAATTTTAATTGATTAACGTTCGAAAATTGTTCTATTAGCAGCTTTCAAATGCAGCATCTGTTACAGATCCTTTTTCTTTTCAGCAGACAAGTTGTTTTTACATTGTTGTGACGGTAAAACAAAGTCCTTTATTACGTAAGTGGGAACCCATTACTTAAAAATTTTGTAGGTGCTCCAGTCTTTCAAGTCCGTTAAACATTGTTCGCCTCTCGACGACACTAGGTGCAGTTTCTTTCACATGAATCCAACCATGTTTGGAAATATTTCTTTTCATTGTGTTAATGTGTGTATCAGCTGTTTTTTTTAAATAAAAAAGTTCTCAGATTGAAGCATAGTAACCACATGGATTTGTAAATGGCACATGGAAAGGATTATTGGTAAAACTCTGCATTAGCTCTAATTTCACTAATTTTCTCGTCGTGCTCATTTTGTGAGACTATGTGGAGGGAGCAATGCGTTGCCTAACTCTTCCCAGAAAGTACTTTCTCGAAATTTCAGTATTAAAGCTCTCTTTGAAGCATAACGCCTCTCTTGTAACGTCTGTCACTAGAGTTTATCGAAAATCTCTGTAACGCTCTCATACCGACTAAACAATCCCATGACGAAACGCGCCGCTCTTGGTACAACACTCAAGAATCGGTCGAACAAGCGCCTTGTAAGCCAATTCTTTATTGGATGCTAACATTCCACCAGAATTTCTAAAATCATTGGGGGTAGTGGCAACAAAACGACTAATAACACTGGTACATAGAATCTATGAGATTGGCGATATACACACACAAAAAAAGTTTTGCATCACCAAGGATCCGAGAGTTCGTGTACAGAAAATTGGAATAGAGATCAACATAAACATCATTTCCGCCCTTTTTATTCCTCATGAAAACCACATATTGCATGTTGTACCACCATACAGCGAAACCTTCAGAGGTGGTGGTCTAGACTGCTGTACTTACCGGTACTTCTAATACCCAGTAGCACGTCCTCTTGCACTGATGCATGCCTGTATTCATCGTGGCATACTATCCACAAGTTCATCAAGGCACTGTTGGTCCAGATTGTCCTACTCCTCAACAGCGATTCGGCGTAGATCCCTCAGAGTGGTTTGTGGGTCACGTCGTCCTATCCCAGGCATGTTCGATAGAGTTCTTGTCTGCAGAACGTGCTGGCCTCTCTAGTCGAGCGATGTCGTTATCCTTAAGGAAGTCATTCACAAGATGTGCACGATGGGGGCGCGAATTGTCGTCCATGAAGACGAATGCCTCGCCAGTATGCTGCCGATATGGCTGCACTATCGTTCGAAGGATGTCATTCATGTATCGTACAGCCGCTACGGCGCCTTCCATGATCACCAGCGGCGTACCTCGGCCCCACATAATGCCACCCCAAAACAGCAGGGAACCTACACCTTGCTGCACTCGCTGGACAGTGTAAGGCGTTCAGCCCGAGCAGGTGGCCTCCAAACACGTCTCCGACGATTGTCTGGTTGAAAGACATATGCGACACTCATCAGTGAAGAGAACGTGATGTCAATCCTGACTGGTACATTCGTCATGTTGTTGGGCCCATCTGTACCGCCCTGCATGGTATCGTGGTTGCAAAGATGCACCTCGCCATGGACGTCGGGAGTGAAGTTGCGCATCAAGCAGTCTATTGCGCACAGTTTGAGTCGTAACACGACGTCCTGTGGCTGCACGAAAAGCGTTATTCAACATGGTGGCGTTGCTGTCTGGGTTCCTCCGAGCCATAATCCGTAGGTAGCGGTCGTCCACTGCAGTAGTAGCCCTTGGGCGGCCTGAGCGAGGCATGTCTTTCTGTATCTGCTCCATGTCCAAACAACATTGCTTTGGTTCACTCCGAGACGCCAGCACACTTCCCTTGTTGAGAGCCCTTCCTGGCACAAAGTAACAATGCGGACGCGATCGAACCGCGGTATTGACCGTCTTGGCATGGTTGAACTACAGACAAGAGCCGTGTACCTCCTCCCTGGTGGAATGACTGGAACTGATCGGCTGTCGGACCCCGTCTGTCTAATAGGCGCTGCTGATGCATGGTTGTTTATATCTTTGGGCGGGTTTAGTGGCATCTCTGAACAGTCAAAGAATTTGTGTCTGTGATACAATATCCACAGTCAACGTGTATCTTCAGGAGTTCTTGGAACCGCGGTGATGCAAAACTTTTTTTTATGTATGTACTATCAAACTTTCGGAAAACTTTCATCCACTCAATTCCGAAGATTGGAAGAGCCGACAAGTGAGAGAATTGTTGTGCAATTAGCTTAACAGCGCCTGCATACAAGTTCCTGACAAGAATAATATGCAGAAGAATGGAAAAGAATATTGACAATCTGTTAGGTGACGATCAGTTTCGCTTTAAGAAAGGTAAAGGCAACAGAGAAGCATCTCTGACGTTGCAGTTGATAATGGAAGCAAGACAGTAGAAAAGTCAAGACACGTTCGTAGGATTTGGGGACTTGGGAAAATCGATCGACAGTGTAAAATGGTGCAATGTGTTCCAAAATCTGAGAAAAGTGGAATAAGCTTTAGAGAAAGACAGGTGATATAGAACATGTACAAGAACGAAGAGTAAACAACACGACAAGGGGACCAAGAACGAAGTGCTCTGATTAAAAAGGGCGTAAGACGCGGATGTAATCTTTCGCCCCTACTGTTCAATGTACACATCGAAGAACCAATGACGGAAATAAAAGAAGGGCTCAAGAGTGGGATTAAAATTCAAGGTGAAAAGACATCAATAGAAAGTTTCGCTGATGACATTGCTATCTCTAGTGAAAGTTTAGAAGAATTAGAGGATTTGTTGAATATGAGAACAGAATATGGACTGAGAGTAAATCGAAGACAGAAGAAAGTAATGAAGAATAGCAGAAATGAGAACAGCGAGAGAGGTAACATCAGAATTGATCATCAGGCACAACATTGTACAGTAGTGAAACATCATTGACCCGGAACAGAAGAGAATCGAAGCATTTGAGATGTCATGTTACAGGTCTATGTTGGATGTTAGGTGGACTGATAAAGTAAGAAATGAGGCGAGGAAAGAAGCATATGGAAGACACTGATAAGAAGAAGGGACAAGACGATAGGACACCTGTGAAGACATCAGGGAATAACTTCCATGTTACTAGGGGGAGCTGTAGGGTGCAAAAACTGTAGAGGAAGACAGAGATAAGAATAGCTCCAGCAAATAATTGAGGCCATAGGTAGCAAGTGCTACTCTGAGATGAAACGGTTGGCACAGGAGAGGAATTCGTGGCGGGCCGCATCAAACCAGTCAGAAGACTGATGACTGGAAAAAGCTGGTAGCTGCTTCTTGAAGTTTCACAGAGCCCCTGTAATATTCATCATTCCATCTCCACCATGAACATGATCATTTTCATGTACGACTAGCATTACAATTATAGCATAACAGTATCGATATTGTCATCACTGATTTAATTTTAACGATTGTAGAAAATCAAGTAAAAAGTTTTAAGCGTTGTAATATTTGTTTACACATAAAAAACCAGATTTTACTTTCATCTGCTTTACATTCGTTAAAATTTTTGTTAGGCATGTAAAACCTTGAACAATTTTATCCGCTGGCAGGCTAGCTCCTCGCCGGGAACTCAAATAACAATAAAGAAACAAATGAAATCTATCTGTATAAAGCGCCCATTGCTGAGTGCGTAACCTCTGTCTCGATTAAAGTCATTGATCCACATTCCATTTTCTACAGCGTCTTTGATGACTCAGTGCCAGTAATTTGAGTGGAAAATGGCTCTGTTCAAACGTCGGCTACGTGCATGTATTGCCATTAGTTCCATGTCTGCAACATCTTCAGTTGCAAGTTCGAACACATGCTGATGTCAACATTTCGTCACCACAATATAGTCTGCTAAAAACTGGATTTTTTTGATCCTTCACTATTGTATCGTGCAACGAATTTACACTCACCTGATAGGCCTAATGCTGACCTGGAGCTTAACAGATGGTATGAGCGACAGTGCAAGTTGACATTTCTCACATACCCTTGATGTTCCAAACACGAAGGTCACACTAAGTACAAGAAAATCCTTAATCTGAGAATCAGACACCATACTTTCTATTTTTCGTCGCTTATTTTCTGGTAACTCTCTTCGGATGAGATTATACAGTAGTGAAGATACTGAGTTCAATGATGATATTACTGAACACTGTATAACTCACAGTGCTCGATGTCACGGACATAAGCGCTGTTCCCAAAATTGATTATATAAAGTATGTTCGAAACTGGTACAAATTTAAAATTTTCCACTACAACTCAAAAGCTACACCCTAGTCACACACATACAAAGTGCACACCACTTATGATAGAGCGTATACTACGTCAGATATTAAAACATACACTAGAATAAAAAGAATTATCAATAGAAATTAACTGTGTTTGTCTATTGAAGAAGTTTCTTTCCACCCGACTGCGTTCAATTCGTGACTGCACAGTTACAAAGTGAACGATTTCGCCATATGCTGTGACAATCGAGAGGTAACAGTCTATAGATTGCGTGGCAGGGCGGGCGACCTGTTTTGACAGCTGAGGGACAGGCCCGCACGTGGCTCGCCCTGATAGCAACGACGCATCAAGCTCCAGGAGGTGGTGGTCAGGCTTTCGGACACTTGCCGCAAGCAGAAGACAAATTTCGACTCCGCTACTGGCAGAAGTTAGAGCCTGCGAAACAGCCCAGCTATCAGAAGTGCAGCAGGTGGAGAGGTGCATTACTGGCAAGTGTTACTGAATGCCGTGCAGTTGCGATCGCGATCATTGGCGGTCGGCATGGTTCGCTGGACGTTTGTGGTCACCCCCTTCGCCAGATTGAGCAGCGATCCGTCAGGCAAGGATGGCCCTTTCTTGTACTCGAGTCCGCTTTCAAGCCGCCGTCTCCGCATCTTACCCGAAACAGCCAGTACGTAAGGAGCGTCCTTCTTCTAAATCTTGACTTCTTGAAATCAGGTTGCCAAATGAAAATACCGACCATAATTATTAATGATCCCCCTCTGAACGGGTGGATTTTAGACATACTGTAGTAGTCGCATCTAATACCAACATATTTTCAACTACCTTTCCATTGTACCGAGATATAGAGCTTCTTTTCAATATCTGGAAATCGAAATATTTAAAACTTCTGGGAAACGAAACCAATATCTTCGACTATGTTAATATGTAATTAGTTCTTCCAGCATAAATATAACCGCTTCCTTACTCCGTCTGTACGGTAGCTTCTTTCCACACTTATTGACTGCGACAGAATCAGCCCATCGCCGTGCGAGGAACAGGAAAGGTACGATGTAAAAAGAATACGAATGTTCGCTAAGCATTTTCAACGCTACATTTGTGACTATTTTAATTACTACGACTGACAGTCCAAAAAAATTAGGAAAGAACGAATGGGTACACGAATGGTTGAAAAGAAGAAAGACATACTCTATGTTAATTTACTCGCCAAAATGCGATATCCTTTACGGACAAAAATTTATTAATAACGTGTTGCGGCCCAACGTACAAAATAGGGAAAGAAAATACTGCCATTGAAAAGGAAATTGCAGTTGAAAATTGTTAGATGTAACTGTAATTTCTGATGACAAGAGGGTCATTTAAGTGGTGCTTAACATTGGCGTCGTTAAGCTAAATCTCACCACTTATTGCACAGTTGTAACGCCTGACACACTCTTCAATTTTTTGAAGTAATAAATTCTGATTCCCTTCACACTTTGCACAGGCTTCAGAATATCAAAATTATAAATGGTCGTTTACCATTTCGGCATGTCTAAAACTCAGCCTAAACAGACAACATCGTTTATATGCAAGAATTATAGTACACTTTATTTATAACTTAATGCCGATAATGCCAATGCAGTATATTTAATAGCTTTAACTAAATAATCTGCGAAGACTCTGTACTCTTCCTAGGTTACTTTTTAATGTATATTAGTCCAATTTTTGAATATAGGAAAAGGCTTTCAAGCAACATCTAATGTTGCCAGTCTCTTAACTTTTTTTTTTATTGCTCTCTCTATGCTCTTGTCCAGCTTCAAGAACTTCTTCTTCCCGTTCTTCCCTTTGAGATCCATCTCCAACTTCATACACACGCAGTTTTTGAGCTCCACTCCCTTCTTTCAGTACTCCGCTAAATAGGTGATTCCAGGGTGAGAGTTCCCAATACCATTATTTATTATGTTGTGCCAACCTTCAACAACATTCGTCGTTCATTGCCTTTTTTCGTAGCACTTCCACACTACTATGGGGATATCTTCACTCTGCAACCACTTGGCCATGAATTAGTTAATATATTGAAAGAGCAGCTTCTTTCTTGAATCTTAACCCATCCGTGCACACGTGCTGACATGAAGTCTAAATCCTTCGTTCTTGTGATAGTTGCCGGCCGCGGTGGTCTCGCGGTTCTAGGCGCGCAGTCCGGAACCGTGCGACTGCTACGGTCGCAGGTTCGAATCCTGCCTCGGGCATGGATGTGTGTGATGTCCTTAGGTTAGTTAGGTTTAAGTAGTTCTAAGTTCTAGGGGACTAATGACCACAGCAGTTGAGTCCCATAGTGCTCAGAGCCATTTGAACCATTTTGTGATAGTTCTCTTCACAAGCTCTTCTTTATATATATTATTTTACTTGAGTGGAAACGACGAAGGGCCGATACCACAGCTGCCTCAAAATCGACGTTCACTTCTCTAGGACACCACTGAGAATCTGATGGTTTAAACGTGTGTGTCTCTTTTCTTATTAGGGAACAGTGTAAACACGGCAGCAAGAATTTTTGTTTCATCACTGGGACCTGCTAACACAGCGTGTATGATGTAGATCTGTGCAAACTGCCTGCTGCACCTCTCAAATGTTCCGTCCATAAAAAAATGGCAAGACGTTTTTAAGCTACCTTTTCTTTTGTTTCGACTAAGAAAGAATATTCTCTCCTCTAATCCATCGTCTTCGAGAAGAAAAACTACTGCCATCTTGCATTTTAAAGAAATCTTCGTGAAGATCAATTTCATAAGAATTCTTGGGCTCGTGTTGGTTCCCCTGAGTTTAATGCAGCTGATAACACAAGATCCTCTTCGTAGGTTCTGAGTTAGGTATCACTGTAACAAAGTCATAACCATTGTAAGGAAGCATAGGAACACAGCAATCAGTCGCAGTCTTGTTGCTTTTTTTTATTACTCTTGTATGGAATGTGCAACTGATTGTGGCTGGGTTAAAAACTAAGATAGCCAGTAAAAGTCCAAGGGCACCGTCAAAAAACTGGTAAAATCCTAGTTTAAAATTATGTGCCATATTATGCTCGATACAAGAGAAATGTGTATTTGAAAATTTGGATTACGACAGGTGAGGCTGTTTAAGGGCAGAGGCCATCTGGGTTCAGGGCATTGCATGTGGTTCTCCCCTGGACTTTATATAGCCATTAGACATTAATAATCGATCACACACCTTGTATCCTTAACTTCATAGTAGCAAACGGACACAAAAACGTCGCACCGTGGACGCCTACATCGCTGTCACAGAATTCGCCACTGCATCAGCGAAATCAGAAACAGGCATAATGTACCCAGAAAACATCATTTGAAATCGGTTCAGTGAAAATATGAGACGACAGAGTGGAGAACCTCGCTGTGACTTCCAAAGGACGAAAACAAGATTGAGGTTTAATGGCCCATCGACGGCGAAGTGATTAGTGATGAGCAAGGATAGGCACAGAAATGCGCCAGTTCCTTTCCAGAGGAACCAACCTGGCATTTATCTTGTTTATGAAAACCACGTAAAACATAAATCTGTACAGGGTGTCCTAAGAATGTTGCGACAATTTCGAGGCGTGTTAGAGCGTGTCTTTAGGAACAAATCGAGGATAGCAACTCGTGTCTGGAAACGTCATCCAACGACGAAGTTATAGGCACCAGCGCCAGTCACTAGGCCATCCCCTCGGCAGTAAACGTGACTTTGCACGCTGAAGGACCTTAGGCAGAGCACCTCGCAACGTTATTTATAATTCAGTGTCGCACCTGATTGCCACGATCAGCAGTGGAGAAGATGGAGCCAGCTGCTGTGTAAAAAGGCTTTATCTCCTATAAATGCGATGCTCTGTTGCCTTGGTGGATGACGTGTTTGTATGCATGTTTCCATCTGCTGTATGTACCGAAAAACGCTGAAGATTTTAGAGGGTTCCGGATCAAAACCCACATCCGAACCGTCATCCAATGAGGCAACAGAACATCGCATTCATAGGAGATAAGGTCTTTGTATGCAGCAGCCAGCTCCATGTTCTCCACATAGTAACAATCAGTCGCGATCACTGATTAACAAACAATATTGCGAGGAGTTTCGCCGTCGGTCCTTCAGCGTACAAAGTCACGTTTGTCGACGGAGCGGTGGCCTCGTGGCAGGCGAAATCGCCTGTAACTTCGACGCTCAGTAGAGTCGTTGGATGACGTTTCCAGATGCGGGTTCCTATCCTCCTTCCTCAAGACGCTGTGAACTTTGTCGCAACAATTCTAGGACACCCTGCATAACCAGGTGAGATTTAAACCTTGGTCGTCGTGAATACAAGTCCAATGTGTGAACAACTGCGACACATCTCTCAGCAGTGACTTCTAGTTCAAACTTAGTGTTATGCCTCGTTTCTAACCACTGATTCCTCAACTGTTGAAAAAAAAATTTTATTGGTCTCAGAGAAATTACAATTTTAACCATTTTCGACAACAAAATAATAGTTTACATTTTGCAATCAAGCAAACAATGCCTGAACTTCTCTTCGGAGCCATAATACCGCAAACTACCACTTTAAATAGTTGTCCCGCGTCGTAAATACACATTTCTCATTGTCCCCTTTCTTTTTCTTCTGCTCGTCATAAGTTTTGATCACGTTACACCGTTACTACTAAATGCAATACATAGGTCTTGTTGTGGCACAGTTGTTGCGTAACAGTTCTTATGTAGATTTTGTAAAATTAAGTACAGTACTCTGCTCCGACGTAAGAGAGGACCCGGAATTCATAATCGTGATTGAGTAAATAAATTAGTGAAATACACTGCAACAAGTTTATTCATGGGTGGTAGTCTGTCATGGTCATGGTCATGGTCATGGTAACCAATTCACATCTATGAAGTATCCATTGCTGCAAACCTAGAGCAATTTTTTGATACAATAAAGATTATTTTATCTTTTCTTAATTTTTACACACAGTCACATGAACTTTTATCAATGGCGTAAGCGGTGTCAGTCAGCCAGTAGTCACATCGAGCTTGGAATTGTGAAAACTGATGTCACTGCGTCGGCATAAAATGTAAAAGAACTTTAATTTCTTAATTTCTAAAATAGTACCGGTACGTCATTTTTTCAAATTAAAGTTTATTCCAGTTAAAAATACGAGTCGTAAGATTGCAGGTATTCCGATTTCGGCTGTCTGGTTATTACCAATAGCCCAAGCAAATGTACGTTGTACAATGGCTGCGTTATAAAGTTATCATCATTCGGCCAGTGACGAGATTTCTATTCTGCGTGACACGTCATACGTTATGATGCAGTCATTGGGCAAGATCATTAGATACACTATTTATAATGGATGGATAGTCAAAATCAGTAAAATCAAAGTATTTTGACTTGATTATTTTATTGCAATAACACTTACTGATTCACATATACTTCCGGTTGTTCTCGCCTAATATGGCACGCACACACACACACACACACACACATTATAAGCTTTTTCAAAGTTTTATGCTTACGTAAGCATAAAAAGATTTCAAATTGAAATACTCTACGTACTGACAGCGTCTAAAGATCAAAACGGGAAATTTCCCCGCATCATCTTACAGAATAACGTGATCTTACTTCAGATTACAAACTTTGTAGTATGTTCGCTGATAATGGTGTCCTATTGCTTTTTATCACAAAGACACGTAATTTTTCTGGATATTTATTCTTGCTGTTCTTCGCACAGCCTTATTAAAGAAGAACTCGAGTCGTTTGGCGTCAACGTGAATCAGTGTGAATTAATTGAAGGCTGTGAAATACCAATAGCGATATCCATCGTTAATGAAGGAAGTGGATCGCGAACATTCCTGTACTACACAGAGGACTGGCCGGAGGTTTCGTACGAAGCTTTTCTAAAAATAGATTTGTCACAGTATTCTTGGATTCACGTAGAGGTACGTTCTCAAAATAATTCTATAAATATCTATATTTGTTGTTACTGTTTGGGCCAAGCATGTTATATAATATCGCCTGGAACTATTTATTTACAAAGTTTTGCTGTTATGTGAAATTTCGTTGATTCTGTACTGTCATCCAATCCATGTGTACTGTATTTTCTCCTAGACGTAATTACACCTGTCCGTCATGTCTGTCCAGATGCGGAAAAATGACCAGCTGAAGCAAATAGTACAAAGGATTACTGAATGGAATTCGACACGTGCGGCTTCTGGAAAACACAGTCCAGTTCCGGTGTCTCTGGAAGTAGAGAACAACGATGATCGGTGTCTGGAAGTCATGCCACTTGCTGATTTCGTCGTCGTCAGCAAAGACTTCGCTAGGGTTCACGGATACAACTCAATGCCTGAGGCCCTGGATGGTCTTTATGGACGTCTGAAACCTGGGTAAGATATTGCACCATTTTCCTTCAAAAAAATGAAGGTACTGTAGCACATAAAGCGAATGATCATTTCCCAAAGCGGGTATCAAATTCCGTTCCCTACCTTGCGAAACAATTTTCTTTAGTTCCTTAGACAATACTGGGCGAATGTTGAGAATGTTTCATGAAAAAACATTACATGTAACTCGCGTTTAATAAATCTCGGGGATAGGCCTCTGTAGATTTGGAAGCAAGTCAAGGATACAGAATGATTTTTTCACTCTGTAGCGGAGTGTGAGCTGACATGAAACTTCATGGCAGATTAAAACTGAGTTCCAGATCGAGACTCGAATTCGGAACGGAGTTCCAATCTCGATCTTGGCATACAATTTTAATGTGCCAGGAAGTTTCAAGTCAAGGATATACATTTTCGCAGGTGTTCTTCATTTTTAGCATCCATCTGAAAACTGAACTTGAAATGCTTCGGACAGCATTTTCATGCGTAAAAGGAAGTTCCGTGAAGGTTGTTCGACAGAGAGCGGAAAAGATCTGATGGCATAAGATCAGATGAATAAGGTGGGTGCGGAATGAATTCCCAACCCAACTCTTGTATTGCGTTTTTTGTTAGCCTAGCAGAACGCGGGCAGCGTCATCGTGGATCAGCATGACTTCTCGCACTCTTCCTGGTCGTTATTCTTGGATTGCGTCTGCAACATTCTCCAGTTGTTGACTGTAAATGCCAGCAGTGATGTTTACGCCTCGGGGAAGAAATTCGTAGTACATTTGTTTCACCAGATGCATAACATTATCTTTTGTGGGTGTGCACAGGTCTTTGTACGGGGAGTCGCTGCTTTGTTTGGGCTCAACCATTCCTTTCTTTCCCTTATGTTAGCTTAAGGACTAGCAACGACACAGGATAAGAACAGTCGGTGTTGCTCACGAACCAACTGATGACGAGCAAGCAGAGATGCATATATGGCCATCCACATAATTTTGTGATTTTGGCTTAGAGTATGCCCAGACGCCCCATTTTTGAACCTCCCCCATCCCACGCAAGTGTCGCGACGGTGGGATGATCACAGTTCATCACATTTGCCGGTCTCCTAAGCACACTTACATGGATCATTGAGAATTAATCTGTTGAAACGTTCTTCATCAAATCCTGAAGGTTTTCCTGAACGTCAAGAGTCAGTAATGTCAAAACGATACTCCTTCAAACGAGAAAACTATTTGCTTGCCGTGCTCTGTGCAATGGCATTATCCTCATACAAGACACAGATGTATATGGCTGCCTCCGCTGCTGTCACCCCTGTATTGAACGGAAGAATATCTCGGAAATGTCCCAATATTTCCACTTGGCAACCCATTTCCTGTCGTCCACAGCTTCCCTCATTATCTCAGTTAACATAATGACATTATGTAAACTCAAACAACAACAGTGAAGTACAAATAAAAAAACGACAATCGATATATAAATCCTTAGCAACCGGAATATCAACATGCAAAACAAAATCGCTACAAATTATGCACCAACCTAACAAAATGAGGGGAAGTTAGGATTTTTACTTGATCCAGTCATTTTGATTTGGATTTGCTATGGTTTCCCAAATTACTCCAGATGAATGTCGATAAAATTCCTGATGACAGGTGTAATCTAGGTCGACCTAGTTATAGTCACAATATAAACTAATCCAACTCAACAACAGACAATTCCAATGAACCTTTCTCACGCCCCGAGCAATTAGTAAACTTATATAGACATGCATTATGACTTCGTGTGTAAACACTGGTAAGTGACAGTTGACGAGAAACAGAGTTATTGCATGTAAAACATGATGTGTGGTCTGCCTTATTCGTGTTAGTTGATAGTTCCATGATAACCGAGAAATGGCATCTCGATCTCTGATTTCAGATTGTCACTAATGGCAACTTTCTCAGGATTGTCACTTGTAAATACTGGTACGTGCCAAAACATGGCTGCAACTAGTAATAACTTGCGTGTGCTTGTGACAGGTAAACGCTTTATAGGGGCGTTTCGTACAAATGCGAGATGACGTGGGCAACTGCTATTAAGACAAAGATTCTGAATATGTTCCTCAGCGCAAATGCGTTCCAAACGTTGTTGCTAGTCAGGCAAACGCGAATAATTACTTAAGCAAGTAAAAAATTTTAAGCTGTATCCATTACCATCGTTTACGTGAATTTGGGTGACAGTGTGAAGGCGGGAGGGTTAAGGCTCATTCTTAACATTGTTTACGTGCTGTAATGAAGTGTCAATGAAATTAATTTTATATTGTGTTTGATCATAGATTAATTTTTAAGGTTGTTATACTTCATTATTGCAAAAATTGGTAACGCAAATCTTAGCATCATAAACTGACACTATTCGGACCTTTTAAATCTGCATGTTTTAGAGATTTCACAGTAATCTTTCGTTAAATCGAATAGCAAGTAAAGAGTGATAATGACGTTTTGTCAAATGAAGACACGGCTGGAGACCGTGGCTGTTATATGAAATAAATTGTTGATAGTGTACAGCACGCAACCACAACTTGATTTTAGGTTACTTTATTCAGAAAGTACTGTTACCGGTTACGAAATTATATTTTTCATCATCAGACAATTTTCGCGCGTTCGTCAAAACGTTTGGTTTAATGGTGAATTGCCGTGAAATGTCCACGGGAGCATCTGATTTCACTGTTTTCTTCCAACAAATCATATTCGTAATGTTGTTTCTTTCTTTCTCAATCACATACGTTAGTTTGCGTTATTAACATTTGGAGAGCAGGGTCACAACATTATTGTGATTCAAAGACCGCACCCGAGTATAGATTGGGCTGCGATTTTCTCAGCTTGCGAGCCCACCATCGCTCGAAAATTGGACTTGTTTCATAAAAAGAATATGCACTGACCTGCCCCTTGACCGGTGCTGCCCTTTGTGGTCAATTTCTAGAATTATTTCGACAGAAACATCAGGGAACTTAAATAAACAGCTGCTGTCGTGAACGGCTGAGTCAAAGATCGCACCGATGTATTTCACGTGTGTACTCGTTAGGTTTCGCAGTTTGCTGTAATTCTGCTACAAATTAGTTACGTTTGTTGAGTGAGAAAGAAATTTTCGAAACTCAAGAGGAAGAAACTGCTCAGAAACTCAGTTCACACTTTTTTCTTGGGAGGACAATTATACTTTCTGACACCATTATTCCTAAGCCCAATATTCTTCAAAGTGGCCAGTCTCGAAAGTGTTAAACACTTTCACCTGGTCACAAAACGAATTTCCAAAGCGCACCACATGTTTTGAACTCAGTAACAACACATGTTGTCGTCTTCCTAACTCCATGCTGGCGAGCCATCTGGCTGGTGCAACACATGTTGTCGTCTTGATAACTCCATGCTGGAGAGCCATCTGGCTGGTGCTGATGACGGCGTAACTGTCAAAGATCTTGTATCTCCCCACCTTCAACAGGATGGAATTCATTTCCAGCTACACTTCAATATGATCTTTTTGCTTCTTATGCTTTCAAGCATCGTTTCCTGTAGTTTGTCCTCATTTAACAAAATCACCCGGTAGATGGACTTTCACTGTTTAACATGTTATAACACGAAAACTAATTACCGTACGAGTACCAGACTTGGTAGCATTAATATCAAGGAAATAGGGAAGAGAAATAATGCAGAACCAATTCAGTTGAAACACTTTTACTGTGTTGCTATGGTACCATTACATACCGATACCATTACTGCTACAAAAGGGAAGTAATAAGGCGTCCATCAGTGTCCAGAAGGATCTGAAAATGTAGGATTGCAATCTGCACAGCAGAACGAAGCATGTCCGTAGGTATGCTGTCAACACCTCTTGATATGCTGCGCTTCAGATCAGCACATATGTGAATGTTCCCCTTGTAAAGCCTGTCCCTCAGGTAGCCCCACAACCAGAAATCACAGGCCGTGAGATGAGGTGATCGTGCCGACCAAGCATTTGGAAACTATCGGCTCATAATTCGATTGCTTACAAATGTATTTCGGAGAAGCAGGTGAACTTCACGAGCGATGTGCGGTGGGGCTCCATCTTGCATGAAAACTGTTGAGTTCAGGAGAGATCCTGTAGGGTGGGTATGACACGCTGGCGAAGCATATCGCAGTAACTCCGACCACTGCACGTTTTTGGTCCTTGAGCGCCAACCTGTTCAAAAAATAATGGGCCAACGATGAACGTAGCCGCGGAACCATGGCATACGGTGTCACATTCACAATACAGAGGAACTTAATGGACTGTAACTGGAGGTGCAGATCACCACACTCGGCAATTCTGTGTGTTCACCTCAGCCGTCAGAGAAAAATGAGCTTCGTCTGTCCATAGGAAGGTCCAGGGTCAGCCCTCGTCAACTTCAATCGTTGCGGGAAAGTGGAGAGCGAAGTCAACACGTCGTTGTGCATCCTGTGATGCAAGCTGCTGTACGTGTATGGACTACTGGATGTTCAACTGTCGTGACACAGCACGCGCACTGCCTGGCGATCGGGAATTGCGCGCAGCGTTGTCTGCCGTAGCAACAGCGATTTCATCAACCACCTATGGTGCAACCGGTCGACGGGCTCTTCCCGGAGGAACGCCCAGTTTTCCAGTTGATTCGATCTTCTTCATAATGCTCAGCACAGCAGGTGGCGAAGGAGGAGCCTTCCGTAATCGTTTCAGCCAGCTATATTCTCAAAGTGCAGCTGCAGCATTACTGTTGTTTTGAGCTTCGCCAATAATGCCCAGCTCCTTTTGCCCAGGCTCATGTTGACACTTCAACAAGTGCACTGCGACTGGTCAGATGTGTGACGCTATGAATCAAGATGACTGATCACAGCACCTGGTGGCCATAATTGGAATTGGACGGTAGCGCTGTGATGCATGGACATTATGCACCCCATACTCTGGATATTAATGCTACAAAGTTTGGTACTCGCATTGTTATTAGTTTCTGCGTTATAATGTGTTAAATAGGGAAAAATGGTTCAAATGGCTCTGAGCACTATGGGACTTAACTTCTGAGGTCATCAGTCCTCTAGAACTTAGAACTACTTAAACCTAACTAACCTAAGGACATCACACACATCCATGCCCGGGGCAGGATTCGAACCTGCGACCGTAGCGGTCGCGCGGTTCCAGACTGTAGGGCCTACAACCTCTCGGCCACCTCGGCCGGCTTAAATAGGGAAAGTTTAATTAAAACCACCCGTTAGTATAGATGTAGATGTGGTCCGCAGTACGCATTATTGACAGGAGTGCTACGTTGCAGGGCGACGCTGGTGGTGCCGTGGGCGGAAGAAGGAGCGGCTGCCCGAGGTCCTGAGGGCGTGTTCTTCTCGCCCGCCTTCCCTCCGGATCGCGTGGTGGACACGTTGGGGGCGGGGGACACGTTCTGCGCGGGCCTCATGCTGGCCCTGGCCAGGGGTCGGCCGTTGGAGCAGAGCCTGCGTTTCGCCTGCCAGGTCGCTGGTACCAAAGTCGGTATGCGTGGCTTCCGAGGTCTCGGCGATCTGCTCAGGCAGCGAGGCGTTCGGCTCGGGTAGCCGCCAGCTTCGCAGATTACACGGTTCTGCAGCGTCAGCATCTTCTTCGTCCATATCATTTCTTGTGTTACAAAATAAACTTCACTGACTCTATATTTACTGTCTGTATCTCATTTCCAATAGAGTAACCGTCTGAGCAGCTGTGGCTATCGACTCGGCGGTAGTCGACTCAAAATCTGGTTGCAGGGAAGTTTTCAACGCCAGTAGCTGGCGGGCAATGCGATGACAAGTGGCTGTGTGACATTTCTTATCGATAGGCTTGCCACCGTGTCCTAGATTAATCTCCAAGACTCAAGGAGTGAGGGCATGTGACAAAGCCGATGATAATCAGTCCTTTGGATAGAAGTGTCAAGTTCGGCGGCTGTTCGTGAGTAGAAGGCTATGTGCCAGCACCGAGTTTCACCTTCTCTTTTCGCTTTCGTCCTCATCATCAACAACAACAGAAATACGAAATTGCACAAAACATACATTCACCAGTCACTTCACTAAAACGCAAGACAAAATACACTTCCCGTAGAAAAGCTAAAAATGGATTTGAATAAAGAAATTTTTGGAAATATTGAACCTGTTGATATCACCTGCCTGTTTTGACACATTACAACATCAAGATGTCAGATAAACCACTCATCGGTAGCAAACACGTGTAATTAATGCGCCGTAGTACGAATTATAGTTATTATCATGACATCAAAGCATTGGCCTCGCTAGTTCACGACCGAACTGTCACGTCCCAACCTAACGTCTACTCTAGTTCTCAGGCTACACCACAGAGCAACATTTCACCGCAACTTACTTCCCAAAAATGAACATCGAAAGCAAAATAAATATTGTTAGTGATCCTTTCTAACTCCGTCTGAAATGTATGACGATACATGCAACATATCATTACGTCAGGATTCAAAGCCAACATCCAATGTGGTTGAACCCATCTGAAATCCCTTCTGAAGGAGAAAAGGGAGGAAGATTCGGTTAAACGTCCTGTCCACCACGAAGTCATTAGAAGCGGAGTAAAAACTCTGGTTGGAGAAGGAAATGGGCCACTCTCTTTCAAAGAAACCATCCCAGCATTTTCTTTCAGTGATTGGGAAGTCATGTGAATCCTAAATCAAAATGATTGGACGATGATTTGAGTCTCCATCCTCCAGAATACGAACCCACGCCTCACCACAGGGCCACTTTCTGGATTGAGCGCGAGGGAACTTGTATCACAGCCAACAACGAATTACAGCAGGTACTATTCACCAGTGTAGTGATGTTATAATGATCATCAGCTGTCAGCAAGTACAAAGACAACTATACGAAATGAGCGTCACTCAGTAAGGTGTGACTGGGTCGCCGTAGCTAGATGGAGCCATGTTGCCAATAGTTGAGCTTATGGCTGGTGAAGAGTGCATCGTGTAGGATCCTCAAAGTGTGGCAAAGTTACTGATAACGTGGGAGGAATTTCAACAAAATGGCTCTAAGTACTATGCGACTTAACATCTGAGGTCATCAGTCCCCTAGACTTAGAACTACTTAAACGTAACTAACCTATGGACATCACACACACCCATGTCCGTGGCAAGATTCGAACCTGCGACCGATTCGAACTGAAGCGCCTAGAACCGCTCGGCCACAGTGGCCGGCTTAGAATAGTACAACAATACAATAATCGAATATTATGTATTGAATTCATGACTAATGAATCATTCAAACTCCATACTAGAATAGTACAAAAATACAATAAACGAATATTATAATTATGTGTGTGGTGATTTTACTATACTATGCCTAACTTTTACTAGCACTTTTTACATGTGGATGTAAGATGTTTGTTGCAAGAAAAATTTTTACACTTAACACATTTCATTGAACTTCTGTTATCATTTTTTCCACATAGATGACAACTGCCTCTCTTATTAATCGTAGGATTCAATAAATATGAGGAATTTCAGATACCTGAAAACAAATTTGCACACAAATTTCGTAACCTTACTTAGGATTTAGATAGAAGGAAATTTTCCTACAAGTTAAGGTCAACGTATAACATAGTGATCGCACATTGATCCTCTAGTTGACCTAGGCGCCGGGGTACGCGAGGAATAACTTCAGCAATGTTACACATATAGGTTGAGGTGATCTAAACATATCAAGAGGCAATTAATATACTCTGCTAATCAACAAGTGATCAGGACTTATGCTTAGGCTTAACACTTCCACTAACCAGAGCACAAGGCAAACGTTAAAGTTTAATTTAAACTAATGTTTACAAAAGAGCACAATCCGAACTGATCCACCTTGAAAGGGTGGATAAAAACATTCTCCAAATTTTAATTCAGATTATTCTGGATCACCTTTAACGGGTGGATTGAAATAGCGAATATTTATCCTGAGGCGCCTTTTGAAAATGAATTAAAAAACTTCTCAAACCTTAAGCAAATTTTGAAGAGGGAAATAAATCTTTAAACACATGTTCGCAGTACGGAAAATAGTAAGTTTACAATGAACCATCTTTAAACGTTAGTGAGACCCTTTCAGACTTTAACTTCCAGATCTTCCTCTGTTCCGGGGTTACAATTATCAACAAATAATTAATAAGCTGCAAGATCCATAGAACGTGGTATGCTGGAGGGAACTAAAAACGCAGGCCGAACCAAGCCAAATCAGATAATAACTAGGCCGACGTGCTGTAGCAAAACTCAGTACACTAAGGGCAGGGTGCTTTAACAGTAACCGCTGAAGAAGAGAACCGAACAACTTCAGAAGCAGTAACGTTCTAATAAATCGAGTCGCCTATAAGGATAGTAGAGAGCAGAGGGCTTGACACGGGATCTACGAAGCGTGTTCAGAAAATTTCGTAACTTTGTAATTCCGTGCCACTGCTGTGTTGGATCGAAATGCGGTTGGCATCCCTGAACACGCCTGTGTTTAATGTGTAGCTCCCGGAAGTTTCAGTGCTGTATGTCTGTCAGTTATTGTTTAATGCTGTACTGAGTAGAACATGGTGTCGCACAGTTTCCAGATTTCGAGGTGGCAGAGTTAGAGGAGCAAAGCGTCTGCATCAAATTTTGGGTGAAATTCAAGAAAACCTTTACAGAAACACACCAAATGATGGAGGTAGCCTACGGTGATGAGTGCTTAAGCTGTACTCGGTGTTACGAATGGTTCACACGGTTTAAAAATGGCCGGACGGAAGTTACAAATGACCCTCGTTCAGGACGCCCTTCGACGTCTACCGACGACGCTCATATCAGGAACGTCAACGAAATTATGCGTGCCAAACGAAGACTGACTGTCCGAGAGACTACAAAAGAATGTAGCATTTCAGTTCCATCTTGTAATGCATCGTGTTCCCGGCATGTTCGTCCCACGTCTCATGGGTCGCAATTTGTAAAGAGCTTTTCCATCGTACAAATGAGATGTCCCTTAAGAGAATCATAGCCATGATTAGACGTGGTTCTACGGTATAATGTTGACGCCAAGGTTCAATCTTCACTATGGGTGGGGAAAGGTTCTCCAAGACCAAACAAAAATCTCGTCAGGTCAGGTCAAATGTCAAAGCCATGCTGAAAGTTCTCCACACATCAAAAAAAGTTTTGCATTACCTCAGTTCCAAGAGTTCGGGAACCTGTAAAGAAAATTGGAATAGAGATCAACATAAACATCATTTCCGCCCCTTTTATTGCTCATGAAAACCACACATTGTATGTTGTACCACCATACACAGAAACCTTCAGAGGTGGTGGTCCAGACTGCTGTACACTTCGGTACCTCTAATACCCAGTAGCACGTCCTCTTGCGCTGATGCATACCTGTATTCGTCGTGGCATACTATCCACAAGTTCATCAAGGCAGTGTTGGTCCAGATTGTCCCACTCCTCAATGCCGATTCGGCATAGGTTGATGGGTCACGTCGTCCACAAACAACCCTTTTCAGTCTATCCCAGGCATGTTCGATAGGGTTCATGTCTGAAGAACATGCTGGCCACTCTAGCCGAGCCATGTCGTTATCCTGAAGGAAGTCATTTACAAGATGTGCACGATTGGGGCGCGAATTGTCGTCCATGAAGACAAATACCTCGCCAATATGCTGTCGTTACGGTGCCTTCCATGACCACCAGCGGCGTACGTCGGCGTCGGACCCACATAATGTCACCCCAAAACAGCAGGGAACCTCCACCTTGCTACATTCGCTGGACAGTGTGTCTAAGTCGTTGAGCCTGAGCGGGTTGCCTCCAAACACGTTCCCGACAATTGTCTTGTTGAAGTAATATGCCACACTCATCAGCGAGGAGAACGTGATGCCAATCCAGAGCGGTCCATTCAGCATGTTGTTGAGCCCATCTGTACCGCACTGCACGGTGTCGTGGTTGCGAAGATGGACCTCGCCATGGGCGTCGGGAGTGAATTTGTACATCATGCAGCCACTTGCTCACAGTTTGAGTCGTAACACGACGTCCTGTGGGTGCACAATAAGCATTATTCAACATGGTGGCATTGTTGTCAAGGTTCCTCCGAGCCATAAGCAGCGGTCATCCACTGCAGTAGTAGCCCTTGGGCGGCCTGAGCGAGGTATGTCATCGACAGTTCCTGTCTCTCTGTATCACCTCCATGTCCAAACATCGCTTTGGTTCACTCCGAGACGCCTGGACACTTCCCTCGTTGAGAGCCGTTCCTGGCACAAGGTAACAATGCGGACGCGATCGAACCGCGGTATTGACAGTCTTGGCATGATTGAACTACAGACAACACGAGCCGTGTACCTCCTTCCTGCTGGAATGACTGGAACTGATTGGATGTCGGACCCCGCCCGTCTAATAGGCGCTGTTCATGCATGGTTGTTTACATCTTTGGGCGGGTTTAGCGACATCTCTGAACAGTCAAATGGACTGTGTCTGTGATACAATATCCACAGTCAACGTCTATCTTCAGGAATTCTGGGAACTGGGGTGATGCAAAACTTTGTTTGATGTGATTAGTTCATCATGAATTTGTGTCACAGGGACAAACTGTTAATCGCACTTCCGGGGCATGTTACGACGCGTGCGAGAAAATATGAGAAGGAAACTGGCCTGAAATATGGCGAGATAATTCATGGCTCTTGCATCACGATAACGCATCTGCACGTTCATCTCTGTTGGTGTTTGACTATTGCACAAAAAACGAAATCACTGTCCTGCCTCATCCTCCATACCCTCCAGACCTGGTCCTCTTCTATATTTCTAAAGTTGAAAACGCCGTTTAAAGTACGAAGATTTGTTACGATAGGCGAGATAAAACAAAATTCGCAGACGACAGTTCGCGTGATCCAGCAAGAGGCGTAGCAAGAGCGCTTCCGGAGGTGTAAACGGTGTTGGGAGCGGTGTATCAATTGTGGAGGAGAGTATTTCGAAGGAGACCATGCACAACAAGTAAAAGGTAAGCGTAGATAAAATTTATGGACTACTTCGAACAATTCGGCACACATTGCCCAGACGACAGCCTCTATACGACACGCTGCTCCTGCGAGACGTTTCGACAGCAACCGGAAGCTTCGAAGTCACCGCTCCTGCCCGAGCGCAATACTTGCACGTGACGCTCCGCCGCGGACTACTGCTCCCTCACACACTTGGCGGTTCAGCCGGCAGCCCGCGCAGACCTCTCTGTGTCGCTCGTAAACAGCGGTTGTCCACCAGCTGCCTCTCCATATTCTCCATACAACTTCGCGATCGCTCCCTGTTAAACCTGTAAGTAGGCTGTTTAGGTTTTTATGTTGGTAACGTCACCTAGCGCTCTGTATGAAAATCACTGGCTGTGTTGTGTGCAGTCTGTGGCTGGTTGGCATTGTTGGAATATTCACCATTGTAGTGTTGGGCAGTTGGATGTGAACAGTGCGTAGCGTTGCGCAGTTGGAGGTGAGCTGCCAGCAGTGGTGGATGTGGGCAGAGAGATGGCAGAATTTTGAGAGCGGATGATCTGGACGTGTGTCCATCAGAGAGAGTAAATTTGTAACACTGGATGTCATGAACTGATATATATATTATGACTTTTGAACACTATTAAGGTAAATACATTGTTTGTTCTCTATCAAAATCTTTCATTTGCTGACTATGCCTATCAGTAGTTAGTGCCTTCAGTAGTTAGAATCCTTTATTTAGCTGGCAGTAGTGGCGCTCGCTGTATTACAGTAGTTCGAGTAACGGAGATTTTTGTGAGGTAAATGATTCATGAAAGGTATAGGTTATTGTTAGTCAGGGCTATTCTTTTGTAGGGATTGTTGAAAGTCAGATTGCATTGCGCTAAAAATATTGTGTGTCAGTTTAGTGTTAATCAGAATAAGTAAAGAGAGTAATGTCTGAGTACGTTCAGTTTTGCTCAGCTGTTTGAAAAACAAATAACGTAAGAGGTTTTCCAGCATAGTCATTCATAAATTTTTCGAAGGGGACGTTTCAACCCTACTACAGTGCTGATTTTACACATACACTTAAGATGTTCGGGTCAAAAAAGACCCTGCGTTTTTTATGTTTCTTGTAGGTATAAATTTACACAATTGTGTATTGAAGTCATGAATATTGAATCATTCAAACTGCATAATAGAGTAGTACAACAATACAATAATCGAATATTATGTATTGAATTCGTGGCTAATGATTAATTCAGACTGCATAATGGAATAGTACAACAATACAATAAGCGAATATTATAATTATTTGTGTTGATTTTACTATACCATGCCTAAATTTTACTAACAGTTTTTACCTGCGGATGTAAGATATTGTTGTAAGAAAATTTTTTACATTTAACACATTTCATTGAACTTTTGTTATGAATTTTTCCACATAGAGGACATCTGCCTCTCTTCTTACTCGTAGGATCATTTTCTTCCGATGTGGAACGTGCATATTCAAATGATGTCCTTCTGTCTACAGTTTCTCTTGTAGCATTTCCTCCTCGTTTCTTCATATCCACATCAATTATCTGCTGACGAAGAGTTTCTAGATGTAGTCTTCTTCGCTGTAGGATGTTTGCTTTCCGTTGGACATAAGTTGCCTCGTGTAGTACATAAGAGTTAGATGCAGATATGTCGATGATATTTGAGAACACAACAGTAGGACATCTCTTTGTCTTCCTCTTTACTGTATAATTCACCATCACCTTGTCTACTGTGTACAAAGCTGCTTTCGTAGCGTTGTAGTCTAAAATAATTTGAGGTTTTCTTTTGGTGCCAAATAATTTGTGGTTTTCTTTTGGTGCCATCACTCACTTTTGAATCGTGGTGCAGTGTGATTTGCATAATAACATATTTGTTTTTCTTTTGGATGTATGATGAAGTCTTTGTGCCCTTTCTAAAAGCAAATATTGATGTGTAATTAGGAATCCCTCTGGTCTCTAGTAGTCTTGGTAGGATGGAAGACTTGTTTTTTATTGTGATATTTCTCTTCAGCACCATTTGTCCTAGGTCCTAGGAAGTGAAAATGCTGTCGCAGGTTGTGTTATGCGCTTTCAAGCCATAAGACAAATCAGTTACAGTCTTTAGACCTTGGTTCTTTTATAGAGGCACTGCATGGTCGCTTCCTAATATATCGCTGAATATTCCATACATAATTTGTTTCATTGTCACAAAGTACCCAAAACTTGATCTCATACTTTGCCCGTTTACTGGGTATATACTGGGGGAAAGAGCAGCTTCCCCTGAATGCAATAAGTAGTTCGTCTACTGTAAGAACATATTGGGATTGTATATTTTAGAAAATATCTCTACCCATTTCTCCCACAAATCCCTTATAGGTGTGACGTTCAAATCTAATAACGCTTGTTATCTTTTTGACAGTTTCTAGTGATATTGTCGCTCTGAAAACTGGGCGACCTTTACACTCATCCCATAAACTTTCAGTAGATTCATTATGTGACTCATAAACTCCTGCAAATAACAACAGACCTATGTAAGCAGCTACGTCAAGAACATCTAATTTTTTCCACTTACCTCCATACAAACACATTGCTTCAACATTAGACTGGGCGAGTATAATATTTCCAATTGATGGAAGAAGAAATAATTTGAAATCTCAGTATTCATCTGTGATGTGAAAAGTGGCAAACCTTATTGCTCTTGAAGTCAGGTGAACTATATTACATGCTGCATGCTGTCCATTTGAGGTAGAGGTTCTGTCTTGCATTCAATTGATTTATCCTTTGACATCATAACTGCACTGATTACCATTTGCTGTTCTGATGTATCGTCTGCGCATCCTAGTGAAGACGAAGAGCTGTATTCCGAAGTATGATCATCCTCCGAAATTACTTCATCACTATCAGATATGCTCATTAGTATGTCTGCTACTACATTATTTCGCAAAGAGATTCTTATCTTAAGAAAAAAACTTACAAAACGTGTGAATTGTAAAGGTAGGAACCCAGTGACTTGAGTAGAAGTGAATCACATCACAAACTGATTTGGTTACAGGAGAAAACGATGACTCGCAATCCCCCTTCCATTCTTTCCACGGAAATAGACATTCCATTGCTCAAAACAACAATGACTTCGATTCTTTATACGCATCTTACTGCACCCATACACATTCCATTGCTGCTAAACTGAATATTGTCAGATTTCTGAAATTTATTACGATTACCATTCATATATTGCATTTGTCCACTTTTCGTTGACTGTGAAGTGCTATTGCCTGTAGATTTTTCTTTGTTGTGTAGTGCTGAATGTTCTTAAGAGTTCTTGTTACATTCGTTTCAAATTGTGAAGTTGCATCTGATTTTCGTATCTAAATAGTGTGTTTTTTCTAAACTCCTTAGTTATTTTGATATACAGAGTGTTACAAAAAGGTACGGCCAAACTTTCAGGAAACATTCCTCACACACAAATAAAGAAAAGATGTTATGTGGACATGTGTCCGGAAACGCTTAATTTCCATGTTAGAGCTCATTTTAGTTTCTTCAGTATGTACTGTACTTCCTCGATTCACCGCCAGTTGGCCCAATTGAAGGAAGGTAATGTTGACCTCTGTGCTTGTATTGACATATGACTCATTGCTCTACAGTACTAGCATCAAGCACATCAGTACGTAGCATCAACAGGTTAGTGTTCATCACGAACGTGGTTATGCAGCCAGTGCAATGTTTACAAATGCGGAGTTGGCAGATGCCCATTTGATGTATGGATTAGCACGGTGCAATAGCCTTGGCGCGGTACGTTTGTATCGAGAAAGATTTCCAGAACGAAGGTGTCTCGACAGGAAGACGTTCGAAGCAATTGATCGGCGTCTTAGGGAGCACGGAACATTCCAGCCTATGACTCGCGACTGGGGAAGGACTAGAACGACGAGGACACCTGCAATGGACGAGGCAATTCTTCGTGCAGTTGACGATAACCCTAATGTCAGCGTCAGAGAAGTTGCTGCTGTACAAGGTAACGTTGACCACGTCACTGTATGGAGAGTGCTACGGGAGAACCAGTTGTTTCCGTTCCATGTACAGCGTGTGCAGGCACTATCAGCAGCTGATTGGCCTCCACGGGTACACATCTGCGAATGGTTCATCCAACAATGTGTCAGTCCCCATTTCAGTGCAAATGTTCTCTTTACGGATGAGGCTTCATTCCAACGTGATCAAATTGTAAATTTTCACAATCAACATGAGTGGGCTGACGAGAATCCGCACGCAATTGTGCAATCACGTCATCAACATAGATTTTCTGTGAACGTTTGGGCAGGCATTGTTGGTGATGTCTTGATTGGGCCCCATGTTCTTCCACCCACGCCCAATGGAGCACGTTATCATGATTTCATACGGGATACTCTACCTGGGCTGCTAGAACATGTGCCTTTACAAGTACGACACAACATGTGGTTCATGCACGATGGAGCTCCTGCACATTTCAGTCGAAGTGTTCGTACGCTTCTCAACAACAGATTCGGTGACCGATGGATTGGTAGAGGCGGACCAATTCCATGGCCTCCACGCTCTCCTGACCTCAACCCTCTTGACTTTCATTTATGGGGGCATTTGAAAGCTCTTGTCTACGTAACCCCGGTACCAAATGTAGAGACTCTTCGTGCTCGTATTGTGGACGGCTGTGATACAATACGCCATTCTCCAGGGCTGCATCAGCGCATCAGGGATTCCATGCTTCGGAGGGTGGATGCATGTATCCTCGCTAACGGAGGACATTTTGAACATTTTTCTGTAACAAAGTGTTTGAAGTCACGCTGGTACGTTCTGTTGCTGTGTGTTTCCATTCCATGATTAATGTGATTTGATGAGAAGTAATAAAATGAGCTCTAACATGGAAAGTAAGCGTTTCCGGACACATGCCCACATAACATATTTTCTTCCTTTGTGTGTGAGGACTGTTTCCTGAAAGTTTGGCCGTACCTTTTTGTAACACCCTGTACTGTTCTTTGTTCATGAGTGTTATTTTTGTTTTTTTATAATTCAGCTACAGGGTCCTAATTGTAGTTTCTTGTGCGTGGGTGTGCTTGTTTTATAATGTCCTTATTTGTTTCCTTACTAATTGTCTTGCTAGGCCCGCAGTTATTGTTTGTAGTTTCTTGTTTGTTTTGTTTATTCTATTAGGGAGTGTTCAGTTTCTACCGTTAGATTTTCTTTTCATTAAAACACTTACCTTGACCCAATTCAACTCGCTATTTGTAAATAATTTTATCTTCTAGTAACCGGTTTTGGCTATACGATTCCAGATCAGATTGTTATTGAGGCAAGAGTGCAGACAATTTGGAAGTAGTAGACCCAATACTAGGCACCTGTCAGCTGTGCAAACGAATCAATTTCTCATCCATGTTTGGACCACTTCAAAAAATCAATTCATTTTACCCCCCCCCCCCCCCCCCCGTTTGTTGTAATGAATGAACCATGGATTACCGGTCCTCCCCAGGAATAAAACAGCTGTCGAGGTAGTACGTGGAAACTGGAAACTATGTGCTAAAGAGATGCAGTTGATTTCATCTCCGAAAAAGGATTCAATTGTTTTTTATGGGATAATGGTTCAAATGGCTCTGAGCACTATGGGACTCAACTGCTGTGGTCATCAGTCCCCTAGAACTTAGAACTACTTAAACCTAACTAACCTAAGGACATCACACACATCCATGCCCGAGGCAGGATTCGAACCTGCGACCGTAGCAGTCGCACGGTTCCGGACTGCGCGCCTAGAACCGCGAGACCACCGCGGCCGGCTTTTATGGGATACAAAAGATGTCATTCTTATTGGATATTTTGCAAAGCGTAAAATTCTTATGTATCAGCTGGATGTAAGAATATGTGATGAACAGACTATATTGTCGAAGACGGAAAGTATCTTATACCTGCCACAATGCTATTCTGGAAATTGAAAATGTGAGGGATTTGATGTATGAATTGCTGGAACACCTAGCCTATTCATCAGTTTCGGCGCCCTCTTACACTACCCCATATTCACACCCAAAGAGACTTTTTGCTGGAAAATGTTTCGATTTTAGTGAAGAGGTAAGACGGAAGAGTTGTGTGGAGGACATAGCAGGCTAGCATCCCCGTGTTACTGAATTAGATGATAAGTCAGTTGTGTTAAGGGCGTGTGGTAGTGGGGATAGGACCGATGGGGTGCAGAGTAACAGTCTTTTGGCTCACGGACGATGCACAGCATATACTGGAAACGAGAAAAAAACATAATTATGGAACATGGCGGTGACTGAATATAACAACATTGTTATCGATTATTAGTGATGTATTTGGAACGCTGATGGAAGCAACAGCTTCAATACGCACGAATAAACTCTCGAAAAAAGAGAGAGATAGTAATTTGAGGTCAATGAGTAGACAGCCAAGTTATCACGTAATTTGTCGGTGGCGGAAGGATAAAGTCGCAGCATTATCACGTTCGCTGTCTCATAAATTTACGACCTATGACTTGAGTGTTCGATGTCTGTGTTCCCTTCATTTGTTATGTGGCGACAGGAAAAAGTTAGGGGGAAAAAGTATCTTTTCGCCTTACTCATATTTGAAAGAATTGACATGGTTGCCACTGAGAAAGTATTTCTTAAGAATTTCCCCCTCCATCCAAACTCAAATTAATTGTACTCATCTGCCGTCAATTACCAAAATCAGAGCCATTCAACCAGCTATACACTCTTGTTTAAACCTTACAGCAACGCTACGATGGCGACAGAGGAAATTCTCCACACTTGATCTTATTTATATTGTGTTGGTAACATCCTGTTGCAGTATTAATATAACTGCCAAACCATCGATGGACGAATGTTCATTACTAGCGGACCCTCCAAGAGCGGGAAGAATGCTGAAGTAAGACAAAACATTTCCACCTACGTCCTTTCCTGACATCATCTCATACTTACTACCCCTAATAACCCAAATTTAGCAGTAGGCACACTAAGGGTTCCTCCTCCGATCCACCCAATGCTATAATTACTGCTTCTTTCCAAACATCAGTATCAACTTATCAACGCCAACGTTACCTCACCCGCCCATACCTAATGGTTGTAGTAGGTCATCAGCTATTGTACATACATTCGGAACACGCAGCATCACGTGGACAGAGCACTAAAACTTACGCGTTATCCTAAGATGGCTCTATACCCACCTAACACACCGGCACTCCAACCCAAGCAACACTAACCTGTAACTTTCCTGCCTGTGACCTGCCTCCAACGAACCAGCCGTACACGGAACGTTAACCCATAATCTTCCTCCCTTCTTCGAAAGGGTCAACGAAACAAACAAAATAGAAAGGGAGGTGAGCTTAGTTGATTCAGTGAAAAACTTTGACACTTTGTTACTTCTGATGTTAGAGGACAGTCAACTGTTTCTTCTAGCACACAGGCATGACTAACCCATTGATTTTTAATTTCTTTAGCTACTTATCATGTTATATCTAGTACTACATTATATTCAGACGAAGGTTACTCCCGTCATATTTTGCTGGAGCTTTAGCCTGTTACACCGTACACTCTGATTTTTTTTTCCCGTTTGTTACTTCGCTCTTTGCCACCTTTCCTGTTGCTGCTGGTCTTTTTGTCTCATTTTCCTCTCAATCTTACGTTTTTCGCACGTTTTACACTCGTAAAGTGACTGTGCAGTCTTTTCCTACAAATACTGAAGCAATGTGGACATAATAATTTATCATAGGCAGTTCTTTTACGCTACATGCCCGAGTACTGGCATTTGAAGCGTTGCGGCAGAAGACACCTGGTGTCTATGGCGAAATTAACGTGGCCAATGCGAAAATACACGCCAGTCTGAAAACCTGGATGTTCAGGGAGGCAAGAAAAACAATACATAAGAACAGAAACTTGCTGTTTCGTACACAGACTCACCGTACGACGAATAATGACAACCCTACTACATAGTCTTTGACTTCGTTTGACCAACTGCAGACACCTTGTTTGGAAGGCTACAGGTTTCTCAGGGCTGTCCGATTGGGTGTCAGAAAGGAAGCATGTTCTTCTAATTGTGCAGATATCTCCGTCGTTCAAAGCTTCGCTATCACAATCTCATAATCGTCTGTTAGATATGTCAATATTTATGATCGTACTATTTTTTGCTGTGAAATTAGATTGAGTCTGAAGTTATTCAGGAACTCATTAGGTCAGGAGACCATTGTTCTCCAATCCTTACATGTCATTCGCCTTCTAGGTAGCTTCTTCAGTACGTATTGAGGTATTTGGTTTCCTCTTCGAACTGTTCTTATTTTTGTTTTACAGGGAATATTCTTCACTCATACCCTAAAACTGAAAAGATAAACGTTATAGATATCAGTACTTACATTGTTCTAAGGTAGCTGAATTCGCAGAAACTCAACAAGAATTCAGGACAGACAAAGGTTTTACACAGATTAATTATGAGAGTTTTTTCCGTCTTAAGCCAAACACACACACACACACACACACACGACTGCTGTAAAAATCTATTCACAAGCTGGCAGTTCTCACAGCCCACGCTAAACAAATGATATATTCAAACACTGAGATGAGTGTGGAGCATGTACTACAGTACCGTTCCTCTTGCGAAATTAAAAAAAATGTGATGAACAAAAAAGAAATACAAACGCGGCATAACAAAAGGAGGGTTCAAAAAAGGCGAAAAATTGCGATAAGGAAATATGTGAGATAGTTTTCGATCTCAACATCTGCTAACAACGGGGAAAATGGCAGTAGACTTCAGAATATTTAAACAAGAGACAAAAACACTATAAGCAAATGTAAGACAATGTTTAAAGAAATGCTGTTTTTAAAACTTAACAGTGCTGGTCTTGTACGTAGCTGCTATTATCTATGGACTGGCTAAAATACATGGTTTTTTTGGAAGTCTTAACTCGTTTGTACAACTACGTAGTTGGAATTTCAAAACATTTTTAGGTTTATTGCATTTTCCACTTTAAACAAGTATATTTTCGCATTACTAGTGTTAAATCTGAATCCACAGATGAAAGTTCAATTTAATAGTAATCATCGCAGAAAAATTTGAAAATTAATTCTGCTGTTCAGATACATACTCCAGTAAGCAAACAAGTGATCCTTCTGTTTAAGTGTCTTTTAAGGGTCATTTAAATCTAAAGAAACACCCAGAACATAAGAACAAAGCAATATTTAGCGTACACGGCGGAGTACAGTGTGATACAAGCAAACATGGAGATATACGTAGTCCAACGTTACACTCACAACAATCATATGATCATATTGTTTTCCTGCTTCAGCTGCTGGGAAATCCTTCACAACAACACAATCTCCGAAAATAACACGATAAACGTGTAATCTGGTTCAAATGGCTCTGAGCACTATGTGACTTAACTGCTGAGGTCATCAGTCCCCTGGAACTTAGAACTACTTAAACCCAACTAACCTAAGGACATCACACACATCCATGCCCGAGGCAGGATTCGAACCTGCGACTGTAGCGGTCGTGCGGTACCAGACTGTAGCGCCTAGAACCGCTCGGCCACCCCGGCCGGCAAACGTGTAATCTCAATTTTCATCAAGTATATCGTTCTCGTCACCTGCAGACTCGTCAGGGATTTTTGTAAATCATTTTCCCCAAATGCTTCTCCTCTTCACTGCACATTTTGAACTCAAAATCAATACAAAAGCATACAAAACGCGCGAAACAGAGAGAACTTGAACGTCTTCTAACGCCTACGAAACAAGAGACGATCACAAAGTTTTCCAGTGACACCGCTGCTACCATCTAATCTAGCAGGAACTACGTAGCCAGCGGACCTGACAGACGTTTGCGAGAGCTACAAAAAATGGTTCAAACGGCTCTGAGCACTATGCGACTTAACTTCTGAGGTCATCAGTCGCCTAGAACTTAGAACTAATTAAACCTAATTAACCTAAGGACATCACACACATCCATGCTCGAGGCAGGATTCGAACCTGTGACCGTAGCGCGGGAGCTACAAATATATATTTGACAACGTGCAAAATCGTCATAATTCGAGGCCACGAAAAGACGGGCCTTGGGCTTACGTCAGAGCACGTGACACTGTAGGTCTTACGAGTGCCAGCAGCTGTGTCCAGTGAATAGCGAGTAACTAAACTCATGCTCATAATTTAAGGATAATGCTGATACATGGTGACACAACGCTCTGGTGGGCGGTTTGCGGGTTTAAATCACCTCAGGGTATGACCATGCGATGCATTTGACCTGCGGTCGTCGCACAGGGGCGCTGACAGCAGTCCACATACGCAGAGGTGTGTTGGTGCACGTCAGAGTACAGTGCAGCGAGTATTTGTGCAGATATCTTCAGAGGTGCTAATGGTGACTGTGTGTTGAAAATGGCTCAAAGAACACATATTGATGACGTTATGAGGGGTAGAATACTAGGGCGACTGGGGGCTGGTCAAACACAGCAGGTCGTAGCACGGGCCCTCCGTGTGCCACAATGTGTGATCTCAAGATTATGGCAACGATTCCAGCAGACAGGAAACGTGTCCAGGCGCAACAGTACGGGACGTCCACAGTGTACAACACCATAAGAAGACCGATATCTCACCATCAGTGACCGCAGACGGCCACGGAGTACTGCAGGTAGCCTTGGTCGGGACCTTACTGCAGCCACTGGAACAGTTGTCTCCAGACACACAGTCTGCAGACGACTTAACAGACATGGTTTATTCGCCTGGAGACCTGAAAGGTGCATTCCACTGACCCCTGGTCACAGGAGAGCCTGTAAAGCCTGGTGTCAATAACACAGTACATGGTCATTGGAACAGTGGTCCCAGGTTATGTTCACAGACGTGTCCAGGTATAGTCTGAACAGTGATTCTCGCCGGGTTTTCATCTGGCGTGAACCAGGAACCAGATACCAACCCCTTAATGTCCTTGAAACGGACCTGCATGCAGGTCGTGGTTTGATGGTGTGGGGTGGGATTATGATTGGTGCACGTACACCCCTGCATGTCTTTGACAGAGGAACTGTAACAGGTCAGGTGTATCGGGACGTCATTTTGCACATGTCCGCCTTTTCAGGGGTGCAGTGGGTCCCACCTTCCTCCTAATGGATGATAACGCACGCCCCACCGAGCTGCCGTCGCGGAGGGAGTACCTTGAAACAGAAGATATCAGGCGAATGGAGTGACCTTCCTGTTCTCCAGACCTAAACCCCACCGAGCACGTCTGGGATGCTCTCGGTCGACGTATCGCTGCACGTCCTCAAACCCCTAGGACACTTCAGGACCTCCGGCAGCCACTGGTGGAAGAATGGGAGGCTATACCCCAGCAGCTGCTCGACCACCTATCCTGAGTATGCCAACCCGTTGTGCGGCCTGTGTACGTATGCATGGTGGTCATATCCCATATTGATCTCGGGGTACAAGCGCAGGAAACAGTGGCGTTTTGTAGCACATGTGTTTCGGGACGGTTTTCTCAACTTATCACCAATACAGTGAATTTACATATCTGTGTCGTGTGTGTTCCCTGTGTGCAGATGCTATTAGCGCCAGTACTGTGTGGTGCCACGTTGTGTGGCACCAAATTCTGCAATTATCCTTAATTTATGAGCATGAGTGTAGTTCAGACGAGTTTACTTTTCAATTACATACTGATTTCCCGTGGGCCCTGCAAGGAACCAAGCGTTCGCCAAGTGTGGCGGACAAGCCGACTAGTGTGACGTTGCAGGGCCCGTATTTCTAGTAACTGGCGTGACGTAATATTACTTCCACCGCACATTCCCATTTTCTGCAAACGCTGTAAAATCAACTCAGCCGCACGCTGAGTGTTAAACTATAAGTACCAAAGTGCAGATACATATTATGTGTATCATATTTCCAGAATGACCACAGATGATGCTTTATAATTAAAAACGAAATGCGTATGGTGAAAAATACGCTTTAATTGCTGTTAGTTTTGATGAAAATAACAATAACAATTATTAATTTATAATGTGGAAGATGCACATGGAAAAACATATTGTTCTACACAGACTTTTCAGGCTATCAGATCCACGTTAAATATATTCTGACTGATCTGTTGAGCAGAGAACTATTCCCAGCAATTTTAAACGAACACAGGTAACACTCATTCGCTGAGTCACAGAACTGCCATAGCAGAATACAAGAACGTACTCTGAATTCCGACGTATTGATGCACGCTTTATCGAAATGACATCTCATATTGCACCACCATGAATTCCGAAAACACTCATAATTTCAAACCAAACTTGAACTCTTCGCAATTGACACCGTAACAGAAACAGATGCAGGTAATTACTCTACGTGAGTGCAGTGATTCTGGCCTTACAAAAACTTTCGATCCAGATTGATCAGGGTCGTTTTTACAGGAAAAATGCAGTTTGTTATGCCGATTGTTGAGTGAGGTGCGGACACACAATTAATACCTGGAGTGCCTGACGGGTATTTGGTACCATTCCTAATTATGTAACACATAAAATACTTAGTGTATAGTATTATTTTGAATATTAGATTTTTTTGCAGGTGAGTAGTTATCTCTAAGAAAATAGTATTCAACATAAAATATAGTAATAGATATTTCTTAACAAAGTGTCATACGTATCGCAGACTGGCAACTATCTCTTAATACAAAATAAGGATGAGGGACTTTTCAAATCTTTATATTTTTGTCTGGAAACTGGAAAGAGATCTAGAACAAAGAGTGTTTTTTTTAATTAGATTACAGCAAACAGAAGATAACTGTAAAGCTATTGTACACTAGACAAGTAAGGTGTTCCGAAGTTAAACTTATCTTAATGAACAGGTATGGGCATCTGAAACAGGCCATCTGTTGGTTGACATTGTCGTGATGCCCGTATGATGGCAGTCTGCATTTCTCCCTGATAAGTCGCTTTTTTATTTAATTATTTATTTTATTTATTTATTTATTGTTCCGTGGGACCAAATTAAGGAGAAGTCTCCATGGTCATGGAACGAGTCAATACATGAAATTATAACACGATAGTAGAAACAGACAAAATGAAATATAAGTAACATATTAAGACGACAATTCGTAATTTTAAATAAAGAAAATCAACAATGTAACACTTGAATTTGCTTAATTTTTCAGCTCTTCCAGGAGTTCCTCGACAGAATAGAAGGAGTGAGCCATGAGGAAACGCTTCAGTTTGGACTTAAAAGTGTTTGGGCTACTGCTGAGATTTTTGAGTTCTTGTGGTAGCTTATTGAAAATGGATGCAGCAGAATACTGCACTCCTTTCTGCACAAGAGTCAAGGAAGTGCATTCCACACGCAGATTTGATTTCCGCCTAGTATTAACTGAGTGAAAGCTGCTAACTCTTGGGAATAAGCTAATATTGCTAACAACAAATGACATTAAAGAAAATATATACTGTGAGGGTAATGTCAGAATTCCCAGGCTATTGAATAGGGGTCGACAAGAGGTTCTCGAACTTACACCAAACATAGCTCGAACAGCCCGATTTTGAGCCCAAAATACCTTTTTTGAATCAGAAGAATTACCCCAAAAAATAATACCATATGACATAAGCGTATGAAAATATGCGAAGTAGACTACTTTTCGTGTTGACCTGTCACTTATTTCTGATACTGTTCTAATGGTAAATAAAGCAGCATATAGTTTCTGAACAAGATCCTGAACATGGGCTTTCAACAACAGCTTCCTATCTATCCGAACGCTTAGGAACTTGAACTGTTCCGTCTCGCTTATAATATGCCCATTCTGTCTGATCAAAATATCGGTTCTTGTTGAAGTGTGAGTTAGAAACTGTAAAAACTGAGTCTTACTGTGATTTAGCATCAAATTATTTTCCTCAAGCCACAAACTTATTTCATGAACTACATTATTTGATACTGTTTCAATATTAGACACAAGATCCTTCACTACCAAGCTGGTCTCATCAGCAAACAGAAATATTTTTGAATCACCTGTAATACTAGAAGGCATATCATTTATATAAATAAGAAACAGCAGTGGCCCCAGCACCCACCCTTGGAGAACGCCCCACTTAACAGTGCCCCATTGGGACTGAACATCACTACCACTCTCAATATTGCGGAGAATTACCTTCTGCTTTCTGTTCTTAAAGCAAGAGGCGAACCAATTGTAAGCTACTCCCCTTACTTCATAATGGTCCAACTTCTGCAGTAATATTTTGTGGTCAACACAGTCAAAAGCCTTCGTTAAATCAAAGAAAACACCTAGCGTTCGCAACCTTTTATTTAATCCGTCCAAAACCTCACACAGAAAAGAGAAAATAGCATTTTCAGTTGTTAAACCATTTCTAAAACCAAACTGTACATTTGACAGCAAATTATGTGAATTTAAATGCTCCAGTAACCTTGTATATACAACCTTCTCGATAACTTTAGCAAACACCGATGGCATAGAAATAGGTCTATAAATGTCAACATTATCCCTGTCTCCCTTTTTTAAAGTGGCTTCATCGGTCAGGAAACCGACCACTCCTAAAGGAAAAGTTACAGACATGGCTAAGTACTGGGCTTACATAGAACAATACTTCAGTATTCTGCTAGATACCCCGTCATATCCATGAGAGGTCTTGGTCTTTAGTGATTTAATTATTGGCTCAATCTCCCTCTTGTCAGTATCATGGAGTAGCATTTCAGGTAACAGTCTCGGAACACTTTTTTCTACGAGCGCTATATGATTCCCTGTTGGGACTAGGTTTCTATTTAGTTCACCTGCTATATTCAGAAAGTCATTATTAAATACTGTACATATATGCAACTTATCAGTAACACGGACATTCCCACTACGCACTGATTCCATATCCTCGACCTGTCTCTGCAGACCACCCACTTCCTTTACGACTGACCATATGGTTTTAATTTATCCTGAGACTTAGCTATTCTATCTGCATACCACACACTGTTTGCCTTCCTAATAACTTTTATAAGCACCTTACAATACTGTTTGTAATGGGCTGCTGCATTTAGATTTTGACTATTTCTAACGTTTTGATATAATTTCCACTTTGTTCTACAGGATATTCTTATCCCTCTAGTCAGCCACCCAGGCTTCCTGTTTGTGGTAGTACCCTGTTTTGAACGTTCTAACGGAAAGCAACTTTCAAAGAGCACGAGAAAAGTCTTGAGGAAAGCATTATATTTATCGTCTACTGTATCAGCACTATAAACATCTTGCCACTCTTGTTCCTTGATAAGGTTCACAAAGGTCTCTACAGAAACTGGATCAGCTTTCCTAAAAAGTTGATAACTACACTCCTGGAAATGGAAAAAAGAACACATTGACACCGGTGTGTCAGACCCACCATACTTGCTCCGGACACTGCGAGAGGGCTGTACAAGCAATGATCACACGCACGGCACAGCGGACACACCAGGAACCGCGGTGTTGGCCGTCGAATGGCGCTAGCTGCGCAGCATTTGTGCACCGCCGCCGTCAGTGTCAGCCAGTTTGCCGTGGCATACGGAGCTCCATCGCAGTCTTTAACACTGGTAGCATGCCGCGACAGCGTGGACGTGAACCGTATGTGCAGTTGACGGACTTTGAGCGAGGGCGTATAGTGGGCATGCGGGAGGCCGGGTGGACGTACCGCCGAATTGCTCAACACGTGGGGCGTGAGGTCTCCACAGTACATCGATGTTGTCGCCAGTGGTCGGCAGAAGGTGCACGTGCCCGTCGACCTGGGACCGGACCGCAGCGACGCACGGATGCACACCAAGACCGTAGGATCCTACGCAGTGCCGTAGGGGACCGCACCGCCACTTCCCAGCAAATTAGGGACACTGTTGCTCCTGGGGTATCGGCGAGGACCACTCGCAACCGTCTCCATGAAGCTGGTCTACGGTCCCGCACACCGTTAGGCCGTCTTCCGCTCCCCCCCCCCCCCCCCCCCCAAACATCGTGCAGCCCGCCTCCAGTGGTGTCGCGACAGGCGTGAATGGAGGGACGAATGGAGACGTGTCGTCTTCAGCGATGAGAGTCGCTTCTGCCTTGGTGCCAATGATGGTCGTATGCGTGTTTGGCGCCGTGCAGGTGAGCGCCACAATCAGGACTGCATACGACCGAGGCACACAGGGCCAACACCCGGCATCATGGTGTGGGGAGCGATCTCCTACACTGGCCGTACACCACTGGTGATCGTCGAGGGGACACTGAATAGTGCACGGTACATCCAAACCGTCATCGAACCCATCGTTCTACCATTCCTAGACCGGCAAGGGAACTTGCTGTTCCAACAGGACAATGCACGTCCGCATGTATCCCGTGCCACCCAACGTGCTCTAGAAGGTGCAAGTCAACTACCATGGCCAGCAAGATCTCCGGATCTGTCCCCCATTGACCATGTTTGGGACTGGATGAAGCGTCGTCTCACGCGGTCTGCACGTCCAGCACGAACGCTGGTCCAACTGAGGCGCCAGGTGGAAATGGCATGGCAAGCCGTTCCACAGGACTACATCCAGCATCTCTACGATCGTCTCCATGGGAGAATAGCAGCCTGCAGTGCTGCGAAAGGTGGATATACACTGTACTAGTGCCGACATTGTGCATGCTCTGTTGCCTGTGTCTATGTGCCTGTGGTTCTGTCAGTGTGGTCATGTGATGTATCTGACCCCAGGAATGTGTCAATAAAGTTTCCCCTTCCTGGGACAATGAATTCACGGTGTTCTTATTTCAATTTCCAGGAGTGTATATTTAACATGTGTTGCAGCACAAAAATCTTTTAGAGTTAAAATTTGTGCATCATGATCTGAAAGGCCATTCACCTTTTTGCTAACAGAATGCCCTTTTAGTAATGAGGAATGAACAAAAATGTTGTCTATGGTTGTTCTACTGTTCCCTTGCACTCTCACTGGAAAGAATACGGTTTGCGTAAGATTATATGAATTAAGGAGGTCTACCAGCATCCTTTTCCTTGCACAATCACTTATACAATTAATATTGAAGTCACCACATATAACTAACTTTTTGTATTTCCTATAAAGTGAACCAAGAACCTCCTCTAGCTTTAGCAAAAATGTTGTGAAATCGGAGTCTGGGGATCTATAAATAACAACAGTTAGAAGTTTAGCTCCACTAAATTTAACCACACCTGCACAACGTTCAAACACCTTTCCAGTGCAGTACTTTGAAACATCAATTGACTCAAATGGGATACCGTTTTTCACATACATGGCTACTCCCCCACACCCCAAAGAGCTCCTAGAAAAGCTGCCAGCCAACCTGTATTCTGGTAAAGGAAGCCTCTGAATTATCTCCTTATTTCAGAAGTGTTCAGGTAAACCAATAATTTCAGAGTCAACATCTATAAGCAGTTCACTAACTTTATCTCAAATACCTTGTATATTTTGATGAAATATACTAATTCCCTCATTAATCGGATACCTAAGCTTTGTCGAAAGTGGTTTCTTTGTTAGAGAGACTTCCCTTAAGCAGTAATACCTATCAGCTGACTTCAATCTAAGAAAGGTACAGCTCTAACACCCACTACTACAGGAATTTTCCCATGAGTGATCCCACCATCCCCACCTATGCTGTCACCTATAAGCTTTGCCAACCTCACCTTTCCATACCTGTTGAGGTGCAGGGCATGTCTAGTGAAATCCGTCCTGCTGATAGACTCAACCGACACCACTGAAATGTGACTCATGCCTTCTGTCATCAGCGCATCCCCAAGTCTCATGTTATTACGCCTGGCGGCTGTATTAATATGAGGCCGATCGTGACGTTGAAACAGTTCCACGAAATGCACATTCGTGTTGCCAGTCTGAGTGGATATCTTTTCCAGGTCACCATCTACGTCATACTCCCCATCCCTGTCAATACTATTACCAGCCCCACCCACAATCACTACCTGACCCTCTTTAGTAAAATCCCTACATAACCCCCCTATGTTAACAGTCACCTGAGCTTGATATTTCAACATACGGGCAATACCTGGGTTCAGATGATATTATCTTAATAGACTGCATTTTGAAAGGGCATTTATCAATGTCCTTTGACAATAGTGTTTTCTAGCCTAGCACCATTTCTTCATTAACATCTGGACGCTTTGATCATTTCTTTGAAATATTCAGTTGTTTCCATCAGTACCCTTGGGTTCCACAATCCAACATTTTTATCGCACTATAGGTATTATTGGCCACCTACAGAGAACATAATTTTGTGTTCTTCAGGCTACTAATTTGTCTGAGAGTTATACAATTAATGAAGCGGAAGACGGTAAAGTTCTTAATTTGATCACCAACAGAATCACAAAATGTATAGAGCTCTTTAATATCGTCATCCAAGGTATGAGTGATAAAGTGAAAAAGGAATGACGTCATTTCATTTGCGCACCTTTTCGCAGTGCATTCATGATAAACATAAAAAATATACTGGGAGAGAGATTGCATCAGAGTTCTCTTTGCTCTGCCCTGGGTGAATCATCACTGACTTGCTTGCTAGTTTCCCCTGAAAAATGAGCTTACCTGGTTCTTTTCCCTTGAAGAAAAACTATGAATGTAACATCTCTGAACTCGCTTGTTTTTTTCCCCTTTTTTTCAGTTTTACCCTCTCCGCTGGTGCCTGTGATCAGTCTGAATCGAAATGCAGTAATAACTCAATCTTGAAAAAAAATGACTTATCTGGTTTTCTTCTCCCTGACCCAGCATATCTTAACGTAGAACTGTGCACGCCACGAAATATAAAGGTTTAATAACGTTGAACTACACGATTAGTGAGAAATAACTGGAGTCCGTCATGTCATACAGATACCAGGGAGTAACAATATATGGGGAGACGAAGTGGAACGTTGCAGGTAAATCGAATAACTTATTTTATCTCGTCTACGTCTACATCTATACTCTGCGAACCACTGTGAAGTGCATGGCAGACATGTAATGGTTAGATAAGAGGTAGCTCCATTTTGATGACGATTCTTTGCAATACATTATCTGGGTGCAGACTGGTATAAAAGTCAAATGCAAGGAAACTGAATTACATAGAACTAACAGATTGAGCACGAAGAAGATGAGGCGAATGACTACAGACTTGTTTAACTGGCGGGGAGATTAACAGAAATGCTGACAAGAGAAAGACACTTAATCCCTTGCAAAATGATGTTTAAAAATTCCAAGAATCGGTTTTCAGTCCAGAATCTAAGAATATTGCTCAGTGCCCTGCGTACAGCGCCTGCAGTAAATGAAGCATTATACTAATAACTGCCCGCACAAAGTGCGCTCAATGCATAGATGGAGTACATGTGCATGGACCTGTAATGAATCTCAGAGTAAATATTATGTACATCTAGAACTAGTAAATACTTTCGTACAAAATATCTAGCCCGACATTAGTCTTAACCGATTCATGGATACCATGGAAAACTTAAATCCGTATGACCGGATCGTATTCGACCCCTGCTCCTTCGTAATGAGATTTCAGCACTTTTACCAATGCCCCATCTCACAATGTGGAAGTAAATGGACGTTATGGCAACAGTGCTCAGGTCATTTATTAATGTAGTCCAATAAAAAGAATGACACTTCAACACAAATATCAGTGAGCTAGTGTTTTCAGCAAGGTATTCTACATCTGTTCCACTGTTTACCCATTGCTTACGATGTTGCTCCAAATTGCCAAAATCTTATTGTGCTGTAACAACCCAGTCTCCAGCTGGGCTTAATTCCTGACTGCAAGTAAATAAATGGCGTACGACACTTTCATTGAATAGCTTCCGTATGGTAACGTACCTGCTAAATAAGGACATTCGAATGTCAGCAGCTATCATCCATAATCATACTTAAGGTACTCTTTTTTCTAGTTTTTTTTTCAAAGAACTTTCTTTTATTTTCCTCGAGCTTAAATATTTTCCGTCATATATTGTTTGCTGCATACTATTATCGCACTTGAAGGGGCATAATATGCTTCTAGCTGAATTAGTGTGATCTCTATTACGTGAACTTCTACAAGCTGCTGTAAACAAACGCGTGACGTAATGATAAAAACACGAGAACTCTCCAAATGGTCGTTTTTCTTTTTGTGATAAGTCTATCATGTGTGCGTATTTCAGCTGCCTCTCTAAACAAACAAACGTCGTCCAGGGACACGAGTTTGATTAATTTTAATGAGTAATCGATTTAATTTCAAATTCATGTGTGAATTTATGCCATACTCTTGTTGGTTTTCAAAACTCTTGGTGGAATGTAGCATTTGTGGAAACATTAGACGTCACTAAGCGTACAGCGAAAAATTCCAGTTTCGTTTGAAGTCGTTACATTTTCTCTATCGGCTGATCAAAAATTTCATTTCTGTTTTTATGAGACAAGTAGCCGTCACAAATATAAAATCAGCTTTGTCTTCAGAAGTATATAAATTTTTTGTTTGTGCAAAATCTACAAGGCGTGCTCGGTTTCTGTTTGTAAATTTAATCATTTCTGTATTTGTTAATAAATTTGTCTGTCTTTCGCTTATTTTATCTGTGATTGTGACAATTAGTTGTCGTCCGGTTGTGGTATAAGAAACTGAAATCCGATAACAAAGATTATTACAAAACTGAAGAGATGTGGTTACTTTTTGAAAGTATAATTTTTTAATTGTATTCAGGAGTAACTTCAGTACGATTCATAAAGTAAATCACTTCGTTTTCCGTGCAGCGTCTTGAGCAGAAAATCCTGATCTTACAAAAAAGTATTGAATATTTTACATTTTCCGTGAACAACATACTGAATTTCCGACTGGTGCCCGAATCTGAACTTTCGCGAAACACGTCATTTTCTTGCAATTAGATTGTTTTCAGTGTGACATGAACACTTTATTTCATTTACGATTAGCTAATTTCACCTCCTCGGACATTCTCAAGCAACATCATGTATGAACTACGCGATACGATTAAATTTATCAGCGCTCTTAGGTAAAAATGGGTCATAATTAGAACTGGGCAAAACGCACTTCTCATTGGCAGAGATACCGAACGAGGTGGTGCAACGGGTCGAGCGCCTGTCCGGTCATCAGGATTTAGATTTCCCCTGGTTCCACAAGTCGTTTTAAGGCAAATTCCTCCACAATTCCTTTGAAAAGGACATGGTCGATTTTCTTCCCTAAGTTCAAGCTTGTGTTCCGTCTCTTACGACAACATCGTCGACAGTACATTAAATCCATATCTCCATTCCTTCCTTCTTTACTGTCAGAGACCAAAATAGCCAAGAGTTTAAAAACATGTTAGAACCAACTGAGATTTGAAATCCAGACGTTTGGACTTCTATTCCAGTACTTATTCACTTAGCCACCCAGTCACGTTATCCACACCTAGTTTTGCTTAAGTAATAGGACGACATAAACGAAAACTGTAAGTTTAGTGGGATCTTGCCATTTGGAACTAGCCATATAAATTGAGAACATTATTCGTAGTCTGAAGAACTGTTGATAAGGTCATGGATGAGGCAGAAAAACTCACACAAAGTGCGGCTCTTTAGGTGAACTCGGAATGTTCAAATTAAATCTTACTTTATTAACAAATAATTAATTTCCTGCAGAAGAATGTGACAGTCGCAAAAGAGTGTGTTGTGTTAGCCGCACGAATTGAATACATATTCACCACAATTACTTTTATTTTCCTTGAATATTCGACAGAAGCTCATAGAAAAATTTCTCTTACGATAGTTTAGAATTTAAAAATTCTTAAGTCACAGTTTAAAAATATATATTATCCATTGTTCTTATAACACCACAGTCAGTACTCTTTGGGATTAAATATTAACCTTATTAAGCGACATAATTTTGCCGTAATTAGGCTGCTTTTATTATTCCACCTCGCACATCTGATTCTGCATACCGTGGTTATTATCAAGTGGTCAAACTGGATAAATAACCTAAAAAAGTGCACGTAACGTCCTAAATACATGAGTACCTATACAAATGTCTCCACATAATCTGAAATTCATTTGCCGGCAGGCAGTGCTTTTCTGTATTCATCAATTTAGACATACATGCTGCTCTTTCTGTAGGTCTGAAGATGACTGGTGACGACCGAAATCGATAATTTCTATGAAAATTTGCATGTTTACCAATGAATAAGCAGTTAAAAAGTAAGAAATTTGTCAATCATAGTCTGGTCTCTGTTAACTCGAAACGGTCTTTCCTTTCCAAAACTGGGTTGTGTTAAAAGTCCTTTGGCTATTTTTAAATAGCAGTAGGTGTCTTTCTTAGACTCCTGATTCTTGCAAGGCTCTGAGAACCATGCAACCCGCATTGCAGACGAACAATGAGCCGACCACGTTAAAGTTATCTGAAAACATCAGTAGCGTCAGAAGCAAACAATTACGTCACAAATACATGATGCAGTTGTGTTATTTCCGTATTTAAATCTGTAGATATATTGTAACTAAGGTTTTAAATTCTAACCAAATCCACATAAGAACACGAATGTTCGTAGTTTTTCTTCGCATCTTACCAGGTACTGATGCACTGCAGTTAGTTGAAATGGAAAAATGAAAGACATTAGACAGCCCTTCAAAATAGGGACACCGTGAAGTGACAGTAGTTACGTTTTGTTGTGTAATATTTTGCAAAAAGATGAGAAGAATTTTCATAATATAAAGACCAAAGTATTCTGGCACAACGCGGCTTCACCTACATTGGATACAGGGGCATATCAAGTATTGTGCCGACAATCTTCATATTTACATTTACGAAATATCTCTCGTTCTATTTGAAAAACATGACACAAAAAATGGTTCAAATGGCTCTGAGCACTATGGGACTTAACATCTGAGGTCATCAGTCCCCTAGAACTTAGAACTACTTAAACCTAACTAACCTAAGGACATCACACACATCCATGCCCGGGGCAGGATTCGAACCTGCGACCGTAGCGGTCGCGCGGTTCCAGACTGAAGCGCCAAGAACCGCTCGGCCACAGCGGTCGGCCACTCTACTACAGAATGTTACGATAAGATATAGCCGAAGTTTAAGGACACATTGCTCACACATAAAGGAAGAAGTAACAGTGACAGAAAAAACTGGCCGGCCATGATACAACAAACCATAACTCGGGTCATCTTAAGATTCCTCTCTTGTCTACAGTTTTTGTATTCCGTTCATAGAACCACTGCATTCATTATCTCGACGAATAAAAAATTTACAAAATTACTCACGGAGCAAAATATTCAATCCATTGTCCACCATCATTAAAGATCTTGTTTAGATATCGCCAACGGTTCCACAAATGGTTCAAATGGCTCTGAGCACTATGGGACTCAACTGCTGAGGTCATTAGTCCCCTAGAACTTAGAACTAGTTAAACCTAACTAACCTAAGGACATCACAAACATCCATGCCCGAGGCAGGATTCGAACCTGCGACCGTAGCGGTCTTGCGGTTCCAGACTGCAGCGCCTTTAACCGCACGGCCACTTCGGCCGGCGGTTCCACAAATACTTGCACGTTAACATCTTAGGTGACCGTGGTATACTACAATAAATACTGTGCTATAGAAAATCTAACTGTATTAACTCTCTAGATTACTATAGATGTTGTTGCTACCATATACTGATAAACGCCAGATCCTGTTGCCTAGCGCTGACAATATGGAGAGTATTTAGCTAAAACTTTCCTCTGCTGGTCTCTAAAACAGAAGCGAGTTACCATATATTAATGGTCAGAATTGGAGTTACCTAAGTAGTAGAGAGTAACACACATTACACCTTCATAACGCCGGCGACGTGTCGTGACATGAACTCCATGAGACACCTAAAGTATTCGCGAGCCATCCTGATCCAAACCACAGGGTTGGTCAGAACTAAGTCTGAGGTACGAATATTTCACTCCTATATTTCCTCAATAAAATTTAAAAGAAGGAGGGAAGACTGGAGTTTAACGTCCCATCAAGAGCGACCTCATTAGAGACGGAGCAGAAAAGGATGGGGAAGGATCTCAGCCGTTGCCTTTTCAAAGTAACCGTCCCGGCATTTGCCTGGAGCGATTTAGGGAAATCACTCGAAACCTAATCTGGATAGCCGAACTGGAATTAGAACCGTCGTCCTCCCGAATGTGAGTCCAGTGTGCTAACCACTACTCCATCTCGCTCAATGAAAGTGTAGGCGAGTGATGTGACACGTGTTTCACGAACGACTCTTGCACAGTTCGGGAGCAAATGGCTGGTGCATTGTCTTATTGGAAGTACACTTCGCCTGAGGACGCTGCACGCTAACTTGCGGATGCGCATGTACGTTATGCATTTTCTGGTATCGCTCGTCATTGAGAAATGATATCATATGTATCAGGAGGCCCATTTAATTCCGTGACTACATCCTCCTACAGGAGACTCTCTGCACCATCTTCCAGAATGGTGGCATGTTGGCAAGCGGGTTGGATCACGTCATAAGATTTTCGACACACTCTCACCCTGCCACAGATGTGTACCAACGGACACCATAACGCTTATGAACCAATTGCACAAAGCTGGTGTTCCTGCTCACATGCTAACTTCTGTGCACTGTGATGTGTCGCAGGCAGATGTATACAGAATTATTCGTAAGTACCTCCGTGGTTTCAGAAGACTACTGCCCGTGAATTACAAGACATACACGAAGTAAACACTTATCTATGGATAGGTCATCTACAAAAGTTTTTAACTCATATTAGAAGTGCTGAACATGGACACTGGACAGGAAGGTGCAACGACACAGGCTGCTTTAGCAATCTGTTCACTGGGTTGCCGATGTGCAGAAGGCGAGCTAATCCGATGCGACAGCACAGAGTGCATAATCTGTCTATATTTTCCGTCACGCCTGCCCCTAGTCGTCGACTCTGTAACTACGACATGGCACTTATAACGAATCTAAACTTGGAGAGACGCTCTGCTCATTGACATGTGTCATTTTTCTTTACGCTTCCATTTTTTTGCAGTCGTTTCCTGAAACCCCAGAGGCACTTATGAATAACTCTGCGTGTGTGGGAAAGAGGCTTCTGAACCCTCTAGCGATGAGGTAATTATGGAGGCTACGACTGTTCACAGCTTCCTGTTGTCCAACAGTGAACTGACGAGTAACTTGTAATGGAATCTGTGTCCCACTCCGCGATAGTCGATGGCGACCCCTTTCATCTGTAGATTGCTGCTTCTCACTATATTTACCCGAAATGAAGTAGTCACGTACAACCTTGACGCGATGATGTGTGAAAATCTCAACGCCTGCACGTCCTACCAGCCTGCATTCAAATGCATCATGTATTTGAGGGCTGTCACTTACTTGAGTAATAATGGAATACTTTGTTAATCACAATAACGATTCCAAAAGAGTTGCTCTACAACGGAAGTTGATTCATTGAGAATATAATAAAAATTTTAAATCATAAAATATCACCAACTGGAATCTGAAATTTTCTGTGACATACCAAAGGCATTTGACTGTGTGAAAGAAATTTCCATCAAAGAAATGAAATTTTAATGGGATACTTAGTTCAACAAATTCCTGTTTTAGTTCCTATTCTAGCAATGCTATTCAGAGTGCTACAACTAGGATGTTTGAATAATACAAATGGTCTACACCATATCATCTGCAAGGGATTAAATCACAATCGCCTTTCTGCAAAGTTCAGCCATGCGCCCACTTCTGTCCTTGCTCAGTGTTAGTAATCTACCAGTTCATTTGAATCAACAAAAAAATTAATCATCTTTATAGATGATGCTATCATTATTGTTAGTCCACTCAAAGAAGCATTCACAGAGAAAATAGCAAATGATATTTTTTCTGGAGATATTTACTAATTTTCCACAAATGGACTAGCTCGAAACTTTCAAACAACACACCTTGTAACGCCGGAAATGCATATCCTCCTATTTCCATCTATTGTACTATAAATTTTTTCCATATTTTGTTACCTGAAGATATGAGATTTCTGTGTCTTTATATATTGTAATTGTTGGAATAGGGCGGTGGAGCAGGTGTGTTGGGTGACGCTCCCGCGAGTTGCCGCGCTTTCGGGGTTTGGCAGCATGTAATTGCGCTCGACTTGCTATGATAGTTTCTGGCACGGTGTCGCGGACGGGAAACATTAGCTGGCACACATCAAGAGCCCGTTTCGCCTGGTGACCGTGTCGAGAAGAAGGCGCGCCAACATCCAGCTTCTGCAACAGCGAAGGCCAACAATAAGTGATTGTCGCCACCCCCTCGATCGACGACTTCAAACCTTCAATCAACCAACAAGGAAGACTGAAAGCACGTAAAGTTTTAGAACTGTATGGCAGACATCAGCTTTTCAAACTGTTCCATTTGCATCACTAAAATACAGCAACTTAGCATGAACCTTTGTTGCTCATTGTCCCAATTGCATTACCAAGCAGGGTCCCTTCCTTTTCCGAAATGAACCCGTGTGTCGTTGATATTCAAACGCCAGCATTAAAGAAATATCATTCCATTTCACTGCTTTAATTTCAAAGTTCAGTTACAGTATTCATAGCTGGCTACAATATTTAGATTACACAAGCACAAATTAAGAGTGCGAGTTTTGTTACCATATTTTAGCTTGCCTGTGACTGCAGCTCAGCTTGGTACGTACTAAATTTTGCTATTGTTAATTGTTCAACATCATTTAATTCAAGTTCAAAGTTAAATCTCTTATTTCTAAATTGCGTAGATCCAAGTAGCTTTTGATATGATTGTTGAGGTAGCCTAAGACTAACCTTATTTTATTTTATTTCGTAGTGCTTCAGAAACAAAGAACACTATTAAATTCAGTCACTAAATTAACTTTTAATTTTCCGATTTTTTTAATTCTTTTGCTAAATTAAGTCAGAATGTAGCGAAATTCATTTCTTCTGACAAACATTCACTTTTCACACAACTGTGAAATATAATTATATGTGCATTAACCTTACTTTTTTAGTTATTATAGTAGTTGTCCACAGGACTGGCGACCGTAATTTTCCCCAAATATCTAATTAACGCCAGTTAATTGTTAACGTAACGACCGCACATTTACTTTCTTTATTAACTTTACCCTTTTTCAAAATTAATTTACACCAATTTCATAAGGAGTTTTCCTTTCATTTAGATGTAACCCTTTCCTCCCTCTATACCGACAGATTAACTTCAGTGACGATTGCTTTTCACAAATTTCTATTAGGTACATGCGGTTTAATTTTTCACTGTCATTAAGGTCGATAAGTGAGAGGGAGGTTACAGCCTATCTACTTTTATTCTCTCAAAAATATTTCAGCTATAGCGAATGAAGTTAACTAACAAAATATGATAAACAGGGTAGAAAGTTCTAAGTTATTGTGTGTACAGATAGATGAAATTATATAGATAGATGGGAATTATATATACAGTATATATGCTAAAACGTTTTATTCGGTTACTTTTCCCATATGAATAATTTGGATCTTTAGGGATATAGAAATCCGTAAGTCTACATACTATGTATATTTTCATTCACTGATATCCTACGCCGAAATATTCTGTAGTAACTCATCACCTAGACAAAAAGTAGTCATTGCACTAAAGAAGGAACAGGAGTTCGAGTTATACGTTTACAAACATACATCTTGCAGGTATCTGTTTATACCATTGAAAATTTCCTTATTGACTCATAAAATCTGTTGTCAACAAATCAACTGCCGTTTTGAAGCAATAAAGATGTTCACTAGTACACTACTAGAAGGAAACGAGGCAGGATTCTAACCTGCGACCGTAGCGGTCGCGCGGTACCAGACTGTAGCGCCTAGAACCGCATGGACACTGCGGCCGGCACTCACATGGGACACGCCCAAAATCATTACACACATCAAAAAAAGATTTTGCATCACCCTGATTCCCAGAACTCCTGAAGATAGATGTTGGCTGTGGATATTGTATCACAGACACAGTCCCTTTGACTGTTCAGAGATGTCACTAAACCCGCCCAAAGATTTAAACAACCATGTATGAGCAGCGCCTATTAGACGGACGGGGTCCGACAGCCGATCAGTTCCAGCCATTCCACCAGGAAGGAGGTACACGGCTCGTGTTGTCTTTAGTTCAGTCACGCCTAGACGGTGAATACCGCTGTTCGATCACGTTCGCATTGTTACTCTGTGCCAGGAAGGGCTCTCGACAAGGGAAGTGTCCAGGCCTCTCGGAGTGAACCAAAGCGATGTTCTTCGGACATGGAGGAGATACAGAGAGACAGGAACTGTCGATTACATGCCTCGCTCAGGCCGCCCAAGGGCTACTACTGCAGTGAGTGACCCTACCTACGGAGGGACCCAGACAGCAACGCCACCATGTTGAATGCTTTTCGTGTAGCCACAGGATGTCGTGTTACGACTCAAACTGTGCGCCATATGCTGCATGATGCGTAACTTCACTCCAGTCGTCCATGGCAAGGTCCATCTTTGCGACCACGACACCATGCAGCTCGGTACAGAGGTGCCCAACAACATGCTGAATGGACCGCCCAGGATTGGCATCACCTTCTCTTCACTGATGAGTGTCGCATATGTCTTCAACCAAACAATCGTCGGAGACGGGTTTGGAGGCAACCCGGTTAGGCTGAACGCCTTAGACTCACTGTCCAGCGAGTGCAGCAAGGTGAAGGTTGCCTGCTGTTTTGGAGTGGCATTATGTGGGGCCGACGTACGCCGCTGGTGGTAATGGAAGGCGCCTTAACGGCTGTACGGTATGTGAATGCCATACTCCAACCAATAGTGCAACCATATCGGCAGCATATTGGCTCAGCATTCGTCTTCATGGACGACATTCGCACTCCCGTCGTTCACATCTTGTGAATGACTTCCTTTAGAATAATGACATCGCTCGACTAGAGTGGCCAGCACGTTCTCCAGACATGAACCCTATCGAACATGCGTGGGATAGATTGAAGAGGGCTGTTTATGGACGACGGTGACCCACCAATCACTCTGAGGGATCTACGCCGAATCGCCGTTGAGTAGGGGACAATCTGCACCAACAGTGCCTTGATGAACTTGTGGATAGTATGCCACGACGAATACAGGCATGCACCAATTCAAGAAGACGTGCTACTGGGTATTAGAGGTACCGGTGTGTACAGCAATATGGACCACCACCTCTGAAGGTCTCGCTGTATGGTGGTACAACATTCAATCTGTGGTTTTCATTATCAATAAAAAGGGCGGAAATGATGTTCATTTTGATCTCTATTCCAATTTTCTGTACAGGTTCCAAGACTCTCGGAACCGAGGTGATGCAAAACTTTTTTTGATGTGTGTATTACGCCTGAAGACTCCGTTCAAAATGAAGTGCTGTGTTCTGTTTGCTAGAAATTCTTCAGCTCAATCACACAGTTGTTCTTATTTCCGTACGCTAGTAGTTTGTTGATAAGGCGGCAGTGCGGAACTGTATCAAACACCTTCCGGAAGTCAAGGGACAGGTCATTTATCCTGGTGCCTGTATCTACTGCTTTTTGAATATTGTGGACGAAGAGAGCGAGCTGTGTGTCACTCTGTCATTGTGTTGGGAATCTATGTTAGTTCCTATAGAGGAGTTTTTTGGCCTAGAGAAATGTCATTATATGCGAGCATAAAACGTATTTCAGAATTCTACAACTGACCGACGTCAGAGATACAGTCCTATTATTTTGTGTGTCTATTCGACAAGCCTTCTTGATAACAGGAATGTCTCTGCTTTTCTTCGATCATCAGGAATGATGCTGTCACTGGAAAGCATGGACTGCTGATGACTGACGTCGCATTGGTTCAGCGATGAAGCAGTATCTTGGATGACAATCGTCGGTGAGTATGGCGGCGACCTGAGGAGAGGTTTCATTCTTGCAATGTTTCTGTCATCGTGGTATATCGTGGTATGGGGGAGCCATGGGGTATAACTTCAGGTCACTGCTGGTAGTGAGTGAGGTACTCTGCCAGCACGACGGCACGCCACGGACACCCTGTGTCTCATGTGTTGCCTCTCACGCAATAGTATCGTGGTGCCATTTTTCAGCAGGACAATGCTTGTCCACACACGGCAGGTCCATCTTCAGTTATTGAACTATATGAGAAAAACGTAAGTTAGTTACAAACTACAGTGTGCACACACTTTATTCAACATCTAAACGCCGCTACAGATATCCGGATTTAGTTTATTACATGTTCGAAGTCTGCCATCATTGGCAATGATGTGGCGCAGACGAATAGCGATATTCTGCACGACCTGCTCAAATGTCGGAATATCGATGCTGTCGATAACCTCCTGAATGGCTGTTTTCAGCTCAACAATGGTTTTGGGTTTTTAGCTGTATGCCTTGTCTTTAATATAGCTCCACAAAAAGGAGTCGCATGTGTTCAGATTTAGAGGCTATGGTGGCCAATCGAAGCCAATGCCAGTGGCTTATAGGTACCACAGAGCCAGAAAGCGGTACCCCAAGTGCTCTTCCAGGACATCAAACTCTCTCTTGCTTCGATGGGGTTGAGCTCTTTCTTGCATGAACCACACCTTGTCGAAATCAGGGTCGCTTTGGATAGTGAAATCATCTTCTAAAACCTTCGTGTGTCGTTCAGTAGTCACCGGGCCATCAAGGAATATCGCACCGATTATTCCGTGACTGGACACTGCACACCACACAGTTACCCCTTGAGGGTGAAGAGACTTCTCGATCCCGAAATGCGGGTTCTCAGTCCCCCAAATGCGCCTATTTTGTTTATTGGCGAACCCATCCAAATGAAAGTGGGCTTCATCGCTAAACCAAACCATACATACGCATACTAGTTCCCATCATGCCCCGCGTCCAACCGTGCAGTTTGAACGTTCTAACGCAAACCGTTCAGAAGTGATGACGATTTTATTTCATATAGTTTAATAATTGTCACCATGTGCGAGTACCTGTCCGGTGCACTGTAATGTCGCTAACAGTCAGTATAAAGAATGAGATTTTCACTCTGCAGCGGAGTGTGCGCTGATATGAAACTTCCTGGCAGATTAAAACTGTGTGCCCGACCGAGACTCGAACTCGGGACCTTTGCCTTTCGCGGGCACTTGCCCGCGAAAGGCAAAGGTCCCGAGTTCGAGTCTCGGTCGGGCACACAGTTTTAATCTGCCATGAAGTTTCAGTCAGTATAAACTCTGACGACAGCACAGTCACGCGTCACGTGAAAACTATTCCTTTCACCATGGCGACAGTCATGCTCTCTGACCGACGCAACAGGTCTGAAAAGCCATTTATCGTAAGTGTTGGTGTTGACTTGTTCCTGTTACTGAGGAACAGGATCTATACACAGACGAAATTTGAGGTTTTAATTGTACTTTTGGTTCTCTCAGCCGTTTTACTGCGCGTGCGCATGTTCGAAAGCCATGATGCGAGTATTCCTTCGTATTCGTTTACGAGACTCATAAATCAATTCTTGAGGCTTATATGGTACTTTTGGTACCCACTCAGACATTTCACTGCCATTGCACACGTGCGACAGTCGCTAGACAATGTCGCCCCTGCAGTCGTTTACGAGACTCATGAAGCAAATTCTCAGCTTCCTACGTAGAGAGACTTTTCGCCTCTGTCTTTGACCCGTGTTCCGTTGATAACCGCGGCTATTACTGCTCCCGCCCGTTATGTCACCAGTAGTCGGCAGCAAGGCCGAGTGCAATGTTCTGTCACTCATTTTCATGCTAACCAGTAGCTTTAGAAGGCGTTCCTTTTGCATATGGTGTAAATGTTGCAAGGTAAGTTTTTGAAATCACGAACTTAATGTTATGCTTCCTCGTAGTTCATGTGCGTGCTCGTGTTTCTAAAACACCATGATATCTTTCATAGAAGTATTAAGTGCGCCGTATATTCCCGCCATTGGGTATTGCCGTCAAAACTAGTCTACACAATCAGCGACATACACAAATGGCTGGGAACGACCTCAAGTTCCTGTGTATTGGTATGGTGTGTCTGGATGAACTGTTATACTGCAAATATTATCCGATAGAAGATGGCTTTCAAAGGTAATTAGTAGTAATATACTTCAGAGCGTGTATGTTAATTCATTTATTTCGCAAGTTATAAATACAAGTAGAAAAGTAAACTAGTTTATTATTTTCTCCCAGTTCTTACGAAAATTGAATGAAATTGGTCAATTATTTTAATGCTGTGATGAATGTGACTAAAGCAACATAGGTTAAGTGCTACAGCGTCTTCATCATTGAAGTCTATCTAGGGTCTTGCATCTGAGTCTCTGTCATTCAAGTAACGCTCTTCAGTCACAAATCCAGCAATATTCCGCATCATATCTCCTTTTATTCGGTTCTCTAAGCCTCCAGAAGGTTACATCATCACAACATACATTCCTTTGCGTTTGACACATTGAATTTAATGACAGTCGCGCTATCAGTAATTCGCTACACACCATCATCACCTTAATATCGAGATTTAAAACAAAAACTAATCCTACCGTTAATGATAAAGTGACAATCAACATGCCCAGTGCCTGACATTAAATATTGTTTTATTTGTACATTACTGTTAAGCCAATGCCCTTTCGCAGAAGCTCAATAGGAGCAAAATTATCTTGTAGGTATGCGGCGTTATCCAGAAAACGTCCGAATCTGATTTAAAAAAAACGTCATTGTTCGATCCACTAAGGAATTCGACCGCGAACTGAAACCTTACGTGACACGTTGGGATCTACATAATGTTTAGCTTTGGCAAGTAAACGAAGCTCCAAGTACATAAGTTTTTGGTTTCTGAAATTCGCAACTTCGTTGGGTGTGCTTATCTTTTGGGGATCTTTGGTTTGTCCACAAGTGCAGGTGTATTTTAATGTTGCTTTACCAATGACTAGCGAAAGAAACCGTTGTAATGTTTATCTATTATTTGCGACTCACTAAAAAAGAGTAGACTACACACACACACACACACACACACACACACACAAACTGATTAATAATTTAAAAATGGTTTACATCAGTGTTGACATCATAATATTATTTCAGAATAAACTACTGATTCAAGACGTATATCATACATTGCGTATCAACCTCCTATTGGCGCTTTTGAAGCGTGGCTGGTGATAATACTCAAGCGTCTGCCGAGTCACACGCCATATTGACACGTCTTTCAGTTCACTTTATATTTCATATAACGTTAAATTAAGCTGAAAGCCAAATGCATGATTCAGAGTATCATAATGCATTGACGAAAAAAAATCACAGCATGAAGAAGCAATTTTACGACATAAACGGAAGTTGGTAGGCGTGCTTGTAGGTGTGAAAGATGATGTCAATTCAAATTCGCACCAGTCGCACGAGAATGGTGCTAGTAGCGTCACAATGGAAATGCAAATCACGTTTGTACACACTGTCACGGTCGTGAGGGTTAGTTACCTTTGACACGGGATGTGGTAAGTTGATGTTAGTCAAGGATGCCTTTAAGGCGGCAAACACGTCACAAACAACACCTCACTGAGTTTGTATGAGGTCGTGTAATAGGGCTACGAGAAGCTACATGTTCTCTCTGCGATACTGCAGAAAGACATGGCAGGAATGTTGCCATTGTACATGATTGCTGGCAGCGCTAGTCACGAGAATGTACGTTCGCAAGAAGACCGGGCACCGTACGGCCACGTGGCACCACCGAAAGAGAAGACCATGGTGTTCGGCGTATGGCTCTAGCGCATCGTACTGCTTCTGGAGCAGCAGTCTGAGCAGCAGTTGGCATCACAGTGGCGCAACGAAATGTTACAAATCCGTAACTTCAAGGACAGTTCCGAGTCAGACGCCTTCTAGCATTCCAGTGACCCCAAACCGCCGCCATTTGCGACTTCAGTGGTGTAAAGCGAGAACTTTGGAGGTCAGGGTGGAGGAGGTCTGTTGTGTTTTCTGATGAAAGCTGGTTGTGCTTTGGTGCCAGTGATGGCCTGTGTTAACAAGAACGAGTCCAGTTGGACACACTAGACTTACGCCCGGAGATATGGTCTAGGGAGCGATTTTGTACGACAGCCGCAGCGCTCACTGGTTACCCCACGCACCCTGACTGCAAATGTGTACGTCAGTCTGGTGATTCGACCTGTCAATCTGCCATTCATTGACATCATAACAGAGGGTGTTTTCCAGCAGGATAACGCTTGCCTACATACCGCTGTTGTAGCACAACATGCTTTACAGAGTATCGACATGTTGCCTTGGCCTGTTCCATCACCAGATCTGTCTCCAGTCGAGGACATACGGAACATCAACGGACGACAATTACAGCGTCATCCACAAACAGCATTAACCGTCCCTTTATTGACTGCAAGTGGGACGTACGTGAAACTCCATTCCACAAACTTACGTCCAGCACCTGTGCAACAGGATGCATGCACGTTTGAATGCTTGCTTTCAGCATTCTAGCAGTTCCACCCATTATTAATGTACCAGCGTTCATATTAGCACTGGCTTACCTCACCATTACATTACTTGTGATCTTGCAATATTAACCACTCAAATATGTTACCCACACAAATGTAAGTATTATTTTCTTGGCACTGCGATTTTTTTCCGTCAGTGTAAAAATGGAACTCCCTCATAGAGTATCTGTTCTGTAAGCTTGAGATAATGCTTATAATACGTTGATTCAACCGATATGGTATGAAAATAATTAAAACCAAATTGCCACAGTTGAAATTCAATAGAGTTTCATCATTATGAATGTCGACGGTAGCGTTTGACTTGAGGGGTTTATGGTTCAAATGGCTCTGAGCGCTATGGGACTTAACTTCTGAGGTCATCAGTCGCCTAGAACTTAGAACTAGTGAAACCTAACTAACCTAAGGACATCACATACATCCATGCCCGAGGCAGGATTCCAACCTGCGACCGTAGCGGTCGCGCAGTTCCAAACTGCAGCGCCTAAAACCGCTCGGCCACTCTGGCCGTCGGAGGGGTTTAAATTTGGAATCAGATTTCGTCTGTGCATTTAGAATGAAACTGATTTATTCTTATTTGTGTTTCAATTAATTCATATTAATTAGCACATCGTATTTCAGAAGAAAGTAGTCTAAAAGAAATAAGAAAAAAGTAGCTGCATCCGTCCTCTATCAATATCTTGCAAACCACTGTGAACTGCGTGGCAGAGCATACGTCCCATTGAACCAATCATTCCGTTCCATTCACTTACGAATCGCGGGGGAACGGTTGTTTAGACGCCTCTGTAATCACTTTGATCTTGTCCTCGCGATCCCTATGGGAGTGATACGTGGAGGCTGTAGCATATTCCTAGATTCATCATTCAATGTCGGTTCCCGAAACATTGTATGAAGGCTTTCTCGCGATCGTTTCAGTTCTTTCAACATCGCTGTGACACTCGCCAACAAGTCAAACAAACCAGTAACCATTTATGCTACCCTTCTCTGTGTAAGTTCAATATCCCCTGTTAATTCTGTCTGGTACGGTCTCCACAAACTAGAGTAATATTCCCAGGTGGGTCGCACGAGTGATTAGTAACAAAACTCACTTGTAGACTGATTGCATTTCACTAGAATTCTACCAATAAAACCTGCTTTACCGACGAACGAGTCCGTGTGTTCCTTCCATTTCATGTCCACACACAAAGAGTTACACCCAGGAATTTTACGACTTTATCGATTCCAGTTGTGACTGACTGATAGTGTAGTCGTAGGATACTACTTTTCTTTCGTTTTCTGACACACAAGTTCACATTTCTGAACATTTAAGGCAAGTTGCCAAACTGCACCACTTTGAAAACTTATCAAGAACTGAGTCTTTGTGCACTTTCTTTCTGACGGTATTTCCTTACAGATAACTGCATCGTCTGCGAAAAACTGAGGCTCTTATTAACGCTGTCCGCAAGATTATAATATGAATAGCGAGAGATCGAACACACTTCCCTCAGATACATCCAAATTTACCTCTAAATCTGTTGGTGACTCTAGATCCAAAATAACTTGCGCGCCCTTCCTAGCAAGAAATCTTCAATCCAGTGACAAATTTCGCTTGATACCACATACAAGCGAATTTTTTGCAGTAAGCGTAGGTGCGGTACTGAGTCAAATGCTTTTCGGAAATCCTGCTGCTTTTCTCCTTGGCTTTCAGTATGTCCTGTAAGAAAAGTGCGAGTTGAGTTCACGTGTTCGATGTTTTGAAATCAATGTTGATTAGCATGAAGTAAGTCATTCTGTTCGAGATACCGCATTATGTCTGAGCTCATAGTACATTCAAAGATTCTACAGGTCAAGGATCTTGGACGGTAATTATGTGGATCAATTCTGCCACCCTTCCTGTAAACGGGTGCGTCCTGTGCTTTCTTCCAACTACTGGGCACGATTTTTTGTCTAAGGGATCTACCATAGATTATAGTTACCAGGTTTGGCAGGATTGGCTCATTGATTCTGTCTCTCATAAAATATTTTATCTCATTGCAAAGAGAAAGTGGCACTAATATCAGTAAAAGCAACGTTGCAAGTTGTTTTACAAAACCTGAAAGCTTGAATTACAGGATGATAACCAACTGAGTAAATGGAAGTCAAGTTTGTGGTTTGAAAAGAGACGGATAATTCAGGCGATTTTATTTTGCAACCGAAAGCGTGTGTTCCGTTACATCAGAACTAACGCATAATACGCGAAAATTTTGGTTAAAAGGAACAAGGAGCTTCAGTCAGGAGCAGTCAATCAGATGTCGACCGTTTCCCTGCAGTCGATCTTTGATTGTTAATAAGTGGTGAGTTCGATACAGTAACATCACAATGTCTCACCGAAATCGACAAACTTAGTGAAAGTGGAGCAGTTCACTATAGACGAGCTCTTGAGGGACTCCTGCGTGGTCTCACGGAAAATAACGTATAGAAACGTTCTGAGCAGCAAGAAAAAGAACGGAGGTGTATATGGACTGAAATGGGTGCTACTTTGAATGTGGCCAATACTGATCGAACATATCTGTATGAACACAAATTGCAGCACGAATTTCGCACCAGTCACATGAGTGGTGCTAGTAGCGCCAAATGAGGACCCAAATCAGGTTTCCTTTAAATACACGCTGTCATGGTCGTGAGCGTTAGTTACCTTTTGAACTGGACATGGTGAGTTAATGTTAGTCAAGAACGTCTTTAAGTCGACAAAGACGCTATTATCAACACCTCAATGAGTTCGAACGAGGTCGTGTAACAGGGCTACGATAAGCTGGATGATCCTTCTGTGATATTGCAGAAATACTTGGCAGCAATGTAGAAACTGTACTTGGTTGCTGGCAGCGAGAATGGACGGCCACAAAAGACAGGACTCCAGATAGCCACATGGCACTGACGAGAGGGAAGACCACCGTTTTCGGCGAACGGCTCTGGCACATCGTACTGCATGTGCAGCAGCAATTTAAGCTGCAGTTGGCACGACAGTAACATAACGAACTGTTACAAATCTGTAACTTCAGGGACAGTTTCAAGCCAGGAGCCCTGTAGTGAGTATTCCACTGACCCCAAACCACCGCCATTTGAATCTTCAGTAACGTCAAGCGAGAGCTCATTTGAGGGCACAGTTTAGGTCTATTTTCTGACGAATGCTGATTGTGCCTCGTTGTAAGTGAAGGCCATGTGATGGTAACAAGGAGGCCATTTGAGGGCCAGCAACCAAATCGTCTGCGTGTTACGACACACTGGACTTACACGTCGAGTTATGGTCTAGAGTGCGATTTCGTATGGCAGCAGGAGCACTCTCGTGGTTATCCCACGCACCCTGACTGCAAAAACTGTACGTCACTCTGATGATTCGACCTGTTGTGCTGCCATTCATTAACAGCATTCCAGGGGTCTCTTCCAACAGGATAACACTCCCCCATGTACCGCTGTTTTAACCCAACATGCTCTACAGAGTGTCGACATGTTGCCTTGGCCTACTCAATCATTATCCTGATGAAATGTAGGGTTTGGAAGGGATCGAATGAAGGATAGAGCCACGGATCGTAACATATCTGAAATGTAACGTACACTGTTCAAAGTTCCGTCAATGCGAACAAGAGGTGACCGAGACGTGTAACCAATGGCACCCTATACCATCACACCGGGTGATACGCCAGTATGGCGATGACGAATACACGCTTCCAATGTGCGTTCAATGCGATGTCGCCAAACACAGATGCGACCATCATGATGCTGTAAACAGAAACTGGATTCAGCCGAAAAATGACGTTTTGCCATTCGTGCACCCAGGTTCGTCGTTGAGTACACCATCGCAGGCGCTCCTGTCTGTGATCCAGCGTCAAGGGTAACCGCAGCCATGGACTCCGAGATGATAGTCCATGCTGCTGCAAACGTCGTCGAACTGTTCGTGCAGATGGTTGTTGTCTTGCAAACGTCCCCATCTGTTGACTCAGGGATCGAAACGTGGCTGCACGATCCGTTACAGCCATGCGGATAAGATGCCTGTCATCACGACTGCTAGTGATACGAGGCCGTTGGGATCCGGCACGGCGTTCCGTATTACTCTCCTGAACCCACCGATTCCATATTCTGTCAGCGGTCATTGGATCTCAATCAACGCGAGCAGCAATGTCGGGATACGATAAACCGCAATCGCGATAGGCTACAATCCGACCTGTTGTCGGAAACGTGATGGTACGCATTTCTCCTCCTTACACGACGCATCACAACAATGTTTCACCAAGCAACGCCGGTCAACTGCTGTTTGTGTATGAGAAATCGGTTGGAAACTTTCCTCATGTCAGCACATTGTAGGTGTCGCCACCGGCGCCAACCTTGTGTGAATGCTCTGAAAAGCTAATCATTTGCATATCACAGCATCTTCTTCCTGTCGGTTAAATTTCGCGTCTGTAGCACATCATCCTCGTGGTGTAGCAATTTTAATGGCCAGTAGTGTATATGTATAGCTCTCGTACGGTAAGATATAATGCTTCATATCATTGACATGTAACTTAGTTGGGGTATGTCACATTAAGATTGTCAGTTCTTTCTTTTACAATTTACCTTCTGTAGGCAATATCTATTCAGTTTCTTCTCCAGTTCTCCTGTACTGTATTAATTTTTTTATTGTGGTTGTAATTTAACTGTAATTGTTACAAGCCTACTAGGTTGTTTCACTATATTCATATCTGCACTCCTGTAGAGTGTATTTCTTCGCTACCATTGTCCTCCTCCTATTCTGTCTCATCTTGACACAAAAACACATACACATACACATTTTTCTGGCTAGTTTGCTTTATATGTATTTACTGTTTAATTTCGTTACGTTAACTTTACACTGCCAAAGATGAAATTTACTCTGTGTTCGCACTTCACTCTCCTTGTGTAGTGTTTTTGCAATATTGTGCAATTTTGTGCGCCAGTGCTGTATCCTCTTTCACGGTGTTAATCAGTTAAAGTCTGATGATGGCCTTGTAAGACGAAAACTGATTAACAAGATAAATTAATACTGTACAACGTCACAATTTAGTGCTTTTCACCTATAATTGTGACGCTATTCTACCAAGAATTTTATAGGAGAATGAGCTAATACAGGTACTGCCTCTTAAAACAGCGAAGTTTTAGATAATACTGCAACCGTTTAAACTCTTTTAGATTATTAATCGTTACTACCGGAAACTTTTTCAACAGAGTTCTTGAGCGGAGGCTGCGACCAGGAGGCAACGCCGGCAATAACTGTAAAGTGCTATCGGAGCTGAACGCTAAATGCGATTTACTTGGATCCCTTAATATTAACTGCACATCTGGTCGGTAAGTGACACACAATTTTACTTCTTTTACTGATACTGACAGTGACATCAATTTTGTGAGGTAGCAGTGTCAGTCTAATTTCTGAAATGTAGTTCCATAGCCAAGAACAAAAAAAAAAGTTTAAACGAACATAGGACACTGAACACTGTTTTTTTCTAAATGACACACATCAGAAAGTGTATTGTTTGACATGCACGGCAGAAACATTCTCATGCGTGGGCGACTAAGAAGCGAAATTTTTTCAGGGGGGAGGAGGGGAGGGGAGTGCAGGTGGGGGGGGGGGGAGAACAGAGACGAAAGAGAGATAATATTCACAGTTCGATGGTTACTGCTGCGCCAGTCTAAAGTAAAATGAGGCAAACAAAAAATCATTGGTTGTTAAAGAACCTTAACCTACTAGACTTTTTCTTGGGGATGGATCTGGTGGTTTACTAATTCGCTAACATATCCCTAACATAGCGCACGGGGAAAAGCTTTAGCATGCTAATGGGTTCCTCTGTAGCTGCCTGACACAGTTATTTCATCTATATGGTCTGACCAGTAACACCAAAACTGATCTATCCTATAAATAAATACAGTAGAACATTCACTGTTGGTGTTCGGCTTTTTCGGTGATTTATGTGGATGATTTGCGGTATCAGATTACTTACTCATTTTCCAGAAGTCATCGTATGCCAGGAACACTAGAAAGTGTGTGAAACCAATATTCCGAGAGACAGGAAATGTTCGCCGAAGGTTAAAAAGCCACCCAAAATAACCATTCAACAATAGTGTCCAATACGAAGACTGCAAAGCTTACATCTGCCTCAGAGGTTACAAACTTGTGTATGTGCCGTTTTTGGGAATCTCTGCCATGTAGACTGCTACTGCTGCTGTTATAATAACGTGAAATTATTTGTCTGATGTTCACGTATACTACTAGGCACCATGATCTCACTCGAAAATTGACACTAAGTGAAGCAGCAAAGTTACATAGTGGGTCGCCACTGTTGGTAGAATCGAAAAAACGGAAATCGCCAAGTCGCTGTTCGTTGTAACGAGGGTACTTTGTAGTGACACAGGCGCTCATTACATTCTAATTTGAATAATTTACTTGACTGTTTTCTGCAGCACTCTGTGATACAGATAGCCATACTATCGGTGCAACCACAACGGAGGGTTATCTGTTGAGAGGCCAGACAAACGTGTGGTTCCTGAAGAGGGGCAGCAGCCGTTTCAGTAGTTGCAGGGGCAACAGTCTGGATCATTGACTGATATGGCATTGTAACATTAATCAAGACGGCCTTGCTATGCTGGTACTGCAAACGACTGAAAGCAAGGGCAAACTACAGCAGTAATTTTTCCCGAGGGCGTGCAGCTTTACTGTATGGTTAAATGATGATGGCGTCCTCTAGGATAAAATATTTCGGAGGTAAAATAATCCCCCATTGGGATCTCCGGACGGGGACTACTCAGGAGGACGTTGCTATCAGGAGAAAGAAAACTGACGTTCTACGGATCGGAGCGTGGAACGTTAGATCCCTTAATGGGGCAGGTAAGTTAAAAAATTTAAAAAGCGAAATGGATAGCTTAAAGTTAGATATAGCGGGAATTACTGAAGTTCGGTGGCAGGAGGAACAAGACTTCTGTTCTGTTAAATACAGGGTTATAAATACAAAATCAAATTTAATAGCCATGGGGACTGGATTTCGATAGTAGGAAAGGGAGATAAGGAAACGTAGTGGGTGAATATGGACCGGGGATAAGGAATGAAAGAGGAAGCCGCCTGGTAGAATTTTGCTCAGAACGTAACTTAATCATCGCTAAGACTTGGTTCAAGAATCATGGAAAAAGGTTGCATATGTGGAAGAGACCTGGAGACACTGGAAGTTTTCAGATAGATTATATAATGGTAACAGAGATTTAGGAACCAAGTTTTAAACTGTAAGTCATTTCCAGGGGCAGATGTGGACTCTGACCACAATCTATTGGTTATGAACTGTATATTAAAACCGGTGAAACTGCAAAAAGATGGGAATTTAAGGAAATGGTAACTAGATAAACTGAAAGAACCAGAGGTTGTAGAGAGTTTCAGAGAGAGCATTAGGGACCGATTGACAATAATGGGGAAAGAAATACAGTAGAAGAAGAATGGGTAGCTTTCAGAGACGAAATAGTGAAGGCAGCAGAGGATCGAGTAGGTGAAAGGACGAGGGCTAGTAGAAATCCTTGGGTGTTGTTGTTGTTGTTGTTGTGGTCTTCAGTCCTGAGACTGGTTTGATGCAGCTCTCCATGCTACTCTATCCTGTGCAAGCTTCTTCATCTCCCAGTACCTACTGCAACCTACATCCTTCTGAATCTGCTTAGTGTATTCATCTCTTGGTCTCCCCCTACGATTTTTACCCTCCACGATGCCCTCCAATACTAAATTGGTGATCCCTTGTTACCTCAGAACATGTCCTACCAACCGATCCCTTCTTCTGGTCAAGTTGTGCCACAAACTCCTCTTCTCCCCAATCCTAATCAGTACCTCCTCATTAGTTATGTGATCTACCCATCTAATCTTCAGCATTCTTCTGTAGCACCACATTTCGAAAGCTTCTATTCTCTTCTTGTCCAAACTATTTACCGTCCATGTTTCACTTCCATACATGGCTACATTCCATACAAATACTTTCAGAAATGACTTCCTGACACTTAAATCTATACTCGATGTTAACAAATTTCTCTTCTTCAGAAACGCTTTCCTTGCCATTGCCAGTCTACATTTTATATCCTCTCTACTTCTACCATCATCGGTTATTTTGCTCCCCAAATAGCAAAACTCCTTTACTACTTTAAGTGTCTCATTTCCTAATCTAATACCCTCAACATCACCCGACTTAATTCGACTACATTCCATTATCCTCGTTTTGCTTTTGTTGATGTTCATCTTATATCCTCCCTTCAAGACACCATCCATTCCGTTCAACTGCTCTTCCAAGTCCTTTGCTGTCTCTGACAGAATTACAATGTCATCGGCGAACCTCAAAGTTTTTATTTCTTCTCCATAGATTTTAATACCTACTCCGAATTTTTCTTTTGTTTCCTTTACTGCTTGCTCAATATACAGATTGAATAACATCGGGGAGAGGCTACAACCCTGTCTTACTCCCTTCCCAAACGCTGCTTCCCTTTCATGTACCTCGACTCTTATAACTGCCATTTGGTTTTTGTACAAATTGTAAATAGCCTTTCGCTCCCTGTATTTTACCCCTGCCACCTTTAGAATTTGAAAGAGAGTATTCCAGTCAACATTGTCAAAAGCTTTCTCTAAGTCTACAAATGCTAGAAACGTAGGTTTGCCTTTCCTCAATCTTTCATCTAAGGTAAGTCGTAAGGTCAGTATTGCCTCACGTGTTCCAGTATTTCTACGGAATCCAAACTGATTTTCCCCGAGGCCGGCTTCTACTAGTTTTTCCATTCGTCTGTAAAGAATTCGTGTTAGTATTTTGCAGCTGTGGCTTATTAAACTGATTGTCCGGTAATTTTCACATCTGTCAACACCTGCTTTCTTTGGGATTGGAATTATTATATTCTTCTTGAAGTCTGAGGGTATTTCACCTGTTTCATACATCTTGCTCACCAGATGGTAGAGTTTTGTCAGGACTGGCTCTCCCAAGGCCGTCAGTAGTTCCAATGGAATGTTGTCTACTCCGGGGGCCTTGTTTCGACTCAGGTCTTTCAGTGCTCTGTCAAACTCTTCACGCAGTATCGTATCTCCCATTTCATCTTCATCTACATCCTCTTCCATTTCCATAATATTGTCCTCAAGTACATCGCCCTTGTATAGACGCTCTATATACTCCTTCCACCTTTCTGCTTTCCCTTCTTTGCCTAGAACTGGATTTCCATCTGAGCTCTTGATGTTCATACAAGTGGTTCTCTTATCTCCAAAGGTCTCTTTAATTTTCCTGTAGGCAGTATCTATCTTACCCCTAGTGAGATAAGCCTGTACATCCTTACATTTGTCCTCTAGACATCCCTGCTTAGCCATTTTGCACTTCCTGTCGATCTCATTTTTGAGACGTTTGTATTCCTTTTTGCCTGCTTCATTTACTGCATTTTTATATTTTCTCCTTTCATCAATTAAATTCAATATTTCTTCTGTTACCCAAGGATTTCTACTAGCCCTCGTCTTTTTACCTATTTGATCCTCTGCTGCCTTCACTACTTCATCCCTCAAAGCTACCCATTCCTCTTCTACTGTATTTCTTTCCCTCATTCCTGTCAATTGTTCCCTTATGCTCTCCCTGAAACTCTGTACAACCTCTGGTTCTTTCAGTTTATCCAGGTCCCATCTCCTTAAATTCCCACCTTTTTGCAGTTTCTTCAGTTTTAATCTACAGGTCATAACCAATAGATTATGGTCAGAGTCCACATCTGCCCCTGGAAATGTCTTACAATTTAAAACCTGGTTCCTAAATCTCTGTCTTACCATTATATAATCTATCTGATACCTTTTAGTATCTCCAGGGTTCTTCCATGTACACAACCTTCCTTGGGTAACAGAAGAAATATTGAATTCATTTGATGAAAGGAGAAAATATAAAAATGCAGTATATGAAGCAGGCAAAAGGGAATACTAACGTCTCAAAAATTAGATCGACAGGAAGTGCTAAATGGCTAAGCAGGGATGGCTAGAGGACAAATGTAAGGATGTAGAGGCATATATCACTAAGGGTAAGATAGATACTGCCTACAGGAAAATTAAAAGAGACCCTTGGAGAAAAGAGAACCACTTGTATGAATATCAAGAGCTCAGATGGAAAACCAGTTCTAAGCAAAGAAAGGAAAGCAGGAAGGTGGAAGGAGTATATAGAAAGTCTATAGAAGGGCAATATGGAAATGGAAGAGGATGCAGATGAAGATGAAATGGAAGAAAGAAGAATTTGACAGAGCACTGTAAGACCTTAGTCGAAACAAGGCCCCGGGAGTAGACAACTTTCCCTGACAAAGCTCTAGCACCTGGTGAGCAAGATGTATGAGGCAGGAGAAATACCCTCATACTTCAAGCAGAATATAATAATTCCAATCCCAAAGAAAGCAGATGTTGAGAAGTGTGAAAATTACCGAAATGTCAGTTTAATAAGTCATGGCTGCAAAATACTAACACGAATTCTTTACAGACGAATGGAAAAACTGCTAGGAGCCGATCTCGCGGAAGATCAGTTTGGATTCCGTAGAAATGTTGGAACACGTGAGGCAACACTGACCATACGAATTACCTTAGAAGGTAGGTTAAGGAAAGGCAAACCTACGTTTCTAGCATTTGTAGACTTAGAGAAAGCTTTTGACAATGTTTACTGTAATACTCTCAAATTCTGAAGGTGGCAAGGGTCAAATACAGGGAACGAAAGGCTATCTACAATTTGTACAGAAACCAGACGGCAGTTATAAGAGTTGAGGGGCATGAAAGGGAAGCAGTGGTTGGGAAGGGAATAAGACAGGGCTGTAGCCTATCCCCGGTGTTATTCAATCTGTATACTGAGCAAGCAATAAAGGAAACAAAAGAAAAATTTGGAGTAGGAATTAAAATCTATGGAGAAGAACTAAAAACTTTGAGGTTTGTCGATGACATTGTAATTCTGTTGGAGACAGCAAAGGACCTGGAAGAGCAGTTGAACGGAATAGACAGTGTATTGAAAGTAGGATATAAGGTGAACACCAACAAAAGCAAAACGAGGGTAATGGAAAGCAGTCGAATTAAATCGGGTGATGCTGAGGGAATTAGCTTAGAAAATGAGACACTTAAAGTAGTAAATGAGTTTTGCTATTTGGGGAGCAAATAACTGATGATTATCGAAGTACAGAGGTTATAAAATGTAGACTGTTAATGGCAAGGCAGCATTAGTACCTTGGAGAAACGTCGGCGGAGACCCTGTAGTACGCTACGGCGAAGGAATTTCTGTGTCCCTTCGTCGATGTGAGGGTGCCAAGGCTAGAAAATACATGCAAAAGTGCATCGGTTACAAGTTATTTATACTCTGGAGAGGTTTCATGCGCTTATCGTAATCGCCTCAGCACCACTGAAACGTTGGAGGAGAAATTTGTTAACATCGATTATAGATTTACGTGTTAGGAAGTCTTGTTCGAAAGTATTTGAATAGAGTGTAGCCATGTATGGAAGTGAAACATGGACGATAAATAGTTTGGACAAGAAGAGAATAGAAGCTTTCGAAATGTGGTGCTACAGAAGAATGCTGAAGATAAGGTGGGTAGATCACATAACTAATGAGGAAGCACTGAACAGAATTGGGGAGAAGAGGAATTTGTGGCACAATTTGACTAGAAGAAGGGACCGGTTGGTAGGACATGTTCTGAGGCATCAAGGGATCACCAGTTTAGTACTGGAGGGCAGTGTGGACGGTAGAAATTGTAGAGGGAGACCAAGAGATGAATACACTATGCAGATTCACAAGGATGTAGGTTGCAGTAGGTACTGGGAGATGATGAAGCTTGCACAGGATAGAGTAGCATGGTGAGCTGCATCAAACCAGTCTCTGGACTGAAGACCACAACAGCAACAACACAATATATTTCAAAAAAGGTTTCGTTTCATTTGTTTGAGGTTGTTGTCGAAGTTACAAATCCAGCATCTTGTCTTCTAAATTACTTCAATGAATAATTGTTGCAAGAAGCTGCAACCTGTACATACATTTATTACATGACTAAAACAGGACAAGAACTTCAAACAAGTTCATAGGAAATCAAGAAATTGTTCAGCGTGAACAAGAACAGTAGGCAAGTGGAAACAATTAATGGAAGGAATGTGTGTAATCTACAGATGGAGACATATCGTACACACATAAACACTAAGAAGCGGACCCTGAAGATAAATTTTCATGGCTTCAGTATAAGAATGACAGCAAAGCAAATAAAGTTCTAACAAAGGCCTAGATGATCTGCTCGCATTCTGGATGGATATAAGGGAATACCTCATCACAGCACGGAGTGGAAGTCCATGTGAGGATTAACGATCGTGATGAAACAGAAGAACATTTAATTATAGCTGAAACCCAAAGAAATAATCCATCATGTTCACCATGCACAGCTACGAGATTGGACAAATTTGATCAACATCCTGTTATCGATTATTTAAAATCTGCAAGAATTTGCCACATTACACGTTGAAAATAACATATTTACATCTACATGATTTCTCTGCAGTTCACAATTGAGTGGCTGGCAGAAGGTTCATCGAACTTATAAGCTACGAGGGTTGCCCAGAAAGTAATGCACCGCATTTTTTTTCAAGAATTCGTTATTGAACATAATGAATTACACACATGAAAGAATGGAGTTTTATCTACACATCCTATTTTTCCACGTAATCCCCATTCCATTCTATGGCCTTCCTCCTGCGCGAAACGAGGGCGTGTATGCCCTGTCGGTGCCAGTCCTTGTCGCGGTGGCGGAGCCAGTGCTTCACTGTGTGAATCACCTGTCACAGTCTGGGACAGGAAGAGTGCGGATAATTGCAGCCACACTTCCTTTGCTGATTGGCAGATGCAGCGCCAACTGTCGGGTAGCAATGTCTGTGCTCGCGAATGACAACATCAGCTCGCTGCAACATGTCGGGTGTGACAGCCGCGGATGGTCTCCCCGACCGCTGCAAATCGTGGAGCTCCGCCGAACCGCCTTCTGATGACCTCACCCTCCGTGCCCAGCGAGTAACTGTACTTCTGTCGGTAGCAGATGCTCCATAGAAATTGGCGCGATCACTCAGGAGACTATAAATAATACATACGTAACGTTTCGCATTCGTAGCATTGTTTTCAGCTAAGAAAAAAAAATGGTGTGCATTACTTTCTGGGCAACCCTCGTATTTCTCTACTGTTCCACTCTCGAACGGCGCGCAGGAAAAACGAGCACAATACTTCGTTGTAACAGCCAAGTAACTAACTACTGTGTGAATGATGGATGTATGGAAAGCAGATGTAAGTCTTAAGTCTGTAAATAGTGGAAGTTTAATTTTAAATCTTGTACATAATCTGACTGTTCTTAACTGAGGATCACTGAAATGAATAATTTACTTTAATTTTTGACAATACCTGGTTGTAATAGCCAAGAAAGTAGCAAATGTCTGAATGATGGATTTAATGAAAGCAGATGTAAGTATTAAACCTGTAAATATTAGAAGTTTAAATTTAGTTCATGTACATAATTTTACTGTTTATTGACTGAGGATCATTAAAATTAATGAAACGCAAGTTTTTCTAATTACATTTTTGTAATGTGTTTTTCTGACATGTTCCACACCCAGCAGGATTCCCTCTTTTATGGGTCTATGGAATGAATAATTAATCTAATATAATCTTCATTCTTTCTGTACAAGCTCTGATTTCTCTTATTTTATATGCCGATTATTTCTCCCGCTGTAGGTCGACGCCAAATAGAATATTTTCGCAATTGGAGTAGAAAGTTGGTGATTGAAATTTCACGAGAAGATCCTACCGCATGCAAGAACAAAATCTCATGTGTTTGAGATGTACCTCTGTTTATCAAAAGATGCCAACTGTTTTCGTTTGTACCATATAAAGAAATGAGAATGAAAATCTAATACAGATAGATTGTATATATCATAAAAAAAGTTAGGGTAAAGTCCCAACACGCACAATTACGTGGTTGCCAAATTTCTAGAAATTTCTGAAAATAAATTTATTTTCATTTTTAATGAATTACTAACTGGTTTTTACATCCCAATAGTTACTATTTTCCATAAAAAACGCACAAAATGCAACCTTCGGGCTGTGTATTACTACAACTACCTGGGAGCACTTTCTCATTGCTCTGCAAATAGCTATGTTGCTTTAACACTTTTATGCTTCATGAGTTATCTGATGTGTTGCTCATATTCACTTGAAGTCAATTTTCATTGTTCTGTGCAGGCTATAAATCATTGTACAACTAAAATAAGTGTGAACAACCTAACTTTGCGGTTAGCTATGATTCCTAAATTCGTTTCATGGGTCAGAAGTTTGTATATGATGGGCATGTTCGAATTTACTTTCACTGGTAGTCGAAGCTGAAAAACTGCAGGTACCTTACACAATGTGGCAGATTATTGCCATTTAGAGAATACTTTAAATGTAAAATGCAGTCTGCCTTTATACTCAAGGTAGCTAATGCAGCTTTGTGAGGTTGTGCTCGACTTGGATGTTGCCGGTTCGAATACTAGTGGTCTTAGCGAGATTTTGTGGCACTTGAGGGTAACCGGTCTGTCGTAAGACGACATTGCGCTCAGCTGTTTCAACAGTAATATTCAATACGAAAAGGCTATATGCTAGTACTCAGTTTTACCCTCTGTTTCCTCTCATTATCATCATCAACGACACACAAGCGTGACACAATACTATACATGCATTCATCAGTTGCGAACACATGCACATAACACGAGGGAGTTAGTAAATAACTGAAGGTCACAGATTAACCACCAAATTTTTCTGTAGTGTAGGCATCATTAAAATGAATCCTCAGGGTATTCTACAGCTAATAACTCTTATTGTTTCATATACAGTATAATCAAGGAGCACTTGGCGTCATTTGGCATCAACCTGGACAAATGTGACTACATTGAAGGCTACGAAGTACCTATAGCAACCTGCATTATTAATGAAGAAAACGGATCGCGCACGTCTTTGTATTACAGTGAGGAGTGGCCTGAAGTTTCGTATGAAGCTTTCCTCAAGATAGATTTGTCTCAGTACTCCTGGATCCACTTGGAGGTAAGTCTGTGGGCACACAACTCTCGTCTTTTGTACACTATTTATTCTGTTGCGTCAGTATTATTTCAAGGAATATATTTTTGTCTCCAGACACTTACGTACCTCTTTTATACAGATGCGAAACTTCGACCAGCTGGATAAAATAATACCAAAGATTGCCGAATGGAACTCTGGGAGGCACAATCCAGTTCCAGTATCACTGGAAATGGAAAATTATGACGAACGCTGTATGAAACATATGTCCTATGGAGATGTAATCTTCGTCAGCAAGGATTTTGCAAGAGATCTCGGATATAACTCGATGTCTGCAGCCCTGGATGGATTTTATGGACTTCTGAAACCAGGGTAAGGTAGTTGCAAAGACGCTGAGGGAAATGACTATAGCTCTCCATTTCAAATGATAGTTTAACTTCGACTTTCCACTCGTGAAGTCGTATATTCTGTTATGTGCATTTAATCGTGGTCCTTATTGTTTTTGCATGCTGGCTGAGATCTTAACACATCTCGACAACATTCTTTCATAAAAGTCGTCGCTTTTATCCCGTTTCTACATGTACAGAGGTTGGACAGAAATATGGAAACACTGCGAGAAATTCGCGATTGAATATAAATGCGGATGCTAGCTAAGACTGCAGTTTGAGCAGTTGTATTTGACCACGAGCGGCACATGTGCACTATTCTCAATGCTAAGCAAGTTTCAGTCGTTGTCAGAGCAGTGTTCTGTGTAGTTGAGAGTGCATCATGTTGGAACTAAGTGAACTTGAATGTGGGGAGATTGTGCTCGTATCGTGGTTGCTTCTGTAAACACGGGAGCCGAAGTATTTGGTGTTTCAAAATGTTCAAATGTGTGTGAATTTCTAAGGGGTCAAACTGCTGAGGTCATCGGTCCTTAGATTTACACACTACTTTAAACTAACTTAAACTAACATGCTAAGAATAACACGCACATCCATGCCCGAGGGAGGACTCGAACCTCCGGCGGGAGGGGCCGCGCAGTCCGTGACATGGCGCCTCCGCGTGGCTATTTGGTGTTTCAGGAGGCACCGTATCGAAGATTTATACCACATATCGGGAAAGCGGAAATATACCTTCCGATAAGTCACAACCTGGACGAAAACGAGTGTTGAGAAATCATGGTAGACGGTCACTGAAGAGGACTGTGACTAAAAATAAGAGGAGGACAGCTGCAAGAATCGCTGCACAACCTGGGGCGAGCTGGAATTCGAAACCCCCAGATCACTGATGCAAATACCCCTAATAGCGAAACGTGCTGCCGAAGCCAGAAAATCTGGACTTATGAAGCATCGGGAGAATTTCATTTGATCACACTGTTTCCAATTTCTGGCCGAGTTTACGCCCCAAGGGCGAAAAAAGGGGGGGGGAGGGGGGAGGGGGTTGGTGGTGTTACTCGGCAAGGTCGCGTAACTGGCAAGGATTATAGGACCATTTTTGCTGATCAGGTCCATCCGACGGCACAATGTTTCTTCCCCAGTGTGTTGCTGTATTCCAAGATGATATGGCCTCTGTTCACACTCTCGCATTGTCCGGACTGAATTGTGAGTACGAAGATTAATTGTAGCATCTCCCCTGGCCACCACAGCCATTAGACGTGAATGTCATTGAGTCTTTGTGGTTTGCTTTGGAAAAAAGGGTGAGTGATTGCTACCTACCTCCATCATCGTTACCTCAACTTGCCACTATTATGAGGGAAGAATGGTATACGAATCCCTTGAAAACCGACAGGATCCATATTTACTCATTCCGAGACGACTGGAAGCTGTTTTGAACGTCAAAGATTTTCTTACACTGTATTACGCACGATATTGCGTAGTGTTTTTCCTGTTGCTATATTTTTGTCCACCCCCTGCACGAAAAGCACACAAATGAAAATGCCCCTCTTACGATAACAATGTTGTACATATTTAGGAGGGATAATTACTAAATTTTTAGAAAAATCGGAAGAGCACGACCGACGCACACTATATTGACAACTAAATACATTCCTCACAAGTCACTGTACAGTGCGTGATGGACGGTATTTTGTATTATTGTCATCATTAGCTTACCTCCTCCATTTGCGAGTGGAGCTAACGTAGAACTGTTTTTTGTATGCCTCTATATGAACAATGCTTTCTCTTATTTAGTCGTTACAGTCCTTATGCAAGATGAATGATGTAGGCGGTACAGTAGTTAACCAGTCTGCCGCAAATCTGCTTTGCTAAACTTCCTCAACAGTACAATCGAAAAAAAGTTTTCGCGGCCGGGGTATATTTCAATTAAAACTTCCAGCCTGAGGGTCGTGGTCGATATTAAAACAACACAGCTGGCCGTCAAACCTGCAACGCCGTGAAGACGGCATGCAACAAACGTCAAACTGGTATTAAGTTCACTACATCGTTGGATGTGCAGTTGATTATCAGATCGGCGTAACCGCACAAAACAGTTAAGAATAAAATTATCTATACTACTTTATATAATGTACTGTGCCTATTCCTTCATTTGTTATTAGCTTCCGTGTAACTGTTCTGCTGGCCACTTATGTTATATACATATTTCTATGAAACCTTATCCTTCAGTGCCACTTGTCCACCTAAAAATTTCACTTACCTTCTCTTCCCCTCATAACACATTCCCATTTTCAATTCCCAGTGAACCTATTGGCTTGGTATTTTCTAAGCCAGTCTACTCCCAACGAAATTTTTACTCTTAATCCCACTACTGGGAACCCCACTGCTGGAAATTCATTCGTGCTATACAAAATTATATATTAGCCTTTTCCTTTACAGTCTTACTGCAAATTCTAGTCACCCCACACAAAATTATACCTTTTATGGGTGATGTAACTGCCTCCTCACGTCTCTTAATCACATTCCAACATGTTCTGTAAACTAGCATATATTGCTTCCAGTATTAATAATTAATGGTACCTTTGTGTAAGTCCATTTGGGAATAATTTTGACTAGTCTGACTGCTCCATTTTTTCCACTAATAATACTCCTTTTAACTCTACCTCTTCGTGAAATCTGAGAAAATTGTCTCATATACTACTTCATTGGGTCTGACATTGTCAGCTGAGTTGGTTTCTGCCTCAGATACACGCACTCACAATTTCTTACAAATTCTGCAGAAACTAGCTCTTTCCAAGATCTTTTACTGTCTCTTGGCGCTTGCCACATTCATTGACTCCCTGGAATGGCACTGATTCTTCCATAGCTCTTCCCATTATTGTTCTTACTATTATTATTGTTTTGATATTCCTCATTTCTATATAGGTAGTACCTGTTGTTTCATTATCTGTTCTTGTTAATACTCTGCTGGTTGTGTAAAAAATGGCTCTGAGCACTGTGAGACTTAATATCTGATGTCATCAGTCCCCTAGACTTAGAACTAGTTAAACCTAACTAACCTAAGGACATCACAAACATCCACGCCCGAGGCAGTATTCGAACCTGCGACCGTAGCACCAGCGCAGTTCCGGACTGAAGCGCTAGAACCGCTCGGCCACAACGGCCGGCTCTGGTTGTGTACCATCCATCCATAACCTCCTTGACAGGTATATCCCTCCTTGCTATTCTCTCTTCTTGTCTACTCTTTTCACTCTTGTTACTACAACTGTCTCTAGATGAACTTAAATAATCAAGTTGGTCAAGAAATTTTAATAATTGCTGGACACTGTACCAGAAATTTTTCAAAGCGACTGTTGGCGATGTACTGGTAAGCGCTTCAATCAGATGAGGTTCATAAATACCTTCATCTAAATATTTCACCTGACTGATATACCACTCCACGAAATTCCAGTAACTACCACACGTCTCTCTGTATACACATGACCCCGGCAATTGCAACCTTAGTCTTTTCTGTGGACCTTTTGACCAACATTTCGACTAGAATTCTAGTTCATATCTCTCACAAGACTCAAATCTGTCTATATTCAACAGACCTTACAACAAAGTACTTTCTTCAGAATGACTTAACACACAAAAAGAACTTTTCTTCTGGAGTCCCAAACTACAGAGAATGTTCCTTCGGAAAGATAACTGATTGGATTTTCTCCTCTGGCTCAAAGGTCAGATATTTCTGATTTACACCTTTGCTCATCTCAGATCTAAATTCTGCTCAAAACTGATTCCCGCTACTACTCCATTCTGCTCGAGAAGGAGTACCATTTCTAAAATTTATAGTTCCCTGTCTTTCCTAAAAGTCCCACATCATTTTCAGAAGTGAATACTAGCTGTCTAACCTTCACACGTAAGAAATTCTCATCTTTTCGACCACTATAAGGAAGGTGTCTCGTCACTACGCTGGACTATTTTCTAATGTCAGCTACTCTATCCACTATCACACTTATCGCACAAGCTATCCACAGATCTCTCAACTTATATGCTGCCCATTTCTAGACCTCTGAAAGTTCTTTATTCACTTGTCTAAGCATTCCAACCCTCCTTGCAGACGTTGAGATTCAGTCTTAAGTTCTCTAGTATAATGTTGCAATTTTGCTGTCTCTTCTTTCACCTTTCCTTCTTTCACTATTTATTGTGACACCATCTCATTTAAAAGCATGACTTGATTAGTAATTTTATCTATCCTTTCAGTAGAATGAGCTTGCAGCATTTGGTTAAGTTCTTCTTGAAATTTTTTTTTAATCCATAGCTAGTTCTCTTTTTATTGTATGTTTTTTCCTCGCCTTTCTGATTCTCTTCTCCCTGCCTACTGTCAGTTCCCTTTTTACGTCGTCTAATGACATTCTATTTCTCTCTAGCAAACGAAGAAAAAGTCTAATTTCGCTACTAGCCATTTTGTTGAAACTGAAAAATTGCTTGCACATACAAAAATGTATTACAGTATATTCTCTCAGTTTTTTGAGTTTCACATTTTCCCTATTACATTTACGATATCGCCTTGCGAAATACAAATTTAGATGATTCTTCTAGTGAATTAACCACCTGTCAAAGTTAGAGAGAGAAAACAAAAAATGATGTTTCTAAACCGGAAAGTCTGCCGAACGCACAGAAAATATTTATGTCTAGTTCTCACCACAAATGGCAAACATTTTTTTCTAAGATTAGTGCATAAACATACAAAAAATTGTTATTCTTCAATGAACAATTTACTTTAGCCCATGAATGTGTCCTGTACTCTATCTTTCAAAAATGGTCATTTTTCTGCCTGCTCCAGACAGTCTTTATTTGTTCAGCCGACAAACTGTTGACATTGATCTTCCTTTTGTTGTCTCGTCTCTCTTATAATCGCCGTACAAACGCGCTAAGCAGTAAACGCGACACTCTCGGCAGTATTCAACTTAACAAAAGTTTTTTTTATATATTATTACCAGCATCATTACTCGAAGTGTTGGGAAAAAATGTTTCCCAACAATCGACAAAAATATAGAGCTACTAAATTAGTAGCAGCTATAATCACAAGAACCAGACTTTGCTTTCTCAATAGAGTACAACAGTAGCAAACAAAAGCAAACAAGAAATAATAATTTATATCCACTCCCTTAACTCCTCTGTAGCTTATAAAACAAAGCATTTAAACTTAAACTATAATTTCTTTTGTGTGCTAAGAACATATCTGCATATCTTACGAATGATAAATGTAAATTACGATTGCACTGTTAAATACTCACCAGAAAAAAATGCTCACACGATCGATTCTGAACGTTCGACGATACAATCTTCCTCAGCTTGTCATAAAATGTTAGCAGTATTTGATTAAAACTGTGTTGTAATATTGGAAATATGATGAGAATCACGTTATTATTATTATTATTATTATGATTACTGTTATTATTATTATTATTATTATTATTATTATATTTGTCCCCATCTCGTTCTCACAACACAGTAATTCTCTAACAGCCTGCTGCTTTAGACGAACGCTACTTTAGCGATTGAGTGCTACAATAGCGCAACTTGTGGAAACAGGGTGACTTATATTTGAATATAACCAGGAGGAATATTTCTATGACCATTGCGAATAGCGTAGATGTAGAACGAAAGTTGGAATATCATACATATAGAAGAAAAGTTGGATTAAAAAAATGTTGTGCATTTCTTTTAGGTTGACCCATATATTATCGACATTACCATCGTCATGTAGAAGAAATTTCCTGGCAACTCGAAATGGAAATGTTCATGTCGTCGGTGGCGTATGTTGCAGGGCGAGCCTGGTGGTACCGTGGGGGGAGGAAGGAGCCGCTGCCCGAGGTCCTGCAGGCGTGTTCTTCTCGGCCGCCTTCCCTCCAGAGAAGGTGGTGGACACGCTGGGGGCGGGGGACACGTTCTGCGCGGGTATTATGCTGGCCCTGGCCAAAGGTCGGCCACTGGAGCAGAGCCTGCGGTTCGCCTGCCAGGTCGCGGGCGCCAAGGTCGGCCTCCGCGGTTTCAAAGGCCTCGGCGAGGTCCTCAGGCAGCGAGGCGCTCTCCTCGACTAGCTGCCAACTTCAGCAATCAGTTGGTGGGGCGAGCCGACGACAAGTGATCTTGCGTCGTTTTTTTGCTTTTGGGTCAATTTCAAAACGAACAAAGTAAAAGATCTGACGTTGCTACGTTAAAGTTTGTGCCTGTACGTTATTTGTTGTAATTAACTGTTTACAGTCTGTGATAAACCTGCTTTAATTCAAAGCAATTGCGTTATTGCTACAACTCACTCCCAACGCCGGTGCAGTCTGTCGGTTCCTCCTTTGAAACAATCTGCTAGGGCTGGAACTGAAGTCTTCGATCCAAGAATACACTATCTGATGAAAAGTATCCAGGCATCCCCAGGTAATGCGATATTGACCACTAGAAGTCACCTACCGGCACAAAAGGAGGCGGGGAATATTGTGTAGTCAGTGACAGCAGAATGGGTCGGCCAGCTGCGGTGGCGAGCGGTTCTAGGCGCTTCAGTCCGGAACTGCGCGACTGTTATGGTCGCAGTTCGAATCCTGCCTCAGGCATGGATGTGTGTGATGTCCTTAGGTTAGTTAGGTTTAAGTAGTTCTAAGTTCTAGGGGACTGATGACCTCAGACGTTAAGTCCCATAGTGCTCAGAGCCATTTGAACCATTTGAAGAATGGGTCGGTCAGGACAGCTCTGTAATTTGGAACGTTGACTGTTCATTGGATATCATCTGAGTAGTAAATCAGTCTAGGTAATTTCAATCCTTTGAAGCTGCCGAAGTCGACCGTTAGTATAGTGCTTTCATGAAGCGGAAATATGAAGGAACAACCACAGCTAAATCAAGACCAGGCAGACATCGTGTACTGACAGATAGGGACCATCGAGCATTGCAGAGCGCTGTTGTAAAAACTGCATGAAATCAGTAGAAGGAATTACTCATGAGGCACAAAGCGCTATTAGTTGTCCAGCTAGTACAATAACTGTGTGTAGGGAGTTAAGAAGAATGGGGTACAGTGCAATGATAAAACAAAAGTCGTCTGCCACAGATAGCACGAAAAGAGGACAATGGAATGTTTCACAGTAAATTGATCTTCATAAGGATTGTTTCCAACATGTTGATGTTGCGGGTCCTAGGATGGTGGGTAAAATTGGACATCCTGCTACAGTTTGTGATGGTGCGGTGAGTTAATTTGGAGGGCAGCACGTTCCTAGAGCCAGATGGATGCCAAATAATAAATCACAGAGGCAGTACAGTGTAGGCCATTTATTCAGTCTGTACAGTATAGGGGTTGCATTGTTGTCTTGCTGTAGTCATTTTCCAGGACCAGACGCAGGCCATAGAGCGAGGAGAGGTTGCTGAATTCAGCATATGCCCTTCGACGCCAAGGCTAGCTTGCAGCATCACCCAACCAAGCACGTGGTAGCAGAGCAGAGTCGCGGTGTCAGCGCTCTGTCACTGAGAGAAGTGCAGCGTCAGGACCCAGACAGGTAACAGGCAAACAGCTATGACAGTTTCCACAGAAGTCAGTCACGTTGACTAGGACAGACGTGAGGCTAAGTACAGGAAGCATCTGAGCATGCAACAGTCTACCAGAGACCTCAATGTGCAATACAGGGACAGCTACCTGCAGAGGCAAGTCAGCAATACTAGAACATGCCTGCACAGGGTAGGTGGCTGTTTAGTCGGTGGTCGGACTCAGGTGTGAATCATGTACCCACGAGTAGGCAACCAGAAGTCGGCAGGGGTCGCCCCGCAGATGGTTCCTTGGCTGGAAGACACTAACTCAGCCCCCAACGGCAACAGGCCTAGATGCAGCCCATAGCGTCTAGCCCATGGCGACTAGCAACAGCAGAAGATGACCAATTTCAGATCGACGACTGTTGTGGAGTACCTCTCGAAGCTGGCTGTACATGGTGACAGAAACTGCACAGCTGAAATGGGTGGTATTTATGAAGGCTCGACCCAGCACTCTTATGCCAGGCCATCACTGTACATTACTTAGAACAAGCCAGTTCCCCAGTGCCAGGCCTGGTCATATGGTAATCCAGGTCAGTACTGCTGTAGTCTGTCTTCAGTACCTGTGATGTCAGTGGAGTTACAGCCCTGACAGTGGTGTCAAGACTGAACACGTGATAACTTGTTCTGCTGTGGGCCCCAGCTGGTGATTCTTGCTGTGTCAGCAGAGCCCACTTGATGCTTCTTGCAGAAGAATGCCTTGCAGAATTCCATCCGCTTTTCCTCCCTAGGCCTCTTGGTCAGCTGTTGGTGGCATCTGTACACTTGCTTGGCGCAACACAGCTGCTCCAGTCCACTGGATCACAGCCTAACAAAATCTCTAAAAATAACTTAATAATACATATTATAATTTTGCATATATGTACTTTCCATTCAAGTTCCACTTATACTAAATCAGCCTGAACAAATAACTCTCATTATCTGTGTACTTAATTACTGACTATTTACTGCAGTGTACCGCTCGGTCGGTATTTGATGTGCAGAGATTTCAGGTGGGCAGGCAATTCTCCACCTTAAATAGATATAGTCTTGACAGACAAAAATCCGAACGATGATTGTAGCTGAGGTTGAAATACTTTTTGCAACGGCTCTATGGTAGTGAGTACTATGATATTTCTCCACGTGCTGAGGAATTTGCTCTGTACTAATACAGCCCGCCTGCTTAGCTGGGTGGCTCAGCGTGTTCGTTCAGAGGGTTAGCTGCCCTCTGTAATAAAAAGCTGAGTCAACGGCTCAACACTGAACTTGAACGGGTGTCATGGGACATCCGCACCGAACAAATGCAACGAACAAAATCGAACAACATTAGAAAAATAAAAAAAAAAAGATGGTAACGTGCTCGCCTCCCATGCAAGCGGGCCTGGGTTCGATTCTCGGCCGGTTTGGAGATTTTTTTTCCGCTCGGGGACTGGGTGTTGTATTGTCCTCATCATCATTTCATTCTCATCATCAAAGCGCAAGTCGGCCAGTGTGGTGTCGACTGAAATAAGACTTGCACTGGGCGGCCGAACGTCTCTGGAGACAGCCTCTCCACCAATGATGCCATACGCTCATTTCATTATTTGCACTAATACATGCTTTCTGTGTTGCTACTAACACACCGAATTTCCCTCGTTTTGCGCTCATAAATATTACTACATTGAATAATCACGTAAAATATAGAGAACAAATTAACAAAATAATATTGGAAGACTTTCTCTTCCCAGTTATCTGCTGGTTTGTTTTTTCGCTGTTTTGATACACACCTTGGTACTTTTTGTTTGCAACTGAGGTTTGCATTATTTTTCCCCAAGAAAGCCGTCCCTAAAACTCTGCTGGCACATAACGCACATATCGTATTACTAGCACCCGCTATGGCATTCTCGCCTACGTAGCCCACTCCAAAATTAATTACAAGTTGAACCCTATCTTCTTTGGGTATTTACTGTACGCCCCCACTGCGTTTTAAATGCTGTACGTTTCGGCAGTCGAATTCATCTCAAATCCTCATGGCAGCTTCTGACTAGTATCAAAAATCACTTTTGCCTCCTGTTGTAATGTAGCTGTTGTGGACACTTCTGACGCCAGTTCTAATGGGGATCAGGATAGTCGCTGCATATAGGTACTGCATGATAGTCTTTGATGGAAAGGCGAGTTGGCCATGTGTAGGGTACAGCAGTTGTATTGTTGTCTTGCTGAGGTCAGCAGACAGGGATGGACCACAGCCCTGGAGTGAGGAGAGGGGAGGAGAGGGTTCTGAACTCAGCACATGCCCTTAGAAGACACGGCTGGCTCACAAGTTTGCCCCACAAAGCAGGTAGTGACAAGCGGAGACACAATGTCAGTACTCTGGCGGCGAAGAAGTAGAGCGTAAGGCACACAGCTACAAGTAAGACAGTCTCCACAGAAGTCGGTCACGTTGGATGGAGTAGACGTGCGGCTCAATGCAGGAAACACCTGAGCAGTCAGTGATGAGCCAAAGATTCCAGTGCATGTTACAGCGACTTTGGCCTGCAGAGGCAAACCTGCAGTAGGAGATTGTGCACACACAGAACAGGTGGCGGTTCAGCGAGTGGTCAGACCCACGTGTGAACCATTAACCCCTGAGAAGTCAACGTGAAGTCGGCAGAGGTCGGCCCGAGCAGATGATACCCAGCTAGAAGCCACCTATTCAGCACCTGGCGACAGCACAGCTCAGGTGCAGCCCATAGTTCCGCAGTAAGTGGAAGTGACGTCTAGTGACAGCAGTTAGATGACACACTTTGGGCCGACGACTTCAGTACCTCACGAAGCTGACTTCATGCAGTTACAGAGACTGCATAGCTCAAACAGGTCGTATGTATGGTGGCTTGATTCACTATTGTTTTGGCAGACCTTCACTCTTCACGATGTAGACCAAGACAGCGCCCTGGTACCATGCCTGGATGTTTGGTAATCCAGGTCATCATTGCTACAGTCTGGCCTCCGTATTTTCTCTGTCACAGTGGTGTTGCAGCCCCGGCAGCACCAACGAGGTTCTGTACAGTATGTGGTAACTTGGTCCACTGTGAGGCACCGCTGGTGAGTATTGCTGCGTCAGCACAGCCTGCCTGGTGCTTCTTGCGAAAGAACGCCTCCCCAATGCTCCTTGCGTCAGTTTATGATGGCATGTGGCCACTTGCTTTGCTGTGGGTTATAAATGCAGAGTCACAGAGCAGGAGCGCAACAAAAGTATCTCGAAATCCAAATATAGCCTCAACTTGCAACATGGTGAATTTTTTTATCTGGTGAGCTGATTGGAGTGTATGGCTACATGAATTGTAACTGCGCTATCACTGCAAAACTGATCTGCTGTTTGTAACATCTACCATGATGCAAACGTTACGAAAATGTAAGTTACTGCGCACATAACCAGTGGAATATGTAAGCAGGCAATCATCCAATATCTCAGTGGAAGTTCACTAGCCTGACGACCTCGTAAAGGTTTTACTCTCAGCCTTTTTTGAGGAGCTTATCACACGGACTGGGAACAATTGGCCATAGCTGACGATAGGCAGCGATACAGTTCCACAGGCTGGCATCGTTTGGTATAAGAAACAGAGCTGCAAGCTTCCTTCTTTTATCGGCAGACATGTTAGTGAGCAACAGAAGTTCCACCAGCATAAACAGGGTGGTTATATAGGAGCAGCATAAACAGGGTGGTTATATAGGAGCGAAATTTCTATCTTGCATAACCGATGCCACGAATCTTAGAAACACGAGCGAGATCTCATCAGCATCAGCAAGAACATTACAGAGAAGTTATAGAAATGACTTGTATCTCCAGAAACGCCATATCAATACGAAAGTTATCCTTATAATTCTCTAGGACGTTACAGAAATACGAAAGTTCACAGCGGATTTTTCAGAATTTCAAAGATGAACCTTCAGTACGCTACGGAGTCTTAAAAAGTCTTGCCTGTGCCTTGAGGACTGACAAATGCGAGAGGCAGAAATGATACAGAGAGGTTCTAAAGAAACTCACATCGTATTTTGTCCTGTAAATTCTCTTGCAAGTCTGACGGAGAACTGGTGAGACGACTGTACGAAACGGCAATGAGGTTATCTTTCAGGCAGAAATAACAGAAATCCTTGTCGGTAACAGATGCTGTTACGATTTCTTAAAGAATAACAAAGGGACACTGTAATTCGTAATGGTTTGTCACTCTAGAAATGATATATGCAAGTATTAATTACAAAAAACGGATTGCTTACAATAACTATGCTTATAAGGATGCTTAGTTTGCTTCTTTGTGAATATTTATGCACAACCCTGATGAAAAAGAAACTGCTCTCTTCCAAATATCGCCACTGTTGTCATTTAAATTACAACAAATGTATTTGCATTACCTTACAGTTATCAACAAATGGCAAAATTTGTGAGACTAAGAATACTATAATACTTGTTACTGTGAACGGATGGCTCAATGTCAAAGATCAGGAGTTCGATCCACAGTCGGTACTCAAGTTTTTTGTCACTTATCGTTTCTTTCACGTTGGGTAATGATTGGTTAAACTGAAAGCGCCAACTTCTGCCGTCGCCAGAAGTCCACATTAAGCTAAACGTCCATCTACAGGATGGTCAGAAACAGCCTGAAAAGCTTGTAAGGATGTTGCAGAGTAGGCTGTGCTAAGAAAAAATTGTTAAGAAAGAATTCGATACATTGACCGTTTCCGATTTAGGCGACGTCCACGATAGATAGGCAACTTTTTTTCTTCAGCATAAAGTTCGTGTTTTTCAACTTTTTTTTTGCTGCTGCCAGCATGTTCGCTCAGAGGGTAATCTCAACTTAAGTACAGTAAGTCACTGAGGCCCTGCCACTTAATGTACAAGAAATATGTAAAAAATGAATATGTATATGAGTGGTCCTGCTCACCCATAGGTATATGGGTGAGATGGACTACTGCGCTGGGAGAGGTGGATCATATAAAAAATATATATATAAATGACTATACACGAGGAAAAGTCAATTAAAATTGCAAATTTTTATTTGGAATATGTTGCAAGCATTAGCTTATCTCTCTCTCACCACAGCAATCACCCTTATTAACAAACGCTGAACGACATTCATGTGATCATCGTGAATGGGAAAGTTGTTTAATCCAATCGTCTGTTTCATCAGTTTCGTAATAGATTTTACCACATCCAATACATTCCTCTTCATCCCATTCATCGAAGTTACTTTCGTAGACTTCTACTATATGTTCAATGTTATAGCATTCTGCATCTGATGAACACAGTGAGCTACATGCAGTACTTTTCTTTCTTACATTTTTCGGTCTGTTTTTCTTTTCACTAGTATTTTCATTTGGTGATCTTTTTGTGCCTTTTTTCTGTTTCCTTTCTTTTCTTACCCCTCTTTTCCTTTCCAGTTTCAGTATTTTCAGCAGATTTTAGTACTTTGGATACAATTGCTACCTCTCTTATGGTATGATCAACAGAGGGAACAGATTATATTTCCTGCAAAAGTTCGGTCTGTGTTAGCTTAGGAGTAGTCAGTTGTGAAGTGATAATTCTGGAAGTTTCAGGTTTAGTAGGAGTGAAATCCGAATTTGTGTCGGTGAAGGAATTTCGTTTTTGCATGTAACTCTGTTCTTTTGATGTGCTAAGCATCACTAAGTCTTCTGATGAGCTTTGAAGTTGTTACTTGGCCTGTATGTGAAATCCTGCTCTTCCATTTCTTGTCACAGACGTATCTTCTTACAACCATAGTCTGGGATGCGCCCATATCCAGTGGGATTATTCCACATGCCCTGAAACTAAATTGTGGTCTTTCTTCCACATTAATACATGTGATCCATCTCTCCCGATTTTCCGTGAAAGATGGACCATCCCGACTTCTGTCTGTAGGTAGCGAACTCGGTGGGGATTTTAGGTTATATTCATGCCTACATATCTGTCAAGCTTGAAGAAAAAAAGGTGTGTCAGTATTATGCAAACTAAGCATTAATGTTAAAGTTATGTAACTGCATGATAAAATTTTTCGGCTTGCCAGAGGATGTGATTTTTCACTAGAACTAATACGAAAATTACATCAATACTTTTGTATCACCATTGTTCACAAAAGAACTTCCTCACAAGTAGCAGAAGCTGCTCTCTAGCTGCGCAGATGCCTATGCATTACCGCTTTTTAGCGCGTGCAAGTGTTTGAATTTGGCTAACGTCATTGCTAATTACATCGGAAACGGCGCAACGTATCGAATGTTTTCTTAACAATCATTTCTCAGCACAACCTACTTTGCAATAGCCTTACAAGCTTTTCTGACCACCCTGTATAACTGGCTGGCTACGTAACTTCGAAGGTCGAAAGAAGCCAAGGGAAAATCCCCTCCAATATTACCACACCTAGTAAAGCACTGTGCTATAAAATTTTAACTTTCGGTTGAGGGCAGCTTTACTTTTCTTAATACTTGTAAATGAAAACACTGATTGTGACTGTTCCATAGAACTGAAGCGTCAGTTTGGAATGACTTTCTTCTTCCTCAGCGTTTGTCCCACAGTGCAGTAGGGATGTGCTCTTTTGGCCCTCTGTCTCCATTTGGTGTGCGTGATCGGGATGGAGACCCGCTGTCTTGAGGTCTTAGCAAGGTATCTAGCCAACGTTGTCTCGGTCTCCCAATAGCTAGTTTACCAACGACTTTCAACGAAAACCCTTCTTTTCTATTGTGCTTGTCTGAACCATCGTAGAATATTTTCCCCTCATCTTTTGAACGATAGGTGCCACCCCGAATTTCATCATTGGTGACATAGTTATGAAGTGTCAGGTCAAATGTCCACCACAGCATTTTAGTTTCCATTACAAAAAGTCGTTGTTCCGCTTCTTTTGTTGCAAGCCATCATTCTGCACAACCCAGTTGGGCGGATTGCAGAGCATATTGTTTTCGACTTCACTCGCTTCACGATCTTCTTGCCACAGAGCACAGCAGTCAATGGACGCACTCAGTATTTCTAGCGCGGTTTGTTATTTTGGGAAGTAGTGAGCCGTCGGCACCGATTTCTGGACCAAGAAACTTGAAAATATTATTCTTTTGGAGATGTTGATGGTGTCTGTTATGACCAGACGAAACAACAATCGTCCATCCATAACTCTGGGTTCTTTAATTGCTCGGGAAGATGGCTCATTAGAAATACATCACATCAAACATTTGTTTAACTTGATACAATTGTTTTACACATGAGTGCTTGATAATTTACGGCTGTCATTGACTATTAAAACACCACTTGATGCGCCAGTTAACGAACTGTTCTCTTGAAATACAGTGTTCAACATTTACAAAAGTACATTTCCATCTGAGACTTGACTGACTCTTTAGTCGTAGTCGAAGATGATGACTGCTTGAGTTGAGATCGTGAGGTGGGCAGAGAGCTTCCAGACTCGGCTCTACATCGAACTCCGTGCGAGGGCGCTGCTGCGCTGAGAAACAGCTGTGGTGTTCAGCAGCGCCTCCCATTAGTCGTTGCGGATTCCTGTGACATCACTAATGTCTGTCATATCGAAGTGCGTTGATAACTTTGGTGTGACGCCGTGATCTCTGGATGGTACCACAGTGTCCATATTATTTGTATCTGCTTGTAACACCGAAAATGCAGGATGCATGGTACCTGCTACCGATATATAACTTTTTTTAATTTTATGTAAATATTTGTAATTTAAGTGCTTTCTTTTAATAAGTAAGGACATTGCTTCACTGTATGTGTACATTTAGGCAGAAGTCTGTTGACCTTTCATTGTATTTATCTGAGCTTTACTGTGAAACTTATAAGCTCTGGGAAAAAGCCAAAGGAATTGTTATTTGCATCGACTAGCAACGGTAATAGCAGTGCTTGTGCGTTGTAAAGTCTTTGGGTAGGGAGTTGTTGCGCAGAGCGCGCGAAGAGAGGGAGAGATGGGTTCCAGAGCTTGTAGTGTGCGGAAGTGTGGTGTTAACACTCTCGCGGTAGAGAGTACCATTTTCGGCGGCATCATGTACGCTCTCCGGCCAGATGTCTAGAGCAGGAGTACGGACGGTGGATGAGCGGAAGAGGCTGTATTAATTACGATTACCCGTCCCTATAATTAGCTGTGGCTCCACAATATGCTAACTGAGTGTCATAAGAAACAAATTGAATAGTTACAGCCAGTTTATTAATGAATAATTTCTCTTTTAAGAATTTCAGCCTCAGTCTACTTTCAATTAACTGTTGTATAACAGAGGCTTCAGTATATGACTAAAGTAAAGCAATTTCATTTCTCAAGTCTGAGAATCAATCACTGGAAAAAATCCAAATCTAAAGAAATGCACAAATTAAGAGTGCAGAAGTTTGATTTATTATACATATAGATTGGAGCACATGGCTGCTTGGTTTGATATGTATTCTAGTATTCAATTCTGTTCAAGTCAGTAATAAAGGCTCAGTTGTTCAGACAATAATATCAAATCCAATTTGCAAAATAAGTAATGGCAAAGTAAAAAGTGCTTGTTTATTTATCTAAATTTCTTTGATGACCTTAGGCTGAGGTCACTGAAAGTCATTGTTCACATAACGAAGTTCAGTACTAACATACAGTTTAAATGCATATTTTCAAATCATTACTCGATTGCCTTTTTCAGAATTTAATGCCAAACATAACGTAAGAGTGACTTCTCAGTTTTCTTTATCATTACATACTCACTTAAAATTAGTGTCAAAAGAACGTGTTTAATAATACATGTTTTTCTTTCCCATCATCTTGTACAGGATTTAGGATGTAAATTGCCCTAGTGGGCTGGCGACAGTTAATTACTTCCTTTTCGTTCATTAGGGTAACTTTTTGATTCATGATCAGTGGTACCCCTTCCTGTCCAGTGTTGTTCGTGAGTGAATGCACAAAATAATTTTCATTTTCCAAATTATAGCCCTGTTCGGTTTAATCACTTTTATTTTTAGTAGACTTTCCATCAGAATTGTCGGTTGTACACTTTCCTCCTACTTATCGATATCACTTCTTCGGGAAAGATAGCCTCATACAATTAGAAAAAATCCATTAGGCATACACGCGATCCACGGTCATATTTTATATCGCAAGCAGGACAGGCCGATTAGTAAGAGGGAGGTTACATGCTGATACTGTGGAAATCCCTTAATCCTCACTTATTGCCAGTATCTGGTACTCGATATTGCTCCAGTTTTTGTTGCTGCTGTGTTGGTTATTGTATTTCAACTCATCATTTTTCGTAACATGAATTTCCGGCGGTATTTTTTAGACGACATGCTGTAATTCACGGAAATTAAGGCCTGAAAATAGAGAGGCTATATAAAACTAAGTAAAGTTTGCACTAGTGAAAATGATCTTTTGCTAAGACATGAAACAACACCTACTGCAGCACATGTGTTATTGCTTCTTACATCTACAGGAATGAACGAAGTAAGTAAGGCAAACAGCCAAAAATTGTGCGGGTACGAAGAAAGCATAAGAAAAGAAAATCTGAAATGGAGAGAGGCAGTTATTAAAGAGACTTCGAGAAATTCAAGCAGACACTAACAGATACGATATGGCAGAATACGATGGGTTAAACACATACGTTCGGAAAAAGAGATGGTGTGAGCAGATACGAGAGAATTATGATAACAGGAACAACAGCAAATAACAGTATGAAGTAAGAGCGTATCGACGATCTGAGATGGTTGAAAGTGGCAACAAACAGTAATTTTACGGAAGAGGGAAGGCGGAGGAAACGACGAACAAATTTCACATAAAATAAAACTCAAAAGCACCGAAAACCTGTTATTATTCATCAACAAACATAATAATGAAACTTGAAACTTCCTGGCAGATTAAAACTGTGTGCCAGATCGAGACTCGAACTCAGGAACTTTGCCTTTCGCGGGCAAGTGCCCTAAGTTTGGAAGCTAGCAGACGAGGTACTGGCAGAAGTAAAGCTGTGAAGACGGGGCGGGAGTCGTGCTTGGGTAGCTCAGATGGTAGAGCACTTGCCCGCGAAAGGCAAAGATCCCGAGTTCGAATCTCGGTCCGGTACACAGTTTTAATCTGCCAGGAAGTTTCATATCAGCGCACACTCCGCTGCAGAGTGAAAATCTCATTCTGGAAACATAATAATGCTACCACTTCATAATAGACACCTGCCTCTTGCAATGTACAGCACCAAACGGAGAGGTATAGTTTCTGTGGGACTCGATCATATTATTTTGCTGCAGGCAGGTAACGTTCAGATATACGCGATATTTTCTGTACTCACAGTTTCAGCAGCTTTTGACGCTGGCACGTGCCATCAAGAAAAGTATTGAGAATTTACAGCCTTAATGGAAGCTTCTAGAAGCTTTTAGTTGTACGGAGAACAGCGACGAACGGCGAAATAGTAACAAAGGGAAGGGCTCTGTGTACATTTCTTGTTACTCAGTATCAGTTACATGTTCTGGCTTTCTTCCAACTGATACATCTGTCTATGTAACAGGGTAGAACTCGAATTTGATTTGCGAAGCACATTTTTATCCTTTTCAAGGTGACGAATGGTGCAGTAATAACAAAAGAAAACTACGAGCATTCACAAAATTCTTTCATCTCTTTTGTGGTTTAATAGATGGTTAGCAATGAATATAATGACCCTGGAAGTAATGTCAAATGACGTGTATAAAAATCATTCATGGTATTGTATGAAGAAAGCAGAAGCGCCCGGAGATGATAGATATCAATAGAAACACTTAAAGAGCATGGCAGAGCAATACAAAATTATTGGCTAATTGTTTTTTTTTATTCAGACAAAAGAGCAGGTTGATTTCGCATATATGGGATACAGTAAGCGATGAATAAAATTCTATGGTGGAGCAATGAGTATGAATTATGATTTTATCTATGTTTCATAGACTTAGAAATAAATTTTGTCTCGGTTTCGATGGAATCTCTACTAGTATCCCTTAAGAACAAAGCATTGATTCAACCTATTTTAGTACACTGAAAAATTAGTATCCTAAATCTACATTTTCCATTATACTGTATTCGAATAGGTGGAAAATCAGAATCTAAAGATAAGTCAGGCAAGAAGATGCAATATCACAAGATCTACTTTCAAAAGTCTTACATGAAGTTTTTGCATCCGCAAATTTGGGAAGATGATGAAGCAACGTGTGTTGGTGGATAATATCTGAACCGCCTTTGTTTTGTGGATGAAATTTTACTGTTAGCCTATAATGAACTTCAACAGCGAATGGAAAAACTTAATAGAGTAATCTGAAAAGAGGCTGGAAAATCAGTCGTAATAAGGCGTAAATAATGTATAAACAGAAAAGGAAGTTGAACAAATCAACAATGTCACAGCAGAAGTTGATGAGTTCGTACGCATTAGACTAGTTGAAGACTGCAGTTGGAGAGACAGCGAAAGAAAGAATAAACAAAAGAGTAAAATATGGACAGGGGTGCTCTTAGTAAACTAAATAATATTTTCAACACAAAGCTACTAATTTGTTTGAAAAACAAAACTTTCAGTCAGTGTGAGCAACAAGTTACTCAGTGGAACAAGGACTATGAATGGAAAACTATTTCCCTGTCATGAAAGGTGATATTACTAAAGCACGTTCGTGTGATAATGGTCACACAGATAATGACTAACAGGAACTGTCGTGACATACATACACTCCTGGAAATGGAAAAAAGAACACATTGACACCGGTGTGTCAGACCCACCATACTTGCTCCGGACACTGCGAGAGGGCTGTACAAGCAATGATCACACGCACGGCACAGCGGACACACCAGGAACCGCGGTGTTGGCCGTCGAATGGCGCTAGCTGCGCAGCATTTGTGCACCGCCGCCGTCAGTGTCAGCCAGTTTGCCGTGGCATACGGAGCTCCATCGCAGTCTTTAACACTGGTAGCATGCCGCGACAGCGTGGACGTGAACCGTATGTGCAGTTGACGGACTTTGAGCGAGGGCGTATAGTGGGCATGCGGGAGGCCGGGTGGACGTACCGCCGAATTGCTCAACACATGGGGCGTGAGGTCTCCACAGTACATCGATGTTGTCGCCAGTGGTCGGCGGAAGGTGCACGTGCCCGTCGACCTGGGACCGGACCGCAGCGACGCACGGATGCACGCCAAGACCGTAGGATCCTACGCAGTGCTGTAGGGGACCGCACCGCCACTTCCCAGCAAATTAGGGACACTGTTGCTCCTGGGGTATCGGCGAGGACCATTCGCAACCGTCTCCATGAAGCTGGGCTACGGTCCCGCACACCGTTAGGCCGTCTTCCGCTCACGCCCCAACATCGTGCAGCCCGCCTCCAGTGGTGTCGCGACAGGCGTGAATGGAGGGACGAATGGAGACGTGTCGTCCTCAGCGATGAGAGTCGCTTCTGCCTTGGTGCCAATGATGGTCGTATGCGTGTTTGGCGCCGTGCAGGTGAGCGCCACAATCAGGACTGCATACGACCGAGGCACACAGGGCCAACACCCGGCATCATGGTGTGGGGAGCGATCTCCTACACTGGCCGTACACCACTGGTGATCGTCGAGGTGACACTGAATAGTGCACGGTACATCCAAACCGTCATCGAACCCATCGTTCTACCATTCCTAGACCGGCAAGGGAACTTGCTGTTCCAACAGGACAATGCACGTCCGCATGTATCCCGTGCCACCCAACGTGCTCTAGAAGGTGTAAGTCAACTACCCTGGCCAGCAAGATCTCCGGATCTGTCCCCCATTGAGCATGTTTGGGACTGGATGAAGCGTCGTCTCACGCGGTCTGCACGTCCAGCACGAACGCTGGTCCAACTGAGGCGCCAGGTGGAAATGGCATGGCAAGCCGTTCCACAGGACTACATCCAGCATCTCTACGATCGTCTCCATGGGAGAATAGCAGCCTGCATTGCTGCGAAAGGCGGATATACACTGTACTAGTGCCGACATTGTGCATGCTCTGTTGCCTGTGTCTATGTGCCTGTGGTTCTGTCAGTGTGATCATGTGATGTATCTGACCCCAGGAATGTGTCAATAAAGTTTCCCCTTCCTGGGACAATGAATTCACGGTGTTCTTATTTCAATTTCCAGGAGTGTATTTTCACCACTGTTATTAGATCAACCATCGAAGACAGATGGTGTAGTACATGTACTGATTAACAGACCATGCGTTAGTGCCAGAAACGAACTAGCCTACCCATAGCTGGGGTGCGAGCACTACCTTGCTGCCCCCAATTTACGTTGAAGCTGAGTCGAGTTAGCCAGTCCAGCCCGAGTATTAAACGAATTATTACGATGTAAATTTTCTATTAGGATCTTCACAAAAACACATTTTCTAGGAGATTCATTCATTATCTCACACACAACATTAAAACACAAGTTAGTCATTTAATTTTAAAAATAACTAAAATATATTTACAGACGATCAACTTTTCGACCTTAAGCATTCGTAAAATCCTTGACAATGTCGCTAATTTCAGTTCAATTCATAGGAGTATCCGACTAAACATGTGAGTCATAGGTGTTTAGAAGCCTATTGTCATTGTCTGAACGTAAAACAAAATTAATAAGACAGTAGGCTTGAGTACACATTAATAATTAGATCAGTAATGGATCGTGCGCTTACCCCTTCCACTCCTGGATAAGGCAGCCTCTGTATAGTCGACTTGGCTAAAACCCAAATATGCCAACAATGTCAAGCCCCATCTGGAATGGTCACGTACATTCAGCGGTGATCTGACTAAACGGAAGATTTCGAATCCCTGTTAAGGTAACAAGAAACTGTAATATGAAATGAAGAATTATCCTTAATTTATTCAAGTCTGTGAATCATCAGGTGCTGAAATATTAAAAAAATAATAGATACTATCTGATAATTAAGAAAGACTACTATTTTAAAAGGATAGAGTTATACCATAAACGTATTACCTGTTTAATTCAATGCATGTATTTCGATAAATACACAAAGCAACAACAAATGCTAAATCTTATGTAAAAAACTGCCAGTTAAATTCAGCATCAGGTGTTAGAAAAGGCATAAAAGTAAGATTGGAGCTTTAAAACGAGAGGTTAACGTAATTTCGTAGTTAGTCGTAAATGGCTCCTAGACAATTCTTTGTCTCTGAACTTTGAAAAGGCATATTATGTACAGTTAAGACGTTGTTTCCTCGTAATGTATGACTAAAATATGGTGACAGGCAGATAGAATAGACCGACAGAGTTACGTCCATGGAATCACAACTTTATAATATGTTCAACTGGGAGGATCATACCACAGAATTACGGAAGCGCCTAAAAAAGTATTTGGGGTTATTTTATCCATGTTGGATAAAACTCCGCGGCCGTTAATAATGGCTGATGAATGACGGAACCAGCCACAAATATTCGCCAACTAAGTATCTGGAGTGTTGTCAGACATAGGAGATACAAAAATAAAAATGCCACCATATTTCGCTTATCATTATTCCATAATGTCATGCAAGATGATTTTTTGGGATAATCATCAAGCCGAGGTAAAGAAATTCGTGTCGAAAAGAGTGTAATGTGAACTTTTTCCGAACTGAACTTACGAACGTCCTGCAGAGGCATGTTTAAGAAACTGGGGATATTAAATACCTCTTTACAATACATTTATTCCTTAATTAAATATGCCATATGTAATATTTTTCAAATCAATAACTCAGTTCATGGAATCATGGATCTCCTTCTACTCCATAGACAAATTTCTTAGAATAACTGAGTGATGTATGTATTATTAACTAGCGATCCACCTCGGCTTCGCACAGGTATGCAGATAGCACTAATTACCTGCGTTAGGACGTCTTGTCTAGCGCAGAGATTCTAAAGTATGTACACAAAATTTACTCGAGAATCAGTCTATCTGTTTGTATAACCGTATCAAAATCGCTACAGTAATTCCTGGGGTACGTACAGAAAGAAAAACGCTGTGATGGAGTTCCTAACACACTCTACGGCAAAAAAAGACACACCATGAAGGAATTATCTGAATGGGACGGAAATCGGTAGATGTGATGATTACAATTTCAGAAAAAATTGTTTGATTTAACCAAGAGAAAGAGCTTCACAAATTGATTGACAGAGTTGTTGGGTGTCCTCTTGAGGGATGTCGTGCCACATTCTGTCCATTCTGTCAAAATCCCCTAGTTGGTTAGAGGGTCCTGCCCGTAAATACTCCAAACGTCCTCAACTGGAGGACCTCTCTGGACAAGGCAGGTTTGGCAAGCACGAGGAATCTCTTGTCGTGTGCAGACGGACATTATCTTACTGAAATGTAAGTGCAGGATGACTTGCCACGAAGGGCAACAAAACGGGGCGTAGAATATTGTCGACGTACCACCGTATTGTAAGAGTCCTGCGGATGACAACCAAAGGAGAGGTGCTTTGAAAAGAATTTGCAGTCCAGATCATCACTCCTGGTTGTCAGGCCGAATGGTGGGTGACGCACAGGTTGGTATCCCACCACCGTCCGGGACGTCTCCAGACACGTCTTCAGCCTGGAATCTCATCGACTTGAATGGAATTGTCTTCAGTGACAAGACCCACTTCGAACTGAGCCCCAATGACCAGCGAATCCGATTAGACTCAGTTTCTGCATGTGAAGAAATCATCATTCTAAATTGCTGACTAGTTATCATTGTATTATCTTACAATACAGTTTGACGAATCTATTACTTGTAGTGTAGCAAGTTGTAAACAGTTCACTGACGGTATTTGCGCGAAGCTCAGCGTCATAAACAACTGCAAGGAGTTACTGCAAACTGTGCGCTTAGCTACGTGTTACAACCATTTGTGGTTCTTTTACGAAACGCATTGTAGCTATGTACTAATTACAAATTTTTATACACAGCTAATTTTTCAAAATTTAAGTGTCAAATAAGGAGATTATACTGCTACTGAAGCTGGGACTAGTACTATGGCTGAATGAGCATTCTCTTTTTAAAATGGATTTTTCACCTTATCATGACTCACGTATCAGATTAACATCGTACGTATCTGTCATTGGCATACATGAAAAAAAAACAGTCATGAAACACATATGTTTTGAAATATAATTACATACACATCGTATTAGTGATCTATTTCAACTGTGCTGTGAGCGGTCGTCAGTTTAACTTTACTAGAGAGTTAAAATGATGATGAACAGAAAATCTTCAATTTGCACAAAATATTATATGTTTCGGGAATAACTGGCTTGGTTTCCTATTTTCGCGACGGTGTCAGCCTCGAATATCTCAAGTGCACCACTGCTGTTCACACTAGCAAATCGAAATTCGTAAAATTAAATAGCAACAAGGTCCTGAATAGTTACTACAGTTCTTAGCGATCTCAGTGAGATAGCATTTTCACTGTAAAACCTCTCAATAACACAACAAGGGTATTAGTCGTACAAAATAAAAGAATATGATATAATATCTGAATAAAAAGAGTGATTGTTTTCACTTAATGAAACTTACAATGATAACATGCGTCTTAACAGATTGCGGCTAGAATGAGAAAAGATGAAGGGGAAAATAACAGGTGAAGTATGTGAAACAAAAGACTGATATTTCTTTACAAAGATAACTTGTTTATTAACCTGATTACTCCAAACTTTATGCACTATGGCTGCACGTTTCACATACTTGAGTCTTTTCTTAATCACAAATGACACATTTATAATGAGACTATTATATTTGATGTAAAAAATAATTCTGTAAAAACAAGGAAAAAAAGAAAAAAAATTGCTGATATGTTGTTATAAGCTGGCGAGCTCATAGCTTCCACCATTGTTAAGAAATATCACTCCAAAAACCAATTAAACTACAATTCAAATGGAACAGATAACACAATATATACGAGTATTACATGTATATTATTACCACGATTATAATTTATATAAATAAGCCCTTCTAGTGAAACAGTCTGTCTATTAGTGTAAACCGTATCAAAATCCGGTAGCAGTTCCTGAGACTAGCCTCTGCACACAGAAAACGCGACTGGCGGCGACACATTGGTGTGTCGTGAATACATGTCAGCAGTGTCGTGAAGTTTTTGATGTCTTCTAATCTCCTGATAAAATATCTAGAACATGAAAAAAATACCACCAAATCGTTTCTTCGCGTAGCCTAAAATCCCCCCATTATTATACGCGATTTCATGCATAATAATAAAAAATATATCATATGTACTTTATCTGTTTCGTTCTTTACATCTAGGAAAAAAATCGGATGTAGAGGTCTCGCGAAAGTTTGAAATGTAGTTTGGTGTGCCCCAAAGGAAAAAAATGTCGAGAAACGTGGATCTAATCGTTGTAAATAAGCATTGCAAACTGCTTTCTGTTTGATAATGTGGGCCTATAATAGCCTAAGAACTATCATTTGCATCTCCATGTTTATTGATTTGCATGTTTGTGACAAATTTGTTATTAGCTCTGAATTCAAAATATGTTTCAGTTTTGTTGACTTATTAAACACTCATCAGGGCTATTTCATTTAACATTTGTGAAAGGAACATAGCATATCCATTTCTTTGGTATACATGTGTTTTTATGACTTTCTACGACTTGTGTGTCTCCTCTCTATGGACCTGTGGACTAAAAGAGTATGCACAACCTATGTAATGTGTTATCTCGTCAACGACGGGAGGTCATGCTAGGATAGAACCCTGATGGGGAACAAAACTGGCCAATTCCTTTTCACGGGAACGATCTGGGTATTTACCTTTTACGAGATAGAGAAACCTAAACCAGGTGGTGATGGAGGTGGTGGTTGCGGCGGTGGCGGTATGTTCCTATGAGACCAAACTGCTGAGGTCATCGGTCCCTAGTGGCCGAGCGGTTCTAGGCGCTACAGTCTGGAACCGCGCGACCGCTACGGTCGCAGGTTCGAATCCTGCCTCGGGCATGGATGTGTGTGATGTCCTTAGGTTAGTTAGGTTTAAGTAGTTCTAAGTTCTAGGGGACTGATGACCTCAGTAGTTAAATCCCATAGTGCTCAGAGCCATTTGAACCATTTCATCGGTGCCTAGGCTTCCACACTACTTAATCTAACTTAAACTAACGTAGGCTAAGGACAACATAAACATCCATGCCCGAGGGAGGACGCGAACCTCCGACGAGGGGGAGCCGCGCAAACCGTACAAGGTTCCCACGACCGCGCGGCTTGACCGCGCGGCCCTAGACCAGGATTGGGCGGGGAGAGACACGTAGCTGGTTCCTCACGAATGCGAGTCAGTATTCTTACCAGTGAGACCAGTGTGCCGCCTGAGTCAGCCTTGGCGTTTCATACACTGGACTCGCATTCTGAACGAGAGAAGTTGAAACTCCCTGCTGAGGAAATTAAGATTTAGATTTTCTGTGGTTTTCCCAAGGCTCCTGAAGTGAGTCATGGAACGGTTCACTTAATACAGCTAAATTCTTTTTATGAAATGAGGTCGCTTTAGCCTCTGGACACCAGAGACCTTGATATCCAAGTACACTTAGCAATTCGCTGTCTTTGACATATTTTTTTTCCCAATAATTGGTTTCCGCTTTGCAGCCATCATTTTAAAAAGAGACGTGTTTATACGTCTCCTGTGTGACGCTGCTCTTCTTAAGATCTGATGGTGAATGTAATGCCGTAACTCTATATCTGTTCACATTTCATTCAAACACATGGAGCGCGCTCATTAATAACAAAAATTACTCTATTCAAAGATTCATGTGTGTTATTATGCGAACGAATTGTTTTCGTAGGAGCAATAATATTGGAGAGGAACGTGCAGATAGCAACGAAATCACTTATGGTGAGGGAGATGAAAAAAGTACCAAAACTGAAGTGACGGAACATACAGCAAATGAGATTGGTGAGACAGTACTCAATAAACAATTTATTTGTTAAAAGCTGCGACAAAGGAGAAGGGAGTTAAAAAGGACGCTGACTTAAAACAATTTGTAGCATCTGTGGCTGACCTTGAAGATATGACTGACATCTTTGATAATAAGCAGAGTAAGAAAACATCTGAAGACATAATTTCAGAATGAAAGAACACTATGTGATGATTGAAATATTTCTGTAACATGATTAGTTGTTTACTATTGATATGTGGTTGGACATTTATTGAACTTTTCAGCAAATAATGCAGTGGCTTAAAAAACGAGATTAAGAATGTCAATTCGACAGTCTATCATCTTTTCACTTCTCCCTCTCTGTTCTATTGGGTTAACATTCCGTCGGTGATGATCTCGACATCGATGAGTTGTTCCACTGTACCCTTTATCTCTTGTTCATTCCGCACAAATGTGATAAAGCAAATGGTTTTAAACGCTTATTCTCTCTCTTCAGATAGATCTATAAATGCTAGTGATAACTACAGCTTATATTCAGGACGGTAGTTACTGGAAAAAAATATTTTTCTTGATTTCATTCAACGAACTCAAAAACTGCGGTTCGACAATCGTCAACAGACAATAGACAATAGCCAATTGCCCAACATCAGGAAACTGAAACGGTTTAAATTCTGTGGTGACAAGAGAGACAGAAGAATACATACGATAAGTGAGATTAGAAACAATGAAGTTGTTGTATTGTTTATATTTCTTAACTATGAGCACAAAAGCCTGGAGAGATCGACCGACAGGTATTTGGTATGCTACGTAAGACATGGTGTAATGTCTTGTAAAATATAAACTTGACTACGGCAGCCCTGGGACGTTGTTCAGCAGCCAAATTTCAAAATTATGGTAGAGTAAAAGCTGGGAACAAGAATGAAAAATGCTCCTACCATGGCACGAAAAAGGGGAATATGCCCTGGACGGAGTTAGGAATGTAAAAGAATGGCACTAGCTGTTCGATTTATCTGCCAGCTTCAAAGACATTTAAATCAGAACATCTGGACATATCCGTGCTTTTTTACGAGTTAACCCTACTTCCCCAGCGCTGTAAGCTCTCTTAGCTGCACGTGTTTGCACATCTGCATGTTGCAATTTATAAGCTGAAGTCCCTCGTTCCGAGCGCAAAATGCAGAAGACTCGCCAGCCGTGGTAAACAATGTATAACATCATATGGATCTTTAATGACACGTTGTGTCATATTGCACGACATGACAAATGCCATGTTCGATGACATGATGGCATGTGTAATTTTACGTATATGACGCGTCATTTTGTGTCATGTTGCTTTACTTGACATGTTGCATTCTATTGCATGACATATGTATTAATACTGACAAGTAAAAAAGTGCGACTATGTCATGATATTTTGATGTAAATGCCTTTGAAGCTGCCAGATAAGTCGAAAAGCTAGTTCCCTTCTTCTACAGACCAATCTCTGCCCAGGAAGTATTCGCTTTTTTGTGCTACGACAGGAGCATTTTTCATTCTCCTACGATAATAATTACGAAAAGCGTACCGCATTCAAATATAACATTACGTTATATGCCTTCCACATGCTTCTCGATATGATTTATAAGTAATGTACTTTACAATCAATATTTGCTTAGCACTACTTTGTAATACCTACGTCAGCAGATCAATAGTGTAGTAGTTTTGTCCCGTTGAAACGAGTGGAGCTCAGATTGCCGTCTTGCCATTGTTATGTACATTTCCTACAGTTTTTGTATAATACTTGTATAGAATTTTGGACGACTCCTTTAGCGAGACATTAGCCGATTCGCTACCCGTCCAAGGCCATCATCTTGGATGATGTCGACTGTAAATGATATCCTGCGTCAGTACGGGTTTGTTATCAGTCTTTCACAAACTGCTTATATGGTAAGCCCATTATGAAATTTTTAAACCTCGTTTCCTCTCTTAACTGCGCTAATAAATCTAGCGAGATAGAAGATAGACTCGTGACACCAAGGAGTAAAGACAGAGTTAATCTTTATTGTGATGGTCCGCCCACAAAGAGATTATTGTGCTTCGTCATATAAATTTCTCACACGCTTTTGGACATAATTATAGCTCACACCTTCCTAGATATAGTGAGTGACTCACTTCGTATTGAACAGATAGGAAACAGAAGGTCATGTTGTGTAGCTCATGCAACTTTCGTAATGATTCTTCGTAATTGCGGCGAAAAGGGTATGCCATAGAGTCGGACGTTGTGGAGAACGATATTGATGAAGGCGAAGAGCAACTCTTTCATCATCGTGAGATTCGCCATTTAGAAGGATCATGTCGATATATTCTGCAAACGTGTACTATACCATGTTGCTCTAACACTCACAGACACGTGAATGAGGCCTGAACCATGTGGTGGTGGTAAGTGCCTATGGGATCAAACTGCTGAGGTCACCGGTCCCTAGGCTTACACACTTCTTAATCTAACTTCAAATAACTTACGCTAAGAACAACACACACGCCTATGCCCGAGGGAGGACTCGAACCTCCGATGGGGGCAGCCGCGTGAACCGTAGCAAGGCGCCTAGACCGCGCGGCTACCCCGCGCGGCCTTGAACCAAGTCAAAGATGCAAGATAGACGTCAAATTATATCAGACGATCATACGTAACCACCTCCCATCATGACTATCCTGTTGCATACCTGCCTAGTGAACATGTTTTCAAACGTTTTTAGCTTGGAAACAGTACATTTTCGTCCATGGGATCCTATCCAAAAAATTAATAATTAACTCCCCTCTACGAGTCATAGAAATTCGTAACAGGAATTTCCAAAGACCCAGTACGTAGCGTTACTACAACGCGTAAATGCTAACTGCCAGACGGCTCTACTAACCAACGAAGTTTCACAAATTCGTTGCTGTAGAGTAATACAAAGAAGTGTAACGCAGCGAACTATATATTTCATTTACGTTAAATAAAATGTGAGGAACTATGTTCAATTTCTACCATTTGTAGCAACCATATACAAAACATAAGCTGTTCGTTAAGTAATACAAACCAGGAGAAGAAGGAAATTAACGTGGCCACAATTGAAAGCAGTACAATATTTTGAGATACAGGAAAGTATGTACAGTACCAATGATCAAAAAATAATAAATCCATAATCTTGAACAATAAAGCGAATAATACCGTAACGCAAAGTCGAGATTCCAATTACAACCATCATTACAGGTGGCTTTAATTATCAGCCAGTACATAGATAGATAAAATCTAAGTGGTACAACTGAGCCATCGAATGTAACATTAAAAACGGTTATAGGTATCTAACTTCATGAATCTAATCATAGTACCCTACACCTAGGTACTTGCTATAGATTACACATCAAACAATACAAATACGGTGGATGTCAAAATACACGTTAACTGATGAACGCCGGCCGCGGTGGTCTAGCGGTTCTAGGCGCTCAGTCAGGAACCGCGCGACTGCCACGGTCGCAGGTTCGAATCCTGCCTCGGGCATGGATGTGTGTGCTGTCTTTAGGTTGGTTAGGTTTAAGTAGTTCTAAGTTCTAGGGGACTTATGACCACAGATGTTGAGTCCCATAGTGCTCAGAACCATTTGAACCATTTTTTGAACTGACGAACAGTAAGCATTATTTCTGTATATTTCGTAATATATGTTCGTGAAGTCAGTCATATTCGACCCAACATTCAGAGGACGTGGACATATGTATAATCCAATTAAGCTTAAGGGTTAGATGTTAAACACACGCCGTCCGCGGTGGCCGTGCGGTTCTAGGCGCTCCAGTCCGGAACCGCGGGACTGCTAAGGTCGCAGGTTCGAATCCTGCCTCGGGCATGGATGTGTGTGGTGTCCCTAGGTTAGTTAGTTTTAAGTAGTTCTAAGTTCTAGGGGCCTGATGACCTAAGATGTTCAGTCCCATAGTGCTCAGAGCCAAGTTAAACACACAATACGTACATACCCAGTAAGATAACTCAGTTTTAGTGCTTCATGTAAAAGAAGTGAACAACTGATATTACAAATGTTGTAACGTGAGGTGTAGGTCCAAAGGGTAACCAGCATTATATGTGGTCTTTATTATGAAACATAGCAAACAGTATAGGAAACAAACAGACACACTAAATCGATTAGAGTTTAATTACAATTGTAAGTCACTCGGGATGACGATGATTCAAACTCGTGCCCGGCAATCCTGTTTTAATGTTTCCGTGATTTCCCTAAATCACTTCAGGGAAATGCCGGGATGGTTCCTTTGAAAGGGCACGGCCGACTTCCTCCATCATCCTCCCCTAATCCGATGGGACCGATGACTTCGTAGTTTGGTCCCCTCCCCCAGATCAGCCAAACCAACAATCGTAACTAGCCTTAGGCTTCTGTATGATACAGAATAAAGTATCTCCTGATCGTATGTGTAAAGGCACAAAATAACTGACATGTATTTGAAGACCAAGGCCCGAAAATGTAAGCCACAGACAATAAATACGGATCAAATGTATCTGAAGGTCTAGGTGCTAGATATATGGTAATACATCGAGTGAAACACACTGAAGCGCCAAAGAAACTGGTATAGGCATCCGTATTCAATTACAGAGATATGTAAACAGGTAGAACATGACGCTGTGGTCGGCAGTGCCTATATAAGACAATAAGTGTCTGACTCACTTGTTAGATCGGTTACTGCGGCTACAATGACAGGTTATCAAGATTTAAGTGAGTTTGAACGTGGTGTTATAGTCGGCGCACGAGCAATGAGACAGTATCTCCGACGTAACGATGAAGTGGGGATTTTCCCGTTCGACCATTTCACAGGTGTACAGTGAATATTAGGAATCCGAATCAAATCTCCGACGTCGCTGCTGGCCGAATGAGATCCTGCAAGAACGCGACCAATGACGACTGAAGAGAATCGTTCAACGTGATAGAAGTGCAACCCTTCCGCAAATTGCTGCAGATTTCAACGCTGAACCATCAACAAGTATCACCGTGAGAACCATTCAGCGAAACATCATCGATATGGACTTTCGGAGCCGAAGGTCCACTTGTGTACCCTTGATGTCTGGACGACGAAAAGCTTTACGCCTCACCTAAGCCTGTCAACACCGACATTGGCCTGTTAATGACATACTCTGTATTGCCTGATCGGACAAGTCTCGTTTCAAATTTTATTGAGTGAATGGGCCTGTACGGGTACAGAGACAACCTCATGAATCCATGGACCATGCACGTCAGCAGAGGACTTTTCAAGCTGGTGGAGGCTCTGTAATGGAGGAGGTTGGGTTGATTCGGTGGAAGAGACCAAACAGCAAGGTCATCGGTCTCATCGGAGTAGGGAAGGATGGGGATGAAGTCGGCCATGCCCTTTCAAAGGAACCATCCCGGCTTTTGCCTGAAGCAATATAGGGAAATCACGGAAAACCTAAATCAGGATGACTGGACGCGGGATTGAACCATCGTCCTCCCGAATGTGAGTCCACTATGCTAACAACTGCGCCACCTCGCTCGGTAATGGTGTGGTGCGTGTGCAGTTGGAGTGGTATGTGGCACCTGACAACATCTACAGTAGATACGACTCTGACAGGTGACATGTACGTAAGTATCCTGTCTGATCACCATATCCATTCTTGTCCATTATGCATTACGACGGACATGGGCAATTCCAGCAGGACAAAGTGACACCCTATACGTTCAGAATTGCTACAGAGTGGCTCCAGGAACACTCTTCTGAGTTTAAACACTTCCTCTGGGCACCAAATTCCGCAGACACGAACATTGTTGAGCATATTTGGGATACCTTGCTACGTGCTGTTCAAAAGATTACTCCACCCCGTCGTACTCTTACGTATTTGTGGACAGCCCAGACATGCCACGTCGTGTTGCGGCACTTCCGCGTGCTCGCGGGGGCCCTACACGATATTGGGCAGGTGTACCAATTTCTTTGGCTCTTCAGCGTAACGTCGGAAGTTCCATGAGACTTTTCGCGGATGTTGCTGTTGTGTAGAAAGCTGCAACGCTAGAAAACTGTACTGAAATATTGATACAGGGATTTGCAGTTGACCCTCAACACAGACAAACATACCGTATTGCACATAAATAAACAGAAAGACCCTTTATTGATGACTATCTGGGGTATCCACCGTCGCTCAGGCAGTTGATGTGAGACTGTGTAGTAGATGGAATAAAACGATAAACTTTAAAGTATAAGAGGTAAGGAATTTTTATTCAAAACATGGTCTAACTAACTGTTTGCAATACTTGTTAAAGAATAAAGATAAAAATTTTTATTGAAAGCAGATTATATCTATTTACAACACTTGTTGATGAACAACATTTTCCATTTTGTTATCGGCAGTATGTATGTACAAATTTTTCGAATTTTCTACTCGAGAGTCGTGACCGTGTGAGAAGGAGTCTTTGAGTTTTATGCAGCAATATTTTATTGTCTTTGTGCTTTGTTAATTACAAACTGTAGGATAATTCGATTAGAATTTGCAGTCTTTCAAATTGGAATGACTGTTCAGTAGAGATCAGTGGTATTCTGAGGATAAATAGTGTGTGTGCTTTGTACTTTCCAGTCATAAGTTCGACTTCGATGATGTTATTCGAAAGCTGTTTTCCGATCATCCTTGTTCCATTACATAGTTTTGGTGAGTTGATATTTCTGAGTAGCATGACCGGAGATCCAGTTTTAAATCGAAGGCGGTGTAATGGCATTCCTGGTACTTGCAAAGAGTTCAGAAATTCTGTATGGAAGTTCACACTTTCTTCAACGTTTACCATCGTGTCGATAAATTTGTATATTCTCTCTTCACCGGGAATTTTCTTTTGAATATTAAAGTTGATCTCGTCGACTATATCAGTTTTAGTTGCCAAAACTGCCCTTTCAAATGGTGCGTCCGGACTGGTATATTTGTGATCAATGTTTGGACAAATTTCGTCGGTGAGTCCGTTTTCAGCAGTGGCTATGTTGCAGAAATCACTGTTGAGTTTAATGAGGCCGGTCTTCTGGTCAACAGGATGTGCCTTCGCCTATTTGTAAAAGTTGTTCAGCAAAATGTGGCGTTGTTTCGTCTGTCGACAGTTCAACTCTCACGTTTTTTGTTAGTCGCAGTATTTGAGTGCTGTGATTTTTTTAAACATGCGTTGGTCTCGTCTGCTGGTGTTGACTTGGAGATAACTGGAAGTGTTTGTCAAAACTCTTCTGAGAGTATGAGTAGAGCTCCTCCCATTACTTCAAAGTTTCCTAGCAAGTCTTGTAATGTTCTGTCCATGACTTGGAGTGTTTTTTATGTGCCATTGTGCATTCGTCGCAGAAGATAATTTTAGTATGTTTTAGAAGTTCATCGCATCCAGATGCTCTTGAGATTTTACATACCAGGCATTGTTCTCTGGCTATATTCAACGGTAGTTGTCGTGCGGAATTGGCAGTTCGTCCCTGCAATGCCGTATGATGCCAGCGCAAGTGCGATGTGTTGTTAAGCTCGCATTTCCACCGGCAATAGATTTGTTAGAAACGTTTTCCCGGTGCGTCCAGGTAAATTTTTCCGCTAGTGTTGTTGATCGGGACCATGATAACGTTTTAAATTTTCTATTGATTGTCATTGAGGAGTGGTTTGTTGTGAACAACGTATTGAAGTAGTTCATTAATATTATAGCTTTTTTCCTTTGTAATTTCAAAGTTTAGCACGCTGATAGCATTTTTTCGTAGTGCTTGCGTCCCAAGTTCTGCTAAGGCCTGGTAGTTTCTTGCTAAACATTCATCTTGTAGGTGAATGAGTGTTTCATTGAAAATGTCGTTGTTGAATTCGATGACCAGTTCAGGACGAGCTTGTCAGATTTGGTACAGTATGTCATCACTCATACTCTCTTCGAAGGAGTCCCATAGCTACCTGATGTGATATACACTCCTGGAAATGGAAAAAAGAACACATTGACACCGGTGTGTCAGACCCACCATACTTGCTCCGGACACTGCGAGAGGGCGAGAGGGCTGTACAAGCAATGATCACACGCACGGCACAGCGGACACACCAGGAACCGCGGTGTTGGCCGTCGAATGGCGCTAGCTGCGCAGCATTTGTGCACCGCCGCCGTCAGTGTCAGCCAGTTTGCCGTGGCATACGGAGCTCCATCGCAGTCTTTAATACTGGTAGCATGCCGCAACAGCGTGGACGTGAACCGTATGTGCAGTTGACGGACTTTGAGCGAGGGCGTATAGTGGGCATGCGGGAGGCCGGGTGGACGTACCGCTGAATTGCTCAACACGTGGGGCGTGAGGTCTCCACAGTACATCGATGTTGTCGCCAGTGGTCGGCGGAAGGTGCACGTGCCCGTCGACCTGGGACCGGACCGCAGCGACGCACGGATGCACGCCAAGACCGTAGGATCCTACGCAGTGCCGTAGGGGACCGCACCGCCACTTCCCAGCAAATTAGGGACACTGTTGCTCCTGGGGTATCGGCGAGGACCATTCGCAACCGTCTCCATGAAGCTGGGCTACGGTCCCGCACACCGTTAGGCCGTCTTCCGCTCACGCCCCAACACCGTGCAGCCCGCCTCCAGTGGTGTCGCGACAGGCGTGAATGGAGGGACGAATGGAGACGTGTCGTCTTCAGCGATGAGAGTCGCTTCTGCCTTGGTGCCAATGATGGTCGTATGCGTGTTTGGCGCCGTGCAGGTGAGCGCCACAATCAGGACTGCATACGACCGAGGCACACAGGGCCAACACCCGGCATCATGGTGTGGGGAGCGATCTCCTACACTGGCCATACACCACTGGTGATCGTCGAGGGGACACTGAATAGTGCACGGTACATCCAAACCGTCATCGAACCCATCGTTCTACCATTCCTAGACCGGCAAGGGAACTTGCTGTTCCAACAGGACAATGCACGTCCGCATGTATCTCGTGCCACCCAACGTGCTCTAGAAGGTGTAAGTCAACTACCCTGGCCAGCAAGATCTCCGGATCTGTCCCGCATTGAGCATGTTTGGGACTGGATGAAGCGTCGTCTCACGCGGTCTGCACGTCCAGCACGAACGCTGGTCCAACTGAGGCGCCAGGTGGAAATGGCATGGCAAGCCGTTCCACAGGACTACATCCAGCATCTCTACGATCGTCTCCATGGGAGAATAGCAGCCTGCATTGCTGCGAAAGGTGGATATACACTGTACTAGTGCCGACATTGTGCATGCTCTGTTGCCTGTGTCTATGTGCCTGTGGTTCTGTCAGTGTGATCATGTGATGTATCTGACCCCAGGAATGTGTCAATAAAGTTTCCCCTTCCTGGGACAATGAATTCACGGTGTTCTTATTTCAATTTCCAGGAGTGTATGTTGTTAGAATTATTGCGAATAAGTGTCTCATTTGTTCAGCTGAGGCTGTGAGTGAGTCTTCTTTTAGCGTTAATTCTCAGTGGTTGTCGTTTTCCAGTAGCCCTAAGTGTTGGCATGTTTCTCTGTACGTCTGATATAGGTAACTCTCAACAGTCTTGAAATCTGTGGAACTTGCTGATACCCATATTTTGTGCAGCAACATCTGGAGATAGAAACATTAGGCATTGTTCGGATGTACAGTGAATACTCGACCTAGAGCGCCAATTTTCATGGTTCGTGGATGATCTTCTACTGGGCCGTCGGCATATAGTAATGTTTTCGCGAATTGGTCCGTTTGGCACAGTTGGTAAAAAACTGTTAATGTTTTTTATTTTCTGAGGTGGTTCGCTTGCAATTTCTCTGGCGGTGTCTTTCGTGAAGTAAACTCTCTGCCCATTCTCCTAATGTACTGCTAGATGTTTCACAGTTGATTCGCGTTCGTATATGGGAAAACCGAAAATCCGCCACGCTGCTTCGTTACTGTTGATGTCTCTTCCCATATGGTACATGAGGATCTCATCGTTTCTGTTTTGTTGCTCGCTGTCTCTGTTTGTTTGAAATACTGCCATGTCACTGCTTTTGTTCACATACTTACAGACATATTTGAGGGGTTTCACTAAATTGCAGTATTCTATGCTTACATGCGCTTGGAACATTTGGATAAGTAGTGTGTTGTTGGTTCCCGCGCGCGGGTTCCCGGGTTCGATTCCCGGCGGGGTCAGGGATTTTCTCTGCCTCGTGATGACTGGGTGTTGTGTGATGTCCTTAGATTAGTTAGGTTTAAGTAGTTCTAAGTTCTAGGGGACTGATGACCATAGATGTTAAGTCCCATAGTGCTCAGAGCCATTGTGTTGTTTAGTACTATCTATTGATTATTTATTTCTAGTTCGTCACTGCCACCGTTTTTGGCTGATCGTCCCATGTACTTGGGATAACCATCAACTCCGGTTTGTGCATCGTCCAAGTATAGATTTGGGTATATGTTGTACATTTTCCATCACTCATACATGGCGAATTGCGGTTTAATGGCAGCGTGGTGCGTGAATCATGCTTTCACTACTTTGTCATACAGATCTGGATCTTCTTCTCGATTTGGAAATTCAGGTTGGATAATTTTGTCGATATCTGTGGTATGAATTCTGTCTCGTAGCCATATGAGATAGTGTGAGTGAGGCAGTCTTCGTTTCTGCCATTCGGTTGTGTACATCCAGTATCTTTCAATTCCAAAGATGCGTATTTTGTGAGGATTTCAATAAATCTCATTTGTTTTTGTAGGAAAACTCGGGCTATTATGTCGTACCGAAGTATGGGTAGGGGGTTGCCCGTATCTAGTTGTTGTTTGATTTCTGGCCACGAACAGTTGCATATGAATGTTACGAAGAGGTCAGGTCATCCATATTTTCTATGTAGGTCTTGACATCTTGGTGTATTCGTGCATGTGTCTCGGACATGTATGATGTTCCAATGTCGTCAATGTTTCTGTCATATGACTGCGTCTCAAAGGTGGATGAATGCTTCCGTGTGTGGCTTCTGATACAGTTCCCGTTCCGCTTCTATTTTTGCAGTCATATCTACCAGGAATTGTTGGAATAAACGGCGATTGTTGAGAATGTGATTGTATGTTTCATTGTCTCTGATCGTTAAGCCGTAAATATAGAACTCTTAGAAAGTGAATTTTTTGTTTGTTTCCACGCCTGTTTCAGGTTGAATTAGTTTCACAGTCAAATGATATCCATCCTCTCTGAGCAGAAATGTTAATGGATATCGGAGGGCATCATATTAACTGTGTGTTTCTGCAATGCATTGTAGTCCTTCTCGTCTTCACTGCACAATTATGCCACGGCATATCCACAATTACGATGGCGACTTCGTCTGTCTGAGGTGCATTAAATTGACGTTCATGTTCTCCAGGTAGTCTTTTGTCGGGTCGAATTATAGCTTTATAGTCATTAGAAATCATTCGACCTGGCGCTGTTTTGAATCTGTGAATGAGATGACTATGTTTGTAACATCCTCTATACATCTTGGACCATTTCTCCTCTCAGTCCACTGATATTTTTGTGCATATGTGATCAATTTCTGTTTCTTCATTTCCTATGAAATATACGTGCAGAAATTTGTGGTCTTTATTGGTTATTGGCAGTAATGTGCCCATGTGATAGATTTGTCCTTGGAAGGGAAAAAATAATCGATTTCATTTCCGTTAGTGTTGATCGAAGTGGCACCGAAAGAAGTCATTTGTAAGTAGGCGTTGTATGCTTTTATATTTTGAAGAAAGTGTTTCGATTCTGGAGTTTCCCCGATCATGTAACGTAAAAATTTCTGCGGAGTTTCTTCTAGTGGTGGTAATCGAATGTTTCCATTCATGCAACTGAATCCTGGTGTTTATCTACGGAATTTTTTCGCGTTGCAGAATTGGCAGATTTTATAAATTATTCCCATTACGACGTGTTCTTATTCGTTATATTCTTTCGTTGAGTCGTAGTGGAATGCTTCATTTGTTAGGTTGTACTGTGTACTCCCTGTTGGCGCTTCTCGTAGGGTGATATTTTCATGGCTGGCTTGAGTTAGCAGTCTTTTATGACAATATTGTGTCGCAGTTCTTGATTTTTCAATCAATTCATTTCGATGTTCCTCGGTGAGGCTTCTCAGCGTGCTCATTCTCGTTCGTTGGGAACTTAAACGCGCTTCGCGCTCTTGGTCTGCTTCGTTCTTTTTTTTTATTTTTTTGCTGTTCTTTTTGTTTACGCCGTTTTGCTTCCAAATTGGCAAGATCCCCTCCTCTTTTACGTTTGGGCATTGTCTAAAATATAAATCAATTAATTTATTAACAAATACACTAAGTACACTTGAAACACTTTATTTTCGATTTATATTGAGACACTGTATCACTTTGATTACTCATACTTCACTGTTTGTTTCTGTTCACTCACTGCACTACTTTTTCAGTTCCTCCCTCCGTCACTGATAAGAAACTGACGTTCAAACCCACAAAGGGTCTTGTTTTATATACCCTTGCCAATGGGTAGCCACACCAGTGGCGAATTCCAGAACATACCAAAAGGGCCTCGAATGGTCCACAGTGTTGAAGGACATTCCACAACATTCGACAGTGTTCTGGAACGTTGCACAATGATCTGAGATGTTCCAGGAAGCTCCCAAACATTCTGTAATTTTACCGATTGTACCAGACTATTTCCGAATATTCCAGAACATCCCAGATCATTGTGGAACATTCTGTAATGTTGTGGAATGCTCTCAAATGTTCTGGAATGTTCTCGAATGTTCTGAAATGTTCTAGAAATTTCTAGAGGGCGAAACTTCCCCGCCCTCTGTCTTCAAAAGCACGCTCTTCAGGTAAAAAAGGATGGGAGACAGAGCGCTACCACACCATATAACTCCCCTGATCGTACCGAGACTGGTTTATGGGTTTTAGCGGTACGGACACTGTCCACTTACTTTTATAGTATTAATAATGATAACAGCAGTACAGAGTAATTACTGGAAGCAGTCACATCGAATAAATCTCTAGGAGTATGCGTACGGAGCGTTTCGAAGTGGAATAACCACATAAAACTAATCGTAGGTAAAGCCGATGCCAGACTGAGATTCCCTGGAAAAATTCTCTGGAAGCATCGGGCATCCACAAAGGACGCAGTTTACAAAACCCTCGTTCGGACAGTACTTGAATATTGCTAGTCAGTCTAGGATCCGCACTAGATAGTGTCAATAGAAAAAAAACTGAGAAGATCCAAAGAAGAGCAGAGCGTTTCGTTACAGGTTCATGCAGTAAGCGCGAAAGCGTCACGGAGATTCTCAGCCAAGCCAGTGATAGTCGCTGCATGAGAGGCGTTCTGCATCACACTGCGACTTACCGTCAAACTTTTTGGGACCGTACTTTGCTGAAATAGTCAACCAATACACTGCCTCCTCCTATGCATATATTGCAAAAAGACCATGAAAGTAAAATTAGGGAAATTCGAGCTTACACAGAGACTTACCAACAATCTTTCTTCCAAGGAACCATACACCACTGGAACAGGAAAGAGGGCAAGTGACAATGGTATACTAAATACCCTCCGCCACACACCGTAAGGTGAACTCCTCGACCACTATTAAACCATTCTCCGTCGTTTGCTTTCTGTTAGATGAGTTATTCAACAGGTATGCGAGAGAATCTCTGTGGCGTTAGGCAAAATAAGAGAGTGGCATTGGAATATTAAAACTCCGATTTTGAGCTTTGATGGCCCAGTTAGTAAAAGCTAACTCACGAGACCTCAGGACGCAGATTCGAATCTTAGTCCACATATTGTTTAAATTTGTCAAGTAGGGTCACTATAAGCACTGCTGCGACATTCCTCATCTATGCGGTCCTAGGAAACTGACTTCATTTATCCACAACCATTGAGACCCTTATCTTTGCGAAGCGAGAGAGTTGCTTTCTAAGTGTGACATTAGTGTAGATGACTGTAGTATGTGTTGTATAGTGTAGTGTCCTGTTCGTGCTGTTGACGATGAGAGAAGTGAGAAGGTGAAACCCGTTATTGTCACGTAGCTTATTCCTCTCAAAAGCCATCAAGAGTGACCTCTGAACTTAGCGCCCCATACAACGAATGGATCACAGTGTCACACACACTAACTTCATGAGACCTTGTGGCGAGATTTGGAATTTAGCCCAGGAGTATAGATCAGAGTCTGGTGATACGGTACCTTCCGACTGTTGTCCAAATATTCGCGCTGAAAAGTTTTACATCGCCAGGTTTTGAGCCGAATAGCTGCTAGTCGAGAACCGCCACACAAATACGTGTTAGCGACAGCTGTTACGGAGGTAAGGAGTGAAAGTAGGTGCCAGCTCGTGTTTATTCCTCTCGAATGGTGGTGAGGGAGTTACCGAGTTCAGTGCTGGTATTTTCGAAAGATAATTGTCCGTCAAAGTGCCACATGTCATCATTTCGTGAGCAGCAGTGGAAAGGTTTGCAATTTATACCCGCTTACCGGTTAACAGTCTGGTGATCAGGAACACTTCAGTTTTATCCCATTTCGTCACTTCCGACAGAGCGACACCAGGAGAGTGTATGTTATCTACTCCGGAAACATATGGGGACAGATACACGCACCTGTGTATTTCTGAATTACTGACTTCGACACAAGCATTACATGCAAGCAAGAGACTACGGAACTATTCAGAGATTTCGTTTAAAGCGCAATTGCCGTATGTTGACCTCAATTCAAAAATTACCGCAAAGATTTTTGAAATTATTGGACTTTTTTATATTCGGTACCATACATGATATCTTGGAACTTACGGAGGGCAATAATGATCACTTGTCTGTAGTTGGCACACTTTTCTTTAGAGTGAATCACTTAGTACTCTTACGGTACAAACTTTGTAATAAAACTTTCAGTACATCTTGTAGTGAAAAAAATGCAAGGCCATTTAACACCTCATGATGATGGGCGACACACCCTTGTACCAAAAAGTCAGCTCATATTATTCACTGAGGTCCACACCTTGCCGAACATGTTGTTAATAATCATCTCCATCAGTAAAAGCATTCAGTTCACAAGAAAATTCCCCCGAACTTCTTCGGGAACCTTCTACTACAGAAACCCTCTTTCCAGGAAGTTTCAAATGCCTTTAAAACATATATAGTTTAATTTCAAAACCCATACCAGATTCTGGTATATCGATAGATAAAAAGATACGAGTATTGTGAATACAGAAAATTAATTGCCACATTGTGTACTATCATTTGTCAGAAATTCTCTTCGACTCCTAGAAGTGTTTTGAAATAGTTGAGGTCTCCACTTACGTGGTTCTACCTGTATGTTAATGACTTGGCGGAACGTAGCGCAACAGGCTATCAAAAATTATTATGTGAAGGAAACTTTGTAAATATCGTGTAAAAGTTTCGACTTGGCGAAGTGCATAGAAATATTAATGGATCACACACTTTACACAATATACTTGATCAGACCAGCATTGTAGTTGTCCCATAAGATTGCCTTGAGTGAAACAGAACTATGAAAAATCCTTGACCCAGTCAAGTCTATATTGTATAAGATGCTTAAAACTAAAATAAAGACAGTATTTGATAATTAATAATTCAGTAACAAGTACTGCATTTTAAAATGTGTCAGTTATATAAATTTTTATTTTTATTTTCTGTCCAATCCATGTACTTAGAGGAATACAAAACAGGACAAATTCTATCATACATATCTTGTATGGCACTTTAGTATCCGTGAAATGATCCTTTCCTGAAATGAGATATTGTGTATGATGATAAACATGGTGCTGTCTGGAACCTCTTACACGTCGTTGTTGCGAGCGCAAACAGATGGCAGCACTCAGCTTAAAACTTGGATTCTTCAACTGCGAGGGATGTATCGGTAAAACAAAGGTAAATATTAATTTATTGCTAAAAACAAATATTCTCACGTTTGAACAAAGTATTAAAGATTTACGAAGAATTCTCAGCCAGTAATAAATAATACTGTAGTGCAATAATGTATTTAAAATGTTACTCTTTAGATGCCAAATATGATACATCCGAGTTCAGTGCTAACCCAATTGCAAGCTCTGACATCCACACTGCTAAAAATTCCTCACATACGATGAACGTCTAATTTATAAATGCAAATACTCACCCGCCTGTCCTCATTGCAAATCCAATAATCACCTAAATCATTGTCGCAAGATACAATTACTACTCTAATGTAATTCCTGCAACATAACTCTCCCCATCCACTCCTACAAATGTAAGTAAAACCCCCTTCCAAAAGAGCTCAAATGTCCACCAGCTCCATCCACCCTATCGACACACCACTACTACCAAATAACGTCCTGTCTCTAGCACCCATCAGAGAAGACATAATCCCAACTGTAGCAACTGCCATCCACAATTTCCATTCCGTCGAGCAACCCCAATTCCTTCAACAAATCGCATTGCTGCCGATTCTGTATAGCACCGGAATGCCATCATCGCATGCTCCAGAATCATTCCCATTTCTCTTTCCCCTGCACAAATACTCTTTCTTGATCCAATTCTCACGCACAGTACCTCCAGTCCTACAACATGAAAGCAGCACCACAGCATATTAAATGTCTTATGGGCAATGTAGTGATGTTTAGTCCTTAATTAAAGATTTTTTTGAAATATAATATTTTTGCGCAATATCTGTACCGGTGCATCATATTATTAAACCTGTTAGTTCCGATCAATCAACAGACGCTCCTACAAAACGACTGTAATTAAGGGACATGCTTCCACTTAAGGCCATTTGCACCTAGATCAGAGTTACACGTTAACTGCATCCAAATTAAAGCACACGGGAAAGTACCCAATACGGTGACAGGCTTTAAGAGCACTTAAAAAGTATGCTAGAACACTTTCCAGCATAGTTTCACTCGTAGTAGTATTGTTCTTTATTCGTCGCTAGTCATGCCGATCCCCCCCTTAAAACAGATTTTATTGGTTCTTCTACTGTTCACCAATAAAAATATCTATTAGTTAAGTTTTGCTGGTTATTTGGCTTTCTAACAACACTCACAGTAATACAAGATCGAGTTTTTCTTCATTACAGAATCTCATACATCACACACTGTCACAAATGCAAAGACACTAGAACCGAAACAAATGTTCTCACAGGTGGTGATCCAGATTGCTGTACACAGCAGTACCTCCAATACCCAGTAACACGTCCTCTTGCATTGATGCATGCCTGTATTCGTCGTAGCATACTATCCACAAGTTCATCACGGCAATGTTGGTCCAGATTGTCCCACTCCTCAACGGCGATTCGGCGTAGATCCCTCAGAGTGGTTGGTGGACCACGTCGTCCATAAACATCCCCTTTCAATCTGTCCCAGGCATGTTCGATAGGGTTCATGTCTGGAGAACATGCTGGCCACTCTAGTCGAGCGATGTCGTTATCCTGAGGGAAGTCATTCACAAGATGTGCTCGATGGGGGCGCGAATTGTCGTCCATGAAGACGAATGCCTCGCCAATATGCTGCCGATATGGTTGCACTATCGGTCAGAGGATGGTATTCACGCATCGTACAGCTGTTACAACGCCTTCCATTACCAGCAGCGGCGGACGTCGGCCCCACATAATGCCACCCCCAAACAGCAGGTAAACTCTACCTTGCTGCACCCGCTGAACTGTCTAAGGCGTTCAGCCTGACCGGTTTGCCTCCAAACACATTTCTGACGATTGTCTGGTTGAAGGCATTTGTGACACTCATCGGTGAAGAGAACGTGATGCCATTCCTGAGCGGTCGATTCGGTATGTTGTTGGGCCCATCTGTACCACGCTGAGTGGTTTCGTGGTCGCAAAGATGGACCTCGCCATGGACGTCAGAAGTGAAGTTGCACATCACGCAGCCTATTTCGCACAGTTTGAGTCGTAACAGGACGTCCTGTGGCTGCACGAAAAGCATTATTCAACATGGTGGCGTAGCTGTCAGGGTTCCTCTGAGCCATAATCCTTAAATAGCGCTCATCCACTGCAGCAGTATCCCTTGGGCAGAGTGTGCGAGGTATGCCATCAATAGTTCCTGTCTCTCTGTATCTTCTCCACGTCCGAACAACAGCGCTTTGGTTCACTCCAAGACGCCTGGACCCTTTCTTTGTTGAGAGCCCTTCCTGGCACCAAGTAACAATGCGGACGCGATCGAACCTCGGTATTGACCGTCTAGGCATGGTTGAACTACAGACAACACGAGCTGTATACATCCTTCCTGGTGGAATGAGTGGAAGTGATCGGCTGTCAGACCCCCTCCGTCTAATAGGCGCTGCTCATGCACGGTTGTTTACATCTTTGGGAGGGTTCAGTGACATCTCTGAAGAGTCAAAGGGACATTGGCTGTTATACAATATCCACAGTCAACGTTTATCTTCAGGAGTTCTGGGAACCGGGGTGATGCAAAACTTTTTTTTATGTGTGTATATGTACATATACCCCTAACATTCATTAGTGTTGTTCGTGTTTAGTGTTGATACCAGGCCTTTCAGGGTATATTAGGAGCGTGAACAGTGTCAGATGTTGAGTGAGCACAGTGAAGGACACGAAAATGCTGCTTACTCATGTGAGAAAGCGTTACCACCACCTGAAACCGGCCTCGATGTGGGCTTCCATTTGGCTGGCTGGTCGAAACATGCAATATTCTGATTTGTGGGGTATTCAGATGTCACAGTCGTCCGCTGTTGGACTGTATGGGAACGTGAGGGCAGTCACCCTCCTCGTCAAGGTGGCAGTCGACCACATCTGACCGCCAGAATGGAGGATCGGCGTATTGTGCACCAAGCACATCGGAAAGTTTCAGGTCTGCGTCCACCATCCGAGAAGATGTCATGGACTCCCTGTAACGTTCTGTGTAAGGGCGCACCATTGGTCGTAGACTAACAGCAGCCAGACTAGGAATTACTATCGCAAACGGCAGCGACTGGAGTGGCGCCATGACTGGAAAGCGTGGACTGCTGGTGAATGGCGTTGTATTGTCTTCAGCGATGAACTGCGATACTGCACTACTCAGAATGACCATCGTCGATAAGTATGATGGCTGCCTCAGGACAGGTCGGCTGCTGTGGCCGTGCGGTTCTAGGCGCTTCAGTCTGGAACCGCACTGCTGCTACGTTCGCACGTTCGAGTCCTGCCCCAGGCATGGATGTGTGTGATGTCCTGAGGTTAGTTAGGTTTAAGTAGTGCTAAGTCTAGGGGACTGATGACCTCAGATGTTAAGTCCCATAGTGCTTAGAGCCATTTGAACTTTTTTTTTTTTTTTTGCCTCATGACATGTCCCTTTCTTCCAACTTTTGGAGAGGCACGGCGGAGTTATTCCTGGTGTCATAGTGCGGAGAGCCATAGCTTTCATTTCAGCTCACATCTGGTAGTGACTGAGGGAACTCTGACAGCACAATGGTACGTCAACAGTCATCCTGCATCCTTATGCACTGCGTCTAATGCGAAAGTACTGTAGTGCCGTTTTTCAAAAGGACAATTCTCCTCCGCTCATTGAACTTCATTTTATGCACTACTGCGTGATGTTGAGGTACCGCTGTGGCCAGCAAGATCCCCAGATCTGTTCCCGATAGAATAGCTCTTTGCTCACACGAAGTGTTGAGTGCTATTGACAAGGGATTTCAAATCGATTCGGTTTTTCTATCTATAGATTTCCAGAAAGTTTTTGACACTGTACCACACAAGCGGCTTGTAGTGAAATTGCGTGCTTATGGAATATCGTCTCAGCTATGTGACTGGATTCGTGATTTCCTGTCAGAGAGGTCACTGTTTGTAGTAACTGATGGAAAGTCATCGAGTACTCCAGGATAGAGTTTTACACCCTTTGCTGTTCCTTATCTATATAAACGATTTAGGAGACAATCTGAGCAGCCCTCTTAAGTTGTTTGCAGACGATGCTGTCGTTTATCGACTAGTAAGGTCATCACAAGATCAAAACAAACTGCAAAACGCTCTAGAAAAGATATCTGTATGGTGCAAAAATTGGCAGTTGAACCTAAATAACGAAAAGTGTGAGGGCATTCACATGAGTGCTAAAAGGAATCCATTACACTTCGGTTATACGATAAATCAGTCAAATTTAAAGGCCATACATTCAACTAAATACCTAGGAATTACTACTACTAACAACTTAAATTGGAAGGAACACGTAGAAAATGTTGTGGAGAAGGCTAACCAAAAACTGCATTTTATTGGCAGGACACTAAGAAAATGTAACAGAGCTACACTACACTTGTCTGTCCTCTTTTAAAATACTGCTGCGCGATTTGGGATCCTTACCAGATAGGATTGACGAAATACATAGAGAAAGTTCAAAGAAGGGCAGGACGTTTTGTATTATCGTGAAATAGGGGAGAGAGTGTGATACAGGATTTGGGGTGCACATCATTTAAAAATGGCATTTTTCGTAGCGGTGGAATCTTCTCCCGAAATTTCAATCACCAAACTCTCTTTTCCGGATACGAAAATATTTTGTCGACGCCGATTTACATAAGGAGAAACGATCATCGTAACAAAATAAGGGAAATCAGAGTTCGCACGGAAAGATGTAAGTTTCATTTTTCCCGCGCGCTGTAGCAGTTTGGAATAGTAGAGAATTATTGTGAAGGTGGTTCGATGAACCCTCTGCCATGCACTTAAATATGACTTGTGGAGTATCCATGTAGATGTATACGTAGAATATGTGTCGGATTAGCCCCCGACGTCACCTCTATCCCAGAGTCAGTATCCAGGATATCAAAGATCAGTTACAACAGTTGTGGGCCAGCTTTGATCAAGGGTGGATCACTGCTGTATAACGTCTTTCCCAGTCGAACCAGTGCATGAATCCAGGCGAGAGGGGTACAACGCCGTCTATTTGACTTGATTTTGTTATCACTGAAATAACAATACATACCCTCTCAACCCTTTAAGTTTCATTTCGTTTCCTCCTCTCCTTCTGGGTGCCTCACTCTTTTTGTCAGGTATCTATAAAATCTTAATTTTTGTTTGGGACAACGGAAAATCACCCTGTTCCGACCTAGATTTTCGGGACGTTACCAGGCGAACTCCGGAACTGGACATCCTCTCCCAACCATTCCTAATTGTGATCCCCTCCGCCCCACTGCCAGACAACTGGGATATTTGACTAAAAAGACCAACATTGTACAACAGCCTGCTCAACTCTCGTCAGTCGGGAATGAAGGACGCAAAAAAAAAAAATTTAAGGCACTGCCCCAATACCTATTCAGTGATTCAGTGATGTGTACGCATTATGTGAAAGGAAGAACGTATCTTGGCCCTCGGCTTGGAACATGTGTTTAGAAAATTAGCTATATATTTTTCCCAAAATTTCACTACTGACTTTTCAGACGTTATATTATAGACATTCTCTTCCCAAAAGATTTTGAACGTGTTTCAAAATTTACGTCATTCCATTTTAAAAAACAACACTATAGTTGCTTCAGTACCTCGGCAGAGAAATAAGTTAGAAGGGTTACGTACTATAATTTGTCAGAAACTACGTTTCGATCCCAGAACACTTTACGAAATGTTTGAGTTGTCTGAACTACGCTGTCCGCCCTGTACAAAGTGAAAACTAGGGTTTTATGACGCTGTACAGAAACATGACTGAGATACACGGTTAATCTTCTCATTTGCACCAGTAATGCGACTTTTAGGATTAGAACTTATCTGGAGGTTCTGAACAGACCGAGAAATGGCATAACTAAAAGTGAATATAATATACCGATTTCAGGTTAACTACTGAAAAGGGAGCAAAATGTACAAGTGGGATGGAATAAGTAATTCTGTGCCTGTACAACCGCACAAGCGCTTAGCATCCTACCCTTACAAATAATTGTAAACAAAGAAGGATGCAACTAGAGATCACACGTTGTTTGAGTATGAGAAGTTAGCTGCATGTTCTTCAGTATTTTTTTAATAACTGCTCATGAGTTTTGTGTATGTACAATACTATGGATGGCGAAACGTAAGGAACCATCACTATCCGAACAACCACAATGGAGCTTGGAAACAGTTTCACAAAGAATACAGTGTGATATTAAACTGACACAGGTGTACCAAATAGTTCAAAATGTCAGAAGGGAGTATTGTGCAACATCAGCATGTAAGATCTCTTTTATCTCTCAGCCGAGGATTATCTGCATTGTGCGGCGAGCTCTTTATCTCAGCGTGTTACGCGGAAGAGAGATACATACAAAGGTCACGAGATTCGTTATCTGGCAAACAAACACCTCGTGAGTTCTTTGTGTAGGACGGCAGTTCATTTTCTCATCACCAGTTACCAGCAAATTTTTAGCATTCCTTCTCAAGCAAAAAATGGAAGGAAGGAAGAGGATGTGAATGAACGGCGTTCAGTCGGTTATTGTTAAGGTTGAAAACTTTTTCAAACAATTTCCCTTTATCGACTGTCAGTCGTTCGAGTGAGATAATCGTCTTCCCGTAGATCGTTTGAACATGACATTCTTTTAATAGACACTATTGGGGGTAGTAACTCTTAACATTCTCCGACAAAAGAACGGTCTCCCCCAGCCAACTATAACTGACCTATACAGGATGTCACAAAAATTTACGGTCAAACATTCAGGACATATCCTATACACGAAGAAGAAGAAAATATTTTATTTGGGGTTGGGTCCAGAAACGCATCATTTCCGTGTTACAACTCGTTTTACATTCGCTTTGAACAGGCGAACTTGTCTACAATGCTGTCTTTGAGAATATGCTGCCTGAAATAGTTGAAGATGCAACCTTAATAACAGCGACTGGACATGTGCTCCACGTTCAATCGTGCTGCTATCATTTCAGTGTTGATTCACGCCGTCTTACAAATAACAGAATCTCTGACACACCCCACAGTCTGCGACTTAAATCCATTCGAGTTTTGTTTGTTGAGATATTTGAAGGCTTTTGTGTATCAAACTCCGTTACAGGATGCCGTGTGTGTAGCAGCTGCCTGTGTTGTAGAAGGTTGTGAGGTCATACGCAGCAGTTCAAAATGTTAAAATGTGTGTGAAATCTTATGAGACTTAACTGCTAAAGTCATCAGTCCCTAAGCTTACACACTACTTAACCTAAATTAAACTAAGGACAAACACACACACCCATGCCCGAGGGATGATTCGAACCTCCGCCGGGACCAGCCGCATAGTCCATGACTAAGTAGCGTAGACCGGTCTCGAACCAGGTCGCATGGACGGGAGTCTCGCTCGCTTGCCACTTACTTTCTTTTATCTTTTTTATTTTGTTTTTTTTTCATTCTTTTTAATTTTAAGGAACAAATAATTGCCAGCGTTTGGATTTGAACTGGCGACTTATAACACAGTAGCCAGGGTGCTAAGGATTTTTTTAATGCTCTGACCATTTTTTGTGTTAGGAAAAAGGCGTCTTTCACTTACTACAAGCAAAATTAGAGTTTACATCCATATCAATAACAAAACAAGAGTACCTTCGAAACTATGAAATAGAATTTGAAACTAATAGTAAAATGATAGGATTAATAGAAAAAGAAATGTAAGCAAGTCTTGCACGCCATTCCATTTGCATGGCCCATCTGCGCACAAATGCCATGTTCCAAGTTGATAAACATTTCGCAGCGTGTGGAGCTTCATGACGGCGGTCATCCTCTGCCTGGTACTTACCAACTGTGAGGAGGGTTATCGAAGACACTGCACAAATAGTTCGCAAAAAGCTGTCGGTATCGGGGTGTACGCTCAATTGAGCTATGACTGTCCTGGAGAAATTGCCAGTAATCAAGGACCATCTTCTCATCATCTCGAAAGAGGTAGTATATGGACATGCCTTTAAACCATGTGAGAGCGTGAGTCTTCGCAGGCGGGAAATAAGTATCCTCCGGGCAAAGGAGGAGCCGTGGCTCAACTGTGCGAAGCGCGATACGTGGGTAGCAGGCGAGGATCTGCTGCACTAGCAGCCATACCTCTAACGCCGATCCACATGTGAAACGGTGTTCGTATCGACGAGGTGGCAACGTGCGCAAAGGGGCGAATCCGTCATCCCAATAGCATGCTGCCTTTGTCGTGTTACAACCTTCCCGTTCACCACCTGGTACCACGCGGCTCGTACCCGCGTGGGGAGGAACGACTTTTGGAGCGCTCTCCACACTGCAGGCCATAGGGAGGTCGGGCTTTTCCTCTCAGTCACATTGCGTGGGATGGACCTTAGCAGCAAACTGTAAATATCGCTCGCCTTAGGAGTGCGAGTGTTGGGAATGTATGGGTGTACGTAACTATACTCCAGAATAAATGCCGAGAGGTGCGAGTGTGAGGGAGTAATATGCGCAATCGTGACAGGTGGCAGAAGAGACGCCGGCAGCGATTCATCTAACAGACGTCCTGTAAGGGAAGTATCTTGATGGGTCCACAATTTCAGCATTGTGCACAAGTATAACGCTGTAGCTCTCGCTCGTACAGTCCACCGTCACGCGGAGGGAGGGTGAGTGTTTCGTAGCGGACTTTGAATAGGAGTCCAGCGGTAAGGTAATATCCAAACGCTGCTTGCAGTCTGTGTGCCATCGCTGTCGATATTGGTAGAACCTGAGCCACGTGGATCATCTTAGTCACCACGTGAAGGTTGAGGTATTCCACACGTTGTAGAAGGTCCATCCGTCGAACTAGGTTCCGCGAACTTCTGTGCGTATCGCCTGTAGTAATCGTTTATAGCTCATGGCAGCTGTGCGGCGCACATCCTGTGTAAATGTTATGCCCAAGAAACTAGTATGTACCATTTTTCTGTACGTCTTATAGATCTCGCGTAGTAGTCTTTTGAAACTAGTGGGAGTGGGGCTAAAGCGTCCTCCTGTAGACCTCTCCCAATAGGCATCGCTGCCGACTTGGCCACATTCATGAGGCTGCCCGCTGCCAATCCGCATCGATTGATCCATTGTATCACCGAGCGTACCTCCTCACCAGATCGGTCAAGTAATAGAAGGTCATCAGCATATATCCTTCAGTGAAAGGTGTGATCCCTCAATGACATGCCCGAGAGCCTGTTTTTCAACCCTCCGACAGGTGGTTCTAGTGCGATCACATAAAGGATCATGGAGAGTGGGCATCCTTGGCGAACTGACCGTCGGATCGGCAAAGGACCAGCAATCCGTCCATTCACCAGTACCCGGGATGCAGATCCACAGAAAAGGCGCTGAAAGATGTCGGGAAAGTCAGGTGGGAAGCCCATGCGGGCCATAACTGACAGAAGGAACTTGTGATGAACTCTGTCGAAGGCGTGGTCGAAATCAATGGAGGAGCAGCTCGAAAGCGACAGGATGTGGCGATGACTAATTAAATCCCTGCATTCGCTGGTTGCCGTTTGCATGTTGGTCACTCCACCCTGTGTCGTTTGCTCGAGGGATAGGAGTAGTGGCAGAACATTCTTTATGCGGCCGGCGAGTAGTCGTGGGAAAATTTTATAGTCCGAGTTTAGCAATGTAATTGGTCTGTAGGTCTCGACCCTCCGACCTCTGGAAGGCTTGTGTATCGGTATGAGGAGACCTTTGACGAATCCAGTTGGCAAGTGGAAACCGGGGATCATCAGTTCCTGGTACATGGTGATCCATTGGGGCATCATTAGGTCGCGGAAACTCGAGCGGCAGTCCGTCTGGTCTGGGCGACTTGTTGAGTGCTCCCTTGTTAAGCGCGTCCTCGATGTCGTCCGACGCCGCTGCTGCGTTGTCGAGGGTGTGCGACACGTGTTGCAGTGTGTCGTGATCGTCCGCCTGAGTCATTACGACCCTACCATCGGGCAAAATGAGGTCCGTGATCAGCTGCTGGCGGCGTCGGCGGCTGTCGAGCACGATATGATGCATAGACGGGTTTTATCCTCCCGCTCGGTCTTGACGTCTCTATCGCACGACGACCCCCTCCAAACGGTGCCTCGTAGAGACAATATTTTACCTTTAATTCGGCGGCTTTCCATTTGTCGGTATGGTGACGGTGGTTGGGTAGCGAGTTCGCAGAGCATTGTGTAATAACAGTCCAATGTGTGGCGAAGCCACGCTGCAATGTCTTTTCCATACTGTGTTAGCACACGCAGAAACGCTGGTTTTGCACATTCCATCCACTATGCTAGTCCAAGGATATCGGGCAAGACGACGTTCGCAATCCATCCATGTGCTGGCGATAATCCGACGGCATTCCGGGTCTTGAAGGTGTGCCACATTCAGCTTACAAGGTCGACGGCTGCGCCATATCCGCTGCTGCTGTAGAGTGACCGTGCGTATGAAAGCGCTATGATCGGAGAAGGCAAGCGGCCAACGTTCGGCGTCCAACACTCCCAGCGCTACCGAGTTCGTGAGACATAAATGCGGTCTAGGCGACTGGCTGAGCGACTAGTAAAGTATGTGGGTCCGGGACAGTCACCATGCATTTTCTCCCAAGTGTCGGTAAGAAGCAGATCTCGAACCATTAGCCGAAGTTCTTGAGAAGTAGAGAAATGTGGGACTTGGTCTTTGGGGTGGAGCACACAGTTAAAGTCGCCGCCGAAGATGTATTGGTCGAAGCGACTAATAAAGAGGGGGGCGATATCCTCCGAGTAGAACTGCGATCGCTCGCGGCGTTGGTCAGTTCCTGATGGAGCGTAAATGTTAATGATGCGTGTGCCCAGCGCAGTGATCGCCAGCCCCCTGCCTGACGGAAGGTAGGCTAAGTCACTTCTTCGATGGCAATTCCATCGCGCACTAGTATTGCCGTACCGCTGCCACTTCGGTCCGCCGGTGACATATATGTCACGTAACCTTAAAAGACTGGGAGGGCCGCTATATACGCTTCTTGCAACAGAGAAATGTCAACATCCGAAGAACGAAGCATCTCACGCAGCAACTGGATCTTTACTGCCATTCTTATCGTATTGAGATTAATCGTGGCGATACAATACGCTTGTTGTCGAACCGCAGGTGCTAAGTTGTCCATTAAGATTGGAACTGTCTATGGAGCTTCCAATTGTATCGGCACTTCCGCATCCAATGGTTCAAATGGCTCTGAGCACTATGGGACTTAACATCTAAGGTCATCAGTCCCCTAGAACTTAGAACTACTTAAACCTAACTAACCTAAGGACATAACACACATCCAGGATTCGAACCTGCGGTTCCAGACTGAAGCGCCTAGAACCTCTCGGCCACACAGGCCGGCACCTCCGCATTCCCCCAAACCTTACCTGCAGTCGTTTCTAGAGAGCCGGCGCCAATGGCGTGGGCCCCGTTGGCGTGACTTGCATGGTGCCGTCGTCGTCGTAGTCATCCGCCCACGCCAGGGAACTCAGAGCAAGAGCGGCTTCCCTAGCTGTCTCAGGACATGGCATGGGTGCCTGCACTCCAGAATGTGGTGGGCAGCATTTGTCCGACATATCGGCATCCGATTGTGTCCCTGTAAATATATGTGATTCGACCTCAGTTCCGTTCGGTGGTGCCACACTGCAGCAAATGGCGGCTGCCTCTGTGGTAACGTCGTCATTGAAGGTTGAGTCGTCGTCCTCTGGAGGCTGTGTCGCGTCTCGTTCGGAAGTTGCTCTACGCCTCCGCTTCCGTCGCTTCGGAGAGCGTTGCTTCCTGGTGTGTCCTTCTGTGTCAGACGATCGCAACGACAGGACGTTCCGGCACAAAGGCCGCCGTTGGCACAATAAGCGAGTCTATTGCCATGCTATCGTCATGCCTCGCGTCATCCGTCGACGGGGGTGGCGCCATCGGAGTTGAATCCGTAACTTGTAGAACGGATGTGTCGTCATCGCCCTGTATCGGAGGATGGAGCGGCGACTCAACAGTGGATATCGGTCGTCGTTGTGAAGTGGTAGCGGTCGTGAGGGCTGCTACGTAAGTCACAGGAAGTAGTAGCCTCGGCTGCGATGGCGGGTCCGCGTGAGCCGGCGGCAGTTGAGTGATTCGACGTTGGATACATTCCGATCAGAGGTGTCCCTCCTTTCCACAACCAGAGCAGGTCTTGCCCTTCGTAGATGACGACGGCACGGCAGCCACCGATATTCAGATATGAAGGTACCTGTCTTTTAAGTTCCATTCGGACCTGGCGGACTCCGTTCAGTACAGGATATGTCTGGAATTGCGTCCATTTTTTCGCAGTATGATGATGCACCGTGCCGTAGGGGCGCAGCGCTGCCACGACGTCCTCCGCCGGTAGTTCGAATGGAAGTTCGAAAAGTCTGATCGTGCGGAGTCCCATGCCAGAATAATCGACGTGCACAGTCCCCACATTGCCATCAGCATAGCAGAAACGGAGGCCCTGCCCTACTTCGTCTCCCGAAGGAGGAGGAGGAGGAGGAGATTAGTGTTTAACGTCCCGTCGACAACGAGGTCATTAGAGACGGAGCGCAAGCTCGGGTGAGGGAAGGATGGGGAAGGAAATCGGCCGTGCCCTTTCAAAGGAACCATCCCGGCATTTGCCTGAAGCGATTTAGGGAAATCACGGAAAACCTAAATCAGGATGGCTCTCCCGAAGGATCCGTTCACATGCTGCGTCGTTGATGATCTTGACATCTACGATGCTACTCACAATGGACAAGTGAATGCCAAGAATGTCGGTCGCCGGGATTTTTGCGTCTTCTCGTATGAATAGTTCAAGTGCTTTGGGCGCATTGGGTCGTGCAAATTCGTTGCGGAACGTAAATTTGAGCGTCGATTGCCTGTATTGGTGGGTCATGGTGATCTATATGCTGAGTACGGTACGCGTGAAACGGCCGAGTACGATGTAAACAAACACGAGCGCTCGCTCCGCGGAAGGAACACAGCGTGTCCTCACCGCAGCACTGCCAAAGGCCAACTGACCTATTTTTTTTTCTTTTTTTTTTTAATCTCATTTTGTTCGCTTTTGTTCGTTGAATCTGCTCGGGGCGGACGTCGTAAGACATCCGTTTAAGTTCGTTGATGATCGATTAACTCAGTTTTTTTATTACAGAGGGTACGTAACCCTCTGACCGAACACGCTGAGCTACCGTGCCGGCGAGCAAGGATTCAAAGCCATGCAATAAATAAAGTAACTTGACACTTGTTGTGGTAATTACCGATTAACAATCCTATCATTAATACACAAGCTATCCATAATGTTCCGATGTCATTTCAAAAAATCGTAACTTGGAAACTACTAGAGACAGAGAATCGTAGTTTGTTTTAAAATGTCTAGCGGCTCTTAAAGTTTCTCTTTTTCCTTTGTTGTAGATTTAATCTGCAGCGCATTAAAATGGCGGCAAAAACCGTGCTGCGGAACTGAAGAGTGAGTGGGGTGGTGATACACACATGGACGCCCGTGGCCTAACACTGGTAACAATTGTGAAGAGGTTTATTGATCTTGGTACCTGGCATAGTAAGGCAGGCGCGTCCCTTCTCGCTGATCCTGCTTCCTCCTGATGCTGTTGTTCTGCTGAGGCTGACAGTCTCTGTAGATCACGGGCGTTGACATTAGCGGCTCCACACTCGGTCGCGGTGGTGCCATAAGGAGAATGACGTGTGCTGCATCCCTCAGCATCACACAGGTTCAACGGGCCCTCGCCTTGTTCACATCACCGCGACGGAATGCCAAGACGGATGTGCGCGGAGTACGACTCGCCGCTCTCGGGCAGTAGTCGGCTGGTGGCTGGCGTCGTGGCTAAAGGTTCCGGAGTCGGCTGGCATGAACGACAGATTGGCAGGACTGTTTCCTGCACAGCCCGGTATCAAACCCAAGACGGCAGCTGGTGGAGCCCAGACGTGTCACAGCGCGGCGTCACTCTGGAGTCGTCGTGGTGCTACTGGCTTCTGGCGATGACAGGCGATACCTGCCTTTAGACTTATTTATATGCCTCCAGTGCCAATTTGTTTCGCTAAAACCCGCTGCCTATTTTTTTTTTTTTTTACGGATTTAAAAGTTTCCAACCAAAGACTGGGTCGCGACGCTACAGAATTATCAGCGCCAATATGGCAGGCAGTGTCAAAGCCGTTCTCGAAGAGGACGTTCCCCTGTGCCTCAAGTAAACATTGATAGAGTGCAAGCTGCATATTAACCCTTTCGTGGATGCATATTTTGTAGCAACTCAGCGAAGGTAATTTTTTTGCTATCTTAGTAGAAATGTGATCGACTGACTATATTTATTTTTTGATAATTTTATTTTTGTGATTTGGGACCAAAAACTATGGTAGTACACCACGGGACCCTTGTTAGATATTAAGGCTGGTGGTAAATGGATTTTAAATGGTTCAAATGGCTCTGAGCACTATAGGACTTAACATCTGACGTCATCAGTCCCCTAGAACTGATAAATACTTAAACATAAGTAACCTAAGGACATCACACACATCCATGCCCGAGGCCGGATTCGAACCTGCGACCCTAGCGGTCGCGCGGTTCAGGACTGAAGCGCCTAGAACCAGTGTTGCCAACTCTAAAAAACCCGAGTCGCTAGATTCAATATCAAAAGTCGCTAAAACTGATTTTACTGGGGGTGTACTGAAAATTTCGTGCTGTGAATGGTGCAATAAGCCAGTGGGGGGGGGGGGGGGGTAATAAAATATTAATAAAAATTGTCTCCTACGTAATTGCTATATTGTCTTAACTAAATGACGCATCGATTGCAACAACATACATATAAAATACGCTACGTTTAATTAAACATGTTATCGTAATTGACACAACACATAAATTGTTGTTTCAATCACAGTAGTTAAATATAATAGAAATATACAACTATATTTGTAACAAAAGAAAACAATAACTCAAATTAGGTTACAAAATATATACATACCAGTATCGCCACTCAGAAGATCGAATAACTCTTCTGTTTCATGCTCTGACAGAACTGTAGTTGATGTGGAGGGTTGAACGTCGCTCAAAAGATGATGTTGCAGTTCGACTGGTTTTGTCGCAAAAGAGTAACTTTTGTTCGTTCCAATAAGCTCCAATACGTGACCGTATGTCAAAAGATCCACAATCTTTATTTTGTTTCTTCAGCTGGTCTCTCAATATGACCAAAGCATTAATTGTCTTTAACGATAATCTGTTACGTTGTTTAGTTTTTATAATGTTCATAGAACTGAATATTCTCTCCACTTCTGCATTTGAGTGCGGTAGGCATAGAACAGTCATTGCTAGTTGTGAAATCAATGAAAAAGAATTCTCCCCTGCGGCATTTTTATACTGCAAAACCTCACTCCAAAATCGAACAGTGTTAGTAGTCTTAATCCACCTAATGAAGTTGATATTATGCCCTTCTTGCAGCATACCGTCTATGAAATCGCCACTAAAACCCAATTCTTTGGCTACATCCGCTACAGCATTAGTTTTATTCACTTTTAGTGTTTCTTCAACATTCAGCATTGACTTTTTTTCAGGATCGTAACGTTACTTGGCAGTCTTTGTTGAATTTCTTTTATGAGTTTCAGACTAAACTGAATGCATCTCTTCTTCAAATAGCCGGCCGAAGTGGCCGCGCGGTTCTGGCGCTGCAGTCTGGAACCGCGAGACCGCTACGGTCGCAGGTTCGAATCCTGCCTCGGGCATGGATGTGTGTGATGTTCTTAGGTTAGTTAGGTTTAACTAGTTCTAAGTTCTAGGGGACTAATGACCGCAGCAGTTGAGTCCCATAGTGCTCAGAGCCATTTGAACCATTTTTCTTCTTCAAATAAACTTTATTTTCTTCAGACAAACTTGACTGAGACAATTTATGTTCAAACGTAAAGCCAAGGTTCGGATTTGCGTACATACATTCGCTTGGAACTGGTGTTGTCAACAAATCAACAGTTGGAAAAACTATGTTTTGTCCGAGTGACTGCATGAGAAATACAAGTGTATCTAGTAATTTAGTGGGGTCGTTGTCTTCTCCTTCAAAACCTTTTATTGCTATTTGTACGTCTTTTAAAGCATGTTTAAGGTAAAACATGTAAAGATGATTTGAATCGTCACAATACATCTTGTACAAAAGATCGTCAGTGTAACAATTGTCTTGAACCATGGCAAGTGAAAAATGTAGCTTTAGTTCTTCCCACTGCTCCAGAATTCTTCGTATTGCTGGTTCAATAGAAAGCCAAAGCGTTGCACAGACCTTCAAAATTTTTAGTGGCTGTTTTCCACAATTTATTGTCTCATAAACCTTTTTATATTCCTGTTGTCTTTTGGATGAAATGGAGAACCAATTGTAGGTTTCCCGTACAAGAAACTCTATGTTTCTAGGTATGGTATTCACTGAGGCGTGCGAAACTGCAAGCTGGAGAGAGCGACAAATGCAACGGATAAATACCAAATGCTTCAAACCATATTCTTTCTTGAGTTGTTCGAAAAGCTCATTGTTTATTCCAACCATTGCAGAAGCATTATCTGTGCCAATTCCTACCATATTAGCGACTAGAAGTTTGAGATCTTTCAAAGAATTCACAAGAACAGCAGCCAGATTTCTTTCATCTGCAGTTTCTACCACAGCGAGTTTGAGAAATGCTGATCTAATGGTTTGGTTGTTTACATTATAGTGCCGTATAACGATACCTAGCATTTTAGATATTGATACATCTGTGTATTCATCTATTAGTACACTGTCTTTTTGGTTACCTATATATTCAACCAATGATTGTGTATGTAGCCAAAACTTCAGTTATAATGTTAGTGCACTTTGTACGATGTAATTGCATGTTTTCAGCGTCCTCATCACCGGAAAACACCTTCTTCTACAGTATTCCTAAATGATCTACAGCTAAAATAGAACAATGTTCAGCAAAAAATAAAAAAAGGGCGCCTTCCGCTCTGCTTGCTATTCTAACTGTAGTTTTCGGAACAATTTTCACAGGTAAGGTGGTCTGTGTTTTTTTTAAAATCAATTTTTTGTGTATGCTTAATAGTTTTCGAATGCTTTTTAATATCACACAATTTAGCATAAAACTCTGTCGCACATACTTGACATTTTGCCTTGGATACGTCTCCAACGATTGGTTTCAGCCACTTCTTCTGCGGTAAATCCATTATGTAAGTCACCATAACATAATTTCACCAATTTATAATCACTGAAAATACATTAAAACTCAGGCGAACTAGAGGTCATGAAACAATCTACTCACTCGGTAACTCGATATCAGTCCTATTGTTCGTTGTTTAAAACGTAATAATGCCTGAGATACCCCCGCGGAATTGTTCTTGCGTTACCACTGTGCATGTGGTAATAAATTGACTGCGAGAAAAATTAGAGGTTGCTGGACAGAAATGTATTTTATTATACTTAATATTACGTAGTTTTTTTTTTGTCAGTTCGAAAAATAAAGGGGAGTTCAAAGGTTGAAGAATTATAGATCGATACGCTATCGACGATAACAGGCTAGTAGGTAATGAATAATGAATTGTTCTATAGTCAAGGTTTTCTTATTCTGTAGGCAATTCCCACATTCAGGTTTACTAAATGCTGAACAATGCTACATGATCTGCTAAGAACTTAATTTAACTTAGTAAATCTAGAACAAAGTCAGTGTAGTACCCATTCTATACTTAAAACCTTAGTTTTGTTAATGAAAATACTGGCCCAAAATAGTTTTTATTTGTACTTCAAAAGTCGTCAGTACTCCAAGAGTCGCCAGATAAGTCGATAAATAATTTTTGTCGCTAAAAAGTTTTTTTTTCGCTAAGACGAAGGCAAAAGTCGTCATTTCTAGCGACAAAGTCGCTAAATTGGCAACACTGCCTAGAACCGCTCGGCCACCCCGGCCGGCACAAATGGATTTCCCACTTCCCTTTTGTGTGCTGTTATGTGTTGCCATTACAAGTAAAAAGAAACCTAATAAATATTTTCTGCTTTTATTTTGTTTTCTTTTACTTTTTTGAAAAATATTTTTGTTACCGTTATTAAAGTTTACTTACCACAACGTGAAAACCATCCTTGGAACTTTATCACGCAATAAAGATATGAACTGATACAGGTCACAATAATGTAGATTGCAGAAGCGAAACAATGTGTTCTGACAACAGTAGTGATCCCACGACAAACAGTAGCTGATTGTTGTAGCAGTTTTCATACACCTGTTGCAGTGTACTACAACGAGATGTCAGGCATAGACAGAGACGGTAAAACGTATTCCCGAAAGCTTTGGGATACCCCTAAGTTGGTGGTAAGTATGCTTCCCAAGGACCACAAATGACAGATTGATTTTGTGGCGAGTATACTTCCCACAGCCCCTTCCAGAAACTACATTGGTGGTAACCATACTTCCCAATAACCATTAGAACACCATTGTTTGGTGGGATATATACTTCCTACAGTCCTGAAGGTTATATTTCACAACAAACAGAAACTACAGCTGATGCAGCGGACTGCCACTAGATGGAAGGAGCGCACAGAAGTGGTAACACATATTCCCTTAATTGCTGTGGAGAAATGCGTTTAGTGGGACGTATATCCTTCACTGTCCGCGGTAAGGTTAAAGCAGCGCTCAGAAGTCTGGTCCAAGCACTGCAGCCAAACAATCGTCCTCTGCAGTAAAAAATGGTTCAAATGGCTCTGAGCAGTATGGGACTCAACTGCTGAGGTCATTAGTCCCCTAGAACTTAGAACTAGTTAAACCTAACTAACCTAAGGACATCACAAACATCCATGCCCGAGGCAGGATTCGAACCTGCGACCGTAGCGGTCTTGCGGTTCCAGACTGCAGCGCCTTTAACCGCACGGCCACTTCGGCCGGCCCTCTGCAGTAAGCATTCGGTTGTGACAATGACAAGTTGCCCATTTTTAGACATGTAAAAAGGCACAAGATTCAGATTAGGGGCTCCGAAAACCCACGTAACACATGTCGACAGACCGGTATAGACCGAAGCTTAACGTATGGTGTGGCCTAATGCACAACAGGGCGATCAATCCATTTTTCTTCGCAGAGAAAACTATAACGGGAAACGTAAAAGTAGAGATGCTCGAAGGGCTCCTGCAAGTACAAATCGAAGGGCTGCAGCCGTCCACATCATCTAGCATGATGGTGCACCCCCAATTTAGTAGCCTTTAGACGGACGCGCGCCCCACTTTCCGCACCTTCCTGCCGGCAGGAACGACGACCAAACCGTGGCGTGCCGAGTCAAGCTGCAGATCCGTCTCCCGCGAGCAGGTACGCACGGCATCCCACTCAGGTGCGTTGCTCCTGGCGTTTCGAACAATCCGACAGTACTGCGCGGCACCCTGTCAAATGCAGGGAAACCGCGTTCGAGCGATTGCTGCTGCTGAAACGTACGTCTTTGGGTAAAAGAATACAGGCACAGTATAGCATTTGCGTGTAATTAGTGAACTGCGCGATAATTTTCCACATTATTATTAAAACTAATTACGGACGGACTGTGCCTCGTTTAACATCTGACTGGATTTGATTGAGTAACAAATTAGCAAGACAGGTACAGTGGTGAGAAAAAGCATTTCAGCTGAGAAACGCCTAGCAGCCGTGCTGAGGTCTTCAGCAACTGGTCGCTCTTTTGAGGACTTAAAATGGAGCACAGGAAATTCAGCGCCATCATTATTCGCTGTTATTCCAGAGACAAGCAAAGCAGTATATGATGTTCTGGAGTTATACATAACTAAACTAAACTCCGTCCGAACAGGCCATGAAGGCCCAACGGTACCGACCGGCCGCCGTGTCATCCTCAGTGCACAAGCGTCACTGGATGTGGATACGGAGGGGCATGTGGTCAGCACACCGCTCTCCTGGCCGTATGTCAGTTTACGAGACCGGAGCCGCTACTTCTCAATCAAATAGCTCCTCAGTTTGCCTCACAAGGGCTGAGTGCACCCCGCTTGCCAACAGCGCTCGGCAGACCGGTTGGTCACCCATCCAAGTGCTAGACCAGCCCGACAGCGCTTAACTTCGGTGATCTAACGGGAACCGGTGTTACCGCTGCGGCAAGGCCGTTGGCTGGAGTCATACATACCGCATGAAAATAAGTGACTACGGCTATCTATCATAATTTCAACCATTCTAGTGTTACACTTACTTAACTTTTGAATAAACAAAATTATGCGCAGGAATTATGCTAAGGGATTTCAAAACAGATGACAATATCTAAACTGTGGCGGAACAGTGGATGGAAAACATGTACGATTTGCACCTCCATCTCATTCAGGAGCCAAGTACTAAAATCGTATTGTTACACGTCTATTTTTAGCATACAGAAGTACATGGAGTAAGACTTTTATAGTCTCTGTGAAGTGCACCTGAACAAGTCTCGCATTCGGGAGGACGACGGTTCAATCCCGTCTCCAGCCATCCTGATTTAGGTTTTCCGTGATTTCCCTAAATCGTTTCAGGCAAATGCCGGGATGGTTCCTTTGAAAGGGCACGGCCGATTTCCTTCCCCATCCTTCCCTAACCCGAGCTTACGCTCCGTCTCTAATGACCTCGTTAGCCGGCCGCGGTGGCCGTGCGGTTAGGGCGCTTCAGTCCGGAACCGCGTGACTGCTACGGTCGCAGGTTCGAATCCTGCCTCGGGCATGGATGTGTGTGATGTCCTTAGGTTAGTTAGGTTTAAGTAGTTCTAAGTTCTAGGGGACTGATGACCTCAGATGTTAAGTCCCATAGTGCTCAGAGCCATTTGAACCATTTTTTAATGACCTCGTTGTCGACGGGACGTTAAACAACACTAACCTAACCTAACCTGAACAAGTCCCACCACTCTCATTACTTTCCTGGCACTCTCTTGACGCCTATGGGGAAACAGAATCAGCTGGCGCTGACACGATTACGTTGCACCTGTTGTTTCACACGTCCGTGCGGGGATGCGGTTTGTGGAGCAATTGACGACCCAGTACTGTAGTTATTAATGTCTCTGCATAAATTGCTTGTATGCAGTCCATTTTCCTAACATTTTTTTCAACGCTTATTCCAGTTGCATCATATTCATCTACAGCGTCCTTCGAAGTGGACTCTGCTAAAGCACGCCAGCAAATCGTCATGAAGTCGCATGTAGCCTCTTTTAAATTTGACTTCTGTTTAATTCTATTGTCTGCAGCACGTTTGAGATTTCGGTGTGACGATTCTAGCTGAGAAGCGAAACCTGCTTGTATTTTCTGTTTTACTGTTTCCTGCAACAAGGCACGAGTGGACAGAAATTGCTAAGGGATTTCAAAACAGATGACAATATGTAAACTGTGGCGGAACAGTGGATGGAAAACATGTACGATTTGCACCTCCATCTCATTCAGGAGCCCAGTACTAAAATTACAAAAGCTTTTTATTTTAATGACAACTGTAAACCCGAATTACGAGTCTGTATTTGTTGATGAAGGGAAAATGGAGGAATTCCTGATCGTGGAATAACTAAGTACAAAGATGTATACAGCAAATTAAAGGGAAAAACAGTTGTATTTACCCGAAAATCACGCGACAGTAAAACAGGTATTTGGTTTTTGTTGGAGATGGAGCTTTAGATGAAGCTTTTCCGTTGAGTGGAATTCTTCTTTTTTAAATCGTACTCGCAACAAGAATTCGACCATCACAAAAGAACCTTTAATTACAAGTTGTCTCGTCCTCGGAATGTCGTAGAAAATGCTTTCGGCATCATTCCTTTCGAGTGTCAAAGACAGCTATTAATACGAAGCCACACAAAATGTGTTACTTTAGCTGTCTGTTTTTTGCACAGTTTTCTAGGGAAAAACAGTCGAGCCTACCAACCACCATCAGCTGCGGATATAGAAGACACCGAAATCTTCTCAATGTCAGTGCGTAAACCATTTGTCGACAAGCAATATGCAATTATGTCACCTTAAGATGCAGACAAAAATGCTAAGCAGAATAGAGAGGCATACAAAAAGTACTATGTTTCAGAAGGGACTGTGCCTTCGGAAGAGGAAATGTTGAGATTAGGAAGAGAATAAGACTTTTTATCTAGATGTTAATTGTTCAAATGTTCAATTGTGTGTGAAATCTTATGGGACTTAACTGCTAAGGTCATCAGCCCCTAAGCTTACACACTACTTAACCTAAATTATCCTAATGACAAACACACACACCCATGCCCGAGGGAGGGCGCGAACCTCTGCCCGGACCAGCCGCACAGAGATGTTAATTAAGCAGTATAATCTCAGAATGTAATTTATTGCATTCGTTTATTAATTCAATATGAACTCCTTTAGTTATCTTATGTTACAGCTCTTGAAATATAAAACAATCAAGCACTTACTTGTTCATTTCCTTCGATACGTTGTTGCTCTTCAACAATGTTATCATTATCGTGATGCTCTTCACTTACAGGACGCTCATCAGTGTAACCTCCATGTTTTCACAGTCTTCTAAAAAAAAAAAAAAAAAAAATGTTCAAATGTGTGTGAAATCTTATGGGGCTTAACTGCTAAGGTCATCAGTCCCTAAGCTTACACACTACTTAACCTAAATTATCCTAATGACAAACACACACACCCATGCCCGAGGGAGGACTCGAACCTCCGCCGGGACCAGCTGCACAGTCTTTGACTGCAGCGCCTGAGACCGCTTGGCTAATCCCGCGTGGCACAGCCTTCTCCCTCCATATTTGATATACTTGACAACGGAACTTCCTAGTCCCTAATGAGTGTTCGAAGGTCATAGTATCACTTGACCTACCACAAAAACTGGTTTTCATAAAGTCAACAGTTTATCGTTTATTGGGGGCTTTCGTTCATACATTGCCTGCTCCGGATGCGCTTCAAACAAGGATGTTGCCGGTACACGTAACTAGATTCAGTAAGGAATTCCTTCGTCCAACAGTGTGAGTCTGGTTCAAATGGCTCTGAGCACTATGGGACTCAACTTCTGAGGTCATTAGTCCCCTAGAACTTAGAACTAGTTAAACCTAACTAACCTAAGGACATCACACACATCCATGCCCGAGGCAGGATTCGAACCTGCGACCGTAGCGGTCTCGCGGTTCCAGACTGCAGCGCCTAGAACCGCACGGCCACTTCGGCCGGCTGTGAGTCTGGCTTGGTCTTTTATGTAAGTGTAGCCGTGTAAATGCGAGGTCGTTCGGTGCAGCAACAGTTTTGCCCTCAGACGGAGATACGATTACCTGATTACATACCTGCGTGTCGAGAAACAAATCACACCGGCAGAACAGTCCGAGCAAAATTTGAAACGTTTGGGGCGTGCTGAATTACACAGTCCCTGAAAAATTGACGGGTCGTGATGGAACCATCACACGGACTCCTAGCTCTCCTGATATCAAGCCATTAGACTTCTTTTCGTGGGTTGACGTCAAGGATCGCATATTCACAACATCAGCCAACGGATCAATCAAAATTGTTGATGCTGCAGAGCTGAGCCATACATGGGCACAACTTCAATACCCCCTTGCTGTTCTACGATCGATGAGTGGGTCACTCGTTGAAATTCTGGCATATCAAAAAGCAAAAGCTTTGCGACCTGCTAAACGTTCTACAACATACTACTAGTAGTTTACAAGTTTTGATTTTTTTAAATGGTAACGGAACTTTATGGACACCCTGTGCTACGAAGAGTTGCAGAATATGGAGTAAATGACATGGAGGTAAACCGTTTCCGGACCTCAATCTATGTAATAATTTTGTTCTCCTACCCTATAGTTTAACTTAAAATGTCAATTATTCGATTTTTTTCGCACATTGTTAGAGGAGAAAGCCATGTTGTGTACCATAAAAAAACATAACGTTCTGTGGAATCGTTAAGAACTCCTAAAAACAAACGGAGCTCACATAACATTAGGTACAGATATTAACTGCAATGAGCTTTTAGGCGTCAATTTAAGTGTTTATCGAAAGTATATGCTAATAGGAAATAGAGGAAGCGTGTTCGTCGAGTATACAAGAAAATCAACTTCACCGAAACAGAAACTGAAGATGTATGCCAGATTGTTTGCGCAATACTCAATATGCAGGATGGTCACAAACGTATAACTTTTCCCTTCTATAGATCTCTAGGCTCATCTCCAGAATGTAACTGAAAACTTTAAAGAACATGATAAGTTCCCCAAACATATTGTCAACATTATCATCCATCAATTGATTGGGATCATTAGAGTTTTTTAAGATACAAAACTCTGCGAAAATATTGAAGCACCTACTCTGAAGTCAGAACAAAGACTCTGGAAGTCTACTCATGGAAAATTGGAAATTTGTGGTAAGTTCCTATGGGACGAAACTGCTGAGGTCATCGGTCCTTAGGCTTACACACTATTTAATCTACATTAAACTAACTTACGCTAAGGACAACACACACACCCATGCCCGAGGGAGGACTCGAACCTTCGACGGGAGGAGCCGCTCTGAACCGTGGCAAGGCGCCCAGACCGCACGGCTACCCCGCGCGGCCTCCACTCACGACGGAAACACATTAGATCTCATGACAACAAACAAATACGACTTTTTTGAGGATGTCCGCGTTAAACTAGCATCAGTTACCATGCAGCGACTGTAGCAAGAATGTATTACTGAAGTACGAATAGTGTCTACAGTAGGTAGAAAGATTTACATTTTCAATATGCTACATAAAGAGTCGGTAGTGTCATATCTCAAGAAGAAAATTGAAACATTTAGCTCTGTGACCCAACTTTAGGAGAACAGTTGACCAAGCACTGGATAGATACATACGTAATAGAACATTTCATGATGGGACAGAGCCATTATGGTACACAGTCTCTCTAAACGAACACCTAAAAAAGCAGCAGCTACTACACCGTAGTGGTAAAACAAATCATAGAACTGTAGATACGGAGATGCTAAATGAACACTTTATCGCAAAGCTTCTTACAGAACCCAAACAATTTTGGTCCTTTGTAGAGGCTGTCAGTGGCACCAAAGTCAGTGTCCAGACACTCATGGATTACGCAAGAACTGAAATTGCAGACAGCAAAGCAGTGGCACAAATAACGAGCTGCGCTTGCAAATGATCCTTTACAAAGAAAAATCCAGGAATGCAAATGCCCCAGTTTAATCTAGCGCTCTACAAAGATGAGTGATATAAGTACACGTATTAGTGTCAGTGGCTTTGCGAAACATCTGAAATCATTAAAATTAAACAAAACTCCAGGACCTAATGTAATCCCTAACAGGTTCTACACAGAATTTGTACCCCATTTAGTCTCTCTCTTAGGCATAGTATATTGCACATCCCTCTAACAATACATAATGGCCAGTAGCTGTAAGAAAGGTCAGGTAACACCCGTCTCCGAGAAGGGTAGCAGAAATAGTCCACAAAAAAAAACATCCAATATCACTGACATCCACTGTTGCAGAATCTTGGAACGAAGCAGCAAAGTGACTACAACATCATCGCAGGGGATGTTGACGTCCAGAGTCCGCTGTCAGTAAACAAGCCGTGAAATCAGCATGGTTCAAATGGCTCTGAGCACTATGGGACTTAACATCTATGGTCATCAGTCCCCTAGAACTTAGAACTACTTAAACCTAACTAACCTAAGGACATCACACAACACCCAGCCATCACGAGGCAGAGAAAACCCCTGACCCCGCCGGGAATCGAACCCGGGAACCCGGGCGTGGGAAGCGAGAACGCTACCGCACGACCACGAGCTGCGGGCGAAATCAGCATGCGCGGCGCAGAAAAGCCCGTTCGCAAGCCACGAAACCTTGCGTATGCACGCAGGCAAGGTGCTGGTGCCCAGCGGAGCTGTCCCGGCTTCGAACCCACATCGGTGTGTTGTCACTGGCTCCCTGCACCTGACGATATCTATGTGCCGCCAATGCGGGTTCCCACGCTTTGCTAATCTGAAGTAATCTCTTTTGATTAAATCGTTTTCTATGTGTATTTCGACCTTGTTTATATGGCGGAATCCCAGTAGGTGGAGGCAGATTAAAGGATCTTGGTTATTCCATAGTCCACGTGTGTGTCTTATCTAGACAGTGGACAGCACAGTTTTTTCACATGACGTATTTATTCTTAAGAGTTAGAATTTGCTGACAATATCAATCAATATTTTTATATGTACCATTTTCTACAAAGTCTCAGTCACGATCTATGCCCTTACGCCAACTTCCTGTAAGGGCATGTACATCCAGTTGGTAGAAGCTCTTGTCCTGTGCTCATGGCTACGTTTTCATAGTATGAATTACGCTCTCATCATATCCGAAGCGCGTCCCACGTACAGAATCCTTAAATGCTCCAAACCGATGGAAGTCGTAGGCGCTAGGTCTGGGCTATAGTGTGGGTGCGATGATGTCCAACCCAATTTGGCCAATTGCCGAGATGGAGCAGAATTTCTTTTAGATTTTTGTGAGAATGAGCACGTCGTAACGGTTCTTTAGTTTGTTCAGAGTCTCCACATATGTCTCCAAATTGGTGCTTAACTCTTTTGGGCCTGCCGCGGTGGCCGAGCGGTACTAGGCGCTTCAGTCCGGAACCGTGCGACTGCTACGGTCGCAGGTTCGGTTAGTTAGGTTTAAGTAGTTCTCAGTTTTAGGGGACTGATGACCTCAGATGTTAAGTCCCATAGTGCTCAGAGCCATTTGAACCATTTTTGAACTCTTTTGGTAACGCAGTCACAAGAGTGATGTCATTACTAACACACAATACTTGTCGGCAGAGGGAATTGCCTTGATTCTTTTTGCTTTTTTTGTGACTGCGGGTGTTGTTATACCAGTGTTCACACCTTTGAATATCCAAGAGACACAGTCACTCCACACACACATTTCCAGTGATCACCGATAGCAGTAGAGCCAAATGCCGAGCTGTGATCTGCACAAATAACGAAATCCACGCGATTCACCACGTCGTGAGCAGTGGCTGTGACAGGACGTCTCGAACGTGAGCGATCATGGAGCTCAGTTTCCGCACCTCTTGACGATTTACCTCTCTTTGCCAGTCGCCCAACAGTGCCCCTATTAACTGCACCATTAACATACACTGCTCACAAACGTTTATGGATGTTCAACGTGGTTTCTTTTTCGACGATCAAGGATTCGATTACAGCACGTTATTTGTAACGAGTGTCATACGTAGGTGTCACTTTTATGGCTCACTACGTCTCCGCCATCTGTCAGAATTTTCCGACTTCGCATATCTGCAGAAGAAACATCTAAAATGATTTTTTCTATACACCGTATGATTAAGTTTGAGGTTTCTAAGCGAATCACGTTTTTCATTTTGTCAATTTTAATATTTGTTAACTTACTTTCTACTTTAATTGCTTCTTTAATTGCTTGTCCATTCCCTTTAATAGAATTTATTATTCCTTTAAAACTGGCTGATATTCTCTTAAATATCTCAGCAACATGTCGTCCCTGTCAGTAAGTCTTTCTCCATTATTTTCACTAAATGATTCATCATCCCTATCAATGTCTGCTGACACAGTTACATTTGGCCGGTCATATCAGAACCATGGTGTTCTGAGTGTACTTGAACCGTGTGCGTACAAGCTGTGCCTTCTATTATCTCTGAACTATTTTACACTTCTGAAACATTTTGCATAGACGAACTACTGTCATGTAATTCTGATACATTTAATCCTGAGACTTCCTCATGCGACTCTGTCCCTTGAGACGAGTAATTAACCACCCTATTCGTTAGAACTATGACTTTGTTACTGTCACCCATGTTTGACAAATTCTGTTATGACTAAACTATTTAATATTAACTAATCTACTGAATTTTTGGGCTCTATACATTCGTACTGCTCTATGCTGCGTTGTGGCGCTCGCCGCTCTATTCTGCAGGATCTAAGGGGTACAATTTGACCACACACCGTTTTACATCACAAGGTCGTCTCCGAAGGCTGTCCACAATTGCACTTTCTGTCCAGGTATCCGATTTTAGCGGCCTCCTCCTAAGGTGAGAATTTGCCCCGCCTGCCTTGTTGTGAGTGAACTCCCACACCTGGCATCACTCTTGCATGCGCTGATGAAGCCGCAGCTGCCACTGCACGCTCGCCTGCCTGCCATTTGCGTCGTCTGTCTAGAAAGTGCAGTGAATTATCCTGTTCTTGACGTCAGTTCTTGACTGTTAATGTCCACAAAAGTCGCAGGATATTCTAAAAAATGGTTCAAATGGCTCTGAGCACTATGGGACTTAACATCTATGGTCATCAGTCCTCTAGAACTTAGAACTACTTAAACCTAACTAACCTAAGGACATCACACAACACCCAGCCATCACGAGGCAGAGAAAATCCCTGACCCCGCCGGGAATCGAACCCGGGAACCCGGGCGTGGGAAGCGAGAACGCTACCGCACGACCACGAGATGCGGGCTCAGGATATTCTGTACTGAGCACTGCTCACCAGATATCGGCCAACTCACTTCTGTATCAAGTTCACCGTTCACATTCCTTACATTTCTAGACTGTTACAGTCACCAAAATCTCTAAAAATCATTCCAGTGATCCCCACGAGGGATGCCATGTACAACGCTCCCCATACATTGGTAACTATGTGGGTCCGGCGTCTGTCTGTAATAAACCGACCGTACATATGACAGTTGTGTTTGGAGATGTACAAATCCACCACACCTCACCAAGAGTATCTGTTGAGATCTCCAGCCTTGTATCTCCTGCAGATGGTGTCCCTTTCACAGCGGCTGATATCACCAGGTCAAGGACTCCTTGACAGAGCACTGTTAAGCGAAAATCGCGGGACTGTGAAGAACTTGACTACAGTAATGAACACTTAAAGCAAATTTTAGAGATGCCAGCTTTAATAACTGTCTGTAATTCCAGCCACAGCACAGTATCAAAACATTTTTATAATCACTGATGTCACACAGCACATTACTCATAATCCATGGTATCTACCTCCATAGCCACATTCACGTCCGATTTAATAATTACGACTATGAACACTTTTCCAGCCGTTTTGTTTCCCTTTGATTATGATATTGAGTTAAATTGACTATAATTAAGACATTATGTATTAGTTTGTGTGAAGCACGACCAACACACGACTGTTCCCTTCGGCCAACACCGCAAGATTCCCCCAGCAGTGGCAATAGCGTACCTTGTCTCAAACTGTTTTTCCAATGAGGGGCTGGATACTTCTTACGTTTCGGGTGCTGGCAACCAATTGCTAGCGAGGACATTGTTGTCAGGTGGATGACACCATAGTACATCAGTAAACTGCCACAGTGGAAGTTCCACATCATCAAACCGCCACGTTTATCCTCTGCCCAGATTCAAGGTCTTGGGCAGTACAGCACGACGTTATGAAACCAAATTTACACAAGTGTGAGTCTCAGTTTTTCTCTATTTCCATAAAGAAATAAATGCTAGGATGAAGGGAGATCGCACATTCTAAAAATGAAGAAAGTGTTATGGCTCAAGTTGCTGCACCACTAAGGTCTCATCTACATACCTTCAAAAACAATTGCGTTTTATAACTACTGACTGAAGTGCCTAAGGTCGGCCTCTGTGGCCGAGCGGTTCTAGGCGCTTCAGTCTGGAACCGCGCGATCGCTACGGTCGCAGGTTCGAATCCTGCCTCGGGCATGGATGTGTGTGATGTCCTTAGGTTAGTTAGGTTTAAGTAGTTCTAAGTTCTAGGGGACTGATGACCTCAGATGTTAAGTCCCATAGTGCTCAGAGCCATTTGAACCATTTGAAGTGCCTAATTCTTGAATTCTTCCACAAAACGTTAGCTGTTATAGGGGGCAGGGGGCTACTCATAGCAACAGCAACAGCATCACTTTGTTCAAAATATTGGTTGTTGAATCAAAAGTAGGTCGAGGTGATGTTCGAAGAGATGTACTATGTGAAATAATGTACCAAGCTTTTACAACACTAACAGCAGCATCACCTTTTCTGTGTCTATAAACTTTATCTACAAACCACAGTGAAGTGCCTGGCAGAGGGTACTTAGCACTATAAAACTTGTTAGGATTTTTTGCTTTTTCTATTCCGTATGCAGCATGGGAAGAATTGCTTAAATGCCTCTGGGCATGCTGTAATTGTTCTAATATTGTCCTCACAGTCCCCGTGGGAGCAATACGTAGGCCGATGAAGAATCTCTGTAGATTATTCACTTAATTCTGGTTCTCCAAAATTTGTAAGTAGACTGTCTTCAACAGTTTACTAATCTAGAGTCGTCAACATTTACATGGCGTCCTCCCACAATTCAAACGAATCTATGACCATTCTGCGCACCAAAAATAAGAAATCTTTATTGTTTGAATTAAATTCACTGAAATGAAATGAAATGAAATGATTGATGGAGACGAAAAAAGTAAAGACGCAACTACATGAAAACTATTCAGAAATACTGAATTTCAAATGTAAAATTATGTGAAAAATGAAGACGATAAATTTCAGTGGACTGAAATCAGTTAATGCACAGGGTGTAGCAGCTAACTGTAAAACAGACCATTCCAAACACACTGCCTGACAAAAAACATGAAACACCAGAAGACATGGTCGGATGTCAATGTAGCTTCATGCACATACATACCATTGGCGGGTGTGTAAATGATTAAGAGTTGCAGTTCTCTGGGACAGGTAGAAAGTCACCAGGTGCGCTAGTGTTGTTCCCGTGTCGCGCTATTACGAAGCACGGCAGGGTATAAAAGAGGGGTGAATAGTGTCAGATGTTGAATGATGACTGTGGAGGGCACTGTGACGCCTCGTGCTCATGAGATACACTCGACAGAATTAGAAAGAGGTCTCATTGTGGGTGTCCATTCTAACGGTTGGTCTTTTTATCATTCCGTATCCAGATCTCTGGGGCATTCGGGTATGACAGTAGCCCAGTGTCAGACTACATGGGAACATGATTAGAGGCATACTCGTCGTTGAGGTTCTTGTCAAACACATCTGACCATTAGAAGGGAGGCCCGATTTATTGTGCACCATGCACATTGTAATGCTTCACATCTGCTCCTGACATTCTGCTCCTGACATATGAGAACAAATAATGGAACCCCTGCAATATCTGCGTCACTGTTGGTCAAAGACCAGCAACAGCAAAACTAGGGACTTACCGTCGCATGCATATGTTGCCTTTAACACCACAACACGGACTGCTGTGTTTGATGTGGTGACCAGGAAGCATGGACTGCTCATTAATAGCATTACTTTGTGTGCAGCGACGCATCACAGTTCTGCGCTGCCCTGGACGACCATCATTGACGAGTATGGCGAGCTGGGGAAAGGTCCCATTCTTACAGTATTTTGGAGAGACACAGTGGGAGATAAAACGAAGGAGAGGGAAGGGATTACTGATGTCAGCTGCATCGAGACATTACGCGGCATCAGCGGCGACGAGTGAAAATGTATGTGTACCAGACCGGGATTCGAACCCCAGATCTCCTACTTACTAGGCAAGACCTGTCCGAAAGAACAGGCATCACGCATAAATAGAAGTTTCATTTCGTTTCGTCCTCCTCTTCTGGTTCTTCACTTTTTTTGTCAGGCAGTGTGTATTCAATGAATGTTACGGCAGCTGTCGAGGGGTAACTTTGCAGACCTTCCTAAATTCTACTCCCGAGAGAGTCTACTGACTGGAAACACGTTGGCCAAAGTCCGTTGACCTAAAGGTAATTACATCGACAAATAAGTAAAGTTTTGACCTAAAGAAACATTCTTTCATTACCAGAAAGGACAATTATCATCTTGCCCTAGCGCGAGAGCTATGTACTTCCCATTATCCACCCTTGTTAAAACTGGGTCTGCGATTCTTCATTGAATTTTTACCTGTACATCAGACGTTCGAGACGATGGCTGACTAATGCCACAAGTGCAGCTGTCAGTCTAAATTATTATTTACTTATCTCTCTCGTATCTTAGTCTCCTCATCTTGCTTCAAGACAGTGAAATATGATGCTACTTTGAGTGCATGATATGAAATCAACCTCTTCATCGTTACAACAAAACCACTTATGACTTAAAATACGAATCCTTCTGAGTTACATCAAAATACACCCCTACAAAGTTTGAAACGGTCTAATGTCTCCATCTTTTCATTGACTAAAAGGCCGTTGGAATTTGCAAATTAAACACGCTACTGAAAAGTGCAAAAAAATAAATGTAGTACTTTCGCTAATAGAAGTCAACGGGGAGCAGACCGGATGGTCTGACTGTCGTTATACCGAGCTTTAATACGGAGACATTTCAATAGCTATGAATCGGATTCTGTTTGCATGTTATCACCCCTTCAAGTGCTAATACAAAGCTCTCATGATCTGCCTTGGAGCCATGGTCTCTGCACGAACGAATGCCCCACCGGCAGAGTTGAACGAATCCTTGCTTCATGTATGGCAACCTATCGCTGAGGAATTCTTGTTCAAATAAGCTGAGTTCACGGAAGAAAAGCTCTTAGCTAAATTTCTAGTGGTAACCGGCGCGTATTTTAGTTAGAGATATTGCCTAAACCGATGCGTCCTCCCAAGTACTGCTGAGTTTGCAATATCCGTTAAGTACGGCTACATATAAAGACTGCAATAATCTACCAACTCATGGTCTGGAGAATGAGTCTGGTACTAAAGCTGAAGACAGCAGCCAAAGAGCCTGTATCCACTCAGATCTTTTAAATATTTATAGATACGACTAAAAAGCGATATGAATTGGGAGGCACACGTGAAATCACTTATAGCGAGGATGATTAGAAGATTTGTTGGAAGTGTTCTGCAAAAGTGCAGTTTATCTGTAATGGAAACCACATACAAGATTCTAGTGAGAGCGACTTAGTGTGTTCCACAGTTATCAGTTCCTATCAAGTGAGCATTACAGCAAAAACCGAATGTATTCAGCGACGCACTGTTAGGATGGTAGAAGGTCGATATAGACAGTACAGGATGTAACAAAAGCGTACTGCCAAATTCACAGGAAAAATTCCCCACACATAGAGGAATATATGGCCAAGGGTCTGAAAACGCTTTATGTCCACATTAGAGCTCATTTTCTACTTCTCTTCATACCACAATAATCATGGGAGACAAACGCAAATGGATTGAACCATTCTCAACAAACAGAACGTAAAATGTTGTGCCCAATAATTCAAATAATGTGGAAAGAGAAAAAATGTTAGTGACAAGGGAGAAATCACGAAGGGAGTTCTACAAAGTCCAGTTTTGGGTCCACTCCTATTCCTTATTATCAAAGATTTTCTGTCAATGTTTGTTCCGCCGTTCTTGGTGACTGCTTGTTAGGGCTTCATGTCCTTTCACCAAAGCTCAACGGAAACACCACGCTTCCTAGCTGCTCTTCTAGAACATGTGATACAAAACTTGTACTTCATGCACGATGGAGCTCCTCCTCAGTTCAATCTTAATGCTCGTAAGTTTCTAAATAACAGATTCCCGACAGATGTATAGATAGAGGGTGATCAGTTCCTTGACTTCACGCTCTTCGGCCCTAACCCGCTTGACTTTTATTTTTTGGGGGCCTTTGAAAGCTCTTGAGTATGAAATCTCAGTAAAATATGTACAGAGTCTTCGTGCCCATATTGTAGAAGGCCGTGAAACAATACACAGTTCTCCAAGGATACATAAGCACGTCGGGAATTCAATACGACGGTGGATTGTTACAAAAGGACGTTTTAAACATTTAACTTAGGAAAATGTTTCATACGGCACTGATACGTTCTTTTCCTCTGTGTTTCCCGTGATTAATTTAACATGGACATGGAAATAAAGCGTTTCGGGCCCAAGTTCATACTGATGGAAAAAAATCGCAGCACTAAAAAATAATTAATGTAGAGTAACGAATTTTTGGGAATACATTTGCCTAGGTAACAGAGATGAGTGATTAACATTGCAAGATCAGAGGCTGCTGTAAGAGCTAGATAAGCTACTGCAAATATGAAACGCTGGTACATCAGTAACTGGTGTAACCTCCAGAATTTTGAATGCAAGCACGCAAACGTTAATGCATTGTGTTGGACAGATGGCGGGTCGCAGTTTTTGGGACAGATTTCCATGACTGTTGCACTTGGTCAGTCATTACAGGGACGGTTAGTACTGGTTGTGGATGAGTTGTCATCCGATGACGTCAAATATGTGGTCGATTGGAGACAGACCTGGTGATCGAGCAGACGAAGGCAATGTGTCGACACTCTGTACAGCAAGCTGAGTTACAGCAGCGGCATGTAGGCGAGCGTTATCCTGCTGGAAAACATCTCTTGGAATGCTGTTCACGAATGGCAGCACATCAGGTCGAATCACCAGATAGACTTACAGATTTGCAGTCAGGGTGCGTGGGATAACCACGACAGTATTCACGCGGTCATACGAAATCGCACGCCACATCACAACTCCAGATGTAGGTCCAGTGTGTCTAGCACGCAGGCAGGTTGGTTGCAGGCCGTCAACAGGCGTATCTCTAACCAACACATGGCCATCGTTGGCACCGACGCAAGAAAGAGCTTTCATCAGAAAGCACAACAAGAATTCTATCCTGCCCTCCAGTGAGCTCTCACTTGACACCACTAAAGTCACGACGGTTTGGGGTCAGTAGAATGCACGATACAGGGCGTCTGTCTCGGAGCTGTCCTTGAAGTAAATGATTTGTAACAGTTCGTTGTGTCACTATGCTGCCAGCCGCTGCTCAACCTGCTGCTGCAGATGCAGTACGATGCGCCACAGCCGTACGCCGAACACGATGGTCTTCCCTGTCGGTTGTGCCATGTGACAGTCGGGAGCCCGGTCTCCTTGCGACCTTAAATTCTCGCTGTCAGCAATTATGTACGGTGACAATGTTACTGCAACGCCTTTCGGCAGTATCGCAGAAGGAACATCCGGCTTCTCGTAGCCCTATTACACGATCTCGTTCAAACTCAGCGACGTGTTGATAATGGCGTCTTTGTCGCCTTAAAGACATTCTTGACTAACATCAACTCACTATGTCCTGTCTCAGAGGTAACTAACGCTGACGACCGTGACAGCGTGTATTCAAGGCAGGCCTGATGTGCATAATCGTAGTGGCGCTATTAGCGCTACTCTTTATGAGACTGGCGCAAAATTTAAGGCAGACCCGATGTGCACAATCATAGTGGCGCTATTAGCGCTACTCTTTATGAGACTGGCGCAAAATTTGAGGCAGACCTGATGTGCATAATCATAGTGGCGCTATTAGCGCTACTCTTTATGAGACTGGCGCAAAATTTGAGGCAGACCCGATGTGCACAATCACAGTGGCGCTATTAGCGCTACTCTTTATGAGACTGGCGCAAAATTTGAGGCAGACCCGATGTGCATAATCATAGTGGCGCTATTAGCGCTACTCTTTATGAGACTGGCGCAAAATTTGAGGCAGACCCGATGTGCACAATCATAGTGGCGCTATTAGCGCTACTCTTTATGAGACTGGCGCAAAATTTGAGGCAGACCCGATGTGCATAATCATAGTGGCGCTATTAGCGCTACTCTTTATGAGACTGGCGCAAAATTTGAGGCAGACCCGATGTGCACAATCATAGTGGCGCTATTAGCGCTACTCTTTATGAGACTGGCGCAAAATTTGAGACAGACCCGATGTGCATAATCATAGTGGCGCTATTAGCGCTACTCTTTATGAGACTGGCGCAAAATTTGAATAGACATCATCTTCGAGGTGTAGAAACACACCTACCATCTTTCGTTTATGTGACACAATTCCTTCTTGGTGTTGCGATTTTTTTTACTGTATATTCTTCTTTTTACTGTATATTCTTCCTTTATGTGTGAGCAATGTATCCTTAAATTTTGGCTGTATCTTTTCGTTACATTCTGTATTAGAGTGTACCAGAGATTCTCAAGGAGCTTCAATGTGGACACTGGGAGAGAGATAACTGCTGCCTGAATCGTGTATTGCATTTAGGGACCGTGGAAATAAAGTAAGAGAGATCTGGGCGAGTACCTAAGCGTATTAAGCTCACTGGAGAAGATATTAGCCCCTTAAAATGGTTCTTTGGCCGATTTGGAGTGTTGTAGATGACGCAGAACTGGAACCAGGCGATAGCGTGACCCGCCACCGGTGACGTAAGTGAAGTTGTGTGTGCGTGCGAGTCAGTTGTATGGAATTAGCGCTGTAAGATGAGTCGAAGTGAAGAAGTACTACAGTGACGGAAACGAGCTATCATGTTTTTAGGTGTCCATGACCACATTATAATGAATTTGCCTGATTTCTGGGTGTCTCAAGGCGGGCTCTCCAACGTGTCTACTAGGAATGGTGTACCACTCGCTGCCTTGTAACACGGAGTAAGAATACTGTTAGTAAAATGGTTCTAACCGATAGGAACACATCTTGCCAAAGACTTTTGGTTTCAAACCCGACAGCAAATGCTGCTTTCAGTGAATTCGTGCCCATCTCAACCAGTTGCTGAGCGAACGGCGTACAATGCAGTGCTCTAACAGAGGACAAACAAGCATAGTGAAGGCAGTCTCATTAGTAGATACAGAATGAAAATTACTGAACTATATGAAAAAAAACAGTTTATTCAACATGTAAACGTTTTCGGATTCAGGTAATAACGTGTTCGATATGCCTGCCATCATTGGGAATAATGTGGCGCAGATGAATAGCGAAATTCTGCATGAGCCGCTGAAGTATCGGAACATCGATGATGCCGATGACCTCCTGAATGGCTGTTTTCAGCTCAGCAATGGTTTTGGGGTTATTGCTGTACATCTCGTCTGTAATATAGTCCCACAAAAATGAGTCGCATGTGTTTAGATCCGCAGAATATGCCGACCAATCGAGGCCCATGCTAGTGGCTTCTGGGTACCCCAGAGCCAGAATGCGGTCCCTAAAGTGCTACTCCAGAACATCAAATACTCTCCTGCTTCGATGGGGTCGAGCTCTGTCTTGTATGAACCACATCTTGTCAAAATAAGGGTCACTGTGGATAATGGGGATGAAATCATCTTCCAAAACTTTAACGCACCGTTCGGTAGTCACCGTGCCCTCAAGGATTATCGCACTGACTACTCCGTGACTGGACATTACACACCACAGAGTCACCCGTTGAGGCTGATGAGACTTCTCGATCACGAAATGCGGATTCTCAGTCCTCCAAATGCGCCAATTTTTCTTATTGATGAACCCATCCAAATGAAAGTGATTTTCGTCGCTAAATCAAACCATACAGTGCATACTAATTGCAATCATACCCCGCGTCCAACCATGCAATTTGAACGTCCTAACGCAAACCGTTCAGAAGTTATGACGATTTTATTTCATATAATTCAATCATTGTCACCCTGCATGTTGCATCTTCTTGAGTCATTGGCTCCCAATCTTCCTGAGACCCTTACCCCTTTGTGTAATCAGATATTAAATATTAACTTGGACCCCCACCGCCATCACCACCACTATCATCAGCATTAGCACTAAGTGGGACCTAAGGCATTATCGTAGCCATTACATAACCACCATTGTGTTGTGTTGTCAATTAGTTCATTTATATGTTGCGAAGTACATAATGAAGCCATTTCTGATCCATTGCGGGAACTACCTACGTCTTGGAAGTGTTTTCATAATATATTTAAGCATATTTGACGTATGTGCCTCAATTGTAATGTCACAGGTGCATAGGACAAAGTAGGCTACATGTGCAGTGGGTGGACTATATGAGGAAGGTGGTGTTCATACATTCGTTTCATAAGCTGTAAACTCCATCACATCATGTTACCTGTTAATGTTAGTATTTTGATTATTGGTAGCTTACGCAGTCGATATTACAAAAAAATGGTTCAAATGGCTCTGAGAACTATGGGACTTAACATCTGAGGTCATCAGTCCCCTAGAACTTAAACCTAACTAACCTACGGACATCACACACATCCATGCCCGAGGCAGGATTCGAACCTGCGACCGTAGCGGTCGCGCGGTTCCAGACTGAAGCGCCTACAGCCGCTCGGCCACTCCAGCCGGCCAGTCTGTATTACATACAGTGTTATGAAAAAACGATAACAGTAATGATATTTTAAAAATGATTTAACTTGTCACCGGAACACATCAAACCCTTTTATTTTTAGTCTTTAGAAAATTTCGTTTTACCCTCAGGGGATACTCCCAGGTTGGGGACCACTGTTCTAAGAGCTTTGCCTACGGTGGTATACCTTCATAGTTCTACCAATAAAACAAATTCTCTGGTTTGCCTTCTCACGAAATTTTTTATAACCCCGTTTACATGGGGTTCCCAAAACCGGATATCATAAACCCATTTCCCAATACCGCTTCTGCGTGGTCAATGATGGTTCCAATTTAAGTTGTGCGTAATTGTAACCCATAAGTATTTAGTTGAATCGATAACCTATAAATCTATATAAACAGAAATCAATTGCCACATCATGAAAACGGCTTGACCGATATGGTTGATTTTTTTAAATGTTCGTTATTGTCAGGATGAGACTTGAATAAAAGAAAATTTTTGGGAAAATCCAACGAAAAAGTCGGAAAATAACATCAGTTACCGCATGTATGAAAAATTATCTGTTAAGAAAGGCTCGACAGATTTGGTTGATTTTTGACTTTGTTGCGTTCGTAATTGTCAGTAAAAGGTTTGTACGAAAGAAAATTTTTGAAACACCCACCGAAACGTCGAAATTAAAATCAATTGTGAAATATCATTACTTGAGAACGGCTCGACCGATGAACGGCTCGACCGATCTGTTTGAATTACGCGCGCGCGCGCGCGCGCGTGTGTGTGTGTGTGTGTGTGTGTGTGTGTGTGTGTGTGTGTGTGTGTGTGTGTGTGTGTGTGGACAGTAATGTTATTTTTGGTACGGAAAAGAAAATTTTAAAAAATTACGTTCTATTTAACAATTCTGATGTTGTATGCATAATAAATAAAAACGTATGTGGAATATCAACAGGAAACATTGTTATCGAAAATTTTCAAAAGTTCTTGACCTATTTACCACAAATTCTTACTCGACAATCTAATGAACATTCGGACGGACATACGCTATACATTTTTGTAATATATTTCATTTATAAATATACACAAGGTGTAAATTTTAAGTCGACAAACTAGAATAACTCGAAAAATAACCTTCACACGGAAAAAATGTGTAGAATGCAAAGTTGATTATTTTTGAGAGGGACATCTGCTGGTGCTAAAATTAGCCCGCCACCGCAGACCCCTGGGGGTGGGGCGGGAGGCAACTTTAAAATTTCAAATGGGAACCCCCATTTTTTATTACAGAATCAGATTCTACATAAAAAATTAAGTACATTTTGTCTTAAACATTTATTTTGATTCTTGGTAGTTGGCACTGTAATTCAAGAAAATCCATGTTCTCATTTTTGTTTGGAAAATGGTTACGGATAAATAAAAAATACTTATTTACTTCGTAAATTTTGATTCGCTAAAACTAAAACTCTCCCTCTCTCCTCATAGGGTGGGTTTTGAGAGAGAGTTTTACAAATGTTGACCCCAATTTTTTCCTCAGATTCGAATAAGTTTTGTTTGTTTCGTGGTCATGAGTCCACACAACTTTTAATTATCAAACAAATCATCTGACTAGTTAACTAACTAATCAAACATCCTACTTACTAACGAGTGAACTCATTAACTCACAGAGTAAACAAAGTAAAAGACTAACTGAGGAAAAGACTATCACACTCGCTAACTATAGATGAACGTAGTCCCGTTTAAGATTTGGTGGTTCTGAAAAGGAACTATCGGTTTCGTTTTATTGTTGATTATTTGCAAATACTTGCAAGTAAATGAATTTCGTGTTGCTTGTTTCCAGTGAGTCCCCTCGCCTCTCACTTTCGGACTGCTTGTTGTCCGTAAATCCCTTGCATCTCACCGTTTTATGAAATCAGATGTTCAAAGTGATGACCTCCAACTTCGATACATTTATTGACTCGTGCTGTAAATCCCTGCACACATCTTGATAACATGTCTCGTGTAATTGCAAATGGCTCTGAGCACTATGGGACTCATCTGCTGTGGTCATTAGTCCCCTAGAACTTAGAACTACTTATACCTGACTAACCTAAGGACATCACACACATCCATGCCCGAGGCAGGATTCGAACCTGCAACCGTAGCAGTCGCATGGTTCCGGACTGCGCGCCTAGAACCGCGAGACCACCGCAGCGCAAGCGTCTCTTATTCTTTGCATCATGTTTTTCATGAGTAGTAGGCGTTTCCTGATAAACGATATCTTTTAGATAACCCCTAAGAAAAAATCTGGCAAGGTATGATCAGGCGATCTGGCTGGGGCTGGCCAATTCACAGGACCTGCCCTGTCGATCCAGCGACCATGGTAATGTCGATCTAGTACATCGCGCGGTACTAATGATTATTGGCGCTGGACAACCGTCATGTTGAAACCACATGTTTTGTCGAAGTTCGATGCTCAGGCCTTCAAGTAGATCTGGCAGTTCATTTTCAAGTAGGTATCGATATTTGTTGCCATTCAAATTACCGCCGATAAGATATGGACCGATCAGTTTATCGCCAATTATACCACACTAAACATTAACTGACCAAGGTCGCTGATGGTTGACTTCTCGAATCCAGTGTGGTTCAGTTCATTCCAGTAATGCGTGTTATGATGATTAAGTTCGCCGTTGTTTGTGAATGTTGCCTCATCGGAGAAAAGCACTCTGGCAAAAAAGTTTTGGTTTGTTTGTTTTCGCTGAACTGCCCAGTGACAAAATGTTAGATGGTTTTGAAAGTCATCGCCATGTAGTTCCTGATGCATGGATACATGGTATGGATGAAATTTGTGGAGCTTCAGGATTTTCCAAAGACTCATGTGTGAAATTCCTGATTTCCTTGATATTTCTCTTGTGTTCGCATGTGGATTATGAGCCACAGCAGCTAGGACTGCCATTTGATTGTTTTCTCCGCAAACAGTAGTTAAACGGGTTCTTTTTTTCTGGTTCACACTACCTTCCGCAGTAAAACGTTTAATAACTCCAACAAAAGAGGACCCTGATCGTACTAGGCCAGGAAAACGCTGCGCTTAAAGTGCGACTGCATCGCCAAAATTTCTCCCACTCTCTTCATAAATGTACACCATCTCAATTTTTTCTTCCACAGAAAGATAATTCGTAATGACATATATCTATCTATCGCTTGAGCCTTGTCCCGCGCCGGGCGAAGTGGCCGTGCGGTTAAAGGCGCTGCAGTCTGGAACCGCAAGACCGCTACGGTCGCAGGTTCGAATCCTGCCTCGGGCATGGATGTTTGTGATGTCCTTAGGTTAGTTAGGTTTAACTAGTTCTAAGTTCTAGGAGACTAATGACCTCAGCAGTTGAGTCCCATAGTGCTCAGAGCCATTTGAACCATTTGAACCTTGTCCCGCAGGGTCAGCCATCGTTAATCGGATTTGGCATGTTAATGTTTAAGGGATGGCCGGATGCCCTTCCTGCCGCCACCCCATACCCCCCCAGGACGGAATTATTGTACCCCAACTGTCTGTGTCGAGTGTAATCCATGGAATAGTGCGAATGTATTTAGATGTCTGCGAGCCGTGTAACAGACGCGGAACAGGGGGACCAGCCCGGTATTCATCTAGCGAAATGTTGAAAACCGCCTAAAAACCACATCCAGGCTGGCCGGCACATCGGCCCTCGTCGTTAATCCACCGGGCGGATTAGATCCGGAGTCGGCTTGCCTACCCGAGTCCAGGAAGCAGCGTGTTAGCGCTCTCGGCTACCCTGGCGGGTCATAATTCATAATGACATATGCCACCTATTAATCTCAAGGGAGGAAAGATAAGGGGTGTCGAGAAAGGCAGGGTTAGAATTTCTATGAGCGAGAAGCGGCCCGCTCGGCGTAATTCCGCCTAACAATACTAACTCCGTGTCAAACGCGACTGGTAGCGAGCAAAAGCCGCGAACGCGGTCACACAAGGAAATGAAACATAAACCGCCCAACAGACAATCGTTATAATCGATGTATTGCTGTCTGAATGCTCAGACGAATAAAAGATACAGTGCGTTTATTACATTAATTCATATTGTGGTGTCACCGCTAGACACCACACTTGCTAGGTGGTAACTTAAATCGGCCGCGGTCCTGTAGTACATGTCGGACCCGCGTGTCGCCACTGTGTAATCGCAAACCTAGCGCCACCACATGGCAGGTCACAAGACACGGACATGACCTCGCCCCAGTTGTACGGACGACATAGCTTGCGACTAGACCTACCAAGTATTCCTCTCATTTGCCGAGAGACAGATTAAATAGCCTTCAGCTAGTCCATCGCTACTACCTAGCAAGGCGCCATGTGTATCATTGCTAATTGCTTACTACTATGCAAGAGATGTATTTCAACAAGAACAAGACTACATTAAAGTTAAGTAATCTACCCAATACGTTCTTTTCTTTATAGTTTTTCATCCAGTCTCCTGTTTCAGAATTTACGCCCGTCTGCGTTAGTTTCGCGTGCACCTAGCCACTCATTGTGTCGAGACCTTAGGGAATCGACACAACAATATTTTGGCGCCGAGGAGTGGTGCCGCGCCCACGTTGCAGTCTTTGTGTTATATTTGCTCTAATTTGCTTGTGTCATGGCTTCGCCGCATTCTCCAGATGTACTGTCCGAATTTTTTCGCTTGCAGAATCAGCAGACGCAGGCGTTATTGGAAGCCCTTGGACAGCTCGTCCAGGGTCAACGTGCGCTGCAAACCGATGCGGCGGCAGCCGCTTCTTCGCTACCGCAGCCACACAACGCTGTCGCACCGCCATTTAGGCCCTTTGAGGCCACAACCGAAAGCTGGACTGAGTGGGCCGATCAGTTCAACTTCCACCTCACTGCTTATGGAATTCAAGGTAAAGAGCGGCAGCCGTTTTTGCTTTCTTGTGTCGGTGTGTCTACCTACCGTGTGATAGTGAAATTGTTTCCCCGACGCGACGTAGCAACTCTGACCTACGAGGAAATTTTGTCGGCTTTGGATGCCTATTTCAAAGAAACAGTAAATGTAGTTGCCAAACGGTATACGTTTTTTCGTACAAAACGTACGGCCGGTCAGACTAATAGGGAGTGGGTAGCAACTTTGCAAGGACTTACTAGAGACTGCGCGTTTGCCTGTGAATGTGGCCTCCCATATTCAGATACTATGGTGCGTGATGCAATTGCACAGAACGTTTCTGATGTTCGCATAAGGGAACAGATTTTGAAGCTAGTTAATCCCTCCCTGCAACAAGTGATAGACATATTGGACAGGCAAGACACACTTGACTTTGCTCAGGCATCATTTGAAACTTCGCCAGCCGTGTGTCACATTAATCGGCCCGCCCGGCCCGCTGCACGGGACGCTAAGCGGCCCTCGCGCCCGACTTCGCTGCGGCCGCCTCGCTTGCAACCGCGTGCGCCGCGTAAGCAAGCAAATGCAGTGAAATCTTGCCCGCGGTGTGCAACTAGACATTCGCGTGAAAATTGCCCGTCACGCCAAGCTATTTGCTTTTACTGTCAAAAGAAAGGACATGTACAAAGTGTTTGCCAGAAAAAGTTAAGATCAGACACTCACACAAATTCCAGGCCCTTTGCTTCGCGCCGGAATCGAACCCAGGACAATCAGGCTCGTGGACCTTCGCCCATGGACATCCATGTAGTACATTCCCACCCGTCCAGTGACACTTTAGCTAACAGTGACTGTGTTCGTCCCACCCAAAGAGTGCGTCGACGTCGCCGGAAATCCCGTAAAGTTGCAAGTGCTTCTGGACCTGTATCAGTTCAAATTGCACGAGACAGTCGCTCTTGTCGTCAACAAGACAATAAACTTTTTGTGGACTTAGACTTTGCAGGAAAAGTGATACCATTCCAGCTCGATACCGGAGCTGCAGTTTCATTGCTCAATCACGACACGTACAAACAACTGGGCGCCCCGCCTTTGCGTGCCGCAAATGTTACGTTAACTAGTTACTCAGGACAGCATATACCTGTGTTCGGACAGTGCAGCCTTCTTGCAACATACAAGGGACAGACAAAACTTGTGTCATTTTATGTTCTTCGTTCCTCTAGTGCAGTGAACTTGTTTGGATTAGATTTGTTTCAATTGTTTAATATGTCTATTGTAAATCAGGTCCTATCCGTGAATCAGACTGTGCCTTCCGCCAGTGTTTCTAGTCTTTGTGAAGAATTTGCAGACATTTTTGCACCGGGCCTTGGTTGCGCTAAGAACTATGAAGCGCATTTGGAACTGAAAGACAACGCGCAACCAAAATTTTTCAGAGCGCGCAATGTTCCCCACGCATTGCGTGATGAGGTCGCAAAAACATTAGCCGAATTAGAATCAAGGTGTCATTGAACGAGTGCAGGCTTCTCTCTGGGCCTCGCCCTTAGTCATTTTGCCCAAACCTTCCGGAAAATTAAGACTTTGCGTGGACTTCAAGGCAACTGTGAATCCACAACTTGTGACTGCTACTTTTCCTTTGCCCCGCCCGGAAGATCTTTTTGACAAACTGTGCCCGGGATAATATTTTTCAAAATTGGACCTAGCAGATGCGTACTTGCAACTACCTGTGGACGAAGAATCCCAGCGCGTCTTAGTGGTTAACACGCATCTTGGCTTGTATCGCTTCCAAAGACTGCCATTCGGGTGTGCATCCGCCCCTGCTTTATTTCAGCAATATTTACAAACTATTTGTGCGTCGGTCCCTACTGCTGCGAACTATCTGGACGATATTGTGATCTCAGGAAAGACAGAAGCCGAACATTTGCAGAATCTCCGGACCTTATTTCAGGTCTTGCGTCAGAATGGTCTTCGCTTGAGGAAGGACAAATGTGTGTTTTTTGCTCGTGACTTACCGTACCTGGGGCATGTCATAAATGCCCAAGGTATACATCCGAGTCCAGAGCACCTTCGTGCCATTCAGGACTTGCCGTCACCGCAGAACTTAAAACAGCTACAGAGTGTGCTGGGTAAGGTAAATTATTATCATCGATTTGTGCGCAATGCTTCTTCCATTTCAGCTCCGCTTCATCGCTTACGCCGTAAAGGTGTTCCGTTCGTCTGGACGACGGAATGCGAACGCGCCTTTCGCCAGTTGAAATCGGCGTTACTTTCAAATACTTGCCTTACGCCATTCGATCCCCGAAAACCCCTTTTGTTGATGGTCGATGCATCGGATTTCGGGATCGGTGCTGTGCTTGCGCACAAAGATGGTTCGCATGATCGCCCTATTGCCTTTGCGTCCAAATTGCTCTCATCTGCGCAAAGAAATTTTTCACAAATAGAGAAGGAAGCTTTGGCTCTTGTGTTTGGTGTAACAAAGTTTCACGATTTCTTGTATGGTCGTCACTTTACCATCATCACGGACCACAAGCCTTTGACATCGCTTTTTCATCCGACCAAGCCTGTGCCTCCACGTACAGCGCAGAAATTCATTCGCTGGTCCCTTTTTCTCTCGCAGTACCGCTACGATATCTTGTATCGGTCCACTGCTAAGCACGGCAACGCTGATGCGTTGTCCCGTTTGCCTGTTGCTGAGGATAAAACATTCGATTCTTCCGAACTTGCTTGCATGTTCATTGATTCGGAAGCCGATGACGTGGTCGCATCGTTTCCGATTGATTTTCGTCGTGTAGCTACTGCCACAGCTGCTGACCCTGTCCTTGCTTCCGTTTTGCGTTTTGTTGCTACGCAATGGCCCTTGTCAAAGTCACGGATCGAGGATCCTTTGGTTCGCCGTTTTTTTGCTCACAAGGAGAGACTTTTTGTCCGACGTGGTGTTTTGTTGTTGCGTTCCGATAATGATCAATCCCGAGTCGTGGTCCCACGTTCGTTACAGTCCTCTGTCTTAAAGCTTCTTCACCAAGGACATTGGGGTATAGTGCGCACGAAACAACTTGCTCGTCAGCACTGTACTTGGTTCGGAATCGATGCTGCGATTACGAATATGTGCTCCTCTTGCGTGGCGTGTGCCGAACAACAATCCGCACCGCCGCGGAAATTCTTTGCTTGGCCGAAAGCCACTTCCCCTTGGCAACGATTGCACATCGATTTTGCTGGGCCATTCTGGAATGCTCGATGGTTGGTTGTGGTCGATGCTTTCAGTAATTTTCCTTTTGTTGTCCGGATGTCTTCCACGACGTCTTCTGCCACAATCCAAGCCTTGTCTGCTATCTTTTGCATTGAGGGTCTTCCGCAGACTATTGTTTCCGACAATGGCCCACAATTCATGTCCGCAGAATTTGTCATTCTGCAAGGCCAATGGTATTCAACATCTGACATCCGCGCCGTTTTCGCCTCAGTCAAACGGTGCCGCTGAACGATTGGTCCGGACTTTCAAGTCGCAGATGTTGAAGTTGAAAGAGTCGCATTCTCGGGAGGACGCTTTGTTGCTCTTTTTGTCCTCATATCGCTCTCAGCCCCGCGATGGTCGCTCGCCGGCTGAGTTGCTCCATGGTCGTCCTCATCGAACTCTGATGTCTTTGCTGCATCCGCCACATCAGGTTCCTGTGCAGCGGCAGTCTCCTGCTTTTGCTCCTGGCGACGTTGTCTATTATCGCAACTATCGCGGTTCACGGCGTTGGCTCGCAGGGCGCATTCTTCGCTGCCTCGGCCGCGCGATGTATTTGGTTTTGGGGGCCTCTGGTGAGGTGCGTCGGCATCTCAATCAGCTGCGCCTCTGTCGTCGCCTGGGTTCTGCCGCTCCCCGTCTGCTTTCAGCGACGGAGCCGTCAGGTCAGCGCCCTGGGGACCCATCTACTGGCTCGCCTCATCCCCAGGTGTTACCGACGATGCCTTCCATTTTGCCTCATGGCGTCGCGCCGCCGCAGCCGCCGCCGGCGCCGCCAGCAGCGGACGCTTCGCTGCAGCCGCCTCGCGCCTCCCTGGGTCACGCGCCGCCGCTTGCTTCCCGTGACCAGCCGTCCTCCGCCATGGACCTCTTGCCCGCTCCGGACCAGATGTCGTCTTCGCCCGTCGGGTGCTCCGACCACAAGGAGGTCGACCCTTCTGTCTCATTAAGTGCGCATACACCTCATGTTGACGTGCACCCTGGACTAGGTTTGCAGGCGTTTCCTAGCTCCCCTCGGACCGAATGGCCGGGTGCGGGTGGCACAGCCTCGCCTGTTGTTAGGCTCCCCACCTCATCGCATACGTCAACATGGGGTCCTCCCCACGGCGGGCGGAAGCCTTATCTCACGACCGTTCGCCGATTTGCGGGGGAGGAATGTGGTGTCACCGCTAGACACCACACTTGCTAGGTGGTAACTTAAATCGGCCGCGGTCCTGTAGTACATGTCGGACCCGCGTGTCGCCACTGTGTAATCGCAAACCTAGCGCCACCACATGGCAGGTCACAAGACACGGACATGACCTCGCCCCAGTTGTACGGACGACATAGCTTGCGACTAGACCTACCAAGTATTCCTCTCATTTGCCGAGAGACAGATTAAATAGCCTTCAGCTAGTCCATCGCTACTACCTAGCAAGGCGCCATGTGTATCATTGCTAATTGCTTACTACTATGCAAGAGATGTATTTCAACAAGAACAAGACTACATTAAAGTTAAGTAATCTACCCAATACGTTCTTTTCTTTATAGTTTTTCATCCAGTCTCCTGTTTCAGAATTTACGCCCGTCTGCGTTAGTTTCGCGTGCACCTAGCCACTCATTGTGTCGAGACCTTAGGGAATCGACACAACACATATAATTTCTAAAGCCCAGCCTTATTACGAAAAAGGGCGAATCTCTCGTCCCTGCGCTACTTATCGGCGGCACTCCGAAACATTACGCCGCTCATCAGCAAGGGCATCGATTATCGATCAGGGCTGAGTGGGAAATCGATTATCGTACATAATTCTAAAAATGAAAACGACATAACAGCCACGATATTACGAAATAAAATAAAGGTGTGAACAATGTGATTTAAGTCAATAAATTTATGAATGTCGTTTTCTACGTTTTTCCACCCGAAACTAAAAGACTCAAATTAAGCAAGCCCCCCAGTTGTGAGACTTCTCGGCAAACAAGAGTGATTACTCCGAATCCAATATAATGTTAGGTCCGTGAGTCAGTTTTTTAGTAAATGAGTTCACTCGTTAGTAAGTAGGATGTTTGATTAGTTAGTTAGCTAGTCAGATGATTTGTTTGATAATTAAAAGTTGTGTGGACTCATGACCACGAAACAAACAAAACTTATCCGAATCTGCGGAAAAAATTGGGATCAACATTTGTAAAACTCTAATTCCTCTCTCTCAAACCCCACCCTATGGGGAGAGAGGGAGAATTTTAGCTTTAGCGAATTAAAATTTGTTGTTGTGGTCTTCAGTCCTGAGACTGGTTTGATGCAGCTCTCCATGCTACTCTATCCTGTGCAAGCTTCTTCATCTCCCAGTACCTACTGCAACCTACATCCTTCTGAATCTGCTTAGTGTATTCATCTCTTGGTCTCCCTCTACGATTTTTACCCTCCACGCTGCCCTCCAATGCTAAATTTGTGATCCCTTGATGCCTCAAAACATGTCCTACCAACCAATCCCTTCTTCTAGTCAAGTTGTGCCACAAACTTCTCTTCTCCCCAATCCTATTCAATACCTCCTCATTAGTTACGTGATCTACCCACCTTATCTTCAGCATTCTTCTGTAGCACCACATTTCGAAAGCTTCTATTCTCTTCTTGTCCAAACTGGTTATCGTCCATGTTTCACTTCCATACATGGCTACACTCCATACAAATACTTTCCAGAAACGACTTCCTGTCACTTAAATCTATACTCGATATTAACAAATTTCTCTTCTTCAGAAACGATTTCCTTGCCATTGCCAGTCAATTTACGAAGTAAATAAGTATTTTTTATTTATTCGTAACCATTTTCCACGCAAAAATGAGAACATGGATTTTCTAGAATTACAGCGCCAACTACCAAGAATCAAAATAAATGTTTAAGACAAAATGCACGTAGTTTTTTATGTAGAATCTGATTCTGCAATAAAAAATGGGGGTTCCCATTTGAAATTTTAAAATTACCTCCCGCCCCACCCCCCGCGGGCTCGGGTGGCGGGCTAATTTTAGCACCAGTAGATGTCCCCCTCGAAAATAATCAACTTTGGATTCTACACATTTTTTCGTGTGAAGGTTATTTTTCGGGTTATTGTGGTTTGTCAACTTAAAATTTACACCCTGTATATGATGGTAACGGAGAAACGTTGTTACCAAAAATCTCGGAAAGATCTTGAGGGATTTACTTCAAATTTGTACACGATACTCCGCTGAACATTCAGGCAGATACTGACATAGAGAGAGGGAAGAGGACATAGAGAGAGGAAGGGAGGAAGGGAGGAGTTTATGCACAGAGGGATAGGGGGATGAGGATTACACGGAGAGAGAGCGGGATGAAAATATGGGCAGAGACAGGGGAGCTAGGAATTTAGGATGTATATGCAATTCCCATACATATTTAGCAATCGCGAAGCATTTCCGGGCTCGCTAGATTGTATTATTTTTCATCTAACCGAAATTTAATGGATTCTTTTCCGTTCTCACATGGAAGACCTCGCGCTTTTTATTGTTCAGGCTTAACTGCCTCATTACACGCCACATGTAGGCTATATCTCGTCTAAATCGTTTTGTAATTCGTATTAATCTTCTAATGACTTTACTGGACGGTGAAAGACAGCATCATCTGCAAACAATTTAAGATTGCTGTGTACATTGTCTCCCAAATCGTTCACGCAGATTATAAACAGCGGAGGACCTACAACACTTCCTTGGAAATGCCAGATATCACTTCTGTTTCACTCGATGACTTCCCTTCAGTTACTACAAACTGCATCCTTTCAGACAGGAGATCATAAATTAAGTCGTACAACTGAGGCATGCAGTCTGATTAGAAATCGCTTTTGAGGAACAGTATCGAAAGCCTTCTGGCTATCTGCAAATATGGCATTAACTTGAGATCTCCTTTCCATAGCATTCGTTATTTCATGTGAATAAAGGGCCAACTGTGTTTCGCAAGAATGGTATTTTCTGAAACCATGTTGACTATGTGTCAACAGATCGTTTTCTTCGAGGTGTTTCATAACGTTTAAACACAGGATGTGTTCCAAAATCTTACGGAAAATTGATTCAGTAATGCAGATTTTGCACTCTTTTAATTCTGGCATGTTTTTTCAGTTCTTCTGCTACTATGTTTTGATCTGTTTTGTGTACCAAGGGGGAACTGTACTACCTCTGATTAATTTACTTGGTACGAACCTCTCAGACCACGTCCATAGCCGAATGGTTTCGACACAGTAGCTCTGCGTCTTCAGCCAGCAGACTGGCGAAAGCTTTCATCGTTGGTTCAAATGGTTCAAATGGCTCTGAGCACTATGGGACTCAACTGCTGAGGTCATTAGTCCCCTAGAACTTAGAACTAGTTAAACCTAACTAACCTAAGGACATCACACACATCCATGCCCGAGGCAGGATTCGAACCTGCGACCGTAGCGGTCTCGCGGTTCCAGACTGCAGCGCCAGAACCGCGCGGCCACTTCGGCCGGCTGTTTCATCGTTGGTATTTGAGTGATGTCATGTGACATCTGCGCAGAACTGTAGACGAAGAAACACACAGAAAGAAACAGAAGGAAGAAGGGAAAGGAAAGATTAGCTTCGATACCTTTGGTGCTGAAGATCCGGGTTCGATTGCTAGTGCCGGCCGGTGTGGCCAAGCGGTTCTAGGCGCTTCAGTGATGGAACCGCGCGACCGCTACGGTCGCAGGTTCGAATCCTGCCTCGGGCATGGATATGTGTGATGTCCTTAGGTTAGTTAGGTTTAAGTAGTTCTAAGTTCTAGGGGACTGATAACCTCAGATGTTAAGTCCCATAGTGCTCAGAGCCATTTGAACCATTTCGATTCCTAGTGCCTCCTCGGAAATGAAATGAGCGTATGGCATTGTTAGCCGGGAGGCCCCATTCGGGGAAGTTCGGCCTCCGAGTGCAAGTCTTATTTCAGCCGACGCCACATTGGGCAACTTGCTTGCCGGTGATGAGGATGATATGATGATGAGGACAACACAACACCCAGTCCACGAGCGGAGAAAATCTCCAACCCGGCCGGGAATCGAACCCGGGCCCACTGTATGGAAGGCAAGCACGTTCTCAATCAGCTAAGCAAGCGGACACCTCCTCGGATCTTTCTGAGGTAGCGAGGTCTGGTACACGGCGTCCACTTAGCCTCGTGATGCCAAAAGAGGAGATCCTTGAATGAAGATGATGCGGCATCGCCAGGATTCAGCTACTGGTATCATTGGTAGAAGGATTAGTGACTTGCTGATCGCACATCCCACGAATGGTTTCCATACAACAGTCGGTCAATCAGAACATGCATAAGGGTTTTGGAACACATACTGTATTTGAAAATTATGAAGTATCTCGAAGAAAACGATTTATTGACACACAGTCACACGGTTTCAGAAAATATCGTTCTTGTGAAACACAACTAGCTCTTTATACGCATGAAGTAATAAGTGCTATCGACAGGGGATGTCAAATTGATATCATATTTTTAAATTTCCAGAAGGCTTTCGAGTAAAACAGAAGTAATATTCGGCGTTCACCAAGGAAGTGTTATAGGCCCTCTATTGTTCCTGATCTATATTAACGACACAGGAGACAATCTGAGTAGCCGTCTTAGATTGCTTGCAGATGCTGCTGCCATTTACCGTCTTGTAAAGACATCAGATGATCAAACCGACTTGCAAAATGATTTAGATAAGATATCTGTATGGTGCGAAAAGTGGCAATTGACCCTGAATAAGGAAAAGTGTGAAGTTATTCACATGAGTACTAAAAGAAATCAGCTAAATTTCGGTTACGCAATAAGTCACACAAATCTGAAGGCTGTAAATTCAACTAAATACTTAGGGATTACAATCACAAATAACCTAAATTGGAACGATCATATAGATAATATTGTGGGTAGAGCGATTCATTGGCAGAACACTTAAAAAAAGTGCAACAGGTCTACAAAAGAGACTGCTTACACCACGCTTGTCCGCCCTATTCTGGAGTATTGCTGTGCGGTGTGGAATCCGCATCAGGTGGGACTGACGGATCACATCTAAAAAGTACAAAGAAGGGCAGCTCGTTTTGTATTATCGCGAAATAGGGGAGATAGTGCCACAGACATTATACGTGAATTGGAGTGGCAATCATTAAAACAAAGGCGTTTTTCGTTGCGACGGGATCTCCTCATGAAATTTCAATCACCAGTTTTCTCCTCCGATTGCGAAAACAGTCTGTTGGCACCCACTTACATAGGGAGAAATGATCATCACGATAAAATAAGAGAAATCAGGGCTCGCACAGGAAAATTTAAGTGCTCGTTTCTCCCGCGTGCTGTTCGAGAGTGGAACGGTAGAGATACCCTCTACCAGGCACTTTATTGTGAATGGCAGAGTAATCACGTAAATGTAGAAGGTCTAATCCCTGAGTGGTGTTCACGTTTATGAATCTCTCAATTGCTGTCAATGCTGTTTCTTTGAATTTAAGCCACACCTGCTTTGCTCTTACACAGTTTGGAATAAATGGAGACAATCTGCTAGGAAGCAACCAAGCAAATTTTTATTTGCTTTCTTAAACCGATGTATTTTGAGTTTATTTTTGGTGGATTTTGATGTTGTAATATTGTCTCACTCAGTGACGTTGAGGTGTGTAGTACCCGTATCCGTCATGAAGCTGTCTATTTACTCAGGACTGTTTGCTGCCGAGAGGTCTGGTATAAATAATTACACGGGACGATGTTTTATGCCGACCACCGACTTTAAACACGTATTTTCACCAACAAATCTAGGGCAGACTGCAGTTTGTCACCAACTATAAAGTATGAGTCAGGCATCTATTCGAAATGACAGTCAAATTTTCCTTTAACCCTTCAGCAACTACATCATGTAAGTCGGGGGGGGGGGGGGGGGGGGGGAGGTACAAAGAAACCAATTATTAATTTATTCTGGTTGTCGAGGATAACCTCTACTCATACTAACTCGTAGCAACTACCTACTTCAATTTCATTACAAGATAAGCAACTAACAGCAACAAAACCGCCACCACCAACTGCATTTAATCTATCCTTTCTGAACACTATTAGGATCTTTGTAAAAACTTCAGTTGAACTTCTCTCCAGCTTTAACATAACGTTCAGTGCCTATAACGATTTCTGCTTCATTGATCTCTATGAGCTTTCAGTGCTCTTGTCTTTTCCAACGCGGCTAAGACATTTTACAGCTATATTACCAATGTTTGCTAGGGCTACCGTCTCCAGTGTTCGGCCTAGACCCTTTGTGACTAAAAACCTGTTTTTACACTTTCACAATTCTCTGACCCAAAAAACCGCCCAGTCCACTCCGTAAGGCAGACGCTACCCATTCAGCTGACTTCTGTGTGTAATGGATCACTAATCTACTACGCAGATCCTGAGACGCTTTCACCAAATGACGCAAATCAAGAAATGTGCAACTCAGTCGGTCGCAGAACTGTCTGAACCTCTGATTCAGACTCTCCTCTCGGGCCGGCCGGTGTGGCCGTGCGGTTCTAGGCGCTTCAGTCTGGAACCGCGTGACCGCTACGGTCGCAGGTTCGAATCCTGCCTCGGGCATGGATGTGTGTGCTGTCCTTAAGTTAGTTAGCTTTAAGTAGTTCTAAGTTCTAGGGGACTGATGACCACAGATGTTAAGTCCCATAGTGCTCAGAGCCATTTTTTCTCCTCTCCGATCTCTACCAAAGATTCACAGTCGATCTTATCAACGATAGTACAGATGGTGAGTTCCACCTTCATTCTGTAAGCAGGACTTGCCTGTCATTGCTAATCTGCTGGAAACCAGAGAAAATCTCTTCTGATCCAAAGTGACACACATCATTAGCACCAACATAACTCACCACTGCAGTTGGCTGCACCCCATGCTCTTCATGATATCCCGAAGAACCTGTTAGAAATCTGGGATGACTCTCCTCTATATACACATAGAGTGAACAATGAATTTCTTCCCCTCCTTGGCAGCCATATGCCTAAGGGGCAGAGGAACATAGGTGTAGGTTATCAACAGAATGGCAGCCAGCACATATCTGGGAAGGATACACAGATGAATACTAGACTGAGTTGTTGTCAATGTATGGCCATCCTTATACCGTTCTGGAGGCTACTGGATCATGCCACGTGACCTTACATGGTGAAATAGGACGTGTCTGTGAGGTGTTGCTATGAATTTACTGCGTGCTGAACCTGCAGCGCCGCCTGTTGTGGGAGCAAATACATTGACAGAAAACAATTGCAACATCAAAAAATAATTAATGTAAAGTAAAAAAATTTCAGGAATACATTTGTCTAGGTAACATATGTAAGTGATCAACATTGCAAAACCGAGCGAGGTGGCGCAGTGGTTAGCACACTGGACTCGCATTCGGGAGGACGACGGTTCAATCCCGCGTCCGGCCATCCTGATTTAGGTTTTCCGTGATTTCCCTAAATCGCTCCAGGTAAATGCCGGGATGGTTCCTTTGAAAGGGCACGGCCGGCTTCCTTCCCTAATCCGGTGAGACCGATGACCTCGCTGTCTGGTCTCCTCCTCCCCCCCCCCCCAAAGAAAAAAACATTGCATAATCACATGTTAATGAAAGTGCGAGATAAGTCATTGCAGATGTGAAATGCTTGTGCATTAATAACCGGTGTAGCCGCCAAATTGTTGAATGCAGACATGCAGGCATTGTATTGTACAGGTGCTGAATATCGGTTTGTGAGATGGAGTTCCACGCCTGTTGCACTTGTTCAGTCAATGCGCAGAGAGTGAATACTGGTTGTGGATGATGCTGGAGTTATCGTCCGATGATGTCACATACGTGCTAAATTGGAGACAGATTTGTTGTTCAGGCAGGCCAAGACAACACGTTGAAACTCTGTAGAGCATGTTGGGTCACAACAGCGATATTTAGGCGAGCTTTATCCTGTTGGAAAACACCTCTTGGAATGCTGTTCATGAATGGCAGCACAACAGGTCGAATCTCCATGTTGACATACAACAGGGTGTGTGGGATAGCCACGAGAGTTCTCCTACTTCATACGAAATCGCACCCCGGACGATAACTCCATCCATGTCTTGGTCCAGTATGCCTAGCACACAGACAGGTTGGTTGCAGGCCTTTAACTGGCCTCCTTCTAACCAACACAAGGCCATCACTAGCACCGAGGCAGAACCAGCTTTCATCCGAAAACACAAAAGGCCTTCTCGCGTCCGTCGGCCGTCGTAATTTAATATATTATTATTGTTATTATTATTTTTTGATTGTTGCCGACTTACGTGGTGGGCCTTAATAAAACTGATATTTCATTTAATTTTGATTTACGATTAAATGCTTTCCTGAAGTTCTCCTTTTTAACAATATTAATCTCAAATTATTTGTTACGTTAATGAATGTTAGACTCGCTGAATCTTAAAACATGAGCATATAAGTTGAACAATGTAATAAATTTTTCATATTAATTTCCTCGGCTAGTCAGCTCACTTTAAAGCAAAAGATCCTTAGTTATTAATTACAATTGCGGCCCACACACGCGCGAGAGTATTTTTTCTTACCTCCGTTAACCATTGCCACGTAGTCGGAGTCCTGGCTCTGGCTGTCGGCTATGGTACTGAAAATTAGAATCTTAAAGCTACGTATTTCCGCAACTTCGTGCGGCTGTGGAGAAAAATTAATATTATGTTAATAGCGGGCGAGTTTTTCGCTTCCGCTAATTTTTCATAAGTTAATATCGCCACGTAATGGCGTCGTTGGCTGCATCGGCGGCTGCGATTGTTGAACTGTAAATTACTTGAATGCAGGTTAATTCAAGGAAGGCGGACATGAAATCGGGATCACCTCTTACAAATTAAAAGTGCACAATAATATTAAATGAATATATTATATGCTTAACTCATACAAATATGCTTACATTTGCCAGCACTCGCAAGATGTCCGCCTATACACAATCAAGACAAGAGAAGAAGTGAAAAAGACTAAAAAAATTAACAAAAGAGCGTATCTTGTCGTCTCTTTAGATCATTTTGTCATAAATTATTTCTTTGCAATCTAAACCTACACAGAGAAATTATTATTTTACGGCTACATGATAAAAATATATTATTCAATTTTTTAATGTCTCTTCTTTATAAATACTGTTTTCTAAGTCTTTTCGTAATATAGCACTGGGGACGCTATAGCCTCCACCCTGCCCCCGCAGTGACATCTCGCTTCACACCATTGAAATCGCAAATAGTGGTGATTTGGGGACGGTGGAATGCACGCTTCAGGGCGTCTGGTTCGGAAATGTCCTTGAGATAACAGACTTGTAACAGTTCGTTGTGTCACTGTGGTACCAACTGCTGCTCAAGTTGCTACTGCAGATGCAGTACGATGCGCTACAGCTATACGCCGAACATGATGGCATTCCCTTTCGACAGTGTCACGTGACCGTCTGGAGCCTAGTTTCTTGTTACAGTACATTCTCGTGATCACCGCTACCAGCAATCACGTACAGTGACTAGATTCCTGCAAAGTCTTCCTGCAATATCCCAGAAGGAATTTCCAGCTTCCCGTAGTCCTATTACACAACTTGTTCAAACTCAGTGAAGTGTCGATAATCACTTCTTGGTCGCCTTAAAGGACTCTTGATCATCATCAACTCATCACATCCAATCTCAAAGGTAACTAATGGTCACGACCGTTACAGCGCGTATTTAAAGCATAACTGATTAACATCCTCATAGTGACGTTACTACCGCCACTCTTATGCGACTGGTGCGAAATTTGAATAGTCAAGATCTTTCAAATCTAGAAACATGCACACAAACTTTCGTTTATGTCGCACAACTCGTTCTTGGTGATGAGAATTTTTTCCGTCAATGTACGTAATCCCACTGGCTGTTGAGTTGGCTGCAGCATCCGTTTCCCTCCACCCCCTTCCTCCTTTCCCCCTTTGAGGCCATATAGCACTGAAAACGACCCAACTTGTGCTCACTCTAAGGAGCAGTTAGGAGTGACGCCTCCAGTACTTAAACAGGCAGTTGAGTGAGAAGAGGAGACGTGGGTGGATCTGCATGATCATCCTGCATCATAATGAGGCGATGTCATGGTCTGTCAGGTTAAGCAGTGTATGCAGGGTGCTACCGAGAGATATCGGGACCAGCCCGTTTCAGAGGTGAAGCAGAGAACCCAATCCTTGGTCCCTGCAGAGCAGCAGCAATGACTACAGTTGTCACATAGTTCCTGCTGCTGATGCCGAGTTGGAATTAGGGGCAGTCTCAGCTGCAAGTCGGACAGGATGACATGGATGAAGGCTTGTTCCGTAGCAAGTTTTGGTGGCATCACCAATGGAGTTCGTCAGTGTTCACGTTGTAAAGAGGACAACCATTGGCACTTGTGATGGTAGTGGCGACCCATCCAAGGTGCTGTCGGAATATCTGTGCCCATACCGTGTTTCTCTTAGAGAAGCTACATCAATATGGCAAGTGCTGCCTGTGTTCTTGTGGCCAGAGAAGGTGGAGCATGAGTCGAAATAGCCCGTCTTGTAGAAGTTCCACCAGGCTCTTACCTGCAGTGTACGCAAATAAACGGTTACAGCATCTTTGATAGAAGAAGATTGTATCACCCACCTTCCTTTTTCGCTTAAAATTTCAAACCTATACTCTGTTTTCCTGTTCGATTTTTTATTCAGGATGAAAATGAACAGTTGTAACTCATGCTGAGTATAAAACTCTGGAAAGAAGGAAGAGGTGAATTGGTCACCATGGCGAGTGGGCGACCTTCACTTACAAACACCTGCAAATAAGCTGGAATCTCATTTTCAGGCTCAAGTGCACACAGCAGCACCCAGAATAAATTTTTCCATTGTTTTTGAAAACCGAATAGATATTACAAAGAGAGGATAGCCCAATTACAAGGGCTCACATTAGACTGCAAATTTCTGTGTGAAATGAGAAATGCAGAAAAACACCAATTGTCTCTTTTAGCTGGACTAACCCAACATTTCAAGAATGATTGCCCTTAAATCGGGCATACGGTCATGCACAGTCCATGAGCATGTGTGACAAGTCATAGGGCACGAACTGGCAACAATCATTCGTAAACAGATGGCACAGGGACAAACTATGTTCATTTGCACGCTGTAATATTAATCAGAAGCGCAAAGACTGTTTCTTCCAAAATGCACAATGTGTACACAGCAACAAGGGAAATCATAAATCTGAAGTACGCTAACATGAATCAAATTAGGAAACATAATAAAGCACTAAACCAATGAAAGTGACTCTTAACAAGAACACTGACAATAAAAATTATGTTCGAGACGAACATATGTAAATAACAATTCACAGGTGAAAAATAGAGAATACTATCTTCTCAGCCAATAAGAAGGCTTTATCTGTGACTTCTAGCTACAAGAATACAGTGATAATAACAGACACTAGACTTTATTACTTCAAGAATACTGAGACCACAAAACACTTGCCATGGAATGGCTGCACTATTAAACCGAGACGCATAGGCTGAATGTCAACACGAGACTGAGGGCGAGGCTAGCTAGGTCCGACGCTGTACGCCATTGGCCGGCTGGTAAAGTGCACGACAGAGAGGCTGAGCGCACATCTTCAAATGGTTCAAATGGCTCTGAGCACTATGGGACTTAACATCTGTGGTCATCAGTCCCCTAGAACTTAGAACTACTTAAACCTAACTAACCTAAGGACATCACACACATCCACGCCCGAGGCAGGAAGGCAGGATTCGAACCTGCGACCGTAGCGGTCACGCGGTTCCAGACTGAAGCGCCTAGACCGCACGGCCACACCGGCCGGCGAGCGCACATCTGAGCGGTGGGGGGGGGGGGGGGGGGGGGGGGGGGGAGGAGGCTTTGCCAGCTCTAGCATCTTGCGGCCTCTGTGGCGTGCTGTGTAGCTGTGTGCCCAGATCACAGGTGTGGAATCTAATATCTAATGTGGGCCACTACACTCCTTCCCCCTCGGGAGCAGAGTGTCACTGACACCACAGGCAAGGAGTGGATGGCCGTAATGTGAAGATGATGCCCAATGTCCATGGAGGCTTCAGAGGGGAGAGCAACTCTCAGTCGGTGGAGAACTTGGAATATGGGCGAAAGTGGCCAGCACAAGGAGAATACCGATGCCAGCATGAGACCACAGGACTGGTGACGAGCAGTCCAAGCCGAAATCCATAGAAACGTCTGGCAGCAACAGGGAAGGTGGAGGTGACTCCGCTGCAAGCTAAGGCCATGCAAGAGACATCAAACTGGCGAGGGGGTGTGTTCACTGGCTGGAGGGGCACCCAAGCTGCTGCTGGAGGCTGGGATGTCATAGGCTCACCTGGGGCGCTGACAAGGCAGAAACTGAGGCTGGAACATCAATGGATAGTCGGCATCCAGCGACAAGGTCACCTGCAAAGGCAGTACTCCGGCCTGAAGGAATGGGTAGGTGCCCACCTGGACTCTGAGCTATTTTGATAGCGCTGGACCTCCTGGTCTACAGTCTGGAGAGTGTAAACACAGCAGCCATTCTGATGCACAATGGCAGCCAGCAATCAGTGTAGGTGTCGATCAAAAACACGATCTCATGCTGGTGTCTCTGGCAGAAATGGTGGTACAGTGGAACCAAACAGCAGGCAAGAACCCAGATAGAGGAGGTGGATCAGCTGGCACCCATGGAGAAGCTCAGCAGGGGTATGGGAACTCATGAGAGCAGGCCATCAGAAAAAATAGTAACGCCTCCTTGGCTGGAAAGTCCTGCAGATAATTTGTTTCATCTGTCTTAAAGATGCAAACCATGCCCTCTGTCTTCCCATTAGATTGGGGGTTAAGAGAGGGGAGAGAACTTGGCGAATGCCTGATCCCATAAAGAAATCACGAAATGCTTGGGACAGGAACTGAAGTCCATTGTCTGAACCAAGAGTAACCAGTAAACCTCCCACAGAAAAAATATTTGAATGAGCCTGAATATTGACTTCGTCAGTGGCTGAGGGGCACCATACTACGTATGGAAAATGCCAAAACATGTCAATGACATCAGCCAAAACACATTCGGAAACGGAACCGCAAAATCCATATGGATGCGCTCCCAAGGCTAGGTTGCAGGAGGCCATGGAGAAAATGAAGCCTTGGGAGCTGCCAGTTGACTAGTGCACTGGAAAAAACAGAGTAACCAAATGCTCCATTTCCCAGTCAATGCTGGACCAGTACACATGTCTGCAAGCAGAGACTTTGATGTAGGAAACTCCCTGGTGACCCCCAAGCAACAGCTGTAGGACCATCCACTTCTAACTCCCAGGAATGAACACCCTAAGAACTGTGTCATCTGTGGATAGGAGGAGGACCCATTCTAAGACCAAGAGGCGATGGTGCAAGATAAAGTAGCTATGAAGCATATCAGAAGTGTGCCCAGGAGAACGAGATGAGGAGGATGAACTGATAGACGATCCTTTGGCAGGATGCTACATCCGAATGAAAACATGCAAGCTCCCCTTGATCAAACTCCAGGAACGGACTGTAGGGCAGCCTGGGTAAGGTGTCTGCATTGGCATGGCGCCCAGTACAGTGAAAATGAATGTCATAGTAGTCTTTGGAGAAGAACAAGGCCCATCATTGCAACAAGTGGGCTGCCTTATTGGGGACCCAGGCATATGGACTGAATAACGAAACTGACAGCTTGTGTTCCATAATGAGTTGGAATTTAGTGCCATGCAAGGAAACATGAAATTTGATGACTGCATACATAATGGTCAAAGCCTCCATCTCGACCTGAGAGTAGTGGCATGTGCTGGACTCAAAGTTTTGAAGGGAAAGGCCAGTGGCTGCTCCAAGCAGTCTGCTTTTTGGTGGACAAGGTCTGCCCCACACCATACTGCAAGGTGTCCATAGCCAAAAGCAGTGGTTTGTTAGGATTTGATCACTAGTTCTTCAGATGGCAAATCCCTTTGTTGCACGCTTGAGACAAGATCAAGGAAGTACCCTTGTAGAGAAGAAGTTATAGAGGGTGCGCAATGGTGGACAGCTTGGGAATGAACCAGTGGCAGCAGGAAATTTTACCCAGGTAAGTCTGCAGTTTGTGCAACAATGAGGGACATGACAGGTCCACGGTGGCCTTGAACAGATTCACCAGGGGTTGGACACCCTGCCGTGATACTGTGTGGACCAGATACTCAAGACACGGTTAGAAGAATTCAGGCTTCTGGAGATTGCAACATGTACCCACAGCCCAACGTTTTTAAAAAAAGTGCTCGGAGATTGTGCAGGTGCTTTCTTGTAGTATGTCTGGTAACAGCAGAGTCATCCAGGCAGTTGAATTAGTGGAGAACAGTAGACGTGACCTACTCCAGACAGTGTGAAAAATTGTGGGGCATATACAAAGCCAAACATTAACCGTTGATATTAATACCAGCCGAAAGCATATTAAGAACCATGCTATGCTTGGACTCCTCACCCAAGGGAAACTGGTGATATGCGTCAGAAAGACCAAGTTTGGAGAATAATAGACCCCATGCTAAGTGTGTGAACAGCTCTTCCGAATGTGTCAACCATGGACTGTGAATTCATGGTGACCTTAAAACCACTACAGTCACAGTTTACCAGAGGGTTGCATCATGACAACAAGGGGTGTAGCCCACTCACGAGAGGAAATGGGAACCACAACCCTGAGATTAGAGGTGGTCCAGCTGCGCCTTGATCTGGAAGTGGAGAGCTATCAAAATCTGCCAAGCACAAAAAAATCTAGGACGAGCTGACTGATTCAATATTACGTGCACTTTAAAGTCTGTGGCGCACCCTAGGCCTTTCGCAAATATATCCTGAAATATTAAGAGTACAGAGATTGGAATGATTGATAGGCGTATCGACAGATACCAACTGTATGGTATCTGTGACTCTAAAGCCAAAGGCCTCATAGGCATCACACCTGAAAAGGTTTGTTGAACTAGCCTCATGAACGCCAATAAAAGTAATAGGCCACGTTACTGATCTACTAACAACGTCAGCTATGAATTGACCAAGCAAAAGGATTTGCTGTTTATCACATCCCCATAGGTGCCTGTTTACCAGCGACAGCAGAGGAGAGCCGAGATCTCAATATGTCTGGGCATTACGCAGGGAAACGGCAACGCCGGTGTTCATAGGCAGGAGTAGCTGCCACAAGAGAACCAAACCCTCGATAAAAAGTTTGTTGGACTCCTGATCGAGAATCGGTCTTTCTGTATATCTGTGTTATCTGATATAGCGTCCTGTGCCGTTGAGTGACAGAGTTCCACAGTGCGGTTTATCCTGACTCTTACAACAGACAGCCCAATGCTGGGGACACTCTGATCTATCATGTTGGGAGTAACAACATGTACCTGACAGCAACAGGGAGCAGCAGCTGGAATGCTGTTTAAATGCTGCATGGAAGCCACCGGATCGGCTGACTTGCACCACTTGTATGTCATCCTCCCTGGGCGCAGTGGACGCAGCTGGGCCACACTACCACTCCATGATGTCGCCCCATGCATCCAGCTGCCGACCAGCACCGTGTGAGACTTCATACCACTGGGAAATGGACAACATCTGTCGAGCGAAGGGTTTTCTAATTGCTGGACTTCCTTATCCAGGGCAGAATGGATTATAACATTGTGAACCATGACATCCGCATACAACTCTTTTGACTTGAACGTGACAAAACGGCACTAGCGACTAAAGCCATGTAGAGTCAAGACCCTGGCATGATAAGTCTGATGGAGCTATTACTTGCATTGGTAGAATTCAGCCCTAGTGGCCATGACGTGTGTGTGACAGCAATAATAGGAGGACAACAACGAGCATAAATTGACAAAGGGTAATGAATAAGGTTCCTAGAACAGCGCCAACTGCCGCAACACCTGATACGAAGCGGAAGAAATCTGTAACAGAAACAGTGGCAATATACCTCCGCATCTGTAACGAGGAAGTTCTGGAAATATTGCTATAGGCGGTGTTTGTATGCTTCCCAATCTTCTGCCGCCTCGTCAAACAGCAGGAAGGTGGAAAGAGCAATGCCAGCACAGCCTGCCACATAGCTATAACAAGTTCCGTCCATTGTTGCACCAACGTTTTAAGCAGAGCTCCCATGTCACAACCAAATGCGAAAACCAGCCACACACCGAAACACGTGAAAAATGACCCCATTCAATGCCAGTTTGTTCTTACTACAAGATCACACTGATAATAACAAATACAACAATTTATTACTTCAAGAATACTGGTACTGGAAAGCAACTGCCATGGAGGCACATAGGCCAAAAGTCAACATGAGACTGAGGGCTAGGGTGGCCAGGCCCGACTTTATCAGCTTTTGGTCAGTCTGTAGAGTGCACTACTAACTGATGATCTATATCCAATTTCAAAACTGGAAGAATCAATGTTTAAAGTAACTGGCAGTGTATGTTTTGCAAAACTAGATCTGAAGATATATATATACTCCACTTGAACTTTATCAGTACAACGGATTGTCTTTTGGGACTGCCAGGGCTATGTTCCACTGATACTTAGAACAGTTAATTGGGAAAGAATCTAAAACTGTTAACTACCTAGATAATATAATTTCCTCAGGAGAAAATACAAAATTTGAAATGTCTATTTAAGATTTTAAAAGCAGCCAATCTAAAATGAAACAAGGAAAAATGCACACTCCTGTGAGAAATCCATTACCTAAAACACATTCCACCAGAACAAAGAATCAGGCCAACAACCTGTAACAGAACAAGCAGGAATCTCCCAAACGCTCCTATTCCACATCTGCTACTAATTATTAATTTTTTCAGTTTAGGTACATTTTCTAAGTAAAATACATGTGGGAGGTGCTCAAAAATTTCAAAATCTTACCTAAGCTTTTCTCCATTTCAGTCCATTACCCGAGGTATTATTTTCAATGTGCTGATTCCAATTATGCATCACCTTGTTAATCAAATTATATGAATTACTGAAGCTTTTAATGCAGTATGGCTTTGCAGTGTGAACTAATATGTATTTATGGACATAGTGACACCATTAATTAGGAAGACTGGCATTTGCAACTCCTCATTACATGTCTGGTCTTTTTTTTTAACTAAAACGTATTCCAATTGGCCATGAAAATTACGAATTATCATTTTAAACCAGAAAAATTAAATAAAAGAATAATAAGAGCTGATGGACTAGAGTATTATATACAAAGTCGTAGGTGTCTTTATTCAAACAGTTTCATAAACCCAACGCACGTAGTGTTAACGTCTCTAGCGTCTGTGAGTCTTCGTGTTAGAGATTTTAGTGTCCGAGCTTTTAGCGTTTGAGTCTTGAGTATTCGCGTCTCTTAAGTTTATGTGCCACTGCGTGAAATAGTTAACTTCATTGGATGCCGGGCTAATTAAATTTCCGTTCGTTTGATTTATTGTCAAAAATACGAAAATTGACATAACTGAGGTAACATTAACATCCAGTGAACATCTCAATCGATAACAGATTGAAATCATTAATTCCGGTTTCAGAACTTCAGTCGTTGCCAAAGTTACAATCCAAACATTGCTTTGCAATTTGACTTTCGGTTACAGGCCCTGTTTGGATAGTCTAGCATAGACTGTGGTATCATGAAAAGTGAACCCCGTATTGGATTATCTCTGGACAATGACAATAATAATAATAATAATAATAACAGTTTGTTCCGTATTAATATTAAAAGGAATAATTTTCAACAGACAAAACGTTGCGCTATGTTAAATGAACCATGTGACCTTTGAAGGAATCAATTTGCTGTACATAAGCTACGCAAATCAAACAAATCAATCCATTTTGAAGCGCCAATCGGCCGACTATACTCCGTTCATCATAAGAACGTCCGCCCCCGATAGCTGAGTCGTTGCCGGCACGGTAGCTCAGCGTGTTCGGTCAGAGGGTTTAGCTACCCTCTGTAACAAAAAAAAATATGCGTGAACGGATCAATGAACAACCTGAACGAGTGTCATCGGACGTCCGCCACGAACAAATTCAACGAACAATATAGAACAAAATGAGATAAAAAAAAGTGGTCAGCGCGACAGAATGTCAATCCTAAGACCCCGGGTTCGATTCCCGGCTGGGTCGGAGTTTTCTCCACTGAGGGGCTGGGTGTTGTGTTGTCCCAATCATCATCATTTTCATCCACATCCACGTGCGAGTCGCCGAAGTGGCGTCAAATCGAAAGACTTGAACCCGGCGAACTGTCTACCCGACGGGAGGCCCTAGTCACACGGCATTTATTTATCATACGAATACACCTGATGTAAACAAACACAAACGCGATGATTGGTCAGAAGCCGTAGCACACGTACACTGGTGTTGTTACACTCTTAGAAGCAGTGTACGAGATATATTATTACTGAGTTATGTTAAATGAAACTTTATGATGTTGTTGTTGTTGTGGTCTTCAGTCCTGAGACTGGTTTGATGCAGCTCTCCATGCTACTCTATCCTGTGCAAGCTTCTTCATCTCCCAGTACCTACTGCAACCTACATCCTTCTGAATCTGCTTAGTGTATTCATCTCTTGGTCTCCCCCTACGATTTTTACCCTCCACGCTGCCCTCCAATACTAAATTGGTGATCCCTTGATGCCTCAGAACATGTCCTACCAACCGATCCCTTCTTCTAGTCAAGTTGTGCCACAAACTCGTCTTCTCCCCAATCCTATTCAGTATCTCCTCATTAGTTATGTGATCTACCCATCTAATCTTCAGCATTCTTCTGTAGCACCACATTTCGAAAGCTTCTATTCTCTTCTTGTCCAAACTATTTACCGTCCATGTTTCACTTCCATACATGGCTACACTCCATACAAATACTTTCAGAAATGACTTCCTGACACTTAAAACTATATTCGATGTTAACAAATTTCTCTTCTTCAGAAACGCTTTCCTTGCCATTGCCAGTCTACATTTTATATCCTCTCTACTTCGACCATCATCAGTTATTTTGCTCCCTAAATAGCAAAACTCCTTTACTACTTTAAGTGTCTCATTTCCTAATCTAGTACCCTCAACATCACCCGACTTAATTCGACTACATTCCATTATCCTTGTTTTGCTTTTGTTGATGTTCATCTTATATCCTCCCTTCAAGACACCATCCATTCCGTTCAACTGCTCTTCCAAGTCCTTTGCTGTCTCTGACAGAATTACAATGTCATCGGCGGACCTCAAGGTTTTTATTTCTTCTCCCTGGATTTTAATACCTATTCCGAATTTTTCTTTTCTTTCCTTTACTGCTTGCTCAATATACAGATTGAATAACATCGGGGAGAGGCTACAACCCTGTCTTACTCCCTTCCCAACCACTGCTTCCCTTTCATGTCCCTCGACTCTTATAACTGCCATCTGGTTTCTGTACAAATTGTAAATAGCCTTTCGCTCCCTGTATTTTACCCCTGCCACCTTTAGAATTTGAAAGAGAGTATTCCAGTCAACATAGTCAAAAGCTTTCTCTAAGTCTACAAATGCTAGAAACGTAGCTTTGCCTTTCCTTAATCTTTCTTCTAAGGTAAGTCGTAAGGTCAGTATTGCCTCACGTGTTCCAGTATTTCTACGGAATCCAAACTGATCTTCCCCGAGGTCGGCTTCTACTAGTTTTTCCATTCGTCTGTAAAGGATTCGTGTTAGTATTTTGCAGCTGTGGCTTATTAAACTGATTGTTCGGTAATTCTCACATCTGTCAACACCTGCTTTCTTTGGGATTGGAATTATTATATTCTTTTTGAAGTCTGAGGGTATTTCGCCTGTTTCATACATCTTGCTTACCAGATGGTAGAGTTTTGTCAGGACTGGCTCTCCCAAGGCCGTCAGTAGTTCGAATGGAATGTTGTCTACTCCGTGGGCCTTGTTTCGACTCAGGTCTTTCAGTGCTCTGTCAAACTCTTCACGCAGTATCGTATCTCCCATTTCATCTTCATCTACATCCTCTTCCATTTCCATAATATTGTTCTCAAGTGCATCGCCCTTGTATAGACCCTCTGTATTCTCCTTCCACCTTTCTGCTTTCCCTTCTTTGCTTAGAACTGGGTTTCCATCTGAGCTCTTGATGTTCATACAAGTGGTTCTCTTATCTCCAAAGGTCTCTTTAATTTTCCTGTAGGCAGTATCTATCTTACCCCTAGTGAGATAAGCCTGTACATCCTTACATTTGTCCTCCAGCCATCCCTGCTTAGCCATTTTGCACTTCCTGTCGATCTCATTTTTGAGACGTTTGTATTCCTTTTTGCCTGCTTCATTTACTGCATTTTTATATTTTCTCCTTTCATCAATTAAATTCAATATTTCTTCTGTTACCCAAGGATTTCTACTAGCCCTCGTCTTTTTACCTACTTGATCCTCTGCTGCCTTCACTACTTCATCCCTCAAAGCTACCCATTCTTCTTCTACTGTATTTCTTTCCCCCATTCCTGTCAATTGTTCCCTTATGCTCTCCCTGAAACTCTGTACAACCTCTGGTTCTTTCAGTTTATCCATGTCCCATCTCCTTAAATTCCCACCTTTTTGCAGTTTCTTCAGTTTTAATCTACAGGTCATAACCAATAGATTGTGGTCAGAGTTCATATCTGCCCCTGGAAATGTCTTACAATTTAAAACCTGGTTCCTAAATCTCTGTCTTACCATTATATAATCTATCTAATACCTTTTAGTATCTCCAGGGTTCTTCCATGTATACAGCCTTCTATCATGATTCTTAAACCAAGTGTTAGCTATGATTAAGTTGTGCTCTGTGCAAAATTCTACCAGGCGGCTTCCTCTTTCATTTCTTAGCCCCAATCCATATTCACCTACTACGTTTCCTTCTCTCCCTTTTCCTACACTCGAATTCCAGTCACCCATGACTATTAAATTTTCGTCTCCCTTCACTCTATCTGAATAATTTCTTTTATTTCATCATTCATTTCTTCAATTTCTTCGTCATCTGCAGAGCTAGTTGGCATATAAACTTGTACTACTGTAGTAGATGTGGGCTTCGTATCTATCTTGGCCACAATAATGCGTTCACTAAGCTGTTTGTAGTAGCTTACCCGCGTTCCTATTTTCCTATTCATTATTAAACCTACTCCTGCATTACCCCTATTTGACTTTGTGTTTATAACCCTGTAGTCACCTGACCAGAAGTCTTGTTCCTCCTGCCACCGAACTTCACTAATTCCCACTATATCTAACTTTAACCTATCCATTTCCCTTTTCAAATTTTCTAACCTACCTGCCCGATTAAGGGACCTGACATTCCACGCTCCGATCCGTAGAACGCCAGTTTTTTTTTCTCCTGATAACGACATCCTCTTGAGTAGTCCCCGCCCGGAGATCCGAATGGGGGACTATTTTACCTCCGGAATATTTTACCCAAGAGGATGCCATCATCATTTAATCATACAGTAAAGCTGCATGCCCTCGGGAAAAATTACGGCCGTAGTTTCTCCTTGCTTTCAGCCGTTCGCAGTACCAGCACAGCAAGGCCGTTTTGGTTATTGTTACAAGGCCAGATCAGTCAATCATCCAGACTGTTGCCCTTGCAACTACTGAAAAGGCTGCTGCTCCTCTTCAGGAACCACACGTTTGTCTGGCCTCTCAACAGATACCCCTCCGTTGTGGTTGTACCTACGGTACGGCTATCTGTATCGCTGAGGCACGCAAGCCTCCCCACCAACGGCAAGGTCCATGGTTCATGGGGGGGGGAACTTTATGATATTCAAATGTATAAACAGTCATCAACGTATTTCTTAATCACGCTTTAGCTATGTAGATTTTATTCCGAAAATCGTGTACAATCAGTCTCCGCACTGTTGTGCTCTGATTGTCGTGCGGTTAATACGCAGTGGGAAAATGGCTGAGGCTGCTTACTGTTCTGTAGTGAAACACGCGTGTGGAACACGGTTAAAACGTGCCGAGAAATAGGTTGTTCTTAATATTTTTCATATATTCACAGAGACTACCGGCTTGTTTTCGAGGGATTGTATTACATACAATTGAGACATGCAGTTAATTGTATGTTTAGCGGTATCTGTAGCGTAACAGTAGTTTATAGTTCGCTGAATCTAGACTTGCCTGGCTCAATTTTTTTTCTCGCTCAGTTTGAAATACTTATATCTCGTAATATCATTTTTATGAATAAGGACGTCTTCTTGTTTGTAACTACACATTGCACGCGAAATTCCTGTTTTCATTTCAAATATAAATTCTGAGGTATCGATATTTTGTGAGACTGTTAACTTAAGAAAAAATAACGGTTTAATTTTTGAAGAGAAAAATGAAAAATCAAATACTCTTTATTTTGACTATGTCTATTATTTTATACAACAGATGTAGATAAGTGGCGTAGAAACATGGAAAACAATAATTTTCATAGCATCGAGCACACCATACAAATGTCACATTTTTATATTTGCCACTGTACCATTACTATAGGAACCTAACAGAACGGATCTGGAGCCAAGTGAAGGGATTTGGCCCGAGAACTAATAATACCTCTAAGCTGGAAGACATACTGGATGGAACTAACGCATGCAGCTTCTTCACATGTTACTGCTGAACACTGGCGTGATATGGAACCGCACCTCGTAAAAGAAGAATGCGGCGACTGGGTGGCTTCGTGGATTCTGTTGTTGATCGACTCGTTATCAACGCAGCAGATGACAGTTCCAGAACTGAAACATATTTCTCGGATTCGGATAAGGAAGGGGGCGAATAGATTACCTGACCACTGACTGTAATTAATGCCTTCATTGCCGTCAGTAGTCAATAGTACGGTGAAATCCCTGCAGTCAGCCTTTGCATCACACATAGCTCGCTAAGAAAAATTACCCGGTGTTTAAGTTAGAAATTTTCGTCACTTTTGTTTGTAATTACGTGATTAATGTAAGGCGAGAACGAGGCATTTTATCCTTTCCATCTGATCACCTAAGAAGCGCACGGTAGTGCCGGAATTTGACCAAATATTATTTCATTCTTTTTAAAAATTAAATGACATTCGAAGGTATATTGTTTCTTTGCTAGTCTCCTTTTACGTCTGAACTGCAACTGCTCACACCGTTGCAGGTTAGTTGGGCCGCTGGCTGGCCAGTGCTGTTAAAGTTTAATGCGCCAGTAAAGCTGTTGCACCGCGTTATCGCTCAGTCTATGTGCGTATAACGCAGCATAAAACGTATACCTATGATCGTACTTGACTGTACTGGTCACAGCTTGGCTTCCGCTCCGCCTGACATGGCGTAATGTTTACATCAGGTTTATTCTTATGATGAACACAGTATAGTAACTGTTAATGAGCATCTCCGGTGGCAACCGATAAACAATACAGCAAGCCGATGGCAATAATTTGAATTTAAACTTATTGATCAACAATTATTGACTGGAGTTACACATAGTGTTGTGTCGCTTCACTTTCACGTTTCTCAATTAGGTGAAGAATACAGGCTGGGCATAGAAAGAGGACATTGCACTTTCGCTAATCATGGAAGTGTCAGTAGGCAGTAATAGGAGGCGTCACACATTCTAACTTTTCAGAAGAATTTTTCAACTTCTGTGAAACTATTAACTTACAAGATAATTCACATTATAGTTTGTGACCAGCAAAATCTTCAGCCTGGGACCAGTTAATATTCACGCAACACCTATGTGGGATCTTGAGAAACCATGGCTTACTTGGGTTGATAATCAAGTTCGTAGCCGATCTTTACAATGTTGACTTTTGCACAGATAAGCTGTGGCTCAGTATTGCCATGCTGAAACCCAAGTAAGTATTTTGTGTTCACAAATTTGATTTTTTTTCTTTTTTGCTGTGGAAATCTTTGTACTGTCTACATATGTCCAGCATGTAGGTGAGGATTATGTGATTCACTTTTCTCAATTAGTGACAGTGTCAGTTCTTTCGAATTGATTGATGTTGTTTTCTTCAAACTGGTATTGTGTAACACTTAACATTTAATCACGTCCTCGACTGTCTCAAAAACTCGAATATGTGCCCTGTTTACATAATTTACAGCCACTGTGTTCTGCAAATACTGTTCTAAAAAAGGGACTATAACTTCAATCAGTGATTATGCTGTTAATGGCTCTGAGCACTATGGGACTTAACAGCTATGGTCATCAGTCCCCTGCTGTTAATGCTTCATCAGTTTATTTAAAATGGAGGGCCGGAGATAACTCCTGATATAAAAAAAAATTGATGTGAAACTGAATTTGTGGTGTACATCATTTGCAAAATTACCAGAAACCAATTTACAGCTATTCTATAAGACTTCGATCTCTGAGACCCTGAGAGTGTAATGGACAATGCAGACAGGCACCGTGACAGCAACTCTACCACATTGAAGTAATCAAGAATCTTCTTGCTCCCAAGGATCTGAAATAATTATGTACTAATCTAGGCCACACTGGCTACAAAATGTTCACTTCACATACATAAGTAAACTGCTTCACTAACTCTCATAAAAAGGAACAAATTGGATCTGGAACAATGAATGCCAACGCCATTCTGACAAATTAAAACAAAATTTATTGGATGCCAAATGTCTAACCACATACCATCCAACTATAATGTTTACTATTGCAGCAGATGATTCTGAATATGGAACCAGTGCAGTCTTTTAACATAGATTGTTAATTGTAACGTGATTTACAAAGGCTGATCACATTCGCATCCAAACTACTGACAATTACTCAAAGGAATTATAGTCGAACTGAAAAAGAAGCTCTTGCTACAGTCTTTGTTGTCAAAACGTTCCATGAATACATTTACAGTGAAAGATTCATTCTACGTAGAAAGCGTATATATAGGCTTTCTACGCCTACTTACAGATCACAAGCCAACGATAACTATATTTGGACCAAATAATAATGTTTCCTCCTGAGTCGCTCAAAGCTTACAGTAATGAGTAAGGCATTTATCAAATATGGATATGAAACATTTTACAGTTCTATCTCTCAATACATCAGTGTAGACTTGCTTTCGCAATGCCAATAGAGCAGGATAAAAATTTCAATTCATTTGCTAATGTATGTCCTGTTTTGGACATCATCAGTCAAGACACCATTGAAAATGTTCCATTAAATGCCAACTCAATAGCAGAACTTGAGCCAATTGATCCTGCATTACCCAAAATAAAATAACAATCAGAGAGGTCTTCAGATAAAAAGTTAATCAGTCAACTAGGAATTAAATTACGTTGGCACAGGAAAAAAGCTGTCTTTGTCTACAAAGGTGCATTCTGGAATATTCAGAATCAGGAAAGCCACAAATGGTGATTACAGAAGTGCTAAAACTGAAAGTGCTTCTCACCAATGCTACTGGGGCATTGTACATACCAAACACATCACTAGAAATCATTGCTGTTAAAGAGACATTGACAATGACGTAGGGGTGACACATGCAAAATATTACTTATAGCAGCTACCACTCAGCTTCCCCAAAGCAATATTCTCCGTGGCTACAGGTATCAGAATCCTGGTCAAATTTACATAAAAACCATGTTTGACCATTTTTAGGAAGCTACTGTAGTGACTGTTTTCTAAATCTCTGTATGTGATACAAATGTCAACTATAATTTCGGTGAAAACAATCCAAGCTCTGTCAAGAATTTTCTGAGTCAAAGGGTTGCTGAATTCGGTAGTCACAGACAATAACACTTACATTCTGTTGCAGGATTTCAAACTTTTCTATGACTGAAATGGGATATTACATTTCAAAATTACACCATTTCACCATGAAGCAAAAGGTTTCACTGAAAGATTTAAAAGTGCCTTTGAATCTCACGTTACAAAGCTGACGTACGGTAAGAATAATACATTGTTAATTCACCTTTCACAGTAAAGAGCCACACCACATAAAACAAAATCTCCAGTGGAAAAACTGCATGAAAGACTTACTCTACACTAATTTAAATACTACATTCACTCATACACCCACAGACAGAATAGAGCCAGTACTTGAGAACATGTTTTCAGAGTCAGTGATAAAATTCTCTTTACGATGAAGAAAAATGGAAAGAAATCGTGGGCCCTAGCCAATATTGTACAACAGGTCAGAAACATAATGTGCAGAGCAAACTAATAATGGTATTATAACACAATAAAGAAACCAAACGAAGCTGCACCAAGCGCATACTATCTTGATAGAACTCCTATGCTATTTTCTTTCACAGGTTCACACAACTATGAGGCAGCCAGACATACTGGCGATCTATAGTTGCAGCCATCAGTCATTCCTGACTCCACGACCATTAGTGGAGCCTACTTGCAGCAAATTGATAATGCTCAGATGGAGGTGGACATAACGACTCACACCACAGATGAAGATATTCATGTCGACATGGTAGATCAGCTTTACAGACCACTCCCTCACCTGGCTTTTGAGCACAGCTTTCCTAGGGTGTCATGGGCAAATGCCAGGGGGAGCGACAAGAGTGCATATTGGCAAGCCCTGGAAAACATGAAATTAATGAAGCGAGATTCATCAGTTTTGCCCTCACCCCTTCCTCCAGGGGAGGGATTCTGCGTCCTCTGGAAGATATGGAACACATCCATTCAAAAAAGAGCATGGAGCTGCCTAGTATTCTGCGGCAACTAAGGTCGGCATCCAGAGAGGGGGCAACAAGGCAAGGCCTGTTTTATGCTTCTACCATATGTCATTCAAATAGTTCCCATGTAGGTATCCACTGGACAACTGTGGATAGGAGTGGACACACAGCTTCCCCCAGCACCAGGACCATATCAAAAGCCACCACCAAGAAGACCTCAACTGAACATTCTACATGTGATTGTAGATATCATTTACAGGATTCAGGAATAGACCAAAGTTAAAGCGAACACTGAAAAATTTAGATTAGGAAATTCTCCATCCAATCCAGATAACGACTGCTGTATGAAACAAGGGGTGTCAGTGTAAGATCGAAAGAAATGCCACCCACAAGGGAGAGTATTAAAATCCTAATGGTTAATAGCCGAAGCATTTGCAACAAAGTGCCAGAGTTTGAAGCGCTCTTGAAAAGCAGTGAAGCTCATATAATATTAGGTACAGAAAGCTGGTTGAAACATAAAATTGATAGCAGTGAGATTTTTGGGGAAAACTTGAGCTCTATCAAAAGGAAAGAAAAATCGTAAATGAAGGCGGTGTATTCATAGCAGACGAGCAACTGAGATCCACCAAGACAGAAATTGAAGCTGCATGTGAGATTGTTTGAGCAGGACTCAGCATCAGGGGTAGGCATAAAATTATAACTGGATCTTTACATTTCCCACCAGACTCATCTCGTTGTATAATTGAAAACTTTAGAGAAAACCTCAGTTCACTTCTCCAATAACTACTGTAGCGGAGAACTGCCCCAATTTAATTCTCATACCACTGAAATGACCAATGATTTTAGTATCAGTGTCAGTGGTGTCGAGAAACAGTTAAAAAATTGACCAAAGCTCCAGGACTTGATGGAATTTGAAGACTGGCTTTAAATGAGGATAGGAATACATAGTGATTGTGAGGATAAGACCCGAATAATTACTGCACACACAGAGGCATTCAAACAGCCATTCTTCCCGTGCTCCATATGTTAATGGAATGGGAAGAAACCCTAATAACTGATATAGTGGGGTGTACGCTCTAACATACACCTAACGGTGTTTTGCAGAGGATAGATGTAGATTATTACACACCATCTTCTTACTACAGTTAAGTATTTGTGAAGTTTCTTTTAGTAAATTATTGTAAATTGCTGCTGACCTGCCCAGACAGCAATACACAGTAGGATGCCCCTTCTGGGATCAGGGAGGTGCTCCAGCAGATTAACGATGAGAGCTGGAGTCCAGGGCAGTTTGGATGCGGTTTTTAGGCTGTTTCCCGCTGTCCATCAGGTGAACACCAGGCTGGTATCCACATCCCACCTCACTTACACATTTTTAAACATTTAGCAAAATGTTCACATACTTTCACACGGAATAACGCTAGACACAGACAGTGGGGGACACAAATTCCATACAGAGGGGAAGAGGGCAAGGGGTGGCAACAGGAAGAGCATCCTGCCACTCTCTACCAACAACATTGCCAAATCCAATAATTAATATGCCAACCCCATGAAGATACGGGATAAAGACCAAGAAAAAGAAAAAAAAAAGATTGTAAGCTGTTGCCAATTTGTGCTGGCGTCATTTTTCATAGATATTGCGTAAGCCTGCTTGGCCCTGTGACATGGTTGTATAGCAGCAGTGTGCAAGCAAGCTACCTCATAACAGCAACTACTTTCAGTGGTAAGGGGTTCTCTTCCTACCACATTTATATATTTGACACCAAGAGTATTTGGTGAATAAAACATGGGGCTTCTAATTTTATAGAGAAAGAAATATATAGACAACTGTTTCTGTGTTTTATATGTTCATACAATAATAACAAGACAATGCATAAAAGTGTTGCCATTATTTAAGTAAAAACAGTTCTACTATTTTATCATAAGAAAAATGTATATTAATTTCAAATTGCAAAGAGTCCAAATTTCTTTGATCTCCAACCATAAAAATTTCTGGTTGATAGCAAGATGTGGCACATAGAATAACATTTTCCAAAGTTGTTTGTTGGAGATGGTTTTGAATAACCTAAGTCAAAGAAGCAAATCCTGAGCATTTTCAAAATACAAACAAATATGGCTAGGACATGGAATATAGTCTAGCACAATATGTATGGGATTTGGCTGCTGATAAGCTCACTGATTTACTAATAGCTTTGGAGAGTTGAAGAACACACTGAAGTTGGCATCAGAAACAACAAATGCCAAGTGTGGTCCGGCAAAGACAATACTGACATGTGAAAATATTATAAGCCATTATCTTAAGGCCGGTCATAGATATCGATAAAAATAATCTCAGTGCAGTGATAAAAGAAGGCAACCGTTATCACCTGTGAGATTGTTGCTTTTCATCTTATCTGCTGAAGACATACTTTTAATTTATGAGGAACATCTTTAATGAGCAGAAGCAGAAGAGTATTTCACAATCCAGCGCCATATGTATAACATGTATGAAATGTAGTGGTCTGCCCTCTTTGTTGTTCACAAAACAATGATTCAACAATGTTCTCAGAAAAATATCTCTGGCTGATATTTGTGTGTGCCTATAACTCTAGGAATTCAGTGTTGAAATTCTTTTGACTTCCAGGTATTTACATCATCATTGTTCACATTTAAAGTGCAACCCATGTTATCAAATTTACTTTACTGTTCTTGTATTTGGTTCTCAAATATATTGTCAGAGACGTCTGCTGAGGTTGCAGGCCACATTAATAAACAGAACTGAATGACTGCATCATCACTGTACCTACCGGGTGATCAAAAAGTCAGTATAAATTTGAAAACTGAATAAATCACGGAATAATGTTGATAGAGAGGTACAAATTGACACACATGCTTTGAATGACATGGGGTTTTATTAGAACCAAAAAAACAACAAAGTTCACAAAATGTCCGACAGATGGCGCTCGACAGCAAAACGTCAGTGACAGCGCACGACAATCGTGTATAAAACGAGCTGTAATGAGAGAGAGAAACAGATGCGCCAGCAATCGCAGCATGTTGACGTTACCTGAAAAGGCGCTTTTAGTGAAGCTGCATTATCAGAATAGGGAATGTACTAGTTCAGCGTTACGATCCTATCGCCATAGGAAGGGGTTTCGAACGGGTAAAGATCCGTTGACAAATGCAGCTGTTACGAGAATGATTTCGAAGTTCGAAGCCACGGGTTGTTTAGACGATAGACCCCATAGTGGCCGACCGAGCACAAGGCGTAATGCTGCTGAGACAGTTCAGGAAGAAATGGAGACTACAGAGGGTTCGTCTATGCTCGGGGAAGTCAGCGCTCGTGCAGTCGCACGACGCACCGGCATTCCATACACTACTGTTCTGCTGTCACTTAGGCGTACCCTCCGATGCTATCCGTACAAAATCCATCGGCATCATGAACTTTTACCTGGCGATTTAGTGAAGCGGAGGGCATTTGCGGTGTAGCCGTTTCAAAAGATGGCGGAAGATGACGATTGGTTGAGTAACGTGTTGTGGAACGATGAAGCTCATTTCACGCTCCGAGGGTCTGTCAACGCCCACAACTGCAGAATTTGGGCTACCGAACATCCTAGAACTGTCGTGGAAACTCTATTGCACGACGAGAAAGTCACGGTATGGGTTGGATTTACCACATCTACCGTTATCGGGCCTTTTTTCTTCGAGGAAATGTGCGATTCTGGTTTTGTAACTGCTACCGTGACGGGTGAGAGGTACGCCGATATATTACAGAATCGCATCATCCCCAGCCTGGCTGATAAACACCTGCTGGAACGTACGATGTTTATGCAGGATGGCGCTCCACCCCATATTGCTAGACGCGTGTAAGATCTCTTGCGCGCGTCGTTTGGTGATGGTCGTGTGCTCAGCCGCCACTTTCGTCATGCTTGGCCTCCCAGGTCCCCAGACCTCAGTCTGTGCGATTGTTGGCTTTGGGGTTACCTAAAGTCGCAAGTGTATCGTGATCTACCGACATCTCTAGGGATGCTGAAAGACAACATCCGACGCCAATGCCTCACCATAACTCCGGACATGCTTTACAGTGCTGTTCACAACATTATTCCTCGACTATAGCTATTGTTGAGGAATGATGGTGGACATACTGAGCATTTCCTACACAGAACATCATCTTTGCTTTGTCTTACTTTTTTATGCTAATTATTGCCATTCTGATCAAATGAAGCGCCATCTGTCGGACATTTTTTGAACTTTTGTATTTTTTTTTTTTGTTCTAATAAAACCCCATTCATTCCAAGCATGTGTGTCAATTTGTACCTCTCTATTTACATTATTCCGTGATTTATTCAGTTTTCAAATTTATACTGACTTTTTGATCAGCTGGTATATATGAACGAGGTGATGTGACAAATGCCATTGTGAGATTGACACTTTATAATGTTGAGTTATATGAATATAATACAGTGGATTTATTACAAGTTCCAGATAGTAACATACCATATCTGAGAACTTAATTTTCATCTTTAAGTACAGTCTACATCATTTTGCATCTAATAAGATAGATGTTTCCCATATGAAGGTATTGATCTAGATTTGACATAATTTTTCTATATCGGTTTAGGCAAAATTTGAGATGATTTATGTCATATGGTATGGTCAGTTTATATCACCAGCTATGAGATACTTGAGCTGGCAACATCTGTAATGATCTTGACATTGATGTAAGTTTAAACTCAAAGGTTCTGTCACTTGATGTCCGAATAATGTGTGAGTGATGCTGAAGATAAAATTTCAATAGAAAAGGTGTGTGATATCCAGACATTAATAGCCCTTTCTGCTAAAGGTCTCACAAAGGTCTTCACAGATTGGCACTATCTCCCATACCTAATCTGCAAACAGATTTCCCATGCCATAGTCCGCAGCTCGTGGTCGTGCGGTAGCGTTCTCGCTTCCCGCGCCCGGGTTCGATTCCCGGCGGGGTCAGGGATTTTCTCTGCCTCGTGATGACTGGGTGTTGTGTGCTGTCCTTAGGTTAGTTAGGTTTAAGTAGTTCTAAGTTCTAGGGGACTGATGACCATAGATGTTAAGTCCCATAGTGCTCAGAGCCATTTGAACCATTTGAACCCATGCCATATCCTCACACACCCTTAATGCTCCCAATACCCCCAAGAACCAGCTGCAAAGGAGCCTCCCTGTTATCACCCAATATTATCCGAAACTGTATCAGCTGGACCACATCCTTTGCACGTTATTCAACAATCTGTTATCATGTCCAGCAGACATAAGGGACATTCTACTACAGCAATATGGGCTCAAGCTGGGATCCAGCGCAAAAATTCAGTCGCTTGCCTTTCCAGTGGCTCTACAACCACAACCTGGGCACTGGAGCAACATCTCGTGTTTGAAACATTTCAGCAGCACTTGGCAGGCTGCGTAGATGACGTAAGCCGCAACAAGACTTGACTCTCCCTATCATGTATAAAAGATAGCTGTGTGATCATGCTGTGCATGAGGGCTTGATGCAGTATGGGTTCAAGCACTCTCTGCTTTGTTTTGGTTTTTGCTGTGAGGAAGCCACCATTTTTGGTCCTCCCATTCGGACCAGCTGTTGGGTGAGGGAGGACAGCTGGGGAAAGGGGAGGGGGGGGGGCGGCAGCCAAGCCTCAACGGGCTTGGGATTAAACTAAGGTCCTCTCAACCCTGAGGGCCTAGTGTCCAACAGCCCCAGTTACCACTCTTCAGCTACTGGTCTTGGGTCTGACGCTGGACAAAATTGCTGACCATCGCTGGCCTGAGTATTAGCTCACTCTGCCACAGTTATGAGAGCACAGGTGCCATCTCCTGACACTGCATAGTGAGGCAGCTGGAAACTGCTGGTAGTGAAGTCAGTGCCAAGCTGCATGGCGGCCGATTTAAATACCCTCCGCCCGCGGCGCGCTCCCTCTACTGTCCGCGCCCCGCGCCACGGTCGCGCGGTGGAACAGATTGCGACGGCGTCTGAGATGACGTCGGAGTGATGGCTCTGTCCACCGTGGTCGTCACAACTATATGTTTGCTCGATTTACTCTTGATTGACCCAATCGCTGGTTCCCAAGCCTCGCTAAGATTATAGCCATAGTCACGGTTTATGAGGTCGTCATTGGTGAGAATTTCGATGGCCTCTCTAACAACGCTGTCCCAGTATCTCGACGTCTGTACCAGAATCCTCGTGCGTTCATACTCCATAGCGTGATTTTCCGACAAACAATGTTCAGCGACCGCCGACATGCTCGGATACATCAGTCGAGTGTGCCTCTGGTGTTCACGGCATCGATCCTCGACGGTACGCATCGTCTGACCAATATACGACTTGCCACATTGACACGGAATCTGGTACACGCCGGCCTTCCTCAAACCGAGGTCATCTTTGGCGCTCCCCATCAGTGCACGAGTTTTATTCGGAGGACAAAACACAGTTCCGACCAGGTGTTTCTTCAAAATGCGGGCGATTTTCCCCGAGAGTGCGCTTGTATATGGAATAAACGCAGTGCCTACCTCCTCCCTCGTGATTTCATCCATCTCCACATGTTGTGCTGTAGTGGTTGGGTGGAGCGTACGTTGAATCTGCCACTCTGAGTACCAATTTTTTCGAAATACAGTTCTCAGATGTTCCAATTCCTGGGGTAGACTCTCTGCGTCAGAGATAGTGCGCGCCCTATGTACTAGAGTTTTAAGTACCCCATTCCTCTGTGAAGGGTGGTGGCAGCTGTCTGCGTGCAAATACAAATCAGTGTGCGTTGTTCTCCGATACATCCCATGACCTAGGGTGCCGTCAGCCCTTCTCTTGACCAAGACGTCAAGGAGAGGTAATTTACCCTCCGTTTCAGTCTCCATAGGGAAGTTGATGTTGGGGTGTACGGAGTTTAGATGTGTAAGGAAGTCAAGGAGTTTATCCATACCATGTGGCCAGATGACGAACGTGTCGTCCACATAACGGAAAAAGCAAGTAGGTGTCCATTCGGATGACGACAGGGCTTCCTCCTCGAAGTTCTCCATGTACAAATTCGCTACCACCGGTGAGAGTGGGCTACCCATGGCGACTCCCTCCGTTTGTTCGTAGTATTCTCCATTAAAAAGAAAATACGTGGAAGTCAAGACATGCCTAAAAAGTTCAGTGGTCTACTCGTCAAACTTCTGACTAATCAATTCTAGTGACTCTCGCAGGGGTACCCTCGTAAACAAGGAAACGACGTCAAAACTCACCATGGTATCTGAATCATCCAACCTGAAGCTATCAAGGCGTTTAACAAAATCCACGGAATCACGGATGTGATGGGGGAATTTACCCATATAAGGACTTAATATTCCCTTCAGGTATTTGGCCAACAGATATGTAGGTGCCCTGATGTTGCTGACAATGTGGCGTAATGGTACCCCCTCTTTGTGAACCTTCGGAGTCCATATAGTCTAGGCGGTACTGGACCTTGGGGTAACAATTTCTTAGCGTCACCCTCCGGTAAATCTGCATCCTTGAGAAGCGACCTCGTCTTGTTCTCCACGTTCTTTGTAGGGTCAACGTTGATCTTCCGGTAGGAATCGTCATTTAGCAGGCTCTGCATCTTATCAGTGTAGTCCTTATGGGAGACAACAACTGTAGCATTGCCTTTGTCAGCCGGTAAGACAACAATTTCAGAGCGCTCCCTCAGATCACGAATGGCCGCCCTCTCCTTACTGGTGATATTTGACTTCGTCGGCTTGGATTTCGTCAACGCACGACAAGTTTCACAACGTATTTCCTCAGCTGATTTAGGCGGAAGTCGAGCTGCAACCTGTTCAACAGCACTAACAATTTCTGCGACCGAAGTGAACTTGGGGGTGGGAGCGAAGTTGAGACCTTTCTGCAAAACCGAGACCGCATCATCACTTAACACCATGCCACTCAAATTGATGACAGTCTTGCCCGGAACCTGCACAGATGGTTTGTCAAGGAGACGTGAGAACTTAGCTGTTTGACGTCCCGTTGCCTTCTTATGGGCGGAATCAGCTGCAACCCAGGTGACACGATCAATCCAATCCCAGGAAAAAGAAGTGAAATTACTAGCCAGTTGCAAATGTAGTTTGAGTAATTCCTGTGAGATAAACTCCAGGCTCCGGGGGTGAATTGCACTCTCTCACGTACCAATGCGAGGCTGGCACGTTTCTTGATTCTCTTAGCTGCTGCAGAATCGATGTGATGCATAACCTTAGCAAAATTTGGAACAACATTCTCGGAACGACAACTCTTTAGAAAGGCAAGAGTACTTAGCAAACGACATCTACGGTGGCGCATCTTTTCAAATTTCTTCATGCTGCGGTACATCTCCTCCCCGTAAAGGTGTATGATGTGATTCTTGAGTTTCTCCCGGCGTATTTGATAATCAAAATATCCACGGGTGTACTGCCGGTCTACAGTGTCCAACTCGACTGATGTATCCGAGCAAGTCGGCGGTCGCTGAACACTGTTTGTCGGAAAATCACGCTATGGAGTATGAACGCACGAGGATTCTGGTACAGACGTCGAGATACTGGGGCAGTGTTGTTAGAGAGGCCATCGAAATTCGCACCAATGACGACCTCATAAACCGTGACTGTGGCTATAACCTTGGCAAGGCTTGGGAACCAGCGATTGGGTTAATCAAGAGTAAATCGAGCAAACGTATAGTTGTGACGACCACGGTGGACAGAGCCATCACTCCGACGTCATCTCAGACGCCGTCGCAATCTGTTCCACCGCGCGACCGTGGCGCGGGGCGCGGACAGCGGAGGGAGTGCGCCGCGGGCGGAGGGTATTTAAATCGGCCGCCGCCGCGACCGAACCCAGTTCCCTCTGAGCAGCCATAGCGTACGGATCTCCGTGCCGGCACGTTCACAGGACCTCAGTCCATCAGTTCACCTGATGATGGCGACAAGTATGATCGCCGAAATATTGTGCCCGTTGGACACTGTAGCCCAGCAGTACACCCGTGGATATTTTGATTATCAAATACCCCGGGAGAAACTCAAGAATTAAATATTCCCTATTTTATAGTCGCTGTTTTAGCACATTAATTGTTGACGGTAGTGTCTGTACAGAACTTTAAATCCTTGGTCGGACGTAACGTTCTCCAAAAGTGTCCGCAATTCACATTTGACATTAAAAATTAAATTTTCGGTGATGTTTATAACATCAGTGCAGTGATCATTTAGGCTAGTGCTACTCTAATTTCCTATTACCTTTTCGGAGTGATGATATTTTTATTAGTAACGCCACTTGGAAAACGTCATTTACACCCAGTAAGTAACTGTATGAACGAAGGACTTTTAAACAATAATAGCACAGTTAATTCTCAAAATAATGTAGGCACCTTTATCTGCTTTTGAGGATCTTTATCTGCTTTTGAGGAAGGTTGGCGCAATTTTTATGCCAATACGCATTTGATTCTTGTGGTAAACTGACTTTATGAAATTTTGTAAGTAATATAATCATGATTTCTAACTTTCTGATTTCTAATCTATCATAAATAGTTTCGCATATAAGCCAAGTTGTCTTGCCGTCTTGTAGGACAAATTGAATGCCCCCGCCCCCTACATCTACATTTATTATGTAAATCTCATTCGTTGTGCCAATTATACATAACTTGCAGTTTTCACATATTACACTGTCTGACACATACGATTTTTTTGATGTCGTTAGGCTGCGTTGTTAATATCAGAATTAACATCTAAAATGAGTTCGTTTTAGTTACGTACCAACACGCGTTGGAAAGGAATTGACCTAATTTTAGTGCGATTTCCGGCTCACAGTCGAGGAGAAATGTAATTTTACTGCGATTTACGGCTTGCATTCGAAGATAAGCTTTCGTACGATACCTGCAGTGTGCTGTTGTTCAGTCAGTGGCGAGTATCTGATATGTTTTTTGGGGGGGAGGGGGGGGCGGTTGGGGGCAAGATTAATGTAAAAATAACGAATTTTAAGTAGACAGTTTTGCTGCTCATACGCAGAGGATAATTTGCGCTTAAGCCCCTTTCACTTTACAGAGATCAAGCTTTTTAATTGTTCGCATGAAATCATAAAAAATATAGCTGTTTAAAAAAAACAAATGATGACAAGATCTGGGTTATTATTGCTTCGCTATTACGGTTGTCCAGCGACTCGCCGTGTTTACTTTCTGCTTTTATAATTACAAGATACCGATTAGCGCGTCAACGTCGAATTCAAAAATGTACCGCACATTGACATGGTAGTCGGCACCTTGTGAATATAACAGCGTCGAGGAAATTAAGCGAGTCGCTGGATAACCAACATAGCGAGACAATAATACCACCGGTATATTTCAAACATTAGTCAAGATTTTAAGAATGTCTCATCAACAAACACTTATCCAAATGAAAAGAGTGAAAATGCGATTTAAGCTACTGGTATGGAGATATTTCAACCAACAGAACTTAATCACAAAACTTTTTGTCTCATAGATTCAGCTCAGACGAGGCTAAGATATACGGCATTTGAACCATATCTCTTAAAACCTCTTTCAGGAATTCCTTGTAGAGAAATCAGCTTACATTTTTACAATTACCTAAAGACAAATAACATGTTACGAACGATGAATATTGATAACAAATCAAGTTTGTTTTTGGATTTAACGAGTATTTTCGTATATTCCCTTGCGCTTACGGTATGAAATTGTTTTTTTTAAATCCATTATGCATGTACACGTCATACAAAAACAGCTGGACGATGAGAAACAGAAATCTGTCACGTCAACTTACGGAAGGTTCACGGAAGCTAGCCTGAAAGCTACACCATTTTCTGAGACGGTACGGGCAACAACTGTGAATATGTCAATACAAATGACACCAACAACTGTGACTATGTTATGCATCCTAAACCGTGTGAAAACACGTTCCATACAGTAACAAACAGTCATCTCGGTGCACGTGAAACAGAAATAAGTGCAGGGAAGACTGAAACATATACTTAAAGCAGTACAAACATACATGCGCAAGTGACCACAATGTTAAGTACGCAGAATGTGAAGAAGACAATAACACCTGAAATGATCAGTAACTCTTGTAGAGAGAATTTTAAAGGGGGAGGAACATGTATATATGTGAAGCAAGGAACTGAATGTAAAGAAATTAAACTCAATAAGATAAAACACATTGAAAAAGAGTTCGAATACAGTATGTGCAAACTTATAGAACCCAAAATAATTATTGTTCCCCGTCAGGAAACTTTATGACGTTTTTAGACTCTTGTAGAGAGAATTTTAAAGGGGGAGGAACATGTATATATGTGAAGCAGGGAACTGAATGTAAAGAAATTAAACTCAATAAGATAAAACACATTGAAAAAGAGTTCGAATACAGTATGTGCAAACTTATAGAACCCAAAATAATTATTGTTCCCCATCAGGAAACTTTATGACGTTTTTAGACAGTGTTGAAAGACCTTTTAGTGAATTAAGACATTTTACAGAGAGCATTATTGTACTTGGTGATTTCAATGTCAACTTTAAAATGAACTGTCAAAAAGTATCAAAACCAAATAATTTGTTACATTCACAAAATTTTGCACCACCTATCCATGAATGCACTAGATATGAAAAACACTCTGAAACGATAATATATCAAATATTTTTTGGCTTGCAAAAGCTAGATCATGTTATTGAAGTAATTGACACAGAGTTCTCAGACTACAAAGCAATAAAACTCTGTATAAATAATGTACTGGGCACAAATTCTAGAATACATGAGAAATATATCTACAGAAGATATATCAATGAGGACATTATTAGGGTTTTTAATTATTTATTAAAAAACTCAGACTGATCTCTATAGATCATAATGAAGTAAACTGTGGGGTGTTTTTAGATTTATCAAAGGCATTTGATGTTATTCATCATGAATTACTGCTTGAGAAACTATATTGCTATGGTGTATGTGGTACTGTTCACAGCTGGTTTAAATCATACCTGTCAGACAGATACCAGAAAGTAGAAATAGTTCACAAAGGAACCTCTTACTTTTCAGAATATAAGAAAGTAATGGAGTGCCACAAGGTTCTGTGCTGGGACCCCTCTTGTTCTTGATTTTCATAAATGACCTACCAAACTGTTTAAAACTAGCTAATGCTGTATTGCATGTGGACGATACAGGTCTTTTTATTAAAGCTCAAAATGAGACTGACTTGCAACACAAAGTAGAAACAACAAAAGAAGAAGCAGGAAAATGGTTTAGAGATAACTATTTATTTGTAAATGAGAAAAAAAAAACAGTATGGATGAATTTTAGCCACGCATCGAATAAAGTAAAGCCCAATATAGTTCTGAAACTTTGTGAACAGAAGATTTTACAAACTTCAAACACAAAATTTTTAGGTATTCAGTTAGACGAGCATCTAAAGTGGGATAAACATATTGAAATGCCCAATAAAAAGCTAAGTAAATGCTGCTATATACTCAGAATGCTGAAAAACTGCTGCAGTGAAAAAACAGTAATATGTGCTTATTATGCTCTTATGCATAGTCTATTGCGGTATGGTGTCTTATTTTGGGGTAATTCAAGCCTGGCAAACCGGTCATTCATTATCCAAAAACGAGCATTAAGAATAATGAAAGGGGCTGCACCAAGAGAGCCCTACAGGGCAATTTTCAAAGAACTTCAAATAATGTCGCTTCCATCTTTGTATATCTATGAAAGTATCTGCTTTTTCAAATCTCACCCCCAATTTTCTTCTTTAAATAGTGAGTGCCATGACTACCCAACAAGACACAGGAATTACTTCCACAGAGAAACACACAAAACAGCCCAATACCACAAAATTGCAATATATCACTCCAGAATACTTTTCAATGCTCTTCCCTTAAGTATCAAAAAGATATAAAAGTTTTACATTTTTAAAAATGAGCTTAAAAATGTTATTAAGAGAATGTTTTTACAGTGTTACAGAGTACATGGATTTTCAGAACATAGTGACATAGTGGTCAATGATAATGATAATTCATATTTGAACAAATATATGAAAATAGTCTGCCTGTATGCAGTATAATTAATTAATTATTGTTTGTTCTGTTATTCATACTGGTCAATGATAATGATAATTCATATTTGAACAAATGTATGAAAATAGTCTGCCTGTACACGCTAAAGTTAATGAATTATTGTTTGTTCTGTTATTCTCTACTATAGTGGTCTATGATAATGATAATTCATATCTGAAAAACAAATGTATGAAAATAGTATGCACTATAAATAATTAATTATTGTTTGTTTTGTTATTATCTACTATACGCTGCACGAGATATTTATTTATATATGTTTTACCACTGTAGGCCTATGTTATTAATTTACTGTATAATTACAAACTCATATAATGTAACATGACAACTCCTATATCATTGTATATGATAAAATGAATGCTCAATAAATAACAAATAACAGATAACTGAAAGGAACGCAAACAAACGGGAGCGGAGAGGGAAGTGTGAATTGGCCTACATTCCGAACGTGGTAGAATAGTGCGCATACGCGCATGTGGCCTGGGCGGAGCACGACTCGTACCGAATCAACCCGAACTGGCACGAACTTCACACCACTAACACCCCACTCCCTTCACTAATACAGTGAAGTATGGCTGTCTACCACAGCAATACCTTCATGCATCATTCATTAACATAATTCATATACCGTACTTTTCTCGTTATATTCATTATTTCTGGATGGGAGGGAACAGCTCCCCCCCCCCCCTTATATACGCCGCTGTGCACAGTAACACATGATCACCAGCCATCACTGGCTATATCATGATGTAGCAGCGCATTCAAGGAGAGGTGGCTTCCGTAACAGACGATTAACAATACAGAAACATTTTGTCACGTTTTTTACTGGTTGCTTATCATCTCCAGTACATCACCAGTAGTCACCCTGTTAAACCCAACCGCATATGGATGCAACGTCAGCCAAATCGAATCCACATTTTCCAACAAATTGGCTACACTATTTACTACTGTTAAAACAAGACAGTAAATACATTCCGTATTACATTAACATACATTAAATTGGTTTCCTATTTAGATAGATTAATTGACTCCGCCTTACTGGCTCTCTTGCCAATTGTAACCTAAATTAATAAACTCTTCGTAAAAATTAAGAGACATTGCGTAGCGTTATCAACCATGGTCTGAATATAGTCACTTATACGCCAGGAAAATTTATTTGTAAATTTGTTCAACCAAGCATCAACAATTTCATTAGTTTTACCCAAAATTTGTTCCAGGAATCACAGAAAAGAAAAGAAGAAGAAAAAAAACTCAGGGGGCTCAGTTTCGTAACCAGAAACAAGAGAAGGAAAGGCAAAAAGAAAAACTGGCAGGTTCTGTTACGAAATTTTTTACCAAATCTGTAAATGCTCTTGCCTCTGCCATGAGCTCGACGTCTGGATCTGAGACTATGGAAGCAAGTGAAGACGAGACATTTTGCGCTCCTAGTTCCTCTGGCGGTCTCAACGAAAGAATTGACACATGACTGACGTTGCTGCTGAAGAATCTTCAAGCAGTACAGAGGGCAGACTGTGAGAGTTTGACAATTAGCGAAGACCCAGGGCTGTCGCCTCTTAATATTAATAGTAATCTAGTTAATATTCTAGTTAAACGTGGTCCTGTTCAAGTACATTATCATACTTATCCCATTAATGATGAGGGAAGAAGGTTCGCTGACACTTACTATTACAGAAATCTTTCTAACGGTGGAAAAGTTAAAAGAGACTGGTTTCTTTTTTCTTTCTCAAAGAATTCAGTGTATTGCTTCTGTTGTAAAATGTTTGGCAAAAGTGTATGTAGTCTGTCTGATATGAATGGATTTGCAGATTGGCAGCATTTATCATTGACACTGAAAAAGACACGAAACAAGTGCTTCCCACAATGAAAATGTGAAGTCATGGGTACAATTGAATAATATGTTACAAACAAAGAACTCTGTCAACCAGATGCAATTGAGACTAATAGAGAAGGGAAAAAAGCATTGGTGTGATGTGCTAGAAAGGATTATTGCTGTTATTAAGTTTTTGTCGCGGCAATGTCTGGTTTTTCGCGGTTCTTCCAAAAAATATATTAACACGAAAATGCTGGCATCTTTTGATTCAGTTATGCGGGAACATATTCGCAAACGATGCTGCCAATATTTCTCACGAGACCATCGATTTCTTCGACATAATTCAAGAAATTTGCGTCTTCTTTTCATCATCAACAATTACGTGGTCAATCATTTTCAAACATTCACCAGATCTACAGCTAAAAGCTTGTGCTACGAGATGGTCTAGCAGAATTGAAGCAATCAATCCCTTACGGTTCTACTGAGAAACTGTATTTGATGCTCTGTTGGAAATATCTGAATCTTCTTCTAGTTAGGACTGTACCACCAATCTCAGAGCGAAGTCACTTGCTTTAAAAATTCAACATTATAAATTCATTTGTTCTGTTGTAATCTGAGACGATGTTTTGAGCGAAATTAATTCTTTAAGTACAATGTTGCAAAACCCGTCAATTAATACACAGATATGCATCAATTTGTTAAAGAGCTTGATTTGAGAAATTCACACAATATTGCACAGATGAAAACTTTGAAACAGTTTTAAAGGACGCTACCAATGTGGCAAACAATCTAAATGCTGAAGTAGGTTTCCCTCCAGTAAATATACCGGGTGATCAAAAGTCAGTATAAATTTGAAAACTGAATAAATCACGGAATAATGTAGATAGAGAGGTACAAATTGACACACATGCTTGGAATGACATGGGGTTTTATTAGAACCAAAAAAATACAAAAGTTCACAAAATGTCCTAAAGAAGGAGCTTCATCTGATCAGAATAGCAATAATTAGCATAACAAAGTAAGACAAAGCAAAGATGATGTTCTTTACAGGAAATGCTCAATATGTCCACCCATCATTCCTCAACAATAGCTGTAGTCGAGGAATAATGTTGTGAACAGCACTGTAAAGCATGTCCGGAGTTATGGTAAGGCATTGGCGTCGGATGTTGTCTTTCAGCATCCCTAGAGATGACGGTCGATCACGATACACTTGTGACTTCAGGTAACCCCAAAGCCAATAATCGCACGGACTGAGGTCTGGGGACCTGGGAGGCCAATCATGACAAAAGTGGCTGATGAGCACACGATCATCACCAAACGACGCGCGCAAGAGATCTTTCACGCGTCTAGCAGTTTTTTTTTTGGTTCAAGCATGTGTGTCAATTTTTACCTCTCTATCTACATTATTCCGTGGTTTATTAAGTTTTTCAAATTTATACTGACTTTTTGATCACCCGGTACTTCGCCCAAGAAGAAAACCTACTCAGTTTCAGTATGAACATCTTGACGAAGTTGTGTTAGACCCCAGAATGAATTTCAAAGATGAGTTTTTTTTCCGAATTCTAGATAAGGCATTAATTTCTTTAACAAAAAAATTTGAAGAGTTAAAAAGTTGAGACGACGTTTTTGGTTTTTTTAGCAGTGCATTATTTAGTTGTCCTAAAGAAGAACTAATGACATTGTAAAGATTTGCATATGAAACTTAAAGACCATTCATTCAAGGAATGAAACCGACATTGACAGTACTGATTTGCGCAATGGAATCAACATTTTGCATTTCCTAGAAAATCAGTCTTGTGAACCATATACGATTCTTCAATATTTTTTCGAAAATGATTTAATATCAACTTTTTCCAACACAGCAGTAGCCCTAAGAATATTTCTTACTCCGCCAGTCACAGTTGCATCCGGTGAAAGATCATTTTCGAAATTAAAAATTATCTAAGATCAACAATGCATCAACACAGGCTTACAAATTTGGCTATTATTTCAATAGAACACGAGATCTTAGACAATTTATATAGTAGACAAATAACAGAAGATTTCGCAGTTATGAAAGCGAGAAAAGTTCAGTTTGTGTGAGTATATGTATGTGTCAAAGAAACTTTCCCTCTAGTCAGCAAACAAGCTAGAATTAAAGTATTACTAAATTTGCTAACCGTGATTCTCATTTCTATGTAATAGCTAGTGAATTAGTGTGTAAATTGATTTTCTATTTGTAAAAATTCTATATCACGAAAATGCCTCTGACAAGTCTTTAATACGAGTGTGAAAAAAAAAGTTTTGCATTTTATTTTTTTGGGCGGCGGCGGGCGGGGGGGGGGGGGGGGAGGGTGGAGGGGGGGGGGCAAAATCTGGTTTGCACACTGGCGCCATGGAGGCAAGCTGCGGGCCTGTGGGCACACAGTTTCTATTGCTGTCTGACTAGGAAGTCAATAAATTATTTTTCACAAGTGGGCACATATCGTCTTCTACACCACTGTAGGTGGTGTCAGAAGAGCTGCTGGAGGTTGCAATAATACACAACGGCTCCAATCCACGACTGCCATGCTTATGACCCACATGGCTTAAACAACGGCTTAGGAATTGTTAAGGATTACATAGACAATTTGGCCTCGCTGCTAATCATTGTGAGGGTTCTTCAATCTCCCATCCAATACACGTGTTGGGACCATGGAAATGTGGGAAGCACTTATATACACTACCTGTGGTCACCTGATCGCAATACTCTTGCACCTAGGGCAGTTCCTTGAAGGCTTACAGAAGGTGGAGGAAGAGCTACCCGTACATGTAGAATTGTCAGCAGCAGTAGCGGATGCATCCTTAACACTGTATTACCAGATGGCTAACATTGCTGTCACCTAGAGGAGAGCCAGGCTGCAAGTTCTACATACCACTGACCTGTGAGGATTGTCAATACAAATGTTTCATAATACATTCACATCTGATGGCTTGAAGAGCCATGAGGGAATTTGTGCATCTGAGGGTACATGAATATTCTGGTAGCACCACACAGAAGTCCCACAAACTACTCTCCACTACAGAGTTGCTGCAATGCTGGACTGAGTGAATTATCAACAGCCCCACAAAACTATAACTATAGTACCAAAGTCATGCAAGCTCAACCTGTTCCACACTGACAGTCTGATACGTTAAAACTTGCCGTAAATTTTTCCTATGGGGGAAAAAAAAATTCTCGAAATTTTAGCTGCTAAGGTGAGCTGTAAGTATTTAAAAAATGTTAAAGTTACTCATTTTTGCCAACCAAAGAACCACTTATAACAGTAGTTTGTAAAGCCATTTCTGCCTAGCACATCACTCACCAAATAAGCCAACCCAGTTGTGACAAGAGAACTCAGCACTGCATAGCGAAAAGTACAAAGTGCACACATGCTAATTTAAAGCTCTTAAACCATAACAGAATGTCTCAGAAAATTAATTTTTTGAATGTCTTGCAGTTCATGTCAACAGCAAAACTGCTGCATGTGAAAATAAAATTGCATTCAGGCTCTTCACAGAAATTATTAATTTTATTTAGTCATAACTGGAATGCAATTGGAAATATTCTTGGCTGTTGTTCTACATATTGTTATCTGTTGTTTGATGTGCTGACAACAAAGATTATGTGCCTGCTGTGTTGCATATGCACAGTCTGCTGTATCTCTGGCAGGTTGCATACATCTCCGACCACCGGGCAGGCTATGAATTTGGCAATTTTCAACTTTTTTTTGTAGTACTTGCAGTGTGTCTTAGCAGCTAAAATTTTGACATTGTGTTTCTTGAGGTGCTTTCCATATTTCTTAAGGCAAGATACCACAGTGTGAATTTTCTCTCTGATTTTGAAAGAGACAGATTTTTTTCATACCCCTTTTTGGGACCTTTATCTCATTTCTCCTTTAGCCATATCCACAATCTCCTACTTTCTTTTACTGCAGCTTTTCACTAATCTTTTTGAGTGCATTTTATGGTTTTGAATAATATACAATGTTTAACTTTCAGTTACTGTCTCCTCAGCTTGAAGTGAACATGTGAATAGCTAGCCTACCTCTTAAAGTACATGTGGGACTGAAGACGCCCAGACAACAATGGAAATAATTTTGTGTATGACAAATTCTCTTTCTCTCACTTTACTACAATAATTAGCCTCCAATAATGCAAATGACAATGACTATATTTCATTCTGTTCTTTTAACTTCAGCACAATCAGTAGCCTACTTAAAATGTAACCAGCTATAGTGACTACACTTCAGTTACTTAACATGCTAATTGTCAAAGAAATGTCAAGTTGTGTAACTCAGCTTCAATATAGTTCCTCCACATAAAATATCATCTAGGTTTAATTTTATGCATTGACAGGCAGTTTCCAATGTGTTCACCAATAAATAATTTAACCAAACAGAAAATACTTTTAAGATATGTTTATTGCATCACAACACAGATTGAACTGACATTAATTTAATGCTCACAAAACTGGCTGAAGATTGCCCACCACAAATACAGCCACTGGTCCTTTATAACAGATAATAATTGCATGATCACTTTAGATATTGTTTAAACTGAACATAACTGAACTTACAACTGAATTGTATGCTTTCATAAAACTGGTGTGTCCCTTCCAGCTCAGCAACTTTTGCTACTGAAGAAAATACATAATTTGCAGAGAGAGCTATTTTGTGTTCATAGTTACATGTTCTTGACTGCAGCTATTAAATGATTAGAAAAACAAGGTATTGAAAAGGAGAAACAGTGGAATACTTTTACTTTTGTGAGTTACATGACTTTGCCAAAAACAAACTTCAGAAGAATTCAGATACTAAGGAATTTGCCACATCTGTAGAGTTACCATTCCAAGTGAATACAGAGTTTGCCCCACTGGTTTCTGTGGGTGTCAAAAGAAACTGTAGAGATGCTTAATGTCTTGAAGTACAACAGCTCCCACAATGATACTTCACAGCAGATCCAAGAAAAATAAAGACAAATTATCTCCCTAAAATCTTCACATAACAGCAAAACTGAATTCCCATATTGTTCCCAATGCTTGGTAACTGGGAATTACACTGGCTTTTGATGGGAAGTGCAACATATAATTCATTCCGTCCTATATCAATGAGTGTAACTAAAATAATACTTAATGCTGCTGTCTGAAATATGACACAGTGAATGATGACTACATAAGGCATGTTAACATTACCGAATTGTTGTATGAAACATTAAAAAGTCCCTGCAAAGTGAAGGAAGGATGAAATAAAATAAGAAAGTTCTATTAATTTAAAATCATATGTATGTAGTGAGATAAATGCCAAGTTTTACAAAAGCTCACTAACACTTCCAACTGCCAAATATTCTTTGCATTTGGACAGAATGGTCTCGTGGAGCAGCTAAAAGCTGTTTACTGAATACGTTCAATCAATTTTGGCAGTATCATTGTAAATATTCACCCCTGAGATAAATGAATGTACAGTTATCTTTCTCATAGAAATCTAATTGTTATTTACTGAAACTTCTTGAAGAATTAAAACAGGGCACTGAGCTGGACAGGTAGCTAAATCTATCTCTTTTGCATAGCTCCAATTTTCCATATTTCATCATTATACAGCTTAACACCAAAGATGCCATGGTGTGAGAATTACCTAAAGAGTCTCACAACTGAAGGACTTCCACATACTATTATCATAATGAGCAACAGACCACACATTACACCAAACTATTTCAAAGAATTTTGCACAAGAAAGGCATCAAGCATGTAACTTCGGTACCACTTCACCCATAGAGTAACACAGAAGCAGAGAGAATGGATCAAACATTCAAGCAACAAATGAACAAATCAGTTGAGAAAACTATGCCCTTGTTCCCAATCCAATTATTCCACTCAATCTGTATAAGAATAAATAAATGTCTTATAAACATGACATCAAATAAATGATTGAATATCTTATGATGAAGTTTGTGTTAAGCTATTACTTGAAAATGGTACACATGTCACAAATGCAACTGTGAACTATGGTAAATCCACCTAACAACCTAGACAGAGTATGTAATGTTTCTAAGCACAGAGAAGGTGATTGACAGGTCAAAGACATTACAAAGAAACATTGAAAAACAGCAGCAAAGATGAGATGGAAATTAGCAACATGGAAAAAGTTAAGAAGAATGAATATTGTGAAAAAAATCAGTCAAAATTAGAAGAGGATGCATCTACATTTACATCTACATACATACTCTGTACGCCAATTTGCGGTGTGTGGTGGTGGGCACCCTGTACCATTTCTAGTCATTTCCTTACCTATTCCACTCACAGATAGCGCAAGGGAAAAATGACTATCTATAGGCCTCCACATGAGCCCTAATTTCTTGTGCCTTATCTTTGTGGTCCTTACATAAAGTGTATGATGGCGGCAGTAGGATCATTCTGCAGCCACCTTCAAATGCTCTTTCTCTCAATTTTCTCAATACTGTTCCTCAAAAAGAATGTGACCTTCCCTCCAGGGATTCCCATTTGAGATCCCAAAGCATTGCTGTAATACTTGCATGTTGTTTGAACCTGCCAGTAACAAATCTAGCAGCCCACCTCTAAATTGCTTCAATGTCTTCTTTAATTTGACCTTGTACAGATCCCAAACACTCAAGAAGTGCTCAAGAATAGGTCACACTAGTGTCCCACATCCAGTCTCCTTTACAGATGAACCCCTTTCCTAACACACTCCCAATACACCAAAGTTGACCATTCATTTTCCCTACCATAACCCTCATGTGTTTGTTCCATTTCATATCAATTTGTAACGTTGTGCTCATATATGTAAACAACATGGCTGTGTCACGAAAGACACTGCTATTCCTGTATCTGAATATTACAGATTTGTTTTGCCCACTCATCCACATTAACTAACATTCTTCTACATTTAACGCCAGCTGCTATTCATCACACCAACTGGAAATTTTGTCTAAGCAATCTTGTATCATTTTCAGTCACTCATCTTCAACACCTTCTCACACACCACAGCATCATCAACAAACAACCACAGATAGCTGCTCACCCTGTCCACTAGTTCATTTATGTATATAGAAAATATTAGCGGTCCTGTCATGCTTCCCTTGGGCCCTCCTGGCAATACCTTTGTCTCTGATGAACACTCACCATCATGGACAACATTCTGGCTTTTATTACTTAAGAAGGCTTTGAATCACTCGTATGTCTGGGAACCTACTCCATATGCTCGTACCTTCGTTAACAGTCAATTTGGACTCTAGGTATCCATTATGAACATCAGTACAAACACCCAGCATTGTGGTGCATGAAAGAGGGCCAGAGAACACCTGGAACAGAAGCTGGATCAATGGTGTTGGGTTCTGTTCACCAATGAGTGCAGGATTTTTCTGATGTCAGAAGATCATCAAAGAGGAGTGTAGAGGTGCCCAAGTACCATTGTATGTATCAGGCATGCAGTCCCACAGGTCCATCAGGGTAGAGGGTTAGTCTTGTTTTGAATCAGTATCACATTTGGCTCATTATTATTGAGAGTAATTTAAGCTCAGAGTAGTACTGGGGTAGAATTCTACACCTATTGTAAGCCAACAGTCAACATTTTGACCATGGATTCATCTTTCATGTCGCACATGGGCACGCCATGCCCACATTATGAATATCTTTCTCCAGGAGTATCTCCTGCAAGAATCCAATTGCCCATGCTTGGGTTGAAACTAATAGTGTGTCCTTGCAGGAACCCTCTTTGGCCATTGGATGACCTCAAAAGGTACAAGCTTGAGCAGCAACATCTCCTAATGTATCACTTGCCAAAGAACATCCAAGCATGGTAGAATACTCAGGTTGGAGCAACAGGATACTGAAAATGTTATTAATTTGAGAGATGAGCACCTTCGAATAGATTACTTTTATTTTAGTTATTGATGTGTTTTATTTCACAAAATAAATCTAAGTTTCATGGGATTTATTCTTTCATTCCCTGCTCCTCTTGAACCAAAGTCCTCAAAACATGCACAACCTTTTTTCTGGAGAAATTTATTTTACCATGTTTCTACATAAACAAAATGCAAGGAAAACAACACCTACTAGTCACCAGTAGGATAAAACAGTGAATAATTTTCATAATTAATACAATCTATCCTGAGTCAAATGCAAGTTGACTGAAAGCTCAAATTCATACTGCTGTGAGCTGTGCAGTAATTGGCATCACTGGCTAGAGTGCTGCAGTTGTGTTGCAAGTTGCTAGTTCAACCACTAGCCAGCTTTGTTATTTATTGTTTATCATTTCTAGAACATTCACAAAATTGGTTATGTTTGTAATATTTGTATATTCCTTTCAAATGATTTTGGCTAATAACTAGCTATTATCAGAGCAGTATTTCAGAGTTTTAATACAAGCCCTAGTACGTCAACCTCTGTTGTTCGGGCTCTACATCTACATCTACATATATACTCTGCTAGCTACCAAGCCGCATGTGGCAGAGGGCACAATTCACACCAAAGTCATAATTCCCCCCCTCTGTTCCACTCGTGGATCACACGGGGGGAAAACAACTGTCTGAATGCCTCAGTACGCGCTCTAATTTCCCTTATCTTTGAATGGTGATCACTGTGCAGTTTGAAAGTTGGTGGTAATAATATATGCTCTACACCCTGTCAGAGTTCATTCAAGACTTGGGTGAACTGTGACAGGAGCCCAAACAACAGGGGTTGACATATTAGGGCATGTATTAAAACTCTGAAATATTGCACTGATAATGGCTAGTTACTAGCCGAAATCTGGATTTGCTTTGATAAAGCTAGACAGTAAATGACGACTGACGGCTGTTTGCCATCATTTGAAAGTTACATCACAGACGCTGAGTGCACTCCTCATTCATAATGTAATGTAATTTGATGAGTTTTGTATATTCTGGAATATTCAATACATTTAAATATATAGCAGCACTCTCCTTCCAGAAGGCAGTTCCGTTCTTTCTGTACATCAATGTTTGTAATAAACATGCTTTCAGCACTGATGACCCTGCTTTTGGATTTGGACTTGATTGTGATTATGACATGACATTGTTCGGTGGATATGCCTGGTATTGCAAAGCATCTATGACATCGTGGTTCTGACTGAACGCTGTAGGAGGCATTGCCTACACAGAGAGGACTCAGCATACAAGCCGTACATTGTTCCCAATATCTGTATGATCGATGTATTCAGAAGACCGTTGGATTCCAAAACAACAGTAAGTCAGCTGCACACCAGGCATTCATCATAAATTTCCAGAGATGCTGGTCAGGGCCCAAAGAAGTAGCTTGAAGGACTTGGCCAAGTCACCAAACACACAGGTGGGATGTTGTGATTTGTTTGGCAAATGCAATCTTCTATCTGAATGGCGCAACCCAGCAATGGTTCAAGAACAGTGAAGATAAGATCAATAGGGGGGCCAAATTCCACGTCAAACTGAAGAAAACATTTTATGACAATCAGCAGCAAGTGCACTTAGTAGAGCAACAACTGAATAACAGCCCCAGCATCATGGGAAGCAACACAATGGTTTGGCCCTAAAAAAATCAATAAAATCATGTTTGAGGCAAGGAGTAGCAGAAGACATGTACCATACTCCTTCTGGTAAAGGGAGTTACAACTGACGAATTCATCAAGTGGTGACACTGCCTTGAAGAGCTGCAAGAGAAAAGAGTTGGAAGAAACAGGTGTGTCCAAATCCCGAGTGTGGTCCACATAAGAGTTGTGGAAGACCACCACGACCTCACCTCTCTCACACGTCAGATAGTAAGAGAAGAGATTCAGCAGTTTCTGGTAGCCAGAAATGTTGGACAGATAGATATGGAGATAACAGCCATGAATGTCAACCCCATATGTCAGGAAGTAACAGACAATGTTGAAAAAGAGGTGTACTGATCTTTAGTACCAATCTTCACCACCACTTAAATGTGCCATGAAGAATGGTATTCACCATCTTGGACATCTGCCACAGCCATTAAATGCAACCCAGCATCTGATCAACACAGATACAATCAACTCTTCCATCAAGTTGTGACGACACTCGCCTGCTTTAACTCTTCATTTGCTGTCCTTGGTGTCATACTGGCTGAAAAATGGGTTGTGGAAGTACAAATACTGTCTACTGTAAATGATGTAGCCGACAGATGCACATCACCCCCCCCCCTCCCCCATATTACACAGTTATATGGTTAGTGCACTATTGTTTAACTTTCGATAAGCCTCATTAATACATTGCAGGCAAACATCCACATACTGCTACAATAGTTTACTGTTGAACATCTAAGAGCAGTAAAAGCCTGACCACAGTTCACAGTCTTTCAAACAAACTGAACACACACTGTCATTGCTTTAGCACATGGCCTATTGGTGTAAAACTTATTTCACTGTTAAGTTGATGTATTGTTGTCCTTCTAACCAACACAGCTTCCTCGTCTGAAACTCGGTTGTGGACTGGCTGTCTCATGACCAAAAATTGGGCTCTTATATATCATCACAATAATAGGTGCTGAAACTACACATTGTTCAAAGTTAGATTTACAGAAATTACAATTAAAACTTAACTCATTAAATTAACTGACTACATCAAAAAAATGGTTCTTTTTAACAGTTTCTTCTACTACACGATGTAGGCCAAATTATTTGTTTAAGTCATGAAATTAACAAATATACTTATGCGAACAATACTTTTGAAAAAAGTGTTAATTACTTTGGAATTAATTAAGGGCTGGCTTTGCTAACATATTTTTTGAATAGAGCCAAATAAATACTTAAAAGAATGCTAATGTTTTATCTTCCAAATGTTTGTAAATATTAAAGATATTTTATATTTGTTTATAAGTCAACAATAGAATTTAAGTTACAAAACAATTACTGATTTCACCCTATAGCAACAGTATTAACTAGCAATAGCCAAAATAAATTAGAAAATCAATCATCTCCATAAAACTAAGAACAAAATTAGATCTGGTGTTTTGAAACTTCCTGGCAGATTAAAACTGTGTGCCCGACCGAGACTCGAACTCGGGACCTTTGCCTTTCGCGGGCAAGCGCTCTACCATCTGAGCTACCGAAGCACGACTCACGCCCGGTACTCACAGCTTTACTTCTGCCAGTATCTCGTCTCCTACCTTCCAAACTTTACAGAAGCTCTCCTGCGAACCTAGCAGAACTAGCACTCCTGAAAGAAAGGATATAGCGGAGACATGGCTTAGCCACAGCCTGGGGGATGTTTCCAGAATGAGATTTTCACTCTGCAGTGGAGTGTGCACTGATATGAAACTTCCTGGCAGATTAAAACTGTGTGCCTGACCGAGACTCAAACTCGGGACCTTTGCCTTTCGCGGGCAAGCGCTCTACCATCTGAGCTACCGAAGCACGACTCACGCCAGGTACTCACAGCTTTACTTCTGCCAGTATCTCGTCTCCTACCTTCCAAACTTTACAGAAGCTCTCCTGCGAACCTAGCAGAACTAGCACTCCTGAAAGAAAGGATATAGCGGAGACATGGCTTAGCCACAGCCTGGGGGATGTTTCCAGAATGAGATTTTCACTCTGCAGTGGAGTGTGCACTGATATGAAACTTCCTGGCAGATTAAAACTGTGTGCCTGACCGAGACTCAAACTCGGGACCTTTGCCTTTCGCGGGCAAGCGCTCTACCATCTGAGCTACCGAAGCACGACTCACGCCCGGTACTCACAGCTTTACTTCTGCCAGTATCTCGTCTCCTACCTTCCAAACTTTACAGAAGCTCTCCTGCGAACCTTGCAGAACTAGCACTCCTGAAAGAAAGGATATAGCGGAGACATGGCTTAGCCACAGCCTGAGGGATGTTTCCAGAATGAGATTTTCACTCTGCAGCGGAGTGTGCGCTGATATGAAACTTCCTGGCAGATTAAAACTGTGTGCCCGACCGAGACTCGAACTCGTGCTAGTTGTGCAAGGTTCGCAGGAGAGCTTCTGTAAAGTTTGGAAGGTAGGAGACGAGATACTGGCAGAAGTAAAGCTGTGAGTACCGGACGTGAGTCGTGCTTCGGTAGCTCAGATGGTAGAGCGCTTGCCCGCGAAAGGCAAAGGTCCCGAGTTTGAGTCTCGGTCAGGCACACAGTTTTAATCTGCCAGGAAGTTTCATATCAGCGCACACTCCACTGCAGAGTGAAAATCTCATTCTGGAAACATCCCCCAGGCTGTGGCTAAGCCATGTCTCCGCTATATCCTTTCTTTCAGGAGTGCTAGTTCTGCAAGGTTCGCAGGAGAGCTTCTGTAAAGTTTGGAAGGTAGGAGACGAGATACTGGCAGAAGTAAAGCTGTGAGTACCGGGCGTGAGTCGTGCTTCGGTAGCTCAGATGGTAGAGCGCTTGCCCGCGATAGGCAAAGGTCCCGAGTTCGAGTCTCGGTCGGGCAAACAGTTTTAATCTGCCAGGAAGTTTCATATCAGCGCACACTCCGCTGCAGAGTGAAAATCTCATTCTAGATCTGGTGTTTTGTTCTTTAAAACTGAGGGCCAACCTTTCTCTTTTATGAAAATACAGATTATACTCACATATGTTAATGGTAATTAATTCAAAAATGAATTTAAAGGAGGCAGATGGCAAAACAAGAGGCGAAGTAAAAATATCCCAGCTTGCTTTGTCACAAAATATAATGCCCCACATAAGAACAGAAATTTGGAGGATGGAGGACAACATGCCAGGATGTTTCCACTGTGGGTGTTCTACACACATTTACACTACTTCAGAGAAAGAAGACAAGTATTATACTGCAACATGTCAACCATCACAACAATCTGATTCACACTGGTCAATTGCAGGCAATTATAGTTGAACTATCGGACAAGCCCATCACAATGCCCTTGACAAGGTTGCTCTCTAATATGCCATAACCCTCTCCGTCACCATACAGAGGTACCAGCTGCTCACTTACATGTTAAAATCAGGAAAACTAAGGGAGGCAACGATCTACAATCCTCTATGGATGACAGTTACCAAGATGTCAGGAAATCTCATCAACGGGCTTCTTTTCCTGTAATGTTGAATGCTTATCACCACTAACTAATGATGAATATGTTCCATGATATGAAGCGATTGTGCTGAAGGTTACAAGTGGGAAATACATCCAGCTGACAGGAACATGTAATACAAGAATAACTATCAATGACAAAACACAGCCCTTCAAATATGTTGTTTTAACAAAAGGTGGTCATAGTTGTAACAGACTGTACTTATTCTTGGATGGGACATCTTGCAGCCATCACAAGCAGTCACAGTCTGTGGAAATTCAGCCCTCAGGACTGATGAAGATTTTCCAGTAAGCATTCATAATAAAGATTGCTTCGGGCAGTTGTTCACTGCAGACAACTTTGTTATCCCACTATCATAAATGAGACAAGTTACAGTCATCAATCAAGTTGCTCAGTTAAACTGTGAAGCTTTTTTTGACTGCAAAAAGCTACTCAAGCTCACAAAAGAAATCAAAGCACCAGGACAATCATAAGCACTCCAGATGGTCAAGGAGCATTTTGGATCACTAACTGTCTTCAGCAGCCCCAACTCATGCCTGAAGTTATGTGTGTAAGAACAGCCAGAGCAGTCCAGGTAGAGCACGCCAGCACCACTGCCTAAGAATCATGATCTGTTAACAACACAGTGGAGGAAGTTGCTATCAAGCTGCTTGAATGAGATATAGCACTGGTGAGTGTTAGTCATTCTGCACCAATTTTTGGATTCTTTCAAATCTGGGGTAGAGAAAAGGCAGACCAAATGGCTTATGGTAAAACGCTATCACCACTGCGGACCATCTGCCAATTGGCCAACAATCATATAGTGTTGCCCGCTGAATGATGCATAATTTGGTAGCAAGTGGAGAAGATGCTGCAAGATCACATCATTGAACTTCCAGAGGCTCCTTAGTCTTCTCCTGTGGTCTTTGTGAAGAAAAAGAATGGCTAACAGATTTTCAGTGTAAACTGCTGCTGATGACTGAACAAAATCAAGAAAATAGATGTCTACCCAGGGTCCCACACTTATGGCACTTTAATCTGCCTGAAAAGAGCATCTATGGACATGCAGACAGACTACTGGAAGACTGAGGTCAATGAGACTGACTGGGAAAAGACTGATGGTATCTACAAGTTCAAAGCTTTGTTGTTTGGACTTTGGAATGCTCCAGCAACCTTCAAGCATACGGTGGACAACCTGCTTCAACAATTCTGCTATCTGGATGACAATGCCGTTTTTTTGAAGACATGTGAAGAACATCTAAGCTTACCAACAACCGTGTTGTAGTGTGTTCAGACTCCAGGCCTCCATCTGAATCCAAAGAAGCATCTCTTTGTTGTACAAGAAACAAAAATCTCACAACAACTGCTTAATGATGATGGGGTCCACCCTCATTCAGAGCAAATAAGAAGTCACAGATTTTTCAACTCCTCAACACTTCTTTTTTCATTATGTGAGAAGTTTTCTCATAATGTGCTCATACTTACGGCAATTCATAAAGGACTTCTGTACCCTGGCACACCCCTTGAAAGAACTACTGCAAGGAGACACCAAATTTTTCTGAAACAAGGTGCAATAAATATCCTTCCTTGTCCTTAAGGTGACACGATCATCTTCAACTGTTCTTGCATTTTATGGAAAGGATGCGGAGACAGAACTTTGCACCAAAGCTAGCAGTTAAGGGATGGGTGCACTTCTAGTGCAAATTTACACAGCTTCTCCCACAGTATTCTCCAAATCTGACATGAATTCTTCTGCAACTGAGAAAGAGTGCCTTGCAATTGTTTGGGGTATCAACAAGTTCCAACATATTTATCTGGGAAACCATTCACTGTTGTGACTGATAGACTAGGCAGAAGGATCCATTGAGTCAACTGGGGGGATGGACACTGAAGCTTCAGTAATATGATAACACAGTGGTATACAAAAGTGGACACAAACATAAGGGTGTTGACTGGCTTTAGAGGCATCTTTTGGTGGAACACAGAAATCTGTACAGTGGGAAGATAAAGCACTGCTGAAAACCATAGAAGCCTTTGAGGAGGAGGAACTGATCAAAGGAGAATTCAAATTAATAAATGAAGAGCTGTGTAAGAGGAACTATGATCCAATGAGGCAGAAATGGTTTCTCTCATTCCACCTCATCTCCAGCCAGTTATCCTGAAGTACTTCCAAAATGCTCCATCTGTGAAGAGCTGTGTAAGAGGAACTATGATTCAATGAGGCAGAAATTGTTTCTCTCATTCCACCTCATCTCCAGCCAGCTATCCTGAAGTACTTCCAAAATGCTTCAACATCTGATCACCTGGAATATATGAAGCCTCTATATGGAATCAGTCACAGGTATCAATGACCAGGTGACTACTGATCTATTAGATACTATGTGACCCACTGTATGAAATGTTAACAACGAACACATGCCACTGTTACATCTACATCAACATAAAAGCTCTTCAAGTCACCATGTGATGTATGGTAGAAGGTGTCATATGCAACTGCTAGTCACTTCCTTTCCTATTCTACTCTCAAATAGAGTGAGGGAAAAGTGACTTTCTAAAGGACTCCATAAATTTCTCTTATCTTGTCTTGGTGGTCTTTATGTGAAATATACATTGGAGGCAATATAATTGTTTTGCATCAACTGCAAATGCATGTTCTCTAAATGTTGACAACAGTGTTTCATGAAAAGAATGTCATCTCTCCTACAGAGATTCAGATTTGAGTTCACAAAGCATCTCCACAGCACTTGTATGTTGATCGAACCTACCAGTACATTTCTGAATTGCTTCATCATCTTCCTTCAATCCGACCTGGCAGGGATCCCAAATACTCAAGCAGTACTCAAAAATGGGTTGCACAAGTGTTCTGTAGATGTTCTCCTTTGTAGAAAATTCACCATTTGCTTTCCCTATTACCAATATGATGCACTCATTGGATTTCACATCACTTTACACTGTTATGCCTCAATATTTAATCAACATGACTGCGCAACCCACCACTAATACTGTATTTGAACACTATATGATTGTTTTTCCTACCCATCTGTATTAACTTCCATTTTTCTACATTTAGAGCAAACTGCCATTCATCACATCAAATAGAAATTCTGTCTAAGTCATCCAGTATCCTTCTACAATTGATCAATAATGATACTTTCCCACATACCACAGCATCTGCAGCAAACAGCCACAGATTGCTGCTCACCCTATCTTTCAGATCATTTATGCATACAGAGAACAGGAGCAGTTCTATCACATTCCCCTGGGGCACTCATAATAATGCCCTTTTCTTTGATGAGCACTTGCCACTAAGTACAAAGTACTGGGTTCTACTACTTACGAAGTCTTTGAACCACTCACATACATGGGAACCTATTCCATATGCTTGGACCTTCGTTAATAGTCTGCAGTGGATCAAATGCTTTCCAGAGATCTAGGAACATGGAACCTACCCATTTCCCATCATCCATGGTTTGCAGAGCATTATGCAAGAAAAGGGAAAGTTGAGTTTTGCATGAATGATGCTGCCTAAATCTGTGTGATTTGTGAACAAAAACTTTTCTGTCTCAAGGAAATTTATTACATTCAAACTTAGAATATGTTAACAAATTCTGCAGGATTACCTCCAAGGCGTCTGATACCATTTCTGCCTGCAGCAGCACCCTTACACAAGACAGGAATCTACCTATTGGGATGTTTCCTAAGTCAATAAACAGGAATTGAGGGCTAACAGTCTACATTGACCACCTCACCTGCTACGCTGTCACAAAACATGTATCAGCTGCCAAAGTCCCAGAAATGGTTTCATGTAGAAGCCATAATTTTGAAGCACAAAGTATTTGCGTGATGGCCTCTGACTGTGGGAAACTTTTCCATTTGAGATTAGTATAGTGGTAGTTTCACACTGTGGCATCATCCTCAGGATGACAATTGACTCCCACCCAAGCAGGAATAGCCTCACACAGTGCTTCAATAAGATTTTGGCAGGTAAGCTCTTGAGGCACGTTGATGTGAAAATGAGATATTGTATTACAATTCTGCTCATCATAACATTTGCTTACAACACAGAGAAGCAAGGCACTACAGGCACTTTCTGCTCTGCAGTTGCAAGGCCGAAAGAACAATGGATACATTGTTCCTGTCTGAACTTGACAATACTCAGGATGACTATGCGAAACACCTTATTACCAGGACAAAAGAAACAAGACAGCTGGCTCATATATGGTACCTTGGTGCCCAGGACGAGGACCAAGAGACATATAACACCAAGCACTGGCCAGTGAGATACAGCTTGGAAGAATATGTACAGATTTTTATGCCTATGTCGAAGATGGGACTTTGGGAAAGGAAACATCACCTTGGGTCATTTTGTAACCTTCATCACTTGTTGGATATCACATACAAAGTTTAAGATTGTGACCCTTCACCAAGAAGGCAAAAGTGAATAGACATTGTCTATGTCCTCCATATGAATTCCTGCTACAGTCTTGATGCAAAGAACATGATAACACAATCCCAATGTGAGAATCCTCTACTGCTGCCATACAGAGAAGCACTGACAAGATACAAATCTATGACACTTTTGTCAGTCCCAATGAAACATCTGAAACAGGCAGCCCCTCTTCCTCCAGGAGAGGTAGTGATGGTGCAATCTGTATTGCATGCAATAGAGAGTAGTGGTTAGGACCACTGTATGGCATGCTATGGGTCGCCTGTTCAAATGCGATCACTGGCAAATACTTGTTATTGACTATTTATCATTTCTAGAATGCTGACAATTTTTTTATGTTTGTAGCATTTGCATATTCCAGAATATTCATTGTTTGTATAAATGGCAACACTCTCCATTAAGTAGACAGTTTGGTTGTGTGCATAATTTGGTGTCTATAATAAACGTTCTCCCAGTCATTTTATAACTATACTTTTAGATTTTGTGTTGATTATGGTTTCAACATGACAATATAAAAAGAAAAGAGAATTCTTGCCATGAAAAAGAAATCATCTAAATATGATACAAGCTCCTACGAAACTACTTGCGACAATGAGATAGAAATTTAGTCTTCTCATCTGCCTTTCAACAATAACTACAATTGAAGGTCCTATTGTATTGAAAGCAACATGACTGTTCATTTTCAAATACGCAACCTCCAAAAATGACACCAAAGTGGAAACACTACTACAGATTTTGGTGCTGCTGCCAATCATAACAGTCCCGCCAGCATATAACAAGTTGCCTAGTGGATAGTAATGGGCAAACAGCCTATCACCCATCACATACAAAAACATTTCTGGTCCTGAAGCTGACAAACTATTCTCAAAATTAAGGCATGTTGTAAATTCTTCTTGTCCCTCTTTTGGCACAGCATTTTACTAAAAATTTCCATCCCTAACATACTGACTGCCACATACTTAGTGATGGATGTTTCACCAACAGGTCATGCCAAGCACACAAGCTGTGTGGACTGTATAAAATATCCTATGTACCGGGTGGGTCAAATAAAAGTGGCCCAGATAAGTGGATATGATTGGACATGAATGTATGCATATAACCACACCCTATGATGCACACACCACGTGTATGCCTGCCAAGTGATCCACACCAGTTCAGTGTGTAGTGCAGGCTGTGTCAGTGCGAGTGGAGCAGTGCAAGGGGATGACGGTACTCACAGCGGAGAGAAGTGGCTGTTCCTTGTGGAAAGTTACATGACAACAAAGTAATGGAAATAGTGTGGTGAGCTGTTTGCTGAGAAGTTCAATGGTTTTAAAGTGCCAGCAAAAAGTCCCATACAATGCTTAGTCCGAAAATGGCATCAGACAGGACCTGTTTTGAATGAGTAAAAAAACATTCTGAAACGTGCCCGCACACCAGAAAATGTGGCTGCAGTTCACCAGAAAATGCTTCAGAGTCCCACCAAATCAACTCAACAATTGTCACAAGAGATCAGTGTATCACGTCGATCATGCGGACAAATACTTCTCCTGAACACGCACAATCATCCCTACTGAGTGTCTGTTGTTCATACATTAAAACCAGCAGATGCTCCTCAGTGCCTCCAGTTTTGTGAGTGGCTGTTCACTGATAAAACAATGAATGGCTCGGGCATGGATCTGTTCTATATGTCTGATGAAACCTGGTTTCACCTGAGTGGTTATGTCCATTCACAGAATCACAGCTTCTGAGCAGTGGAGAATCTGCATAATTTCCATGAAACACCATTTTATGATCAGATGGTTGCTGTTTGGTGTGCAGTGTCTACATGCTGCATTATTTGTCCTGTCTTCTTTCATTAGTTGCTGACTTTGGCACGTTACATTTACAACATTTTGAAACCATTTGTGGCAGCATTAACTGAGGAAGAGAAGACATACAGCTATTTCCAAAGGAATGGAGAAACTGCCCATACAGCCAGCTGAACCATGGAGCACATTTACACACTCTTCGCACCTGACATAGTTATTAACAGAGGTCAGTCCAATCTCAGCCCTTGCTCACCACCCAGGTCACCTGATCTGTCAGTGTGTACTTACTTTGTGTAGGGAGCCCTCACACCTATGGTGTATCACAGCCACCCTCAAAGTCTTCAAGAACTGAAGCAGAACATTTTGGATGAGACTGCGGCAATTCCAGCAGTCCAGCTTCGATCTGCCTTTCACAACTTTCTGGCCAGGACCCACAAGTGCCAAGAGGTAACTTGTGACCACTTTCAACATCTGCTATAGTCAGGTTAGTACTGTGTTTCCCTGTTGTGTTTCTTTGAACCCTGGAATTCTGTTCTCTGGGCTACTTTTATTTGCCCCACCCTGTATGCAAGCTGCCCAAGCTGAGTGGGTAAACACAGAACAAGAAATGACAGCTCAAACCTCACCACCTCAGTAGGCCTATTGAACTATGCCTAATTTTAAACTTTTGGAATACTGTTTCATGACTGTAAGGTGATACCTACAATATTTTTCATTCTGAGTCTAAAATGATTTTGGATTTTCTGCACCATGTCAGATTTTTATACAAATCACACCTCAAGTTTAAGCTGAAATCACTTTTTTTTCTAATGGTGGTTTTATGTAACTGCATTAAAAATAAATTATTTGTTTTATAAACTCTTATAGAATCACTACACACTGCATTAGAATAGACAATGGTAGATGTTCACTTAAAATTGCTAATCCACACAAATCATAAAAATATATGTAAGTTTGTTCCACGTCTCCTCTAAAGCCACTGGACCAATTTCAACCAAACTTCGTACACATATCATTTACTGGCTGGAAAAAAATCACTATTGGGCTGAGAAGCACCCACCTATCAAAGAGACAGAGTTGGGGATGAAAAATCATTGTAGCCCATGATGTGAAAATACCCATAATTTAGTTGTCCAATATTTCAGAATAAGAACACTTAAGACCTTTATTCTCCACAAAATGATGAAAGGAAAAATTTTTATCACTTACTACAGTTTCGCCGTTCATGCAATAAAACTGCCACATGAAGCACGACGTTTTAATTTATTACTTCTTTACTACTGACTGCATTCGTGACATTTTGCAAACAGTACTGACATATACCACTGAACTTATGAGAGAAATTACATCATTGCAAGACACTTAGTTCAGGAGATTTGACGTGATAAATACTGAGATGTGTGAAAAACTGTTGTATTGTACAAGATGTTTAAATTTAATACTTGGTTGCTACTAACTCTATTTGCAACATATTTCACGGGCAGTATACAAATGTGCTGCTGAATGTACCAAGAAAAACAGACCATTATACAACACACAATTCAGGAGGTATGATCTCATAAACATTGTGATGCATGAGACATTGTCGCATTGTGCATGGTGTTTTAATTTATTACTTCTTCAAGTCTATTAACAACAAATTTCATGAACAATAGGCTCATATACCACTAGATGTACCTGGAAAATTATATCATTGTACAGCATGTAGTTCAGGAGAAATGACATTATAAACATTGAGATGCGTGAAAATGAAACTGCTGGGCAAAATTAGCTATGCATACAGGTGAAATATGTGTACAAATAAACGTGAAATTTGTTAAAAATGTGTGAAATATATTTGACATGTTTGTAAATGGACAAAGTACTAGGTAAAAATCCCATCCTAAACCCCCAAATGATTTCAATGAAATTTGGTACACATGTTAGTTACAATCTGGAAAGTAATTCTGTAGGGACATGAATCACCAGCCTCCTATTGGTGAGTGTGTGATAACATGAAGAGAGAAGGGAGGATGAGCAGATGGACAGACAGCAAGGAGGAAGGGGGAGATAGGCACAGATAGGAAGAGGAGGTGGTCAGAGATAGGGGAGGAGGAGATGGTCAGAGAAAGGAAAGAGGAAGAGCTGGACAGAGAAAAGAAAGATGAGGGTACAGACAGAGATAGGAGAGGGGGAGATGAGCAGACAGAAGGGGAGGAGTAGATAAACAAAAAAGGGAAGAGGATGAGATGCTCATAGATTTCAACATAGCTTTGATGTTATCACATGTCCTTACAGTATTTTTAATAGTCGAAAAGGTACTCAGACAAACAAATTTCCATCATTTAAAACCACGTCTTTCTGGCTATGTTTTGATAAGTCTGTAAATAACCTCCACTGACTTGCCTCATGAGTAACATTAAAGAAATTAATAAACCCTCAATATCACAACAAAAAACCATATGGTCATCATCTTTCAAGAATTTTATTAATACGTTTTCTCTGCTCCTGTACCAAGAGAATGATACTCCAGGTAGTAGAAACCTTACTTTCAGTTTTGAACCAAGCAATTCAGTGACATCTTTTGTAAGATTCAAGTCACAAGTTAAATAATTTAATTCCTTTTGACTAAATAAGACTGATGCAGAATCTCTTTCCAGCTTCTAATTATCACCACCATTTCATTCATTTTCTGAGCTGCTCTCCTGTTACAAATGCAGAATGGTAGGTGGGACTGAATAGGATGAGATGCACTGTGTGTAACTGGTCATAGGTCCAAAGAAATGTCAGGATATAAAATATCCTTTTTAGGTTCTGTGTTATGCCTTCAACATTAACTCTGCAAAAATAGTTATACACATTATTTTGCAGTTCCCTCCAATCACAGGTAACTGCAAATGGCACTGACTTCCTCTTTTCCACAGTCTCAGTCCCTGTACACATGTATAGCATACTCTGTGCAGTGACCAGCTTTTGTCTTTATTACCAAGCCTTATATTAAAGAGTAAATGGTAGACATTTTTCATGAAACTATTAATGTCCTGGCTTTTTTTAGCAATTACGTGGCTACCACAAACTTCACAGAATACGTTTGGATTATTCAAACACTTGGGGAAACTCAAACTGCAAATCTACATTTAACAGCACATATATAAATTCACAACACTATAGCACGTCAACATTCAACTAAGTTTCCGGCCTACCAGCCATATGGTGTGAAAAGTGTGGTCAACTAGGCCATCTTACATTCCTTTCCATTCTACTGTGGCAGATACGATGACAGTAGATTAATGATTCAAAAGTGAACAGTCTCTGTTGATATTATGCTAGTGTTTTATTAATTCCAATTACATGTTTCACATTATTAGTGCATCATCTGAATGGCTGAACACTGAAAGCATTAAGTACGGGGCCTCCTTGTCACGTAAAACGGTGGTGGAAAGCACCTTTGTCATAAATTACGCTAACTTTCAGTTTATGATATGGGTGTTTTCCACCACCATTTTTATACAACAACTGGGACCTATACTAAATGCTTCCAGCATTCAACCAAGCTGATGATGCTCTAACAATTATATAATTGCAATCAAGGCTGTTCACTCCTATGAATCAGTACTCCATACCACTATAATAAAGTTTCCCTTACTTGCAATGAAATTTAAATGAAAAATGATTGACTTGTCACGCAAAAAACTGTATATGAGAGGAAAAACTAACAACAGATGTGAAATCAGTCCAAAAAAAAAAAAAAAAAATTCAGGAACAGCAAGAAATTACACTAAAAAATCGTGTTGCATAGTGTTGACAGTAGAAAATATGGGACTTACATTTTGTAAAATGTTTTTGTTCATACGTCCAGTGATCAACGTAAGTCCTGTGATCAGAACACTTAGGTCTCTAAACACATTTTATTTGCTATTTTACATGTTTTTACATTGCAGATACTTTATGTAGCATACTACATCATAGTTATCATACTGAAGATTTATCTATACTTATTGTGTTAACAGTAGGAAACAGCATATTACTGAATATACTTTTAATCATAGTTATACACATAATTTTGCTAGCATGCGTATTAAGAAATAGGACACACTTTATTATCTAAAATTTTTAACAATTACTGTTGTTATTTTAGTTTCTTATTTGGGTTATCTTATTTCTAAATTTGATTTTTCCCATAATTTATTTTCTTTGCTTACATTATCTTTTGTTACATTTGCTGGTTCTATATTGATCTCTACCTTTTATTTCAACTAAATTCGTCAGATATATACCCTTAAAGTTAGGTTATTATTCATCAAAGTCTTTTTATTGTGGTTCGGGTGAATTATTAGACGGTCAAGCTTATTTGTTTATTTGATTAGTTATATCCAAGGATGATTCTTTTAACCAAATGGTGCCATAAATTTGATTTTTTCCTATTAAATTTAGTGCCTTGTAAGTTGTTTGATCAACAAATCTTCAGCATTCTTCTATAGCACCACATTTTAAAAGCTTCTATTTTCTTCTTCCTTGAACAGCTTGTTGCCCTTGTTTCACTTCCACTCAATACCTTTTGGAAAAGACTTCTTAACACTTAAATTGATTTTACATATTAACAAATTCATCCTTTTTAAGGAACCATTTTCTTGCTATAGCCACCCTGCATTTCATATTCTTTCTGCTTCAACTGCTGTAAAGTTATTTTTCTGTACAAATAGTAAAACTCATACAATAATTTTAGTGTCTCATTTCCTTGTCTCATTCCCTCAGTATCCCCTGATTTTAACTTGATTAGATTCCACAGCCCTTGTTTTACTTTTGTTGATGTTCATCTTATGACTTCTTTTCAAAACACTGTCCACTCCATTCAACTGCTCTTCCAAATTCTCTGCTGTCTGACAGAGTTACAGTGTCAATGATAAACTTCAAAGTCTTTATTTCTTCTCCCCAGACCTTAATTCTCTTTCCAAATTTGTCCTTGGTTTCCTTTGGTGCTTGCTAAGTATACAGGCCTATTAACGCTATGGATAGGCTACAACACTGTCTCACTCCTTTCTCAATTGCTGCTTCACTTTTACGTCTTCAACTCTTAACTGCAGGATGGTTTCTAAATATATTGTGAATGACCTTTCACTCCCATATTTTATCCCTGCTACCCTCAAAATTTCAAATAGTGTACTCCACACAACACTATCAAAATATTTTTCTAAATGTACAAATGCTATAAATGCAGGGTCACCTTTCTTCAACCTTCTTCTAAGATTAGACAATGAGTCAGTATTGCTTTCCATTTCTTATATTTCTCTGTAACACAAACTGACCTTCCCAGAGGCTGGTTTCTGCCAGTTTTTCCATTCTTCTGCAAATAATTTGCATCCATGACTAATTAAACTGATGTTTCAGTAGTTTTCACACCTGTTATCATCCCCAAGTGTTTGAATAATCCAAACGTATTCTGGAATTGGAATTATTACACTCTTCTTCCAATCCAGGGATATTATTCCTGTCTTGTATATCTTGCCTGCTCCATTTGCTGCAGGATATTATTCCTGTCTTGTATATCTTGCCTGCTTCATTTTTATATTTTCTTCTCCTGTCAATTAAATTCAGTATATCCTGCATTATCCAAGTATTTAAACTAGGCCTTGTCTTTCTACCTATGTGATCCTCTCTTTCCTTCACTGTTTCATCTCTCAAAGATACCCGATTGTCTTCTATTTTATTTCTTTCAAGTCCAAAATTGGCTAATGATCCTTCTGAAAATCTGAACTACCTGAGCTGTTTTTTTTTTTTCAATTTATCCAGGTCCCATCTCATTAATTTCCTATTTTCTTGCAATTTCTTCAGCTTTCATATGCAGTTCACAATAAATAATTTACGGCCGAGTCCACATCTGCTCCTAAAAATGTCTTACAGCTTTATATTTGCTTTCTAAATCTCTGTCTTACCAATATAACCTATCTGAAACCTTCCAGTGTTCTCGTGTGCCCTCCTAATATACAAAATTCTTTCACAGTATTTCAACCAAGTATTAGCGATGTTTAAATTATGTTTGTACAAAATTCTACCAGATGCCTTCCTCTTTCATTCCTTTCCTCCAGTCTATGTACTCCTACTATTTTCCATCTTTTCATAATATCAAGTTTCAATAACCTATCACAGTTATACTTTCCATCTCCCTTAACTACCAATAATTTAATTTACGTCATCATGCATTACTTCAATCTCCTCATAATTAGCATAACCACTTAGCATATAAACTTTTAGTACTGTGGTGGATGTTCACTTCATGTATTTACACTATGATAATGCTTTCACTATGCTGTTTGTGGTAATTTACTCATATTCCTATATTCTTTTCATGAGTAGGCCTACTCCTGGACTGTCCCTATTTGATTGTGTGTTGATAACACTATACTGACCTCACCATAAGTCTTGTTCTTGCTACCACCACATTTCACTAATTACTGCTATTCTCTAACTTAACTATCAGATTAATGGATCTAATATTCCACACACTGACCCATGAAACATATTTTGTGTTTCCTGATGAAGACATCCTCCTGAGTAGTCTCCACCTAGAGATCCAAATGGAGAAATATTTTACCTCTAGAACATTTCAACCAAGAGGATGGAGTCAACATTAAGCCATGCAGTAGAGCTGCACGTCATCAGGGGGCAAAAAACAATGGCTTTAGTTTCCCTTTGTTTTCAGCCATTCACAGTACCAGCATAGCCAAACATTTGGTAATGTTACAAGACCAGATCAGTCATCCACTGCACCTACTGAAAGGCTGTTGCCTCTATTCAGGATCCATGGGTTGATGTGGTTTCTTGAGAGATACCTCTTCATTTTGGTTGCACTTAGGTACAGTTATCTGTGTCACTGAGGCATACACGTCACCCCACCTCAAAAGGTCCATGGTTCATACGGGCAGTTCCTATCTTAGAGACAAAATTTCACAAAGTTTATCTTATGCAAATTCTTTGACTGCTCTGTAATGTTTACATGTATTATACAAAAAATTATGTTCTTAACAACACTTTCACTAAAGGAGTTAACATTTCTCAAGTAAATATTCAGAAAGGTCTTTTTTTATGTTCTACAGGATTCAATTATTCAAGTTAAACGGTTTTTGGCTTACAAACAAAAAACCAGTAAGTAATCCTGTAAAACATACAAAATATAGTGATTTTCACCTATTAATATATTGTTCTACTAAGAAGTGGCGGAAGAGTCAGGTAACATTTTTTATTTGCTTATATTTCTCCTGTTCCTTTCAAACAATACCAATTAATATGAAGAAAATCACTTCCAATAATCTGAGTTTACAAATACCTTCTAAGCTAAGGAAATGAAAATCTGGAATTTCGTGTTACGTCTCATTTGTCACATTCTCAAGGTATGAACAAGTTATTGCTCTAACCAAAACTTCCTTAGTTTCATGTGCTAAATGTGATGCATTCATCTTATTAAAATAAGCTTTCACTCTGTGCAGCACGCAACCAAGTATGAAAGTTCTTTTTTCCCCCATCAACCTCCATAAATCATCAATTATCACACCAAATGGTCTAAATCATTCCACTTGCTCTGACTGAAATGGAACATGTTATAGTTTCATCAAACCTTTTAACCCTCTGCTTCTTTTGAGCATTAAATTTAACTTTGCCTTCACAATTTGCATATCTTCCCAAAAAAATTTTTTTTCTAATACCTTGTACCAACAGTAGTAATCAGCTTGTATAGATCATACGCCAAGGGTTAAGTTCCTAGTTTTCGAATAAATATTATTTGACCAATTTATTTATACATGGATAATACAAAACCATGTACTTACATTTTATCACAAGAGGAAGACCCTGTGGTCTCAAATAACTAAAATAAAATAATAAATCAATCTTAATATGGTTAAATATATCTAAAAACAAAGATGATGTGACTTACCATACGAAAGCACTGGCAGGTCGATAGATTCACAAACAAACACATACATACACACAAAATTCAAGCTTTCGCAACAAACGGTTGCTTCATCAGGAAAGAGGGAAGGAGAGGGAAAGACGAAAGGATGTGGGTTTTAAGGGAGAGGGTAAGGAGTCATTCCAATCCCGGGAGCGGAAAGACTTACCTTAGGGAGCGGAAAGACTTACCTTAGGGGGAAAAAACGACAGGTATACACTCGCACACACACACAAGCAGACCAAGTGTGTGTGTGTGTGTGTGTGTGTGTGTGTGTGTGTGTGTGTGTGTGTGTGTGGGTGGGTGGGTGGGTGCGTGCGTGCGTGCGTGCGTGCGTGCGTGCGTGCGCGCGCGCCTGTCGTTTTTTCCCCCCTAAGGTAAGTCTTTCCGCTCCCGGGATTGGAATGACTCCTTACCCTCTCCATTAAAACCCACATCCTTTCGTCTTCCCCTCTTTCCTGATGAAGCAACCGTTTGTTGCGAAAGCTCAAATTTCGTGTGTATGTTTGTGTGTCTATCGACCTGCCAGCACTTTCGTTCGGTAAGTCACATCATCTTTGTTTTTAGATATATTTTTCCCAAATTGAATGTTTCCCTCTATTATATTAATATGGTTTAAGGTAGAAAAGGACTATCTACTTACCTTTGTTTAGAATATTAACAGCCAGTACCAGTGATGTAATTGAAACTTGTTTGCTTCACACACTTTTTTTTCTTGATGTCACATAGGATTATATTTAAGGGCAACTTAGTTCAGATCAAGACTCATTTTAACCTGTAAGCAAACCATCAGGCCCATCTGCACCATCAAATCATGAAGCTCATTACGTGATTTTTGCATTGACATTCCAATACATTCAATTGTTAATGAGATTTGAAGCTGACCAAATTAACTGTTTAAAGGGACCAGAAGCATAATTCAGTTAATACAATTCAGAGGAACATTCTTGATATTGCAAGCACTTACAATACTGTCCAAAATAAGATGCGTAACACTCAATAACACACACTTTCGGTGAGTTTCCACACGAGTTGAAGGCTGATAAACAAAAACCACATATTTCCAACCACACTCCTATTCCCAATAATTGTGTTATGGAAGGGTAATTGATTAAAATAAATGTAAAAATTTTTTGTCTTCTAAGTCTACTTGAATTATGGTAGTTGTAACTTGCTAACATGCTTTGAAAAGTATGAAAATATGTTCACCTATAGAGGACTTAGTCGTAGTATCTAATCCAGCACTAGCCATCCTAAATTAGGTGTCTCATGTAATTCCAGGCAAATGCCGTGCTCAAGGGGCTAGTTAGTATTAGAAATGAAACAATTATCACTAACACCTTTCCAGCATTCCACAGATCTGTTAATACAAGACTCTGGATAAGCTTCTCTTCCCTCCAGCACCTGAACATGTCTCCTCCTCCTCATGAGCAGCCTTCACAGAAAGGCTATAAATGTTAGATATGAAAACACGTTTTTGCAGGTTACATGTATGTCTTATTTGATACAGTTTCCGTTGTTTCAGCAACTCATAATCAAATGCTCACGTCCTGTAGTGTGGTTCAGCAATGAAGTGCCAAGCTACAGATCTAAAGGTATGGGGTTTGATACTAGTCAGTCATGATTTTGTCACATATCAATGTATGCTAATGTGAAAGCTACCAAGTTACACCATAGTTTGGAGTCCATGTTAAGTTCATTCACAGATCTGTGGAGAGCAAGGGCTTACCACTCTAACAGCACCATGCCTAATAAAGCTCTGTGGTGTTCACACCAACATTCAAGGTACTAACAGCTTTACCTTATCATACCATTTACTATATATATCATTAAATAATGAAATTTCTTCTAATTTTTTGACAAAATACTTAAGAGCTTTTCTAGCCAAACACTGTTACATTTTAGGAATGGTTCATTGTTATACCACAGAGACTTAAACAAGTAAACTGTAATTCTGGTGAAATTTCATTGCATACTGTGCTGTTCATAATGCAGCCTTTGGCAGCGGGTGAAAGACTGTTGCCAAATTTTGTGCCACAATGGAACAACAATGACATAAGTGAGCATACAGCTCACCAAAGCATTTTTATACATTGTCTTAATGACCTGGTTTATAAGCAGAGAACAGAGCATTTAAACGGTAAAAGCTTAAAAGAGAAATGTATTAACTGATCATAGGCTTGTTAGCATTTCTTCCCATCCAACCATTTCCTCTCTTTTGCAAAGAGGAGCACGTGTTTCTGAAAGTTATCATTAATTCGCATGATTTCATTGAAATAATACAGCTGTAGTGATCATCTACATGTACATTTACACTCCACAAGCCACCATATCATGTATGGAATAGTGTACTTAGTGCAACATCAATTTCCCTTCATTTTTTTGCATGGGAAGAAAGGTTTTCAATTCCATTGTGTATAACTCCAGATTCTTCTAATTTCACAGTCTTGCAAGATTTATGTTGCAAAAGTACTAGATTTCTTTATACTGGAATTTGGGTTCTCATAATTTTGAAAGTAAGGTTCTCAATCTGCAGAAACCTATTTGTTGTTTCTTCCACTGGAGGGTGGTGAGCATTTCTGTGGTGCTCTATTTAAAATTTTACTATGCCTATGATTGATATTATAAACCGAGAAAAGAGGACCACATCTCATAAAAAGAAACAAGCTATTGATATAATTAACAATATTGTAGTAAATGCAGAGTAGTGTGGTTACATTCTTAATAACAGTAATGCAAGTATGAAGCTGTTACATGGCACTCAGACCAGACAACATCTGTAATTGGACCAGCATCTTCTATTTTTAAGTATCATGTATATTCGTTAATGATATATGGCAGTGGCTAATTGCCATTGCAAGCTATGTCTACACAATAACCTTATAGAGAATAACTTACTAATTACCTAGTAATCATGATCAAAGGCCATATTGATAACGATCTTAAAAGTAGAACACACTGTATGCAACTGAACACTCACTGGCTATTGGTAAGGGCATTACATCAGATGCACAGAACCAGAATAAACTGGTCCTCTTTTGAAACTTCCTGCCAGACTAAAACTGTGTGCCAGACCGAGACTTGAACTCAGGACTTTGCCTTTCACGGGCAAGTGCTCTCCCATCTGAGCTACCCAAGCACGACACCTTGCAGAACTAGCACTTCTGGAGGACAGGATATGATGGAGACATGGCTTAGCCATACCCTGAAGAATGTTTCCAAAATGAAATATTGACTCTGCAATAGAGTGTGTACTGATATCAAACTTCCTAGCAGAGTAAAACTGTGCCGGACAGAGACTCGAACTCAAGACCTTTGCCTTTCTGCTAGGTTTGCAAGAGAGATTCTGTGAAATTTGGAAGGTAGGAGACATGATACTGGCAGAATGAAAGCTGTGAGGACGGGTCATGAGTAATACTTGGGTAGCTCAGATGGTAGGGCACTTGCCTGCAAAAGGCAAAGGTCCCGAGTTCGAGTCTCGGACTGACACACAGTTTTAATCTGCCAGGAAGTTTCACATCAGCGCACACTCTGCTGCACAGTAAAATTTTCATTCTAGTCTTCCTTTGATTGTGGATCCTTGTATAATAACACTAAGGGAGACAGTTTTAGACAAACTGAATCTAACTACCCTAAGTATACAACACGCAGAGAAACTAAGGTGGAGAGACATGCCTAGATAGATCAGTCACAAATAACATTGTGCAGAAAAGCCCAGCTGAAAAGTCTGTGAGAAGGAATTACACAAAGGGGCTCTCTGAAGTAATTAAACTGGCATTCACATTTGGTGGCTTGAGGATATATCACAAACCATCAACATGTATTTCAACAAGAAGTTGTTCATCCACCTTCTATACCTTTCTCAAATCTACTACATTAACTTAGATCCCCTCTCTGCTCCAATAATAGTCTCTAGCCAATACAATCTTCCATTGCTAACTTTCTCATTCCTTTCCATGCCAAAGAAAATATTTTTATCATATTTTCACTCTTAGTAAGAAAGAACTGTGATATACAGCAACACAAGTTACTGAAGACAATAATGCAAGGGTATAAAATACTCTGGTAAATGTGTGCTTATAAAACAGCAAAATGCAGCTCCAATTGGGGCTGAGGAATATGTTCATGCATTTGTTTCACATGCTGTAACCACCAGTGTTTGGAAAAATTTAAGTATCGTTAATACATGTAATTAGTGTTAAGTCTTTGGAATACTGAACCCTTTTGTTTTTACTCTTTGGAAAATTTTTGTTTACCCCTTAGGGGGTATTTAATCCCAGGTTAGTAACTATTGCTCTAGGCTGTAATATCACTGCTGGGTACAATTTATAAGGTGTACAGGATTTACAGGGTAACTATTATTGAATCATATGAAAGAAAGCGTAAATTAGTTACTAACTACAGCATGCACACACTTCATTCAACACGTCAATATCACTACAGATATTCAGATTTAGGTTATGACATGTTTGATATGCCTGCCATAATTGGCGATGATGTGGTGCAGACAAATAGTGAAATTCTGCATGACCCACTGAAGAGTTGGAACATTGATGCTGTCGATGACCTTCTGAATGGTTGTTTTGAGCTCAGCAATGGTTTTGGGGTTATTGCTGTACACCTTCCCCACAAAAAGTAGACACATGTGTTCATATCTGGAGAGTACAGCAGGCAAACGAGGCCCTTGCCAGTGACCTCTGGGTACCCTAGAGACAGAATGCCATCCCCAAAGTGCTCCTCCAGGACAAAAACACTCTCCTGCTTTGATGGAGTCGAGCCCAATCTTGCAAGAACCACATCTTGTCACTTTGGATAATGGGGATGAAATCATCTAACAAAACTTTCACGTACTATTTGGTAGTCACCGTGCCATCAAGGAATATTGCACCGATTATTCCGTGACAGGAAATCACACACCACACAGCCACGTGTTGAGGGTGAAGAGCCTTCTTGATCATGAGATGCGGATTCTCAGTCTTCCAATTTTTGATTATTGACGAACTCATTCGAATGAAAGTGGGCTTCATTGCTAACCAAACCATACATGCACGTACTAATTCCCATCATGCTCCATGGCCAACCGTGCAGTTTGAACATCCTAACGCAAACCATTCATAAGTTACGATTTTATTTCATGTACTTCAATAAGTGTCACCCTATAGATAATTGAAAGCGATATGTCTCATTAGTATTCACCTGTACCAAAGAGAACTTAAGGCTAATGGATTACAACATGAACTACATGGAACTGGAGAGGGAAACTTTACATATACTAGGGTACTTATCAAAGCCGGCAACAGCTACTGTTGGGTACCAAAGGAGTAGTAGTAGAGGATGTTGTCAGAGATAACTGAAGGAAGCACAAAGACAAAACACCTCTCGGATCTAACACTATCTGAGAAGCCACACGAAAAATGTAAGTGGAAGAAAATGCATTTTTCATTGTTTCCTCACATTCTCTACCATGTATTTTGATTTTATGTGGCTTCTCCAAGTTATGTTTTCAGTTTTCCTAGTATTTACTTTAACTTCTACCAAAAGCTTGAGTTTCAACTACATGTAGTACTTGTTTCTTCTTTAACTACCATTTAGTTTCTGAAGCTCACAAGTATGTATGTGTTAAACAATATATAGTGAAAACAACCACAGCTTAAAGGCAATAGCCATTGGAAAATAATTCCTAAAAATGAAATTGTCTGACGATCTAATATGAAACATAACTCTGTACATGAGAGTGACTGACAACTCACCAAACAGGAGTGCTGAACATCAACGCAGCAGCATAGGCCATAGAGAAGATTTTCACTCCTTTCATAAATAAGATATTATCACCTTCAAACAGCAGTGCAACCTTCTGTAAGCTTCACAATGACTCACAGCTGAAAAGCGCACTGTCAGTAAATCACAGGCACCAGACACTCCCAAATTCACAAAACAGACATTCATAAATTTTGTGGAAATCTTAAAGATTTCCATACATTAACAGGTCTTAAATTCTGGAACTGTAATTAAAGTAATCAATGCAACTGATTACCTGCCCGTGATTTCTTAGGTATGACATGAGTCATTGCACAGTTAGGAAAAACTGAGATGGGGTAGGGTACGGAGCCAAAAATGACAAGTCGCTCATGTGGAAAAATATCCTTCAACTGTCTCTGCTTACCTAGTCATTGGCATAACAACCAAATAGGCTACTGAATACACAAAGAATGAGGGCGTAGGTTGGTTCCTACTCCAGACCAGATGATTTTCACAGTTCTACTTAGGTAACAGTATCACACAAGTATTTAAATCATCGTTGTTTTGTGAACAAATAAGCTTTGTATATGTGCAACCTATGGCATGTTCACACTTACTGATTTGAGAAATTCGCTGACCCAGAAACTCAATCTTTCTCACTTTAAACAAAACAAATATGATGATCCTCAAGATACAAACAATCTTTTGCGATTAAAATACCTGGATCAACAATGCATTCATTTCACTTCATTATTAGCTGAAAGAAAACTATAGCTGCAATCTATAAAAAGGTATCTACAAAATATGCCAAAACAAAGTCAAACCAAACACCTAGTGTATGAAATAGGAACATTTTAATATTTTTCACCTAAATGAACATTCTGTAACAAAAGTTACTTAATAAAAACAGACCATAAATAATTGATAATACTGCACAGAATTTTGACAATAAATATTTGTTAAAACAGAGTCTGACATTTTAACAGTAAAGTCTAAATGTCTTCATTCCGCTTCAAAACATATCTCCCAGAACATTCTTCATGCTGGGAAAGTACAGGACAGGAATATTTTCTGTTACTGAGACTTACTTAGAACCACAAAATGTAATTTGGTACATTTTCTGGAAGGAAGTACTAACTGTACAAATCACATTCAACAAAATAACAGCAAAGGCAGAAAACAGCGAAATCACTTTTCATTAAGGAACTATATGACAATATCTACAAGCTGAAATATGGTTCACATTTCCAAAAATACACTTCACATTTGTGAAAATGTGTTGCACACATTATAAGGCACTTAATGAAACACTGTTCAAATACATTTATCAGTTTTTAAGACTAATTTTGATTAGACTTCACTACAACTTCTTTCAAACTTCCTGAAAGTACCTGACTTCTGGTTTTAGGAGTTCCCAGGGTAGTTGAACCATCTTTAGCTATAAAAAGTTGCAACCCCAAATTTTCATCATTTTCATTTGGCTGATCATGTATGGTTGACCTAATAAGTTCATCAATCAAACTATCAGCATCAATTCCACTACCTGAATTACTGTCACGAATACTTCCATGCTCCGCCTTCTTCCGCCTATCTAAAGATGATGTCTCGTCAAGTCCTGAAGTTTCATTGAAACAAAAACCAGTGCTGGAATTTCTTGCATGTCTATATATCTTGGGGCTGCTGTGCCATCGATGATGGCTGTAGCCATTGACAGTATGCAAGTTAGTATTATTGTTCACACTGCTTGATGTTGGACCACTTTCAAGACGAGCTGTAGAGTATTCACTATTTTCAGTGCTCGATACAATCTCTATCTGCCTGTCCCCTTCTTTAACTACAGGCTCAACATTTGGAGCAATTTCACATGAAGTTAATCCCAGTCTTTTTCTGGATAAGCTGCCACTAGCTGGTGTTACACCTGTTACTGACTTAGCTGTGGGGCCACTTGAAAGAGTAGCTCCTCTTTCACAGCTGTCAGCTTCATTGTTGTCTTGTTTTGTAACAGGACTGGGTTTTGCTGATGCAGATGGTACCTTGAACAGAATATCACCTGAAAGCAAATTCATTTTGATGGAAACACCAAGCACTGAATTATCTTGTCTCTGGTGTGTACCATATCCTTCCAGTAGATACCGCCTTGCAATTTCACCACAGCCTGCAAATTCTGCAAGATTTACATTACAAAAACCAAGCTTTTGAAATGAGCGACCACCTTTCACTTCTCTGCGAACAGATATTCGAAGGATACACGGGTTAAGCACGCCAGTAGATGCGTTAGCTGTCATTTTACAGTCAAACTGAAATTTTGCAGCCCACTGCACAGTATGTTCACGTACTTCCTCCCTGCTAGAAGTTTCGGTGAAGCCTCCCCCATTTAGTAGTCTCACTTTAGCGAACAGTACTGCGTTGATGAAAGGTACTGCAGTCAGTTCTTCTACACATATTTCTACCTGAAACTTGTAATATTTTTTCCTTTGCAGCATAAATGCCATTTCATTGATGTCACCTGGAGTACTATCAAGTGCACTGTGATCAGTCAAACTCGAAAAACAGTGGACAACAGCATACAAACACACACGTAATACGACGTAACAGGTATACGAAGCTAACAAAACCGATGACAGGAAACTCCAAACAGCTGATCATATACCTCAAATAACGCAATGACACACGACTAACACATCCGACAGCAGCTCCGCAGAGACAGCCGATCACGCGTATCACGCTTAACGTAATAATTAACACCTTGGCAGCGACGTCACTCAATCTCGAGCTACGTACACACCAGTTTTAACACATTTTATCAGAGGCGCTTCTGTAACTGGTGTTTGACATACACCTGTGGCTTCGTAACTTTTTTATATCTGAGATAACTTCCATTTTAAAGGCCGAAGATATCCTCACTGCAGGTACACGTCACAGAATGTGCTAATTTACGTGAAACACAAAATGTGTATTCAAGAGAATGTATTGTATGTCAATTATTGAATGAAATGCTGCACACTAAATTACGAAGTCTCTAATTTTATGAGACATACATTTTTATCTGCGGCCAAAGATACAACTGTTCACGAAAGGTCTCGAGGAGTTTGCTTGCAACTGCAACAATACATGACAAAAATGCGACGTACAATGAAAATGTTTATACTTAATATTTTTGCATCCTCTCAGAAGGAGACGTCAGCAACGGCGGCTGGTTTGCAAACAAGTTCATTAAACCGACAGTTCTGTTACCCCATGTCAAATAACTTGTGCTCCTTCCACACACACATACAAAATAAAACAGGTTACAGATTGTATTAAGCCGCTGAAGCTTGTAGTTACACCACAAAAAAGAAGGGTTCTCAAAATCTCGTGCGCAACGGAAAACATCCGTGCAGATTTTTCGTTATCGTAACAGTTGCTGTTCCAATTGTCGCGTAGCATATTCTAAAATTACGTAAGATAAAATGATACCACATGTCGCAGAGTCCAACAATAAGGTGCACACGGTTTGATTATAAGGTTGTATAATACAGCGTCATGATTCAATAAAGGAACTTGCTCGCGTAACACTTGGCGCAGCTATTCCATCATGTGTGTAACCTAGCATAAATATCCATTTGCGAAGTTATTATTTATTTATTAATCCATGAAATCATGCGTCATTTACAATAGTCAACTTGAGAGTTAATATTATTTAACCACCTTCACAATCGTGGTTAATAGTTGTGGACAGAATTAATGTTACAAGTGACATAAGTTAGCTTCCATAAATTCATCAAAAGAATAAAAACAGTGCTGCAGCATGACACATGTAACATTCTTTCTGAGTTTTTATTATTTTTGACTTAGCAAGGTAATTAATTATCGAGTATGCTGCATATGTGCCTCATACTGTCACGGTGTTTACTCAGTCTCATATTTGTCAGATGAGTGCTTCAATCACCATTGGTGTTTGGTTTAAAGAGATGGAGAATCTTATTTATAAATAAGAATAAATTTATAGGTGCACATGGTGGCACATGAATCATGGTCTTGACTATTTGTTTTTGCATAACAAAATTTGCTTGTGTATTGGTCCCCTGAAAAGAATGCCATATGAGATGACTGAGTAAACTAGTGCAAAGTACATACTTTTAATGATAGTCAAGTCACACCTTTGACTGAGAACTCTACAGACACAGCAGAGGCCATTGAGTTTACACAGTAGTTTACCTCTGAGGGTATTCCACTGTAGCGTGTAGGCTATCCAGAGCCCCAGGAATTTAGTCTCATTGACCTGTTCAATAACTTCCTTGTCAATGACTAACAATTTACTCAATATTAAGGATAAATTTCTCTGAAATCCAACTGATCAATGTGGAGGAGATGAGCCTTCCACTGGAACACAGATACAATCCCATTATAAAGAAGTGATACCTCTCTACAATACCATAAAGTAAAGTGTAGAATGTCACCAGTGTGACATGATTCACAGGTGTTCATTGCCAAATGACAGTGTAGCGCTGTCATCCAGACACTAATACAGTATAATGCAGTATTTTAATACCAAGCTGTCGCTGTTTATTCTTCATTAATGAAGGCATAAGCCGTACCCATTCAATAATGGTTCATTTAGAGGATACTTTGCTAGAAAGTTACGAGTTTTAAGCTAGTTTCTTGGCAGGCAGCAAGAGATATATAAATTTGCTAATTGTATTCATCATAAATAATCCATCACAATTTGAGAACAGTTACATTGACAGAAACAAAACAAGAAGAAAAAAAACGACCTTTATTACTGAAGCTTTCGGCAGACCAGAAAGATATCCAATATGCAGCTACAAAATCTTTAATTATTTACCAAACAATATAACAAATTTAAATCTAATTTCAACTTGTTTGTTCTGGACACCTTCTATTTTACAAACAATTTGTTTGTATAAAAGCAGTCTTTCATGAAAACCGTTGGTGTTGGATCCACTATTACACTCAAGCCTGTAAATATCTTGTAAACTGATTGATTCCATACAATTTCAGTAGAAAGTTGAATAAATGATCTATGAAACATGGCACTGACTAACCCACACCTGCCTCCTCACATAATTATCACAGGCAGTGTTGAGATGCACCCATTCTCACTGGCAATTAAACAAATGACGAGTGGAAATTTGAGATGTTCAACTGCCAAATCTTACCTTTAGCAGGATAATGAAAAAACAATGTACTGTTGAGTAGGGTTTAGGCAAAAAATGTAACACAAATAACAACGATAATGAAACATGTAACATTTCACATAATTATTTCACACTATAGTTTGCCCTTCTTGTTTCCGTCTTCTGGAAACAACATACTCCCAAAGCTATGCAATGTATAATGCTAACACCTTATCTTCTTTCTGAGCTCAAAATCGCACTTGTCATAGAGGGATGCAGACTCAATTTTGTAGGCTAGAGAATGGTGCAATGCACAAAATAGTTTTGACATCAGCTGGTAGTGTTATGAGACAAAGTGTGTGCAGTTACTGGGAGTGAGAAATGAATGAACAGTGTGGCACTAACCTTTTACCATTGTCAAAAAACTTATTTGTAAAATGGTATTGCACACTAGGGGTAAACTGAATGAGGTAGCACTGTTCTAAACAGAATGATATTGTATTCATGGGGGCGAAGGCTCCAAAGATTTACCGTGGTTTCCCTAAATTATTTTATGCAAATGCTTGGATGGTTCCTGCTATAAGGCCACTGCTGACTACATGTCCCATCCTTGTCATTCTAGACATGTAAGTCTCTATATGTGAATACTTTTTGTTGTTCTTAAATGTAATAATAACAAGTCATGCCCAATATCCTTATAAAAGGGAATTACAGATAAATAAAACTACTACTACCACTACTACTATTACTTACTTGAGCTGTGAGGACCAGTGAGACAGCACAGTGGAAAGTAACCATGCATGTACTGGGAACAGATAGGGTTCAGATCTGACCACCATTAGACTGTTGTTTATTTGCAGTGTTACATTTACGCTTACACTATCATGATTTTGGCTTCAAAGTACCACTATCAAGTGTTTTAAATCCTAAGATGGCATACTGTATAACACTTAAAACACTTGATAATTGCACTTTGAAGCCGAAATCATGATACTGCAAGTGTAAATGTAACACTGCAAATAAACAACAGTCTAATGACAATACTGATTTTAAAGAAATATATTATGACTGTGGCCCCGCATTATGATAAAATTATTACCTATCTGATCACATTCAACTGACATTTTCTGTTGTTTACTGCATCATTTCGTGTGAATGTGGGGATGGTTCTTTCAGTGAACCTGTGTTCAATTTTGTTTGTAACCCATGTTAAACCAGGTTTGCACAGTATCACTAATCTGTCATCTCTCTCACTCACCCCCCCCCCCCCTTTTCAACACACATGCGCGCGCGCGCGCACACACACACACACACACACACACACACACACACACACTTACGCGCGCGCGCGCACACACACACACACACACACACACACACACACACACACACACACACTTCTGATCTCCACAAACAGGAGTTGCTTGTTAGAGAATGACCAAGTAGGGTCGCTGAAATAAAAGCTAAAATTCTAAGTTGTGTGTTAAAAGATTATTTACGAAAAAGATATTGTATGCCCCCTTTTACCATGTATACATCAACTAAATAAACTGAAATGAAGAGAGCATATTGATCTGATGGAATTTTGTGTATACATCATAAGTGTTAACAATACACAGCTTCTGTTTATTGTGTCTTTCACATAATGCAAAAAGATTGGAAGTGTGTCCGGGCACTTCCATTGAGGTGCAAAAAATGTGTTACGAATTACATGTCAGTTACTGGTAGACACAGAATACTAATGCATACATAAATCTCAAGTACTATGACTTCTCATGAGAATGGAATACTAATTAAAAACACACTTGATTTAGAAAATGATTGTTCCTCAGAAATTTAATCAACATATTTCAATGCAGGGTACTGAATGTTATTTGGACAGTGACCCAGTGAATATTTGTGATTCTTGATTTTTAAAAAGTGATTAAAATTGCCCTCGACTATTGAATTGGCTGTTGTCTCCAATAAATAACTAAAGATATATCAAGCTGTTAATTTCCAGTGCTACAATATGCAAAGGCATATCAGTAGTGGAAAATTCAATCACACACATGAAGCTTTTCTGCATATTGAATTGCAGCCATTTCAAAATGTAAACAAGAAAACAAAAATTTGTCAAATTTTTTTTTTGCGTGTGTGGGGTGACATATTGATGTGAAATGAAATCTGGCATTTTTGCCTAGAGCTGTGAATGTTTACACTTGAGTATGTTAACAGAATTTCACTCCCGTGGTGAAATCCACCCAGAATACATATTGGGGAGACCACACAAGTATCTGTCATACAAATCATTCTTGAATAGGCCTTCTGCTCTCCTTTGTAGAATACACGCTGTATAATTCGGCCTTGGTTAATACAACTGGTGATACTAGGCCCATATAAGACAGGTATCTAGGTTCATACTGTTCAGCATACTGATGAGGATTTTCTGATGTATAATAGTGGTATTTTATGAGTTCACATTCTTGGAAAAGGCTGAAACAGGTATCATCTGAAGAAATGAAAAATCGAGGATGCAGGTATCCTGATACCTATTCATTCAGAAATCACTGGCAGGACTGAATTCACACATGTTGGTCTGGAAAGCTGTAATTTAAGCACCATATAAAATTTGTAAAGATAAAGATCCACATGCTCTATAATAATACTTCACTTTTCTAAAAGTTGTCTTCACTTTAGAAATGTTTCCTGGTGTTTGGACTTACTTTGGATAATTTTATAGTGATCTCTTTGCTGCTTATATTGTGTTGTCATGAATGCCAACAACACTGTGTGGACTAGTTTTGTTTTGGTTATGCACAACACAAAAGCAGCATCTTCTTACTAGTTATGAATACAAACAACTGTTCCAGAACACAAATTTAAAACATGCACAAATTTCCAGGTTTCGTTATTTAAAACTCTTTCATTGATAGAAAGATAGGAAACTTAGAAAATTAAAGGATGAGACATTCTATATACTTTAATAACAAACTTGAAACACTATATGTGTGAAAGACCTATATCTCCAATAAGTAACCTATCTTACCTTTTCCATGGAACAGGTACTGATGCATAGAAATCAATACATGAAAGTTTCTCTCAATTAAGTTTTTCTGATTATTCCTTCATATAACGTAAGATAAATCTCGAGTGGTGTTTGCTATTATACAGCCACATAAAGAAAAATCAAAAGAATATCAAGTGTTTGAAATGTGCATTGTGTAAGATTTACAGTGAAGGCATTCCAGTTGCATACATCGTAAAATGACACAATAGGAAACCACCTCTAGTAGTTATGACATTGTTTCTTCGGCCTGGAGATGGCTAATTTGTACAGAAAAAAATAGCTTGTTTTCAAGGTTGTTCAGTAAATTGCCAGGAATTTAAGGCAGTTGTGAAGCTTTATTTACACTGCTGACCATTAAAACTGCAACACAATGAAACTGACATGTAATACAAATAAAGTCAGAATGATTTGTACTGCATGCTTTGATATGTAAATGATTAGATTTCAGCGCAATTCCACCATGTAACATATATGATGTTAGCCTGATATGTACTACAGGCTTGGATACGTAAGGCGTGTGTGTGTGTGTGTGTGTTTTTTTTTTTTTTTTTTTTTTTTTTGAGTGTTTTATCATTCCACAGTCCTGCTGTCTGTCTCCTGTGAGAATAGCATCCAAGAGGACAGCCATGTTGTTTGCCCAGCCATACAGGATTGTACAGCCATGTACCTTGAAAAAGAAAATTTGCTATTTGCAGTAAGACAAATATCCACACCAATAGTGTGATGATGTATGAAAAACTGTGGACTCCCAGCATGACAGTGAGTGTTGTAGCTCCATTTGACATGACAGCAGAGAGGCTCACCAACAACAAAACTGGGCACTGGAGTGACAGTATGTCATCTTTTTCGATGAGTCCCAGTTTTGCATACAGCATCACGGTGGATATATCCAAGAAAAATGAACATTGTCAGACTGAATTTGTCACCATCATATGGACTCAGCACATGGTGTGATGTGTACTGGGATGCCACTGAGTACACAACACCATCACCTCTGATTCACATAGCTGGACCACAAGCAATACATACAAGGCCAATGGTTGTGGCCCATCTTCGAGGTCTCTGTGGTCTTATCTTTCAACAAGATAATGCGAGACTGCATATTTCCCATGCTGTCTGTTGTGGCTGTCATGTTTTGTGGTTCCTGGCTGGATGAGGAGAGGCTGGTATGATAGGTGGGTGACTGGTTTCCTCTCACTACAACACAAAATGCACCCATGGTTATAATACATTTTATTACAGAAACCAGTTGAGTACTTAACTTCAAGAATGTTCAATTTGAAGTTCGGTGGTTAACAGCAATGAAAGGGGGGGGGGGGGGCGGAGGGAGGAAAGATGCATGCTAACTGGGAAGAGGTCAAATGTAAAGGACAAGAGAAGAGTCAGTAGGTAATGTGAGCCATTAAGGAGAAGGAGATTTGTGGCTCTCAACAGAAGCAGCAAAATGAGAACTCAAAAAGTGGCATTCACAAAACAGAGAGAGAGAGAGAGAGAGTGAGTAGAGTGGGGTTTGAGGAGGAAGTGAAGTTTGGGGTTTGGATAGGGAAGGGGTAGCGTGAAAACTGACAAGAGAGCAAAAATGAGAACACAGGTAAGAGACTAACAGAAGTTTACACCAGGGGCACTGTGAGAATGAAAGATATCTGGAGAAACATTCCCTTCTGCACAGTTCAGAGGAGTTGGTACAGGGTAGGGGACGTGGGAGTCAACAGAAATGGCATGGGTGCAGAAGTAGCTACTAATGTCATCAGTGTTGTGTGCATCACGTTCATAACATGGCTGCTTTTATTGTGGTTCTACCTTTTATGGGGTAGGAAATGGTAGAAGGGTGCACAGAAGTCTTCCAACTGGGTTGGCCACTGGGTAATTATCTTTGTGGAGCAGAATGGGAATAGGGTTGGCATAGGCTTCAACTGGGACACTGCATAGCTTGTCTCTGTATGTCCATCTTCTCAGAGAAGGTTGTGGGATTTGGCTGTTCGCTACAGGATGTCAAATCAAATAGTGTTCAGCCTTTTAATTTCCAAACTTATTTTATTTGGCGATCAGTTTCGGTAATTTACTACCCCATCTTCAGGCCCCTGACTGATGTATAGGAAGACTCCACCTCGGTTATTGTCAAAACAGGGGCCAGCATTCAAATATTGGTATCTGTAGATTTCTGCTTGGTATAGCGATCACTTCTACCATCATGATGGCTGAAGTAGATTTCTGCTTGCTATAGTGATCACTTCAACCATTATGATGGTTGAAGTGATTGCTATAACGAGCAGAAATCTACAAATGCCAGTATTCGAATGCTGGCCCCTGTTTTGACAAGAACCGAGGTGGAATCTTCCTGTACATTGGTATGGGGTCTGAAGATGGCTTAGTAAATTGCCGAAACTGATAGCCAAATAAAATAAATTTGGAAATTTGATGGCTGAAAGGTGTTTCCTTTGACATCCTTGCGTAACTCTGCTGGATGACTGAATACTACTCCACCTTGGGTGATTAAGGAAGGGTTTTAGACAGGGCCCCTTTCATTTCATGTCACAATTAGAAGTCATGGCATGGCTGGGAATGTGGTGGAGATTTTCAAGGCCTAAACGATATCAGGTATGAATACTGGTCAGTGACTTGTTCACAGTGGCTACCAATTTGTCGGTGATACAAGGAGAGATAGCAAGGGAAATCTGCACTAACCGGGCCATATATTGTTTGCTTGTGAGAACTCTGGCATGACTATCAAACTTTTTTGTTAATATTTTAGTTGCAATGTGGTCCATTCCTTGACTGATATCAAATTGTTGTTACTGTCAGGATTTAACATTCCTTTCCTTTCATTTTGTTCACTATTATGTAGTTTCAGCTGTGTAGCTATTCTAAAGTGTAAAACATCCTGTTAAATGCACATACTTGGGTTACAACACACGTAATTTATGTCACACAGTTTTAAAAGCAATGTGTGGTTGGCATGACACAAGCTGTTATGAAACCAGTAGTTACACAACATAGTTATTTACATGTATAAGGGAGTACTGAACTGTGGTAGAAATTGATGGGCAAAAGACTAATTTTTTCGACAAAGGTAGGAATATCTGTGCTCATTAGATTATCTTAGCAACAAATTTCAAAAAATTGTGCTCAGAAGAAAATTACCTGAAATTTAACCTGGGTGAATTTAGCATCTTCTCCCTTTCAGATACCCAGCAAACGGAAGTACATTCATTGATCTGCATTACACTTTTTGACTTGAAGTAGCAACAATCAAGACAACTTTTTAGAAGTGTTTGTTCATGAATCTGGATCAAGGCTATAGACCAACTGGCTGAAGCTATTTTGTGGCTCCTAGCAGTGGAAATTTTATGATAAATCATAAAATATTGCATTTCAGGTATATACCATTTTAGAACATTTTTCAAATTAAAAGCCTAAAACACAAATTTAATATTTAATTGCATTAAATTTTGCTCTATAATTTATGATTAATGAACTGACATGATTTAAAAATGAAGATAATTGAAATCTTTGATATGATTTATTAACGTCACTGCAGCAAAAAGAAAAGAATATCGGGCCAGGAATTTGAGATTCATGTCAACACAAAACTCAGTCTTCATTATACAGTAATAGGCATACTGACAATTATGTTGCCATTAGTACATCATTAACAAATAAAGTTACCTGAAAATGGTTTACACCAACATCAAGGTCTCAAGAACCCATGTCTGGCAACAGGAACTAAAAAGTGTTATGGACCTGTTCGGGTAAAATGAGGCACAGAAGAAATCAGTTTTCCACTAAACAAACTCAAACTGCCAAAATTGTTATTTTGTACAGAATATTATGTTTGTACAGAATATTCTGTTTGCTTGCTATGTTTATTCAGAGTAAATACTCAAGCCTTTGTTGATCATCTCCATTTGGCTTTCTCAGGAGCAAACTCAGAATGTTTCACATGAGAATGTCTATGTTAGAAATTTTGTTCTCATCTTTGTTTTTTTGCCAACTGAAATGCTGTACATTTGGCTAGATGTCACTGGGAATTTGACACAAGGTAGCTGGGAATCTGAGGGCTGAATGTTGTCTTAACTCACATCAGACAGTCACTGAAAAAGTCAGCTAGATAAGCCCTCACAAAATAATTAAGTCTGTGTCTTTTACAATTATATGAAAGCCCTCACACCATTGTATGAAACAAATACTTCCTATTTTTACTTTTTGTAGTGTAGGCCTTTTTTCTGGTGTGTACCCTCACATTACAACATGGATGGTTGACATACAAATGCAACCATTATCAGTATCACCCTCAATGAGAACTGTTTGTACACCCAACCAATAACAACTGACTAGCCCAAACTGTTTTGATGCAGTTGATGGAAAGAATTTGCAGTTCATTAAATTAGTAAACAGTGCACCAGTGTTCTTTAACTGTAATAAATGCTTCTCTAGCCTTGTAATGGCTGCAGTGCAAACTATAAATTTGTCACTGAAACTGCAGGAACATTTGGTTAATGTGCTGACTCAGTATTTTAATAATCAGTGTTCTGTAAGGAAAATCTGTCAAATAACATGGACATTCCTAGAGCCAGTCATATTTTAGACATAAACAAAATACCAGTGCCTTATGTATTGTTGCTGATGAAGTATTTTCACAATTTCATAGAATAATTTGTCCATACATTGGTCTATGATTTAGTACAGGGTTGGGGGAACTAATTGTCATTGTTCAGCCAGATGTTTCATAGGTACATATTTGGGATAACTCCAAGTAACTGGAGGATTTTGCAAAGGCCTTTGGCATGTAGGCAGATTTTGCTATAACCTTTACAAACCATCCATTAGCAGCTGCTTGTTCACGACGTATCTGCTAGAAGAAACAGTGCAGCTGCTCTTTCCATTTAAATTTCTGACTTAAATTGACTCCCAAGACTATACACTACATCATTGTTGGCAATGTGTTCTTCATATCCTATAAAGCCGAAATTTTCCCCATATCTTCTCAGTGCAGGATGAGTCAAATATTGAGGTTCTTCAATGGCTCGTTAAATGGTTAACTTTCTCAGTTTTGTAATCTATAATTACAGAAGGAAAAAAATAACAATTGTTCTTAATTGTGTTTGGCAACAGATCGTGATTTTATATGCTCGTCATGTATGACTCTCACTGTGTAAAAGAAAAATCATTTCCGTACACGGTTCGTGCACTCCTTGAAGACATTTGACAACTAGTACTGGCAAACGTCTGTGTACAAAACCTAGATTGTATACAATTTCTAGATACACTGTATGAATATCCTTCAGTTCATGAGGATATACTACAATTAATATGGAGGCCTAGGTTATGTTCACAATACAGAAATGTATTTGAAGATTGGTTTGTAGATGATGGTACTGTCATGGCAGTTGGATTACACACACTGAATTCTATATACATCTTGTGTTAATTAATTAGAAATAAAGATAAAAAACTTACACAGTGTGTTATAATTCTACAGTGGTGCAAAAAACATTTGCTGTCATCTGAACATCATAGTCCTTTCCTACTTCTTTTCTGTCACACAGCAGGGCTCTCCCTAGTTCTTATAATAAATTTCTACGTATATAAGTCAATGATAACAGAAAAATACTTCGCAGAAACACAAAAACTCACAAATAACTATATGCAACATGATTTGTTATGTTTGTGTAGTTTTCACTCTCCTTGAAGTATTTTTTTTGTGCGGATTTAAGATCTGTTGTTAGTTTTTTTTCTATCATGTGCAGTTTTCTCACAAGTAAAGTAAACTCAGTTTTCACTTAAACCTTAGTTCCAGAGAGAGAAATTTTATTGCAAGTAAAGGAAATTTTATTTTAGTATGATGGAATACTTGTCCACCCTTGTCACACCATCTGGCTGTTAGGTTGGAAACTTTAGTTCATTGTTGACATGCTACAGTTCTGCGAGTTTACATTTGTCCAGTTAAATATAGTTTTGCAATTTCTTAGAAATGATTTCCTGAAGTGTCTGAATAACCCAAGTATTTTGTGATGTTTGTGATAGCTACATAATTATTAACCAAATACAGAAATTAATAATTCTGTGAAATATCTGCTACACATTCTTTAGTGAAAGACTTGGTGGTCAAGACAAAAGCTGGGCTCTGCATGAAGTATGCCGTACATGTGTTGAGAGACCAAGACCATGGAAAAATGAGAAGAGGAAATCAATGCTACTAGCAAATCTGATGGTTTGGAGGGAGCTGCAAAATCATGTATATGATTGCTGTTTTTGTACAGTTAACATTGCATGTATGATATCCTTGGTCGCCCCCGTCGATTCCTTCCCTCAATACCTCCTTCTGCTATTGTTCCAATGATGTTGTGTCGTAGGATGTGCCCTACAAGTTTGTCTCTTCTTGTTTGGATGTGCCTCCACAGAGATCTGGTTTTCTGTACTCTTCTAAGCACCTGTTCATTTGTTACTTTGTCTCTCCAGCTGATCTTCATCATCCTTCTATAGCAACACATCTCCAGGGCCTCTAGCCGTCTTCTCTCTTCTCTTCCAATCATCCAAGTTTCACATCCATATAGGGCCACACTCCAAATCAAATCTTTCATGATATGTTTCCTTATTTCCAGACTGATGTTGTTGCTGATGAGTAAGTTCCTTCTCTGATTAAATGCAATTTTGGCCTTTTGCATTCTGGTGGCAATTTCTTTCTGGCTTCTACCATCTCTTCTGATTTTGCTTCCCAGGTAAGTAAATTCCTCTATCACTTCCAGCTCCTCTCTTCCAATTCTCATTCTCAAAGGCTCATATTTTGCTCCTGTGCTGCATGCCATCACTTTAGTCTTTTTCTTGTTTATTCTCATTCCATACTGACTGCATAGAATTTTTCCCATTGTTCTGAGGATTCCTCTAGATCTTCTTTTATCTCCATGACTATAGCAATATCATCTGCATAATGTAGCATATCTATCTTCTGCCCATTAATTTTGATCCCCACCTCAGTAGTTTTTCAAACTTGGTCTATAGCTTCCTGGATGTAACCATTGAATATAAGAGGGGAGAGAGCACATCCTTGCCTTACCCCTTTTCTAATATTTGCTTCTTGTTCATGGTGACAGTTCCTAATCACCGCCACATCATTCTTATAGAAGCTGAGTATCACACGGATGTCTTTGTACTTTATTCCACTTTTTCTCAGCACACTGAACATCTCTTGCCAGATAACATTATCAAGTGCCCTTTCCATGTGTACAAAGGCAATATAAGTTGGTTTATTTTTCTGTAATGCTTTTCGATAACGAGTCTCAGTGCCAGAATCGCCTCTCTTGTTCCCAGGCCCCTTCTGAAGCCAAACTGATCTTCACTCAGCATATCCTCCACCTTCTCTTCAATTCTCTTCAGAACTGTTTTTATGAGAATTTTTGATGCATGTGATATTAGGCTTAGAGTTCGGTACTGTTCGCATTTTGTAGCTGCTGCCTTCTTTGGTATAGGAACAATGATACATTTCTGGAAGTCTGTCGGTATCTGTCCTGTGTTATAGATGGACCTAACAAGTTTAAGCAGCATCATTTTCATGCTGTCGCCAGCATTCTTTATTAGTTCTGCACAGATGTCATCAATACCCATTGCTTTGTTGTCCCGTAGTTCTTTTAGAGCTCTGTCAGATTCTTCTTGCACAATGTCATCTCCCTTGTCATCTTCGTCTACTTGCTCTTCTCTTCCTATTACTTCCTCCGAAAGAGGTGTTCCGGCATACAACTCCTCTATGTATTCTTTCCATCTTTTCATTACGTTTGTTAAAAAATTGATTTGCTGATCTGTAGGCTAAATCGGTTCTTCCATTTTGAATATTTTCTTTCACTTCTCTGCACATTTCTTCAAGAAAATTTTCTTTTGCTTCCCTAGCTTCTCTGTTAAATAAATTCCTTAGTCTTCTGCATTCAGCTTTTCCTTGTTCATCAGTTGCATTTTTGTATAATCTCCTGTTTTCTATACGCTCAATAATATCTGCTGTAATCCATTTCCTCTTGTTTTTGGGTTCAGTTCTTCCAACTATCTTTTGTGCTGCTTTGTATATACCAGATTTAATTTGATCCCAGTCTTCATTTACTCCACCACGTTGAAAAATCTTGGCTAGGTTATCTGTTTCATGAGCATAGCGCTTTGCCAGTACCTCAGTTTTCAGTTTTTCTAGTTCCCATTTAAGTTTTACTGGCTTCTTCTTCAAACGTTTGAATCTCAGTGAACTTTTCATCAGGACCAGGTTATGATCACTAGATAACTCTGCAGATGGAACAACTAATTGGTTCCTCGAAACTCAATAAGCCAATCTCCTCTTTCATTTCTTCTTCCAAGTCAATATTTGCCAACAATTCCTTCCTCCGGTTCTTCTCCCACAATCGCGTTCCACTCCCCCATGGCAATCAGGTTTTCACCTCCCTTAACATTTCTCATCGCATTACTTATTTCTTCGTATATTTCATCAATGACTGCATCTTCTTCTTTGGATGTTGGCATGTATATTTGTATGATCACAGTGTCCTTTGGTTTAGTTTCAAGTTTGACTAGTATTATTCGAGAGCTATATTGCACATATCCCTTCACACATGAGCCATAGTTTTTCCTCAAAATTATTGCAGCTCCTCCCATTCCTGGTCTGTCTTGGTCAGTTCTGGTGTGAATGACTCTGTATTCTCCAGACCAGAAATTACCTGGCTGGGGCCATCTCATCTCCGATATGCCTAGGATATAGATTTCCAGTCGTTCCATTTCAAGTTTTACATTTTCTAGCTTGCTACACTGAAGCAGTGTTCTAACATTCCAAGTGGCTATGTTAAAATTGGGATTGTTTTCGTTCACATTGTCTGTATCCTTTGCAGTCCCCATCTGGAGATCCAATTGGGGGACTATTTTATCTCCGGAAAATTTTACAGAAGATACTAACATGGTTCTTACTGCTGATGCTTGGGATAACCATAGTTCTATATGTTACAAAAGAAATACTTTATTTTTAATGCAATTACAAAAATTCCTGATGAGATTTTCACTCTACAGCAGTGTGCGCTGATATGAAACCAGTGGAATTAAAGCTGTGAGGACGGGATGTGAGTCGTGCTTGGGTAGCTGAGTTGGTAGAGCACTTGTCCACGAAAGGCAGAGGTCCTGAGTTCGAGTCTCGGCCCGGCATACAGTTTTAATCTGCCAGGAAGTTTCACAAAAATTCCTGTTAGAAAAAAAAGATTTCAGCTACAACTTCTGACATGATTTGTATGAAAATCTTATGTGATACAGAACAACCAAACCCAGATTTCAAGTCGGAATAAAAAATATTGGGTACCAATAAAAGAATGTCCCAGTTATAAATGTTACTAGTATCAACTGTAAGCATTGCAGTGTTGGCTCATCCTCACAATGAAAAAGTAACTCAAACAGTTTTAGATAAATGCATGCACAAGTACTGCTTTGTTGTTTCCCCACTTGCAGTGCCACATATGTAAAATGGCGACTCCTGAGCATAAAGAGTTGTGTGTTCTGCAGTCTGCTAAGAGGGAATCTGTAATTTCAGTTTAACATGCATTTTATTTAAAGTTTGTGCCAATGGTATAGGCAATTTGAAATGACTGGATGTGTGCAAAGGGAAAAGAACAGAACAACCAAAAGGCTCCAAAAAGGATGTTGACCATGTCAGTGCATTTTACCTTCATAGCTCTAAAAAGTCTGTTCGGAAAACAAGTCCTGGACTTTGGCTGCTAAAGACGTCAGTGTGGAAGGTTTTAAGAAAATGTTTACACATGCATCAACACAGTTTTCAATTGTTACATGCTGTAAAGCCAGATGATTATGATGTATGTTATAACTTTGCAAGCGAATTGTTGCAGTGGGAAAATGACTTTCTTGATCATGTGGTATTCCATAATGAGGCAATTTTTTTATGTAATTGGGAAGGTAAATACTCTTAATGTTTGTCATCTGGTGGTCATATCATCCCCATGAACCTGTACAATATCAAAGAGACTCCCCAAAATTAAATGTTTTCTGCACTGTGTCCCGATGTCAAGTGTATGGAGCATATTTTTCACTGAAGCTACTGTAATACGAGTGGCTTATCTGGATATGTTGCAAGAATTGCTCCTTCCCCAATTAGAAGGTGAACCTGAAAAAGATGGTAGCAAGATGGTGCCCCTATGCATTGGCAACTCTTTGTACGAGAGTGGTTGAATATCAAAGTGACTGTCTATTGGATTGGTCATAATGGTCAATACGACAGAGCTCTTTTCTGCTGGTCTCCTATGTTCATCTGACCTCATGCTACGTGGTTTTTACCCTTTGGGGTTTTATAAAAGATTGTGTCTATGTTCCGCCACTACTTAATGATTTGTCAGAGCTGAGACACAGAATTAAAGAGGCTATTGCTTCCATAACCCTGGACTTGTTAACCAAAGCATGGGAAAAATTTTAAAATCCAGTATAGTGTGGGAAACAAAACCATATCATATAGCTACAATCACATTGAGAGCTGGCCACACACTACTAGTAGAGCAGCATGCCATCCTGTCCAGCTGCAAACAACTTTGGCCACACTGATTTGCTGGGTTGTTAGATCACTGACAGCAGTAACATAGTTGCAGATAAAACTTTGACAGTTTAATAAGAACTTCATCAAAGAACTAACTGCACAAGCTCACAGATGTTCAACAGAAACAGCAACCCATTATAAAATGTTGGCAGTTTAAAAAGAAATTCATACATATTTCCTTGGTTAGGCTGTAATATAAGAAGTACACTCATTGTGATGGCTGCCAGGAATAGCAAAATAAAAAGAAGTCATAAGACTGAATTAGCCCTGCATACAATGCAGTGAAAACTGCCAACGGTGTCACCTCGCACACAAATGAACACAATATGCTAAAATTCCTTAGTTTAGCTAACAAAGAAAGGCTAGGTTGGCTGTGAGGAAATTTGTCAGTGCCAGTCCACTACAGTTTTTATTATTTCCTCTAGTCCCTATCAGCCACTGCATCAAGTGTCTTCTAAGAGAGCACAAATCTATATGGAAATGTGTGTGCATTTTCTTTACTTATATAGTACAAGTTGTAGATGAGGAATAATATTCAAGCACCACCTGTTGCTAAGAACAAGTCAAGAAACAGTTATATTGTTTTCCTCCTGTACTTACTGATTACCAAACTAAAAAGAAACATTTAATGAGACACTGAAGAAACCACATGACACAATTCTCCCAATTTGAATCAGCCTGCAATGAGAAGGTATGGAGAAAAACATTGTATAATATGTGTTGGGAATATAGGGAGACTGCATAGATTATCTTCAATCAGAAAGATTTCCAACAACTAGTAATAAAATGATATTAATTAAATATGAATAAATACTCAATTGACACTTATTCTTGTGAAATGTCCAGCACTATTAGATGTTTGAAATTATTACAAGTCCTCTAAAATATTAAAGTTCTGTTACTGTGCCTCTGTGTATACCTATGTAGGAGTCCAGAGCTGGCCTACAATGCCTCTGGAGCCTAAGACTCGGAGACAACAGATGAACACTGCACTTGTGGACTTGGCAGTAACTGGAGACCATGCGACTTGGCGCAGCAAAGAGAACTGTCCGCTGTAGCTCAGTGCTCCGGTATTTAACGAGGCATCGACCAATTGCTATCCACACATGTGATGTCCATTGGTTGGCAGCTGCGGCCCCTGGCGGACCTAAGTCTAGTCCGTACTGCCACCCCATACAGCTGCTGCGCTATGGGTGTTATGAGCTGTGGTGCGGTACTCTCTGGAGTTGCGGGTACCATCACCACAACAAGAACAATAATATAAAAACTGGAAAACACGTTGCCAACACCAACAGAGTGTATAGGCTCATGTCAACTGGAGTCAGAACTGTAAACAGAAAGAGTATATGTGTAGTTCACTTCAGTGTACACACACTGCACCAACAGTTACTTCCATAGCAAATTTCACAAATGAATAGGTCAACATGCACTCCTCTATGTGCTTACATATGGAAGACTGGGAGTTGCAAGATAACCATATCAAGGTACCAAACAGAAGTTATTGCAAACTATTGTGGGGAATTGAAGAATAAGCATCAGGTCTCATGGTACTACATTAAAAGGAACACAAAGCTCTACTATGCAAATAAAACATTTCCATCAATTTCACATGCAGATTGCACAAAGGTTGTTCCCATGAGACTACCAAGAGAGACTGGACTTCATTATGAGTCATCAGACAAACCAGTAACTTTGAAAGAACAGTCCTTTTCATAGACAAAGCCTATTTGAAGAGGAAGGTTATCGAATTTTAATAGTACGTATGAGTAGGCAGTAGAAAATTCCCACAGCACCCAAGTATAAAGGTACCACCAAAGTATGACTCCAAAATCTGGTGTCGCACTATCAATTGTTATCTCACCTATGTAATCACCAAAACTAAAGGGAGAGTGATATTTGCATTTCCAGCATACTTTATGGCTGAAATTAATGGCTCTGAGCACTATGGGACTTAACATCTATGGTCATCAGTCCCCTAGAACTTAGAACTACTTAAACCTAACTAACCCAAGGACATCACACAACACCCAGTCATCACGAGGCAGAGAAAATCCCTGACCCCGCCGGGAATCGAACCCGGGCGCGGGAAGCGAGAACGCAACCGCACGACCACGAGCTGCGGACGACTGAAATTAACAGACTATCATATAAAATTGTAGTCAACATGTAGTGTCATTTCCATTCACTTCTGCATCACACTGGACGCCTACTGAACATTCAAAATACAGTTGATCATGGGGCCCTGTAACAGACTGCCAGGCAATTTGCTGTTTTATTTTTAAGGAAGCCATCTAAAATTTCCAGTTTATGGAGGAGAGATTTCTGGCATCGACCTTCAACAGATACTACAACATGCCTGTGGAACTACACAAAGGGACACAGACTTTATGGGTAATGTTATAACATGTTGTACCACTACCCTGATGCAAATACATATTGCCTAACAAAAAAGGTGAAGCACTCACAAGACTCAGTTGTACATGTGCACACCATTGACAGGGTTGTAAACGATAGGTAGAGTGTGCATCAGAGTACGTTAGTGTTTTTACTAGGCCTGGTAGGGTAAATAAGCGACATTTGGTTGTGACAGTGGCCCAATGTTGGACTGCATGGGAATGTGACTGCAAGCATACTTGTTGTCAAGGTTCCAAGCACAAGAGAGGATCAACATATTGTGTACCAAGCATATCATGGCCCCTTCACATCTGCACCTGTCATCCAAGAAAAAGTAATGGACTGCCTGCAATACTGACATGCCGCTTCATTGGTCAGAGACTGGCAGCAGCAGAACTGTTTACTGTCCTATGTGGAGGCTGTCATTAACACAACACAAACAACTGTTTTTGGAGTGGTGCTGTAGCCAAAAACCACAGACTGCTGATGAATGGCATCACATGGTGTTCAGCAATGAATCTCAGTTCTGCACTACCCCAGATAATCATTATCGGCAAGTAATATGGTGATCTGGGGAGAGCTCCCAGTCTATCAATATTTTGGACACACAGCAGTGTTGCTCATGGCATCACTGTATGGGCGCCATCATTTATGATTTCAGATCACACTTGGCAGTGATTGAGGGAACTCTGACAATGCAACAGTGTCCCACAGATTGTTTCTGCATCAGTATCCTCTTCCCCTTCTGGATGCTTCACTTTGTCAGGTTGTGTATATCCAAAAATTAGTAATTTTCAAAATAATTTATTCATCAAGGTGAGTTTTGGCACAAATGAAGGTGATGGGGCAGAAATATAGCAGGTAATTCTGAAATACTTACCTTATGTATCAGAATGTGTTGGTACACAGAATAGCTGAAGAGGACACTTCTCAATACATTTTGTAATTTAACCCACTTACTGCTCTGGATGTCACCGCTGCTACTGTCCAGGGGTGTTTTGGTTCCTTTTTTGGGCACCTTTCATTTTTCTGTTAGGTGCTCTAGATGTTTAAACTTACGCTCCATTTCTTGTGCCCTTGTGCTCTCTATGTGTTAATACAAACGGCCACTCGGGTACATGTGTGTTCCGTATGCATTAACATGCAAGCCACTTAGCAGCCAGGTAGCCATGTTTCCATCCTGAGTGCTCAGGAGCTTTCCACCGTTCAGTCTGTGAGCTGTTGCTACTGTAATCTTATTCGTGTCGCCATTTTCAACTTTGTTTTTTACTGAGAAAATGGTTGTGCAACAGAAGAAATCATGGAGATGGCGACAGGGCAATAATACCTTGTACTTGGTATCACAGGATGAAAGAAGCTGAAGAGTGTCAGACACCTCCATGTAAAGACCACTACAACAGCATTGTTGGAGAGATTAGTTGGCAAGCTTTTTATCAATACATGTAGGTATAAAGCATTTTAAATGTTGTAAAAATACAAAAGGCTTTGATGGAAACTGAAATAATTAAAACATTTAGTTGCTTAGTGATTACATATTGTGACATCACAAACACAGGTTTTGATTAAAGTTGAGTATCCCACATAGAATATCATAAATATAAATGTGTGCAAAGCCACAGTATTCTTTTTTGACCAGATACTAAATGCTGTTACCAAAAGTATATCATTCCATTGAAAAAAATTGGATCCATCTATATTTCAATAGATAAAAGTTTTGAGTATTAGTTATATAGCAATCTACACATCTCTTTGCATGCTTTCATCTGTGAAAAATCTCGTTTCAATATCTTGAACTGTTTACAGAATGTGAATGTGGTTATGACCACACAATTCATGTTGCGCATGGACACAACAATGGACGCAGCCCTACTATAGATATAAAACCAGTATCTAGAGAATAGTAATATATATATATATCACTCTGCTCTCAACTTTAAATACAATTTCAATGTTACCTACATTTCATACACAGCAATCAGTGTCCTAAAGCAAACATACGCAATGTCTATGCAATGTTTTTTTACCTCTGTAAAAATTTTAAGTTCTGTGCAATGCTTTGTTTAATTGGATGCAGCACAGCAACTAAGACAAAAACAAAGGAGTCCTTTATCGGGTGTAGATAACAGTGTAAGATGTGAAATAAATTTTATCACCAAACAGTTTTCTTAAAATCTGATGTTGAGTACTTCGTTAGCGGTATCCATTCAACCACTTATGAAAATCTGCGAATGGAATCAACGAACATGGAGCAAAAAAGTATTACTGTGGGTACCAACGACCCTCAATATATCTGAGTGGTATCACTGATAAATTCATTCTTTACTTGAGTTATTATAGTTATGAGTATGTGTAGGACGTAGAGTAATTCTGAAGGAACACCAAGTTAGCGAGATTAATCTGAAATGACACGTCGCTTTTGACATAAGCTTCGAACATCGTAAGTAAAACTCCCAGAATGATGTAATTCTTAATATGTCACAATATCGACATACCTGTGCGTTTGGCTATATAGTGGGTCACTTCTAGAGGAGTTTTAAAAAGAAAAATTTAAGTTGTTGGGGTAAGTGTATTTATAATGTATCACGGGTGGTGAAAAGCAGTAGCACACAAAATTGTCACGCCCAATGCTCCACGAATATGCAGCACAGTTAAGTCGGATCCTGCAGCAAAACAGTACAAAGGTAGTGGCTAAAGTGCGGTCTCTTAGCACAGGTATAGGGTGATGACAAAGCTGCATTCAACACGAGATGCAGCGGGTATGTCTGTAGCAGTCAAACTTAATCTGCAACGCAACAAATTATAAATTTACACCACATTAGCCCAAAGTCATAATAGAGTCAATGACATGACAAGAACGATGATGACGACGATGACCAAAAAGACCACATGGCAACGCGACTCTCATATTTACAGTTTCTCAGACTAAGTTCACGGTCTTAAGTTACTATGCACTTTGTTACGATTTGCAGAGGATAGACAAAAATACGGGAACACCACATATTACCATCCTTAATACGGTGTAAGAAACTCACTGGCATTCAAAACAGTTTCCAGTTGTCCCTGGATGGATAAATACAGGTCCTATACAGTTTTCAAGGGAATGTCATACCATTCTTCTTGCAAAATAGTGGCACAATGGTGGAGGTGGATAGTCAGCATGCATCCTTCTCTCCAAAGTAGATCACTAAGTTTCAATAATATCGAGTTCTGGCGGCTGTCTTGACCATGGGAGATCCAACAATTCATTTCATGTTGACAAAACTGGTCTTGAATGATGCAAGCTGTGTGAAGAGAGGCTCTGTCGTCTTGAAACATGGCATCACCATTGGTGCAAAAACATACTATAGGATGGATCTGATCAGTCAAAATAGTTACATGATCCTCGGTAGTAATGCGACGTTGCAGAGTGACCATGGGGCCCATGGAATATCACGATATTATGGCTGCCTGAATTATCTCTGACTCCCCTCCCCTCCTCCATTTCACCCTTCGGACATAAATTTGGCTAGTAATTGGAAACAGTGTGGAACATGAATATCAAATGACTCCCATTACCATGCAGCTCAGGTCTTATGGCTTCAGCATCATGTTGTCTTGTAATGGGCATTTGCATCATTGATGAGTGGTTTTGGAATTCCTGCCTGTTAACGCAGCTCTCTTTTTGTTGTTTTTGTGTTGACAGGATTTGTAACTGCAACATTCAGTTCTGCAGTGATTTGTGCAGCTGTTGTTCTCTTTATGTCTCATCACAATCCTGTCCCATGATTGTGTCATGATCACTCTACACACTTTTGTCCATGTTGTTACTTAGACTTTCCCTATATGTAGTATAAATCTTCAATATGGTGCCTCTTTAAACACCTAGCACTTCAGTTCCCTTGGTTATGGAAGCACCCACTACATGCGTACCCAATCTTCCCATGTTTGAATTCACTATCTTCGACATAATGCACTAAGCTACACAGATCACTTTTCTGACCACTTGCTGTATATTGAGAATATTGCATAGGTGCCACTTGTGGTGAAATACAATGGCACAATCTTTGGGCTTGGCTAGCATTTGCATTTATGTTCCAGCACACATTTCATGTGGTGTTACCAAATTTTTGTCCAACCTGTGTTATTTTACAATATTTTCTGCATAATATATTGCGTTAAGCTGTCTTAGATTGGTTATTTTACTTTAGAACACATTTTATCTTACAAAATAGTCTTAATATGCCAAAATTCCAATTTATAGATTTGTTTTAATAACTAATTTTATGTTTGGTTAGCATTTTTTCAGAGTGAAAATTTATCTTGTCAGCTGAAAATACCACTAAAATAAGACATCTAATGATGCTACTGCATCTTCCTCCTCCTTTCACCCCCCCCCTCCCCACAGTTTAGCTAATTTGTAATTCCCACATTACAAATACTTTGATAACCAATTATCCGCAGCTCCTACATTCAAAGGAATAATAGTTAAAACTTGCACCTTTTCACTGTAGGATGCACAATATTCAACAGTTGAATTGATATTTGTAAAAAAATCCTGGTAAGAGTGCTTTGGTTAATTTTCTTCTGAAGATGAAATTTCTACTTTGAAGAGTGTTGTCAGTTTTGCTGTAGTGCATTCATCCCACAGCTTTAGTAATTTCTCTGCACTTTCTTGATGCAAAGAGCTTATGACTAGACTCCACTGACCACAGATTCTTAATAGGACTAACACATACCTCTATAGCTGACTGATTCAGGGTATTTAATTCTTCCTCTACTGATGCAAAATCAGCACCATGGGAGGCTTCATCTTGTTCAGAAACTATCACTGTTGTTATTCTGCCAAAACATTTAGAACACAAAAAGTTGTCACTGAAAACCTCTTCACCTTGAAAGTCTTCAAATGAGAACACTTATTCCCAACCTGAACAAAGTCTGTTTTTTGTTTGGCTTATATATCACTCTTTTATGGATATGCAAATAGTCACCACACTTCCCTCTCTTGTGGCTCCAGTCTGAAGGCATTTGAAACAGTTTCACAATACATACTGCAACTGTATCATCTGGTAAATTCCTCACGAAAACACAGAACTCACTGGGTGGTCTCAGATTTCTTAAAAGCCAGTTCAGTAAACAAACTAGCACTGAGCAATTACAATGCAGAAACCTGCAACAAACAACCACGGCAAAGAAACTGACAAGAAACTACAACAAAGTTTAAGAAATATGTGCAGCAATGAAAGACCTGAGTCGAAACAAGGCCCCGGGAGTAGACAACATTCCATTAGAACTAATGATGGCCATGGGAGAGCCAGTCATGACAAAACTCTACCATCTGGTGAGCAAGATGTATGAGACAGGCGAAATAGCCTCAGACTTCAAGAAGAATATAATAATTCCAATCCCAAAGAAAGCAGGTGTTGACAGATGTGAAAATTACCGAACTATCAGTTGAATAAGTCACAGCTGCAAAATGCTAACGCGAATTCTTTACAGACGAATGGAAAAACTGGTAGAAGCGGACCTCGGGGAAGATCAGTTTGGATTCCGTAGAAATGTTGGAACACGTGAGGCAATACTAACCTTACGACTTATCTTAGAAGAAAGATTAAGAAAACGCAAACCTACGTTTCTAATATTTGTAGACTTAGAGAAAGCTTTTGACAACGTTAACTGGAATACTCTCTTTCAAATTCTGAAGGTGGCAGGGGTAAAATACAGGGAGCGAAAGGCTATTTACAATTTGTACAGAAACCAGATGGCAGTTATAAGAGTCGAGGGGCATGAAAGGGAAGCAGTGGTTGGAAAAGGAGTGAGACAGGGTTGTAGCCTCTCCCCGATGTTATTCAATCTGTATATTGAGCAAGCAGTAAACAAAAGAAAAATTCGGAGTAGGTATTAAAATTCATGGAGAAGAAGTAAAAACTTTGAGGTTCGCCGATGACATTGTAATTCTGTCAGAGACAGCAAAAGACTTTGAAGAGCAGTTGAACGGAATGGACAGTGTCTTGAAAGGAGGATATAAGATGAACATCAACAAAAGCAAAACGAGGATAATGGAATGTAGTCAAATTAAATCGGGTGATGCTGAGGGGATTAGATTAGGAAATGAGACACTTAAAGTAGTAAAGGACTTTTGCTATTTAGGGAGTAAAATAACTGATGATGGTCGAAGTAGAGAGGGTATAAAATGTAGACTGGCAATGGCAAGGAAATCGTTTCTGAAGAAGAGAAATTTGTTAACATCGAGTATAGATTTAAGTGTCAGGAAGTCGTTTCTGAAAGTATTTGTATGGAGTGTAGCCATGTATGGATGTGAAACATGGACAATAACCAGTTTGGACAAGAAGAGAATAGAAGCTTTCGAAATGTGGTGCTACAGAAGAATGCTGAAGATAAGGTGGGTAGATCACGTAACTAATGAGGAGGCATTGAATAGGATTGGGGAGAAGAGAAGTTTGTGGCACAACCTGACTAGAAGAAGGGATCGGTTGGTAGGACATGTTTTGAGGCATCAAGGGATCACAAATTTAGCATTGGAGGGCAGCGTGGAGGGTAAAAATCGTAGAGGGAGACCAAGAGATCAATACACTAAGCAGATTCAGAAGGATGTAGGTAGCAGTAGGTACTGGGAGAAGAAGAAGCTTGCACAGGATAGAGTAGCATGGAGAGCTGCATCAAACCAGTCTCAGGACTGAAGACCACAACAACAACAACAACAAGAACATGAAAGTGAAAAGAAATAACTGCAACACAGAAAGTGATAAGAAATAACTGCAGCACAGAAAGTGATAAGAAATAACTGCAGCACAGACAATAGAAATAAACACTGTAGCAAAGAAATTAGTAAGAAACAACTTCAGTGAAGACGTAGATTACCTTGAAAGTTTAAAAAATATTTTTAAAAATAAAACCTGTCTACCTTAAAAAGTGGAAGCTCTCCTTCACAGATAATATAGTACTACATGATACTAATCAACAGAAAAATGTAACTTTTCTGGATTTGCATTTTATAAAAAAAATTTCTGGAAATTATAAAAAATTCAAAAGGCTACAGTAAAAGAACTGATATGTCCAAACAGAGGATACCACTGTAATCATAAAGCAATTATCTTTCAAATTAAAAAAAAAGAAAAAACAAAACATCTAGAACTATTATAGAGATCCAGAATTAAAAAAAAAATTCTGAACTTTGCATCTTCAAAATGGTGTTTGCAGTGTCATCTTTGGAGGCCTGTGTCTCAGGGCAAGAATTTTTTAGGAGTACACAAAAAAATACATGTTTCTTATTTAGTCCTGAATTTTACCATATGCTAAATTCAATTACATCCGAGACTATGAAGGTAACACCCCTGCCTGAAGTGATACAGATTATGCCAATTGTTTTCACTGGTGCATTTACAACTGTAATTGAGGGAACCTCACTGTCATCACTACAACTTTCAGTGTTTTCTTGTGTGTGAAAGTTGATCATATCATCAACAGAAACACTTTCCACAGTGACATTGTCGTCAATGTGTACGAAATCGTAAACCTGTTGCTGCAGCTGCAGATTTTCCCACAATGATCCAAGCAGTTTTTCACAATCGTCATTAACCCTCAGGCCTGGTGTGTCAGATCTATTTCCTTCGTCTGATTCAATCAATCCCGCTTTTCAGAAGCAATTGGTGATGGTGGCCACTGTAACTTCTGTCCATGCCTTCACAATATAACGCAAAAGGAGGCTGGGTCTTTCCCAGCCTCCATCAAAGTTAATGCCTTCTGCACAATCGCCTTCCTGTAGTATGGCCTGGAGGCATAGATAATACCCAAATCCAAAGGCTATAATTTGCTTGTGCAGTTTCGTGGCAGAAAACTAATTGAACGTTATGTAAATTTATGTTTCTGGGATGTGCAGGGCAACAATCCATTACAAGAGAATTTTCTGACACTATATTCTAACTGTTTTCTTTGCCACATACAGTTTTATACACTACATCGTACCGCTTCTTAACTCAGTTAAGTCCTCGATCTCAAGCACATCGATGACTTTCAGTGCCTTTTTGCTTAACATCACTATTTACTGGAATGTTTGACGCAAATGCTGCCTGAAACAAGTTCTTCATAATCTCTTCTAGCCCGTATATTTTGAGTAACTGTCTTTTTTTTTTTTTAGGAAATTGGCCCACTGTTATTTGCAGTTTCCAAAATAGTCTCTCCTTTTCAAGATAGTGTTCAACACGGACAAGGGTATTCTTATACTCTGTGCTAATGCAATGCGTGTTCCACAGTGAGCTTCAACTTTTTCAGAATTTTTCCATTTTTTCCCCACAGAAAAGGTTTTCCCGTTTCGTTTGGCAATATCTGCATTTCCTATCTTACAACTGCGACAGAAAACAACAATGTGCAAGAAACAACTAAAAACACACTTCAACCACTTGACAAAAGGTTACGAACATGCTACACAGTACACACAAACTCTTGGCAGTTGTCGAGAGTAGCTGTATCGATTTGAATTGTCTCACTGCAGTTTTAGCAACAGGTTTATCAGCATTGCCAATGGTGCCAACCTTGGCTAACAAACGACACTACGTATCATGCTTATACAAACCTTGAAGGAAACTACTACGTATTATCAAGCTACAGATTGTGGGAAGTGCACATTCTCTGTATATGACCATTACCAGAGGGTGAAGTTAATCCCGAAACAATGTGGCTACAATAATGTAAAGATACTACTTATTGTAACACACAGTACTGTAAGACGAAGTTGATATCGACTCTAAACAAATAAATGTTCCTCAGAAGTCGCACTTTGTTCTGGCTTCTATCAAAACAGTTACTCCCACCAACCACAACGAGTAGTAGTGGTTGGCAGCGGCAGTATATGAATCGTGATTTGCTCAGACTTTTACCGATTCAAATCTGCTGGGTACAGCACCCTGGTGCCAAGAACGTTAATCGCGTAACTTTTGTAAACACTACTTGAAGGCAAAAACAGTGTGAGTCATTTTTGGTCAATCAAACCAGTATTTTTCCCGTGAAAATTGTTTCATACAATGTTAATTGCAGAAAAATTACTGATATGTTAACGTAAGTGTGGGTACTAATTAACATTGTAAACATAAGAAATTTGACAGGAACAATAAAAAATGTCAAACTGCAGGAAAACATTAGTTCCGGGAATGTGAAAGTGGGGGTTGGGTTATACTGTAATCCTGCAAATCCTTTATGATTTTTGTTATGCTGTATCAGTCAAGTCTCACAAGTAAGGATATACATAAGTGCATAATTTTATTTATAGGAAAATAGGGGAGGGAGGAGAGTAATGAGACAGAAATAAAGACATATCACACATTTATTTCATCCATAGACATCCTTTCTCAGGGGATACAGAAACAGGTTCCCTACATCAATACAAATGTCAAAAAATTAAGAGTCAACAACTTAATTTTCTCTGAAAGACAGTAAAAGAGTTGAATAGCAACTCAGTGATATTTAATAAAAAATGAACATTGTTACACAGACACACACAATTGAAGTAACTTATATGAACTGTATTATCTGTAGTTTCATGCAGCACCTCAGTATGGCTTTGGGCGGTCACGTCCTCTGTCCCTGAAAGCATAATTTGACCTTTTCATAAGACAATTTTCACATTTTCCCCCTCTGGGTTCTCTCTCTCTCTCTCTCTCTCTCTCTCTCTCTCTCTCTCTCTCATTACCATCAACTAAATTCAACATTAAAGAGTCTGAAAAGCATTAAAATAGAGGACTGCCTAACTAACTATAATCACTCTTCTTCGCTTACACACACACACACACACACACACACACACACACACAGAGAGAGAGAGAGAGAGAGAGAGAGAGAGAGAGAGAGATTGTTTCTGAACGAAACATTTATACATAGTGTAATTGGTAGGTTACAATTAGCCTGAAGGGCCACAAGTGAGAGTATAAAATGGATGAGACATATAACACAAACTGGAAAGAAAGGAAAAACCACGAGTACGAAGGAAAGGCAACAAACACTAAAAGGAACAAAAGAGGACAAGAATACAACAGAGACATGCTAGAAACAGAAGAGAGTTAAACTAGAAAGCAGATTACAGTGGCTGGCCAACACGAGAATAAAAAGGAAAAAACAGTCACTCTGCAACACATTAAAACATCCACCCAAAAAGCACTAGGGTGGAGGACACAGAGGGACAAAGGACATGTGCTAAAACCTACATAGAAGTATAAAACCCACACTCACATATGAAATGTAACACTAAAGCTGCTGCTGAGGCATCACCCAACACCGAAGGTAGGAAGCTGGTAAAGTTAAAAGTCCACCGAAGAGCGGCGTTTCCCTGCAAGAGGGCGGCATGCAAGAATTCCACAGATTTGTCATCTCCTTAATGACACAGCTTGTTGTGCATCCTGTTATACCATTCCATCTCCCAAAGCCTGAAAACCCTACAGCGAAGACAGAACATAGGTCAGCTTCGGAGATGCCCATCTCCAGAAGCGGTTTCTGCATCGCCTGTTTGGCCAGCCTGTCGGCAAGTTTGTGATTCTGACGTGTCCTGGGGTCCACACAAACACCACTGAACGACGGAACCGTTCAGGGCATACATGGACTCCTGGATGTTAGCTACCAGAGGATGGCGAGGGTAGCACTGGTTGATAGCTTGTAGACTGCTCAACGAATTAGTACACAGGAGAAATGACGCACAAGCGCATGAGTGGATATGCTCAAGAGCATGAGATATGGCCGCCAGCTCTGCAGTGAAAACACTGCAGCCATCTGCCGAGGAGTGCTGTTCAATATGTCCTCCACGAAAAAACTCAAAGCCTATGTGACCATCAGCCATCGGTGTAGACCATGTCAAGAATCTAGAGGAAGTGACAGCGGAGAGTGGCGGGGTTAACAGAGTCCTTAGGGCCATGCAAAAGGTCAAGACGAAGCTGCGGCCGAATGCGTACACCATGGAGGTGGTAAAGGGAAGGACTCCAGTTCAGACAGAAGGGACTGCATGGGAATAGCAATCGTTAGCCCAGACCTGGGCCGCTGATGCGGGAGATGGACCGCCACAGGCAGGAAAAGGAGACAGTAATTCGGATGCTCAGGAGAACTACAAATGTGTGCAGCATCACTGGTGAGCAGTTGCGCACGTCTGATCTGCAATGGAGGTACCCAAGCCTCCACCAGTAGGCTGGTCACCGGACTTGTCCTTAACTCCTGTCACTAGTCGAACCCTGCAGTGGAGCACAGAGCCGAGTAAATACAACGCTGAGGGTGCTGCCGAACCATAAACCACACTCCCACAGTCAATTTGTGATTGGACAAGGGCTCTGTAGAGCTGCAGCAGCGTAGAGCGATCTGCACCCCAACTGGTGTTGCTCAGGCAATAGATCATTGAGGTGCTGCCAGCACTACCGCTTAAGCTGACGAAGATGAAGAAGCCACATCAATCGAGCGTCGAATAGCAGACCTAAGAATCGATATGTCTCCACTACAGTGAGTGGATGCTCTTGAAAGTAAAAGTTCTCAGTCCGAATGAATGGTACGACACCGACAGAAGTGCATGACACACGACTTTGCGGCTGAAAACGAAGCCATGGGCTAGAGCCCATGACTGTGCCTTTTAGACGGCTCCCTGTAGGTGCCGCTCAGCAACACCAGTACTGGAGCAGCAGTACGAAATGCCGAAGTCGTCTGCATACAGAGGAGGTGAGACCGTGGGCATTACAGCTGCTGCTAGACTGTTAATGGCCACTGAAAATAGACACACACACACACAATACAGAGCCCCGTGGGACTCCATTCTCCTGGATATGGATGGAACTATGGGAGGCACCAACTTGGACATGGAAAGTATGGAGCGACAGGAAGTTTTGGATAAAAATCGGGAGCAGGCCCCCGGAGACCCCACTCACACAATGTGGCAAGGATATGATGTCGCCAGGTCATGTCGTATGCTTTACGTAAGTCAAAAAAGACGGCAACCAGATGTTGGCATCTGGAGAAGGCTGTTTGGATGGCAGACTCTAGGGACACAAGATCTTATCAGTGGTAGAGCAACCCTGGCAGAAGCCGCCCAGACATGGAGCCAGTAAGCCACATGACTCCAGGACACAACCCAACCACCGACACACCATTCACTCCAGAAGCTTACAAAGAACATTGGTGAGGCTGATGGGCCGATAGCTGTCCACATCAAGTGGGTTTTTACTGGGTTTGAGCACCAGAATGGTGGTGCTCTCCCACCATTGCGATGGAAGGACACTATTGCACCAGATCCTGTTGAAAATGAGGAGATGTCGCTTTTAGTCAGATGACAGATGTTTAATCACGTGGCTGTGGATCTGATTAGGTCCAGGAACTGTGTCGGGACAATGTGCAAGGGCGCTGAGGAGCTCCCACTATGTAAATGAGAGGCTCGAGCAAACTGCTCGGCAATCACGTTTACGTAGGTAGATAACACGCCATTTATGGTAACATCGGGAACAGCTGTTGGGGTCTGGTACCTGAGAAGACGTTTGATCTTTGCCCAGACTTGGGAAGGTGACATATGGCACCCAATGGTCGAGACATATCACTTCCAACACTCCTGCTTCCATTGTTTGATAAGAGTTGGCAAATGCGGGCACGGAGCCGTTCAAGGGTGAGCCATTCAAAGGCTATGAGGTGATCCAGGGAAGTGTGCCGCTGTAGAGCTCACCGATGCTCCGTAATTGCTTCAGCGACTTCCGGCGACCACCAAGGGACTGTTTTACACTGGGGGCACCCTGAAGAGCGAGGGATCGCATTTCCTGCTGAAGAAACAATTGTTTTGAGCACATTGATGTTACCGTGTTGGGGAGATTCAACGGTGACAGCAGAGGTGAAAGTTTCCCAGTCCGCATTGTTTAAAGCCCATCTGGGCACACGTCCGTGGGCCTGATGCCAGGGCAGTGACAGGAAGATGGTGAAATGGTCACTACCACACAGGTTATCATGTGCTCTTCAGTAGATAGACGGGAGAAGTCCTGGGCTGCAAATTGATAAATCAATGGCCACAGAACTACCATGAGCCATACTAAAATGTGTGGTGGCTCCAGTGTTTAAGAGGCAGAGGTCGAACTAAGACACTAAAGTTTCGACATCTCGTCTCAGCCAGTAAGCATGTTGCCAACCCACAAGGCGTTATGTGTGTTAAAATCTCCAAAAAGTAAGAAAGGTTTAGGAAGTTGATCAATCAGTGCAGCCAATACATTCAGGGGTACTGCACCATCTGGAGGGAGATTTAAGTTGCAGACAGTTATTTCCAGGATCATCCGTATCCTGAAAGCCACAGCTTCGAGAAGAGTTTGATGGGGTACAGTTTCACTACAGACAGAGTTTAGGACATAAACACGAACTCCGCCTGACACATGATTATAGTCACTATGGTTCTTGTAATATCCCTTACAGCTGCAGAGGGCAGAGGTCCGCATTGCTGGGAACCAGGTTTCCTGGAGGGCAATGCAGATAGAACGTGTAAGGCTTAACAGTTGCCGTAGCTCAGCAAGAAAAAACCATCACAATTCCATCGGAGGATGACGTCATCGTGAGACTGGGAAGGCATGGAACATTCAATGAGGTAGTTTACGACTCAGAGTCACCTGCTGCCACCGAATTATTGCCTGTAACCAATGTGTCTGAGGGTCTGGCGAGATCTAGGTCCACAGTGGATGCCAGAACCTGCACCCCATCCTCAGACAGAGCTTGTAGGAAGCGGTGGTGTGGATGACACCTCAAGTTTCCTTTGTCTTAGGAGTGGTCTTTTTGGATTTCTCTTGCTGCTCCTTATGTTTCCCTTGCTGGGAGGGCTTCACTGGCTCAGTCTCCAGGACTGAGGATGAGCATGAAGCCCTCCGACCAGCTGCTTTTGAGCTCTTCAGTCACTGGTGGGTGTCATCTTTCCCATAAGCAGAAACCTGGGAAGTCATTTACCCAAGGGACACCTTCCGAACGAGAGAAGCCACAGTAGACTTACGCTTCTCAGGCTTAGAAGTGGGGACAGATATCCCCGATTATTGGGGGGTGTTGCTCCTGAACTAGGTGGTGCAGGAGCAACAGGGAGGGAAATGCCCTCCACCATCAAGGGGGCGGGTGTAGTCTTCCGGCTCTGAAAGGTGATTGGGGTTGGCAGAGCTGATGGTACCAGAACTGTTGTTGCGGCGGCGTAAGACGATGTCATACATACAGGATGCAGGAATTCAAATTTTCTCTTAGCCCCAGTGTAGGTCAGTCAGTTCAGGGTCGTTTACTCCATGATTTTCCTTTCTTTCAGGAGAATCCTACACTCTGGCGAACAAGGTGAATGGTGCTCTCCATGGTTGACACATATGAGAGGCGGGAAACAAAGAATACTGGGATGTAATGGATGTCCACAATCTCGTCAAGTGATGCTGGAAGTACAGCAGGAATACATATGGCCGAACTTCCAGCACTTAAAGCACAGCATCGGGGGAGGGATATAGGGCTTTACATCACAGCAGTAGACATTCACCTTGAGATTCTTGGGCAATATATCACCCTCGAAGCCCAAGGTGAAGGCACCAGTGGCAACCTGACTATCCTTCGGATCCTGGTGGACACGCCGGACAAAACGTACACCTTGCCAATCTAAATTTGTGCGCAGCTCATCATCAGACTGCAAAAGAAGGTCCCTGTGAAATATGATACCCTGCACCATTTTTAAGCTCGTGTGGGGCGTGATGGTTACAGAAACATGGCCCCAGTTTCACAAGCGAGTAATGTCCGTGACTGGGCAGAGGATGCCGTTTTGATCAAGACTGACCCAGATCTCATTTTGGACAAACCCTCCATCTCCCCAAACTTGTCCCCTAAATGTTCAACAAGAAACTGAGGCTTCATCATCATGAAAGATTCCCCATCAGTTCTCTAACATACGAGGTACTGGGGAGAATAAGATCCACTGCCATCCTTAGCCTGACGTTCCTACCATGGTGTGGCCATGGAGGGTAACGATTTGGGGTTGAACTTCTGTGCGTTGAATTGACCCCATGAACACTTAAGATACTGCTGATGTTTCACCACAAGCAAGAGATTATGGACTACACTTAATCACATGTCATCCACCCTGATGCCACCCACTCCAACCAGGGGCCCTCCCCACGGGCACCACCCAGCCGCAGCAAAGGCCACCTGGCAGGATGGCCATTGCCGGGTGTCCCGATGCTCCAGGGGGATGGCGTCTACCCCTTGGCATATGTGGAAGTTAATGACGCAGGCATCAGAGGAGTGATCCCTGTGTGGTCAGGGGGCTACAACTAACAGGGTACGTGGCGGCCCCACGATGACAGACTGGCTGGCTATCAGGTGTAAAGAAGTCCATGGCCATCATCGACGCACATAGCGACACCACATAGTGCATGGTGGAAAACACACCCAGGAAGGTGTCCTCTCACAAGAAATGGAGAATGAGAGGGACTGAAATGCGACGACGAGAAATTGGGCTAAAGATCTCAATACACGATGACACAATGCACCATGTAAGGCACCCTTCCCCAAAATATTAAAAAATGGAGATCAAACCCTACAGGAGACCATCACACAAAAGCCGAAATGTGTGGGACTCCTTTCAGTTGCTTCTCACGACAGGCAGGAATACCTCGAGCCCACAGGGGGGTTCTTGCACTGTCTTAGGATATTTTCTGTCAATATCTCTCTCACCTCTAGCAATGATTTGCTAATGTCAAAACTGCTAAGTTGCATAATGGTTTGGGGTCCCTATTTAGTTATTAGTCTTCGTGTAGTTGGCTGGGTAAGTTAGTTCAAATGTCAACAGAAGGCAACTGTATACCACCTCTAACAAAAAATGTGACTAGTACATTAATAAGGCGTCCAAACTAACGTTCAGGTTAAGGATAGCTTTACTAACTGTGCTTTAAGAAACAATACTCAGCTCTATAGAATTTAGACTTTTTAAAATTCCCAATAGTAATTAAAAAGTAATGGACACTGTAACAGCATATTAAACAAAAATGGGAATAAATACAAGCACAGACGTGGGAGAAACCTAGAGGAGATACTTGGACAGAGAAATTTTATGTATATACACCTCTAGAGATAAAAGGATAGCACAGCACGAAGACAGGTGGAGAACCCTGTAATGGAAGGTAAGATTAACAGGAATATTCCACATGGATCAGAGGTATCATAAGTGCAGGTTTGTACAAGGAAATCAACTGATTACAAAGGAACACAGAGTGAAGTGGAGAAAAAACTGTCAACCAATCTTCAGATTTAGAATACAGAAGAGACTTCTGACGGTGATATATTAATAAATTTTGTAACTATAGGGTCAACAATTACTTGTGACAAATACTGATTTTTTGATGTTCAGTTCTTACTCTTTCATTTCTCAGCAATAATAAACTTAAGAGCAGGACAAGCACAGCAAAATGATCAATCAATTAAATTGGAGGTTCTATTGAAGCAGTTGGAAAAATGTGACAATCTTAAGATCAGAGAAGTAACTTTATCCCTATCCTACACACTGTATCTACCCAAAAGATCTAGGTAAATGGTGTAAATGAATGATAGTCGAAACTAGGAACTTGTTAACTAACACAGCTTACATGTCGTGTAAGAACTAAAGACAGCACAAAAAAGGTCCCGATTAACAGAATCAATGTTTATGGAAAAATCCAGGACATGGGTTACAAAATAAGCAATACCATACATTCACACTCTTCACTGTGCCTGTTATAGAAAAGCAAAAGCTACATAATTTGGGGGGCGGGGGGGGGGGGGGGGGGGTTAAGGGGGTAGGGACAGGCTGGACGAAATAGAGGAATGCCACAAAGAAAATTCTGGAATCCAGTCATTTCTTATCACTTGCTTTATAAGAAGCAAATTACAGAAATAAAGTGTCCATATTACACAAGAAAAGCTAGGCAACAAAAAGCCAAAGAACTAGTTCTGAGATACTAAAGATTAATCAGAGAATCCTTTATATGGCAGTAAAACACTTTGACCCAGGTTTCATTTATAAAAAAGGAAGGGATATAATAAAACATTTCACATACCTCTAACTGACAAGACACTATTCAACTGGATACACAGAAAAATGTCACTTCACTGACAAAATAAAACTGAATTACACAATATTAGCATTTTGATGAATACTCACCCACCACCTCTCATTGGTCCACCTCTTCCACGTCCTCCACGATCCATACCTCCACCTCTACCACCACTGTAACTTCCACGGCTACCGCCACCACCACGGTAGTCGCCACCACCCCTGCTTCCTCTGAAACCACCACCACCGCCACCACGGTAGTCGCCACCACCTCTTCCACCACCTCCACCTCTAGGACCACCTCGGCCTCCTGAAAAGCACACCAAATTCAGAGAAATGTGAAGTTTTCACCTGGACTCCAATAATTTGTGAGTTCAGCATTAGCAGATTTATCAAATTAATGGTAACTTAAATAAGGGACAAAATAATCTGACTGATTTAAACCAATCACTTATAATAATAATAATAAAAGCTGTCAGCAAATTTACCAATTACTACATTTTGCAGCTGTACTGCGATTTAGTAACTGCAAAGCCTGCGATAAAATTACCTTATGAGTAAGGGATGGAATAGTTAACGTTCTGCGATAAATGTACGAACATAATCATGCATTCAATGATCTGGTACCATGCCAAATGGGGGCGGCTGAATGGTTTATTTAAGATACATGCTGCATAATGCAATGTAGTACTCAGCCGTGGGACCTAGCATTTTATAACAAAGCGAAGTGTACATTTGTTTGTTAGCTAAAGCTCAAAATATGGTTTAATGTGGATCCTTTCAAGATGGCAAATTAGGTCTCAAGTCCTGAACCGTGCTTGCAGTGAATACCATTAGAGGCAGAGCTTGAACTATGTCATTAACAATAACCCCCTAACCTCAATAGAAAATTGTGCAGTAGCCATCCCCGAATGCATTGTGTTTTGCATTGCTCGTTGTTTTCATTTCTTATTTTTGAAGTAATTGAAGCGACCAATCCTGGTCCATCATGAACTTCAATTATGACACTCACTGTACCAAAAGAGATTGATGATCTCTAACGAAGTGTCAGTTCTCCTGTAGGCTGCTGCCCTATGAAAGGGAGGCAGGGCTGTTTTGTTGCACAGCTCCCGTCACCTCTGGCAGTTAAAATTCTAGTTTGTTTATGCTTGCAGCCATCCACAACTATATCCCATAGTGCCTGGCCTATGGTAATAGTGCCCTGGCTGTGCTATAGCAATTGGGAAACAAAATAACTGTTTCAACTGCACTGAAGTTCTTTCCCTAACACTAAACCAGAGTTGCTGTATGTCAGTCCTATCTGTAGTGTTCTCAAGCATGGGTTACACAACTATGGATTCCCAAGAAATGTCGAAATTAACCGTGTGCAGTATTCTTAACCACTGGGCAGGAAAGACAAATACCATCCAAAATCACCTTAAATCTGACACATTCAGAACAATTTTTGGAAGCTTAAATACAGCCAAAAAAATTCATTTCGAAAGAAAACATTTTGCAAAAACAAACATTACAGTCAAAAAGTTTCAGTTTCTAATCAGCACTTTTTTTTAACAATCAGTTTGAAAGCAATAAGGCTTTGTCTAAACATGTAGCGTAACAACATTTTAAATTAGTGCATCTAAAAAAATAATAAAATAGAAAATTTCAATAAAAATAGATAAATTTTTCTAAAAATTAGACATGAATTTTGCCGAAAATAGTTGCTACATTTTCTGGTCCCTACTATGAATAACCTTGTATTATGAGTGGTCTCACTTTTTTAAATTTTGCACGCAGAAACTAATCGATGAATATAAACATGTGAAATCACAATGCTGAATGAAAATTTCTAATATTTACCTGGTGGCTCACCCCCACCAACCCCTTCAGGTCTTGGCTGATGGCAACGATTGCATCCTGTGCGCCATGAGAAGTTGGTGTTCCCACAATCAGGGTTGGGGCATTTCCAGTCACCATCACGGCCGAAGCCTTGAACATAAAAACAAATTTCAAAACTAAAGCTTGACAAAGATGTCTTTACACCTGTAGTCATCATTCCATTCAATTGATTTCTCAGGCTGTGTTTGAACAATGTTCTGAATTAACAAGCAAAATTCCAGATACATTCTCTTTTAGGTATCAGTCTATTCAGAGAAAAATTTTAAATATTTATTTATAGAATTGTGTTGTTCTCCAATTTCATTCCATTAAAAATGTGTGTTTAAGGCATTTTAGAGGTTTATGTTCTTCTGCACATAAGCCACTGAACTTTATGAGTACCATTTTATTTTCGTTAGTGCAGAAAAGCCACCTTTCTCACTTTCCATTGCTTTACTATAATAAGTATAAAATGCTGATATGAAGTGAACTGTGAACCTTTAACACTAAGAGGAACTGAGTCAAGCAACTATACAATGACAGTCATTGAAGAAAAAAAATTTATTTAAGGAAGTAAGTTTCACTGACTTCAAATCTGGAGAGCAACACTTCATACTGCCTGAATACAATAGTGCAAAATACTAATACTCAAAGAGGGTGACCTCAACTTTTAATCTTAAATCTGTTATCTCCTCATTTCCTGACAATTCTTAACCTGTGCAGAAATCAAAACACGGCTAATTCTTCTATACCAGTGACATGTATTAAAAGAGACTTATCAATCTTTCAGTTTATACCTGGACACCCAAGAGAGGTAGCCTTTTATTTAACCTTGTGCATAAAAAGAAATCAGGGATAGGCAACCAGGAACATCAATCTACTATTCCATACCAACCTAAGTAATCTACTCGTTTAAAAGATGCAATAATTTTTAATCTTCAAATACTGTAAAACAACTGTTTAATAATAAAAGCTTAACATCTTCAGTATTTGCTCAAAACAAAAATTATATTTTGTAATTTTAGAAATATATTCATAACCCAAGAATTGTCTCACATTTGACGTGAAACTTGAGTTGATGTTCTGTTAAAAAAGAACTTGGTATCTGATGTATAACTTGTCAAACACAGACAGTTGTCCAACTGTTCACCAGTCAGCCTTGTGCTGTGGTTGTTATCAATAAAATTCATATTTGAAAACAGTGACTAACAGAGGCAAGAGGGCAGCAAACATGGTCTTTAGTGCAAGTAAAACATTAAGTACAGTAAGACCCCAAATTAACAAACCCTCATTTAACAGCAAATGGAATGAAAATGTTTTTTTCCTTCCTCTGAACTGCACTAAGTCTGCTGCAGCTCCAGAACGTAGGCATAATACACTCCAATGAAGCCAACACACAAAGAAGTAATTGTGGAAAACTCAATTTAATTCCCTGAGAGGAAGTGACGAGACTCAGTATTGTACAGGCTACGCATGTTTGCTGCCATCTGGAATTCTGTAATACGACAGACTGTGTTAAACTGTTTCACAAAGGCAGCCTGTGGTACATCAGTTGCCGTTGAAAACAGCATAGTTCCAGAAGAAGAAAGGAGTAGGATCACTGATAATCCTGAAAAAGTGTCATCCTTGTACTTTGTTGTGAGGCTGAAAAACCTGCCTCCCACACCACACATTAAACCAATGCACGAGAAATGTGTAAAATGCTTGTGTAGGAAGACTGCTGCAAAAGGAGAGGAGGGGGAGGGGGGAACAGCAGCTGCAGGACAGCACATTTGAAATTTTGTAAATAAATAGTACCTGTGTCACCTATACATGCTTGATTATGATTCTGCATCACTCCTACTCTGGCAAAACACTTATTTAAGGAAATCCCCTTAATAAGGGAAGAAATATTTAGGTCCCCCAGAGATTTGTTGAAAAGAGATTTCACTGTAATATAGGGTATTTCTCCTGAAATATCAGAGGTCAACAGTTTTTGCATTCTGCAACACTAAAGTCACAAACCATTTTTTCTGTTAAGAATATGATTTCAAGTTCAACAACAGCCGCATATAGCAAAAACAGTTTCAATGGAACAATTTTATTTTATTATAAATCCAGCCATGGTGAACCAAAGTTTATTAATCACTTAACTAATTTTAGTCAATGATCATCTTCAGTCTTAAAAATAATAAACATACGGAGAGAGTGATTTACTGTATTGCTATATTTCCAAATTACATAAAATACACAATCCAAAATTTGCAGTTTTCTACTGAAGTAAAGCAAAGATTTTATAGTGGACTGGTTCTGCCTGCACAATCTCCTCCCCCCCCCCCCCCTACACACTTACTGTAATATACAACAAAATAGAAAAATAAATGTCACTGGACATAGCACTAATATCGTTTTATCATCCAACTGTATGAGCCACAGATGCAACTGAGTAAGTATAAATGGAAGCTTTATTCACTGGTGGACTTCAGACCTGGTGTTTTTATTATCAACTGCAGTGCATAACTATAACATTAATTACTTAATGTAGTAGGTATTTTAATACTCTCCTTCCTCATTACAATTCATTCATTCATCTGTAGCTCATATGAAAAAATGTTAGGTGTAACAAATACACTGATTATGTCCAATGACAATTCTTTTACATTTTGTTGCATGTAATTGTGAGCCGGCATATGTGCTCCCACTGGTGGGTGGGTTCTCCAGACAGTTTCAATCTTTGAAAATGTTTGTTCTGTTTTACTGGTGAGCTGCATACATGTTGTTTAATGATGACTGCACTGTAAACGGTACTGCATACTTTTGTGACAGTATTACATTATTAATAAATTCTCTTATCATTCTTAACTATAACAGGTGAGTAAAGGCTGTGGGACAATAGTGCTGATTATGTCCAGTGACATTTTGTTGGTTTCTTTGCATGTGTTAGAGATTGTGGGAACCATTAACTTTTTCCTTACTGAACTTACTTCTGAATGGAGATGTGAATCCCCACATTGCAGTTCCAGTTCATCAGTCACATCTTTGGAAGTCTTTGAAGACATTCTAATTCTGTTGACATCTTCAGAAAATGTTTGATATTTGCATTCAAATTTAAGAACTTTCTAGACAGACAGCTGACATAAAACAATGTAATATGTTAAAAACTGTGGAAACTCATCTCTTCAGCCCCGAGCAAGACAACCATTTTCAGAATGACTTACGCCTGGAGCTCCATTTGTGCTGAAGCTTAGCTTATGGAAAAGTACTTTCTCCTATAGGAGGAGCTGCTTCACAGCAATAAATGTATCTTCTCCTCTTGCATGACCTTTCAAAGAAATTACTTTCAAAAGTTCTTCATATTATTAATAGTCGTCCTTACAAAATCTGGCAACTGAATAGTGCCTGTTGCATCACTGGACTCATAATTGAATTGAAAAATCAGTTGTGCAGCAATTGACTGAACTAATGCAAGAAACATGAACAGGTACAACAAACAGTTTTAGATGTTCAAGACATGTTGGTAGCACTTCTACATGCTAGATGACAAATAAAAGAAACTTGTGACTAACTGAGCACACATTTTCAGTGCTACAAAAAATAATTGTCATTTTTCGCAACAATTTTTTTACACTGAGTACTCACACAAACTACCAAATAATCACTCACAACCTACCAAAAGATCGCGAAGTGTTGCTGGCACCTGACTTGAAATAAATGGGTAGAAGGGATGAAATCACTTAATATGGAGTGACACTTTTGACGTTCTACCATACAGGTACTCAAATTCTTTATTTCTTGCTTACTGCAGGCAGTAGTTTCACGAATTTAGCTATATGAGCATGCCTTCTGGCCTGATACAAACTTTCAATGTGACGTTTCATAATAATTACTTGGCAGTTTCAGCACATCTAAACAGTTTGTAGTTCATTTCATTGATTCACTCCCATTGACCCATTAATTTCATTTACTGCATAGAAGATAATCAGGTTACTGGGGAGGGGCTCAATGGCCAATTTCCATATTTCTTGAGACAGCTCTTTAATTAGGTTATGCTCCGGTTGATTTGCTGTTTGTACATGACATAGGGTTCACTTCCAGTGGCAGGTCCAAAAAGCTGACTACTATACCCAGGGTAGCAACTTCTGCTATCAACCCACCTCAATGTGATGGCTCTGATGTGGACTTTGGTTAGGTGATGATGGCTGTTCTTGTCTTCAGTTCTAAGACCGGTTTGATGCAACTCTCCACATTAGTTTATTCTCTGCAAGTCTTTGTAACTACTGCAATTTACATCTATCTGAAACTGTTTACAGCACTCACATGAAGTTTTCACTGCCCCCCCCCCCAAATATCCCACCATAACCAAATCAACTACTCCTTGATGAATCAGATTATCCTGTCAACGTATCACTTATGGTGCCATAAAGTTTTTCTCTCCATCTGATTCAGTGCTTATTTAAATATACAATCTACCTACAGTATACTTTTGTAACAACAATGCAAAAGCTTCCATCTGTTTCTGTATATACTGTTAAGCATCTACATATGTTACACTCCAGACAAACTGTCTCAGAAAGGACTTCCCAGCACAAATTTATATTTAATGTGAACAAATTTAACTTTTTCAAATGTGGTTAATATTGCTACTTTCAGCCAACATTTTATATCCTCTGTACTTCAGCCACTACCAGTTGCTTTGCTGGCCAAACACCAAAGTTTCTACATTAGCACCATTTCCAAAGAATTCTCTCAGAAACACATTAGGCTACACTTCATTAGCCTTCTTTCTGTTCATCTTACAACCCCTTTCAGGACCCAAACCACCTTAATGGTATGGATAAACAAGAATGCCAATGTGAGTGAAATGGCCCAACTCTATACCAAGAACCTGTGATTGAAAGGCACCAATAAATGCCATTTCAACTACAGCAGTTAGTATAAGGAATCCTTAAGGTAATGTTGGGAAAGGGTAAGAGCCCCAGTTAAGCAAAATTTTCAACTGCCAAATATTTTTAAAACATTCAAATTTTCTCCAAATCTGTCACTTGAAAAATACAGGGTCCTCTTACATTTGCAGATTAAACAATTGTTCCTCTAGCTAATATTTTTACATTGCGTTTCTGGAGAGTGGGATGGCTACAGTGTTAATCAGAAGTGTTACAATTTCTATTGGTTCAGCTGTTAAGTAGCCAAGAGGACAAGATACTGCCATGGTCAGTTTGTGTGCGCTGTAAGCAACGTAAATGAAAGCAATCGATAATGGGTTCAATTTACAACCATGACTTAAGAAATTTGGAGCTAAGAGTTCACAGTTTGCAATTAGTTCACACAGACAATATGACACTAATTTTAAGTCAGCAATGATGCGAGAAGCAGAGGCCACAAACAACTATGCCGCAGGAAGAAATTTTGGTGTAATCATATATAGACAAAATTAAAGAATGCCAGTTCTACACACCTAACTTTCAGGGGAACAAAGCAGGGAAAATTGCTCACTACACACAACAGAAACACAATGACAGCTTCTCGATTACTCAAGAAATTATCCGAATGAAGGTGCTGAAGTTAAAGAGGAATTTTCCAACTTCATGTACTCTGGAAATCTTACACAGAACACTGTTAGCTAAGAGACTTCCTGCGGCATTTGACAAAAAACTACTTGCATATCGATGCAATATAATGAACCCAAGAAAATGGCACAATTTGCTACACCACACGGGCAACACTGATCATACGCCTCCAATCTGATATGCCATCAAATGTTAACCGTTTACAAGACAGGTGTTAAAAGTGTTCCTGTAAGAAACTCTGGTAATGAGAAGGCCAGAGAAGAGTAATGCTGCCTGCTGTAGTACATGAAAGGAAGCTCCTCAAACGAAATTCTTCACAAGTAAGACCATACTAAAATAAAAACTGCCTGCATGGGTTTTCTTTGGACACCAAGAGAAAGGGTGGATGACAAACAATGGTTGATGGCTGTTTGGAACATAATGCCAGGCTCTTTCCATAAGGGGACTTGTACATGAATAACTGCCAAAAAATTGATTTTTTTTAATTTTTGTATTAAAAATTCTCTGTAGTTTTCTGAGCGAAAAAGTTTACTTCCCGGAAAATGAGCACCAAAATTAGAGGAATTCAAAAGTGGCTGCACGCACCACAACATCCTCATGGCACACAGCCAGCTCTGTTAAAAAAGTTTTGCTCTCATTTGTTTCGTTTTTATGGCTTTGTAGTCCTGTAAATTGGCTAACCTGCGAGAGCTTTACAGTCGCTTATCTATCGTTTATACAGAGAGTTAGTCATTGTTTGCTGTTGTTTTGGCACAAATATTGTGTTTAAAGTGAAGTAATTGAGTGTGCGAGTTTCTTATTCCACTTGAAAGCAACGGGAAGAATTAAGAAGTTCGGTATTAAGCTATGTAAATTTTATGATTGAAATCTGTTCATCAGATGAACTCCGCTAATACTGAAATATTTGGACAACAGGCTTGACATTATTAATGCTGATAACACAGACGCCAACTATTGATTCAAGTAGTGTTATTGTTGAACACACTGCTCTATCTGAACTAATACAGCTTTGCAGTGTAAGGAAAGTGGCAATAGTGCGTTAACATAGTTGAGTAGATATGTCCTAGAAGAGGTTGTGCATCAAAATTAAGAATTTTTTACAATTTCTGTGAATTAATGGAATGTGGTTATACTTGTTGCGTAACTAAACAGAGAGAGTTTAACAAATATTAAACTTGCTTACACTAAGAGGTGATAGGCAAAGGGTACAGAACTGCTTGAATTTTCGGTGCTATTATGGACTTACCTCCCTCTACAAGGTTTGACAGGTACAATAAAATTATTCTGCTGATTTAGAAGAAGTAGCAAATGATAGTACAAAAAATACTGTTCAGGAAAGTGTAGACATGAATGACAGGAATACACGTTTGTTTGCAGGCCTGGATGCATCATGGCAATGAAGAGGCCATAGTACTTTAAACGGTGTAGTGACAGCTACCTCCTTGGACAATGGTGAAGTCACTGATGTGGTATGTATTACGAAGTACTGTCATGGCTGCACTAGTGGAGCTGAAAATCCTAAATTAATCGAACATTTTAGTGTTTGTAGTGGAGGAAGAATCTGAAAGTGGTGTGAAGATATTTCACAGGTCAGTGGAGATATCTGGTGTGATTTATACATCTTACCTAAGAGATGGAGACTCAATAGGGTATCAGATCTTTGCAACTCCAAACCTTACACTGACAGAAAAATTGAAAAAATGGTATGTGTTGGACACATCCAGAAAAGGTTACGTACAAGACTGAACTTTAAGAGGAATTTAAAGCAAAAGAAATTAACTGGTGGTAAGTGCATTAGTGGACGTGTTCGGCTTGCAGACGAAGAAAGACAGGTTGCAGTATTATTATGGACAAACCATAAGACAGAAATGACCTTGAGGGAATGAAAAAGGCAGTATGGGCTACCTTCTTTCATAAATCCTCCACAGATGACCCTATGTCACACTCCGCAATGATTCACTGTGTGGCTACCAGAGGGCTGTTACTCAAGGTGAGACCTACAACCATGAACATTCTTTGCCGTTTATTATAATTGAAGTTGTAAAACTTATACCAAAAACTGTTCTAGTAGGACTAAATACTTAGACAATTTGTGTGCTAGATGCTGTTCTATGTTTCAATGACAGTTCATTGTCAGGGCTTAATGTTATGAGACTGATGGGAGTGCCTACGGGACCAAATACGCATAGAGCTCTAATAGTCACTGACTGAAGGACACTCTGAAGCAGAAAAATCAACATTGGAAGCCACCAAAGAAGCAAGAATAAGAAGCAGTAGTGTGAAAAAGAAGGAAAACCAACACAGGAAACAAAATGAATATGGACTTGGGATGCATTCATGCCATGCAAGTTTAATAGAAGAAGCAAGTTTTAACTTGCATTTCCTGAAAGTTAAATTATTTCATGTTCTGGTGCACTTTGAATAAGAACTATTAAAGATAGAGAGCTGAAATTTTGTACAGTATCTTAAAATGTGCTTAACTCAAAGTAGACTACACTTGTAACTTTGAAAATAAAATGCTTATTGAAGAAAAGCCCTGAATTCATTTCCAAAATTTTTGAAAATAATATTTAAAAATTTTTTACACCACAATTTGTGACAGCACCATTTTTCAATAGTCTGCTTTAAAGATAATAGTGTAAAGAACTTACAGGATAAAAATAAACCACCTTCTTTGTTTGTATTCTGAGTAATGTGTACCTATCATGTACACAATCAGCATGGTTTCATTTCACTTGCAACAAAAAAATACAATTTAAGTAAAGTGTGGTTGATTCATAAAAATGTTCTTAGAAGTAGGTAAGCATAATAAGGGCTTACAAATCTTATTCCTTATTCTCAAGTTGCACTGTTTAGAAAACAGTTTTTTTTCCAAGTTTCCCCTGGTATTCATAGACTAGTACCCTTAACAGAAAGAAAATGTTTAGGCTGGATTCTTTCAGGGACGGCTCACGCAGAAAGTGAAGGATACGATATCAAACAATACATCCCTGGAAATCATTCCTTCTGGGATGACCTAAACTCCAAGTAGTGGATGTTGTGAATATAATTCTTGCAATACATCTATGACAGTGAATTCTTCAAGAAGACAAAGTTCCTATTCCAAAGGTAACTTAACGAAACCCGAAGTATCTGCACTGGGCCACTGGAGGCTTATTGCCTGGGGCAAAATCTCAACTGAATCTCTAATGACAGGATTGAAAACCTGCTGCATATCCAATGCTACAGATGGCTCAGAAGATGACATCATTACATCATCTTCACAGTTGGGAGGTGCTCCAGGAAGAAGGACAAGGCTTAAGAATGAAGATACATATAACAATTAAAAATAGTAGTGCTGCTGACTGCTCACTTAGATAAGAAGCAAAATAGGAACAGAAGAAAAAAATTGAAGTAAACCATTTCTTTTTTAAATTTCTGTTTTTGTCACCAAAATTCATATTTTTAGAGTAAGTATGCCTCTTTCTTTGGCAGGTACTTTGTATCAATAAAATAGTTTGTAATTTAGATTATTCATAATACGTTAAAAACACCTCAAATAGCCTCTTAAGAAAGGGGGAAGCTGTCTTTTAGTTAGGTAATACAGTAATTGCAAAGCAAGAATATCTAGATCTGACAATACCAGTACCTCCCCCACCTCCACCTCGTGGTGGTCCATCACGAGAACCACCACCACCATCACCACCACGTGGTCCACGATCCATGCCACCTCCACGACTTGAACCACCACCGCCACCGCGCCCACGCCCACCAGCATAGTTGTTTTTGTGCTGTGCCATCTGCACCTTAATGGTGGTTCCTTTCATGTCCTTTCCTGTGATTAAGAAAAATATTTACGTTACGGTGCAAAATTTAAAATATATGTCCTATATAAATTTAAACTGTCGGAGATTATGAAAACCAGTTGCAATGAAGAACACACACCGTCAAACCAGCTTATGGCTGATCTAGCAGCATTTGAATCATCATAGGTTACAGTTGCTTCTCCTTTCGACTTTCCAGTGAGTTTGTCCTTGTACATCCATATTTTTGGCTTCCCAGTTTTCCTGTCAATCTGTAATAATCAGAACATTAACGCATGGAATGCTATATGGCATATACAAATTAACATCTTGAAGATAGTTACCTTTATGACTCCAATTGAACCAAAATGCTCCTCTATATCAATCTCTGTCAATGCAGGGCTCATTCCAGACACAAATATTGTGTCCTCTTGTACAATCATATCACCACGGTCACCGTAGCCTGTAATTCAAAATTTATTAGGACTCACTCATTAAGATACTATAAAATTTTGTAACATCACTATTCTACAGGTGATTAACTACACAAGAACACTTATAAACAGGGATAGCTGAAGTTTCTGTGAGCCTAGAGATGGGACGAACCTGGGATGTTTCAGTGGTTCCTACAAGCATCACCTGCAATAGTCGTTATCCAGACTTTCAAAATGCAAGCTGATGACACCATTGATACAGTCGTGCCATACCACTGGCAAGATAATGATGCATATGTTGTTCTTCCGTAGATACTTTGTAGTCAATGAAACCTATTTCTTAATGTAAATACAGCTATATTACAGTACTCTTTACCAGTCCCATGAACCATGTGGCAATTACAGTCGAATGGCATATTACACACTTTTTGTAAACTATACACCAAACTCCTTGAGAATGTACCATGCATGTAATACTCCTCATTTAATCACATTTCACCATACACCAGACAATGAATAAAAGACCTGGTAGTCTACAGACACTAAGTTCAGCTGCTTCTGCTTCCACTGTATCATAACCAATACCAAAGTAGTTTACTTCCAATGCCAGTAGTTAGGCCTCTTTCAAGGTTTTATTTTACCACCACTGGTATTCAATGCAACCAACCGACAGTCGATAACCAGAAATCTATGACATCACATCTCTTGGTAATTTTCTTTCACACACAGTTTACTCATAAATGCCGATAATACTATAAACTAAATTTTTCAGAAGTTCAATAACAAATACCTCAGTGTGGGAGTGCACTTCAACCAATATCTGTAAAGAACCACACCATAAGAAATTAAATTCTCAAACCATGACAGGACATCTTATAATGTTGCGAAAATCTGTCACCACTATCACCACCTCGTGCAAACCACATATTACACAATTTTGTCAGCATTAATTTTGCTGGTTTTGTCATCTTTGACACCCAACACAGAAAAGCTAGAAACATCTGCATTGTGCCACTGACCTACATCAGTACAGACTACAGCACTGAAGAAGACAAGAAAACATGCTATCAAAGTGTTTCAGAATCATCGTCCCATCCCTAACATAGGGTAGCAAATATCAATTTATACACATGTTGCATCAATAAAAATTTCAGAAGCTTAACTATTTCAGTTAATTACTACCTTACTGTAAACACATCTTACACAGATAAATTATTAGAGAAACTCATTTCAGCACTGCACTCTTAACAATGTAATAAACATTACCACATATGAAAGACTTTCACCCAAGCCCCTTAGTGGAAGTTTAATTTATACATCATACACCACATTCACTGTTTCTTTATCTCTTTCTTTTTAGAATAAAAGAACATCCAAAGTATACCAAGATTTATTTCACGCCCAATCAATAATGACCAAAACACATCGCAGAACACACTTATGTGATGTTTGTAGGCACTTTCAAAACAAGAATATTATAATTAATTATGATGACCTTCAGGCATTCTGTATGCTTCCCTCAACACTGTGTGTGCCCAGTTTGACAGTTTAAGATACTACCTGCAGTACCAATAGAATCCAATACAGTAAAAATCCTGCCAGATTTGCATATGACAAATCGTTTCATTACTGAAATGAGTTTCCTCTGTTGATTTGCTAAAAATCTACTATCATGCAAATACTATGCTATAAACAAATCCACCAAAAGGCCAGACAACCTAGCACTTGGAAACATCTTTTAAACACTGACCATGTCACCAAAGATGTAAAATAACCCTTTGACAATGCAGTAAAGAGAACAATTCACTTTCTTCAGTTCTTCGCAGGCAGCTTTTCTTGTATAACAAAGTTTACCATGGCAACAAAACAAATAGTCCATTCCATCTGAACCACATAGCCGCTGGTAACACAAGTTTTAAATGCCACATGTCATTTGACATACCAATGAGCATTTTAAGACCAACCTCTGCGCTATAAACAAATAGCACATCTACTCATAACACATTATCAGGGCAAAAACCTTTAACTATTTGTCATATGTGCAATACAACCACGCCTAGGAACTTAAACGTAAAGAGTATTTGGAAGAAGGGCTACCAGTCTCTAGAGCTTCATCCATAGGCAATATAAAATACCAGATGTATGAGCATGTGCAAGTTTAAAGCCTTTGAACCACAATTTTAAGACCCACATACACCTTACATGTTGTAAAATTTTAAGATAACCATATACATAGCATTATAATGTGAAATGCATCTCCATTTTAATACAGTATTTTGAACGGAACCAGTGCCTGATGGCTGATTAGAGGCAATGTACGAAGTATCATGGTACCACAATGCAACATCCCTCACAGTGAAAGAAATACTGTGTATGGGTCTGCTTAGCTGCTGTGAGAATGGGCTAATGGTGGTTTGACAAACACACAAATTAAGTAAGTAAATATGAAATGGCTGCAAAAACCAATATCAGTGCAACTGTAGCACTATCAATATTACTTAAGCAGCCTTTCCATATAAGTTATACCTTACTGGTGCTTGGTTCTACTTTTTTAAGAAAGAATATACGTGTCTGACAATGCAGGACGGAGATGACAATGATTCGCTCTTTATGCCAAAACACACTTATAACCATTTTAAATATCAAGTAACCAAACACCAGCAACCAATTAATACGTACTCAATAACAAAATAAAACAAATGAATAGCACCAGGTTGATGTCCTGGTGCTTTTACCTTTGATAAAACCACCCCTGCCGCCACTGCTATAACAGAAGCATAAAGACTGTATCAGTACGAGTTGCGATCACTTGCTTCAAGCGTAGAGGAGGGCCAACATCCAATTGCTTGCACTCCAAGGTAATACCTGTTTTACTATGTCCAGCTTGTATATTCATAACATAAATGTCTGTTAGGTACTGAGCCATCACAAAACAATTAACTTTACTCATCGCATAAAACTATGTAAAAGCATCATTTCCAGATATGCATACTATTTTAATAACAAGCATCAGTACAGTTTTGTTTTTAATACCTGTGTAATATTATAATCAGTATTACCAGGAACCAAAAACATTGAAAGCCATTATAATAAAGCTGCCTACTTGTTTGTGTGGCTCAGCTCCTGTCATTCAGTGAGTCTGTCAGTCAGTTATGTACATCATATCTGGTAAACACCCAACAAAAAATTTACAGTTGTCACCATTATATGAATTACAATTCCTTTCAAAAAATACCAGAGATATTACAACCATCACATTTTTACCTTCTAATTTAGTACATAATATAAGTTATTGAAACATTCAACCTCATTTTAGAACTTTACTTTCTTTATATGTAAACTGAGCTCAACAATCATAGTTATTCCATTATTTAGAATTTTATTTGCTTTCAGTTGAAAGAAATTATACTCATAAATACACATCCTGAAATTACCCTGCATGTGCATCAACACCAAATACACTATGGTATGGATTCTCAAACTCTGGTCTTTCGTCTTTAGATTGAAAGATTACGTAGACAACCTGTAGACTCAGGAAACACCATTTAGTATTAATAACTACAACAACAAGAAAAGGCAATTTTAAATACCACTTACAATTTAAGACAGATTTAGTTGGGTTGCAGTATAATAAGTATTATATTTAACACTTAAAAGTACTATCGGAATTGCAAATAATCGGTCTTACTTCAAAACCGATCAATCTAATGCTGAAATGAGTTACCTTATGTAAACAAAGTCATAAAAAGCACACAGAACAGATGTGTGTAAGTCGCAATGAAGAAATTTCCATGGTGCATATCTGACAATTTTCAGACAAACTGGGACAAAATTCCTTATGTAGCACAACTCTCCACAACCATTCTTACTACACAACACAAAGGAATGAAAGAACAGAAGCAATATACACTGAACTCAGCAGAACGCCGTTTAGTATTTGTCTTCAGAACATATACCCCTACTTTATTTCTCAGGGGTTTAAATAGAATAAATGCTAGCAGCAGAGTACATTCCAAAAACTTACAGCTGAGAATCACACCAAACAACTGTCACAAACATTCCACACACAGCTAAATGAATTAGCTAACACAACAGACATGTGGATTACTCAGTCATAACTATATAGCTGTGTGTAATTAGAATCACACCCATCACAAGCCCAGGTCAACAATACATTCATTATATATTTTCCTCTTAAAAGAGTGGAGAACAAAGAACAGCTTGAGTAATTGGATGGTATGATCCACAGTAACAAAATGAAATTTACAACATGAAGCCAATATAATCAATATGCTGATTCTATGCCTTAAAAGTTTAAATGTGTGAAATTTACAGTTAATGCCCATGTGTGCATAAATGCACGCATGCACACACACATCCATATGTATCGTGTGGTACCACCTATTATGCCCCAAATACTTAATCACACAATTTATCTTCACCCCTCCGTTACCAGTGGAAGTCGGCTGACTGCATCCACGCCATTCCATAACATTTATGCACTTTGCCAACCTTAGCTATGTAACATTGTTGTGCACCATAACATTAGGTTGCCATTGTCAATATAGTGTTGATCCATGTGCAGTGTCATGCACAGTGAGTGCAGCAAATCTACTATGAACTGATCGTGAGCTTCTGCTCCCAGCTTGTTCTGCTCAGGGGCCAAGTGAAAGTGTAGGATCAGTAGTAGTGAAAAAGATAACTATAAAGTCAACACATCTACAGAGTGATACCAATTCATGTACTAAATTTTTCAATAATCAAAGTGTCCTTTATGGATAATGCTCAGAACTGTCAGTTACCTAACAAAATAAAGCATGCACATATGGTGTGAGCAGAGAAACAATACACTAGTTACAAATGATTGCATCTCATGCAATGCAATTGTTTTGTGTAAGTATTTTCAGATTTGCAAAAAATACAGTTACTTATTAACTTAATGCTAATGAGAACTTCACTTAAATTAAAGGTGGTCAGGCTCTTTGGCAGATAAACTGACAAAATTTGTCATTTCACTTTTACAGTTTTCCATGTCAAGGACGTTATTTAAAATTTCAATCTACACACAAGATGTTTTGGTTTATCAGACAGTTTCTCTGTGGTATATCTTCAGCCCATTTTACAAGGTTGCCCCAGTGAACTGAACCTCTGAAAAAGATTTTACTCCTCGAGTAACTCCAGCATTTTCTTGACAACTGACATACATCGCAGATGTAAAAACAACCACTATGGATCGCACAGATATTTTTTAAACAGGCTGATCACACAACAGACTCCTCTCACACAAGAAAGGAGACTAAGGCAGAAAAGCTCATACTTCCATCACATTTTCAATTTTTAAGCAAACATATGTGCATGAAACCTGGATTCCTTTAGTTATTAACAGTATCAGGTGTATGCACAAAGCTGCATACTACCCCCCCCCCCAAAAAAAAAAAAAAAAACAAAAAAACAAAAAACAAAAAAAAAACAAAAAAAACACACACACACACACACACACACACACACACACACACACACTGTACAGAGACATTCAACAAAAGCTGAGTACACTCAGCAGGTCAATCAAGACCACAGATGAGAGGAAGCCACATGTTATGACCACAAAGTGACAAAATATGAAGAATGAGTGAGGTATCAGAGCAGATACAGTAACACAATGGCAAGCGCTATGACAGTTTGTCATGTTATGATATGATAGTACGAGAATTTTGTGTGTGTGTGTGTGTGTGTGTGTGTGTGTGTGTGTGTAGGGGGGGGGGTGTAAAATATTATTCACTCACTCTTGCCTTACAGCACTGCCAAGTCAATATAGGGCAGAAAAATTTGAAATGCATCAAAACATGCTGACTAGACTGATAATTTTTCACACACATCTACTTCACAATTGTGGAATTCCAACAGTGTGTTCAGCAATATTAACTTAGTGCACAACAATTTTTATCTGCAAGACAGATGAAAATGTTCGACACACAATATAATCCATATGATGTTCCGAAGAACATTACACACAATCTAGGTGACTAAACATGTCTATCCTAGTTCAGCTTCCGCTTCAGCTTTACTCCTTGTTCCAAGATTGTGGTATGAACAGAAATGAGTGAAGGAACTTAACAAGCTACTTTGTACTCTATACTCTCAGTGCAGCTTCCCCATTAAGTGCTTTTAGCAATTACAAGTTTGCAAAGCCCCAACATCTTTTACAACATTGCACCAGAAACCTGAGCAAAGCATGTAAGTATACATAGGTAGTAAATCAGGCAATTTCCCACAGAAAGGGATTTCCTCAGTGATTGATAACTTTCAAGAGTGTTCTCCCCATTCTTTGATGCTTGTGTGCCTGATTTTTTTTCTTCACAAGATGTGAGAAATTTAACAACACCCATTGACTTCAGTAATAATATTCCATACAACAGAAACTGACACCTGTAGAAAACTGAAGTTTTATTCAACTGAAAGCCACTTACAAACATTATTTTACTCTGATTTTTGTGGTTGTTTATCTGAATTCTTGCATAGCATTACTAGATGCTATCTGACAATATTTAATATAGCTTGCTTTGTGTCCATGTTGCATGGCAAACTAGCAATGTGTTTTATTATCCACGCTCTATTCAACAACACATTTAAATGAAGATAGATTTTGCTACCACACTTGATCACCTATATTTAGACATATAAGAACCATTTCAATCTCCACTACACCTTAAAACTTATTTTCTCTGTTCTCTACATCTTGCATGTGGCACCACCCTTCCCATGACTGCATTAACACTAAATTGGGACTAATTTATACTAAAAACAGGCAGGCCAAGGGCAAGGTATTTCAATTACAGGTGAGCACCATTATGGCCATTCATTTATGACCAAACAACTGGATGGAAGCAAGCCACTGAAGTCAAACAACTCCAACTTTCATGATACATAGAAATGTCAATGTATAGGATTGGCCTTGCAGCAGTTTCCTGCTAAACAACGTATCACTGCAAGCAAAATTTACGCAAATGTTTGAAAGGAGTGATACACCATCATGCCATTCCACTAAAAAATATTTCATATCTTGCCAATTAGGTATATTACACACACACACACACACACACACACACACACACACACACACACACACACACACACACAGGAAAAATTTATTTGCCTCTCACAGGGATAGCATCCACGTTAAAAAGTTGACAAATATTATTTAATAATGTAAGTAAATAGTATCTACAGAAAAATCCGTATACCTATTTTAAATACTGGCACTGTAGGTGTTTCAACCAAACAAGAACATACTTCTGTTAACATTCCTTGTTTTAGTCAGTTGTTATCAAACACTGACAAACATCCACAGTTCAGGAAAGGGTTACTGCAGTCAATGACACTGTGTTCCTCTGTCCTCATACATGTGTTGAATGTGCCGAAACTGCCAACGGGTGAGAAGATCAAAGGGCACGGAATTGAACTGGACAATTGTCAAACAATTAGCCAATGACATTATCAGGAAATGGGTTATAGTACACCTTACATGAAATATCAAGCTAGAGAAATTATACGCAACAGGTACACCACATTTGCTGAATGCTGACCAGCATAACTTCAATTCCAATATTAATGCATGGACCTTTTAATATATCCCAATGACTGTGTGCCATCTGTTACTTTTAATGAGTGACAATGGTCCATGTTGTCATACAAAACAATATACAATGTGAGAACAGGGTTATTTGGTAACCGTGATAGCGTTACGGAGATGTTTAGCAAACTCAAGTGGCAGACTCTGGAAGAGAGGCGCTCTGCATCGCGGTGTAGCTTGCTCGCCAGGTTTCGAGAGGGTGCATTTCTGGATGAGGTATCGAGTATATTGCTTCCCCCTACTTATACCTCCCGAGGAGATCACGAATGTAAAATTAGAGAGATTAGAGCGCGCACGGAGGCTTTCAGACAGTCGTTCTTCCCGCGAACCATACGCGACTGGAACAGGAAAGGGAGGTAATGACAGTGGCACGTCAAGTGCCCTCCGCCACACACCGTTGGGTGGCTTGCGGAGTATGAATGTAGATGTAGATGAACAAGTGCAGTCCTGAATCAAAAATATTACAGTGACAGGAAAGGTTATGACCAGAATTTACTGGAATGCAAAAGGGATTATTCACATAAATAATTTTGCAAAGCGTAACTCACAAGGTACAGCAGCATATCTGGGCCCTTTTGGATGAAAGGTATACAACAAGAGGCACGTGTGCAGCCAGGAAAAAACCTCATGGTGTAAAATAACACATCTACAAACAAAACTGTGGGTGAAAAAAGGGATTTTAAATGCTGATTGTTGGAAAGTTACGTTATTCATTGGGAGTGTTTCCTGTTGACTGCCATCTACACTCAAATCTAAAGAAATTTACGACTTAGAACTGCAGAGTCCAATGAATATGTTGTCGCCTTTGTTAGGGTAATTTTGCAGACCTTCCAGAATTATTCCTATACCCATTTGAAAAAACAGACCAACTGATTTACAAAATTAAACACATTGCCCTGCCAAGCTTAAGAATTCTCTCTTTACTTTCAACACAGTGTCTGCTTAATCCTCATTTTAGCAGTCAAAAATTTTGCACTTATTCCATCGTTTAGAACCTGTAGCAGAATGCGTGTCATTTAAACCAATATAAAAGCCCCTAACAAAACATCATGGATAAAGCAGCAGTAAAACATTTAACATTTTTTTCAAAGCAGTACAAGCAGTTCAAATGTTACTGCACTTGTAAATACAAAATTCAGTAACTTACATCTCAAAAACACATCTTTGGAGTACCCAACAAGTATCAGTTAAAGATTTCTCATAGTAACAATTTTGAATGTATGAGGGACTGCTACACTCAGCTACCAAAAGTGAAACACTTATCAATGACCTCAAACTATTATGACCAACCAACACTTTAGCTATGCCATTCACAATAAGCGAAATCACCGAGACATGTAGCACTTTTAGACATACTCTATGTAATCATTTGTCATATGGCAAAAAAGTACGCTTTCATGTGGAAAAATGAACAGAATCAATGAAACAAGATGATCTGAAAGCAAATATAAAGAAACACACACCTCAAATTTATGAAGAGGCACAGTAACTTGTTCACAAACTTAAATGAGAACTATATTCTACTATAGCTTAACTAAAGAACCTTAATTCTGTCCAGCACCAAAAGCTTCTAATGCAAATTACTTTTTTTTATAAAATATAGGTTGATTCCATAAAGAATGGCCACACTCATTAAATTTAAATGCATGAACCAGTTTTTACTTTATTTCTACGCCTTGGACATTTCAATGCACCAGTAATTAAAACAATCACAGAAAAATTTACAGAAGCATTGACAGTAACTAATGTGAATGACCTTATCTCACTGTTTAAATTTCAAATTAAAAACGATATTGCTCCTCAGCATAGTAAATCATGAACACAGGATGCAATAATTGGAACCTCTTAATTAAACTGGTATATTAACGTAAACATTTAAAAATACGTAAATAAAATTTCTCAGCAGCAAGAAAATTTACAAACTTGGGTCCAGTTTATCATCAGTGCCCTGGCCAAAACTTACATAACAAATTAAAATCATCACTGTTAAACCCTAGGACGCAGGTTTTTTTTTTGTTTTGCATTAACAACATGTATAACATAATGGCCAAGTACTATCATCTTCACAAGAGTACAAAATACTGTGTAACAACACAATACATTAAGAAAAATTCACAATTTTCAATACTTTCAGTTGTGTGGAAAACAAGAATATTTTCCCATTTTGGATTAAAGATTCTATGGGATTTTTCCCAAGTCAAAATCAAAGTACACACACTCAAAATACGTGATGCCTATTATTAGGGAGCATTGGGAACGCACATAGTGCATTAAGGGGGGTAGGACGCCAAATGGGCCAACCTGCAGCAGAAGAGGCACCACAGGACATTTTAATTTCCACTGTCTATACTTTTACAAATAAATTCATAAAACTTTAGTCAGCATGACCAGGAAGGATTCACAGAATTCACACTCATTGCAGTGGAAGTTCGAAAACATAACGAAGTAATTTTTTTTTACATGTGATATTTCATCATTTTTTTCACTTACTAATGGCAGCATTTGTTGCTATAGGTACACTTTTCTTCATAAGAGAGATTCTTCGATGAATTTTGCACAGCACACAAACCATACTTGAAGGTGTATGAAACTCTAGAATTTTCCAAATCTATTAAAAACCGTGGTAAAAATTGAGGTAATTAACTATAAAATTTGTGTTTTTCTGAACATGAAGTTTAAAATATAACAGTTCATTCAATTTTTCACAAATTAAATAAATTCTAGAGTTTCATACACCTGTGAGTATGGTATGTATGCTGTGCAAAATTCGTCGAAGAATCTCTCTAACTTGTGAAGAAAAGTGTATCTATAACAACAAATGCTGCCATTAGTAAGTGAAAAAATAATGAAATTTCACACGTAAAAAAAATTTATTTTTTATGTTTTCAAACTTCCACTGCATGGGCGTGAATCCTGAATCCTTCCTGGTGATGCTGACCAAGTTTTATGAATTTATTTGTAAAAGTATAGACACTGGAAATTAAAATGTCCTGTGATGTCTTTCCTGCTCTAAGTCGGTCCATTTGACGTCCTACCCCCCCCCCCCCCCAAAAAAAAAAAACACACGAATAGAAGATTCTTTTATTTTGTTTTGCTCCAGAGTGCAAAAACAACTAAGGTCATACGTACCAATGTCAGAATCAGAGAACACTGATATGAAAAAGGAGTCAAAATCAAGTACAAGTTTGAGCCCAATTGATGGAAGGAAAGACAGCTAAGAACAATGACTTCCTCTTGGAGGAAGGGCCACCGAAAACACAGTAGAGACAATTTAGGGTCCGAAGTAAAGACTAAATGTCCTTCACCATATTGCTACGACAGACAAAAAGTAGAACGCTGACAACACTTCGCGCTCCGTTCGCTAAAACGGCCGATAACTCAAGATGGCAAACATATACTACAAAGTAAGAGGTTAAAAACAGGTGTTCGGTCAGGAAATGGTGAACTATCAACAGCTGATGACAATGAGAACTGACAACAATAAGCACAATGTGGTGGGAGATCACCACTTAAATGGCTATGGCTAAAACGACAATACCTAACACGCAACATTGCTAAAATGATTTTCTTGCGGCAAGATGACGATAGGTCGGGCCAAGTCACTGGGAGACATTTAATACTGCAGCGTATTCCCATAAAGGGAAGACCAGTGGTGATGCCACAGTGACACGGAGATTACCTGATGGTATGGATGAACTAGCAGGCGGAGGTAGCAGCACCATCAGTAGCCTCATTTCCTAGCAGCACCGCCAGTAGCCTCATTTCCCATCAGACCAATGTTACCAGGGACCCACAAACATCACAGTGGCTCCCTCAAGAGTGAGCAAGTGGGAGCTTTCTTGGACCCGTTGCACTATGGGATGGCCTACCTTATTTACTCGAATCTAAGCCACACTCGAATCTAAGCCGCACCTGAAAAATGAGATTCGAAATAAAGGAAAAAAAATTTCCCGAATCTAAGCCGCACCTGAAATTTGAGACTCGAAATTCAAGGGGAGAGAAAAGTTTTAGGCCGCACCTCCAAATCGAAACAAAGTTGGTCCATTGTAATATGAGACACAATTTAGGTCGAATGAAAGACGATACAGCTACAGTGGTTTGGTTCGAGTCGTAAGCTTAGCAGTTAAGCTTTACCAGGTATCCATTGCTATGCGTCAGGCGCTCCGTCCGTATTTATACGGGTACCCTTCCTTTTTCACGTGCTTCATCTGGTTTGAATCGATTGCTTATTTTGCTTTGATCTGATAAGTGCCGTTTTCTTTGTTATAGGTGTTTGTCACTCTAAGCTGAAAATGCGTTACTGTACTGTGTCATGCATTGTTTGTCGCATTTTGATAGTGCGTGTTTACAACCTGTCGCCGCTCGCGGCATGACTTGCTTTTGTGCGCGCTACCGCCGCTTAAAAAAAAAGAGGAATCGTCTCATTAGCGAAACAATGGCAAGAGACTGCTATTTGTTGTTACTTGCACTGCTGCTTTCTTTGATAATGATCAACAAGAACCAAATAATAGACTGCGTATGATACAACATGTTCTGGACGATAGTTTAGCGAAAATTTTTCTCTGTTTGAAAATCTTTGCGGCCGCTTCTTTAGTACATCAAATTCTGCACAGAAATTAGTCATCTTACATTTAAAATCTAGTCAGTTGCCATGCTTCATTTCTGACTGTGTTCCACATTTGCTGTTGTCTCACTCTAGTTTTGTAGTTTATTAGGCAGACATGATTTAAATGAGATAGCAGCAAACACGAAAGAATACATGGCAAAATGTTTATTTCCGTATTATTCTTATGGTGAAGAGAATAGTGCATGTGATTCACATTTCATCAGGTTCCTATTAGAAACCATCTCTCTTCTCACAGGTAGGAAAAAACTCGGAACGTAGAGTTGGCAATATTGACAAACATCCCTAACAGTCTTGCCAGTCGGATTTTCGTAGTACATTGAAATTCTGCTACATTCGAAGATGAACAATACGGAATTTGTATTTACTTCGTTGGATGAAGTATGAAAATGCAGTGGTCGAAACTCGGGGCGGAGGAAAAAAAAAAAACACTCGTCTTCTACCTTTTTTTTTTTAATTTATTTACTGATGCAGAGGTTTTGGCGCCAGTATTTATCTTTGTGCCCACAAAGCATGCTTGTGTAGCGCTACATATATTCGACGGCAGAAGTTAGTTGTGGCGGCACCTACCAACATTTTTCAGAACTTCCGCTTGCTTTGCACTCGATTCTAAGCCGCAGGCGGTTTTTTGGATTACAAAAACCGGAAAAAAAGTGCAGCTTAGATTCGAGTAAATACGGTATGTACAGCACAAACAAGCTTTGAAGGGCACAGAATCGGAACTGTGTTCCGGAAACCAATAACAAAAATCGTCTGAGCCAATGATGAAGGCACACCCTACACCACCATCAGACCTACTGCCATCAGTGTACAAAAAGCTATTATTCCTAAGATCCGTGCAAATGTCAAGAAATTTACAGCAATATATCGCATCTAGAGTAGTTTCCAAAAGAAGCAAATGAAGTCCAAAGTGAACACCGGCCGCCGCACAAAGCCAAAGTTGTGAGAGGTTCACATCCATTGGGAAAGTGGCAGCTAGCACGACATTAAGCTGCCTGAGAAATACTCGGAAATTAACTCCAGGAGGTAACCGAGAAGAGGAGAACATGTCAGTATGACTGGTAGTTCGGCAACTTCTGCATAGACTCTCAACCCGGCCAGCATAAAAGGCGCCAGTGGCCAAACGGATTCCACAATGGTGGATTGTATTTAGACTTCATAAGATGGACGGACATGTACATGAATAAATAAAGCATTTAGTCTAACTTCCAACAGACAAGGGATCGGTAAAAATAGAGGAAGGTGGTCTGATCCACTCCCCATGAAATACCACTTAGGGCATGTAGGACACTAAGGGACCAGGTGAGATATGTGGGAGGACCAAGGAAGTTTTCTATCGAGCATGACCCCCGGAATTTCATAGTTTCAGCAAATGGAAGAGCAACGGGTCCAACATGGAAAGACAGTGGAAAAAACCCATTGCACCACCGGAAATTCATACTAACTGCTTTGTCAGTGGAAAAACGAAAGCCACTGTTGATGCTCCACCAGTAATGAAGGAGTCTGTGAAGGAGTGCAATAGATTGCAAAATCACTGATGAAATGGGAGCTAGAGATGCTGGCGGGAGACAGGCAATAATAGGGTTAATGGCTATGGCAAAGAGGATGATTATCAGGACAGAGCCCTTATCAGGACAGAGCGCTGACGGAAGAGAGGTTTAGTTGCTACTGCCCACTGCCCACACTTTGCTTTTAAATCATGTCTAAAAAGTGTCTTTATAGCTGTTAAAAATTAAGGATCTTTTGTCTACCATTTCCATTTTGCAAGCTGCTTCCAACAACAGCTCTTAACCAGCAGTATAAGGTGTACAGCACAAACAATACAGACTTTTCATGTATTCAGCTCTTTCCATTACTCTTCTCGTAATGCAGTAGCTATCTCATCCATAAAACCATCTCGTAATGCAGTAGCTATCTCATCCATAAAACCAATCTTAGAGTTTCCTACTTGTTGTCACTACCAAAACATTATGAGCAGTGCCTGCATCACAATTATTTCTCTTGCACAGTAATGAAAAACTTGTTTATAACAACAGCAACAAACTTAATTTCTTATTTACTTTGAAGCTTATGCTGACCTGTTTCTAAGGGGGTGGTCATTTTTTATAGAATCAACCAGTAAATCCAAAACAAGATGCTACTACAAAATCACGAATTATTGAGCCAAAACAGATGTTTAACTTAGGAAGTCTTATTAGTTTCAGTGGAAAACGGGCCCACACAAAAAATAAGAAGCACTTCAAATGGGCCCACACAAAACAAAATAAGCAGCATGTCAAACAATTCATTTTTCCCAAGAGGAAGTATGTTAGAATACAATGGTGAGAAGTTATATTTTACATCAATATCTGGTTTTTCGATACATGCCAGACAGTTATATTCACTGATAAATTATTCAATATCTGAAGCCAATAGGCTAGAAGTACTTCAGATTTTCTCTCCCTTTTATCTCTACTGCCACTATTTTTGGACATTTAACTAAAATTATTCTGGAAATGTATCCACTTGGCTGTACATTGTTGGCATTGTTTGGTCTGATGGATGTGCATTCTGTCTGAAGAAACAATGTTTCAAACTTTACAGACACTGTCAAATACATATACTACACTACTGGTAAAATTATTCTGTTGCAAATTACAGAAGAATGGCACTGTGTTAATAAAAACTGATGTTAGGCGAGTGGAGAAAAACTGAAATGGAGTAACATGGTTATGTGGGCACCTTTTTCCACTGAGGATTTCTTTTTAAAAAGCAAGGAAGATTCTAAACGTTTTCTATTTCTTATGCTATAATGGAAGCTGCAAATGAGACCAATAGTATACAGAAGGGGGGCTCATAGACAAAGGGAGCAACAGGAAACTGATTAAAAAATTTTACAGGTGTGATGGACTCCCAAATGATGTGTAAAACAAATTGTTCTGTAAGAACCCAACTAAATCTGTAAAACTAAAATCCAAAATTTTTGGAACTTACCCATAGCTTCCACGGCCGCCACCACCACCGCCACCACCACCATAACCTCCACCACCACTGCCACCACCACCAGATGAACGGCCTGAAAGAAAGCAGTGTGTTTGGTTATACAATTTTCACAACTCAGTTTTATCAACTAAATTACTGAATTTATTTTGGTTATGAGCTACTGGCTTTATGAACTGACCAGAATGGTGGAAGTAGGCTTACAGCCTGATCAGTCTTCACTAACATCATACACTTCTTAGTCAACCTGTATAACTTTTCTATTAATTTATAACAACTCCCTGACAAAACTATGTTCCCAAATTAGGAATTGAACCCAAGATCTTGCCTTTCTGTGAAAATGAAGGAAGATTAGGGTTTAATGCACTGTCAACACTGAGATCATCTTTTTATGAAGTTCAGGAAGTAGGAACCCTGTACTGATATAACTGTGGTTATAAGGGTGTGTTATGAGTAGCACCAGACTGGCTCAGTCTGCAAGAGTATTAAAGTGCGCGTCATTTATGTAGGCAGCCGAGTTTAGGTTCGTTCTGCGCATCTGACGTCACAAAACACAATCAGCCAATGAACAGAGAACGACATTCCCAGATCTCGACTGCAGAGCAGGGCACGGACGAGTGTCTTCAGTTTTAGAAATGTTCAGTCATAAATAAAGTAATAGAACAAAAAAAAATTCTTGATAGCATACTTTCTTTTATAGAAAGTTTGGAAAAAGCATTCTTTATACCAATTGCTTCATATTCTATTAATTAATTAAACCAAACAAGCAATAAGACCCTTAATTCAGGCGATAGCAAGGAAAGGTGTTTCTATCAATCTCACGAACCGCTTTTTCGCAATAAAGAACAGCGGTAATTGTATATTTCCTATTGTACTTCGACGAAGTGTGAGTAATTCATAGTCATACCAACAGTGTTTGTCAGTATTTTGCGTGACGTGTTAGACTCCTCATGGAGCTGCATCGTAGGACGAGCTGCGGTAGCGTAACGGTTAATGCGTTGGATTAGTAAGCGGAAGGTGGAGAGTTCAAACCTTGTGTGGGGCTTAATATTTTCTTTATTTGAAAACAATATCGAAGTGTCTTACGTCAAGAATTTTATTCGTTTGAATGCAATTTTTTGAAATTTCTAGTGCTTTCTCTTCATTAACCCTTTCGCTGCTGCAGACACGTGCTCTCCGCATTCCGCGCTGTGCGCGATTTTGTCTTCACTGCACTGCTCACCTGTGCAGACACATGGTGTTCCCACTGCTTTGACAGACTTATTCGATTTCACAAAAACTATTTGGCCCAAAAATTATTTACACACCTTCTTGACTGATACCTTCCCCCCATAAATGACTTAATTTTGTTTCGATGCTCAACCCAGTTATTGTGCAGCATTAAACATAGTAAACCATTGCACGAAATTTTGAAGAGTTTGCAGAGGTAAAAGTCCATAGAGTATACTTTCCGTATGGTCGATTTTAGTTGCCACATTGTTGAGAAATATTCCGTCTTTCGCGACTGTAATAAAAGTTTTATTTACACCGGGCACGTTTGGCTTTATTTTAAAGCACTTCAATCAATCAAATTTTATATGAAATGTAGGTATCTTATCCACAATTCATTCTCAACGATGTGACAACTAAAATCGACCATACGGACTTTTACCTCTGCAAACTCTTCAAAATTTCGTGCAATGGTTTACTATATTTAATGCTGCATAATAACTGCGTAGAACATCGAAACAAAATTATGTCATTTATGGAGGGAAGGTATCAATCAAGAAAATGTGTAAAAATCTAATTTTTGGGTCAAATAGTTTTTGTGGAATCTAATGATAAGTGTGTCAAAGCAGTCTGAACACCACGTGTCAGCACAGGCGAGCAGTGCAGTGACAAAATTGCGCATAGCGCAGAATGCGGGGAGCACATCTCTGTAGCAGCGAAGGGGTTAATGCGGCCGTGGTGGCTTTACTTCTTGAAACTGCGCGCTCCCCCCTAAACGTAAGCTTGCGAACTATACTATGGCGCTGCTTCTCTTGGCGTGTGTCGTGTGCAACTGGCAACGCAGCAATCTCCCGCGTCTGGGCGGGCATGCGCGAGCCGCCAAGATAAAAGAATTGAACTATAACTGCAAAAGACAAGGTTGCAGGTTCAGTCCTCAGTAAAGCACATAAATTTTACATACTACATTGCCAAATGATCAGATCTATTTACATGTTTAACCATTATGTCATCTGCTGTTCAGTTGAAATGCTTCCATTTTGTACCTACTTATTTTTTTTTTCTTTTCTTTTCACAATAAAATTCATTCAGATGCAAATATGTCGTTATGATTTATGGTTTCATCAAATTAATCTGCGATCTTCAGAAGCTTAGTATAGGTTTAGCAGATGCCAATAGCTTCTTGATAGAAGCAAAACGCCATGGCACGGCCAGAAGAGTAAATATTGCCCTTGTTTATTGTAAGCACCGACTGACTATACCAACGTTCAGTCAAATAATTTTCCTGAGTTAGCACATCCCTTAGTAATCACACAAAACTTCACATTAACACGCCTAACCAAATTTTTTACTGCTTTAGAAAGACTAGTTAAACTTTGAAGCAAAGCCAACAGAGAATATTTAAAATGTTTATAATAAACAGTTTTCATTGTGAAAACATAGTAGAGAGGCAAACAGATGACACTGGAAACAATCACATATATGTAAATCCCATTTTTTTCATCTAGAATTCATTTCCACAGAAGATGGAAAGTTATTCATGTAGCACTAAGTTCTCAATGAAGCAATTTTTAAGGGACTTTGTGGACAGTTACAGATTCCATATGTCTTACAAGGCAGTAAAAACACTAACTTTTGTAACTCAATACCACTGTTATCGAAAAGTATTATCTCAAAAGGAAGTGCAGGTTACTCAGACCGTAGCAGGATAGATGCCCAGTTATGAGGATAAGAGGAGGTAAATACAATGCTTGCAAAATTATTGCTGAAAAGGATTCAAGGGAAGTGTCCTAAACTGCCACAGAAAGAGGCACATTTCACTGTTTGTTGTAGCATATATGCTACTGGAACTGCAATACCTTTCCTTGCGTATCCAAGAGTGCTGGCATAACCAAAAGTGCATCTCCAAGATCTAGATTCATAGCATATACCACATGCTAAATGACTGGCATTCAGAATCTAGAACCTTACTGTATCCCAGTCTGAATGACTGGTGATAATTTTGGACCTTACAGGGACTTTTTGGAATGTGGTAAATGTTTCAAAGAAAACTGTTTTAGTTACATTAAATAATTACAATTCACATGACACTCATTTGTGCAATCAAATAGTACATTACAGAGTTTCAAAGATCTGGAATGTAGCACTGGTAAATCTAGTTCTGGTTCATCTAATTGTCAGCAGAAAGGAAGCCTATCTGGTTCCAGATTGTACTATGTCAGTAATTGTGGCTACACCAACCTACTTTCTTAGGTGTCTTCAGTTGTAAACCCCTCAGTTAAGATACCTTACTGGGATGAAAATAACTCCAAAATTATTCACTAAGATTGCTACACTCCCCTAAACTAATGGAATGATGTGCCACATCACAATTTGGCATGATAGGTTCACTCTTCTTTGAGAAAGGAAGCATGACCAATTCCAGACATTATGTTTGAACATTGCAAAATTTTCTGCAGTCCACAATCGGAGAGATTGTCGAAGCAGAGATATTGGGGGACTTGTGGCTCCAACAGAACAGGGCCAAAGCCCAACATTCGTATGTTGTTTTGAGAGAATATTTCTGGGCTCTGAGGGTTGATGTAGGTGACCTGTGCAGTCAGCAGATTTGAGTATTTGTGACTTTTGACCATATCTATAGGAAAGGGTGTTTTAACATCACCTCCACATCGATGGAAGGAAAGACAGCTATTGTTAAGCTATGGGAGCTGATTATTAGATACATAAAGGCCATATCCTGCAATACAAATGAGCTGTTCAGAACTTGACAGTGTCTCCAAAAGTTTATGCTGCTACTAGCTGCCATCTTGACATTTTAAACACTGAAAGGATAGAAAATCCATCAACTACTAACTTCAAAAATATTAAAAATTTTTCTCTATGTATCCCAAATTATTTTTTGTAACTCCTCAAAACTGCTAAATTTATTCTGCCACACCCTCTATTAGGGTATTCACCTCACAAGGGTCAAGTACTGGCCAAATGTTCTGCCTCTTTGTGAAGATCAGTTGTGTTGTATTATGTAAGTAAATATGCAGTGACAAGTGTGCTCAACTACTTTCAATCATATTTGTTTGAGGCCTGTTGCACACAGTTACATACTGAAAACATTGCATTACAGATTATACCATTTTCTTCAAATCAAGTGATGAGCGAATCGAAGATGACTAAGTTTCACTAGGATGTAAGTTCATGAGGATCTCATCTTTCAAAACAAACAAGAACTGAATGGCATAATACAGGTTCTAGAGCTAATAAACATCAAAAACCCAAGACTGGAACTTCCTGGATGAGAATTCCAATTTCTTTATACAGAACTAAGCCACAGGTCCCTATTTCATGCTTAGATGTGCCACTAATGTTATTATTGAAAGCTTATGCAAAGAAATAGGTTTCCCCTACAATCTTAACACAATTATGCTCCAATAGCTCTCTTAACAGATTAAACACTGCTCTCTTACATAATGGCAACAAATACATCATCAATATTCCGACTTGGGATTGGCAATTAATCGAGCAATCAACTATCCTTGTAATCTATTACAAGTGATCAAATATTTCTTTCAAGAGGAATGTATGCAATCTATTACCCTCACAATTAATTATTTCAGTTTTTTTCTTTTTCTGGTTTGTTGATTTGGGGAAGGGGACCAAACAGCAAGGTCATTGGTCCCATTGGATTAGGGAAGGATAGAGAAGGAAGTCTGCCATGCTCTTTCAAAGTAACCATCCTGACATTTTCCAGAAGCAATTTAGGGAAATCGCGGAAAACCTACATCAGAATGGCCGGACGTGCATATGAACCATCGTCCTCCCAGATGAGAGTACAGTGTGCTAACCACTACACCACCTTGTTCTGTTTTCTTTCTTTTTCTTTTTTTGTTTTAAAGCCTTGTTGTCTATAGTCTGGTTATGGGAAGACATCCCAACTATCCCTAGTAATCATTGTGTAACGACACAAATCTGAACACACTGTGATGATTGCTGCCAACATTTATCCACATTTTTATCAACAATTATGTCTGTGGTAAGCTTCTTCACTCTGTCACATTTAGGAGATCCAATCCTACTGCCGGCCATCACTGCTTTGGACCAACCTGCCAGTATGTTAATGACCTTAACTGAATGACAAATCCCCACAGAAACATGTCACAAACTGCCATTTCACAGTGCTAGATCTTGCTCCAAACATCATTGTTCTCTGGAAATATGACATTACAATGAAGTTGGTGAAGTCCTCGTTTGAAGTGGAATTAGCAAATTAAAAAACACAAATCTAGATTTCTCAATGTTGATCTACAAAACATATATAGCTATATGTACAATGAAATAAAAGATTAAATGACTCAATGACCTCAGATTTGTTTGTACGTGGATGATGCGAGATATATTGGACTTATATACAGCTCTCTCAATCATGAATGGAACAACAAAAGTACATGGTTTATCATTTGAGATCGGGCACAAGTTTGGGGTTGGATAGACAGAGGAAGAACACTTGCTCAGCCCTTTCAGAGGAATCGCAAACTTACTCTCTCATGGGAGACATGCACGGCAGCACAATAACCCATCAACTATAACAAAATGTTCGAGGTTGGCAAGCAAGTCAAAGGCAAACACTAACAGTAGGACCACTGCATTATCTCCTCTCTACAAACTGTTCTAAAATGGAGAATTTCTCAGTAATTTGAAACAATGACATTACTATTTCATTAAAGAAGCAGCTGAAAATTTCAACCTTTCCACGTAAAAATGTTTTTTTTTTTTTTTTTTTTTTTTTTTTTTAGATTTTCCAGGCAACTACCACTGTCAAATGCAATACTATGTTTTATAATGTACCTCTTCCTACCACACATCAAAAGCCTATTTCACAGTCCATGTACACCAATTAAAATTTCCTTCAACTGTTGTGCAATTATGCTCTGTAGTAAGATTTCCTGTGCTGCCAAGGCTGAAAGCCTGTGGACTGCAATACAATAACTTCATCGACCCTAACACAGGGAAAAATGCCAGTAGCAGGAGTATGCAAAACATTGCCCGAAGTTCTGAGTTTTGTAGGCATTCACTATTATCACATAGGTTCATGGGATTTAACAGTGGCAGTTTCAGAGTTAATTATTATCTAGTATTTGAATATAGAAAGCACAGCATTACTACAGACTTGACAGCGAAATCCACCTGAAGAGGAGTTTACAGGTGATTAAATGTACTTAAGTTCAGAGATTAGCCCTACCTCCTCCATAACTTCCACCTCCACCTCCGTAACTGCTGCCACCGCCCCCACTTCCACCATAACCACCACTTCCACCACCAGATGGCTGGTTGTAACCACTGGACTGCTGGCTGTAATTGGGATACTGCACACCCCCACCACTTCCTCCTCCACTTCCACTTCCTGCACTGTCATAAGGGGGCGGCTGTGAACCATAGCCACCTTGCTGGTAACCACCTCCACCACTGCCTCCACCGCCTGGTTGGGAAGCCGGTCCTGAACCATATCCCCCTGATTGGTCATAAGACGGATAGCTGCCACCTGTAACATCATCAGATGCAGAAGCTACAAACTGTTCTCACCATCTGGCTGTATGAAAATTGTGCTAAGCTTTTATCTAAGTGGAATCAAATTACAAAGTGAATCAACTTCCAGGAAGAAACATGCAACTGAATTACTGCTCCTAATTAACAGAAGAACCCACATAACAGCCACACCTTTAAAAATGTTTTCATTCAATCCAATACGTCAGCAACAGGAAATAATATTGAAAAGCTGGTGAGAATCCTGAAACACACCTGTCAGAGGAGTTAATTGTTCAAAGACTAATAATTTCACTGCCAAGGAACTAAGGCAGTTACCAAGAAGTAAAATTTTTGCAACAGAGGAAGGGGTCACTGGAGCAATCTGTTTCTTAACACATGCAGAAAACCATGAATGTGTCTGGTTCAAACAGTTTAACTCAATACTAACTGCACAACACAAATCTCCAACAAACACCTCCTCCCACCAAAAAAGTGCAGACACAATGCACTGAAGACACACAAATCAACTAGTGGAAACAATTACAGGGACAAAATAAAAATGTGCTAATGCAAAAGCAACTGCAGAAATGATGGATTACCTGAAGCATCTGACAGTGTTTCACCAACTCACAATCATAGCCATCTTTCAACCTAACATAGATCTCTACAGACATCTATACTACAGTTCAAAGTTGCCACACCAAATTCATTGGTTTTGCCAAACTTCCAAGCAAATAGCCATTTCGCAACCTAACCTAGACTTCGAGATATGCTCTATAGTCTGTCAGCACAAACTATATTTCTAAAAGTAATACAAACACAAAAGAAATATTATCCACTTTTTATTGTCTTTCTGTATTCACACGTATGACTTCACACGACATCATTACATTACGGGACATCCAGGTATTGGTTAAGTTCAGCTGATCTGACATAACCAAACATCCTGGAACATTAATCACCTCATATTTACTGTGGAACCAATAATATCAGTTTCAAAATGTATTGTTATGAATTCTGTCACTTCATATATGTTGTATGCTACAAGTAAAGTGAAGGCAATACAGATGTCAACATTAATGTCATCATAAGATAAAATTTTTAGCATCTGAAAGTGGAAGTGAAGGCTATGTAATACAGTGGGCAAATAAAAAATGTTCAGAGGTAGCAGGTTTGTAACGTTTCCTCACACAGCAATGTCCTTACAAAGATTTAAGATCTGAGGAACAGCAAATATTTATTTTCAGCAACTGGTTTCATGTCTAGCAGTGTTTTGCAGCACCAACTCTGACTCCATGTGAAACCCTTTGTCCACCGTGTCTATATATTATTCTAAAGAAGGACAGGTATACAGCAATAAGTTGCAATCCCATTGGTTTTTCATTATTCTCGCATATCCAGATTTTATGCTACATATAGCCATCTTCAGAGCATTTGAGTGAGTTATAATCTAATGAACTCCAAGCACTACATGTCACCATATGACTTTATTGGTGTACAGGCACCAGAAAACTTTTACATTTCATCTGCAGCAATTAATAGAAACACTAGATTCTATCCATGAATGTTTACCCTAATTAGCTTATTGTCTTATTCTGCAAACAGGTAAGAGACAACACCTCCATACCAGTACAGAGTAGCAACCACTTTTGTTAAATATTAAACCCATTCAGCAAACGAGTAAAGATTTCATGTGGTAAGTATTTGCAACACACTAGTTCATTGAGGCAGCAATTTCCGTATCTTGTATGCCAATGTGATGACAAAATTGGGTCTGCTGACTGTACAGCATCATATTTGCCACATCAACCCTGTATCGTACCAGGTGGTTATAATTAATGTGCAGCTACTCACAGAGCTCTTATGTGGGTTGTAAGTATTGTATCACAGCAAGATTGTAGATATGCTAACACATTCATTGGGAACCCGTATCCAGTGGAAAAAATTAGTTCAAATTTTGACCACCAGATGCATCTCAGGCATTGTTCATCACACTGTTTTGTGGATGCAGTATGTCGTCAATGTCTCCAGTGATCATATTGAACAAATTGTGTAGGTGCCAGTTAATAATAATTTTAACATTATGCCTTTCTCACTTGTTTGACCTATTCTGCCCTCATCACATTCCTAATCAACTAGATATGGAAACTTTACTATACACCTCTCTCACGTTCACAGTGCCAGATTTGCACCTGGAGGCCAAAACTGGAACTAATTGTTCTCCAACATGAATCAGTGCCACCTTACCCAAACAGTATATCTACCAAGTTTTGCTGCCATTCAATTAATTATAGCCCACACTGGACCTCTGTGAGTAGCTGCTCTTTTAGCAGCACTTAATGGTCGTATTCGGAGAGTATGTAACCGCAAATATTGTTAATCAAGGTCGAAGAATATCAATCCTGTTCCCAGATACGGGAGTGGCTCGAAGTCTTAAGTGATATAACCCTGTATGTTGTCCTTGACAGTGAGTTCATTAGATACAAAGGTATTGCCACGTTGCCCCATAGAAATGTGATTGGGGTATTCTTACTATCTGTGTACATAAATGATATGGACATAGTAAGTGGCAATTTGCAACTGTTCACTAACGACACTGTGGTTCACGGGAAGATGTTGTCGTTAAGGGACTGTAGGATGATACAAGATGATTGACAGAATTTCTAATTTGTGTGACAAATGGCAGCTTGCTCTAAATACAGCAACATGTAAGTTATTGTTGGTGAGTAGGAAAAACACTCTTGCAATGTTAGAACACAACATTACTACTATGCTACTAGACAGTCACATTAATTATCTAGGTGTAAAGTATCAAAGTGTTATGAAATGAATGAAGCACATAAGAAAGGTAGTAGGGAATGCAAATAGCAGACTTTGGTTTATTGGAAGAATTTTAGAAAAATTTAGCTTATCTATAAAGGAGACAGTGTAAAAAACTCTAGTGTAACCCATTCTTGAGTATTGCTAGAGGTGTAGGAGATCCTATCAGGTCGACTAAAGGAAGAGATCAAAGAAATTCAGAGGTGGGCTGCTGGATTTGTCACTGGTAGGTGTGACCAGCACACAAGTATTACAGAGAAGCTTTGTAAATTCAAATGGAAATCCCTGGAGAGAAGATGGCTTCTTTTTGCTAAGCATCACTGAGAAAATTTAAAGACCAGCATTTGTAGCCAGTTCAGAATGATTCTACATTTTCACACAAGGACCACAAAGATAAGAGAAATTAGAGCTCATAAAGAGGCATATGGATAGTCTTATTTATTGCTCCATTTGTTGGTGAAACAGAAAAGGCAATGAGAAATACAGTGATACAAGGTATCTTCAAACACACTCTATGCAGTGGCTGCAGCGTACATATGCAGATGTAGAACTTTTTACAATTTTCCACAGTCTGAAATTTTGCCGTATTTGTGTAAATTATGAAAGAGCAGCAAACAATGCAAACCACATTTCTCAATTATCCTTTGCTCATAGCAAAGCACATGCAGATTGCCCAAGGATATAAAAATGACACAGACATCATGAATACTCTTAAAATCAGTTACACCCTGCCAAAAAAGTAACCAGGTGGGATAAAGATGTCAGTTAACTGTAAATAGCTAGTAGGATGTCACATTCATTTTAAAGAAATCTTAAGATTTGTGCAACCTTATTCGACACAAAGAAAAATCAAGGATTGAATTACAATATTATGAAAAGAATAGAATGCTACCCACCATATAGCGGAGATGTTGAGTTGCAGATAGGTACAAAAAAATACTGTGGAACAAACAAATAAGCTTTCGGTCAACAAGCCTTTCTTCAGAAGCATAGCGCCCCCCCCCCCCTCAACAACAGACACTGTGGCCTCAGCAACCAGACACTGTTGTCAGAGTGAGTTATATTTGTGAGAGAGTGTATGTGTATGTTGTCCAATTCTGATTAAGGCCTCTTTGGGTGAAAGGCTATTGTTTGACAGTCTTTCTGCTGTACCAATCTGCAACTCAACTTGTTCCACACTTTAATGATTACCACCAACATGATCACTTACCCGCTACCTAGTTACAGGAGTAAGCATGTGCAGATTGTCATTAAGGGAGAAACATTGGTTAAAATACTACTGCACTGATTTCATACGATCCAATATGGCAAGGGTTTCTATGGAATTACTTTGCTAATGGAAGGAAGGTTTCTTAGAGCATGCTGTAACTGGAGTTTAAACACAGCCCAATCACTCCACTCCAATTTAGGACTGGAGATGTCAAGAATACAATGCAGGACATTGTTATCATAAATGTCTGGCAGTCATACTGACAATTATTCCATTTCCTCTGAGTGGAATAAATGTCTTGCATACGCTTCTAGCTCACTGTAATGTTGGCAAAAATGAACAACAAACAACTGTGTGTAGTGCGCTCTGGATTCTCCAATTTGTAGGGCCTTTATTTCCTACCTAATATATTGAGAGACTGTATATAAGCAATTAATGAGATGTCTTAACCAAGTGCCCCATGTACTTTGTGAAGCTCATAACCAAAAACACACAACTGTCAAACATTCACAATCCCTGCCCTGTGACATGCTTCTATGCTCGAGTTCATGTTAAGTTGACCAGACACCTGCAGCAGGCTGGGCACGGTAGCTTTGCATGGCTCCCTCAACGAATAATGCAACATGATTTTGTAAACACCTCTATGACAATACCTCAGTGCTTTCACGTATCTGCAGACAACTACTGTTTTCACCAGCAACCATTAGCACTTCACAGCTGAAAGCTGACAGTGCTGCGAGCTGTCAGTGATCGTCTTACAGAGTGTATATGTCGACAAGGGGGGGGGGGGAATTCCCAGATTTTCCGGTTAAAAATATGCTTTCTCCCGGATGAAAATAAACTTTTTTCCTTGTTAAGTAACAGTATACTTTTCCTCTAAACTTTAAAATTTACAAATCCTTTCAATGGTTGTGGTTTTATACACCAGTGTAAAATTTCCCGGTACTTTAGAAAACCCAACTCAGGGGAGAAACACGTTTGGTAAAGATGTCTGACATGCAGCAGCATGCACACTGCGTATTTTCGTATTACCAAAGTGTAAATTCGAATGCCACCAAACACTGCATGTTACTTTCCAAAGGACTGAAATCGAGATGCGCTTTTATAAGCCAGTCGTAGCTCATGTCAAGCGATCTCACCAGCCAATGACAACAGATATTCAGAACATAGGACACGTGATGTAGTCAGCCAACAGCAACATCACTTAAGTAGTGTGAAAACGGTAATGGTTTTAATTAATATACACAGTGTAACTACAAGAAAAGAAAAGCTTTCACCTATAATATTGGTCTCTTAAGATTAATAACCTGCAAGAGACGCTAAGCTTTCACACATAATGTTGATCTTTTTTGTGCGTGTTACACAGGGTGTATACATGGACAAGGAAAAAAAAATTCCCGGATTTCCCAGTTAAAAATACACTTTCTCCCAGGTGAAAATACACTTTTCCATGTTAAGTTATTCCTCGGCACTGTAAAACTCATCAATCCTTTGAATGTTTATGGTTTTATATACTGACATAGATTTTCCCGGCACTTTAGAAAACGAAGCACGGGAGGGGGGACGAGACATGTTTTTTAAGACTCTTGATGTGCAGCAACATGTAAACTACATATGTTTGTATTACGAAGGTATAAATTTGAATTCTGCCAAACATTGAATGTCACTTTCCGAAGCATTGAAATCCAGATTATGATGCACTTTTGTAGACCAGTCATAGCTCATGTCACATGATCTCGCCAGTTGACAGCACAGGACACGTGATATAGTCAGCCAATAGTAAGATCACTCTTAAGTAGCGTGAACACACAAATACGAAAAGTTAATGGTTTAAATTAATATACATAGCATTCATTTATAATACTGGTCTGCAAGGTTAATAAGCTGGAAGAGAAGTTAAGATTCCACATATAATGTTAACCTTTTTTGCGCGTGATACACTCTAAGATACATCACACAAATGTGCCAGTAAAATTTTTAGCAATGACCTAAAATTTATCTTCTGGGCTCGAAAATATTCTAAATGGTTGTCCTCAAATATTTGATTTTTGAATGAGAGTCAAACACACTGATTTATGAAATTCATTGGACATTCGCGCACAGAGTAGTTCATCTTGTGTAAAAGGAAATTTACTTTCAATTAAAGTAACGCTTTTCAAACAATTCAGAATATTTTCCCGCGACCTGTTACAAATAGATTCGTTTCAGCAGTTGCGCCAGATGACCGGCATCACCGCACTTGCGCAGCTACGATGACGCAGGAAGCGGACTCCATACGTGTAAAACATTAATAGATATTACATTATGTCAAAAAAACAAGACATTAGAGGATACCCCAAGAGCATGGGAATTTTATAAACCGTACTAAAATGCATAATTCAGCTTGAAGTGCACATTCGTATGACCAGATTCAGACGTAAATTTTCTTGGAGTACCAGTACCGTATTATCTCATGTTTGGTTCTTTATTATGGCAAAATGGCATACGTGCTAGAAGACGAAAACATGAACTTTAAATGCAGCGAACAGTTGAAACTAGCCAATAATGTGGAATTAAGTACGTCTTTTCAAATAAATTGACTGCCTCAGCAGGAAAGATTAATGAAAGTCAAATTTATTTAACAAACCGACAAAAATAACTTCATTGTTCTGCAATGCAATTAACGCTTGTCTGCCAGAAAGGTAGAAACAGAATAAAATCTGAAACTAATAACATATTTTAGCCTTCCGTAATTATGTGAATGTATCTTAATTCACTTGATAGCTCCTGGCCACAGAAATCCGTTTTGTTTCCATTTGACGAGAGAGCAATAAACAAAGTGGAAACGGCAAATTCACTTAACGTCAACACGGGTCACATGGAGACTGCCACCTCCCCACTACAAATCGGACTGCTCTGTGCATCAGGTCCAGATCTACAATATTTCCGAACCATGGCTATAGTAGGTAGTGGCACTCCCCCTCCCTCGAACGTTTGAGGTAGGATGCGAAAAATTTAAAAAATCGACTTTTCAAAAATATCATTTGTAGCACACGTCTTTCTGAAGAGTCCGATACACAAAACATATGTTCGAGGAATATAAGACATTTTCTTTGGTCTCCAGTGAAGTGCCATGCCTCTTCACACACAATTCTTCCATTGCACATCTCTGTATTTCGCTCTCTGGAATTTAAACGTTTAATATTTTGTAATGGGTGCCATCAAACTATATTCAGGCCAGTGGAAATTAAAATGTCCTGTGGTGCCTCTCCTGCTCCCAGTTGGCCGGTTAGACATCCTGCCCCTCTCTTTACTACCTATTAGCTAATAACTTGCGGTTTTGTGTGACATAAAATTAAATATAGGATACACAAAAAGATTAAAGACAAGAGACAAACAAGACAGTATACATTTCTTTAAGCCTTAAGTCCTAGCTTTTTTCCCCCCCTCTAATCTTGTCACAGCTTTATATGACGTACTTTCCTTTCTGGGAAAGAATCTATTACCTCAAAGTTAGTCAACATTTTGCTACATGAAAAAACGAAATGTCATTCTCTAATACTAGAAAAGCTGTTAATACAAATAGTACCCAAGACTGGTGTGGTTCCTCAGTCTGCTTGCCTGCCTAATGTTGCACCAATTGTTAAACACACCAAATAAACAAGACTGTTTTGGTACAAATGGTCATTTTTATAACACAACAGAACATAATTCACGAAGTGTCAATATCAAATGCCTATTGGGCCTCCTACAAGCAAAAAGTTTTATGTTAGGAAATAGTTCCACATTTCATTCTTACTCTAGCTTCTGAAGCATGAAATCAAAGTAGTAGTACAAAATTTTTATATAAATTTGGAACCATCGTATTCTTCCGTAATTTGTGAGAGTCCCCGTTTCTTCTCCTTCCTCGTTCTAACAAACAACCTTGTCATCACTAATTCTGTAACTATTCCTGTCAGTGCCAAAACTTAGTCTCTGGTTAACTTAACTAACACTGCCACTATCACCAGTTCAGTTATCCCGCATTTATTCTCCGTTTAGGCGTTATTAGCTGTTCGTACAATGCGTTTTCCGCGCTACTCCCAGAATAGAACTTAAGCGGCTGCTAGCCGGGAACTGTGTAACTGGCCCTTAGTAGTGTAGCGGACAGGCCAAAAATTTTCTGTCAAAGTTTCATTTTCTTTAATACACAGAGAAGGCAATATGTAATCTTTGTTGCTGTTATTCCTGTTAGTCGTTTATTTCCACTCTGCTAGTCTGAAACTATGGAATTTGCTAGTAATTATAACACAGATCATTTGCAAACCCAGTCAACCACATAAACAGCGATTGTCATTCATTCATCATTTTGGCTTTATTTGCTCAGCTCTTATAGACCCGTCCCCTTCAGTCTGCAGGAAAGTTTTATTTCTAGATGCGACAGGGATTCCCCTGGCAGACACATCGTGTACACTATATGCGTGCATTCAAAAATCAACTTATGATTCATTCAGAAATCCACTTAGAATTTGATCAAAAAGTTCAAAAACTAACAGGGATGCGATCAAAATCATATGAGTAATTGAGTAATCAACAGACCAATGTGCACTGGATGCTAGGCACTGTGAAACAAGGTCTTTTTCCTCAATAATATGAATTTGCCCCCCCCCCCCAATGGAACTGCCGCCCGGGACAGATACCCCAGTTTGCCCCCCACCCCCTAGTTCCGGGCCTGTTGTGGATACGTGAATCCAGCCAGAAGCGGGAGAAGGTACCACTCATATGCGACTCACCTGCATGCGCACAAGCTCGCTCACAACCGCTCGAAGGAATGTAATGCAAACAGTTACGACATCACACTCATAAGAGGCAATTTGTTTTTATGAAACATTGCATAGTCTTCCTAAAGCCTTTGACATTTTTCTGTTGGCAGACGCTTGTATGAGCACTGTGTTTTACTCTTGTATATGGTGCATTTCCTCTGCAACTTAAGTTTTATTTTCCTTTTTTTATCTTGTTCGTGTTTTATTGGCGCAGTATTATTCAGCAGTAGAGAGATACAGTAATATTCTTTGTTGGAGTATTGATTGCTACCAGTCAACAAGTCACAAAAATTTAACCAAAAACTAAAACAACGAAAAATTCCCGGAATTCTAAAATATTCCCGGGTTTTTCCCAGATCTCCCGGGTTGTGTACACCGTGTCTTATAGCATCTCAACTATAGCCATCTGCTGGCTTCATCACTGATTTCCTTTATCAGCAATTCTAGAACACTTTTCTAACTTCCCTTGGTAAGTCTGATTAAATATATGATGTTTCTGAACCCCCATGAAAGTTTCAATCTATACATTATACATCAGTTATCACAATGAGTTTTGTATTATTTACTAGCTGTTCACCTTCAGCAGTCTATATGTTTTTGATGGCCAATGAAACTCCACTAAAAAGATTTCTACACAATCTTTTCAACCTATGCCTAACAATCCAAAGACAACTACAAAACGGGATAGTCTTGATTACAGTAACTACTGCCCTTAAGTACAGTACAAATAATATGACCAGTACTGATACATAAATTTTAGTAATCTCTGCTTACCTGATCCGTAATTTCCATAACCTTGCTGCTGACCGCCTCCCCCACCACCACCCCCACCCCCACCACCCCATGATCCTTGATTGCCGTATGCACCCTGGTCGTAACCTTGCCCAGGAGGTTGGTAGCCTGGAGCATTACCTCCACCTGCAGCAGGTGGAGGGGCAGCCTGTGTGTAGCCGCCGTATGAGCCACCACCCCCATAGCCTCCGTATTCTGCACAAAGAAAGTGTTTTGTTTTAATAAGTACACATCCTTTTTCAAATATTCAGTATAATGCCTTCATAATGTTTAATAAAAGAAGCAATGGACTATAAACTTACAAAGAGTGGAAATGGAAAACGTTTTTAGTTCAAAATCTGACATGCCGGAAGAAAAAAATTATATGCATATTGTTTGCACATTAATGATTTGTATTCTTGATATCATTTAACTATGCTGCTCACCCCATCATCACAAAATGTAAGATAAACTACAAAGTAAATACTTTATTAAGAACATTCTAAATGCCATACCAGAAACTGACCAGTTCAAAGTGCCAATAAGAAAGTTTTACGAGTTGATTCTTGTAAAGTACTGTGACATTCAACTTCCGACAGCTGTACATGGATGCTTATTTATTGTCTTGATTAGTTGTAGGTTTTATTCCAATAACTAACGTAAAAAAAATTGTAATATAAATGTAAACAGTTGTCAGAATATGAACCTGACATTTCAATATGAGTAACAGGGCTCTGTGTGAAAACAGTGGCCAGTTGCCATTTTCTTCTTTGCAAGAATCAATCTCGAAACACCAGTTTTCAACAAAACAGCGAAAAGTTTTTATCCAAGTGGCGTTAATACTAAAGCATTGTGTTTGACTATTTATGATAATATAAAAATAATTAAGTACAGCAACACAGCATGCATTTGGTTTTTATTAGTACAACAGTAGTCAACAAGAACCACCCTCATGTCTCCGAGGCAAGCACGGTTTGGCAAAGATCATGTGCCATCTGCTAATACAGGGTGGCACAGATAGAAGTAGTCTTTAAGTATAAAGGAAATGCAGTGAAATTACAGAAATGAAGAGCTGGAATGGACTTATTTATTTACAATGAAAAATATATTTATGCAAGAGGTTGAAAGTGACTATGTTCTGTGAATTCACATGATCAGAAAAATAAAACTATGCTTCATGATGTAATGGGAGTTTCCTTAACTGAACCTGTTTTCACATATGCTTTCACAATTTCAATTATTTCTTCTAACACGAAAGTCATTTTGCACACCACAAAGAGAAATGTCTAACTTGAATGATGAAATAAACTGAACTGCTGACAGAAGAACACTAACAATTATTGTATAAAACTGCCCATTGTCATAGTTGTTTATTTTATAAGTCTAAATATTGCATTCGCATTCAAAGGGGAGGTTACTTTTAACTGTGCCATCCTATACAATGTCTGAAGGACTTTCTCCACGATTTGGCACCTACATCAAACTCCAGGGATGTACAACAGTGTACAAAAAACACAGTAGCACTGAAAATGCATTCTGTGGGGAAAAAAAACAAACAAACAAACATTATGCAACTTAGAATGCTTTCCATTTCCGCTCTTCATATGCTGTGCCAACCAAACCAAAATATATTTCTTTATCTTAAATGCATCACAATTCAGAAAACTATATTGATCATCTCACATTTGACACGGGCTTGGGTTGCACAAGAACATAACAGTACACCTAATACATGGTATGCCCTAATAAAATAATCCAAATAAAACTTAAATCTTACCTATATGAGAATGTCAAATGTGTTAATTCATGAGTACTTCCCCAAGCATTCTTCCCAGTTTTGCTACACCATCAGTCAGTTTTCTAATTACTGTGGTAAGTTGCTTCCTCTGGTAAGTGCACCTGCTATAGGTTAGCTTTATCAATTACAATATAAATTGCCTCACACAATTTAAGACATCCTCCACTATCCTTCACCCAACTGGATATTAATGTTTCATGTCACATTATACAGGACAACATAATTCCCTTTATTCATGACTATACCTATATACTCTGCATACCACTGTGAGGAGCATGGCAGAGGTACACCCCACTGTACCAGTTGTTAGGATTTCTTACTGTTCCATTCACGTAAAGAGTGTGGGAAGAACGACTGACTGAATGCCACTGTGTGTGCAGTAATTACTCTAATCTTATCCTCACAATCCCTGTCAGTGATATGTAGTGAGCTGTAGTATACCCCTAGAGTGAACATTTAAAGCTACTTCTTGAAACTTTGTTAAGACTTTGTCGGAACAGTTTATGTCTGTCTTCAAAGTCCGCCAGTTCAGTTCCTGCAGTATCTTTGTGACTCTCTCCAATGGTTTAAACAAACCTGTGACCATCCATGCTGTCCTCTGTATGCAGGTCCCATACACTTGAGCTATATTGTAGAACCGATCACACGAGTGATTAGTAAGCAATCTCTCTAGTATGCTGAGTGCACTTTCCACTATTCTACCAATAAACCACACTTGCTGTGCCCATGACTGAATCTATGTGCATTCCATTTCATATCCCTACTAAGTGTTGCACCCACACTTCTGTACGAGTTGGCCAAATCCAACAGCAACTCACTGGTATTGTAAATATGACTGAATATTTATGCAACTTCTACCTGATGATACTTCATTACTAATGGCATCATCTGCAAAAAGCCTGATTTTACAATTAATACTGTCTGCACTGTCATGCATATGACATGAACAGCAAGGGTTCCAACACTTCAATGAGGCACACCTGAAGTTACTTCTGCATCTGACGATTACTCTTCAGTCAAGATAACATGCTGTGTCCTCCTTACCAAAGGATCCTCAATCCAGTCACAAATTTCACTTGATACCCCATATGATTGTACTTTGGGCAGTAAGTGTAGGTGCGGTACTGATAAAATGCTTTTTGGAAATCAAGATACACTGTATCTACCTGGTTGCCTGAGTTGGGTTTCACACAATATTTTCAAAATCCAAGCTAGTTGGCATTGAGGAGATACCTCATTGTGTTTGAGCTCAGAATATGTTCTAAGATCCTCCAACAAATCAATGTTAAGGATATTGGACAGTTGTTTTGTGGGTCACTTTTACTACCCTTCTTGTAGACAGATGTGACCTGTGCTTTTTTCCAAGAACTGGACACAGTTTTTTGTTCAAGGGTTCTATAATAGATTATAGTTAGAAGAGGGGCTAACTCACTTGCAAATTCAGTATAGAATCTGACAGGGATTCCATCATGGCCTCAAGTTTTGTTCAATTTCAATGATTTCAGCGTTTCTCAATACCACTGACACTAATACCGATTTCATTCATCTTTTCAGTGGTATGAGAAATTGGGGCAACTCTTGAGATTTCCTTTGTAAAGGAACATTTGAAAACTAAGTAAAGCATTTCAGTTTTTTCTTTGCAACCCTCAATTTCAGTTCCTGTCTCATTCGCTAAGGACTTTGGTGCCACTAGCAGCCTTTACAAACGACAAGAAGCCTTAGATGTTCTTTGGATTTTGTAAAATATCAATTGACAACATTCTGCTACAGTACACACTGAAGGCATGATATGACAGAGTTGGATAAATCTAAGACACACACCACAAATTATTCTACTATTCTGGTTGGCTTGGTTGCCTAGAGGTCAAACCCATAGCAAGAACCTTGCAGTTGCTTCATTCTTTTCCAGAGGTGTACAAGCTTTTTGAAAAACATGATTGTTATTGGTAGTTTACCAGGGCCACATCCTCAAAATGGGGAGTACACCAGCTGTTTGGAATAACAAGCATCTGATACTGGTTTGTCCGCTTTGACCTGTGACATTATCAAAATACTGAACACTGCCATTTCAGCCTTATACAATCTGGCTACCACGTCACTCATTTAAGAAGCAAACAGACAAAAACAAACCAGCTATACAAAATATAACCAAAATAATTCGAAAAATAACATGGTACTAAAGGAAGGCCATGGGGGAATCAGTGGGTTTTGACTGGGACAAACAAAATGACATTCCTAACATAACAGAACAAAACTTGGTCAAAAATCCAATAAACTGTTATTACACAACATTGGTAATGGAAATTTCACTTTAACTAAATAGTTCAAATGAAGAGTACAGTACAACAACTTGCTCCGAAAGTCGATATCCGAAACTTCACTTCACTTTTATGGCTAGAACAAACTCTGCAAGATCAAAATTCTCTCTCCAAGTCATCAAAAGCCTCACTAACCACAACAGTTAGGGGTCATTCTATGTCACATCACCCACAAATTTTAGGAAATGACACATATTGTCATGCAAATCCTTGAAATTTTTGGGTAGTGGAAGTTTACCTAGATATATTCACATTTCCAAAACAAATGTTGCAGGTCAATTACTTTTTCACCTATGTTAAAAAGAAGTTGTATAGTCAGGAATTCAGGGTTTCATAGACAAGATCCTTTATCATTTAAGAATGCAATAGTTTGGAAGCTTGATTTTTTTTAACTTAAAGAGGAAGGTTTATATTTTTATAGTCATGCTTCTTGTAGTGAATATCAATCATCTACATCTCAGAAAAAATTGTAAATAATTTCTTTTAAACAAAATCCATGCAAGGACATTACAATTTTTTAAAGGTATTGCCCCCTCATAGATACCTTTGAAAAATTTACATATTCCATTATGTCACACAAAAAGAATCAGTTTGTAGAAATAATGGGAAGTGTGAAAAACAATGTCATTATAAAAGAAATATTGAAGTCGCTAATTCATGATTACCATTGTCTTCACTAAATTGCTGAAGCTGGCTACACTGGACTTCCCTAGGAACAAATCATATCTGAGAACACTATTTTATTGCCACTGCATGTATTGCATCATCCAGTTCCTTGTTTTGAGTCCTGTGTTCACTGAGCATGCAGTTCTGAGCTCTTGTACTGAGTTGTGTACAGTCAATTATTGGATAAAAATTCAATTGTTGCAGTTTTAACTACTCATTCCAAAACAAAATTAAGTCCCCTGATGTTTCAATAATAATGTGAAATACTTTTGTAATGAAACAAAGGGACAGAATAATTTTTCATTATCCAATCATCTTTTGAATTATTTACAGAAACGTTTGGTTCTATGACTGAAGCAGTATGGAAAGTACAAGTAGGCAGTGTTTTCTTGGACAGTATCGGCAAGATATATATGATAATGCCCTGTGTCAATGAACTGACCAGTGAAGAACAAGGGCTTTTATTATGGTGAAGTAACAGTCATTCATACTATGATTTAAGTGTTGTGTGTGTGTGTGTGTGTGTGTGTGTGTGTGTGTGTAAAACAAAAAGACAGGTACCTTTCCAGATTCCCTCTACATAAGAAAATTTGCTGTGATCCCTTCAAGCGCCATAAACAATCAGTTTCATCTGGAATTCGCGAAATTAGTTTAGAAAAGGCAAAGACCTTCAACATGAGAGGCTTTAGCATTATTATTCGGGAGAAAATCAGCCCAACTTATTAGTGAAAAACAAGGAAGTGACGACTCAGCAACAGACTATATAAATGACAGAAATGTGAAGATGCAGACTCCTGAAAAATCTGTGCTCAATACTAGCTTAGGAGTATCTCCTGCAAAGCTGCATTTAGTTGCTCAGCATAGTCGGTATGCAGCAGCCAAACAAAAATTGGAACCAGCAGCTGGGGCTCTGAAAACTAAAATTTCACATACAGGAGTTGAGCTGGCTGCTGATGCAAGCACTATCCCTGACAGTGATTTAACAGAACTGGAAGAAAAGGCAGATCCTCATCATAAACTCACACACAAAATCAAACAGAAAACTTAATATGCAAATAATCATGAAGAAATTCAGTTACTTTTGTGCAGTCCACTTGACCTCGACAGAAAGTCAGTTCCAAATTTCAGGTTTCTGAATATTTGGTAGAACAAGCAAGAGCTCTTTTAATGGAGAAGGGTATATTATCACTGACTGAGCAGAAAAGAGGAAAGACGTTGCCACATGATACAGTGCAAAAAGTAAAGAGTTTACATGGATGACAAAAACACAATAATCCTGGGAAAAAAAAGACAAGTGAGGACCAGCAAAATATCTATGAACAAAAACATTTTGTTTGAAGTAATTTAAATGAACTGTATTCTCTCTATAAAAAAAGCATCCTGAATACAAAGTTGGATTCTCAACATTTGCTTTTCTTTGACCAAAACAGTGTATACTTGCAGGATCAACAAGAACACATACCGTATGGTGTGTACATTTACTACCAAAAAGTTGAAGTGCTTTTAAATTCAATTTCTACTAAAGAAACATAACAACATGTGAAATAAATAACCAAGCCTGTATGCTTCCTCTGTGTGAAAAATGCCCCACTACTTCATTGCTTCAAACCCACTATGACTATGATCCCGAAATAAACCCACTATGACTATGATCCCGTTGAGATGGTTCAGTACAGTCAATGGTTATCAACTGAAAGAATGACTGTGTGTTCAAATCACTTCTTTATCAGAATTCTGACACACTAAGAAAATTGAAAAACCTACTCCACACTGCTATTCCTCACTCAATCTGATTATCTGAAAATCTCAATTTTGTTTTTCAAGATAAGTACAGGGGTACCATTGAAACAATGGCAGCTGCACTCTGCACACTCTCTCTCTCTCTCTCTCTCTCTCTCTCTCTCTCTCTCTCTCTCTATATATATATATATATATATATATATATATATATATATATATATATGGGAAACATTCCACGTGGGAAAAATATATGTAAAAACAAAGATTATGTGACTTACCAAACGAAAGCGCTGGCAGGTCGATACACACACAAACAAACACAAACACACACACAAAATTCAAGCTTTCACAACAAACTGTTGCCTCATCAGGAAAGAGGGGAAGGAGAGGGAAAGACGAAAGGATGTGGGTTTTAAGGGAGAGTGTAAGGAGTCATTCCAATCCCGGGAGCGGAAAGACTTACCTTGGGGGAAAAAAAGGACAGGTATACACTCGCACGCACGCACGCGCGCGCGCGCACACGCACGCACACACACACACACGCACGCACACACACACACACACACACACACACACACACACACACACACACACACACATATACAGACAAGCAGACATATTCAAAGACAAAGAGTTTGGGCAGAGATGGCAGTCGAGGCGGAAGTGCAGAGGCAAAGATGTTGTTGAATGACAAGTGAGGTACGAGTGGCGGCAACTTGAAATTAACGGAGATTGAGGCCTGGTGGGTAACGGGAAGAGAGGATATATTGAAGAGCAAGTTCCCATCTCCAGAGTTCGGATAGGTTGGTGTTAGTGGGAAGTATCCAGATAACCCGGACGGTGTAACACTGTGCCAAGATGTACTGGCCGTGCACCAAGGCATGTTTAGCCACAGGGTGATCCTCATTACCAACAAACACTGTCTGCCTGTGTCCATTCATGCGAATGGACAGTTTGTTGCTGGTCATTCCCACATAGAATGCGTCACAGTGTAGGCAGGTCAGTTGGTAAATCACGTGGGTGCTTTCACACGTGGCTCTGCCTTTGATCGTGTACACCTTCCGGGTTACAGGACTGGAGTAGGTGGTGGTGGGAGCGTGCATGGGACAGCTTTTACACTGGGGGCGGTTACAAGGGTAGGAGCCAGAGGGTAGGGAAGGTGGTTTGGGATTTCATAGGTATGAACTAACAGGTTACGAAGGTTAAGTGGACGGCGGAAAGACACTCTTTGTGGAGTGGGGAGGATTTCATGAAGGATGGATCTCTTTCATGAAATCCTCCCCACTCCACCAAGAGTGTCTTTCCGCCGTCCACCTAGCCTTCGTAACCTGTTAGTTCATCCCTATAAAATCCCCAAACCACCTTCCCTACCCTCTGGCTTCTACCCTTGTAACCGCCCCCAGTGTAAAACCTGTCCCATGGACCCTCCCACCACCACCTACTCCAGTCCTGTAACCCGGAAGGTGTACACGATCAAAGGCAGAGCCACGTGTGAAAGCACCCACGTGATTTACCAACTGACCTGCCTACACTGTGACGCATTCTATGTGGGAATGACCAGCAACAAACTGTCCATTCGCATGAATGGACACAGGCAGACAGTGTTTGTTGGTAATGAGGATCACCCTGTGGCTAAACATGCCTTGGTGCACGGCCAGCACATCTTGGCACAGTGTTACACCGTCCGGGTTATCTGGATACTTCCGACTAACACCAACCTATCCGAACTCCGGAGATGGGAACTTGCTCTTCAATATATCCTCTCTTCCCGTTACCAAACAGGCCCCAATCTCCACTAATTTCAAGTTGCCACCACTCATACCTCACCTGTCATTCAACAACATCTTTGCCTCTGCACTTCCGCCTCGACTGACATCTCTGCCCAAACTCTTTGTCTTTGAATATGTCTGCTTGTGTCTGTATATGTGTGGATGGATATGTGTGTGTGTGTGTGTGTGCGCGCGCGCGTGCTTGAGAGAGTGTATACCCATCCTTTTTCCCCCCCCTAAGGTAAGTCTTTCCACTCCCGGGATTGGAATGACTCCTTACCCTCTCCCTTAAAACCCACATCCTTTCGTCTTTCCCTCTCCTTCCCTCTTTCCTGACGAAGCAACCGTGGGTTGCGAAAGCTAGAATTTTGTGTGGATGTTTGTGTGTGTATCGACCTGCCAGCGCTTCGTTTGGTAAGTCACATCATCTGTGTTTTTAGATATATATTTTTCCCACGTGGAATGTTTCCCTCACACACACACACACACACACACACACACACACACACACACACACACACACACACACATGACAAACAGTTGCATGCAAAAAGTATTTGTATTGTTTCTGATGATCTAGAACATGTTGCCGCCTTGGTGTACCAGACTCAAGACAGTACCGAATTTTAAAAGTGTGAATTTCCAGAAATTCATCTTTCGTACGTTGTGTTGCACAATATAAAAATTTTAAGAATTTCAGAAATATCTGCTACGATGAACAAGACTTCAATATAAAGCGCAGCTGGTCCTTTTTTGCTACCCGCCATGACAAATCCCCCTGTGATGGTATTGGTGGCACTGTTAGGACTTGGCACAAAAACAAGTTTGCAAAGAGTTTATAAAGATCAAATACTTCCAGCTCCACAGGTATTTGAATTCTGTCATGAGAACCAGCAAAGCATTTCAGTTCTCTTCGTTTCAAAAGCTGAAATGGTACAAGTCAGACATTATCTTTTTCAGCACTTCCCTAGTGCAAAAACAATTCCTGGAACCGATCTTGGCATCACAATGTACCAGTATCACCAACCAAGATTGGAGCAAAAATGCTGAGCTGTGGTATGGATTTTAGTACAGTGCAGATGCACTTCCGCCACAAATGCTAGAATGCACTGTGCAGCACAAATGCTTTGTTTAATGTGCATATCTCTTATTGCTATTTGGGAATTGTTGAGAAGTTGAACTGCAAAGGAGATGTTCATGCATCCTCATGGACCCTCCATCCTCCTATTAGCCAGATAATGATATTTCTTTCTCTCATAATCTGTGAAGTTGATATCACCACAGCAGCAAGCCATACTTATTCTCTGACAAACGAGTCCTCAAAGATGATGGAAAAAAAGTGGTTCTCATACAAAAAATATTATTGAAGCATCAAAGAGCCTCGTCACGTGTGGTTCCAAATCAACTTTAATGCAGATTGCAGCACCAGCATTTTGTGAAGTGTTGACAGTATTGACTTTTGACAAAAGCCATAAATATTAGACAAAAATTTTCTTACACTGACTTAATTTGGTTATGCTAGAGGTAAGAAAGTGTTCATATGCCATGTAATATACAAATTGCCCTATATTTTATAATGTGTAATTTTGTCTCATATACTGCAATTTTTGTTCAATTTGGATATTGTTATGTGTACTCAAGTTCTTAATGTCTCTTGGGTAGTACTTTCATTTCTCTCCAGGATATAAATTTTTCCCCCCCAGTGCCATTCATTTCTCAAAACTGATTTTTGTGTGATGAAAATTTATTATTCGTAGATCACTTTCCAATTTTTTCAGTTTTTTCTAGAGGGGCAATCGTCCAAAATATTTTTTTCTAATTTAACAATAAAATTAAATAAAATTAATTTACAAAAATTTAATTGGACAATTCCAACATTTTCAGAAACAACATATACGAAAGAATATTCAGGAAAAAACTGTCAGCATACCATTTTCTGTTTAAAAACTGCAGCCAATTTTCAAAATTTTCCAGTTTGCTTTGAAGTAACACATTGCATCAAACTTTCAGCAATTGCTACCAACAGAATGTATATAAAGCAATAAAAACTGGCCGAAGTTCACAATATTAGATACAAAAACAGTACACAAAATCTCAGTTCACAACTAGATAATGGCCCAATCTAACTTCTCAGAAACCCAACTTAGTAACTGCAACTAATAACAAATAAACTAAAAAATCATTAAAATCAGTTTCTGAAACAAAACGAAAATTATACTTCTTCAAAAATAATAATAACTCTCCAACCAAAATCAGCTGACATGCACATTCACTAAGAAACAAAACAAAAACCATCGTAAGTAAATGTAACGAAATCATGAATAGCCAGCCTACACTTCTCAGCCCAGGTACCAATCCGAACAGATCGCTGAACACTGTAAAGGGTATGGCCACCCCCCACCCCACCCCCAGATCTAAAACATAGTAACTTGATTAAGCTCAATTTCTACGCAGCCATAACACTACATACTCTGCCTCCATGCCATACAACTGGAGAATCTTTTGTCTTTGTTGCCAAATCTTCACCCATTGAGAAGCAATGGCATTCTAGTGAATTTTATCAAAACAAATAAAAGCAAAAATTAAACCTCCAACCATTAACACTTTCACTGTTGTGGACATGTATACACATTGTTATTGCAACATTCCTCACGTGCTGTGAATGTCTTGGGTTTACCTACAGTGCTACTGACATCTGTACGCGTCCTGAGACACCAACCTCTCACTGCTGCGGACAAGTTACTTCCATATTCTGGTGAAATGTAAAGTTTCGAGTCTTTATCATACAACACATGTACCTCTTTGCATCGTATCACTTGCAAAAAAACTGTTTTGATATCTTTAACAGCTTATAAAATGTGACGATTGCTCGGATCACACAATTTCTGATATTTACATTTCATATATTGCAACCACACAGAAACTGGACACAATTTGTTTTTACCTCTTCGAGGTCTCTAAGTTTGGTGCAGTGTTCTGCTTCATTTGACGCAGCACAGTAACATATGTAATGAAAGGAAATTCAGCCCTTTATCATGCAAAGGTATCAGACCATAAGAAGTGCACAAATTAATTTTTCAGCTAATACTTTTCTTGAAATCAGATGGTTAGTATTTCATAGTAGTTGGATCATCAGATTTCAGCACAGGTTTCAGCATTTGGTGAACAGTAGTCACAACAAAGCTGCAATCAGCACACAATGCACAGAGCATGTCTGTAGCAGCGAAAGGTATAACAATACGCTGAACAAACAATTTCAAATCCAGGAATAAAATCTGTTACCAATAGCTACTGGCACTGCAATAACATTAACAAAGCTCCAAACTTCAATTCCTATATGAAGCACATAAGTCATATACAACATGTAACAACACTCCACCAGACCAATCACACTAACACTATTCAAAAGCTAATCCGAAATATACACCAGAGAAAGCTACTACATAAATAAAGACTACAAAACACACTCTTCAAACACAGTAAATTTCAAGTACGCCCAATCAGGAAGTCACGTAAAACAATTACCAGGTTTGTCGCAAGTTTTCCTAAGTGAAATTCCCTGATTTTCAGACAAATTTTTTTCACCTGCAAATTTTGAAATCTCAAGTGTAAGTAAAAACGTAAGGCGACAAAATGTAAGGCCTTGTGTATTTATCCCCATGTGAGCTAAAATCTTAAGTAATAACATCAACATCTTTCGTAATGTACTGTTTTAGATGGAGAAAGTAAGCAAAATGGTATATGCATTTCATGAAGACAACTGTTATTATTGTACGTCAATAAAGCAACACACATTTGGTGACAAAAATACACTTTTCCTTGGAGTTGCAAGATGTGTGTAAAATACATTCACTGATTTCAGAAATAACCTCAGAAAAAAGTAGGCCTCTAGAAAGAAGTGTATATAAGGCAAGGAAGATGTGTGCAAGCCAACACTATAGATGACCCCAATAAAATGTTGGTTCCACTATGTTCATTATTGACAGTTATTGTCAGTTATTAGCCACTGTGTTACGTCTTATTGTTTTACAGGTATTGTGCAATTTTCCTTTTGAGAAATATGAGTATGTAGCGTACAAACCACCAGTGACTGTCAAAATTTTCTTATTATTATCCATACTTTCTAAAATATTAAATTATTTTGATGTGCCAAAATGTACTAGAACAAATAAAATGTCTATAAAACAACACATTGTACAATGTACTTGGTGGTGAGACAGTTGCAATTCCTGAAATCCATCACCTGTAGCCTCTGGCGTGCAGTCCTGGGTCCTTGGATACACCACTAAAATCCGCTGCATTATGCCACACACAAACAGACCTGGACGGAGGCAGATTGGTGAGACTAGATCTGATGGGCAGGGCTTGCACATTAGTGGGAAATGACAGGCTTCAGATCAGAAGGCCCAATCCATTAAAGATATCTGCAGAAATGGCCTGCAGTTTTAGCGAGCCATGGAAGTCCAATCACGTGACCAGCTATCCACGTCACAGACACCACGTTGATGAAACAAGTCCACGGTGATCAACCCATGCAACGGATAACTTGCGCAAACACTCTAATAGGCAATACTAATGAGAATAGGTAGCAACTTATCGAAAAGATGATCGCTGAGCCACCAATAGGCAAACAGAAATGACAATCACACTCAACTACATTTTCAGCCGCAGCCTTTGTCAGAAAACGCATGTGTACACACACACACACACACACACACACACACACACACACACACACACACAGATAACTCATGCACACTGTCTGGCCACCGTGTCAACAACCTCCGAGAATCGATTTCAACACATCACTCCTCAAGATCTCCCTGCCTCTCGTCGGCACCTGCTATGCCAGTGGCAAGAAATGGTGGCAGCACTGACTGCAAGCTGAGGGGAATGGTAGGAAGGGGAGAAGCAATAAGAATGAGGGAGTAGGGAAGCAGCACACACATACTCATCTGTGCCCAGCCAGCAACGATGCAATACATTTCAGTAAACAAACCATTTCATTTAGAGAGACAAAAACGAGATTTTACCAGTGTTTTCCTCAAATTTTCCAGACATTCCCAGATTTCCAGAACTCGTGCAGGGTGTATACGCGGACAAGGAAAAAAAAATTCCCGGATTTTTCCCAGATATCCCATTTCAAAAAAATATACTTTTTCCTGGGCGAAAATACACTTTTTCCGTACTAAGTGACAGTAGGTTTTCCACAGATTATTCCCTGCAACTGTAAAACTTATCAATCCTTTGAATGGTTAATGTTTTATACGCTGGCGTAGAACTTCCCGGAAAAGGGGAGGGGGAAGAGAAGTTTTGGAAATACTTATGATGAAGAAAAAGGAGAGAAGTTTTGGAAAGACTTTATGTGCAGCAACATATAAGCTGCATATTTTCGTATTACGAAAGTATAAATTCGAATTGCAGCAAACACATGACGTTAGTTTCTGGAGCGTTGAAATCGAGATTACGATGTCCTTTTGTAAGCCAGTCTTATCTCAAGCAACGTGATTTCGCCAGCTGATGACAGCAGATATTCAGAGCATAAGACACATGTTACAGTCAGCCAACAGCAAGATCGCTGTTACGTAGCACAAACACACAAAGAGGAAAAGTTTATGGTTCACATTAATATACAGGGTATAGCAACAAGAACTGCTAAGCTTTCACATGTAATATTGATATTTTTTGCACACAAAAGTGCCAGTAAATTTAAAATAGAGGCATACATGTATGGTCTTCTGGGCTCGAAATTCTTGTAAGTGGCTGGTCTTCAAAGCGTTAAGTTTTAAACTCTCTGATTTAAGAAATCTATCCCACTTTCTCACGCGTAACACGATTTATGTTGCTTAAAAAGAAATTTACTTTGAAAGTGACGCTTTTCCAACCACCGTTTCAGACACTATCCCAAGACTGTTAGAAATAGGTTCGATTTAACAGTTGCCAGAACACGCCAGAAAACAGGTGCTATTGCGCGTGAGCAGCTGCAGTGGTGTGGGAAGCCCGCTTGTTCATATGTATAAAGCACTAAGAAAGTTTACATTACGCCATAAAAGAAACATGACATTAGAGGATACTCTAAGAGTATCGGAATTTTGTAAACACACTAAAATGCATAATTTGGCTTTAAGTGCACATTGGTTTTTTCCAAATTCACAATGAAGTAGGTCCTATATGATCTACATCTACATAAGCTTTTCAGTATGGTTTTTGGGACGTAAATTTTCTGGGAGTACCAATAATGTACTAACTCATATTTGGTTCTTTATCATGGCATAATGCCATACACGGCAGAAGATGAAAACGTGCACTTGAAATTTAGCGAACAGTTGGAACTAGCCAATACTGTGGAATGAAACACTTCGTTTGAAATAAATTGATTGCCTCAGCCGAAAAATTAATAAAGCCAAATTTCTTTAGCAAACTGACAAAAATAACTTCAGAGTTCTGCAAGGCGATTAATACTTGACTGCTAATAACTTGGAAATAAAATAAAATCGGGAAACTGAAACCAGTAATATATTTTTGCCCTCTGTAATTACGTGAATGTACTTTAATTCACTTGATCGCTACTGGCCACAGAAATCCGTTTTGTTTTCATTTGACGTGGGAGCTGTAAACAAAGAAGAAACAGCGAAATCACTTAACGCAGACACGGGTCACGTGGAGACTAACCCCCTCCCCACTACAACTCAAGACAACCCTGTGCATGCGTGAATCTAGCAGCTAGAGCGCATGAGAAAAATGTTTCTTGTTGGCATCTGGCTGCTACTGCTGATATAGCTAACAGCCACACTTCAACTAGCAGGAAGCGACAGAAGGTACTGCTCAAATGCGAGTCAACTGTCCATGCGCATGAGCCCGATGGCAACTAGTTAACTAGCCTAATGTAAATAGTTGAGACATCACGCTCATAGAAAGCAGTTTATTGTTACGAAGTATTACATAGTCTTCGCCCTAAGGCGTTTGACATGTTTTTGCTGTTTGCAGACGCTTGTGCATGCACGCTGTTTTGTTATTGCAAATGGCACATTTCCTTTGCCACTGAAGTTTTATTATTTTTTCACCTCTCGTTTATATTTTATTGCTGCAGTATCATTCTCCAGCAGCTTTGCTAGAGACTCAATTCTTACCAGTTAATTTAATTGAAAACCGTAAACAATGAAAAATTCCTGGAATTCCGAAAATTTCCCGGGTTTTTCCCACATTGTACACAGCCTGTTGTGGCAACCCTGGTTACATAAGGGTCAAAGCTGACGATTAATACTGCACATTCCATTTGACCCAGCTATACTGTAGCATATGATATGAAAGTACCTAAAAACTGTGTTTTCATGATTACTGAAATACCACTTCACAAAATTGATTTTCCAGAGTACTGCAAAAACTTTATATTTCAAAGCATAACACAATCAAGGCACAATGCAGTATTTAGAAACACTGTTAAACAGCATCAAAAGAACGAAACTAACCGAACATTCAAACACAATCATATTGAAATTAGTATATGGATGTTCTGATCGGAATCTGTACCTTTCTTTCCGGAAGGTCAGATGTCATGCTTCAACTGAAATAACTTCGCGATTCGAATTTCTTCAGTGACTACGGTGAATCTTTCTCAAGGCTTGACCAGTTTCTTATGTTGATATGTTGACTATGAAGGGGTGTAGAACTGTTTTATAACAAATGCACCTTCTTATCACTAAGATCAGTTATCATTTTATTTTGTTTTGACATTCTAATTGCTCATGTTAGCTTCAAAGGTTATGATCTGTGTTACTTACGTTTTTGTTCAGTGAAAATAATGATTAAAATTGACACACCTGACGCATTGTTTCCGTATGCAAAAATCCCAGTCCACAAATGAGCAAATAACTACTTTTGATTGCAAAAATTAAGATTTGCACACTTATACTGTTTCTGATTTCACAGTCTCATACTTAACACAATTAGAAACAACTAACATGAATGGAAATTAAGATTAACTACAAAACTTGGGGAGACGTGGGACAAGTTCTAAAAGTTGGCAACATTTGTACTTTGTGTCTGAAGATAACTGACCAGGAGTTGAACAATGCAGGAAAATTATATACGGAAGTGTGGCTGTATCAATGTGCTGCTAGACTCTCATGCACCATGTAACTTAAAAATATGAAGTTGGAATTCATGATATCCAGTGATTTATGGTGCTAAACAAGAAGTTAGTTTATTTTGATAGACATGTATAGGGACTGAAGATAGCCAAACAAAATGCTGGAACTGGTTGCTTTCAGAATAAAATAAAATATCTTTAAGTATATGGCTGTTGGTGAATTTTATTGACATTCAAAATTACTTACCAACTGATGGCCCCTGCCCATTATGGACCAACAGAGAAAGAAATGGAAGTGGTCAAAGTTATGAGAGATAGGTGTACGTGAAGAACATTTACCTGTGATATGAAATACACCCATTCCCTCTATATAACTGAATCTTCTGTCATTTGTTACTAAATATTTGTCATTTCTGACTTAACCAATGAAAATTTGAAGAAAACTCCACATTCTTGCACCATATGTTCTCTGCTGTTAATCACAGTTACCTGCCATCTTAAATGATGCAATCCTGCAAAATGAAACAGTTTCTAGTTTCCTTCATACACTTATCTTTTTAAATGTCTCTCAAAAAGTTTTCAGCATATTCCTTCAGGTTCCTATTGGGCCATTCCATGCCAAGTGGTCTAATTTTAGAAAAGTTCCTACACACAACTTATCACAGGCTTTGCTGAAATTGTATGTTAACATTTGCCCATGTTCCCAGTGAGTATGAGTAAAGTTTTAATTTTTCCTCAAAATATTAATTTCCAAGATATGTTCATTTGTTGGATCTCATAGCACAACCTTCAACAGGGCACCCCTGGGTTTTCAGCAACTTTGGAGACATAGTATCTCCAGCAATATTGTCTTAAAAAACTCCATCTTGTACAACTTTCACCACTCTCTTTAGTGATATAATACAAAAAGATTCCATGAATAATCTCAAATGGGTAATTTGAAACAAAACTTGGATTAAAAATAAATAATTCAAAAATGATAAGTTTGGCTTTTTATATCTCCAGAAGTAACTGCAGGATAAATCTGATACTTTTCACATGCTAACTTTCCAAGACAAGGTCCCAGAATGTAAAATATCAATCTCTCAGTCCTTTCCAATAGTTAGCGAATTGAGTCCAAAGTTAAAGATTTTTGTAAAATGTCAAAATTGATATTCTTAGCCCACTTTTGCAGAAGAGTCTTCTGTAAAATCTTTTAAAACATTTCATCAGGTTCCAAACCATGAACTATTTGGTTCTGCAATATGAGCATATAGGGAAGTAGAAATGAACGACAAGGTAGAGTCATTGAAAATGTGCCAAGATTCTGCTTAAACTCTTAATTCTGACATCTTTTATGGTCTACGATTGTTTAGAGCTTTCCAAGGAAAGTTAAATCAGAAGCTCTGATTAGGAAGTGAGTCAGAACTAAATTCAAAACAGGGGTGTCCTTTGCCGCAACTTGTAATGACTTTTCAGCCTGCTTTTATGCTATACCACAGGATAAAAGTGATTATAAAGTTCAAAATTTAACTATGTACTACCAAGACACCAGAGATCACAATAGTAAAATTGCTGCATAACAGCAGTAACACATATACATGAACAACACAAGTTGAAGTTTTACACCACTATCATGTTATGCAAATTTTGGAGTAGTTCACAGCAGTCTGCCTGACTTATTTTTGGAACGGATTCATGTTACAGAGAATTTTCGAACTCTTTACTGTTCAAAGCTATCAATGTGCTAGTTTAATTCCAGTTTGAAGTACTGCACATTTTGGAGCTTGCATAGTTTGTGCGGAAGATTTGTGTACTGATGAAAAATCGTATAAATCTATTGCTATACGCCAATGGTCCATGGTGGCTTTTGCACTGCAGATTTCTTTAAATGTGAGAAAACCAGCATCTCCATTGCCATAGGGACATTGCCCAATAGCAGTTCAGAAGCAGCTAAAGATAGGTTTCTTAACCCCAGATATTGATCAGGGCTTCTCTACACAGGATCCAAAGTTGAATGATACAATTCTTGAAGTGTCAGGCCAAAAGTAGAATAGGTTTCTTAGAATCCCAAGCTTATGTTTACGTAAGGGTGGTTTAATTTTTTTTACAGGTTTCATAAATCTGCTGTATACTCAATTCAAAATTACTTTAGTACTAACAGCTGGAACGGAAAGGGAGAAGGTCACGCCGGAGGCACGGCTCGGATTCAGCCAATCCCGTGATGTCTGTAGCCGCAGGCCAGCAGCCACGTACACCCTGAGTTGCCAAATCTCAGTCCACAACACTACCGCTTGTGCCATGATTTAGTTGCAGTATGTCTGTGCGATTGCTGCGTGCTGTGTTTGTTTCATTGCAGTTTAGGAGTTACCGTAATGTTTCTGTGACAGCTATTTGTTGTGTCTTATTTAACATCTCAGAAGAAAGTACACCAAAAGTTAGAAGTGGAAAAGTTAAACACCATTCTCGTGGACAGGGGGTTGCTTTACAAGAGCAGTGTAGAGAAATGGTTTGTTCGTTAAGAGCCTACTTTGAGAGTGAAAAACTTAATGGTGGCCCACTCTCCATTAGCAAGGTGATAGACAGAACAGCAGCAGCCCTGAATATAAACAAGAACACGGTCGTAAAAATTTGAAAGGAACTGTTTGAGACAAAAGGAGGTTGGAGACCCATCCAACTTCGTACTCCCGCGAAGAAACGTTCTATGGATAAGTGTGTTACGAATTTAGATTCATTTGCAGAGGATGCAATTCATCGCCATGTTTACAATTATTAGTGCAGAAAGGAATATCCCACACCCCCAAAGTTATCGGTGACACTTAAAGAATCAGCTTTTTCAGGGCAATCGAACATCGTTATTCACAGTTCTGCACAACATAGATTTTACTACGAACAATTTTGGGGCCGTAAGCTATTGATGGAAAGGGAGGATATTGCTGCATGGCGATGGCAAATTTTAAGACAAATATTTAGCATAAATGTTAATGAAGTCATTTGGCTCCATGAAACGTGGGTTAATTCTGGTCACATAGTTAATCAGGGAACAAACAGGGAAAAAATAAAAGAACAATGCAGATGCCATCTGGTAAGTGGGGCAGATTGATTCTACTGCATGCAGGCACCTCACAAGGTTTCGTACAAAACTGTCTTCTCTTTAAATCGAAGAAGACAGATCATCATTTAGATATGAACCACATTACACTCACAAAGTAGTTCGTAGAAGCTCTAATACCCAATCTAGATAAACCGTCAACAATTGTTTTAGACGATGCTCCATATCATTCAGTTGTTGATGAAGCACCTACCACGGCAAAGCGAAAGGAGGAAATGATTCACTGGCTTGAGCGTCGTAACATAAATGTATCTCGTGACATTAAGAAGGTCGAGCTTATGGGAAAAGTAAATTTCCATAAACAGCAATTTCCAAAATAAGAAGTCGACGAACTGGCAAAAAAAATATGGGCTTACAATCTTCAGGATGTCACCATACCACTGCCACTTCCACCCTATAGAGTTGATATGGGCCCAAATTAAAATTTACGTTGCCAGGAACAACCAAATATTTACGTTCTCCGCAGTAGAAGCACGCACTAAAGAAGCTATTATTACTCACATTCCCTCTGAAGACTGGAAGAAAGCCGTCACACACACACACACACACACAAACACCATTATGGAAAGAGCATGGCAGGATGAAGGTGCTTTGGAGACTTCAGTGGAAGAGATGATTATCACTTTAAATGACAATAGTGCCAGCGGGAGACATCGAGGGATCACCAATTTAGTATTGGAGGGCAGTGTGGAGGGTAAAAATCGTAGAGGGAGACCAAGAGATGAATACACTAAGATTCAGAAGGATGTAGACTGCAGTAAGTACTGGGAGATGAAGCTTGCACAGGATAGAGTAGCATGGAGAGCTGCATCAAACCAGTCTCAGGACTGAAGACAACAACAACAGTTCCAGCGAAACTTCTAGTGCCTGTAATAGCGACGAGAGTGACGTCAGTGGAGTTTTACCATTATCCACATAGAGATGCAGCACAAACAGATTCAGCTACACGTTTGGAGTGTGCAGTTTGCACTTTTACATACTGGCATAACAAAATTAATCCACACTAAGTTTTGAAATTTTAATATGGCGGCATTACCAAATATTAATTCCAAAGAAAGTACATACCTAGAATTCAATCTGTGCATACATATTACAGTATACAAAATGATGTCTGCAATACACTGGCAGTTTTTGTTTCTCAGAATAGATGTTGCCCAATTTAAGATACCAAACAAGCATTATTTTATTTTTTGTTGTGTTGGAAATAAGGATGCATATCAGAAATATATCAGGTCTTTACAAATATAGTGATCTGTTGCCGGTTGCTACTGTACACGAGCAGACGATTGCCTCTGATTTCGAATGATGCATCACCTTTCCTGGTCAAAATTAGTGTGTATTAATTAGGGTGTATATTAATGCCTGACCTCAAACCAGCACAATACGATGTGTATTAAAAAAATAAATTAAAAAAAATGTGTGTGGTGGATTGGAAATATCAGACTTCTATTGAACAGAAGGGTGCTTCAATAAGCTTGATGCAACCAAATAGCCCAGAAAATTCACTTTACTGGCTATCAAGGGATGAAAGGTGCTGGGTTCCTAAACAGCACATTATTACAGTTATTCTAGCGCCATCAGTGACATGGTCTGGCAGGCTGTACAGTTTTCCTCACATTCTACAGCACATTAATGAAACCTGTAAAAAATTCTAAGTACTTCAAGTAAATATAAACTTCAGATCAGAGGAAACCTCTTCTAGCTTTGGCCTCTGATACCAAGCTTGGGATCCTGTGTAAAGAAACCCTAAACAGGCTTTGGAAACTGGCTTACAGAAACCATGTGGCTGCTGCTGTACAGCTATGGGGCAAGGCCTCTATGGCGACGGACATGCTCGTTCTCACTTTGAAAGAAACCTGCAGTGGCTAAAGCAAACGCAAATTATGCAAACACAAAACACACTATATGCCTACTATAAACTGGAATTAAATAAGCGCATCAATAACATTGCACAATAAAGAATCGCTGAAAATTCTACATAACATGTATCATTTATCCTTTCAGAAACAAAAAGGCAGGGGGTCAAGAGACTGCTATGAGTTTCACCATTATTTACACGATACTTGACAATGAAGTAAAATCTCACACAAACCTTAGTAAAATGAGTGAAGCACCTATATTTGATTAAACTTATCCCTACGAAAGCTGCTCATAAGGAAACATTCGATCCCACCCGTCTGCTTTGACCCATGACCTCACAAATATGGCGGAAACAACCATAAACCACGATTCCAATATGGCGCATATAAAGTCGGTACGTACACATTATGAGGACGAAAATACATCGAAAAACAAACACACACACTTTCCACAAAAAGCCTAATGACACTAACGGGACAAGCATGGGAAATGGGGTGTTTTTGGGTGAGGGCAAACTAAATATAATCAAATTTAGACACCCACCCCCATACAAAACCACACAAAACGACACGAAAAAAAAACCGACATCACAAAACTCCCCAAATACCACTAAACACAATATCATCTGGAATCGGACACTTCCCTTGACCTATATAGCTCAACAGCAGCTCCCGATCCCATAAATTTGGATCAAACATTTCCCTTGGCCTATAGAGCTCAAAAACATCTCCTGATACCAATATCAACATACACAGCCACACATTGGGACCGAACACTTCCCTTGACCTGCGCACTTAATTTTATCCGTCATACCCATTCCTGAACAAAACAACAACCAATTAATTTTACTAAAATTACCACATGATGTACAGCGGAAAACACTAAATTAACCTTCACACAAAATCGTTAACTCACTGAAACGAATTCAACTACAAACACAGCCGACACTAACAATTCTGGATAATGAGCAAAAGCGAACTGAGCCCTTTACACCACATAAACGAAAACCCTGAACATACCACCAGAGAGCACAACAAACCACAACACGATGAAATCTACAAACATGCCACACACACACACACACACACACACACACAACCCAAACTCCGCGTCGTCATGACGTCACACACAACACCCTTACATCACGGGTCAAAGCCGACGCGTGGGATCGGACGCTTCTGTCGACCCAAATATAGGTATGGGGCACTTCAAGTGTTCCTCAGCAAATAGAAAATGTGGTAAGTAAGTGTACTAATAAAATGTTTCATTTCATTTGGGGCACTTAACTGTCCTTAAATTTTCATAGCCCATTTCTTTTATTCCTGTCTGATGAGAGTTTGTATCAATTTTCACAGTCTCTTGGATTTTATTTCTTGGCTTAGCAGACCAACTTCATCCATATTAGGAAACAGTATAATATACTGGTTAGTGTACCTGGTCATGTTTAAGTATGTGACTGATTCATGACATTTTCTCAGTGCAGATTTCAAAGAACCGAGAATAAATAAAATGAAGGAAAGGCAACCACTCACCAATAGCTGACACATGTGCCACATTAAAAAACATGTAAACAATATTCATACTAACTTTCTGTAGCAGAAGCGCACACACACACACACAATTTCACCAACAAAGTATAGGCTTATATGGTTTCACCTGCAACAATATAAGCTGTGCCACTAGGTTCCACCCTAATCACAACCTCATAAACCTGGATATATTACACAGAAACAACCAATATGATGATGATATAGGCCTAGCTGTTTGTTTCACTCATATGGGTTCCCTGATCCCAAATGAGCCATATTCATGGAAGGGGGGGGGGGGGGGGGAAGTATTAGCCTAGATTGTTTCTCACTGGCTACCATATGCTATCACATATTTGGCTATGAGTGACAAACTGTCAACAGCAGCACACAAAAAAAGCTACACCACCAGAAGTGCACTTTGGCTCATTTCTGCTTTGTTACCAAATAGTACACAATTTTTTTTTTTTTTTTTTTTTTTTTACAAAGATACTTAATTCTCCATGGCTTACATAAATGCCCCATAACGTCGTCTACTACTTGAGATTTTGCTAGCTTTGAAACAGGAAAAGCTTACTAGTCTTGAAAATGAATCTTCCATTAAGGCAGGAGAAAAAGGACCCCTCTGGTTGACTAGAACTGCTTTTTAGTGTCTTTACACCATTAGCAGTACCACATTTGCCAAAGTGACGACGAGACCTTAATAAAGTTACAGAAACCACAACATCAAATGCAGTTTTCTTACTGATTAAACAGTCTAGAACTACCATGCGGCACCACACACAAATATATTACTATCCAACATAACATAGCACACCAAGTACAAGACTACGTGTATATAATATGCACTTGAAATCACTTCAATGTGCCTAAATAATCAAAAGTATTTTAGACACAAAGGGCTTCAACTTGCCACTGAAGGTAATGTACATGCCTCCCTATCTGTTGCAGCCAGAAATTTGTTGTCCCAAACCACATATACGCAGTGAAACATTACAACCTTCCCTACACCTTTCTTACACGTTAGGTGACGAAAAGGATGCATTAAAAGATAAAACGTATAATCAAATCTGTAAGACTATACCACTAATACATACAAAGCCATTACTTCAAATACCTTTCGCCAAAACTTTTAATCATCTTGAGAACAATCACCCAGCAAACTACTCATGACACAGGCTTTCCGTTTAACTTACTTACATCAATAACATACAAATAAATGGAAAATACGATTTACTTGCAAAATTATGAAAAATAAGTCTGCAGTTTTACTCAATGAAACTGCAAAAGTTACCAAGTCATCAAAATAAGTGAACTGCTTTCAGACGAACATATACCAGGAATAAGCGTAGTTTTAAGAAAATACGCAACTGTTAAAAATTGTATAGACTCCTTTCTTTTCGGGAACTACACCAATTTTCTCTCCCATCAATACATAAAGTTCAACAAGCAAGGTGAACGGACACCACACCTTAATACCGGCTGTCTTGATATTGATCATAACATTTAAATTTGGACAAAACTTTCCAGCAACCAGACAAATATACAAACATTCCAGCGCAACTTTTAATTACATCCTAATGTTAAATATACTCAAAACTGCGTCCATTTTGTTGTAAAGTATTATTTCGGAATACGTTGTTAACACAAGAACTTAAATACACACATTGCTAGTTTACCACATTCCACGCTTAGCAAAATATTTCTGAATGACATACACATATACAAACTCTTTTCAAAGTAAATTTATCTAAATTTTATTAATGATCAAATTTTACTTACGATTATCACCCATCTTTACAGAATGGCGTCCTTCCACAGGCGGGAAGCGTCAGTGTAAGGGCTTCACTTCATTAGTCTCTGACCGGAAGAAGCAAAGGGAATCGAAACCCTGTATCGAAATACTCGTAGAGTACAAATTTTCTGCTCAGTGGAAATACTACAAGACACGCGATTTCTTCCTTCTGACATAGGGAATGTACTTAAAGATAGAAAAAAATGGACGCACCATGAAGGAGTTACCAAATTGTTCACAAATTGATATTCATACAGGCATCGACGGAAAATGTAAAATTATGATCTTAGGGGGCCGATGGGTCACTGGGCGATGCTGCAGCGTAATTTCACCATGTAGCTGGCAAGGATAGTAAACAGGGGACATGTCGATACGAGGGCATTGAGCATTTCATTCCGTGTACTCAGCTGGACAGTAACTCGTAGATAGGCGCCTGAAAAATATTCGCAGATGTCAGCACTTGAGACAGGACATGTAGTTGGACTCAAAGAAACCGGTTGGAGTAATCGGAAAGTCGCTCGACATCTGAACAGGAGCGATGCTACTATTCGACGATATTGGCAAGAAAACTGGTCCATGACCGAACACAGTGTTGAAAAGGAAGCAGTCGACCTAGAGACACGTTAGAACGATAGGACTGTGCAATCGTTAGAGGGGGAGGAATTCAGAGCCCCAGATTCATCCTTATCATTCATCCGACATGCAACTGGTGGTCAGATACTACAAGGACCGTTAATAGGCGGCTCACAGAAAGCAGGATGAGCTCACGATGCCCTTTATGCAAAGTAACCTTACCGCTGTGCACCAACTAGCTTTTTTGCATTTGTGTCTTGCACATTCGGTTTGAAATCTCATTAACTGGAATAAAATTGTCTTCAGTGATAAGTCCTGCTTCGACTTGAGCCCCATACAGTGGTGGAATGCCAATCTGATTGTCATCTGCCATATGGCCCAACAACCAGGAGTAATGGGTAATGGTCTGTGGTGCTCTTTCTTTTCATAGCAAGACCACATAGCTTGTAACCCACGCCACCTTATCAGCACAATGGTGTGTCGACAACATTCTATGCCCCATTTTGTTACCATGCATGGTAAATCATCCTAAACTTATCTTTCACCAACATAATGTCCACCTACTCACGAATAGAGTTGCTTCATGCTTGCCAACCCCTACCTTGGCCACCCAAGTCGCAGGATCTCTCCCCATCGGAAAGTATAGAACATTATGGGCAGCTCCCGCTAACCAGCTCAGGATTTTACCTGTCTAACAGGTCAGTTGGACAGAGTATGGCACGAAATCACTCAGCAGAACATTCAATAACTCTATCAATTAATGACAAGCCAAGTAACTACTTGCATAAGGATCCGATATGGACCAATTCGTTATTGCCTCATTAATTTTTAAAGCCGTTTCTCTTGAATAAATCGTCAACTCCTCTGAAATTGTAATTATTTGTTTACCTGTACCATATATGTACATGATATCTACACATTCCCATCCCATTCAGATAACTCATTCGTGATTTGTCGTTTTCTTTTTCCTTAGAGAGCATTTCCCGATGGATGCAGCAGAGATCACTGGATGCAACACGAAACCAGTATGCGGACTCTAGAAATCATACCCTTGCAACACGACTGAGATGAGTAAGACATCTACGTTAGTAAAATTGTCACAGACCTGAAATTCAGGTTAAATGCAGGATTAAGATTAGAAATAAGATGAACAAATATATATAGGAAAAAATAGAACTTTCAAGTACTTAAGGCCTGGCCACACTAAACGACCTGCCTGTTCAAATATCTGTAGAAATGTCTGTGCATGCAATAAATCACTGAAAATCTCGTGTGTTTACACAATACAGTTTCAGTCTAAAGCTAGCACACAAACAGTTGGTCTACTAAACAATTTTCACTTGTATGCAGTTACTCTGTTGTGAGGGACAGTTCTTTTCAGGAAATTACCTGATAATGTAAAAATTTCTTCTGTGGTTTGTGTTCACAACTAACCCTAAAAATCTAAGTAAATTGTTAGAGGCAGAAAAGACAATGTAAATAGTCAAGACAGTAGTTCCTTAAGTCATGGCAGTTTTCACATATTAATTACTTTGTGGGTTACAAAACAAGACCAACGATTGGCTAAATTATTTGCAAATGAACATGGAGGCACATAAAGGTGGACTCATACTTGCTCTAACGTCACCGCCACGTATCCATCACGTTTATTAACGTCGATGGTCTGAGGAACTCCTGAGCATTCACATTACAAGGCACGTCAAAGTCGAAGAATGTCGTGACGCTGCAGCTGATTCATTGCATAGTCACCAGAGGCGCTATTTCGTAATCCATGGTAGATCGTCATAAAATGTCAAATTTAGTTTAAGCAGTTTGCAACGATTGCTATTGCACTTGATGATTAGGAGCAGAGAGCAAAATGTGACTGGGTTATAAAAATGTTAAAAAATCGAGACTGTGAATGGGAGTTCCACACTCGTTACAAGGTACTGCTAGAAGAGGAGTCACCGTTCTATAAATATTTCAGAATGTCTAAATAACAGTTTTTTTACCTGTCAAGCAAGATACAAATAAAAATGACGAAGGGAAATTCAAAATTTAGGCGTCCAGTATCACCTCGACAGATGCCAATGGTTTGCCTACAATATGTAAAGATGGACAGTTTTGTGTACCTCAACAATGTTTACATATATTTCTACTACCTGTTGTTCGTCATCAATTTATTACAGTTCTTATTTTAAACTTCCACATGCCACATCAGCTTCATTCCCAGGTTTTCTTTTCGACATTCCACAGGAAAAACCGTGAGTAAAGCACATTGAACAAGATGTATATCGTTTACTTTGCAGTGGATTCCTTCAGTGTATAAAATAAAATAATTTAGCTTAGTACTGTCTTCCAGTACAGATTAAGACCTTTTCGCCTTAACAGTCAGTGGGAACTACATCGTATTAGTTCACACAGCTGCTCGGCAAGTGGGCTGCACTATGACCTGTCACAATATTCTTCCTGAGAAACCTTGTCGTGACGCTCACATAATGTGACGTGTCGATGACGTTCCATTGATGGAGTGTGTAAATGCCACCATTTGAACAACAGAGGAGAATCTTTTGACGTAACGGACGTGATGGCGACGTTTTGTCAAGTGTGAATCCACCTTAATTATCTAATGATGCTCTCAACTCCTCATGTAATGTGGAAAAACACTTGTCTGAGTAGGATAATTTCGTCACTTCAAAGATTGGTAGCGACATTGCGATTGCTATCAACAAAAAGAAGTCACTTGGAATTTTTAACAGCGATTTCCAGACAAGCACTAGCAAACAATGCCTGATGCATGAGAAGCTATATAACTATGCTGAATAAGTATTTCACGAAGACAAAGCATTGGAATTACATAATACATCAGTTGTTACAAGTTACAGATAACGTTTTTATATTTTAAACATATTTTGAACTACATATATTCTAACAAATTATATGAGAGTGCTATCTTTCATTTTATTTCTGAAAATATGGGAATTTGCAATTTTTTGACTGAATGCTATTAGCATGCATAATAAGTCTTGGCATCAGAATATAAAACTCTATTCGCAGCTCTAGATAAGGATTCAGAGTCCATACGAAATGTTTTACTTTTAATATTGTGATAGTGATTTATATCTCTCAGTGCAAATGTGTTGTGGGCAGGTGTTTACTCAGAGAGACTGTTGCTTGTGAATTCTGAGAGAACGAGAAAAAAAATTAAAACCAAAGAGAAGGGACTGACTCAAAATGCATGAAACAGATGTGAGGTGACTGTGATGTAAAACAGTAAATGTTGTGTGGGTCAGAGCTGCTTAAAAACCATGGTTGACAGTGAAACATCACAGTAAATACAGGAGCAACATGAGGATAAACTGAAAAAATTTGCATTTTAGCCCACTTATTATTTTAGCAAGCTAATTCACTATCAAACACTACAATTTTCACTGTTTTACTCAGACACATAACATTATCATACATACACTGATAAGCGAAAGCATTATGACCACTGCCCACTGTGCTGTTGGATGTCACCTGGTGGCGTTATGGGCATGTGATGCAGTAACAAAAGCATGCAAGCAGAGCGGATATTGGAAGGGGATCACCCTAACGAAGATATTTGCTGCAAATGGGAAATCCATTGAGATAAGCGACTTTGACAAAGGCAGGTTATTATTACGCAGAGCTTGTGAACGAGTATCTCGAAAACGGCGAAATTGGTCAAATATTCACATGCTGTTGTCCTGCGCATCTTCTACAAGAGGTAGAAGGATAATGAAGCTATCACTAGGCGCCAAATGGTTCGACATCAGTGACTTTTCACAGAACATACGGTCCAGAGGCTTGTCTGCTCTGTAAAGCAGGATAGATAGTGATCTGTGGCATATCTGCCAAAAGGGCACAATGCTGGTACATGCACAAGTGTTTTGGAGCACACCGTTCACCATACATTGTCGAACATGGAGCTCTGCAGCAGACCACCCAACGACAGAGTCAATTACGATTGCAGTGGGCACAGTACTATCAGGATCTGACCGTCAATCAATGGAAACGTTTAGGCTTTTTGGGTGAATCATATTTTTGCTACACTAGGTCAATGACAGTCTAGACAAATGCCATCACTGAAGTGAAAGATGACTCAAAACGTACAGTGTGCCACGGATGCAGGATGGTGGAAATAATATCATGCAGTGGGAGACATTCTCCTCCACTTGCGTAAGATCTGTGGTAGCAGTCGAAGACACACTGACAGCTGCAACCACTTGCATCCCGTCATGCTTGATGTCTTCCCCTATGGCGATATCATCTCTCAGCAGTATAATTGTCTTTGGCTAAATGCCAGAACCATGCATAATTGATCTGAGAAGCAACATTTGAACTCATGTTGATGTCTCGGCGACAAAATTCGCCTGTTGTAAATCATATGGAACATATCCGTATCGCTATCGAACGCCACCATCTAGTACGCAAATCAGTGGCCCATTGTTTATGTGAATTACATGACCTGAGTGTAGACATTCAATGCCACATACCTCCACAAACCTACTACCAAACTATCAGATCCCCGATACGCAGTTTCAGTGATGATGTATTTCGTTCCAGAGACAGACAAGCCAGCTGTTAAGCAAGTGGTGATAATGTTTTGACTCATCAGTACTCACCCCGTCTTCAGGCCATGAGTGGACTACCGGGACCATCCGACGGCCGAGTCATCCCCAGAGGAGGATGCAGATGGGAGGGGCCTGGGGTCAGCACAGCGCTCTCCCGATCGCTATGATGGTATTATTGACTGAAGCCGCTACTATTCGGTCGAGTAGCTCCTCAATTGGCATCATGAGGCTTAGTGCACCTCGAAAAAAGGCAATAGGGCATGGTGGCTGGATGGTCACCCATCCAAGCGCCGACCACGCCCAACAGCGCTTAACTTCGGTGATCTCCTGGGAAATGGTGTATCCACTGCAGCAAGGCCGTTGCCTTTCAGGTCATTAGTGAATGTTTAAAATATTAGACTGCAGCATCTGTTGAAAATAGTAAAGCTATGAACTGTCAGGACTGATCAAAGATACAATATGGCTAGATAAATTTCGCACAAAATACAATAAATACTCAAGGCATCAGTGAAACATATTATAAAATACTGTCATGTCAAAGGCGATTGCGAGAGTGTAATGGTTTTTTCATATGTGAAATTCATTTAAACTGACAAATGGATATTAAATTTTCAATCGTTTTTCATGTGTAGTACAAATGTAGTGTTAAGATAGTGTTTGGAGTATGTACACAGGATGCAATACTCATATTTAAGATCTGACTTTTTCACCACAGTACATATAGCTCTGGCTGCTTTTGATGATATTACTATTGCTGTTTTACAAGACTTGGACTATATGTCAGTGAAATGGGAAAGGGAAATTGATAAGATTGGCACTCTCAGTAATAGTAATCAGTTTGCAAAATGCAGGACCTTTTTAGGGAAACTCAGATTCAAGCTAATAGTATTAAAAGTGGTAAACATAATAGAAAATTTTAATCCTTAAATCTGTGAAGATAAAAAGGTGGTTACAGTAAAATTAATGCATGAAAATATTGTGTGATAAAAAAATAATGTCAATGAACTTGTGATATGTTTAAATGAATTGAAGCTTGCAGGTCATGCTGATGTAAAATGTGTTTCTGAGCATTTTTTGACCACTGACATAGGAATATTGAACATGGATTGATATATTATCGAGGCATCTGGTCACTGTATCTTAAACTTGGGAAAAATAGCAGCTTTCACTTGCATCAAGAACGATTACGAAGAAACTGGCAGATTTCACAGAAACCAGCATTTTGGAGATTGTGCAGCAGACACAGATGTGCACATAAAATAATATGGGTCATACAACAATTTTTAATTATTTATTAAGCAGCCTGATCCATTACAAAGCTTGTTAACTTTTAAGTAAAGTGAGGTGGCATTAAACTGAGATTGTAATTTCAAATTTTTAGTGTATGCCTATTCTAGTGTTATACTTCAACTTTTTGTCATTTCATTTCATCTAACTCTGCACACATAATTTTCAACAAGAATTGTAAGAACTACAAATGTTTAAAATCAGTGTGTGTGACATAAATAAGAGGAATTAAACTGATGGGGTTGTAAATGAAAAACGAATTGCGAATTGAGGTATTACAGAAGTATTTGGTAAATAAAAGCTGGAAAGAGGTACACAACAATCTCGGTATCAATGAAAAATACAATGAATTCAGTAAAACAGTCATATGTTACTTTGAACCAGTTGCACAAACTGTTGGTTAACCTTTATTCTCGAAACAGTGTGGGATCTACATTGTACCAGCATGGAATAGTATCTAACTAAAATATAAACTCGAAATACGCTGTTTGACGACTTTGGGTTGGGTTAGACAGGCGATCAGAAGAATAAGTTTGTTGAGCATAAAAAAATAACTGTAGAATCATACAGTGGTGATGAGATTTTATGGATCTTAATGGCAGACTGGAAAAGGAAATGAAAATCAAAAATAGACACATTATTTCAAAGAACATATTGAACCTGAATTTATAAATGGATCTCACCTGCCAAAGGTTGCTGTATCCAGTCATTTTAATCTTGCAAGTAAGAAATTTTAGCATGTGATTGACTGGTGAGCTGCACCTGTGTCTCAGCATAATTCCATTCTTTACTATATTTGTAACACATGACATTAACTGGGATTAATTTTTTTTCTTACTTCAAACATTCATGTCACATCTCTGTAAGAGTAGTTCTATTTTGTAAATAAAATGGGAGCAATGAACAGTAATGCTGAAAGAACTTCAAATTTATCTCCAGTTCACCATTTTTATATTCCTGTATTACTACTGCTACAGAATTAGAGAGCAATTTTTATTTATGTGTCAAAAGCAGAACCATAAAAGGATTAAGTGATACTGCAAAAAATACTCATCTCTCAAGAATAATTATACAGGACACCCAAAATTAATTTTATTCTCCCTGAAATTGGAGGCGTTTTCCATGTCCTGTTCTTTTAGCAGACAGTATATTATTCCAACCTTTCTCCTTATGGGTTCTGTTTAGTTTAGTTAAGTCCCATACTGCTCAGAGCCATTTTTGTTTAGTTTGAACAGCCCAATAGCTCAGGAGTATGTTTTATTGTTTAGTGGAATTATTATGATTCCATGTTAATCAATGCTGAAAAGCATCAAAATTTTTCCTAGAACAGATTTCTGCCCTTATATGATAATAAAAGTCTCTAGATGGTGTCAGTATGAGAGAATACAAAGAGAAGATAACTTTACCCAGAATGTGATGACAGTTTCCAGGAGTAGATGTGTGTAACATACTTCCACTTTGTTCTGAAACATGTCATACAGAACTTCTTAAAATTTTCAAAGACCTTCTGTAATGAGTCACACCTTATTTAAAAACATAGTGCCTTAGGAAACATGAGGAAGCTAAAAAAATGGAATTATAATCTGCAGGCACACGATAAAAATTTGCATTGCAATTGTAGTTTAATCTACAGTAAATATAACAATACACTTTTTGCTACATATGGCACTCACTGTAGAATGTAACTCAATGAATTTCTCACAGTTTAATTTTGAATTCCATTTGTCAGGAACTATGTTTATGGCGACTCAAATTTTTGTGACTAAGAATATAATGGAATTAATATCATTCCTTCTTTACACACTTATAAACTGAAAGATTGTTAATGATATTCTTCCAGAATGTCTAAAACAGAGAGTAATCATTCTAGAACACAAAAATGTGTGATAAATCCTAATAATTATCGCCCAGTTTCTCTGGTACACATTTTCTGCACAATATTTGAATATTGTTTATAAAAGAAAATTTGCCTGTATGTTTCTAAAACAAAAAAATCTATTGACTAAGTCTCAATATAGTTTTAAGTCCCAGCTACCAACAGCAAAAGCTGTTGAGAATATTATTTATTTTGTGCAGTGCTCTTCTGAATCAAAAGTATCTGCTGAAAGCACAATAGTGGACATGATGAAGGCATTTGGTTCTGTAAATCACCAAATATTACTGTAGAAACTATGGTGTTGTGGCTTTAGGAACCTGGAACTCTGCCTCATTAAATTCTTTCTCAGTAACAGCAAACAAAGTGTAAGCTAATATGATCAAAAGTCACAGCTTCTAAATTTTACTGGAAGTGTCCCACGAGAATCAGCGCTTCCACCAGTAATGTTTATAATATTTGTAAATGACCTGACCAGAATCATGCCTTGTAAATCTGTACATTATGAAGCTAACAGAACTTCCACCAGTTCTGTAAAGGGCATAAGCGAACTGAGGGAGCAGAATGAAGATTTACCTAATGTATTCACATATGTGGCTTGAAGGCAGTGAGTTACCTATTAACTATGATCAGACTATAAACATTTCTTTCAGCTTTTCCAATGTTGATGTTGAGGCCACTGCAATCAGACTCCTTGGCATATATGTAAAGACCAAAATAACTAGAGAGAGTGACACAGGCTACATATCCCAAAAGCTTTCACAAGTTATCTATCTACCGAAAAAAGTATGCAAATTTGTTGCTGAAAACCTACTATTTAAAAGTTTTTCATTATCACCTAAGATATAGCATTCTCCCATATGATTATTTCCGAGGGGCCAGGAAAATTTTTATGTGAAAAAATAAAGTGAGTGGGAGCATCTCTGGTGTTACCAATAGTAACATATCATATAGTCCTTCTTTCAAAGAATTATATATAATGACAGTCCTACCTCTTCTTATATATAAGTGCCTTTTCTAAATAAAAGTAGTCTGTTCATAATCATAATAATTGTGGAAAATTAAAAGTGATATACCTGCCATTCAGTTTTAAGAAACACTAAGGAGTTAAAAATATGTGTGTATAAAATACCTCAACATATTACCTGTCTAGGCAAATACTACCTCTCTCTGTTTCCCTAAAGATAAGACCAAAAATGGCTGAAAAATAAAGCGTTTAACACTTTTAAATGATTTCATAACTGTTTAAAAGTTCACTTGATTCGCCAAATAACTCATAATACTGTTTGGTTGTACCTTGTTTCTATGCATTTTTGTTTCTTCTGGTATCTTGCCTTATGCACATAATAAATATGCATGACACTAAATAATGTTTGGCTAGTATTTTACTGTGAACCATAATGGGAATTTTTTTTGTATGCCTTCTTTTTTATTGTCTGTACTTTAGTAAGTATCTTAACAACGTTTTGTTCCATATATATCTATTAATCACATATGGAAATCTTTGTGTATCATCTATATTGTTACATTATGTATATTCTGTTATTTAACATACTTTAATTACGTGTACTACGTCTGCCTCCATAGCTGAGTGGTCAGTGTAGCTGAGTGCATGCAGAGGTCTTGGTCTCGAATCCCAGCTAGGTTGGAGATTTAATCCGTTTTCAGGCTTGATGTTGCATTGTCCTGATGTCATTTCATTATAACTCAGGCACAACTCACTGAAGTGGCGTCAAATAAAAAGACTTGCTCTAGATGGCTGGACAACCCTAGCTGCTATCTCGCAGCTGCTAATGGCATATGATCATTTCATTTCATGTGTAGTATCATAGTGTACATAAGTAGGTTTTAAACATGCCAGTCATATTTTACGAAAGCTATTGTACATTACTCATAATGATACCAATTGTAGGCAAATGCAATGCTTAAAGATGGACGAAAAAAGTAAACAAATATAAATAAAGTATTAGAAAACGTTCTGTGCTGTCCTACAGCTTAAGAGAAATAAGTACCAGACTGTCTATAACTTTGACATTAGAAAATTTTTTCAATGGATAGTAAATTTGTAATGTCCTACAGTTGAATGAATCCAAATATTTGTGAACTAGCTTCTATTACTCTTGCTTGTAGAGAGTATGGCAACAATGATGGGAACCCTGATCTGTTATGGTTATTAGAACATACATTCATGGGGAGCATGCACAATTGCAAGCTGTTAGTTGACGGCACAGCTCATTCTGTCACCATTCAGTAGCCTACCACTTCCATTATGCATTGTGTTGTTTTAATTCTTTACAGTGAAAAACAATTTTGTTGTGTGATGGCCAGTTGTACTAACCACTGCATACAACAATAAAATTTAGGAATCAAGTTTCATATATTTCTTAAGAACAAAGTAACAACACAAAAATTGATAAATACTGTAAAAATGCTGATTTGTATTCAGTTGATGGTGCTTACAGGTGTTCAGTATATTTTTCTGGTTCGTATTATGAAAGAAACTTGAAAAGGGAACTGTGGAATCCTTCTGTAAAATTATGAGAGAGGCTTGAAAAAGGAACTGTTGAATCCTTCTGAAAAATGCAAGTTGAAAGATGATGCTGTTAAACCTCTCTATTTCGCATTTTCCAGACTTGATTTTGGGAGTAGTAACCAGCCAGGGTAGTTGAGAGCACTAATGCGCTGCTTCCTGGACTCGGTAGGCGCACTGGACCCGGTTTGAATCTGCCCGGAGGATTAACGACGAGAGCCGGTATGCCAGCCAGCCTGTATGTTGTTTTTAGACGGTTTTACACATCCCACTAGGTGAATACCAGGCTAGTCCACACATTCCACCTCAGTTACACAACTCGCAGACATTTAAAAAACGTTCGCACTATTTCATGGCTTACACTAGATGTCGACAGCTGGGGTACACTAATTCCATACCATGGGGTTCGGGGTGGCGACAGAAAGGGCATCCTTCCACCCTCTGCAATTAACACTGCCAAAGCCATAGTAAAAAGGCTGACCCCGCATTGAAGCAGGGCGTAGTAATGAGCTTAATAATGACAGAAAAACCTGGTACAAAATCGAAGTTACCATAAAGAAGTGGAAGAGATTTTAGCAGTGGATATATTACCAACGACTTCAGAAATTACTAGCAAGAAAAACATTCACTATTAGAAAAGCTACAACATGTCTTTCTAGAATAAAGAAAGGAAAGCCCATTAATATAATTAATGTTTTTAATGTGTAATTAGAAAACACCATTTGTATCATTGTTATAAATATTACTGATAATCTGTCCCCCAAGATGGTGAAAGATATAAAAGTTTACGGGCTTTCATGGATATTGTGATTGAAGGTCAAAATCTAGATTTCTTCCACACCATTGACACTTCTACTCCTGTGCTGGGATCCCTAAAGAGGGCTCGAAATGTGGATTATTGAGAAGAAACAGAACATAACATGGCCTAACATCCCAAAAGATTTTACCTTCAATGGTGAAATTGGTTGACATTCTTCAGAGGCTTTTATACTAGCATTTCACCAATCACAGAAAAATAACATAGATGAATGTTAGAAAACAAACTACCTTAAACAAAGTATTACACAGAGAAAAATATTTAAAAGGCATTTTTGTTTGTTTATTTAACAAATAAATAATTTAATCATTGTAATACTCTATAGCATGAAATATCCTGAACATAATCACAGTTTTGTGTGAATTAATCAAGTGTTACATCACTGCTTACAGGAAATTTGCATGTGATATGTACCACATATTCTAGTAACTGTGGCTTCTAGAGATGATTGTAGTACTAATAGTAGCGATTTCTTTTATTCCTGGATCTCTTTTATAAAGGTATTGAACATTTCATAGTATTACAATTTAAGAACAAGAAAAAAATGGCCTAATTTACATTTACAGATGTTTCAAATTAATTTACTGTTCCATATATTAATGTACCACAATGATGTAGAAACAATCATTTTATTTTCATATACAAACTCAGATGTTTACATGGCTACATGTTGAACATTTACAAGCTTCCTTTTAATGTATATAAGAATTAGTAATTTCTGCCTATCGGGTTTTACATATTATGTAATAGAAATTCTTGTTTGGAATAAAAGGATTTGTCAAGGAGAAATTTTTTTTTCTTTTCAAATTTAACTATGGATTTTGTCAGACATTTTATACCATTGTGTAAGAGACCAAAAAATTTTTGGCAGCATAGTACACCACTTTTTGTGCTTGTAACAACATCTGTCAAATTACTTCTGGTATGGTAACTGTGTGCAACATAGTTCGTTTGTGTACAGCAGATATCATGAGGGAATACATATACCATGAAGCTGTAGTCAAAATGTCAAATTCCTTAACATATATGTAAAATAATATTGTAGGTGAACACCATATATCATTCTTACAGTGTAATCTCAGCAATGAAAACTTTATTTCTCATCACTATGGTTACTTCAGAATTTTGAAATTTCCCATCTAGTGTTTCATTTATCACTGGTGTAGCACATATAGATGGACAGAAGTAAGTAAGTTGCGTCTTTTTGTAATTGAGTTTGAGACCATTTGCAGAAGCCCACTCAATAATATTTTTAAGAACATTGTTCACCATTGTTTCTGTTGCTGTATATATGATTACATTCATGACAATAGTAGTGTCATCTGCAAAAACCAAATAATCCCACATTTTGTGTTTTGTATCAAATGTCATTTACATATCTGAGAAACAATTATGGTCCTAAGATTGAGCCTTCTGGCCCCCATAAGTGATTTTTATCAGAATTAAGAATCTCCCTTCCTTATTTGGATGAATTATTATGTAAAACTTTCTACATTCTTTCGGTTAGGTTGACATTATCCATTTGTTGGTAAGATCTCACATTCCAAAAACATAAGTTTATCTAGGAGGAAACTGTGATTCACACAGTCAAATGCCTTTGATATGTACTATTTTTATTTATTTGCTTATAAAATTTGATAACTAAATTGAGCAATTATCCTGAAACCTGAACTAATTTGTTAAGGATCATTGTTTCAGAGGAAGAGTATTATTCTGGGATAAATCACTTTCTAAAAAAAATTGGAAAATTATGTAAATAGTGGAATATGTCAGTATTTATTAATATCTCTCCTAACACCTTTGTTATGGATGGGCTTAGATTGTCACACTTCAATTTCTCTGGGAGACTAAGCAGTTAGTTAATGGTGCATTACATATTTCAGAAGAAACAGTGCTTATTATGTGGAAACAATACTTCATTGCACTATTGGAAACACCATAAAATCCCAGGGTGCCGTTAGTTTCAGGAAAATATATAATTTTCTGAATTTCAGAAAGGGTAGTGAGAAAGATACACATTTTGTTTTATGAGAACTGTTTTTAACACACTATTTTGATTTTTCTCTTGAACTGACTGTCCCAACATCTCCCACTTTTTGTAAATGATTATTTAAGATATCTGCTATCTATGAGCTTTATATTATCCTGTTCTGTGACCTGTTCTCCCATCTCTCATATCTTTATATTTGACACTGAATTGACTCTGTGGTCAGAATCACTGATCTATGACATTGTGGCTGTAAGAGACAGAGTGAAATGTGAACTCTGTGATTATAGCTACACATTGAAATAATTAGGTTTTTGTTTATCTCTGTTTATTGTTTCCATTGTATGTGTTACGAGGGCAGTTCAATAAGTAATGCAACACATTTTTTTTCTGAAACAGGGGTTGTTTCATTCAGCATTGAAATACACCAGGTTATTCCCCAATCTTTTATCTACACAACACTATTTTTCAACGTAATCTCCATTCAATGCTATGGCCTTACGCCACCTTGAAATGAGGGCCTGTATGCCTGCACGGTACCATTCCACTGGTGGATGTCGGAGCCAACGTCGTACTGCATCAATAACTTCTTCATCATCCGCGTAGTGCGTCCCATGGACTGCGTCCTTCATTGGGCCAAACATATGGAAATCCGACGGTGCGAGATCGGGGCTGTAGGGTGCATGAGGAAGAACAGTCCACTGAAGTTTTGTGAGCTCCTCTCGGGTGCGAAGACTTGTGTGAGGTCTTGCGTTGTCATGAAGAAGGAGAAGTTCGTTCTGATTTTTGTGCCTACGAACACGCTGAAGTCGTTTCTTCAATTTCTGAAGAGTAGCACAATACACTTCAGAGTTGATCGTTTGACCATGGGGAAGGACATCCAACAGAATAACCCCTTCAGCGTCCCAGAAGACTGTAACCATGACTTTACCGGCTGAGGGTATGGCTTTAAACTTTTTCTTGGTAGGGGAGTGGGTGTGGCGCCACTCCATTGATTGCCGTTTTGTTTCAGGTTCGAAGTGATGAACCCATGTTTCATCGCCTGTAACAATCTTTGACAAGAAATTGTCACCCTCAGCCACATGACGAGCAAGCAATTCCGCACAGATGGTTCTCCTTTGCTCTTTATGGTGTTCGGTTAGACAACGAGGGACCCAGCGGGAACAAACCTTTGAATATCCCAACTGGTGAACAATTGTGACAGCACTACCAACAGAGATGTCAAGTTGAGCACTGAGTTGTTTGATGGTGATCCATCGATCATCTCGAACGAGTGTGTTCGCACGCTCCGCCATTGCAGGAGTCACAGCTGTGCATGGCCGGCCCGCACGCGGGAGATCAGACAGTCTTGCTTGACCTTGCGGCGATGATGACACACGCTTTGCCCAACGACTCACCGTGCTTTTGTCCACTGCCAGATCACCATAGACATTCTGCAAGCGCCTATGAATATCTGAGATGCCCTGGTTTTCCGCCAAAAGAAACTCGATCACTGCCCATTGTTTGCAATGCACATCTGTTACAGACGCCATTTTAACAGCTCCGTACAGCGCTGCCACCTGTCGGAAGTCAATGAAACTATACGAGACGAAGCGGGAATGTTTGGAAATATTCCACAAGAAATTTCCGGGTTTTTCAACCAAAATTGACCGAGAAAAAAAATGTGTTGCGTTACTTATTGAACTGCCCTCGTATTAAAAAAATGGTTCAAATGGCTTTGAGCACTTTGGGGTTTAACATCTGAGGTCATCAGTCCACTAGAACTTAGAACTACTTAAACCTAACTAACCTAAGGACATCACACACACCCATGCCCAAGGCAGGATTCGAACCTGTGACCATAGTGGTCGCGCGTTTCTAGACTGAAGCGCCTAGAACTGCTCGACCACAATGGCCGGCTATGTGTTATTAAGAAGTTATATGTGTATATGTGTTCTTGGTAGTTTCATTTGTGTTATGCGAAATAGATAATTATGTTTATAAGAAACCACAACTGATAACCCTGACGTGATAGTGACTGCAGAAGAATCTCTCCAATTGTTATTTCAATTTTACTGTGGCAGTTTAAATATGTTTTTCAATGGAAAACTCTCATCAAACGATACCAGTGTGGAATTATCGTGTGTGACAGTGAAAATACCACATTTCTGGCATAGAAACGTAAGGATATGGTTTTTGCAAATGAAGTCCCAATTTACTACCGCAAATATTTGTAACGAATTCATAAATTATGATTAGATTTTGTAATCGCTTGATAACGATATTACTGAGTTGATTTCAGATTTCATGTCCCAACCATTACCAGGTTCCCATATACGGACTTAAAAACGCGTCTTACAGCAGGATTTAAGGAATCAGAATCACAGAATGTTAAAAAATTGCTATCCAAAGTAGAACTAGAACACACCTGCTGGATCGCAGGTAACTGATGATTTTTTAAGAACTAAGTTTCTTATCCTGCTAACAACTAATGCGCCATCTATACCAGCAGCTAGTCAGGATGTAAATCTCGAAGCAATGGTTTCTATGGCCGACAGAATCGTTGAGGTTACGACCCCAGCCAATTCGTATATAAAACAGAAACTGTTTTGTCTCCATCTCAAGATGACAGACTTTCCCATCTGCAAAGACAGCTTTCTGAGCCAACGACCCAGATTGAGGAACTACGAACTGGGACATGATCGAGAAGCAGACCGAAATCATCGGAGCATGCACAGAAACATTCCATCTCTTGGTTTTAGAAGGTGAAGAAATGCGCATCCCTATGGTCACTTATTTCAGAATAGTCTGTGAACTCTCAGATGGAAAACTAGGATGCTCATCATTTGGTGTGGCACAGAGTGCGGAGGCTAACAATTAATTATCCCGCCATCTGTTCATAACATATGACAACACATCACTTCGATCCTTGATCAAGTCTTGAGCAGACGTATTAGATTACAAAAATGTTCATAAACGCCAATTCTACACTGTAAAAGATTCGGTATAACACACTTATGGTGAAAGACTACTGAACCTCGAAACAGGCCTTCAACTAAGATCTCTATGGCCATTTTTATCGCACATATTCGCCAGCCAATTACTGATGCCGATTTCTTGAGACGTCATTGTCTTTTGGTTAATCGCTAGTTCAGGCTCTAGCAGTGTACCTAATGGCAGTTAAGTGTTTTTGGTTGACCATGGCATAAATATGGTGACTTGCTAATGAGATATCCTAAAACTGTCACGAGGAAACCTAATTACCATTTTTCTGACGTTAATGTGCGACATACAATCACAAAAACAAGATCTCCTGTGGATGCATGAGCGAGACGCCTGTCACCAAAAAAATTAGCGAAAGCAAAACTTGAATTTCAGGAGATGATCAACCCTGGGATAAACTATGTCATCCTTCTAAAAGTTGCTGCTCAATCCTCTCCATCTTGGTGCAAAGAAACATGGCACTTGGCGATCCTGTGCAGACCGTATAGCCTTAAATGCTGTCATGGTGCAAGACCACTATCCAATACTGTATTTACAAGATTTAAACTGCTAACTTTACTCTCCAACTAAAAGATATTCTCTAAAATTGAACTTTTCTGAGTATATCACCACATTCCTGTTGTGACAGAAGATGTACCTAAAACAGCTGTTATGTCAGCATTTGTACTTTTCGAATTTTCTGAGATGCCATTTGCTTTACACATTGCAGTACAAATATTTCAGCGACTTATGCATAGCATTTTGAATCATGTGACTCTTGTGTATTCCTGTTAAGATGGTTTTCTTGTCCCTTCAGCATCAGATGAAGAATATAATGCACCTCCAAGAGCTTCTTCAATGGCTGGATAAATTCCATGTTAACACTGATATGGGAAAATGCTTTTTTGGAGAGAAAGAGATATCATTCTCAGGTTATCGTGTGTCACATTAAAGAATTTCACCATTGGAAGAAAAAGTTAAAATAATCAAGGACTTCCCTCATCCTAAAACAGTGGCAGAACTACATCGCTTTTTAGGACTGGTGAATTTCTGGAGATGTATGCTACAACCTACTGCAGAAATCCAACAACCATCATTTAACTTGTGCACGAACACCAAGAGGAATGATAATCGCCCTGTTACATGCACTGACCAAACAAACAAATTGTTCAAGAAGTTAAAAGAAGAACTCAGGTTGCTTGTCCCTCAACAGATCGTCTCTCAATTTTGATGGTTTATGCTTCAGACTAAGCTATAGGTGCTTCTTTTCACGAATTGCATTAAGGAACACCTGAACCACTTGTGTTTTTCTCCAAGTCTCTCACTGATACGCAACTTAACTACTTCATATGGTCACAGATATGGAAAAAGTAAATGTAGGTGGATATGAGCTCTCAGCAATATGTAAGTAGGAACACTATGGAGAGAGGTGGAGTTGCCATATATGTTAAAATCTGTCATAGTGTGAAAAATTCAGAAACTAAAAAATTTTGTGTAGAGCAACATATAGAAGTATGTTCATGTAGGCGTAAACTAAATAATGGTACTTTTATAATTGTAGCCGTGTATAAGCCCCATTGGGAAATTTTCAGCTATTTTTGAAAAACTTGGATTCTTTGTTGAGCAATCTGTTGGATAGGGGAAAGCAAGTTATTGTTTGCAGGGATTTCAATTTAGATTTTCTGAAAGAGTCCAGTAGAAAGTTTGATATTGAATTATTACTTGGTTCTTTCAATTCGGTGTCAATTATTGATTTTCCTTCACAGGTGGTACAGGAAAGTAACACACTGATAGATAATGTTTTTATAGACCAAGATAAATTTAACCAAATAAAACTTTTCCAGTTAAGAATGTTCTTTCTGATCATGATGCACAGCTATAGCCGGTGTCACGCAGGGTTGCGTTTCTGCACATAGAGACGGAGCAGTAGGGCAGGGTAGCAAGGATGAGATTTGTGTTAGCGTGGCGCCAGAGACAGGCAAACAAAGTCCGCATTGCCAAACCGTGTCAGTGCTGAGAAGAATGAGATTCATTTGTGTACCGTGCCTCCTATTACACATTCAAATCTGTGAGGAACACAATAAATTTTATAACTGATTCGATCAGTCATCTGTATGAGCGAAATCTTAATTCAAATGTTGACGTGCTGCATCAGGTGCTCAACAGCTTTACTCTGTGTAATGTTGAAAGGCAAGAACAACCGACACAGCTTTGTGAACACTTCAAGTACAACTTTTCTCAAACAGACGATTGTCCAGCGAGAAGGCCATCGAGACTGCTCACAATATTTGTCATTTTGGTGTGGTTATAAGTAAAACTGTAATACACAGTCGCCTGTAGATAAAAACAGAAAACGAAATTCGCAGGTCACAAAACTTTAGCGTCCAACCTCTGCAACTTACCCCATTATGGGTAACAGCAGAAATGCAGTTGCAATTTCAAAAAGCTGACTTAATTTTTCTACTTTCGTTCACTAATTTGCTATAGCATCATAGCTTTTGGTAACTTGTCCTAAAGGAAGAAAATGTTTGTCACACAGAAACTTGTTACAGGGATATTACGTAATGTCTACTCTAGAACTTGTTGAAGGCAGCTCGTTACACAATTGTTTTCAACGATCCATTGAAGTTCGAAAACAACAGTAGGCTAGCATTCATCATTACAAGAGAAATTCTTTACGCTAATCAATGATCCACAATGCTGGGTACAGAAATGAATAAGATATTTTGCCACTAAAGTCTTTCAGAACTTCATCATCAAAGTTAAGAATCTAACAATATGTCCATGTCCATTGTTTGAAGTGAAGAATCTAATGGATAATAGACTTAACTTCAAACACAAACTGAACTCATTGTTTATAAAATTTCGGGCGTGCAGCCGCATAAATTCAGCTTCTTTTTTTAATATATGCGCTGAATACCGTCCAGCCATACTCAGAGTGAACTGAGCTGACTAACACCCCAGCACTTACTCCGTACTCCGCTTTAAAAGAACGGAGTAAGTGCTTGTAAACTTGAGGACGGAGCAAGTGCTGGAGCGTTAGTCACCTCGGCTAACTCTGAAAATGGCTGGACGGTATTCAGCCGAAATATTAAAAGAAGAAGCTTAATTTATGCGGCTACACGCCCGAAATTTTGTGGAACAGTCTTCAGGCCGCAAAAACATGAAGATGAACCCATTTCTTTGCTTGACAACTTCTTAATAGGATTTTTTAAAACTGTAGAAATTTTATAATACGTTTATGTGGGTGTGTTTGAATGTAGTTAAAACTAAACTGGCAGAATTGAAGCTGTGAGGATGGGTCATGGATTGTGTTTGGGTAGCTCAGTTGTTAGAGCGCTTGCCCCCAAAAGGCTAAGGTCCCGAGTTCGAGTCTCGGTCCAGTACACAGTTTTAATCTGCCAGGAAGTTTCATATCAGCGCACACGCTGCCACAGAGTTAAAATCTCATTCTGGAAACTTCCCCCAGGCTGTGACTGAGACATTTCTCCACAATATCCTTTCCTCGAGAAGTGCTAGTTCTGCAAGGTTCGCAGAAGAGCTACTGTGAAGTTTGGAAGGGAGGAGACGAGGTACTGGTACAATTGAAGCTGTGAGGACGGGTTGTGAATCGGGCTTGGGTTGATTAGTTGGTAGAGCACTTGCTTGCGAAAGGCAAAGGTATCGATTTGGAGTCTCGGTCCAGCACACAGTTTTAATCTGCCAGGAAGTTCCTAGTTCTTTTTGTTGATGATACAAGAATAGTAATCATAGCAAACAAATAAAAATCAGATGAGGAAATTGTAAATAACGTATTTCAGAAAATTATTAAGTGGTTCTCTGCAAATGGACTCTCGTTAAATGTTGAAAAAACACAGAACATACAATTCTACACAGTAAACGGCATAACATCATTGATTAATATAGACTTTGAACAGAAGTCTGTTACTAAGGCAGAATATTCCAATTTTTCGGTCTGTGCATTGACGAGAAATTGAATTGGAAGAAACACATTGATGTTCTGCTGAAATGATTAGATTCAGCTGCTTATGGTATAAGAGTTACTGCAAATTTTGGTGATGTAAGGGTCTACGGGTTGCACGCAGCTGTGCAGGACGTTAACACGCGCTCGCCAGCCGACCTCTCTGGAATGCTGACGATTCGCTTGGTCAGTAGACGCGCGTCCGGCCACACTGCGACGGAGAGTACGCGACTGTCCGCCGTCTGCAGCGGTCAGTATCAACGAGCGCGGCCGGGGGCGCGAATATGTCTCTTTTGTTAGCCCACCATGGAGCCTTTCGATACGACCGTAATTAGCCGGTGTTAGGATGTCAGACACAGTGATGCGTGCGTGTTTTGTAATCCGCCTTTGTTAATAAAACTGTTTAAACTTACTTCGCGTGTTTGTGTATTGCTGTACCTCAAGGAACCACCGCTTACAAATCCTGAGAAAATATTCGTGTAATCATCATCCAGGGCAACAACACAGACTGAACCCCTTCTTATAGTGATAAACAAATCAGTAAATTAGCCTCCTATGCCAATTTTCATTCACTGCTTTCATATGGCATCTTTTTTTGGTAATTCATCATTAAGAGAAAAAGTATTCATTGCACAAAAGTGTGTAATCAGAATAATAGCTGCAGCCCACCTGAGATAACCTCGCAGACATTTATTTAAGGAACATGGGGTATTCATGGCACCTCTGCAATACATACATTCACTTATGAAATTTGTTATTAGTAACCCATCTCAATTGAAAAATAATAACGAAGTGCATAGCTATAACACTAGAAGAAAGGATGATCTTCACTATTCAGGGTTAAATCTGACTTTGGTACAGAAAGGGGTGAATTATGCTGCCAGAAAAATCTCTGGTCATTTGCCAAATAGCATCAAAAGTCTGATAAATAGCCAACCAACATTTAAAAACAAATTAAAAGAATTTCTGAATGACAACTCCATCTACTCAGTAGATGAATTTTTAGATATGAAGTAGTAACTGTAAAAAAACGTTAATTATGTTGTATAAAGAAAACTTGTGTTAATCTGACACATTCCGCATTGTTATGAAATGTCGTATTCATGATCTATGGAAGATGTATTAATGTCATGTTTGTAATATGTACGACCATGAATTGTAGGCATCATATTCGGCAGTCAAATAATTTCTTTATTGTTTGGAAGGCCGAGAGTTCACAATTTTTACAGACACAAGCAATCAACATTTGCATTTAAAGAGAGCCAAGAAAAAGCATCACCTAGGCAATGGCATCATTTGGAACTTTTCAGTCAGTTCACCACAGTCATTCAATACCTTTCTCGAGGAAGAACATTCCTGCTGATGTTCCACAGTTATGGACATCATGTTACCAGCCAGCATTTCACATGAAAGCATTGTAAAGGCACAATGGTCGAGCAGTTTAGGCGCTTCAGTCTAGAACCGCGCGACTGCTAAGGCCGCAGGTTCGAATCCTGCCCTGGGAATGGATGTGTGTGATGTCCTTAGGTTAGTTAGGTTTAAGTAGTTCTAAGGTCTAGGGTACTGATGACATCAGATGTTAATTCCCACAGTGCCCAGAGCAATTTGAACCATTTGACTTCTGTTCCTCAGTAAATATCGTTACCTGATGGATCACAGCTATTTTGTGATAATTCTGCGGGTAAGCTCTGGCCATATCTTACTGCATCCTACTGATAACATGTCTTCCGTGCAGAACGTGACTGGGTTCACCATGGCATCAAATAGACATGATTCGATAGTACTGTATTTGGCCTTCACTGAGACAAGATCTAAAGCTATGGACAAAAATGTGTGTTCATTGTCAGTGACCAAAACTTCAAAATGTATGAGGAGTGTCTATGGTGCTTTCAGTGAAGTTGACTGTCTTTCTTACATATACATGTTGGTCTAGTGGGAGCATTACCTCGTTCTCAAGGCTTCACCTATCTCTTCACAGTGATCGACAGGTTTACATGTTGGCCAGAGGCAGTTCCATTGAAAGACGACCATGCAGAAAACATCCTATTGTTATCGTGGATCGCACGTTTTGAAGTCACAAAAATCATCATCACTTACAGAAGACGGTAGTTTGAGTGTCAATTGTTCAGTTACCTCACAAAGATCTTAGATATACATATCAAAACCACTGTTTACTACCCAGCATTGAAAGGTGAAGCTGAATGGTAGCATTGCAACATCAAGACAGCATTAAGGGCCTGACTTTCCAGTGATTTGACTGATAGCTTACCAACAATGTTAATGTGTCTCTGTACCTAAGTGATTCCAGAATATAACGACCACCGCAGAAATGACTTATGGCATGACAACTAGATGTTCAGTCGATTTGTTAGATACTACACCAGTGGAAAGTTACATTCTAACTTGCATTTTCAAATTGAAACAGCACATGGCATCCTTTAAACCAATTAATGTTCGACTTCACGACATCATGCTACAAATTCTGTCTTTATCAATCCTGAATTCATGACCTCTTCACATGTATTCATAAGATGTGATGCACAAAGGAAATCTCTACGTCCTATATATGATGGACCATATCTGGCACATTAACACTCCGAAAAACATTTTGTTATTGAGACACTTCATGATCAGAAGACCATCTCCACTGACCCACACCGAGTGAGGTAGTGCAGTGGTTAGCATATTGGACTCACATTCAGGAGGATGATGGTTAAAACCTGCATCTGGCCATTTTGATTGAGGTTTTCTATGATTTCTCTTAATTGCTTCTGTCAATCTGGGATGGTTCCTTTGAAAGGGCACATCCAATTTCCTTCGCTGTTCTTCCCTAATCCGAGCTTGTGCACCATCTGTAATGACCTCATTGTTGGTGGGACGTTAAACACTAATCTCCTTCTCTACAATACACTCACGCTGACCTCCTTACTGAAGAATATGAATTCTGCGTCATGTATGCCAGCTCCATTTAAACAACCAGCTCCAGTCACCAAAACACCAGTGTCATCAACCAACCGAATGCGCTACACATTCTGGTAGTACAATGCACTTCCCAAAGAAATATGTCAGTGTTATTACTCAGGAGGGAATAATATTTGGCTGAAAGGGACACAGATACACACTGGAATAATTAGTCTTTTATCCATATCTGTTTACTGTTTCCATTGAACAATTATTAAAACGTTATATGTACATTCTTGGTAGCTTCATTTGCGTGGTGCGAAGTAGATAAATTTTTTTACTAGAAACCACAACAAAATGTGAACATTTCTCGATTTTTTAACAACTCTTCTTGGTAATTATGAGTATTTTTTGTGGTAACAACTGCAGGAGCATTCTTATAGATAGCCTACATTTCCCATTTCCTTTTGCAAGATACTAGAGGTTCTTTAGTAACCCAAGGCTTTTACATGGCTGTTTAATGTCATTTCTGATTCGTTTGTGTGGAAAGCTATTTTCACATACTGATATCAGTTTGTCACGTAATAGATTAAATTTTATGTCAGCTTTTGGTTTACTATAAACTTAATCCCATGCCATTTGTTTTAAAATAATCGTAAAAGTGTTTGTCCTGGAATCATTAAATACTCTGATTTCCTCTGAGGGAAATATGTACTATAAGGCACTGTATTATATATCATTATTAACTGTGCTACATGATCAGAGACAGCATTTGGTATTGCATTAGCAGTTATTTTCTTGCTTTAAGCCATATCAAATAAAATGTTATCGGTCAGAGTTCTACAGTCTTCTTCCACACATACTGGAAAGCTAATTATTAAGATCAAACTGTAGGAGTAGGATTTCAAGATAATTGTTCTTGTAAGAATCCGTTAGAAAATTTATACTGATATTACCACAACTGTTTGTTATTGTATGACACAAAACAGAGTATAGAATCCATACAGCTTACAGATATAGTTTGGCAAGATTAAAAATTCTTGGAAACCTCCATGTCGTCCATTGGCCTCAGAGTGTCAACAACAGCGTTATTACAGCATTTCGAATGCTTCAAACTCATGTTATAACTGACATTTCTTCAGATGAAGGTTAAATCAATTGAATGTGCTAACTTCTGGGCACAATAACACTCAGTGTTCTTTAAAGAACCTACCAGTCACGTATAAGCTCCAAACTTCTGATTATTTTACAAAAGAGTTAAAGTGTTAAATATTTGACACTGAGTGTGATAACGAGAAAAAGTTTAGAAAAGGTTTGAACTTACGTTCAAGGTTTGTTAGAAATCACTAAATTCAAACGATGGGTAAATTTTACCCTCTTTTGAGCAAAGACTAGTTTTCCAAGCATCTCAATGTTTAAATCTTCATATCTCCTGAAATGTGTTGCAAAATGAAATAATTTTGCTTGTACATTCGGTACTACATGTAGATATTGTGTGCATAACGTGTTTAGAATACATGTTAGTAATAAAGAAGAAATAAGAAGTCATACCTTATGCACTTATCTGATTGTACGAACAGCAAAAAAGTACTAAGCGATGAACATTTTTTTAATCATTTTGTGGGTGGTGTCAGAAATAAAAAGCTTCATAAAGGTTTCAAATTATTTGTAAAGTTTGCTGCAAATCATTAAGTGCTCTCATTCTGAAACCAAATGAAAAATACTCCTGTTGCAGCACAAAAAAACGAAGATGCTCCTCTTTAAAAGACTCTGACAGATAAGTGGGGAACCCTTTCCTCATCCCCCCTTCCTCACCAGAACTTTTGGCATGCGAACATATTTGCACTCTTCTGTTCTGTAACACTCTAAATCCGTTTACCCAGTCTACCTCCATTTAGTGAAGTCTTCTTCATACAAAACATCTCGCTCTCAGTGCCACTGTCTTGATATTTCTCTCTTCCACTGTCTACTTTTTCTCCTGTTGAACTTTCTCCTATATGTCTCTCCCAGTGTCAGTCTGCTTCCCTTTCTCTCCCTCTTCCTTATCACAATCTCCTTCTCTGCCACTTTTACTGTCTCTCTGTCCCACTGCCATTGTCTTTGTCCTATTCCTTTTCTCTCCCATTGTTGCTGTCTTACAGTCTGCTATCTTTCCCTTCAACCAACAGTCTCCTCTCCATAAATTTCGTTGGGATGGTTTGTTAGGGGTTTTGACCCATAGACTGGAAAACTTTAACACATGTTTACAGGAGATGGGGGAAAATGGGCAAATTTTTTCGCATTAAAGTTCTCTGGCCTGGACAAGGAGTCCAGACATCCCAAGCGTACATACAGTCTCCACTCATCTCTCGTTTTCGTTCACATTGTCTGCACCTCTTTTGCTCCCACTGCAACTATCTCTACATCTACATCTATACTCTGCAAACCACAGTGAAGTGCATGGCAGAGGGTACTTCCAATTGTACCATTTATTAGGGTTCCTTCCTGTTCCATTTGCGTATCGAGACCTGGGAGAATGCTTGTTTGTATGACTCTGTGCGTGCAGTCATTATTTTAATCTTATCCTCATGATCCCTATGTGAGCGATGCATATGGGGTTGTAGTATGTTCCTAGAGTAATCATTTACAGCCAGTTCTAGAAATTGCGTTAGTAGACTTTCTCAGGATACTTTACATCTACCTTCAAGGGTCTTCCTGTTCAGTTCCTTCAGTACCTGTGACCATTCGTGTTACCCTTCTCTGTATACATTTAATATCCCCTCTTAGTCCTATATGGTATGTGTCCCGCCCACTTGAGCAATATTCTGAACTGGTAGTTTAATTGCTCTTCCCCAATAATCTACCAATAAATCAAAGTCTACGACCAGCTTTATCCACGACTGAAACTATGAGCTCATCCAATTTCGCATCCCTACAAAGTGTTACACCCAGGTATTTGTGTGAGTTGGCCAATTCCAACAGTGACTCATTGATATTATAGTCACAGTATATTACATTTTTTTCGTTTTGTGATGTGCAAAATTTTACATTTCTGAACATTTAAAGCAAGTTACCCATCTTTGCACCAATTTGAAGTCTCTAACCATCTTTTTTTCTCTTTTACTAACATTGTCTCTCAAGGAAGACCACTATCCCTCTCTCTTTGGCTTCCACAGCTACTGTCTCCATTCAGTTCTTTTTCTCTCGCACTGCCAGTTCCTCTTTCCCATGTCACTGTCTCCTCTCTCTTTCTCTCCCACTAGCACTGATTTCTCTCGTTTCCACTGCCACTGTCTCTCTGCTACTCTCTTTCAGCACCAAAAAGCGAGTATGTGTTCGCATGCCAAAGTTTTTGATGAGGAAGATGGAATGAAGCTTGAGACAGCTTGTTCCCTACTTCCCTGTCAGAGTACTGTTTGGTATACATTTAGTATTTGTATGTTTGCTTTTAAAGTCCTGTGTCATATATTTATATTCATGGCATGCACTATACATTTTAAGTAATGACTAATGCATTACAATGGCTTAAATCATTTCAACCCTTCATCCGTGAAGATCGCCCAAGACTGTAACAGATAGATGGATGGCTGTAAAATAAAAACAGCTGATGGGTCAAATATGCATTTTATACAAGTTAAAACTATGTTTATGCCTCAGAATGGACATTATGTGCATATTTTAGGTACGTAAGTATGACAACTTTGAACCTCTGGATCTTGGTAGAGACAATAATATCGAAATAGTTTCAAATCATCTTAAGAACATATGGTAAAAGTTTCGACGATTTGCCGTGAATAGGAATTGTAGAAGTGGCCAACCCCACAATAGGTACTTTTGCTACCGAAAATATCTGGTTTTTGAGTGTATCTTGATAACGGATAAAGATTTTCCAAAACTGAAATATGAGGTTTCTAGATAAATGTCTATAGAACATACAGTTCAATTTTGAACCATTTTCTGTGGTTGGTTATTTAGATAATTGTAGCCCAGAATTCAAAATGATTAAAGCCAGCTTTTTCGGTTTTCTGCATAAGTGCGGTAACTTCGAAAGTCTGTATCTCAGTAAAGAATTTTGATATTGAAAAATTCTCCGAGAATATCATCTTAAGACATATGATAAAAATTCAGACAATTTGCCATGGATGAAATTATAGAAGTGGACATCCCCACAACTGGTACATTTTGTACTTAAAAATCGTGTTTTTTTTCCGAGGTTTTCTGAGGAACTGAACATGAACAACTAATGCTTTTATATGTCGCCTAAGACGCACCTTAGACCTCTCCAACCGATTTGTCAAATTTGCGTGGGCAGGAGGAAATGTGTAATATTTGAATTTTGACCATGTATTGTATGATATCTATAGAATACGTGTTCTTCTGATAGATAACAAATGATTGTTAGGTCAATGGTTTTCCAAAATACTTGATCCCTTATCTCTGTGATCGACAGAGACTGTGATATGACTCTTTGAAAAATTGTATTTAAGGAACATAATGGTGTCAAACACTGTCGTGCATGGAAGTATGGGGCAACAGGAGTGCGGCAACACTTTGCATTGTTGCCATAGTAATATAAGATGGTGGCCATAGACGTGGCAACATCGCAATGACATCATGGTGGTAAGTTCAAATTTTGGCGGGAGAGTATGTCAATTAGGCAATATTACCTAATCTACCCAACCTCCTCTCCCCCTCCCCTCCCCTCTCCACTCCCCCTGCTCCCCTCCCCCATCTGGAAATTATGGTGGGAACAGGCCTCAGTCTGTGCTGGGCTGCTGGATAGGACAAATGTAAGCCTTTATTTTGTATGCATTGCTCCCCTCCCCTCCCCCACCTGGAAATTGGTGGGCAAAGGACTCAGTTTGTGCTGGGCTGCTGGATAGGATGGACATAAGTTTTTATTTTGTATGCATTGTTTATTTAAACAATTTGAGTTGTCATATTGTCATAGACAGTAGCTCCGTCCAGTGTGTTCACCGTGAGGTTCACAGTCCAACTGAACTAGTTCACAACACTGCCACTAGAGGAAGATGCTCACACTCCCCCTCTCCCCTCCCATGACGTAATTCAAGATGGCAGTGTGGGGAAAAGTGGTGGGAAAAGGACTCCGTCTACATCTAGCTGCTGGACTGGCAGGACGGACGTAATTGTTTACTGTCTTCAGTGGATGAGATGTCTGTGCTGGAGAGGGAGGAGTTTAACGAGTACATTAACTGTATCCATGCATCTGAGGACTTTGTCGATAGCAATGATATTCAGTGAAGACGAATACACTTCAACAAATTATGAAGATGCAGCAGGATGAGGTGAAGTTACACATCACAATACATGCTGATAAATGTGTGTGCTGTAACTGTAAATCATTTGATAAAAGTCCTCTCAGTCTTCTGAAGCGCAAGAGGCAAGACGTTGCAAGATCCCCTCGCTTCTAAACTGATACTGTTATTACTCAGCTTAGCCGCGAGTCCGTAGAGGGTGGTATATGTGACGTACAGTATACCTTGTCACCATTTGCACCCGGAATTTGCGAGTGTAAGTCGGACCTTCCTTGATCCGCCTTGATGGGGCGTGTCGTCGGATTTCCTCCTACCTGTGCGCGGTGCAGCTCTCGTAAATGTCGTGCCGTGCAGATTCTTCATTTGCGCATTGGATGTCTCTGTCGGTGGAAGCTAATTATCTGAAATTGCTGTCGATCAACTTTGGGGTATCTATTTACTCGAAATTAACATTTTATTCCTATTAGATCAATAATGAAACACTCATGTCACAAACTACTCCTAACTGAGAGCATCGCTACCATCGAACAAGACAGGAAGAGCTCTTACGCCGACTGCCGACTTTGGCGCGTAGGCCGTATCTCTTACTAGTGAAATGTCCCCTTTTGAACAATTTTACAGGACTGTGCTTAACCTGACACACAATATTTTTTAGCGCAACGCAATCTGACTTTCACAAAATCCCTACAAAAGAATGGCCCTGACTAACATTAAACTATACCTTTCACAAATCACTAAATCACTTACCTCACAATAATCTTCGTTTCTCCCACTACTGCAATACAGCAAGCGCCCCTACTGCCAGCTAAATAAAAGATTCAAACTATGGAAGGCACTAACTACTGATAGGGATAGTTAGCAAATGAAAGATATTAATAGAGAACAAACAATGTATTTACCTTGATATCATCATATATAAATATAGCAGTTCATGACAAATTTCAAAACTCCGCCATCTCTCTCCCCACATCCACCACTGCTGGCGGCTCACCTCCAACTGCGCAACGCTACGCGCTGTTAACAGCCAGCTGCCTAACACTACAATGACGAGTATTACAACAATGCAAAGCAGCCACAGACTGCACACAGCACAGCCAGAGATTTTCATACAGAGGTGGCGTTACCAATAAAAAACCTAAACAGCCTACTTACATAGCCCCCATGCTCCCCACAAAAATTTTACAAATTTTTTTTGGGCACTGGCCAATACATATTTGTTAAAATTTTTATAATCGTAATTACAATAACAAAGAAATCAAATGCACACACTTATTGATACAATGTTGGTCAAAAGCTAAAATTTTCTCACAGTCCATAAAGACAGTCCTGATCATTCATCACATTGCAGTGTTTTTCCCAAAGTCTGAGCAGTAAAAGAAAATGCACACGGAAGTAGTGGATTTCCATGCAGTCTTGAAGAAGTAGTGTTGTCCTTCCAACGGAAAGACAGTGCTGACTCTTGACATGCAGACAGGTAATGGGCCACAACAGAGCAAACCCACAGCGGAGTCAGTCGAAGTTTTGAAGAGTATTGGTGGGTAGGTCATCACAAAGCAGACCCACTGTAGTCCTGGTAGAGATTACGGTATTGGTGGGCCACCAGAGGTGCAGACCCACTGCAGTCCTTGTAGAAATAATGGTATTGACGGATCATCAAAGCTGTAGACCCACTGTAGTCCTTGTAGAAATAATGGTATTGGTGCGTCATCAAAGATGCAGACCCACTGTAGTCCTTGTAGAGACGGCCAGCAGCCATCTGTTGTGACTATGCAGGTGCACAATCACCATTGAAGAGTCTTGCGGATAATATAGCAAGTCCATAACCACCACTTGTGCACTCACAAAGTTTTTGGAATTGTCCTTAGAACCAGCAATGCTGTTATCCAGTCCCTTGCTGAATTATTAACACACGTGCAAACACTATCAGTCCGTACTTCTCACATATTGTCCATATACTATGACCAACAGAAACGTGTGCAGTGAAATGATACTTAATTTGAAGAACTGGTGTCAATTACAATATTATAACATGAGAATACAATTACAAAGGTACAAAATACATTATTAAAGAACATAACAATACAGATAACATTTGTAGTACAGGTTTTACAACAGAACAGAAATAAACATATACATCACTGTTACAGGAATTATGACATAAGTAAATACATAAAATATCAAAATAACTTTTGGTACATCAACTTCACACATAAGCATTGAAACAAAACAGAATAAATAATGTCTAAGCATCTTTACAAGGTAAATAACATATTATCAGAAAAAATTCTACAACTCTCATCAGATAAACACATAAAGACAGGAAGAACACAAATGTACAAGAGTACACAAACACATAGCGGAATAACAGAAAGGGAAAGGACAGGGTTTGTTTTACTGCAGTATCTTGCGAACAAAACTTTTTTTGTTCTTGGAGATCTCCCTTCGTTCATCATTATTCCCAAAAAGTCCTATCTATACCTCCTTTCTGTATTCTAACCATATTTCTTTCAAAATAATTACGGATCATTGTACAATACTCATTTTGGCCCAAAACGTTTTCATATACCTTCAATGCATTTCTTTCCATTCATCACAACTAGTTTCTTATATACCTTACCCCCTCTTAAGCTAACTTAAATCTACTGAGCTCAGATGCTAAACTAAGGGACAAGGCAATGCAGCAGCACATAAAACAATTAACGCAAACAGCAATGACAAAAAAGTGCAGATTTGCAAAGGAAGCAGCATTTTAGAAATTAGCGAAGCAATTGCAATATTACAACTAATGTAAGGCAATGTGCAGCAAACAAGAAAAATAAATCTGGCTTAGCAGAGTAACACAAATTAAAATTCAGTAGCACTATGCCTGGCAAACAGCACAACTTATACCTAAACATGACAAAGTTCAAGCAGAAAAAGTATTACACTAAAAATGGCCATGTCTAATACCTATGTCACATCTTAACACTAGAGTGATGCAGATAAGTTACCAAATCGTAAAGAAATTATTTATGCAATTCCTGTGAAGGGAAATGTCTATTTATGTGCCCTCGTTTTCTTGGAAGTAGATCATAAATTTCTTATTGACTCGATCTGTAGGCATAAAATAACTATATTAGTACATATATTAAATTTTATTTTAACCAATGCTGCAGTGCAGCTAGAAACTAGATATTAAACAAAATGAGTAAATATGTACAAAGGAAGGCATGAAACATCATTCATTAGCCATAGGACATTTCATAAGGTAGTACAGAAAATCTCTCAACTCTCATAGAAAGACGCTTGTCATAATCAGGTGTGCAGATGTAAAAATGTTTCCAAGTTATTATTAGCGTGTCGTATTTACGATGCTTTCTACAAAGGAATGTCAATAGCGAGGATAATGGCCTCCCCTTTTTTTTTTCTACCACCTAATGGCTTTTTCTCAAGGCGGCTGGCACACCTGGCCGCTCACAACGAATTACGTCATGGTCACTTACCTTTCATACCGAAATATTGACGACAGCAGTTTTCGCTACAGTGACAGTCTCATATAAAAAAATTCACAGGTTGAGAATTTGGTTACAAATGTGTAGAAACAATATCTTATGAATATAACAGTGTCCAAAAAATTTTCGCCGGCATTGTGATACATTCACGCATTTACACACATTTCCTACCTCTTAAAGTACGATTCTTGGTTTCCAACATCCTTTTTTACAAGTCAGAGTCCCTAATTCATTACTCCTTACCTTATTACACATATACAAATTCGTCGACGCTTCTTCAATATTTCCTGATAATAAATACGTAGCATAATCAAATAACTCATATAGCATCAGCTTACTGATCATAAACATACCGCAACAGCATAATACACATAGTCATCGTAATAATAACATCATAACACCTCAGTCAATTCTCAAAATCGTCGTAGCTTCCTCCAATAATATCAAAACTTAAAAAAAATTCTCTGCTCATGTCAAAAGTGTCATCTACCTCAAACGTACTTTAAAATCATGCTCCCTTACCAAATATATCATTCAAAGCTCTCATAGTATCACAATGGTTCTGAAAAAATATGAACAGTTCACAAAGTACAAACAACATACAATTTCGTAAGTGTGAAGTTGTCCAACTGTATAATTGCGTAAACATGTGTCACTGATGTATATAAAAAAAATGTTTATCTCTTAGTTAAATGATCAGATAGCTGTGTAATTTATGTGTTAGAGAAATATGGTACCGATGTGTAAAGTTGTATAAGCAAATACCACATTAGCTAGGGTTCCTTGTGCTTGCCAAACACATGGTACACAAAGTAAGTGTGTACCCCCCTGAGGATAAATGAATAATACCCTCAGGTGTTACAGATTACAGCAATGGAATGAAATGTTTCACGTAAAACCCTTGTATCATTGCACTTCAAATATCTTAAAAAAAATAAATGTTTTAAGTGCGAAATTAATCACTCAAATACGTGTACTGTAGCGCTAAACTGTGCGTCTTGTTGTAAGATAATCTCTGTGGAAGTGTCGTAGTTATCGTCCTCCGAAAGCTAAGTTCTGCAGAAGTCAATGTACTTACCTCACGATACACAAAAATGAAATGCTTTGCGTATAGATATCTTAGTTATTACGCTTATTGGCGTGATGAAGAAAGTACTGTGCTGTAACGTATTGTTGTGCTACGGAAAAGGCTGTCTCATTGTATCTATACCAAAAAAGTTGCTACTAAAACACATTTTACTTTCCAGAATAATGCCGAAAAACTGTGCAGATATAAAACAGAAACACTGCAAAAGCAACATTGTAAAGTGTCACTCATTAGTAGCGTCGTGATAAAATCGTGTAGCTGTCACATAAACTAACCACTATGTCATCTGGTATCTCACTGAAAGTACTTTAAATCCAGAATGTATTTTCAAGTAAACCAAATTGTTGCATTAGAATCTCATTAGCAGTACCGGTAAATGTTCTAAGTATGTGAGCCTTATAGTCGTTACGTAATCGTGCAACTAACAAGCAAGAATGCACACGCACAATAACACTGTGTCGTCTGTTCACAATAACAATGCATTCGTAATTTCTGTTTAAATAAGTTCTCTTGATTCTTGACTGGATATTTAACTTCAAACATTGTTGCATGTTAACAGTTTCTTAAGTCTTACAAAGCATACTAGTAATGTAAAGTGAAAAGTTATATGGCAAAGACAAAGTTAAAAAGCAGATTATTTTTCAATAAACGGTTTTACATGTGAAATGTGGTGTAAATCTTTACTCTTCACAGTACTCAGAGTTTCAACTTGAACGTAATTATCATGCAGTATACATCGGTGAAGAATGCTAAAATTATTCTCAAGGCTAGCGTCTTATGTTTTTTTCTCGGAGTCAGCGGGCGCACGCGGCTGCCTGCTGTGCGAGTCATTGTCTGTCTCTTTGTTGGCGCGCGTCGTTACTGGGATTTGGAGACCTAACTTCTACAAATTCACGTTGTCGAGAGGGCCCCGCTCTGTTTGAATCCCGCCAGTTCTGATGCATTTCAGGTCTGTCGTTATATCGGTAGTTTACATAGTTTCTTTTCTGTCTGTCATGTGGTGGAGAATTTCTCCTGGAATCGTAACTGCGCGGTGGACTGTTGCGTCTGAAGTTATTCTGTCTCCCTTGATAATAATTATTTTGGTTCCCAAACTGTCTGTTTCTCTGATTGTCTCTGTGATAGTCACTACCGCGGAGAGGTGATCTTTCCCTGTAATTATTACTACTCTGCCAACGGTTGTCATACGGGTGGTGTCTGTTTTGGTCACGATATGTGTTGTGAGAATAGCCTTGTCGTGTCCAGTTATTATTTCTTTCATTGCGGAATTGTGACATGTGACCTGTAATTGTTGTGCTCCTGTTTCCGCGTTCCCCGATTGTCAGTGTCAATTTCCAGTTCTTGTAACAGTCCCTGAAAAGCCTCAATGTCTTCTTTGCAACGTCCTGCTAAAATAATATGTCGTAAATGTTCAGGTAATTTGATTAAGCAAATGCGGATGAGTTCTGAGGGGCTGTATGGGTTTGACAGGTACTGATTCTTGTGCAACATGTCTTCAAAATATTTCACAAGACTGGAGAATTCAGATTGTTCGAAATGCTTCATCATTATGATGCCATGTTTTACTCGGTCTTGTGTGGCTTGAGACCAATATGCTGAGAGGAAGGCATGGTAAAATTCTCCTTCACTGTGGCAATCGTGAATGACCGATCGCATTCTTACAGCTGGTTCATTCTCTAAGTAGCCACACATAAATTCTAATCTGTGTTCTAACGACCAGTTGGGAGGAAAACAATGAGAGAATTGATGGAGCCATGCTTGTGGATGAATGTCGTTGCCAGAATTCTTAAATGTTTTGAATTTACGTGTAGTAATGAACAGCTTGTAGTCAAAATCATCATATCGGCGAGTCGCATATCGGTCATTGTTAGGTCGTGTCGGCCATTCCATCTCAAAATTCGGTGCACATTGCCAATTTCTTTCATAACTTCCGAAATGCCCTGTGTTATTATTTTGCGGCTTTTCCGTATTTCTAAGTCCCTCTTCCCGTGTTGGAGCGCGAGTGTCCTCTGAAATACGTAATTCTTGTATTACCTGTGTCAGCTGATCTTGTACTTCCCGGATTTCTCTTTGGTGTTGCGTATTAATTTGATTCAGATTTTGTTTCAGTTTCCTAATTTGTTCGCTCTCTTCTGTGTCATTAAAGACTACCGGTTTTGTATCATTCAGATTATCATCTACCTTCATAGATAAATTGTTTAGCTGATCCGAAAGTTCAACTACTTTCTCTGATAATGAACTAATTTCCTCCATGTGTCTTTCTGAACCAATTTTCAGAGTATCTACTGTGTCCTTTAAGTTTTCTTGAGTTTTTGCAAGTTGCATAACCAAATCGGTAGATGCAACTGAGTCAAATTTAGCTTGCAAGGTCTCATGATTTTCATGAACAATAGTTTGCAGTTCTTTTATGGCTGCTTCGTGATTCTGTAATGCATTTTCATGCCGCGAAAAAATGGGTTGAAAATGCTCACAAATTTGTGTTTTTACGTCATTACAGACTTTTTGACATTTCGATTCAATGTTATGTAACTCACTAGTTAAATCTTCAAGTGTTTGTTCAAGTGTGGTGTCTAACTTTTGAAGATTTTGTCCCATTGCGTCTAACTGTTGCTGTGTTTGTCTCTGGTGTTGTTCCATTGTGTCTAACTTTTTAAGATTTTGTTCCACTGTGTCTAACTTTTGAAGCTTTTGCTGTGTTTGACTCTAATTTTGTTCCATTTGTTTCTGATTTTGTTCAAGCGTTGTGTCTAACTTTTGTAGCCTTTGTCCCATTTGTTGCATTAACTGTAATAACAATGCACTGGTGTCTGAAACATGTTCGTCAGTGCTTTTCGGCAGTGAATTTGCACCGGCAACATTCACATTTTGACAAGCGGAAAATGTGTCTTGACTCATTTGAGAAAACGGTGAGGACGCAAAACTTGAATCTACAGTATTTGCAAAATTGTGTCCTGTCATTTCGGATTCCTGAGGCGAGCTGTTGCCGACCGATCGATCGATAATGCTTCCCTCTTCACTAATTGTTTCACTGTCCACGCCATTGTTTGCCGCCCGCTCCATTTCCCTATGCACAATTACCAAATTATTACTTTGAACATCAGTTAATTCATTACTCGGTGGCGCTAACACACTGCTTTCATTTTCACTGTCATTTCTCAGTTTACTTTGGAGCCTAGTATTACGTTTTTCACACGCCATTATTGTCACAGTATTTCACACGACAACACCGAAAAACACAATTTGAAGAGCAAAAATAAGAGAACACATTAACATAACACTGAAAATAATATCTAGTTAATTGCAAGCGCAGCTGCGAAATACTTGGTGCAAATCTACATGCATGCCACAACTGTTTTACTGTACAACAATGAAAAACTACAACTACAAAGGAAATTCTCTCCATGATTACGCGCTAGCAATAAACAAAAGCTACACTAATTACACAAACTACAAGAAAAAATCAGAAGATTCCAGTGAGGTATCCTCGGCTAAGGGTCGACATATGAAACGTCCCCTTTTGAACAATTATACATGACTGTGCTTAACCTGACACACAATATTTTTTAGCGCAACACAATCTGACTTTCACAAAATCCCTACAAAAGAATGGCCCTGACTAACATTAAACTATACCTTTCACAAATCACTAAATCACTTACCTCACAATAATCTTCGTTTCTCCCACTACTGCAATACAGCAAGCGCCCCTACTGCCAGCTAAATAAAAGATTCAAACTATGGAAGGCACTAACTACTGATAGGGATAGTTAGCAAATGAAAGATATTAATAGAGAACAAACAATGTATTTACCTTGATATCATCATATATAAATATAGCAGTTCATGACAAATTTCAAAACTCCGCCATCTCTCTCCCCACATCCACCACTGCTGGCGGCTCACCTCCAACTGCGCAACGCTACGCGCTGTTAACAGCCAGCTGCCTAACACTACAATGGCGAGTATTACAACAATGCAAAGCAGCCACAGACTGCACACAGCACAGCCAGTGATTTTCATACAGAGGTGGCGTTACCAATAAAAAACCTAAACAGCCTACTTACACTAGTTTCGTCACAGTTCGTGGATTTCCGATCAAGTTCGTACTTAACTATGATATGCAGTTGTTAATGAACGGGTGTGAATTTTAACGAGGCAAAATTATGATAAATAGTTTTAAACATCCAGAGGCTCCTCCTAGTATTCATGTTGTCATAAATGACTTTAATTATTAAATATAAATAAACAAAATCGGTGACTTTGGCGCCAAGATGGCGGTACTTCCCGTCATGTATATTTCCCAGGCTGACGCTTGTTGCTACGGTCCAGAGCCGAGCCCCACCCCACTACGCGCGACATATGGACGCTTCGCCACCTAGCCAGCCAGCGTGGGAAATGCTCTCCATCTCATGGCCGGCTACGGACTACAGCACTTCCTAACTGTCGTGAATACATCAATAAGAGACAATAATTTATTAAAACTGGTAAAAATGTCTTCCTCGCGTAATAGGCACCTTACAACGTTCACTCTGGTGGCGTGCTTAACTGGAAGAGCGGCCACATGCTGGGCTCACAGCACAGCCATGTAGTAGCCGCAGGAGTGGTGGTGTACTTCCTGTCACATTGGAAATACCCGCAGCCTTTCTCCTTCCTGTTGCCAGCGCATGGATACCCATTGTTACTGAACACGAACTACTTCAGAAGATATTACATCTGGTGTTTCAGTAACGTGTGGAATGTTGTCACATACATAACTTGCGGATGACACATGAAATAAATGTACCAGTGCATAAAGGGAGAGAGAGAGAGAGAGAGAGAGAGCTATGCAGATGACACGAGAATACTTAAACAATTACACATTTTATTGCGAGGGATACCACCACCATCACACTTGAACACAGGCTCTAAAAAGGTCGGAACACATTTTTGAAACCATCCCAGAGACTCTTCGCATGCTTTTGTGAGAAATATCTCTGTCTTGATCATGGGCTGCTTCAGGAGTTATTAAATGCAACTGAATATATCTCTAAATACACTCTCAAAAAAGATCGCTGCATAGTAGTTTGCGTCAGTTTTGCTACGTGTACCGCTACAGTCGAACGTGTACTCTAAAAAGATAACTGCACACCTGTGGAACTTCCCTGAGACACTTCACACGCTTTTGTAGGAAATAGACACCGAAACCGATGTCAACTGCAATATCTGATTTTACAGGCCAAAACGACAGTATTTGGAAGTCGACATAAATATCGCTGTAACTCTAAATAGGGTGCTCATCACTCTTTGAGTTTTAGCTGCTTGTTTGAAGGCACTACCACAGCGACAAAAATTTCTGAGTCCTACAGCTTCAGTGGTGTTCATCACTTTTCTGAAATGGTGAGTGGGCTTAGTTTATGTTTGCTGCTGCTGCTGGAATCAGGGATCGTTATTTTCCTGTCTGAACCAGAGGAGGATGGTCTGCTTGGAAATGTCTCTGAACACTCGAACAAAGAAGACATCATGTGACTCTCGTACAACACAGACATACTTGCCTGATACGCGATCAGAGCGCCTACAACGTACTGTCGTAAGTCTCCAAACTGGTGTACAAAGGCTGGGCTAGTTCCCCTTGCTACAAAGGTGTTGCTGTTTCCGGCCCCGACCTGTTTACTAGCATGCTGCCATGCTTTCTACAGCCATCTCCAGATTCTGGGATTACAAGAACGTATGTACATTTCACATAGTTTGCTAGAATATCATACATACCATTTACGCGATATACCAAACGACATCTTGGTCAGCTTTGATGTTGTTTCGTTATTTACGAAAGTGCCACTCAGTGACGCTCTGGAGCACATCGGTTCCATTTTCCCGCAGGACATCAGAAAGCTCTTCCATGCATCTCTCACCACGAGCTATTTCACGTGGAATGGCGATTTCTACGAACAGCTGGAAGGCGTCGCCATGGGTAGTCCTCTCAGTCCAGTGGTGGCCAACTTTTTCATGGAACAATTTGAAGCACGGGCACTGGACTCGGCGACTTGCAAACCTAAGGTGTGGTACAGGTACGTCGATGATACTTTCGTGGTGTGGAGCCATGGTGAAGAACAGCTCGGTGACTTCCTAAGACACTTGAACAGCCTCCATGCCAACATAACATTTACCACGGAAGTAGAAAAGGACAAGAAACTGCCATTTCTAGATGTGCTGGTCACAAGGGACGGCGAAAACCTGGGACACAGCGTGTATCGAAAACCGACACACACGGACCGATACCTGCACAAACTGTCAAACCACCACCCGAGCCAGAACAGAGGCATGATTAGTACGCTCGTAACGAGAGCAGGACGAATATGTGAGCCGCAACACCTCAAACGAGAAGTGCAACACCTGGAAACTGTCCTGAGGAGCAATGGGTACTCCACAAATTATATTAGAAGTGTAACAGAGCCAACACTCGGCGAAGTAAGGAACCAGAAAAAGAAATGTCGGGTACGGCCTTTCTGCCATACATTCCCAGAGTGACGGACAGAATCGGCCGTATATTGCGCAAACATGGCGTAAAGACGATTTTCAAACCGACAAGGAAGATCAAAGAGTGTCTTAGATCGGCGAAGGAGAAAAGAGACCCACTTGCAATGTCAGGAATATACCGTATACCATGCACATGCGGAAAAGTTTATGTCGGAATGACTGGACGATCCATCAACACCAGGATCAAAGAGCATAAGCGACATTGCAGGTTGGGGCAGGTGGAGAAATCGGCCGTGGCAGAGCACGCACTGAATGAGACCGACCACGTAATAAAATTCGCCGACACGGAAGTTCTGGCTGTAGAGAAGCACTATCACACGCGCTTGTTCAGAGAAGCTGTAGAAATACAAAAACACGCGAACAGTTTGAACAAGAAAGAGGAAAGCCTTAAGGTAAACGGATCCTGGCTTCCCGTACTGCAGTGAACGACCGTCGCAGGTAGCAAGAGGAGAACCGCACCGGAAATGACCGCGGAGAAGCCCTCGGACATTGGCGCGCCATGTACATATAGTCTGCGCCCGCGAGCTCGGCTCCAGTTCACCACCGGCAATGAGATTTTTCGCCGTACTGCGCATGACGTCAGCGTCGAGAAACTCCGCTCAGTTCGCGCGCTTTCTTATGTGTTGAAGCAAGTAAGTTTTGTGTTGTTGCTGTTTGTTATCGTGTTGAATCATGTTTATTCTTTCTGCGACACTTTAACAATGCCGTGGCTATGTGTGAAAACTATAATCAGAAGACTAAAGGGAGTAGTATTTCCTATCATAAGTTTCCGAAAGATCCTGAAACATGTGCTCGGTGGGTTCAGCTCTGTAGAAGAAGTGATAGTATTAACATTAAAAATGCTACTATCTGTAGCGTACATTTTAAAGAAGACGATTATTTACGGGATCTCCAAGCTGAATTAATGAAACTTCCGCCAAAGAAGGTCTTAAAGCCGACTGCAGTTCCTTCCTTGCACCTCATTAAAGCCACATCTGCAGCTGCTGCTGCTGCTTCGTCTTCTGTCCAAGAAAGAAATGACAGAAGGAAAGATCGTGAAACACGTAAACGTGCACTTAACAGGCTAGCTTCACTGTCACTGAAGAAAAAAAAAGTGGATCAAAGCACAGAAACTGAAAAAGGTCGCATCGAGGATGAAATGAAGAGGCTTCATAAGGAATTATCGCTACAGACAGAAGAAAATAAGCGTTTGATAGCTGAAAACAACACGCTGAGAACGAGAAACAAATTACTGGCTCATGCATTAAGTAGACAGAGAAATCTATGCCAAAGCCTTCAGTATCGACGAAGTACTAAAGTGACAACTAAAGTACACCAAGTTTTAAAAAAAGTGTTTACGAACGCACAACTTGAATGTCTTCTTAAATCAAAGACGAGCACCCATTGGACCCAGGAAGACATAAGCAAAGCCTTGCTTCTGCGCTCTCTGTCCAGAAAAACTTATATTTATTTAAGAAATATAATGGGAATACCATTACCTGGATTTTCTACGTTAAAACGATGGATATCCAATTCTTTTCGTTGTGTTCCCGGAATTTTGACTGATGTATTGTACTTAATGAATAAGCAAGCAACAAACTTAAGTCAAGCAGAGAAGCTGTGTGTGTTAAGCTTTGACGAAATGAATGTGGACAGTCGCATATGCTACGACCAAGAAACTGACACCATATACGGACCACATAGCCAGGTACAGGTAGTTATGGCACGTGGTTTGTGTGGAACCTGGAAGCAGCCCGTATATTATAACTTTGATACTACGATGAATCGGGATTTACTGATCAGTATCGTCACAGAGACGCAGAAAGTGGGATTTGTCGTAGTTGGTATAGTGTCTGATTTGGGGGGTAAAAATGGGAAAGTGAGGAAGGAATTCCATATCGACTACACAACCACGTGCTTCACCAACCCAGATGATGAAACGAAACGTGTTTGGGTATTTGCTGATGTACCACATATGGTGAAGCTTCTCAGAAACCACTTTTTAGATGATGGTTTCTCATTAAGTGACGGAAGAACGATAACAAAGGGCGTAATCGAGCAGCTATTGTCGAAAGATAATGGAGAACTGAAACTGTGCCCTAAGCTTACTGCTCATCATCTGACTGTTTGTGGAAGAGATCGACAGCGCGTTCATCTTGCTTGCCAACTCTTTTCTAACACTGTATCAGAAGCAATTTCTTTTGTAATGCCTGAAGAAAAAGACACGGCAGAATTCTTCAAATTGGTGAACGACACTTTTGATGTTATGAATTCGAGGGTAACTGTCGGCAAACGACCAATTTCAAGTGCTTTTGGATTGTGTAAGGAGACGCAGGAGGAAGTTCTTCGCAGATTCTACTCAGTCTGTGAAAAAATGAGAGTGGGAAATCATAAAACTTTACTTCCTTTCCAAAAGGGATTACTCACCTCGATTCGGTCACTGTTGGGTTGTTTTTCGGATTTAAAACATGGCTACAGTTTGGAGTACGTATTGACCTAAGGGTTCAACCGAGACTGCCTTGAAAACTTATTTTCCCAGATAAGAGCAATTGGCAGAGCCTATGATCATCCATTACCAGTGGAATTTAAAAGCCGTTTGCGTATTTTAGTTATGAACAAAAGTATTGCTGACATTCAGTTACGCAGTTCTTGTCCAGTCTCAGCGGAAACTGATACAAATTATTTGACTTCCAACCTGTTTACAGGACTTGTGCCGGGCATTGAGGAAGCGTTGTCAATGATAGAAGGTGATCAACAAATGAGGGACATTACACTACATGACTTAATTGTTCCACCTTTGATAGAAGATTCAGAGTGTTCTCTAGAAGGTCTCCGATACATCGCTGGATATATTGCCTCCAGGTGCGTCTCCATTGACAAATCACTTGGTCATCCTAGTGGTAAGACACTCGAAGTGTCGTCGAAAGTTCTGGGTGGATTGAGAAACTGTCTCGTGGTGGCTTAATCATCCCTTCAGATGAGTGGTTTGATGTTGTTAAGCAGTTAGAGGTGCTTTTTTTAAATTTTCATTGCAGCAGTCTGCGTAAAGACGGCAATGTGATCAGAAACCTGACGAGACTTTTAATTGGGAAGTTTCCAACTATTCCTCAAGAGGTCATCACAGTGTACGCTAAAACCAGAACCTTCATCCGGATAAGGCACTTCAACACATCGGCAAAGGCACAGAGGGCCAAACAGCAGCAGCAGAAAGCAGCACACAGGTGGAGAGCTTCTGCAGTCCCCTCCAGATCTGATTAAGGTATTTAAATTCTTCTTAAATTTTTTGAATGTGTGTTCATTAAACCAGGCTTCTGTATCATTATGTGTAGTAATGTCTCAACTAACTAGACGTACGGTTGCTGCTTAATACCTGCATGAAAAAGATGGTACACACTATTGCCGACTGTGATGCACAAAATGTGTTTAGTAAACTGAAAGCTCTTGTTGTAATGGTTGCGTCTCCAGTACTATTAAAAATTGTAAAATATATAAAACGGGACTGAAGCATACCAGATTGTTGTTATCTAACAAAAAATATTGAGTAATAAAATATAAATTGAGGGGGAGCCACAAATCTGTAGTTTTACTTTTGTCATTACCAGAGAGACAATATAAGAGTTTCACAGTCGTAGCAGGTATTAACATTCAGTCCCTGTATTGGTAAGCTTCGATCGAATCCATAATTCATTATATTGCCCTTCACTTTTCGTAAATTAATGTTAGTTTAAGCGCATAGTGCCGTATGCCAACGTCTCGCGCTGCTGACGCTTCTCGACAGTGACGTCACACGGAAGCGCCCGATCGCTGCCGAACACATTGGCCCAACCTTCTATGTAGCAACCTTGGGTGAAGCTTTGACAATGCCAGCCACTCGTGCTGGCGAAACGTCAGAAAAATCATTAGATGAACGTCGGCCGAAGAACCCGAGACAGAAGCCAATAGGCAGTTTGTCAACAAGTGGCCACGAAAACCTTAACAATTTTGTACATAGCAGTATACTACCAGTCGCTTGCACACTATAATTACGAAGACAAAGACTGGAAATTATATCTCTGGAAACTCGAAATAGCGACCAGCTATTAAAAACACGATCGCAAAGACTATATTACTGTGTCAAGCGGTCTTGGTTCTACCGGCGCACGCAAATATCGCTAACGATAGCTGTGTTAAAAACTATACAAGCTTTATAAATCGAGACATGGTATTGGTGCGGAATGTAGTGGTTTTCCACACAAATTCCGCGACATTGAATATAGGCAATGGTTGGTTGGTTGGTTTGGGGAAGGAGACCAGACAGCGAGGTCATCGGTCTCATTGGATTAGGGAAGGATGGGGAAGGAAGTCGGCCGTGCCCTTTGAAAGGAACCATCCCGGCATTTGCCTGGAGCGATTTAGGTAAATCACGGAAAACCTAAATCAGGATGGCCAGAATCAGGATGGCCAGACGCGGGATTGAACCGTCGTCCTCCCGAATGCGAGTCCAGTGTCTAACCACTGCGCCACCTCGCTCGGTGAATATAGGCAATGATCGTCGGGGAGTGTATTAACAGACCGAATGTGCCAGTACACGTCGCCAGTGGTGCAAGCTCGTAATAGAATCACCGAATTCAGAAAGTGATTCAGCTAAGGAACGTGGTATGAAACCAGGTAGTTGCAACTCCCTCAAGCCGCTGCTAGATATTTCTCCAGTATTTGTAACACATGTCATCTCGATGTCCTGTCAAAGGTTCTGGGATACACCCACTAGGCTATAGGCGAGGGAGATTGATGGTTGATTGAGAATGATCGCATACAGTAGATGGTGTGCTTAAAAAATGCAACGCCAGATGGAGATCGTAAGAAATGTACAAAATACACTGGCTTTTCAGAACTGTAGTGTTACGCTTTCTGATACAAATTCTGTTTACAATTTAGAATCAAGTCTTTTCATTCAACCTTCTGTAACCCATGGAGAAGAGGGTGAGCTGAGTTAATACGGCAGGATTGTCTTTTTTGATAATAAACTTTGTTCCCCCCTTTTTCTTCAGTCTTCCAACTGGTTCGACACGTCAGGCCACGAGATGTCTACAGAGATGTCTTTTAATTATTACAGCCAATGTTAATCATTTTCGTAGCAATCTCATATATCGAAACTAATTACCTTTTTCCAACCTGTTTGTTACAGCAAAATCCCAATGTGGTTTTTAGACAGACCCCATGCATCAGGTAACTGTTACTCAGTCTCTGCAGCTTTTCTCCATGTGATCATGCCAATTTGATTCGGAACTGAGCAGAAGTTGGAGTTGGCTTTATTTAAGACCTTCTGTAACCCATGGAGAAGAGGGTGAGCTGAGTTAATACGGCAGGACTGTATTTTTTGATAATAAACTTTGTGCCCCCCCCCCTCCCCACCGTTTTCTTCAGTCATCAGTCTTCCAACTGGTTCGACACGTCAGGCCACGAATTCCTCTGCTGTGCCAATCTTTACTTCTCAGAAAAGCACATGCAATCTATGTCCACAGTTATTTGCTGGATGTGTTCCTATCTCAGTCTTCCTGTGCAGTTCTCTCTAATACCGTGGAAGCTGTTGTCTTCAGAGATGTCCTGTCTCCAGTCCCTTCTTATTGTCAGTGTTTTCCATATGCTTTTCCTTTCCAATTCTGTGGAGAACCTCCTCATTTCGTATCTTATCAGCCACCTAGTTTTCAACAATCTTGATTAGCATCACATCTCAAATGATTTAGTTCTTGTCTGTACCGGTTTTCCCGCAGTCCACGTTTCGTTGCCACACAGTGCTGTGATCCAGACGTACATTCTGAGAAATTTCTGCCTCAAATTAAGGCCTATGTTTTATACTAGTAGGCTTATCTTGGCCAGGAATGCCCATTTTGCCAGTGCTAATCTGCTTGTAATGTCCTCCTTGCCCCGTCCGTCATGGGTATTTTACTGCCTAGGTAGCAGAACTCCTTAATTTCATCTACTTCATGATCACCAATCTTGATCTTTAGTTTCTCAATTTTCTCATATCTGCTACATCTCATTACTTTCGTCTTTCTTCGATTTACTCTCAGTTCTGTTTTGTACCCAATAGACTGTTCTTTCCATTCAGCAGATCCTGTAATTCTTCTTCACTTTCACTGAGGATAGCAATGTATCAGCGAATTTTATATTGGTATCCTTTCATCTAGAATTTTAATTCCACTCTTGAACCTTTCTTTTATTTCCATCATTGTCGCTTCGATGTACAGATTGAACAGTAGGGGTGACAGACTACATCGCTGCCGTACACCTTTTTTAAACCAAGCACTTCGTACTTGGTCTTCCACTCCTGTTATTCCCTCTTGGTTCTTGTACATACTGTATATTACCCGTCTTTTCCTATAGCTTACCCCTTTTTTCTCAGAATTTCGAACATCTTGCACCATTTTACTATGTCAAACGCTTTTTCTTGGTCGACAGGTCCTATGAGTCTGTCTCGATTTTTCTTCAGTCTGTAAGGTGCAATATTATTTGGTATACTTAATCTAGTATTGAAGACGACTGTGTAAGTTGAAATGAAATGTTTAATGTCGCAATATTAGCACAAAAATACACGCTTTTACGCAGTTTTCAATGTGACAACAAAAAAACGATTGTCAGGATAAAACATCAAAAAGTGAAATAATCCTGAACACAGCAACATTAAATATTAACTATCAGAAGGTTAAATTTTCCTAAACATGACAACATTAAAGTTTAACTAGAAGTTTCTTTACAAAATTGTTCCTACACTTACGTTATGATGTTGGTCAGTACTACAATAATCGTCCAATTACGGTTCAAACTTCGATACTATTTTTAGGATGACAATCAAGTCTACAGTGGGTGGTTAGTTATGTGACAAATTGAGCAAAAGATTATGCTAGGTTGCTCAAGTTTACAGTGGACGCAAGCTGGTGAACCAACAAGTTTATGCCTCTGCATGTGGTATATACCTGAAGCTGCGATGAGTTGTCATCTGCTAGGCCGTTCTCTTCCGCTGAAATTCCTATAAAACTAATTACACCTTTGCTGAATTTTCCTGCAGAAACTTTCCCTATGTTTCTCGTTATGTGAGAGAACATGTTCTCATCCCTAGTCTTAGAATGTGGCGATATACACGCGCATGGTTGGAGCAGCGTGCATATTATGATGCCCTCTCAGTTCTCACAATAACAATTAACTAACTGGCTGGTTCGTTTCTCCACAGTTGGAGCTAAACAATGCTAAAGCTAATTTCTAGCTGGATATCAGCCTCTGTGAACGCAGTGTTCACACAAATTACTCCTTTGGGCAGTACAGAGCGTTATGCACTTCGCTCTGCTCTTGGTGCCAGTTCAGAGAAGAGTTCTCGAAAATTTCCGTCTTGGCTTACTCATAGCCGAACTGTCTCCCCACCTGGGTTCTTTCGTTCTTCACGTCCTGGCTTTCTTCAACCAATAGGAGCGTTCCTCTTATTTTCTGGAAACTCTCTCTACCAATCGCAAGGTTCCTACCATTAAATTGCGTCAAACTTTGGCTCTTTTCTCCTCCTTAGCGCGTTTCCGCCAATCGGACGTTTTGTGCCCATTGCAGACGCCTAAATGCGTACATTGACTCTCTCACGTGTGTACCACTTGCTGGACACGTGATCGAAAATACGTCGCTGGTCTTGTTTCGTATCCATTGGGAATTCCGAAATGCAGTTTTCTAAAAGCTTTCTTTCCTGTCTTCCCTCAGATGGGCCGATATACTCGCTCTCGCCATCGAGTCACCTGGTCGGTCGTTGATTTTCTGCCTGGGACACGCCTTTAAGTGGTTTCTGTGGAAACTCCCTGTAGCGCAGCCTTGCCTCTGCATCGTCCCTCTGAATTCCAAACTAAAACGCCTCTCGCTGCTTGTTTCACCTTCCGCTCAAACATGAATTGTAGGAACGGTGTATTAATTGCCGTCGATTGAATGTCATCCCTTTTTGGATTACATACTGCTAGGCAAATTTGCTCATTACCGCCGAATTAAGTTAGGTGCCATATTCACCTTCCCATTGCGATGTATAAAGCTCTCATGTAAGGTGCAAATCTGACCTCATTTATTCTGCCACCTTACAAGTCTTGCTTCCTTTATCAACTGCAACGTCAGAACTGCCTCTCTGGTGCCTTTACTTTCCTAAAACCAAACTAATTGTCATTTAACAGTTTCTCAATTTTCTTTTCCATTCTTATGTATGTTGCTCAATTTTCTTTTCCAGTCGTACGTATGTTATTGCTGTCTAGCAACATGGATGCATGATCTGTTAAGCTGACTGAGCGGCAGTTCTCACAATTGTTGGATATTGCTATCTGCGGAATTATGTGGATGGCGCTTTTTCGAAAGTGTAATAGTATATCGACAGTCTCATACATACGACATATCAACGTTTTCTTGTTACTTGCCTCAATGATTTTAGAAATTCTGATGGAATATTATGCGTAATTTCTGCCTTATTTGAATTCAAGTCACCCAAAGCTTCTTTAAATTCTGTTTCTAATACTGGATCCCCTGTCTCTTCTGTGTCGATTCTTCTCTCTTCTTCTATCGCATCATCAGACATGATGTCTCCCTCATAGAGGCCTTCAGTGTACACTTTCCACCTCTCCACTGTCTCCTCTCCATTTAACAGTGGAATTCCCTTTGCACTTTTAATGTTGCCGCCCTTGCTTTTAATTTCACCGAAGGTTATTTTATCTTTTCTATATGCTGCGTCTGCCCTTCTGCCGATCATTGTTTTTCGGTTTCTTCACATTTTTCACGTAGTCATTTCGCATCAGCTTCCCTGCACGTCCTATTTATTTCATTCCTAAGTGTCTTGCGTTTCCATATTCTGAATTTCTCTGAACATTTTTGTTCTTCATTCTTTCGTCGCTCAACTAAAGTATTTCTTCTGTTACCCATGGTTTCTTCGTACCTACCTTCCTAAAACATACGGTTTTCTTTCCAGTTTCTATGACTGCTCTTTTTAGAGATTCCACTCTTTTTCATCTGAGTTGTCTACTCTGGTTCTCCTTATTGCAGTATCCATATACTTAGCGAACTTTGAATGCGTCTCATCGTTCCTCAGTACTTCTGTATTCTAACTCCTTCAATGGTGATTCTTTTGGATGATTCTCTTAAACTTCAGCCTACTCTTCACCACTGCTAACTTGTGATCTGTGTATATATCTGCTCCATGGTATGCCTTACAATTCAATATCTGATTTCGGAATCTCTGCCTGACCATGACATAATTTAACCGGAATATTCCTATATCTCTCAGGCTATTCCAAGAACTCGTATACCTCCTCCCCTTATGATTCATGAACAGAGTATTCGCTATTACTAACTTAAATTTATTGCAGAACTCAATCATTCTTTCTCCTCTCTCATTCCTGCTACCAAGCCCACATCCAGTACTCCTTTCTTCTATTCCTTCCCTTAAAACCGCATTCCAATCCCCCATTACTATTAGATTTTCACCACCCTTTACATACTGAATTACCCATTCAATATCCTCATATACTTTCTCTATCTCTTCATCTTCTGCTTGCGGTTTCAGCATCTATACCTGAATTATTATCATTGCTGTCGGTTTGCTGTCAATTTTGATGACAACAGTCCTATCACTGAACTGTTCGCAATAACTCGCTCTCTGTCCTATCTTGCTACTCATAAAGAATTTTAGTCACATTACACCGTTCTCTGTTGCTATTGATATTACCCTTTAATCGTCTTACCAGAAATTCTTATCTTATTTGCATTTCACTTCACTGACCCTCACTATAGATTGAGTCTCAGGACTTCCCTTTTCAGATGTTCTAGCTTCCCTAGCATGCTCAGACTGTGGACATTCCACGCCCCAACTCGCAGAACGTTACCCTTTCGTTGATTATTCAATCTTTTTCTCGTGGTCAACTCCCCCTTGGCAGTCACCTCTCACAAATCTTAATGGGGGACTGGGAACTAGTGTGAAATCTTTTTCCAATGGAGAGATCATCATGGCACTTCTTCAGTTACAGACCACATGTCTTGTAGATAAACATTATCTGTCTTTAATGCTTTCTGTATTCTCATTCGGCTTATCATTGCTAATTCTTCCGCCTTTTAGGGGCAGTTTCACACCTCAAGGGCAAGACATTGCCCTGAAGTCTGTAAGAGGTGTATTGCTCTGCGATATGCAAGGTATAAGAAAATCTCTGACCAGAGAGCAGTGTTGACGGCAGTAGGAACTGTGTAGCTGTAGCAGTAAGTTGTTGCTAGTCTGGAGTCTGCTCTGGTCTGGTATGGTGTATCGTGTTGGCTGGCCCGGTCGCGGTGCAGCGATGTCGGAGCCTGAGTATTATTGTATAAGGTAAAAAGCAGCCTCGCCCATATGTAGTAATGTTATCTCAAGTCGCATGTAAATGTTTTTAAAACTCTCGTAATACTAATCTTCCTCAGAAAAAGTAACTTTTAACAACCATTCATTTCAATTTAAAGAATTTACTAATTCCTCCCATCCATGATCATCCCGATTATTGCAATAGAAAAATGAGTTGCTTCCTTTCATAAATGACAGATAGGTCGGCCAGCGTTGCACAGAGCTGTGCTGGAAAAATTTATTGTAAGAGCAGATATATCCGGCGACTTCATTAAGGTAAGAATTTTTCCTTTTTTTATTCAGAATGATCTTACAGGGCCATGACGCTGCACTGCTGTCGTCCAAAATTTACCAGGTTAAATTCACAGTGAATTATTGAAAAGTCATAAGTAAGCGACAATTTAATTGAGAAGTTAGTTACATTGTATTATTATCAGGTTACTGAATTTATTTTTTTATTGGGACGTTACACTGAATGTGAACGACATAATTATAATTTTTACTGTTGAGAGGTTTAGGAATTTTCTGTTTTGAGCTTACACTAAACGTGAATATTATTTATGTTAATATTTTCTGTTTTGAGGTTACGCTAAATGTGAATGAATTTTGAGCTTAGATTAAATCAGAATGAATTTTGTGGGCAGGTTACACTGAATGACGATATTTATTTAATATTAATAATTTTTTGAAATATTGTGGGGAGGTTACAAGTCTTCCGTCACAATTGCTGATGAATTTTATTCAGAATTTAAGCAGTGACGAGGTTCGAACTCGGGAAACATGGCCTTTGATTATGAGTCGAATATGTTACCCCTGGGCTCTTTGTGATAGTCTTTTTGAATAAACCTGGCACACTGGTCACTTTCTGAAAAAAACCTTACTGATCTTATTCGACAATCTCGTACACTCCTACATGCTCATTTCCTGCAGTGCCTTACCTCCATCCAGTCCTGGACAGTCTTGTTTTACAAGTAGAATCCGAATCACCATTAGATCCATTATATAAATGTTTTGTTCCTCTGCAGATGGTTTCTGCACTACAGTCTCTACAGGAGAGAGCTGACTGTACGTTGTTTAGCCCATAGGTTCATCTAGTCGTCGTGGACAGTGTGGTGAGCTGGGCCTGACTATGCCACAAGCCGTTTTCTGTATTTTGTTTGGCGATTAGGTGCACCCATGTGCATGAAGACGTGCATGGGTCACAACTCAACTTCACTTCAGCTGCAGGTAGCCCTTTCACCATCCTGACACGTTTTTTAGAATCCATCATATGTTATCACACTTAGGGTGCCGATTCTGCCTGACCCACTGCCCCAACTGCTACGGCTGATATCAACGACAACTGGAACTGTCGCCATGATTCAACTCTGGACATAGTGTTGCAGCCAAATACACAAGGGTCGTGTGCATTGTACCTACCATTGACGTATCATTATCACTGGCGACACTGCGCCACATGCTGCCGCCGTGTGTTCTCTAAGTCGAAACTTAGTCTTGTTAGCCATGTGTGCACTCTGTCGTCACTTCCCTGCGGGCAATCCTTGGTCATTGTTGTGGATAGACTAACTTTTATCTGACGAGGGGACGCCACGACGTTGGGATCAGAGACTTACTTCAAATTTCGTACACCTTAAGTAGGTCATTAAAACAGCACAATGTGCAATTCCGAGAGAATAGCAAAAGAAGTTTCACGCATCTATTATGTAACTTATATGTCTGTGTGTAGGTACTGCACATTAGAGTTCATGATGGTTAAGTGATTAGCGTTCGACCTTTGTAAGACGAACTTAAATGAGACGACGGTTCTACTCACTCTCCAACGTAATTATTAATCTATTTTTTCATTACTGGTCATATTATTTAATTTATATATTTGAGAGAAAATGCAGGGTGTATCAAAAAGAATCAGCCGATTTAAAAAAAGTCAAAACTATTATATTATTTGAGATATGAGAGTGAACGACATACTGTTGGAAAGAGCAAACTTTCGAGTTTTACATGGTTCCCGCTAGGTAGCAGTAGCATGCACCCACTTCAGTTCTAGTAGAAATGGTGTCGGGAGAAAAGATAACGTTGTGTGTTCTACGTTTTGCGCAATGCGGGTCTGTAATAACTGTTCAGCGTGACTTTCCTACCGGATGTGGTGTGGGTCCTCCTACAACATGGAGCATTACACGATGGTATGAACAATTCCGAGAAACAGGTTGTTTGTGTAAAGGCAAATCGCTGGGCCGTTCCCGAGTGTCTGACACAGATGTCGAACGCATCCGCCATAGTTTCACAAGGAGTCCGCAGAAATCCGTTCGCCATGCAGCTCGACAGCTCAAAATGCCCACGATGCCCGTCTGCGGTGCGATGTTTACACATGAAACCATACAAAATACAGCTTCTCTTCGCGAATGTGACAAACAACAAAGTGTGGAGTTCTGTAATTTCGTTCTTGGCCAAGATGGAGGATAACAGTTGTCTTCCACACTTAGCATTTAGTGACGAGGCAACATTTCATTTAAATGGAAATGTGAACAATTATAATGTGAGAATATGGGGTACGGAATAACGACATGAAGTTGTACAACATGAGAAAGACTCTCCAAAGTTTAATGTGTTTTGTGCAGCTTCACGGGAAAAGGTGCATTTTTACTTTCCGAGAACACTGTTACAGGAAGCACACATCTCAATATGCTTGATAACTTTCTTTTCCCACAGTTGGAGAGTGATTTGAACAACTTCATTTACCAACAGGATGGGGCACCACCGCACTGGCATATGGAAATGCGGGAATTTTTAAATCAAATGATTACAGAAAACTGGATCGGTTCCACTGGACCTTACACTACTGCCCTCCGAGGTCACCGGACCTGACTGTATGTGATTATTTCTTATGGGGGTTTATAAAAGACTCTATGTGCCTCCGTTACCAGTAACAATGAATGAATTGAGATATTGCATAACAGCAGCTGTGGAAGCTGTAACTCAAGACACGCTCGCTGCGGTGTGGGAAAAATTTGAATACCTCATTGACATATGCCGTGCATCTCATGGGGGCATATTGGACACCTATGAAAAGGGATAAAAACATTTTGAGTTTCCCCAAAATTCGTTGTATATGTTTATTAGATTCAGAAATATAGATTTGCCAAATCTGACGAGTAATAGTATATCACTCTTGTGGTCTGGCATAATGTGCCTTACCATATGATAGTGAATATCGTCATTCGTATCGTTATTTATCGAGGTTTGACTTGGGCTCTCCAAGCCCGTCCCTCGTCCTTCAAATTACAAATTACAAATAGTAAGTAGTCAAATAGCCTATAAAATTCACTACAGTTTCATGAAAATGCAAGTGTGTGTCATATAAATGAAATAATGTGATCATTGATGAAAAAAATATAGATTAAAAAGGATCCGAAGTGTCGCCTTGTGCACGACGCACTTGCAACACGAGAACACTAACCGATTTTTTTTTTTTTTTTTGTATATCATTTTGCTTTTTCATTTCACTTAAACACTTCAGTCACATTTTTCACAGACACTGAAAAGAACATAGTTTACACACAATACTTCACAAGTAAGATTAATGACTGTCTGTTGATACTTCTGTCATAACGACATGTCCTCAAAATGAATGTCATAATAATCAATAAGACGGCACAGCGTAATGTAAATTTGTTGTTGGAAAGGTACACTATTTACACCAGAACACTCTAATGCTATCATCCTGGTCCAAAATCCACAGACATTGCTTCATATTCGATCCAGCGACTCCAACATCACAATACTGTTACCACGAATAACCACCATGCCAATATTGTTCTTCGTTCCATTCTTACATTCTTCAATAGTCTCGTCAACGATCAAATTCATGAACAGGTCAAATCCACGTAGAATACCCGTAACAAGACGTCCGCCATTTAGTTTTAATGACAACTTCTTGTCCATGAACTTCTTCAGTTCTGGGGGATGTGCTTTACTCATACTGTAAGAAAATTTTCTTTAATGGAATGTTACTTAACCACTCAAACTGTACACACTCGACGCTTATACTTCCCACGCCTGAGAATCTATGTAGCGTAGCGTAAACCAAACAAAAATGGATAGACCACAGTGACGTCTGCCACTAAGTTACACGTTACACGTAAAAAACTTCTCATCCGATTTTCCCGTAATTGCCAGAGTAGTGCACCTTACTACTTGCTCATTATGTTGTTTTAATGGCGCACTAAAGGTGTGACCGAGCCAGGTGGCGCAGTGGTTAGCACACTGGACTCGCATTCGGGAGGACGACGGTTCAATCCCGTCTCCAGCCATCCTGATTTAGGTTTTCCGTGATTTCCCTAAATCGTTTCAGGCAAATGCCGGGATGGTTCCTTTGAAAGGGCACGGCCGATTTCCTTCCCAATCCTTCCCTAACCCGAGCTTGCGCTCCGTCTCTAATGACCTCGTTGTCGACGGGACGTTAAACACTAACCACCACCACCACCACCACCACCACCATGCCAATATTGTTCTTCGTTCCATTCTTACATTCTTCAATAGTCTCGTCAACGATCAAATTCATGAACAGGTCAAATCCACGTAGAATACCCGTAACAAGACGTCCGCCATTTAGTTTTAATGACAACTTCTTGTCCATGAACTTCTTCAGTTCTGGGGGATGTGCTTTACTCATACTGTAAGAAAATTTTCTTTAATGGAATGTTACTTAACCACTCAAACTGTACACACTCGACGCTTATACTTCCCACGCCTGAGAATCTATGTAGCGTAGCGTAAACCAAACAAAAATGGATAGACCACAGTGACGTCTGCCACTAAGTTACACGTTACACGTAAAAAACTTCTCATCCGATTTTCCCGTAATTGCCAGAGTAGTGCACCTTACTACTTGCTCATTATGTTGTTTTAATGGCGCACTAAAGGTGTGACCGAGCCAGGTGGCGCAGTGGTTAGCACACTGGACTCGCATTCGGGAGGACGACGGTTCAATCCCGTCTCCAGCCATCCTGATTTAGGTTTTCCGTGATTTCCCTAAATCGTTTCAGGCAAATGCCGGGATGGTTCCTTTGAAAGGGCACGGCCGATTTCCTTCCCAATCCTTCCCTAACCCGAGCTTGCGCTTCGCCTCTAATGACCGCGTTGTCGATGGGACGTTAAACACTAACCACCACCACCACTAAAGGTGTACAAAGTTTAGAGTAAATCCGTGATCCCACCGTCGTGGCCTCCTCTTGTGAGCTCTGTTAAAGTTTTGTAGTCTCTAAGTAACGTTTCTTCCCCCATGAACCATGGATCTTGCCGTTGGTGGGGAGGCTTGCGTGCCTCAGCGATACAGATGGCCGTACCGTAGGTGCAACCACAACGGAGGGGTATCTGTTGAGAGGCCAGACAAACATGTGGTTCCTGAAGAGGGGCAGCAGCCTTTTCAGTAGTTGCAGGGGCAACAGTCTGGATGATTGACTGATCTGGCCTTGTAACATTAACCAAAACGGCCTTCCTGTGCTGGTACTGCGAACGGCTGAAAGCAAGGGGAAACTACAGCCGTAATTTTTCCCGAGGACATGCGGCTTTACTGTATGATTAAATGATGATGGCGTCCTCTTGGGTAAAATATTCCGGAGGTAAAATAGTCCCCCATTCGGATCTCCGGGCGGGGACTACTCAAGAGGACGTCGTTATCAGGAGAAAGAAAACTGGCATTCTACGGATCGGAGCGTGGAATGTCAGATCCCTTAATCGGGCAGGTAGGTTAGAAAATTGAAAAAGGGAAATGGATAGGTTAAAGTTAGATATAGTGGGAGTTAGTGAAGTTCGGTGGCAGGAGGAACAAGACTTCTGGTCTGGTGATTACAGGTTTATAAATACAAAATCAAATAGGGGTAATGCAGGAGTAGGTTTAATAATGAATAAAAAAATAGGAGTGCTGGTTAGCTACTACAAACAGCATAGTGAACGCATTATTGTGGCCAAGATAGACACAAAGCCCATGCCTACTACAGTAGTACAAGTTTATATGCCAACTAGCTCTGCAGACGATGAAGAAATTGATGAAATGTATGACGAGATAAAAGAAATTATTCAGGTAGTGAAGGGAGACGAAAATTTAATAGTCATGGGTGACTGGAATTCGTCAGTAGGAAAAGGGAGAGAAGGAAACATAGTAGGTGAATATGGATTGGGGGGAAGAAATGAAAGAGGAAGCCGCCTTGTAGAATTTTGCACAGAGCATAACTTAATCATAGCTAACACTTGGTTCAAGAATCATAAAAGAAGGTTGTATACCTGGAAGAATCCTGGAGATACTAATAGGTATCAGATAGATTATATAATGGTAAGACAGAGATTTAGGAACCAGGTTTTAAATTGTAAGACATTTCCAGGGGCAGATGTGGATTCTGACCACAATCTATTGGTTATGAACTGCAGATTGAAACTGAAGAAACTGCAAAAAGGTGGGAATTTAAGGAGATGGGACCTGGATAAACTGAAAGAACCAGAGCATAAGGGAACAATTGACAGGAATGGGGGAAAGAAATACAGTAGAAGAAGAATGGGTAGCTCTGAGGGATGAAGTAGTGAAGGCAGCAGATGATCAAGTAGGTAAAAAGACGAGGGCTAATAGAAATCCTTGGGTAACAGAAGAAATATTGAATTTAATTGATGAAAGGAGAAAATATAAAAATGCAGTAAATGAAGCAGGCAAAAGGGAATACAAACGTCTCAAAAATGAGATCGACAGAAAGTGCAAAATGGCTAAGCAGGGATGGCTAGAGGACAAATGTAAGGATGTAGAGGCTTGTCTCACTAGGGGTAAGATAGATACTGCCTACAGGAAAATTAAAGAGACCTTTGGAGAGAAGAGAACCACTTGTATGAATATCAAGAGCTCAGATGGCAAACCAGTTCTAGGCAAAGAAGGGAAGGCAGAAAGGTGGAAGGAGTATATAGAGGGTTTATACAAGGGCGATGTACTTGAGGACAGTATTATGGAAATGGAAGAGGATGTTGATGAAGATGAAATGGGAGATAAGATACTGCGTGAAGAGTTTGACAGAGCACTGAAAGACCTGAGTCGAAACAAGGCCCCGGGAGTAGACAACATTCCATTAGAACTACTGATGGCCTTGGGAGAGCCAGTCATGACAAAACTCTACCATCTGCTGAGCAAGATGTATGAGACAGGCGAAATACCCACAGACTTCAAGAAGAATATAATAATTCCAATACCAAAGAAAGCAGGTGTTGACAGATGTGAAAATTACCGAACTATCAGTTTAATAAGTCACAGCTGCAAATTACTAACGCGAATTCTTTACAGACGAATGGAAAAACTGGTAGAAGCGGACCTCGGGGAGGATCAGTTTGGATTCCGTAGAAATGTTGGATCACGTGAGGCAATACTAACCTTACGACTTATCTTAGAAGAAAGATTAAGAAAAGGCAAACCTACGTTTCTAGCATTTGTAGACTTAGAGAAAGCTTTTGACAATGTTGACTGGAATACTCTCTTTCAAATTCTGAAGGTGGCAGGGGTAAAATACAGGGAGGGAAAGGCTATTTACAATTTGTACAGAAACCAGATGGCAGTTATAAGAGTCGAGGGGCATGAAAGGGAAGCAGTGGTTGGGAAAGGAGTGAGACAGGGTTGTAGCCTCTTCCCGATGTTATTCAATCTGTATATTGAGCAAGCAGTAAAGGAAACAAAAGAAAAATTCGGAGTAGGTATTAAAATTCATGGAGAAGAAGTAAAAACTTTGAGGTTCGCCGATGACATTGTAATTCTGTCAGAGACAGCAAAGGACTTGGAAGAGCAGTTGAACGGAATGGACAGTGTCTTGAAAGGAGGATATAAGATGAACATCAACAAAAACAAAACGAGGATAATGGAATGTAGTCAAATTAAATCGGGTGATGCTGAGGGGATTACATTAGGAAATGAGACACTTAAAGTAGTAAAGGAGTTTTGCTATTTAGGGAGTAAAATAACTGATGATGGTTGAAGTAGAGAGGATATAAAATGTAGACTGGCAATGGCAAGGAAAGCGTTTCTGAAGAAGAGAAATTTGTTAACATCGAGTATAGATTTAAGTGACAGGAAGTCGTTTCTCAAAGTATTTGTATGGAGTGTAGCCATGTATGGAAGTGAAACATGGACGAAAACCAGTTTGGACAAGAAGAGAATAGAAGCTTTCGAAATGTGGTGCTACAGAAGAATGCTGAAGATAAGGTGGGTAGATCACGTAACTAATGAGGAGGTATTGAATAGGATTGGGGAGAAGAGAAGTTTGTGGCACAACTTGACTAGAAGAAGGGATCGGTTGGTAGGACATGTTTTGAGGCATCAAGGGATCACAAATTTAGCATTGGAGGGCAGCGTGGAGGGTAAAAATCGAAGAGGGAGACCAAGAGATCAATACACTAAGCCGATTCAGAAGGATGTAGGTTGCAGTAGGTACTGGGAGATGAAGAAGCTTGCACAGGATAGAGTAGCATGGAGAGCTGCATCAAACCAGTCTCAGGACTGAAGACCACAACAACAACAAGTAACGTTTTTTCCCTTATTTTGTAATCATGCCTGAATTATGTCCTCAGTCGCAAGAGAGGCAGGAAGTCGCTGCTGAAAGTGCCAGAAAGGACGATGTTGCTACTTACAATGAACAAATTAATAAAATTACCCTCCAGAAACTGCAGTAACTGCAACAGTGTGTCTAAATGGCGCGAATGTGTGAAACCAACCAAAAATCCAGCCAGTTCATCAGTGGACTCAGCAGTCAGCTCTGTGCATCTACACCAATCATTGTAAGTGGCTTCCTGGCTGTAACTCTTATCCCTGACTCTTCCAGAAAATCAAACAAAACTTAATGTCACTACTTTCCTACAGACTGTTTGAGGTGTAGGGAATAATTATTACTGGCCAGATAGATTTCTGCTTAACTTGGCGAGGTTAAAGTTGTCAAGTTACACACACACACACACACACACATAGACTGGTCACTGCAGCGACAGATGTATGTACATTTGAAGCCTTGGGGCTCGGGGTCCAGCAGAGCGCTATTCAGACAAAAGCTACTACAGAGACTGCTTATCTACATTGCAGCAAAATCCGAATGAAGATTTAGGCACTATGTGCAATGAGGTGCTGATTGGGGAACCCGGGCCTCACCTACTTCAATACACGAAGCAATAGGATAATCTTTGTTGCACAATCAGGTAGGATGTTTTTTTTTTTCACTCGATCATGAAGCAATTCCCCCTGCTGTATTATTGTAAATGATACACACTGCAAACGTTGTGGGAATCCAAACTGTACAACCGAGCCCTGCCGGCAGCTGTGGTACACCAAATGCCATGTGATAGGACACACAAGCAGCAGCTGCCCACAAAATCAGGACAGAATTACCAACAGCGGAATTCTCCATGAAATAACAGACAAAATGCATATCCACAGTGAAGAAAGATGAGAAGGAGATCCCGTCACCCACCCTCATCCCCAGCAGTAGTAAATAATCCTGTCCAATATGGAAATATGAACGAGACAGCTAATGTAATTTGAGAAGGTAGGACCAGGGGAGGATTGTTAAAATGCTAGTAGACACAGGAGCTCAAGTTAGATTATTGCTTGTTTCTCATGGCGATAAACTTCCATTCAAGATGATGCATCACAGCATCAGAGAATTGGGCGAAGAAGCTAAAGTATCCACAGGAATGTGTTTTAATTTACAGATAGAAGTACGATTTTCATATGGAAGTTTTTAATAGATTCAGAAGGGATTTCTATATTATTCTAGGAAACAACCTCTCGAAACGGTACCAGTGTATGTATTATAGAATACACATTGTTCCATTGAGTGAGGCAACCCACTGTTTTGGTGGCACCTGCGCCCCCCCCCCCCCTCCTCCTATTTACGAGGAACTTAATAAGGACCCTTCCACAGGTTCCAACAGAACTGCAGACATGGGCATTTGGAACTAGTACCACTATCAAAATCAGTTGTGGCAGGGGGGAAGTTTTCTGGATGGATATCAAAACCTGAACACCACCTGATCTGTCTTTCTGGTTGATTCAGAAAGACTTTTTGACAGGCTACAAAATCAAGTGAAGAGAAGCATAAGCAAGACAGAGACATTGGGAAAGAAATTTTGTGTCCCTGTATATGCTGATAATTTTGGGCAAGGAGATGTAGACATTCCACGTGGAATAATACTTGCTAGTGGTCAGGTGGTGATAGAGGAAGAAAATCAGTGTGAGAACCAATTCAAGCGCAAGAGAAAGAAGCATTTTCCTGTAAGAAAAGTTTGCGCAATTTCGCCCCTATTTAAAAATTAGTTATATGAGAATTTAGCACATTTGTTAGAGTCCGAGTAAAATATATTGTGCCCAGTGTTAGTTTGGTTGGTTGTTTGGGGAAGGAGACCAGACAGCGAGGTCATCGGTCTCATCGGATTAGGGAAGGGCGAGGAAGGAAGTCGGCCGTGCCCTTTGAAAGGAACCATCCCGGCATTTGCCTGGAGCGATCCCAGTGTTAGAAGAACATGTTTGGTTGTTCGAAGCATGGCAACATTTGCCAGGAACTGACATTGTGCAACATAAAAGTCCAACTGGCGATGCTAGGTCAGTTGCTCAGAAACCACGTAGACTCCCATTACAACTGACTCTGTTGTTGAGTATACTATCCAACAGCAGTCGGCTGCCTCTGGGATATTACAATTAGCTGCAAGGCTCTGGTCATCACCAGTCTTGGCTGTGCCAAAAACGTCGATCAGTGCAGAGATGACCTATCATCTATGTATTGATACGAGAGTGGTAAATAAGGAAACTACATCCGATACTTGGGCTCTACCCCATAATTAAAGAGCACTAGACTGATTAGCGAACTGTAGGTATTTTTACCACCTTCAATATGCGTTCTATCTAGCATCAAATTCCGTTTGCACCCTAAGACTGGCCAAAGACCGATTTTGTGATCCCCTCAGGATTCTGTAGGTTTTTACACCTGTCTTTTGGCCTCATAAATGCGCCTGCCAGTGACTTACTGACTTTTGCTCCAAGGACTGAAACCTACTTTATGTCATGTGTATTTAAATGATATTATTATATTTACTTGTATTTCGAGTGAACTGCTTCAAATATTATTTGTATGGAAGAAAATTCACTGTGGCCACTGACCATGCTTCCCTTTTTTGGATGCTAAGTTTGAATGACCGATCGCATTCTTACAGCTGGTTCATTCTCTAAGTAGCCACACATAAATTCTAACCTGTGCTACAATGACCAGTTGGGAGGAAAACAATGAGAGAATTGATGGAGTCATGCTTGTGGATGAATGTTGTTGCCAGAATTCTTAAATGTTTTGAATTTACGTGTAGTAATGAACAGCTTATAGTCAAAATCATCATGTCGGCGAGTCGCATATCGGTCATTGTTACTTCGTTTCGGCGGTTCCATCTCAAAATTCGGCGTACCTTGCCAATTTATTTCATAATTTCCGAAGTGCCCTGTGTTATTATTTTGTCGCTGTTCCGTATTTCTATGTCCCTCTTCCGGTGTTGGAGCGCGAGTCTCCTCTGAAATATGTAATTGTTGTATTATTTGTGCCAACTGATCTTGTACTTCCCGGATTTCTCTCTTGTGTTGCGTATTAATTTGATTCTGATTTTGTTTGAATTTCCTAATTTGTTCGTATTCTTCTGTGTCATTGAAGACTACGGGTCTTGTGTCATTCAGATCTTCATCTACCTTTGTAGATAAGTTAGTGAACTGATCCGAAAGTTCGGCTACTTTCTCTGATAGTGAACTGATTTCCTCAGTGTGTTTTTCTGAACCAAGTTTCAGAGTGTCCATTTGTGTTGAAATCGTATCTACTGTGTCCTTTAAGTTTTCCTGGGTTTTTGAAAGTTGCAGTAGATGCAACTGAGTCAATTTTTGCTTGCAAGGTGTCGTGATTTTCATGAACAATAGTTTGCAGTTCTTTTATGGCTGCTTCGTGATTCTGTAATGAATTTTCATGACGCGAAAAAATAGGTATAAAATGCTCACGAATTTGTGTTTTTACGTCATTACAGACTTTTTGACATTTAGATTCGATTTTAAGTAACTCAGCAATTAAACCTTCACTTGTTTGTTCAAGTGTGGTGTCTGACTTTTGAAGCTGTTGCTGTGACTGTTTTTGATTTTGTTCCATTGCGTCTAACTTTTGAAGATTTTGTTCCATTGTGTCTAACTTTTGCTGTGTTTGTCTCTGATTTTGTTCCATTGTGTCTAACGTTTGAAGATTTTGTTCCATTGTGTCTAACTTTTGAAGCTTTTGTCCCATTTGTTGCATTAATTGTAATAACAATGCACTGGTGTCTGAAACATGTTCCTCAGTGCTATTCGGCAGTGCATTTGAACCGGCAATATTCGCATTTTGAAAAGCAGAAAATGTGTTTTGACTTATTTGAGAAAACGGTGAAGACGCAAAACCTGAATCTACAGTATTTGCAAGATTGTGTCCTGTCATTTCGTAATCCTGAGGCGAGCTGTGTATATTATTGGGATTTCCGTAGTATGAAAGCTGTGAGTACCCTTGGAAAGGCATTCACCTATCTTTATATTAAATGATCAACTTATGAGATGAGACCTATTCTTTGAAAGACATTTGTTTTATATAACTTACGTAACTGTAAAGATGCGCATCTAGCGCGGACGCTAATACATCGATTGCGTAGTCAAAGAAACATTTTAACAGAAGCTGAACTGACGTTCCGCTTCGATCTAACTAAAAGATGACAGTAAAAAAAAAAAAAACTTTGGTAGATCTTCAGATTTTAATGTATTTCTGCTTGTAATGTGAAAACGTAAAGTAAGGTCGACTTTAAGCTAGAAAAGTGAGCGGTCTTGCCAGCGTGCAGACAACATTATTAATTAATAAAATTCAAGTAATTTATCTTCGAAACTGTAAATCGGCAAGTTATTGTTATGAAGGTGTTGGACAGTGCAAGAATTGTCTTTAACGAAGGAGAAAAGTAATGACTGTAATTTGTGACAAAAACGTAAACCAAGGAGACAGCACAGGGCAGGCTGAAATCTGATCGCACCATACAGTTAGAAAAGTACTTATGTAAGTTATATTGTTTATAAATAAGCCCTAATTTGCTAGCGAGAATTGTTTGAATATATTTAGTGTTTACCAGATTTCATATTCTGTTTTTTTCCTTTATAATTTTTAACCTCCATGCCATATTATTTTTATAAATGTCGAACAGCCTTTACTACAGCAGAGAATACTGCGGCATCCTGGTCGTGTACAGAAGGCCGCTCCTTGTCTTCTATACAACTCATAGCTGCCCCATTTACTAATAATTTCATTTGCAAATGCAATTTTTTTTACTGTTCATTGTTAAAGGTCCCTTAGGTAATTAAAAAATTCATACTGATTACGTAAAGAAATCCGGGTTGTTCTTTTCCAAATAATAGAAGTCTTTGCGTAATCAAAAACTGGCCTCCTTCTGACAACGATCAGGAGCCGACCAGAAGACGGACATCTTCGACCGCTTTCGTGTCTCCTGTGGCAAAGCTGTGCCAAACTGGGAACACGACATTCTAGTATGAAACACAGATTTAAATTGAAAGAATTGGAATATATTTAACCTAATTTTTTTTTCTTCATACTAGAGCTGTTGCCGACCGATCGATCGATAATGCTTCCCTGTTCACTATCTGTTTCACTTTCTACGCCATTATTTGCCGCCCGCTCCATTTCCCTATGCACAATTACCAAATTATTACTTTGAATGTCTGTTAATTCATTACACAGTGATGCTGATAAGCTACGCTCGTCGTCACTATTATTTCTCAGTTTACTTTGGAGCCTAGTGTTACGTTTTTCACAAGCCATTATTGTCACAATATTTCACATGATAGCACAGAAAAGCATAATTTGAAGAGCAAAATAAGAAAACACATTAACATAGCACGGAAAATAATATCTAGTAAATTGCAAGCGCTGCTGCGAAATACTTGGTGCAAATATACATGCATGCGTCACCTGTTTTACTGTACAACAATGAAAAACTACAACTACAAAGGAAATTCTATAATTACGCGCTATCAATAAACAATAGCTACACTAATTAGACAAACTACAAGAAAAAATCAGAAGATTCCAGTGAGGTATCCTCGGCTAAGGGTCGACATATGAAACGTCCCCTTAGAAAAATTATTGAATTACTGTGCTGGTAAATCCCTTACGTTATTTGATTTTTAAACAGCTGAGCAGAACTGAACGTACTCAGACATTTCGCTCTTTACTTATTCTGATCAACACTAAACTGGCACACAATATTTTTAGAGCAACGCAATCCGACTTTCAAAAATCCCTACAAAAGAATGGCCCTGACTCACAATAACCTATACCTTTCATGACTCACTTACCTCACAAAAATCTTCATACTCCAACTACTGCAATACAGCGAGCGCCACTACTGCCAGCGAAATAAAAGATTCTAACTACTGAAGGGACTAACTACTGATAGGCATAGTTAGCAAATGAAAGATTTTGATAAAGAACAAACAATGTATTTACCTTAATAGTGTTCAAAAGTAATAATATATATATCAGTTCATGACATCCAGTCTTACAAATTTACTATCTCTGATGGACACACGTCCAGGTTATCCGCCCTCAAAACTCCGCAATCTCTCTCCCCACATCCACCACTGCTGGCGGCTCACCTCCAACTGCGCAACGCTACGCGCTGTTAACTTCCAACTACCAACACTACAATAGCGAATACTACAACAATGCCAACCAGCCACAGACTGCACACAGCATAGCCAGTGATTTTCATACAGAGCGCTACATGGCGTTACCAACATAAAAACCTAAACAGCCTACTTACAAGTTTAAAGTACCCCAGTACTCATGTAACCCATTGAGTATTAACACTGTCTGAAAATGGTTATGAAGTACCCGCAAACAAGACTTTTTACACCAAAATGCCAACGCTGTAAGTTACAAGGTTGGAATGGTTCAGAGAGATGACCTTGTAATAGAAGAATTGAGAGAAGCACAGGAGAGAAGTGTAGAATATCATCAGTATGCCAGTATGCTTCCCTTCCAGATTTTGTCACAGATGACGGTATTTTATACCGCAAGACACCCTTGGCAACAGAGTTGTAGTTCCTAAGGAGTTACAACCACGTACAACAGCTCACTGCCATTACAGTTTGCAGGCATGCCATAGTGGATGAAGGGCCACAAATGTTAGAGAAACCACATGTTTTTGGTGGAAGGGCATACAGAACGATGTTCAGAAGTCTATACAGGACTGCTTGCCTTGTGATCAGAGAGCACCACCACCAAGAACCCAAATCCCCCTGCACACTCTTCCAGAAGCTATTAAAATATTTTAAAACTTTGTTTTAGATATTGTAGGACAATTCTCACAAAGTACAGAAAACAAGAAACATATTCTATCTACCATCAATCACTTTTCTAGGTACCTTATCCTAGTACCACTTGCATCCTTAAAGCTTTAATGAAGTAATGAAGTAATAAAGGAGTTGTGATTCCCCAGTAAAAACGCGGAGATCTATTTTTGCTTTGTAATCCTGTGGTTAAGAAAGGAAGGACTAGAAAATTCGTGCCTCAATACGAAGACCCTTATTTTATCATAGGACTGACCTCTCCTGTTAATTCAGAAATTTAACTGTTTGATCATCCTGTGGTAGTTCATTTTGACTTGCTAAGGCCATATCACAGTCAAGCTATGCTACATCCTGTAGTGCCACTGGCCCACTTCAAAAAAGTTCGGCGCAAGGTGAAGTTACTGTTGCGAAAAAAGTCAGGAAGAATAAAGGCAAGTTGCCACCAGCACATCATAGATATGCCTTGAGAAGCCTTATGCAGTGAGATTAAGATATTACTTGATAAGAGCAATTTACGTGGTATTTTGTTCTTTGTGTATAGTGATATTGTTTACCTTTTTAGAGTTGTGATGATGCTGAGAAGTGATTTCATTTGGGAATGTGATGTGTTTCAATGATATTATTACGAATATTAATTTTGTGATTCAGTTAGCCATTCTATGTTTTGAATATTTAATACAAGGGAAATGCGTTAGGTTGTTTGAGCCAGTTTTCTGCCGAAATCAGTTTGCCATTCTCGTTTTTGTGAAAGTCGTGGTTTTGTTGCGTAAGAAGCTGCATGAACTATTTTGTAAAATGTAGGAGTGCAATGTGGTGCTATAAGTTAGGATATATTACCAGGAAAGTAATTAGAGGAGAGACTTAAAAGTGATGATATAAATGTTTAAAGTGTCTACAAAAAAGTAATTATCTATACAGTGAATAAGAGTTTAATAAGGAAATGTTTGAATTACCTTATAGCAATAATGTACTATGTGAAGATAATTCAACATTATACGAGTTTCATTGTGTTACCTAGTAAAGATTCAGAAATTCATTGAAGGAAGTAAGGAAAACACCGACTATTTTTGTATTGCATTCAGTGAAGAGTTTTACGCCACAAGAGATGGACGCTTTACTGGCAATTTTATGCTGTTAAAAATAATGTTTACATGATACTTGGTTTTGTGAGACAAGGATTAAAACCTTGAAGTAGAGAAACTTTTGCTATGTTAGTTCACAAGAAATACTGAAATTAGATGGAGAGTTAGAGAAATGCGACGAGCATGACGCTTATAAGAGTTATAAAGGATGATTACCAGTTTATAACTAAGAACTTTCACAAGCATTTATTTAGTCAACGCCATTAATTAATGGAAGAAACATTTCCTCGCTGGATATGTCGATTTTGTACACTGGATAATTGAGCAGAATGGTGTCAACCTTCATGTAATTTTTATACTCCTTTGATACAAGTACATAACGATCCTGACCCTTTTTAGCTAATATCTACTTGTATAGGCACAAAGGTAAGTCATCATTGTGGCAGTTGCTATGAACTGCATATGAACTTATATGAATGATGAATACTTTGGAAGATACAATGTTGCCTGTTGTGTTACTGGAAGGGACTCAAAATGCCAGTGCCAAGTTATTTGAATGCACAAATTGTTACCATGGAAAACGGAATATTTTCGTCATATGAGTATGCATGCACTGTCAACCACGTAGGCATGTCAAACAGAGCATGAGTACCTTGCTGTAATTCTGCCCAGCTGAGCGTGGCTATTATGCTAGGGATGGCCCAAGCTAGTGCTCATCCGATCACAATGCACCCAATAGTATGGGCTGTTGCTAAACTCCATCGCACCACCTGATGTACGTGGCGCCCTGAGCCACAGAAGAATTCTCGTTTATTATTAACAGCCTAATGACTGTTTGTATCCATCGATACTAATCCATTACTGAGGTGACACGGGATGAGACTCACTAGAACTATGGGCTATGCTGCAATAATAGTTAACCTGGATACACTACAGATATCCATCATTGCTAACACTACACTTGACACTAATTAATTTCTGTTGATTGAATCTGTTATATCTCAGGTGGCTACAACAGTAATTCATAGACTAGGAAGCGAGAGATATACCACGGTAGCTGGACACACTACAGAATATCAATAGACAGTGCTATAATCAAACACAATTACTTATCTTTTGCGAAGCAGTTATGTAGAACATAACAAACATTTCCAGTATCTGAATAAAGTCTTTCGTCAACTCAACAGTAAACTACTTTTCTAGCTGCGCTGGATCTAGTAGAAATAACTATGATGTCGGCAGCCTCTGTTCCATGGAGCTGAGCTGTCGATCTGGCCCCCAAGCGCTGTCGTCGGCGTCCTTTATGCCAGCGCCGGAAAGGGTGCTGGGGTAGTGTTGTCTTCCCGGAGAGGGGAGGTGTGGCGCCTCATTTGCATATATTTCCTCACTGCCGCCACGCCTTGGGGTCCTCAGAAAGTGATGTTCACGTTGGCAGGATTTTGATGGCCAGCTTGCGCGTGGTGTCTTACGATAACACCACAGAATCACACTGCTTGCTTTTCGTTGGGCTGTTCAGTGCCGAATGTGACCCCAATTATTTACAACTTGCTATGTACTAAGTACATAGAACTCTTTACTAAATTTAAAACCTCTGTATACAAAACTGAGTATTTCATGGAGCAACGTAAGATGACACCTCTCAGACAACTTCAACCTCGTCACGGATATTCCGCAGGAATGACATGATATTCCCATTAACTTTGGCACTAGCATGCTATGACTAATATCAGCTGGCCCGCCTGGTTAGCCGTGCAGTCTGACCCACTGCTTTCCTGGCACGAATCCGCCCGGCGGATTACTCTGTGAGATCCAGAGTGCCGGCCAGTCTGTGGATGGTTTTTAAGGCGGTTTCCCGTCTACCTCGGCAAATGCGGGTTGGTTCCCCTTGTTCCGTCTCAGTTACACTATGTCGGCGATTGCTGCGTAAACACTTTCTCCACATACGTGTTCACCATAATTACTCTACCACGCAAACACATTGGGGTTACACTCGTCTGGTGTGAGACGTTCCCGGGGGGGGGGGGGGGGTTCCACTGGGGGCCGAACAGCACAATAACCCTGGGTTCGGGGTTCGGTGTGGGGCGGCGTTGGGGGTGAGTTGACTGCTGTAGCCTGTTGTGGGGCTGTGAACCACTGAGGGCTACGGCGGTGATGAAGCCTCTCTGTCGTTTCTAGGTCCCCGCTTCCATACAATACAATATCAGCAGACTGTTTGGCCGTACATTTTATTGCGGAGTAATTTGTTTTTGTCTGACAATAATTTCACTTCGTCCTTGTTCCCCTCTCTTGGACCTATGCATCTTTCACGTTCTTGTATGGGAACGATGGCCCTATACTTTATTAATCCTATTTTATGCCAGTCAAAGTTTAAAGAGAACATGGATTGTAGATTCCTCTACAGTCATAACGAAAAATGACTGTCAGTTTCTGAGAGACCTGGAGTGGTCGTCAATTTCCGCCAGGTTCAGAGTACTTTTTGCCATTAATAATAGGAGTAAGCAGCAGAGATTCATATGCTGGCGAAGCCGGCGGCTGTGATATGCAGTTCAGCATACAGCCTATTACATGTGGAGGGCGGTTAACCCTGGAATCTTGTGCTGAAGTGATGATGTCACACGAAATTAATTGAATTATAGTTCCCTGTCGTATATGAACCCGATTGGTATTTGCTAACCTATTCCAAATCCATTACAAAACTTTCGATCAGCTATCATTTTGATAGTGCTTTTCAGTTCGTTAACTCGAAACCTAGAGTTTTACACAGTCAAAAACAACTACACAGACTGTCAAAACTTTCCTCATCAATGAACAAATATTATTCCAAAAATAAGTTAACACTGGAATATTTAAATGAGCGTGAAAGATCAATACGAATCTGAACACTCTACTACGAATACTAATGCAGTGGGCACGAAACATCCGTGACGTCTCACTTGTTGTTAACTACTGTCCATCTAAATTCATTGATTACTGATTTGTTATCTCTTTTTATAAGCAACTGCGTTTCACGATTTTGGTAAACGTCTTCTACATATTAAACACAACGAATTTGGTTCTTAATAGTCATATTCTGATTTTACATCACCTTACTTTTACGTAACTGCAATTAGTTCTGCTCTCAGTCAAACGCCGCTCTGCATATTGCTACATACAATAAGAGGCACACTGTGCCATGGCCCTGTGTTTTGCTGCTAGGACACTGTCCGCTAAAATGCACAGGATTTATACATATTTATAACTGCCGTTATATTTCCTATTGATACAACCACTCTCAAGGACTGATTACTACCGTTTTCCCAGTTTTGGGAAGAAACTTGTGTCTTTGAACTTAATTCCTGTTTCCTAGACTGAACTATCGACCAGCCTTTCCGCTGCTGTGACCCTAGTCTCAGCCCCGTAGCCACCATCAGGACCCATCCATTGAGAAGAGTTCAATTGTTTAGAATTATACAACTATGCAGTGGAGCTGCATGGACCGCCAGCAAAGGAGGGCAAGTCCCCTCTTCTTTGTGAAAATATGCCTGCTGTGTGTTACATGTGAGCTAGCACATGTCCCCATGCGTTCTAAAAAGTCGCTATGAACAGTACTGAATAAGTTATTATTCCAACTTTAAATTCCTGAACGTAACACGACATTCTGAGAATAATGGAATGTTGTAGAATACTCTGTAGATAAACAAGCAGTTGTACGATTTCATTGCATGAAAAGAAGGAGAAACAATACCATTCATCGATACTGATCTCACTTTGAACGCACTCTTTCAAGAACGATTTTCTAAACATAACACGTTTAAATCAGATCCATATGATAATCTATTCACATAGATACTATCTATTATAATCCATACTATTGTTGGAATAGTTACATGCTTAAGAGAAGCAATTTGTCGTGTTTCAGTTGAACATCAATATCAAAGGGATAATGTGCAGGTATATTTTAAAATTCAGTATGCAAGACACATTAACATTTGCTGTGTCTCCTCCTTGCTGTTCCGTGCAGATCAGTAGATCGAATCCCACTCAAACCATAAAAGGTTGAAACCAAACCATCTATGCACACGTTGAAACATGCGTAGCGAGAGGTTAACATCATTCGAGGTTCCTCTTCCCGAGAAGACTTGGTAGAAGGCTACGTCGCCCTTGGCTATGGACGCATTATAAGCTGCAACTTATGTAAATATGAAAACATACAGCCATACAAGGAAATTTTCAGCTCAATCACTTGGTCACTGACAACAAACATGCATATCAAAACAAAGAACGACTCTTGCTCTTGAAGCATACCGCCCTACAGTATGGTGATCAGAGTTCCAAAATCAAAAAGTGGGACAGAAATTATAAGTTCAGATGAATCGATATTTGATGGGATATTCGTTAATACTATATCGATACAGTAGATTTATGCTAAAACACCTGCTTTGCGCCATAGATAATCATACCTTTTTGTTAAAACTTGCACTAAATAAGCATCCAAATAACTTGCATCACTATTCAAGTAAATACTTTATTATTGTCATATACAAACAGAATGTTGATGTTGTGGGCTTCAGTCCCGAGACTGGTTTGATGCAGCTCTCCATGCTACTCTATCCTGTGCAAGCTTCTTCATCTCCCAGTACTTACTGCAACCTACATCCTTCTGAATCTGCTTAGCGTATTCATCTCTTGGTCTCCCCCTACGCTTTTACCCTCCACGCTGCCCTCCAATACTAAATTGGTGATCCCTTGATGCCTCAGAACATGTCCTACCAACTGATCCCTTCTTCTGGTCAAGTTGTGCCACAAACTTCTCTTCTCCCCAATCCTATTCAATACTTCCTCATAAGTTATGTGATCTACCCATCTAATCTTCAGCATTCTTCTGTAGCACCACATTTCGAAGGCTTCTATTCTCTTCTTGTCCAAACTATTAACCGTCCATGTTTCACTTCCATACTTGGCTACACTCCATACAAATACTTTCAGAAATGACTTCCTGACACTTAAATCTATACTCGATGTTAACAAATTTCTCTTCTTCACAAACGCTTTCCTTGCCATTGCCAGTATACATTTTATATCCTCTCTAATTCGACCATCATTGGTTATTTTGCTCCGCAAATAGCAAAACTCCTTTACTACTTTAAGTGTCTCATTTCCTAATCTAATACCCTCAACATCACCCGACGTAATTCGACTACATTCCATTATCCTCGTTTTGCTTTTGTTGATGTCCATCTTATATCCTCCCTTCAAGAAACCATCCATTCCGTTCAACTGCTCTTCCAAGTCCTTTGCTGTCTCTGACAGAATTACAATGTCATCGGCGAACCTCAAAGTATTTATTTCTTCTCCATGGATTTTAATACCTACTCCGAATTTTTGTTTTGTTTCCTTTACTGCTTGCTCAATACACAGATTGAATAACATCAGGGAGAGGCTACAACCCTGTCTCACTCCCTTCCCAACCACTGCTTCCCTTTCATGTCCCTCGACTCTTATAATTGCCTTCTGGTTTCTGTAAAAATTGTAAATAGCCTTTCGCTCCCTGTATTTTACCACTGCCACCTTCAGAATTTGAAAGAGAGTATTCCAGTCAACATTGTCAAAAGCTTTCTCTAAGTCTACAAATGCTAGAAACGTAGGTTTGCCTTTCCTTAATCTAGCTTCTAAGATAAGTCGTAGGGTCAGTATTGCCTCACGTGTTCCAATATTTTTACGGAATCCAAACTGATCTTCCCCAAGGTCTGCTTCTACTAATTTTTCCATTCGTCTGTAAAAAATTCGCGTTAGTATTTTGCAGCCGTGACTTATTAAACTGATAGTTCGGTAATTTTCACATCTGTCAACACCTGCTTTCTTTGGGATTGGGATTATTATATTCTTCTTGAAGTCTGAGGGTATTTCGCCTGTCTCATACATCTTGCTCACCAGATGGTAGAGTTTTGTCAGGAATGGCTCTCCCAAGGCCATCAGTAGTTCTAATGGGATGTTGTCTACTCCCGGGGCCTTGTTTCGCCTCAGGTCTTTCAGTGCTCTGTCAGACTCTTCACGCAGTATCATATCTCCCATTTCATCCTCATCTACATCCTCTTCCATTCCCATAATATTGTCCTCAAGTACATCGCCCTTGTATAGATCCTCTATATACTCCTTCCACCTTTCTGCTTTCCCTTCTTTGCTTAGAACTGGGTTTCCAGCTGAGCTCTTGATATTCATACAAGTGGTTCTCTTTTCTCCAAAGGTCTCTTTAATTTTCCTCTAGGCAGTATCTATCTTACCCCTAGTGATATATGCCTCTACATCCTTACATTTATCCTCTAGCCATCCCTGCTTAGCCATTTTGCACTTCCTGTCGATCTCATTTTGAAACGTTTGTATTCCTTTTTGCCTGCTTCATTTACTGCATTTTTATATTTTCTCCTTTCATCAATTAAATTCAATATTTCTTCTGTCACCCACAAATTTCTATTGGCCCTCGTCTTTTTACCTACTTGATCCTCTGCTGCCTTCACTACTTCATCCCTCAAAGCTACCCATTCTTCTTCTACTGAATTTCTTTCCCCCATTCCTGCCATTTGTTCCCTTACACTCTCCCTGAAACTCTGTAAAACCTCTGGTTTAGTCAGTTTATCCAGGTCCCATCTCCTTAAATTCCCACCTTTTTGCAGTTTCTTCAGTTTTAATCTACAGTTCATAACCAATAGATTGTGGTCAGAGTCCACATCTGCCCCTGGAAATGTCTTAGAATTTAAAACCTGATTCCTAAATCTCAGTGTTACCATTATATAATCTATCTGATACCTTTTAGTATCTCCAGGCTTCTTCCATGTATACAGCCTTCTTTTATGATTCTTGAACCAAGTGTTAGCTATGATTAAGTTATGCTCTGCACAAAATTCTACCAGGCGGCTTCCTCTTTCATTTCTTACCCCCAATCCATATTCACCTACTACGTTTCCTTCTCTCCCTTTTCCTACTACCGAATTCCAGTCACCCATGACTATTAAATTTTCATCTCCCTTCTTTTATTTCATCATACATTTCTTCAATTTCTTTGTCATCTGCAGAGCTAGTTGGTATATAAACTTTTACTACTGTAGTAGGCGTGGGCTTCGTATCTATCTTGACCACAATAATGCATTCACTATGCTGTTTGTAGTTGCTTACCCGCATTTCTATTTTTTTTATTCATTATTAAACCTACTCCTGCATTACCCCTATTTGACTTTGTGTTTATAACCCTGTATTCGCCTGACCAAAAGTCTTGTTCCTCCTGCCACCGAACTTCACTAATTCCCACTATATCTAACTTTACCTATCCACTTCCCTTTTTAAATTTTCTAACCTACCTGCCCAATTAAGGGATCTGACATTCCATGCTCCGATCCGTAGAACGCCAGTTTTCTTTTTCCTGATAACGATGTCCTCCAGAGTAGTCCCCGCCCGGAGATCCGAATGGGGAACTATTTTACCTCCGGAATATTTTACCCAAGAGGACGCCATCATCATTAACCATACAGTAAAGCTGCATGCCCTCGGGAAAAGTTACGGCTGTAGTTTCCCCTTGCTTTCAACCGTTCGCAGTACCAGCACAGCAAGGCCGTTTTGGTTCTTGTTACAAGGTCATATCAGTCAATCATCCAGACTGTTGCCCTTGCAACTACTGAAAAGGCTGCTGCCCCTCTTCAGGAACCACACGTTGTCTGGCCTCTCAACAGATACCCCTCCGTTGTGGTTGTACCTACGGTATGGCTATCTGTATCGCTGAGGCACGCAAGCCTCCCCACCAACGGCAAGGTTCATGGTTCATGGGGGGGGGGGGGGGACAAACAGAATATATCACTGTAATATAACGAGATTTTTAATTAGAATAGACAAAAAATGTTGCTCAGACAGACTACATATTTCTTAATTTCATTTTATTTTGCAGAAGAATATATGGCTTTCAGGTGTTTGGTTTTTCACATAGAGTTCTATAAAAACCGACACATGAAGCATCCTAAAAATGAGTTATCGTCATAATTATTTCCTTAACATTTTCCGCATTAAGCCTCTTCTTTTCATTAGCGCATAAAGCATTTCTGATAGAAGGGTAGACTTAGTGAATGTGAAAACTCCATTATGATGAGTTAACTACTCATGTTATTGCTCCGGTTACTTTACAATGCATGTTATACTTAAGTACTTTGCTTGTGTTTTATTTTATAATTTTACAAGTTTCTGATTTATTATTCTGTGTATTGCTTTTGTGCGTTTTATATTGTTTATTCGATGTGTGGTAGAGACAAGGTTATGACAGATCCTTTCTCCAGAAACTATTAAATAGTAACCTACGAATTATAGTGTCATTCATATGAATAGTATGACAAGAATGCTTTTAGATGTTTAAGTTTAGGGTTTTATAGAAGCTACCAAAATATATTATGAGAAAGTTCATGGTTTTAGTATGAGATATATGAAACCATATTGAACCTATGAAGATATATTTCACTATGTACATAATAAGTGAAACACTCCTAGATCGATAATTCAATTCAAACTGGGCAGTCGGACTTTTAAAATTAAGTGAAGTACAGTTTTTAAACAATTACTACAATTTGCTCTTATCGTTGTGAGATGACAGCAATGACAGCTACGCAAACTTCGTCCAAGCTGGTTATTGCGTTTTTTACAACAACACTCTGTTAACAACACAAGAGGGAGATAAATGTAAAGAAATAATAAAACAATAGTCATTACTGGTGCAAAATAGATAATTATTTACATAAATGCATCTTAAATGATACACACATCTTAACACATCGAGGAGGACAAGTAATGAAGGTAGTGGCAGAAGAAGAAAGACACCAGAACTCACATTAAAAAGATGCTGTAATTGATACCTCTTCTCCCAGATTTTGAAACACTGTGGATTCATAAGAAAAAATACTGATATGTCATTTTTTGATTGAGGAAAAGATATTTACTTCAGGAAATCAAACTTAAAAGTCTTTCACTAACTCCAAAAGTCCATAAATGATAAATATTTAATATCTTAAACAGATAAAAAGATCAAATTATAGTATATCCATATCAAGAATTAATTTTTTTCATCATCAAACCTACATTGTTCACATACACATAGATAACAGGTAAGGTTGTCTTTCATTATGTTGAATAATGAATTGTAACGTAGAACAGTATTAAATTTCACAAAGTGAGAAGTTACACGGGTCAAATACAGAAATTCTAACACTGGGTACAGATAAATTACAACTAAATGCACCCAGCCAATAGAATATATAGCTAATTTGTTGGATAAGTTTTTGAAATTATGACTTAAGACACTAATTAGCTAAACTACCTTTCTCTTGAATTAGTTTATCGTTGCATTTTTCACTTCACACAAAAAACTACTGCTCATAGGATATTAGAGGCCTTTCTGTCTGTAATCCGCATCTTCTAACATGAAAGCATGCTTGATTTAAAATTTCCAGAAAGTAACACAAACAATTATTGGAGAAGTGCCTATTGCAGCTGTGAAAAACTGTATCACATACTTTATAATACTCATACAAGTAAAATGTAATTTGCTATACCTCCCATACAGCAACTAAATTTTCAGTTGTAACGAAAACTTGCGATCTTATGCTCTTGTGTTTCAGAAATATTGCGAAGTATCAAGCAAGTCTTTCTCAGGCGTCTCCATTCTCACAAAATTTTCTCAATATCATAAAGCAAGGAGGACTTGAATGAAGCAAAGTTTATTACACAAGTAAACAAATACATAGATGCACACTAACCACAGCACAGTCACAGAATATATGTAAAAATATTCACACCAAGCTTCAATATTTTTCGAGATATGTGCATCCATTTATACCTTGAGCATATTGCCTGAGCAGAAACAGTTTCAAAAGTAATTTTAAAAATTGCGTAGCTTATAAAACCATACACCAACTTTCTCACTCTCAGAACTTGAGTGATTAAAATTAGGAAGTACCATGGCACGTGGCTGGCAATTGTCTGATATCTTAAATCGCTCACGTTACGTCTCTACATCGGTTGAAATTGTAATACGGTCACGTGACATCCCTCGCGCGTTGTGTCGTATGGTCTATGTATCGACAGCCAAATTTTCGAAGGTGTTGTTAAGGTTTAGATAGCAGTTAAATATTTGTGACAAGCAAAACTTTAGATACGATTGCTGCTCGTTTCATTCATAGCAATTTAACCTGTGCTATTAGATTCCTGCCTAACCACACTCTCGAAAAGTGCGAATATTCGAAAATAGACAGCCACATATTTGTCGCAGGAGTGAGAATATAAATGTCACTGCGGATTGCTTCATTCACAGCAATTTCATCTTTCGTTTTTTTAAACAGATTGCAGTCACGAAATCAAAGAAGCTCTTACTAAGAGAGCACGTACTTACATGTAAATAACATCGAATGTTGCAGAACATACTTCTGTTCCATGAATAAGACAGCCCCATAATGCGTTACACCTGTGCAGATCGAAATAAAAATGTAAACATGTAACAAGACACGAATATATGTGCTTTGAGTCTGTAACTGCAGGACTATAAACACATGACCACAGTGATCACATAAAGGCATGATTATTGTTCATCTTATAATGTCCTAAGGACTTTTACAGTTGACATTTAATTACAAAAATCGTGCTTAGAGTGACGTCTTGACGATAAATTATGTTGCCTTGAAATGGCATACTGTGATAACACGTAAGTTATAATACGGAAACAACGAAATATATGAATCGAATATGGTGCCTCACAAGTAGCGAGCAATGGACATCACGTGACCGATTTTCGATTTCAGCCAAATGCCAGTTACACTGTAGCACTTCGTTATTTCAGTCGCTCTTTCTCAGAACAGCTGCAGAATTCCTACACAAAATGTGGCAGCTAATAGTACAGTGTGGCACCACAGGGAGCGCTGAATAACGTGCCACAGCCCCTCGATGTATTCTCTATCTCTTTGGGACTAAGTGAATTGATGTTGTACTGATGTTCCGTCTATCGTGAGTCCTTCGCAATTTGATGGTGACGTCGCCTGCCAGACCGTTCTGCTCCGTTGACGGCTAGTGTGAATCGGCCTTTAAGTTGCAACTAGTGACTCTGACACTTTGTGTGCATTTTTCTTTTTAACACAATACGAAAAGCAAACTCTGACCACTGAAAAACTTCTTCCAAGGGGAACTGCAATCCTAAACTGAGAGTTTACAATATCCTTTGTGAGACATAGCTGCTAGCCACTGAAATTTCCTTTCTAGACTGACAGGTGGTAGCTCAGAAGTAGATTGAAACTGTATTGTGTGGATACATGCCATGTGTGGCGATTTACTGCATGTGTAGCTTTCTGTACAAACAAATCGTAGTGTGTAGACTGGTCTTAGGGCCAGTTCTACGATCACATGATAACGACATTAGTAGTTCTGATGCATTTCAAGGTAATATAACATGCTATGTTATGCCAGTCCGCAGCTCGTGGTCTTGCGGTAGCGTTCTCGCTTCCCGCGCACAGGGTCCTTGGTACGATTCCCGGCGGCGTCAGGGATTTTCCCTGCCTCAAGATGACTGGGTGTTGTTGTGTCGATCCCCATCATGGTCGGAAAGGCAATGGCAAACCACCTCCGCTAGGACCTTGCGTAGTCAGCGGTGCGGGTCTCCCGCACCGTCCCCTACGCTCCTCGGAGTATGGGACCTCATCATCTCATAACATGCTAGTAAAACTAGTTGTGTGGCACACAGCGCTATACCTCTTGTGATTATTATAATTCCATGTAATGCAGTATTATATTGTATTTTCAGGTGGTTCTGCAATCTCTGACCACATGTTGATCACTGAGCAAAACCTGTTGGATCGCAATTCTCAGGTATTACTCATTAGCTAGCTTGTTGTATTCACTTCGTTAAATGATTAACGAATTTATGGGAGCTCGTATACGGTGTATTATCCTCATAAAAGATCTGCTCAGTTATTTAACTCGTAACTTTTATTTGCACACATGTGACCACAGTGCTATTGTCAAGGTCTGAACAAGACAGTGGGCGATGCTCAGTGTCACCGCATCCGTTTCAGGTATAAGCCCGTTAGTGTGTGCTGTTATACTGTTATGATTTTAGAATATGACTGTAATGTTCATCTTAAAAGACGTTTGAGAGACCAACCCAGTTGTTCATTATTTGGCTTTTAATGTTTATAATCACATTCAACTTTCATTGTTTCTGCACCCATCCAATAGCATTGCATGGTTCATTCTTGGATTTTTTTTATTTATTTTACAGTAGTATTATGTACTTGTAAACTCATTATGTCGTACTCCACAGATACAAGGTCGACATGTCAGTTCTGAGTTCACCCGATAACGGATCAAATAGAAAGCATTACGTTTGTAAGTAGGCTGTTTAGGTTTTTTTATTGGTAACGCCACCTCTGTATGAAAATCACTGGCTGTGCTGTGTGCAGTCTGTGGCTGCTTTGCATTGTTGTAATACTCGCCATTGTAGTGTTAGGCAGCTGGCTGTGAACAGCGCGTAGCGTTGTGCAGTTGGAGGTGAGCCGCCAGCAGTGGTGGATGTGGGGAGAGAGATGGCGGAGTTTTGTAATTTGTCATGAACTGCTATATATATTATGACTATTAAGGTAGATACAGTGTTTGTTCTCTATTAATATCTTTCATTTGCTAACTATCCCTATCAGTAGTTAGTGCCTTCCATAGTTTGAATCTTTTATTTAGCTGGCAGTAGTGGCGCCTTCTATATTGCAGTAGTTCGAGTAACCAAGATTTTTGTGAGGTAAGCGATTTGTGAAACGCATAGGTTAATGTCAGTCAGGGCCATTCTTTTGTAGGGAATTTTGAAAGTCAGATTGCGTTGCGCTAAAAATATTGTGTCAGTTTAAGGACAGTCGTGTATAATTTTTAAAAGGGGACGTTTCATATGTCGACCCTTAGCCGAGGATACCTCACTGGAATCTTCAGATTTTTTTCTTGTAGTTTGTGTAATTAGTGTAGATTTTGTTTATTGCTAGCGCGTAATTGTAGAGAAAATCTCCTTTGTAGTTGCAGTCTTTCATTGTTGTACAGTAAAACATTTGTGGCATGCATGTAGATTTGCACTAAGTATTTCGCAGCTGCAATTAACTAAATATTATTTTCAGTGTTATGTTAATGTGTTCTCTTATTTTTGCTCTTCAAATTGTGCTTTTCTGTGTTATCGTGTGAAATATTGTGACAATAATGGCGTGTGAAAAACGTAACACTAGGCTCCAAAGTAAACTGAGAAATAATAGTGACGACGAGCGTAGCTTGCCAGCACCACTGTGTAATGAATTAACAGACGTTCAAAGTAGTAATTTGGTAACTGTACATAGGGAAATGGAGCGGGCGGCAAACAATGGTGTAGACAGTGAAACAATTAGTGAAGAGGGAAGCATTATCGATCGATCGCTCGGCAACAGCTCGCCTCAGGAATCGGGAATGACAGGACACAATTTTGCAAATATTGTAGACTCAGGTTTTGGGTTCTCACCGTTTTCTCAAATGAGTCAAGACACATTTTCCGCTTGTCAAAATGTGAATGTTGCCGGTGCAAATTCACTGCCGAAAAGCACTGAGGAACATGTTTCAGACATCAGTGCATTGTTATTACAATTAATGCAACAAATGGGACAAAAGCTTGAAAAGTTAGTCACAATGGAACAAAATCAGAGACAAACACAGCAAAAGCTTCAAAAGTTAGACACACTGGAACAAAATCAGAGACAAACACAGCAACAGCTTCAAAAGTTAGACTCATTGGAACAAACTCTTGAACAAACACGTGAAGATTTAACTACTGAGTTACATAACATTGAATCGAAATGTCAAAAAGTCTGTAATGACGTAAAAACTCAAATTTGTGAGCATTTTCAACCTATTTTTTCGCGGCATGAAAATGCACTACAGAATCACGAAGCAGCCATAAAAGAACTGCAAACTATTGTTCATGGAAATCATGAGACCTTGCAAGCTAAATTTGACTCAGTTACATCTACCGATTCGGTAACGCAACTTGCAAAAACTCAGGAAAACTTAAAGGACACAGTAGATACTCTGAAACTTGGTTCAGAAAAACACACTGAGGAAATAAGTACACTATCGGAGAAAGTAGCCGAACTTTCGGATCAGTTCACTAATTTATCTACGAAGGTAGATGATAATCTGAATGACACAAAACCGGTAGTCTTTAATGACACAGAAGAGTGCGAACAAATTAGGAAATTCAATCAAAATCAAATCAATATACAGTACAAAAGAGAAATCCGGGAAGTACAAGATCAGTTGGCACAAGTAATACAAAAATTACAAATTTCAGAGGACACTCGCGCTCCAACACGGGAAGAGGGACTTAGAAATACGGAAAAGACGCAAAATAATAACACAGGGCATTTCGGAAGTTATGAAAGAAACTGGCAATGTGCACCGAATTTTGAGATGGAACGGCCGACACGAACTAACAATGACCGATATGCGACTCGCCGACATGATGATTTTGACTATAAGCTGTTCATTACTACACGTAAATTCAAAACATTTAAGAATTCTGGCAACGACATTCATCCACAAGCTTGGCTCCATCAATTCTCTCATTGTTTTCCTCCCAACTGGTCATTAGAGCACAGATTAGAATTTATGTGTGGCTAATTAGAGAATGAACCAGCTGTAAGAATGCGATCGGTCATTCGCGATTGTCATAGTGAAGGAGAATTTTACCATGCCTTCCTCTCAGTATATTGGTCCCAAGCCACACAAGACCGAGTAAAACATGGCATCATAATGATGAAACATTTCGAACAATCTGAATTCTCCAGTCTTGTGAAATATTTTGAAGACATGTTGCACAAGAATCAGTACCTGTCAAACCCATACAGCCCCTCAGAACTCATCCGCATTTGCTTAATCAAATTGCCTGAACATTTACGACATATTATTTTGGCAGGACGTTGCAAAGACGACATTGAAGCTTTTCAGGGACTCTTACAAGAATTAGAAATTGACACAGACAGTCGCGGGATGAGAAAACAGGAGCACAACAATTACAGGTCACATCTGTCACAATTCCGTGATGAAAGAAATAGTAACTGGACACGACAAGGCTATTCTCACAACACATATTGTGACCAAAACAGACACCACCTGTATGACAACCGTTGGCAGAGTAGTAATAATTACAGGGAAAGATCGCATTTCCGTAGTAATGCCTATCACAGAGACAATCAGAGAAACAGACAATATGGGAACCAAAACAATTATTATCAAGGGAGGCAGAATAACTTCACCACGTGACGGACAAGGAAGAAACTACGGAATCTACCGACATGACGACAGACGATATATTCGTAACGACAGACCTGAATTGCATCAGAACTGGCGAGCTTCAAACAGGGCAGGGCCTTCTCGTCAGAGTGAATTTGTAGAAGTTAGGTCTCCTAATCCCAATAACGGCGCGCGCCAACAAAGAGACAGACAATGACTCGCACAGCAGGCAGCCGCGTGCGCCCGCTGGCTCCGAGAAAAATAACATAAGACGCTAGCCTTGAGAAAAATTTTAGCATTCTTTACCGACGTATACCGCATGATAATTGCATTCAAGTTCAAACTCTGAGTACTATGAAGAGTAAAGGATTGCACCACACTTCACATGTAAAACCGCTTACTGAGAGATAATCTGTTTTTTAACTTTGTCTTTGCCATAAAACTTCTCACTTCACATTTCTAGTATGCTTTGTCAGACTTAGAAACTGTTAACATATAACATTTTGGTTTACTTGAAAATACATTCTGGATTTAAAGTACTTTCTGCGAGATACCAGATGACACAGTGGTTAGTTTATGTGACAGCTACACGATTTTATCACGATGCTACTAGTGAGTGACAGTTTACAATGTTGCTTTTGCAGTGTTTCTGTTTTATATCTGCACAGTTTTCTGAATTCTTCTGGAAAGAAAAACATGTTTTAGTAGTAACTTTTGTGGTATAGCAACAATGAGACAGCCTTTTTCGTGGCACAACAATACGTTACAGTACAGTACTTTCTTCATCACAACAATAAGCGTAATAACTACGATATCTATACACAAAGCATTTCACTTTTGTTTATCATGAGGTAAGTACATTGACTTCTGCAGAACTTAGCTTTCGGAGGACGATAACTACGAGACTTCCACAGAGGTTATCTTACAACAAGACGCACATTTAGCGCTACAGGACACGTATTTGAGTGATTAATTTCGCACTTAAAACATTTATTTTTTTTTTAAAGATATTTGAAGTGCAATGATACAAGGGTTTTCCATGATACATTTCATTCCATTGCTGTAATCTGTAACACCTGAGGGTATAATTACATTACTCCTCAGGGGGGTACACGTTTACTTTGTGTACCATGTGTTTGGCAAGCACAAGGAGCCCTAGCTAATATGGTATTTGCTTATACAACTTTACACATCGGTACCATATTTCTCTAACACACAAATTACACAGCTATCTGATCATTTAACTGAGAGAGACAAACGTTTTTACTACGGCAGTGACAGATGTTTACGTAATTACACCGTTGGATAACTTCACACTTACGAAATTGTATTTTGTCTGTATTTTGTGAACTATTCATATTTTTTTGGAACCATTGTGATACTATGAGAGCTTTGAATGATGTATTTGGTATGACACTATGATTTTTAAAGTACGCTTGAGGTAGATGACACTATTGAAATGAGCAGAGAATTTTTTTAGGTATTGAAATTATTGGAGGAAGCTACGACGATTTTGAGAATTGACTGAGATGTTATATTATTACGACGACGACGTGTATTATGCTGTTGAGATATGTTTATGATCAATAAGCTGATGCTGTATGAGTTATTTGAGTATGCTATGTATTTATTACGATGAAATATTGAAGTGTCGTCGCAAGATTGACGTGTCGACGAATATGTATATGTGTAATAAGGTAAGGAGTAATGAATAGTGGTTAGGGACTCTGACTTGTGAAAAATAATGTTGGAAACCAAGAATCGTACTTTAAGAGTTATGAAATGTATGTAAATGCGTGAATGTATCACAATGCCTACGAAAATTTTTTGGACACTGTTATATCAATAGGATTTTGTTTCTACAGATTTGTAACGCAAATTCTTGACCTGTGAAATATTTTTATATGAGACTGTCACTGTAGCGGAAACTGCTGTCGTAAATATTTCGGTAAGAAAGGTAAGTGACCGTGACGTAATGCGTTGTGAGCGGCCAGGTGTGCCAGCCGCCCGGAGAAAAAGCCATTAGGTGGAGAAAAAAAGAGGCCATTAACCTCGCTTCTGACATTCCTTTGCAGAAAGCATCGCAAAAACGACATGGTCGAACTTGAAAACATATGATTACACTGTGGAGCTCTTAATTTATGATATTTAGTGAAATGCCTAATGAAATGACGAGAAATATTTTTATGTCTATACACCTGATTATGACTACTGTCTCTCTAGTTGAGAGATTTTTCTACTAACTTATGAAATGCCTCATGACTACTGAATGATGTTCTTATGCTTTACTTTGTGCATAGTTGCTTATTTCATTTGATATCTGGTTTCCAGCTGTCTTGCAGCATTGGTTTCATAAAATAAAATTAAATGCAATTGCTAATGTGAACACTTTCTGTCAACACATCTATTAAATAATTATTTTGTGATCCACATTCTTCGAAAAAGGAGCTCTTGGAATGGAAAGAACAATAAGAAGGGACTAGTAACAGTAACTGCACACATAATTTTCTTTTCAAGTACATGGTAATATTTTTTTTACAATAAGTTGTTGTGGTGCACCACTTTAATTACATAGACATTAAGATGTGAATATACATTTCCCTTATCTGCATTGTTGTCTTTACTGTAATATTTTTCTGCTTGAGCTATGTCATGTTTAGATATAAACTTTTTTTATTTGCTGCTGCTGTTTGCCAGGCATAGTGCTACTGAATTTTAATTTGTGTTACTCTGTTAAGCCAGTTTTAATACTGATTTATTTTTCTTGTTTGCTGCTCATTGCCTTATATTAGTTGTAATTTATGCTGCTTGCTTTGCCTTTTGTATTTTTTATCATTGCTGTTTGTGTTAATTGTTTTGTGCTGCTGCATTGCCTCGTTCCTTAGTTTAGCATCTGAGCTCAGTAGAGTTAAGTTAGCTTAAGAGGGGTAGACTATATAAGAAACTGACTATGAAGAATAGGGAAAGAATGCATTGAGAAGTTATATGAAAAAGATTTGGGCCAAAATGAGTATTGTACAATGAGAAATAATTATTTTGAAAGAAATATGAATATCATACAGGAAGGAGGTATAGATAGGACTTTTTGGGAATAATGATGAATGAAGGGAGATCTCCAAGAAGTAAAGAAAGTTTTGTTTGCAAAATACTGCAGTAAAACAAACCCTGTCCTTTCCCCCTGTGTTATTCTGGTATGTGTTTGTGTACTCTTGTATATTTGTGTTTTTCCTGTCTTTATGTGTTTAGCTAATAAGAGTTATGTTGTAGAATTTTTCTGATAATATGTTATTTTCTTTGTAAAGATGTTTAGACATTATTTATTCTGTTTTGTTTTAATGCTCATGTGTGAAATTAATGTTTCGAAAACTATTCTCATTATTTTATATATTCACTTATGTCATAATTCCTGTAACACTGATGTATATGTTATTTCGATTCTTTTGTAAAGTTTGTTACTACAAATGTTATCTGTATTGTTATGTTCTTTAATGATGTATTTTGTACCTTTGTAATTGTATTTTTATGTTATAAAATTGTAATTGACACCAGTTCATCATATTATTAACTTGTAAGTTCCATTTCACTGCACACATTTCTGTTGGTCATAGTATATGGACAATATGTGAGAAGTAGGTACTGTTAGTGTTTGCACGTGTGTCAATAATTCAGCAAGGGACTGGATAACAGCATTGCTGGTTCTAAGGACAATTCCAAAAACTTTGTGAGTGCACAAGTGGTGGTTTATGGACTTGCTATATTGTCCGCAAGACTCTTCAATGGTGATTGTGCACCTGTACAGTCACAACAGATGGCTGCTGGCCATTTCTACAAGGACTACAGTGGGTCTACACCTTTGCTGACTCACCAGTACCATTATTTCTACAAGGACTGCAGTGGGTCTGCACCTCTGGTGGCCCACCAGTACCGTAATCTCTACCAGGACTACAGTGGGTCTGCTCTGTGATGACCTACCTACCAATACTCTTCAAAACTTCGACTGACTCTGCTGTGGGTTTGCTCTTTTGTGGCCCATTACCTGTCAGCATGTCAAGAGTCAGCACTGTCTTTCCGTTGGAAGGACAACACTACTTCTTCAAGACTGCATGGAAATCCACTACTTCTGTGTGCAATTTCTTTTACTAATGAGACTTTGTGAAAAAAAACTGTAATTACTATTATGATGAATGATCAGAACTATCTTTATGGACTGTGAGAAAATTTTAGCTTTTAACCAACATTGTATCAATAAGTGTGTGCATTTGATTTCTTTGTTATTGTAATTACGATTATGAAAAATTTTAACAAATATGTATTGGCCAGTGCCCAAAAAAATTTCTAAAATTTTTTGTGGGTAGCATGGGGGCTATGTAAGTAGGCTGATGTGTCGGCAGCTGGGCCAACACCTTGTAGATAGAGGTGGCTTAAAAGGCACGCTAGACTAACGCAGACGGGCGTGAAGTACTGGAACAGGATACGTAATTAATGCTATGAAGAAAAGTACGTAGCTGGTACAATACTTATCTTTAATCAATCATTGTGGTACATCGCACAAAGGAGACTATAATTACAATCACTGTAAGGCTAATGGCGCCTTGCTAGTTCGTAGCCATTAACTTAGCTGAAGGCTATTCTGTCTCTCGGCTAATGAGAGAGAAAGGCTTCGTACGTCTAGTCGCTAGCTCTGTCGTCCGTACAACTGGGCTGAGTTCGAGTCAGTCTCTCGAGACCTGCCTTGTGGTGGCGCTAGGTTTGCGATCACACAGTGGCGACACGCGGGTCCGACATGTACTACAGGACCGCGGCCGATTTAAGCTACCACCTAGCACGTGTGGTGTCTGGCTGTGACACCACATAGGCTGTTTAGGTTTTTTTATTGGTAACGCCACCTCTGTATGAAAATCACTGGCTGTGCTGTGTGCAGTCTGTGGCTGCTTTGCATTGTTGTAATACTCGCCATTGTAGTGTTAGGCAGCTGGCTGTGAACAGCGCGTAGCGTTGCGCAGTTGGAGGTGAGCCGCCAGCAGTGGTGGATGTGGGGAGAGAGATGGCGGAGTTTTGTAATTTGTCATGAACTGCTATATATATTATGACTATTAAGGTAAATACAGTGTTTGTTCTCTATTAATATCTTTCATTTGCTAACTATCCCTATCAGTAGTTAGTGCCTTCCATAGTTTGAATCTTTTATTTAGCTGGCAGTAGTGGCGCCTTCTGTATTGCAGTAGTTCGAGTAACCAAGATTTTTGTGAGGTAAGCGATTTGTGAAACGCATAGGTTAATGTTAGTCAGGGCCATTCTTTTGTAGGGAATTTTCAAAGTCAGATTGCGTTGCGCTAAAAATATTGTGTGTCAGTTTAAGGACAGTCGTGTATAAATTTTAAAAGGGGACGTTTCACGTTCTTTGGAGAAACACATTGTTTTTAATGTGTATAAAATGTAGCTGTTGTATCCAGAGTATTCAGTGACGGATATTGTTTTGCAAAAGGCTACATCTACATGTGTTGGTCGTTCTTCAGTATGTCATGTGATAAGTGAGTACAACACTACACACTCTTTGAAGTCTCTCAAGAAAGAAAATCATGACAGAAGTTTTCAGAAAGTATTGATGACTACTATAGGAGTGCCATACGAGGGAAAGTACATAAACTTCATTTCGTAACGAATTGCCATTGTTAAAAGAAATGAAACTTTAAATATATAACGTGTGGGCTAACAGACAGATATGACATTTTATGGAGTCGACGTTATCTGTGAACCATTAATTTGTTGAGAGATCAAGGAAGGACTTTTACGTTTTGGACAAGGCTTGGTTGGACGCTGGACAGACCCGATATAACGTTTCTGTACGCCATAAAATCCTCAAATCAAGCGTTTCTGCCCGGATTATCCACCGGACCCACTAGATAGAAGAAATCGCCTATTATCATACACATTGGGAGCAACGCAGGTTTCGTCAAAGAAGAGAAGAGGTTATCACAAGGAGAAGGGCACCGATATGTTCGAGAAGTTGTTTCACGATGTTCTTTCTCGGCTTTAGGAAAATGCAGTTATTGTTCTTCATAACACTCTGTACCATTCTTCTAGAAAAGAAAAAATTCCTAATGCGAACTCCAATAAGCAAGATACACCACAAGGCTTAAATCTAAAATATCACCTCTGAAGACGGTATTGTGAAGATAGAACGACTATATATCGTTAAAAACACAGAGTACCACACAGTGAAAACACAGTAGATGAAATGGCTAAGAATACAGGCAAAACTGTTCTTTGAATTCCTCCATACCACTACGAATTAAAATCTATCAAGCTAGTTTGAGCCAGAATAGGGAACTAGGTAGACCACGTAAGAGATGGATACCTCAGCAAAAAACAGCGTATACAAAATTTCGGAAGAACAGTGACTGCAGAAAAGTGGAACAAATGTGTTCCTAATGTGGCGAAAAAGGTTGAAATTCAGATGTGGAAATTAGACTTCTTTTTCAAGGACAAAGAACAGCGTTTTGTTATAAAAGTGAATGAAAATAGTTCAAGTTCGACAGAATAACTTAATTTTGTCATCCTTTAACATTATTGTAACTGGTACTGTTATTAAAATCACTTGTGTTTGAAACTGCTATGCCACCTGCCGGTTTTTCTTGCTTAATTTTATTATATTGTAGTCAGAATTCATAATACAGTGTTTTTGATGAGCAATGCACGCTCTACTGTGACGTCAGTCTGGCAACCGTCTGCAAAGCGAACACGGAGTATTTTCGACAACACTAAGTCACGTGAACACTGAATGTTTTTACTGGGACAGGCAATGGTTAGACACATGAAACTAAATCTGTTTCGTCCCAACTCTCGGTGAATAGACTATAATCAGAGTTAATTTCATTGTGGCGAAGTGGATTAGTGATGTCGCCACATCAGCCCCCCAACCTTTTTTTTTTTTTTTTTTTTTGAGAAGGAGTGCCCTGGTATATGAGGGAATTCGCATCTGATTTATTTGCCCATTCTCGTGAGAATAGGTGGTGTAGGTAGGGTGCTCCCGTTCTGTGGTTGTCACTCCGATGTCCTCTTCTGGTGTCGGGGTTTTAGCGAAACTATCTGCAGAAGCCTCCAAGTTAGAGTGTGATGTCATTGGCTCAGTAAGGAGCGCATCTTCATCAGTGTATATGGGTTTGAGCCATTCTCTTAAGAGTGTCTCTTGTTTCCCGACCTTGTCTATTTTCAAATTGTGGCCTCCTCTGAGAATTACCCTGCAGGCCCCATAGTATGGCAAAACGTGTGGTGGATGAATCTGGTAAGCTGTTTGTTCCTCATTCTGATGCTTAGTTAGTGTGTGAACTGAGTATGTAGCTCAGGGAAAACCTGTTGTGTGGATGCTGGCGGATTAATTTGAAACTCTCAGTTGTTTGTCATATTTCATTTGTGCATCAGAGCATTGTATGTTGTCCTCCATTGTAGTTCTCAACATGAGCAGGACTAGAGGCAGTGCTTATGACCATGATGAGGAGCGAGATACTAGGGCAGTTTTGAGCATGCAATGTAACCATTCTACCATTCCGTTGCTATATGGATGGTAGCTTGTAGAGTGGAATTAGTCTCAGCCGCAAGAAAAGGTTTCTTGCAAAGATAGCTTTCAGATTGTGTTTTGAGCTATGCAAAACCTGGAGAACTATGGAAACGCTTGTGCCCTTGCGTCAAACCCAGAAGATATGGCTTTTATTATGACGACTTCTGGCGACCTGGTAAAAGGATCAATGATCGTGAGCAAATTGCGTTTTCTTGGAGAGTACGGTAGCGGCTCCATGATGTCCACATATGTATGCGAAAACCTTGCTGATGGCATCGGGAAGTGAGCAATAGGTGCAAGCTGACATGTCTGATATGTTCCAGCCCATGTGCGACACTCTTTTTGCTCTCTGGACTACTTGATTTTGGTGGCAGAGACTAATTTGGATGTGGCTCGGATTCGGTTATGCAGTGCACTGAAATTAATATTGATCTGGTATGTAAGGTCACTGCTTCCCTTTTGCTACGTCACACCAAATTCCAGGCTGCCACACATCTGACCTCCAAAGTTGTTTGCACAAGAGAGGATCTTCTTGTTGCTTTGACACTTACTCTGTCCAACGAATGGAGTTGAAACTGGCATGTTTTCGAGATAGGCAGTCTGCAACCAGGTTGTCTTTTCCTGCTGTGCGACCCACTTGTGAACTATGCATTATACTCAACCTGCATGAACTAATGTGGTGAACTGAGGTCTGTGTCTCTCTGAAAGATAACTAATAGCGGTTTCTACATCTACATCTACATGACTACTCTGCAATTCACATTTAAGTGCTTGGCAGAGGGTTCGTCGAACCACAATCATACTATCTCTCTACCATTCCACTCCCGAACAGCGCGCGGGAAAAACGAACACCTAAACCTTTCTGTTCGAGCTCTGATTTCTCTTATTTTATTTTGATGATCATTCCTACCTATGTAGGTTGGGCTCAACAAAATATTTTCGCATTCGGAAGAGAAAGTTAGTGACTGAAATTTCGTAAATAGATCTCGCCGCGACGAAAAACGTCTTTGCTGTAATGACTTCCATCCCAATTCGCGTATCATATCTGCCACACTCTCTACCCTACTACGTGATAATACAAAACGAGCTGCCCTTTTTTGTACCCTTTCGATGTCCTCCGTCAATCCCACCTGGTAAGGATCCCACACCGCGCAGCAATATTCTAACAGAGGACGAACGAGTGTAGTGTAAGCTGTCTCTTTAGTGGACTTGTTGCATCTTCTAAGTGTCCTGCCAATGAAACGCAACCTTTGGCTCGCCTTCCCTACAATATTATCTATGTGGTCTTTCCAACTGAAGTTGTTCGTAATTTTAACACCCAGGTACTTAGTTGAATTGACAACCTTGAGAATTGTACTATTTATCGAGTAATCGAATTCCAACGGATTTCTTTTGGAACTCATGTGGATCACCTCACACTTTTCGTTATTTAGCGTCAACTGCCACCTGCCACACTATACAGCAATCTTTTCTAAATCGCTTTGCAACTGATACTGGTCTTCGGATGACCTTACTAGACGGTAAATTACAGCATCATCTGCGAACAACCTAAGAGAACTGCTCAGATTGTCACCCAGGTCATTTATATAGATCAGGAACAGCAGATGTCCCAGGACGCTTCCCTGGGGAACACCTGATATCACTTCAGTTTTACTCGATGATTTGCCGTCTATTACTACAAACTGCGACCTTCCTGACAGGAAATCGCGAATCTAGTCGCACAACTGAGACGATACCCCATAGGCCCGCAGCTTGATTAGAAGTCGCTTGTGAGGAACGGTGTCAAAAGCTTTCCGGAAATCTAGAAATACGGAATCAATTTGAGATCCCCTGTCGATAGCGACCATTACTTCGTGCGAATAAAGAGCTAGCTGCGTTGCACAGGAACGATGATTTCTGAAACCATGCTGATTACGTATCAATAGATCGTTCCCTTCGAGGTGATTCATAATGTTTGAATACAGTATATGCTCCAAAACCCTACTGCAAACCGACGTCAATGATATAGGTCTGTAGTTAGATGGATTACTCCTACTACCCTTCTTAAACACTGGTGCGACCTGCGCAATTTTCCAATCTGTAGGTACAGATCTATTGGTGAGCGAGCGGTTGTATATGAGTGCTAAGTAGGGAGCTATTGTATCAGCGTAATCTGAAAGGAACCTAATCGGTATACAATCTGGACCTGAAGACTTGCCCGTATCAAGCGATTTGAGTTGCTTCGAAACCCCTAAGGTATCTACTTCTAAGAAACTCATGCTAGCAGCTGTTCGTGTTTCAAATTCTGGAATATTCCATTCATCTTCCCTGGTGAAGGAATTTCGGAAAACTGCGTTCAATAACTCCGCTTTAGCGGCACAGTCGTCGGTAACAGTAGCATCGACACTGCGCAGCGAAGGTATTGACTGCGTCTTGCCGCTTGTGTACTTTACATACGACCAGAATTTCTTCGGATTTTCTACCAAATTTCGCGACTATGTTTCGTTGTGGAACCTATTAAAGGCATCTCGCATTGAAGTCCGTGCCAAATTTTGCGCGGCTGTAAATTTTAGCCAATCTTCGGGATTTCGCGTTCTTCTGAACTTCGCATGCTTTTTCCGTTGCCTCTGCAACAGAATTCGGACCTGTTTTGTGTACCACGGGGGATCAGTTCCATCTCTTACCAATTTATGAGGTATGAATCTCTCAATTGCTGTTGCTACTATATCTTTGAATTTGAGCCACATCTCGTCTACATTTGCATAGTCAGTTCGGAAGGAATGGAGATTGTCTCTTAGGAAGGCTTCTAGTGACACTTTATCCGCTTTTTTAAATAAAATGATTTTGCGTTTGTTTCTGGTGGATTTGGAAGAAACGGTATTGAGCCTAGCTACAACGACCTTGTGATCAATAATCCCTGTATCAGTCATGATACTCTCTATCAGCTCTGGATTGTTTGTGGCTAAGAGGTCAAGTGGGTTTTCGCAACCATTTACAATTCGTGTCGATTCGTGGACTAACTGCTCAAAATAATTTTCGGAGAAAGCATTTAGGACAATCTCGGAAGATGTTTTATGCCTACCACCGGTTTTGAACAAGTATTTTTGCCAACATATCGAGGGAAGGTTGAAGTCCCCACCAACTATAACCGTATGAGTGGGGTATTTATTTGTTACGAGACTCAGATTTTCTCTGAACTGTTCCGCAACTATATCATCGGAGTCTGGGGGTCGGTAGAAGGAGCCAATTATTAACTTAGTTCGGCTGTTAAGTATAACCTCCACCCATACCAATTCGCACGGAGTATCTACTTCGACTTCACTACAAGATAAACCACTACTGACAGACACAAACACTCCACCACCAATTCTGCCTACTCTATCTTTCCTGAACACCGTCTGAGACTTCGTAAAAATTTCTGCAGAACTTATTTCAGGCTTTAGCCAGCTTTCTGTTTGTGATCCATAAAAATTGGGAAGTGCCTCCCTCGACAGAAAAGCGGAAATGCTTGATAGCTAAGTAAATAGGAAGCAACTGCTGGTCAACAGCCTCCATTTTTGCTGGTGTTGAGTCACGTTCTTAGAGAAAAATGCGAGGGGATGTCACTTGCCATCAAAACTGTATCCATTGTTGCTGGAACACATCTACCATAAGCACCAAAGAGATGCTCCTTCTTGGGTGTCCCACCAGTGTTGCCAGTGATAGATGTTTCTTTAGGTCATGGAAAGCTGCTTTAGGATCTGGGCTTCACGGGATTTTACGATGTCCTGTAGTATACTTGCCATTGGGCAATGCTGTGAGAGGATCTTTGGCGGCAGCTTATTTGGGAAAGTGACCTCGATAACAGCTCAGAATGCCTAGGAATCTATGAAGCCCCTTGTAAGCTGTAGGAAGGGGCGTCTGTTATACCGCATCGACCCATTCGGACAATGGTGACAGGCCTGCTGCAGAAACCAAGTATCCCGGGTATTTAACCTCAAGTTTTCCTGATGCACACTTCCTTTCGTTAATAATTGTACCATACTCTTATAGGCAATGGGGAAGCTGCCACAATTGTTCGACATTGTTTCCTGCTAACGTAAAGAATACTAGAATGTCGTCCATACAGCAAATTCCGGGAGAACGTTGTGCGTGAACTGTTGCTAAGTTTGGGGGGCGTTTCTGGGGCCAAATAGCATAAAACTATACTCAAATAAGCTGTTGCACAGCGGAATAATTTTGCTATGCATGTTTAAAGTTATCAAAAGTTCTGCCAGGTGTGTTCAGAATGGAGTAGTTTAGCGTTGGGTTGGTGTTTCAGTCGATATGTCAATAGGGTATCCCTTCTATCCAACGTACCTCAGAACAAGGCAGACAGAAACACAAGCACTGCCATGCTACTTAACAAGTCACTGTGAGATAACACTATGTGACTTTACCACTCGAGTGCCACTACAAAATGAAATACACTCCTGGAAATTGAAATAAGAACACCGTGAATTCATTGTCCCAGGAAGGGGAAACTTTATTGACACATTCCTGGGGTCAGATACATCACATGATCACACTGACAGAACCACAGGCAGATAGACACAGGCAACAGAGCATGCACAATGTCGGCACTAGTACAGTGTATATCCACCTTTCGCAGCAATGCAGGCTGCTATTCTCCCATGGAGACGATCGTAGAGATGCTGGATGTAGTCCTGTGGAACGGCTTGCCATACCATTTCCACCTGGCGCCTCAGATGGACCAGAGTTCGTGCTGGACGTGCAGACCGCGTGAGACGACGCTTCATCCAGTCCCAAACATGCTCAATGGGGGACAGATCCGGAGATCTTGCTGGCCAGGGTAGTTGACTTACACCTTCTAGAGCACGTTGGGTGGCACGGGATACATGCGGACGTGCATTGTCCTGTTGGAACAGCAAGTTCCCTTGCCGGTCTAGGAATGGTAGAACGATGGGTTCGATGACGGTTTGGATGTACCGTGCACTATTCAGTGTCCCCTCGACGATCACCAGTGGTGTACGGCCAGTGTAGGAGATCGCTCCCCACACCGTGATGCCGGGTGTTGGCCCTGTGTGCCTCGGTCGTATGCAGTCCTGATTGTGGCGCTCACCTGCACGGCGCCAAACACGCATACGACCATCATTGGCACCAAGGCAGAAGCGACTCTCATCGCTGAAGACGACACGTCTCCATTCGTCCCTCCATTCACGCCTGTCGCGACACCACTGGAGGCGGGCTGCACGATGTTGGGGCGTGAGCGGAAGACGGCCTAACGGTGTGCGGGACCGTAGCCCAGCTTCATGGAGACGGTTGCGAATGGTCCTCGCCGATACCCCAGGAGCAACAGTGTCCCTAATTTGCTGGGAAGTGGCGGTGCGGTCCCCTACGGCACTGCGTAGGATCCTACGGTCTTGGTGTGCATCCGTGCGTCGCTGCGGTCCGGTCCCAGGTCGACGGGCACGTGCACCTTCCGCCGACCACTGGCGACAACATCTATGTACTGTGGAGACCTCACGCCCCACGTGTTGAGCAATTCGGCGGTACGTCCACCCGGCCTCCCGCATGCCCACTATATGCCCTCGCTCAAAGTCCGTCAACTGCACATACGGTTCACGTCCACGCTGTCGCGGCATGCTACCAGTGCTAAAGACTGCAACGGAGCTCCGTATGCCACGGCAAACTGGCTGACACTGACGGCGGCGGTGCACAAATGCTGCGCAGCTAGCGCCATTCGACGGCCAACACCGCGGTTCCTGGTGTGTCCGCTGTGCCGTGCGTGTGATCATTGCTTGTACAGCCCTCTCGCAGTGTCCGGAGCAAGTATGGTGGGTCTGACACACCGGTGTCAATGTGTTCTTTTTTCCATTTCCAGTAGTGTACAGACAGAAAAGAACTGAGCTCCATGGTCCAGAATTATAATTAATTCATCACAGCAATGCAAGGAGTGCTGACAAGTCCAGCAAATAAGGACAAATGCACGCATACACTCAGATCCACTACGTCTTAAGTGCGAACTCAGCCCGTTAAATATAGAGGCATCAGAGCTCTATAACTCATTCTGCCATGCTGCCATTCTGTCTGTGTCGGTAGAACCAGAGAGAATGACAGTCTATTGCGTTCCAGTGAAACAACAACAAGTTGATCTATGATGGCCAACCTATTATTTATTTGCTGACTTGAACACCGAGATGCAGCTAACCTGATGCATATCACAGCCACAGACTAACAGTGCTGCTTACTAGGTCATCAAGGATAATCTGCAAGCTGGCATCTTTGCACCGACAACGTGAGGCGTATCTGCACAGACTCCTGGCCGACTCACGAGTATCTACAGCAGTCTTGGTCGATCCACGCTGGTTGACCACAGCCAAGTCTTCACGACACCTGGCATCTTGGACCACAGTCGGGAGTCTCCTCCAGAGTGCACGGTGGGTTGTCTTTGATGTTGTTGAGACGAGAGCCATACTAGGTCACCGCTGAATATCTGAGTGGGTAGTACTTCCACACCCAATCACCATTGCTGGCTCAGCATGTGACTGTGGCACTGACCTGCAACAACAACGTCATGACTCGTTTACAAGGCGTCAGCACACCTGACTGCCAACTGCAGCTCTGAAGACACTTATACGCCTGTACACGTTGTATGACTTGGGTTTGCACTTGTATGAGACTCAGACTAAAGTGAATGTATTGATAGCCTCCAAGGGCTGATTATACCACACTGGCCTGTTAGCCATGTGATGGAAGTACACACATTAGACGAGATTTTAAGCTTTACTTCATCTGTTTTATAGAACTGGTGTCTACTAGATCTTATAACGTATTCTACGGGTGGCTACCCGGCCTGGCTGATTCAGCAGTCACGATTTGCACATTTTAACAAGCTCCTTTTAGATGTACTCTGTTTTATTACGACAACCCACCAGTATGATTTGACTGTTAACGTGGATAACGTCCCGAAAGCTATAATTCAGTAATTGTCCATCTACATTCCATAATCCTGGAAATGCGTCTATACCGACGTGAAACCGGTAGTTGCGAATAAAATACTTTCATACAACTATGTGGCTTTGGAAACAATTTTAATTGTTACAATTTTTATGATAATTTGAATGGTTATTGATTGTTAAGTGTTATTATTCACAATGTCTCTGAAATGTGGTTGCCATCCCCAAAAAGTTGTTTGTACTTAGATTCTTGCAAAAAAGTTTATACATAATTTCATATCATTAGAAAACTTTTTCTCGCTGACGATCTCCAAAAAATGATGAACGGAAAAAAGTTTATCGCTTACTAAAATGAAATGAAATGTCGTGTGACGAGGGCCTCCCGTCGGGAAGACCGCTCGCCTGTTGCAAGTCTTTCGATTTGACGCCACTGCGGCGACTTGCGCGTCGATGGGGATGAAATGATGATGATTAGGACAGCACAACACCCTGTCCCTGAGCGGAGAAAATCTCCGACCCAGCCGGGAATCGAACCCGGGCCCTTTGGTTTGACAGTCTGTCGCGCTGACCACTTTTTTTTTCTTCTTTTTTTCATTTTGTTCGTTTTCGTTCGTTGTATCTGATGGGGGCGGACGTCGTAAGACACCCTTTTAAGGTCGTTGTTGATCTACACTCCTGGAAATTGAAATAAGAACACCGTGAATTCATTGTCCCAGGAAGGGGAAACTTTATTGACACATTCCTGGGGTCAGATACATCACATGATCACACTGACAGAACCACAGGCACATAGACACAGGCAACAGAGCATGCACAATGTCGGCACTAGTACGGTGTATATCCACCTTTCGCAGCAATGCAGGCTGCTATTCTCCCATGGAGACGATCGTAGAGATGCTGGATGTAGTCCTGTGGAACGGCTTGCCATGCCATTTCCACCTGGCGCCTCAGTTGGACCAGCGTTCGTGCTGGACGTGCAGACCGCGTGAGACGACGCTTCATCCAGTTCCAAACATGCTCAATGGGGGACAGATCCGGAGATCTTGCTGGCCAGGGTAGTTGACTTACACCTTCTAGAGCACGTTGGGTGGCACGGGATACATGCGGACGTGCATTGTCCTGTTGGAACAGCAAGTTCCCTTGCCGGTCTAGGAATGGTAGAACGATGGGTTCGATGACGGTTTGGATGTACCGTGCACTATTCAGTGTCCCCTCGACGATCACCAGTGGTGTACGGCCAGTGTAGGAGATCGCTCCCCACACCATGATGCCGGGTGTTGGCCGTGTGTGCCTCGGTCGTATGCAGTCCTGATTGTGGCGCTCACCTGCACGGCGCCAAACACGCATACGACCATCATTGGCACCAAGGCAGAAGCGACTCTCATCGCTGAAGACGACACGTCTCCATTCGTCCCTCCATTCACGCCTGTCGCGACACCACTGGAGGCGGGCTGCACGATGTTGGGGCGTGAGCGGAAGACGGCCTAACGGTGTGTGGGACCGTAGCCCAGCTTCATGGAGACGGTTGCGAATGGTCCTCGCCGATACCCCAGGAGCAACAGTGTCCCTAATTTGCTGGGAAGTGGCGGTGCGGTCCCCTACGGCACTGCGTAGGATCCTACGGTCTTGGCGTGCATCCGTGCGTCGCTGCGGTCCGGTCCCAGGTCGACGGGCACGTGCACCTTCCGCCGACCACTGGCGACAACATCGATGTACTGTGGAGACCTCACGCCCCACGTGTTGGGCAATTCGGCGGTACGTCCACCCGGCCTCCCGCATGCCCACTATACGCCCTCGCTCAAAGTCCGTCAACTGCACATACTGTTCACGTCCACGCTGTCGCGGCATGCTACCAGTGTTAAAGACTGCGATGGAGCTCCGTATGCCACGGCAAACTGGCTGACACTGACGGCGGCGGTGCACAAATGCTGCGCAGCTAGCGCCATTCGACGGCCAACACCGCGGTTCCTGGTGTGTCCGCTGTGCCGTGCGTGTGATCATTGCTTGTACAGCCCTCTCGCAGTGTCCGGAGCAAGTATGGTGGGTCTGACACACCGGTGTCAATGTGTTCTTTTTTCCATTTCCAGGAGTGTATTAACTCAGTACCACTCAGCTAACGGGGGCGGACATCGCTTACAAAAGTTTTGCTGTTCATGCAGTAAAACTGCAACATGAAGCATGACGTTTTAAATTTCTTCTTTACTAGTAACTGTATTCCTGACATTTTTCGAACGATATTCACATATATCACTATACGCACCAGAAAAATTACTTCTTTGTACGGCACTTAGTTCAGGAAATACGTCATAGACACTAAGCTGCATGAAAAATTACCGCACCGTGCAGGTCATTTAAATTTATTACTTCGTTGCTATTACCTTATTCGCAGTCACCAACTGCATCCGCACTGAATTTACTTAAAAATATATCATTGTACGACGCATAATTCAGGAGATATGACGTCAAATACTGAGATACGAGAGAAAACTCCTGCATTAAGCATGACATTTTAAATTATTACTTTTTTGCTACTAACTCTATTCGCAACACGTTTCGCAGACAGTATCCTCATATGTCATTGTACTGTACATAGTCAGGAGCTATGACACCATAGACACTGATATGCGTGAGAAACTACGCATTGTGCATGATGTTTTTATTTATCACATCTTTACTACTAACACTATTCACAACACATTTCCCAGACAATAGGAACATATACCACTGGATGTACTGTACATGCACAATGACATCATTGTACAGCACGAAGTTCAGGAGATACGATGTCATGGACACTGAGCTGCGTGAAAATAAAACTTCTGGCCGAAATTCGCTATACATAGAGGTGAAATATTTGTAAAAATACTCGTGAAATATGTTAAATATGTGTGACATATATTTGACATGTGCATATGCAGGCAAAGCCATGGGTAAACAAGCTCATCCCAAACACGTGGAACGATTTCAGTCAAATATGGTACACATATTAATTACAGTCTGGAAAGAAATACCGCGGGGGTAAGAACCACCAGCTTCCTATTGGCGTGAGAGTGATCACGTGGAGAGAGAAGGGAGAATGAGGAGATGGACAGACAGTGAGTGGGAAGCAGGAGACAGGCATCGACAGGAGGAGGAGGACATGGATAGTGATAGGGGAAGAGGAAATGGACAGAGAAGGTGGGATGAGAAGACGGACAGAGAGAGGGGAGAGGAGGACATTGACAAAGAGAGTGGAAGCAGAAGATGGAATTAGAGAGGGTAGAAGGAGATGGACAGAGAGGAAGCACCAGATGGACAGAAGAGGGAGAAGCAGATTGTCAGAAAGAGGGGCGAGGAGGGGATGGCAGAGAGAGGGGCAGGACGAGATGGAATTAGAGAAAGGAGCAGATTGACAGAGAGAGAGGGCAGGGGGAGACAGAGAGAGGGGCAGGAAGAAAAGAACAAAAAGTGGTGGATGGAGGAGGTGTACAGAGAGAAGGGATGGTGCAGATGGACATACAGAGGGGGAAGGAGGAGGTGGACTAATAGATGATTGGAATACAACGTTGTGTACTCAACTGGTTGATTCATATTTACACTATCCTCGTTCAAATACTCTGCAGAACCATATTCAATGCCCCCTACATAGCGACATTAGTTTGTTTGTAGTGATCATTAGTACACAGTATAGATCATTCAAATTCCGAACACTCGAATGTTTTATGTAAATGCGCGTGTCCCCGGAAGATAACTTAAGCAGAGCTTCTCTGTACACATCTGCAACTGAAACTTCTTTCCCAAAATATTCGAGTGTCAATTGATGTATGAGATGGATCGTAATCCGTTGTCATCTTCTTCTCTATGTTCTCCTTCGTGCTACAGAGATGGTTCCACTCATACCATGAATACTGCCCTCTAGCCCCAACATGTTGACCATTTTCCACTTCTCTAATCATCGCCATGTCACTGTCGGGTGTTAGGTCTGCATTCTCATGTTTAGATTCACTAGCAGTCAAATTACACACGTCAAAAAAAGTTTTGCAACACCTCTGTTCCGAGAGTTCCGCAACCTGTACAGAAAATTGGAATAGAGATCAACATACACATCATATCCGACCTTTTTATTGCTCATGAAAACCACACATTGCATGTTGTACCACCATACAGCGAGACTTTGAGAGGTGGTGGTCCAGATTGTTGTACACACTGGTACCTCTAATACCCAGTAGCACGTCCTCTTGCATTGATGCATGGCTGTATTCGTTGTGGCCTACTATCCACAAGTTCATCAAGACACTGTTGGTCCAGATTGTCCCACTCCTCAATGGCGATTCGGCGAAGATCTCTCAGAGTGGTTGGTGGGTCACATCGTCAATAAACAGCCCTTTACAATCTATCCCAGGCGTGTTCGATAGGATTCATGTCTGGAGAACGTGCTAGCCACTCTAGTCGAGCGACGTCGTTATCCTGAAGGAAGTCATCCACAAGATGTGCACGATGGTGGCACGAATTGTCGTCCATGAAGACGAATGCCTCGCCAATATGCTGCAGATATGGTTGCACTATCGGTCGGAGAATGGCATTCATGTATCTTACAGCCGTTACGGCGCCTTCCATGACCACCAGCGGCATACGTCGGCCCCACACAATGCCACACCAAAACAGCAGGGACCCTCTACCTTGCTGCACTCGCTGGAAAGTGTATCTAAGGCCATCAGCCTGACTGGGTTGCCTCCAAACACGTCTCCGACGATTGTCTGGTTGAAGGCGTATGTGACACTCATCGGTGAAGAGAACATAATGCCAATCCTGAGCGGTCGATTCGGCATGTTGTTGGGCCCATTTGAATCGCGCTGCATGGTGTCGTGGTTGCAAAGACGGACCCTGTCATGGATGTCGAGAGTGAAGTTGCGCATCATGCAGCCTACTGTGGACAGTTTGAGTAGTAACATGATGTCAAATGGTTCAAATGGCTCTGAGCACTATGGGACTTAACATCTGACGTCATCAGTCCCCTATAAGTTAGAACTACTTAAACCTAACTAACCTAAGGACATCACACACATCCATGTCCGAGGCAGGATTCGAACCTGCGACCGTAGCAGTCGCGCGGTTCCGGACTGAAGCGCCTAGAACCGCTCGGCCACCACAACCGGCAACACGATGTCCTGTGGCTGCGTGAAAAGCATTATTCAACATGATGGCGTTGCTGTCAGGGTTCCTCCGAGCCATAATCCGTATGCAGCGGTCATCCACAGCAGTAGTAGCCCTTGGGCGGCCTGAGCGAGACATGTCATCGACAGTTCCTGTCTCTCTGTATCTCCTCTATGTCCGAACAACATCGCTTTGGTTCACTCCGAGATGCCTGGACACTTCCCTTGTTGAGAGCCCTTCCTTGCACAAAGTAACAATTCGGACGCTATCGAACCGCTGTATTGACCGTCTAGGCATGATTGAACTACAGTCAACACGAGCCATGTACCTCCTGCCTGGTGGAATGACTGGAACTGATCGGCTGCCGGACCCCTCCGTCTAATAGACGCTGCTCATGCATGGTTGTTTACATCTTTGTATGGGTTTAGTGACATCTCTGAACAGTCAAAGCGACTGTGCCTGTGATACAATATCCACACTCAACGGTATCTTCAGGAGTTCTGGGAACTGGGGTGATGTAAAACTTTTTTGATGTGTGTATATGTGTTGACAAATAGCAGTACTCTTGTGGAACTTCACTGAGGTTCGGTGAGTTAGAGAAGCTTGCATGGTTGTGGCGATGGTACAGAGTACTTGAACTACAGCAGGTCCGCTAAATATAGAAGGCCATTTGTCAGTTGCTGTTGCTTTTCAGCTGGATTCCCTTGCACTGCTGTAAAATAACTAAACATAGGTGTAATTGAATATATTAATAATAATAACAGTAATATTATTAACTGGTGGATAAATACTTACTTTCGGTCTTTTTCTGCTTTTTGCCTGATCTCTGCTTAAAGAGCTTCATGACAACCCCTTCTCTACAGAGCACAGACCTGCAGTGAGGCCTATTGGATTAAAAGGCCAGGGAGGGGTAGGGAGATGAGGGATGGGTCTGACCTTGAATGTGACATATGCAAATGCCTCAAATCTAATACAGCACCAAAAGTGATCTGAAGGTTGACCAAGAACTACAGTAAAACCCCACTTCACTCTAAGTCTGGTTCTATCAGCCTCTTGTCCTTACAAAGCTCGCCAAAGTACTTTTTTACTGTTTTTATTCTGTTATTAGAGAATTTACACACAACGCCCCACTTTGAAAGATTCATGGGTAGTCTGTCGAAAGCTTCTGTGATGCCAACTTTTTCTAACAGCGCTGATCGTAAGAGGTTGCAAGTCCATACTCTCAGACTGCATAGCCTTAGATGCAATATTAATTTACACTGAATTAATAAATGGGTAACAGAGCTGTAAGATTCAATTTTCTTTCAAAGTCCTTTTGCTACATTCTGTGCATTACATTTCTTACTTATAAGAATTATATTCGTCAGAGTCTTAAGAAAGCGAATCAGACTTTCTTTAAGTGCCTTGATGGCCTCGTACCTCCCAACCAAACAGGTAATGTTTAGTGGATTTAGCATTACCTTGGAAATACTATCACAACAAGTTTTTCAATCCTGCTGCTGCAGCATGCTGTTGCCAAATAATTTGTAAATGTTCTCAACTTTTTCAAAAAACAGGGCTGTTTCTTCGTTAGCCGCTACAGTGTCTTTTAGGACAAAAATTTATATTGTGACTTGGACAATGAACGTAATAAATATGAGGCGCTAATTTCTTGCCTCTTGTCTGTATATCTTTGAAAACACCACTCATGATGGATACACCGTCATAGCTTTGGCAGTGATATTTGCGAACCTTGTATCTTACTTTCTACAGAATCGTGTATTTGATGTTCAAGCCATAATACAGACTGTTTTTCAGTCTGATTAAACAGAGTAAATGAGTCACATGCCCTTCCCTCTGAAGGTTTTCCAGAAGCACCCTTTATTATTCTAATGTAGCAAAGTACTTCAATTTAGAGATTAGTTTCAGTGATGTCTTGCATCGTACCTACAGAAAAAAACTGTGCACTTTGAATGTTTCGAACTATTTCATGTGTGAATTCTCTTACCATCAAAGAAATAATTTCGTTCTGAGTTAGGGACCTAAGTACTTCATAGAACTATGTGGTATTTGTTGTAATCCTTTCAGCATTGAAAAATAAATAGTTCAGCAACAATGGAGTGATGAGCGAACAATGAAACTCAAAGCTGAGGACAGTATAGAAATCGCTTTCCTGTTAGGGCACTACCCACCTGTGGAGAGACAATCTGTTCATATAGGGTCATTAAGATGTTCTGGAATCATAGCTTAGAAAATAAGATGATACAGTCATAATTAAAAAGCAGGTTAACTCTACTACAACACTCATCAATCGACAATAATTGACTGAAATAGATTCATATTAGAAATAGATTACCATTTCCCTTAAGTGGTTGGGATGAACGAGTAATGACCATACACACATTTAGCCTCTTCTAATAATGAACTGCTATATCCAACAGCAACTGAAAATACGTAACTGCTAAGCCTCTTTAACATAGCAATAATAGCTAAAAAGGTATGAACTCTTAAACCTCACACTCTCTCACATTGCAACAACTGAACTGTTAAGTTTCATCATGAGTAAAACGTTCTAAGTTTCTTCCACACAGCAGCAAATGGATTGTAAAATCATGGTCTCTTACTCCAAGAACTGCTCTACTAGATTCATGCACATCCTGTGCATGAACAGCTACTGGCTGAAACTTCAGCTACAATTCTTCAACTCGCTCCTGTCCCTAGATAAATATTTCCAGTTTCTCCTTGAGATATGAGTTGACTGTCTACTTATCTAGATTAATGAACATCTAGATCATTCTACTTGCCCTTTGTACTTCAGTAATCATGGAGGTATATTTACTCAACATGATGGATTTTGGGTGCACTGAACACATTTTAGAGATAAACAATCATTTATTATTCGTTTTTTAAAAATTTGTTTTGATACAGTTGGGAATACAAATAACCTGAAATATTCATGTAATTACGCACCAGCATCAGGCAGTGATACTGATGCATCGTACATACTATGTACTGGAGTACAGTATCAATCAAAATTCGTGGCAAAGACTTCTTCTTAAATATTCTGACTGACTGGTAAGCCCTGTAAGCACATGCTAGGCATTTCCATAAAACACATGCTACCCAATATGCTTATACGTCGGACTGTGGGTGGCTGAGCTAGCATACATTAAGGTTCTGAATGTAGGTTCCTGGAAGTAAGTGAACTGCATGATGTTCGTATTGTTGTACATTTTCGCTGTTCTTGGTTAGTCCCGAACACTTTCTAAATGGCAATCCAGTAACACAGCTGGCGTTTGAGCATTGGACATTGCAGTTATTTGTTTTGAACTCTGACACAACTGATACCATCCATAGTTTTATCGCACTACTTTCACACCGCTGGATTTTCAATAATTATCACTATATTGAACTCATGGTCTGAGGACAAGCCCATAACAATACGTTTACTGTCTCTCACATTCAGCTTATATGTTGCAGAGAAAAACAACACATTTATCTGTGCACTATGCAATTGTACAGGTGATCGAGTAGTCACGACTTGTGAGTGGGTATCTAGGGCTAATGATCCACATCTACATCTACGTGATTATTCTGCTATTCACAATAAAGTGCCTAGCAGAGGGTTCAATGAACTACCTTCAACCTGTCTCTCTACCATTCCACTCTCCAACGGCGCGCGGGAAAACGAGCACCTGAATTTTTCTCTGCGAGCCCTGATTTCTCTTATTTTATCGTGATAATCATTTCTTCCTATGTAGGTGGGTGCCAACAGAATGTTTTCGCAATCGGAGAAGAAAACTGGTGACTGAAATTTCATGAGAAGATCCCGTCGCAACGAAAAACGCCTTTGTTTTAATAATTACCACTCCAATTCACGTATCATATCTGTGGCACTATCTCCCCTGTTTCGCGATAGTACAAAACTAGCCGCCCTTCTTTGAACTTTTTCGATGTCATCCGTCATTCCCACCTGATGCGGATCCCGCACCGCACAGCAATACTCCAGAATAGGGCGGACAAGCTTGATGTAAGCAATCTCTTTAGTAGACCTGTTGCACCTTCTAAGTGTTCTGCCAATGAATCGCAGTCTTTAGTTTGCTCTACTCGCAACATTATCTATGTGATCGTTCCAACAAGACAGGAAATTAGGACAAATAAAGAGCCAGGGACTGTGCCTCCCAAGAAAGAGTCTGTCATATTCGAAGTCTGGATCACAAGAGAGAGAAGTGACTGAGTTCTGCTTTCCAGAATTCTGCAGCATCCACATACGTGACGTGCCTCCCAAGCTCGTTATTGGCTACACTGATGGTGTGAATTTGCCAGCAACTTTAGCAGAGGGCTGAAGGCGTCTCTTGTCATCAACTTTAACTGGACAGAACTGTCTTAGCTCTGACAGTCAGGCAGCTTGGGTCACACAGGCACAGCCTAAGGTACACTGGAAGAACACTTGTAAACACTTGACTGCAATTTTTGAAATAAATTTCTTTACAACCAATTCCCTAAAATATTCCTTGATTGGCTGCCACCCTGTGCATTCCTTCCTCCTTCCACAGGAATGGCTCATGTTGTTTGCAAAAGGGTGTCATCCCGTCCCTAGAGAGGCGGTTTGCTGTGGAAGGGTTCTTAAAAACCTAAGGGGAGATCACTTGCAGAATTTTGTTTAAGTGATAAGGGGTTTAAATGTCGCTGTATTTCAAATTTCGTCAGACAATTAACCAGTAAAATATTAAATGTGTAGGGATGTGATATTCTTAGTAAATAAAGTTGATCATAGTGACTGAAATCAAGGTAGTCGTAACTGTAAAATAGTGATTATAGTAAAATAATGGAACAAGCTTTGATGAATCAAAACAATTTCTCTTAATAGTTTAGAGTTACAGTGCTAAACTCGGTGTAACAAAAGAGTAGATACTGCCCAAAATGAATCAATGCTGACCTTTTAATAGTTTACAGGCCCCCCTAGAAATGTATAGGCGTCCATGTTGTCTGATAAACACTAATCTAGTTGCCACATAGTGGAACCAATACCAAAATATAAAATGCATCATTAACATAACAAAATATTTAGTTCTGTGAAATTCAGTGTGTTTGGGTGACAAACATAATTAAGCAACCTACTGTAAAACTTTAACATCTGACTTATATTAGAACTGGATTAAGTACATTTGAAAAAGAGTATTAACAAATATAAAATCTTGCTACATCCTCTGTCTGTTACCTACGGGTAATAGTTGCATGAAGTTCTACAGGCTACAAAATATTAACATGACTTCTACAAAATAAAGAATTCAGTTAACAAGTCGAAGGCATGGTGCACCACAAAATGTAGCACCCATACTTAGTTATATTAACCCATGTTAAAATACAGAAGTACAAATCTCTTCTTACATAACATAGCATATCCCCACTCAGAAAAAGAGAAAAATTTGTAACTGTTGAGTACAAGTGGGTCGTTGATTTCCTTAGACTACCACGAACTCATACTCTAGCATAATAGTGGTGAAGCAGAGTAACAATAAAATAACATACGAAAGATAACAGATCGTTTCATTTGAAGGAGTAGTTCTGGCTTCAAGGTTGAAAAGAGGATGCAAAATAGATCGACAATTCAAAATGGTACATTTAGCTGCTTATTGGGTGACAGAAGCATGCGTTTGTTTGTAAACAGACTTCCGACTGATATACGCAGCCAGTGTCCACGTGGGTAGCAAGGGTGGGGAGGACAGATAAGTGTGTGACATTGATATAACACACACGTGTGAGGAGTAGGATAGGTAGGCACAGTTAAGAGTACTACGTAGCGGGGCAGAAGGGGAGCTTAGAGCGGATGCCACGGTATTGCTGGAGTAATCGGCGGGTACTGAGAGGAAGCAAAGGCAAAGCGCATGAAGAGAAGCGGGGCGGGGGGGGGGGGGGGGAGCTCGAAAAGACAGAGAGAGAGAGACCGGGGAGGTGTAAGGTGGCACAGCCATGTGTAGGAGCTGACCAAATCAATCTTGAAGAAGAGATACGTTTTAAAGTACAGCTGATGGTATGTACGGGCTCTGTGTCGCCAGCATCATCCAAAACAGAGCAAGGCAATGCTTTCTGACAACAGGTTAAATGCCGATAACGATCAGCACAGAGTGACACCAAATTTGTACATGAAAGGATCTTAACCTTTGTATGACAAAAACAAATGCAAGGTAGCACAGGAAACAAGATTTAAGAAGACTCAGTTCAGATCGGAAATACAGTTATTGTTTTAATTTTTAAACAGAAATACGATTGAAGATTGCATCTCTGTGTTGATTTTCAGCAAACAGAAGAGTCCAGAACGCTGGCCATCAGTTTAGAAATTTGTTGTCTGCATAAAAACCACAACAGAGTCGCCTCAAAACGACGAAAATTTCGATACAGGAGGACCATAGTGCAATAAGGAGTTCTGACTTAAGATTCCTTGTATAAGAAGTAAGTAAGAAAATCAACCATATTAATTCCACTGAACACAGATAGAGAAAATTTTATGATGAGAGACTGAAAGGAAATAATCAGTTCAGTGGACACAAGAATTAAAAACGTTTCATTATTTTTAAGTATTAGTTACAAAAATAGTGGTCCAGTAAAAAATAAAAGACAAGCAGAATAGATACCACAAAGAGAGGCTACACATTCTTGACTTGACAATAGACGAAACACTCAACAAAGCAGAGCTGTAAAACATAGTATTGTAGAAAATCTTGGGTATCAAAGTTAGATATAATGCATTCTTTTGAAAGAAATGGACGAAGCAAAATCTATATATGACGGTAGTATCTGTTCCCGAAAGAACAGTTACCGTGGATGACCATGCAGCTTTGCTAGAAATGAAATGATAATTAAATGGACACCCTAGCTGCAAACAGGCGTTGATGTACTTCATTGGGGACATGTTGAAAATGTGTGCCCCGACCGTGACTCGGACCCGGGATCTCCTGCTTACATGGCACACGCTCTATCCATCTGAGCCACCGCGGGCACAGAGGATAGTGCGTCTGCAGGGACTTATCCCTTGCACGCTCCCCGTGAGATCCACATTCCCAACATGTCCACACCACTACATTCGTAGTGCGCAAAATCCTTGTCAACGAAGGAGATATGGCCACATCCTCGTCTCTACAAAGGAAATACAGTACAACTTCAAAATTCTAAAACAAAACTGAATAACATACACCACATAAAACGACCTATAAAATAAATGTGTGGTGGTACCTTCTAATGACTCAGATTTTGCACTTTTACACTTGTGCGCTGGTCAGTCAAAAGAAAACTGGATTCCTTTTTCCAAAGATCCTCTTTCAGCGGCTTTAACCAGGCAGAACTGGGTCAGTGCTGAAAGGCAGGCGGCTTGGGTCACATAGGCACAGCCAAAGTTACACTGGGAGAAAATCTGTAAAGACATGACTGGTGACTTTAAAATTTTTTAAAGCCAGTTCCCTAAAATATTCCTTGACTGGCTGCCACCCTATGCACAATACTAGCAGCTCAACGAGTGGTGCAAACATTGGAGATAATAGAAATTCAAAGTCTGGAAAAAGTTCTGGGTGTTAACTTAGTTTCTACTGCTGCTCAGATGTTGAAAGATGGCTACACTGAGCCACAGCGCCAGAGATCGCGCTAGAGAGTATTGTTCCGCCGCCTCCACTGGCAGTGATTATTGAGATGTCGTAGTGGGCAGTGCTTGTCGAGGACTCGTAGTAGTCAGTTCGTGTTGAGATGTGCTAGTGGGCAGTGCTTGTCGAGATGTTGTAGTAAGGAGTGCTTGTTCCATGTTTTATGCAGTTGTTTGATGGGATAGACAGCAGATGGTTCGAATGGAAATACTGTAATGATCAGAGCGCTTTTCGTCAATATATATGAAGGTAAAATATTCTGTGGTTTTTTTTCATTATTTCAGTGTCTTAAATAATGCGTGATTACAGGTTCAGTCAACAAAGCATCTGGCTTGTGTTCTTGTATTAGAGTGTAATTCTGGTTTTCTTGAGTAATTATGGTATTTCTATTTCCTTTAATTAATTCAGTATAAATGATATTTAAAAATTCTTGTGTTATTGAAGAAGAACCGTGCCAGATGCGTACGTTGAGTCATTCTTCCACACACAGAACAGTTACACTTGTGCTTTGGTTTCGTAGGTTTTATAGTTGCTGGGGACTTAATTAATTAATTGTGTTAACGAAAATTTTCATTTCAGTCTTTGTTGTAGTTCTATGCAGTCAGATTGCGTAATAATACTAGTCAGGGCCAACCGTTTACGAGACTTCGTAATCGGACAGACAGCTACTAAAGCAAAAAATTAAAATTATTTGCATTCTTTATTTTAATTAAGCCCCCATGCACGTGGCGACCGCTGCTTCGGATCGTCCCTTGGAATTCCTCTGATTGTAGAAATAGTAGACAGTAGGATTGTTGTAGTAATTTGTAGTTTAGTAATTGTAGTCTATTTTGCATGTGTAGATTTGGTAATTGTCATTCTTCTAATGGTATTTTTTTTGCAGAATTTAATTTTGTTATCTTGTATACGGGTTTGGCAATTTCGTGCAGTTAGGAAGATTTCAATTGTTCGTTAATCGTGTTTGAGGGAAACATTTCGTGTGAATGGTATTGTTGGAAATAAGGAGGCATTGTGTGTAATTTTCGTACAGTGACGAGTTTTGTATGTTTTGTAAATGATTACGCGATCGATGAAAAAGGTAAAAATGATGGATAGTCAGAATGACGAAATTGTTGACATGGCGAACTCGCCAACACAGGAGAACAGTATGATGAATGATGAAGTTGAAAACAATTTAATAAGTCGGGAAGATAGTCCGGAACCATTTCAAAATTTTTCTCAATCAGAAAATTCACAGAATACGAGATTAACGACAGAAGATATGGAGCAGTTGATGAGTGCTATATTAAATTTGGGAGCACGAATGGAAACACGGTTAGACTCACAAATAGGTACAATTAAAACAGAGATAGGAACAATTAAAACAGAGATGGGAACTTTGGGATCTGAATTAAAAACTGATATGGGAACTATGGAAACACGGTTAGACTCACAAATAGGAACAATTAGAACTGAGATGGGAACAATGGAAACACGGTTAGACTCACGAATAGGGACATGTTTCAAAAATACGAAAGATGAGTTAAAGAAAGAAATCAGAGAAGAAGTACAACCGATTTTGAATTCTCACAATAATAGATTAATTGCAGTAGAGATTAGACAAAGGGAACAGGATAGAGAACAGGAAGAAAGAGATCGCGTGATAGTACAAAAATTTTCAGAGTTAAATTTACAACGCGCACACGATAAGGAAGAAATATTTGAGAGAATCGAGGAATCCGTACCAAATGACAGAATAAATAATCTAACACAACAATATGAACAGTTAACTACCAAATGTGTCAACACTGAAACCCGAGTCGCGACACTTACGGAAGACGTAAATAAACAGAAAGAAAAAATAGGTGACTTATCGGAAAGAGTTGAGGAGATTTCAGATAAATTGATAAGTCTTAGTTTAAATGGGGATAGAGATTCAGATGACACAGCTCCATTACCATATGCAGAAACCGAAGAGTACCAGAACATAAATAAACATGTTGAAAATCAGGGAAAATTTAATGAACGCGTGAAAAGGGAATTTGAGGCACTACAAAAGCAAGTCAAACAAATTCAAGGCGAAATCGCAGGAAAAGACAGAAGAAGAAATTTAGAATCACAGATAGCAGAAGGGTTTGAAGAAAATAATTTGTTTCATTTACGTGATGCAACAAGAGAGCGCCAGGCGCGCGAACTTGACAATAATCGACATTCGGACTGGGACAGACGCGGTAGGTCTTTGTCGCCACGAGGCGAAAACTTTGACTATAAACACTTCATAACTGTTCGGAAATTTAAGATCTTTCGCAATTCTAAGAATGACATACATCCGTGTGCATGGTTAGCTCAATTTCTGTACGCACTTCCGCCAAAGTTGCCACTAAGTCACAAACTTTAAATTATGTGCGGCTATTAAAGTCCTCAGGGGATTCACTACACTAAGTGAATATGTGCCGTAGCGCTCACAGGGCCCCGAGCTGTAGTGGTGCTATTTCCCTTTTAGTTTTCTGCACCGCTGCCTACTCTTTCACTATTCTTTGTATCTATAAAAAACAATTCTTCTACTATCCATCTATCTAGACAATAGGTAAAGAAAAACCGGATTTGACTGTTTTACCCAAAAGTGACTTTGGAAATTACCGTTTAGACTTACTATATTTTCTGCAGCATTTATTCGTAGTTTAAATGAAATTTTACCTGTTTATCTTCGTGACAATGTTACTTCATATGTTGACGATATTCGTATTGCTAAACGTTCTTGGAGTGAGCATAACAAAATTTTGAATTCATTATTACGTATTTTTGCAAGAGTTGGCATTACAGAGAACTTGCAAAAATCTGAATTTGGTCGTTTTCAGGTGAAATTTCTCGGTCACATTCTTTCTACAGAAGGTATTCTTCCTGATTCAGAGAAACTAGATGCTATTCGTAATTATGCTGTTCATACCACAAAACGTGATGTTCGTAGTTTCCTTGGTGTCTGTAATTTTCTTAGACGCTTTGTTAGATTGGATGATTTGGCCACACCTCGTTTACACATTTCAGTTATGCACACTTTGGTCCCAGAAAATGCTTTCATAAATTACGAGAAAATTGTTACTTCAGTAATATGGAAAAACGTATTCGTTCTGTTCTTGCCAAATGCAAATTATGTCAACAGGCTAAGCCGCCAACTGTTTCTCACAGAGCACCGTTGTTTCCTATCATTCCAGCGAAATTAAAGGAGATGCCTGCAGTCGATTTGTTCGGTCCAGTGGTTCGTTCTACTAATGGTTTTGCGTACATTTTGGTAGCAGTGGAATTGACATCAAAATATGTGTGTTTTACACCTTTACGCAAGGCTACAGCTCGTTCAGTATCTAACGCTTTCATCAAACATTTTCTTAAAGAAGTGGGTCATGTTGATAAGGTTATATCAGATAATGGATCACAGTTTCGCTCTAAAATTTGGCTTCGTACTCTACGGCGTCGTAAGATTAAACCAATTTTTATTTCACTTTTTCACCCTCAATCTAATGCTTCAGAGAGATGGATGAAGGAAATCAATAAATTGTGCCGTCTTTACTGTCATCAGAATCACAGAACGTGGGATCAGTATCTTCATATTTTTCAAAACATTCTGAATGAACTTCCTAATGACTCAACTTCTTTACCGCCTCTATTGATATTAAAAAATAAAACACCGTCAAATCGCATTTCTGAAATAGTTCCTTTTCCGCCTTCACGAAGACTGCGGCATTCTGAAGTTGTCAACCCGGCTCTACGAAATATTGCGTCTGCGGCTGCAAGAAGAGAGAAATCAGCTAAACGTCCTGGTCGTTTAAAAATTTTGTCAGTTGGTCAAAAGGTGTTAATTAAGTCTCATCGTTTGTGTCATAAAGGAAAAGGCTTGTGTCGCAAATTTTTTCTGCTTTATAACGGTCCATATAGGATACGCAAAATTATACATGATAATACTATTGAAGTAGAAACTCTTAAATCTCGGCGCTCTAAGGGAATACATCATATATCGAACGTAAAAATTTTTGTGGAATGACATACTTTAGAAAAACTAACAGCTACATGTAAACAGGCAGAGAATACAAGGATACCGCGCTATGTTTTGGCGGCGGCACATACTCAAAGCAACAGTCAGTCTGCGCGCCGCACAAGGCAGTCGTTGACCGCAAACAATTACTTCCTACGTCACGCGCCTACAGCTGATCGAGCGCTCAGTGCGAATGCACTGACAGACGTAAACAAATACACAGTCTAATTTTCTCGGATTAAATTCAGTATAAAGCTATAGTGACTTGATGAATTATGTTATTAACGTTCAGTATTTTTCAGGATACGGTTGTATAAAATATTTAAGACCTTCAGGTAAATTCTGTGTGTGTCCGACGTTAAGAGGACTTGCTATGGAGAAAATTTCAGGAAGAATGTAATTTCAAAAAAAAGAAGTAAAAAACCAAAAAGGTAACGATTAATTGAGTTTATTTTTCAGGAAACATACACTCCTGGAAATTGAAATAAGAACACCGTGAATTCATTGTCCCAGGAAGGGGAAACTTTATTGACACATTCCTGGGGTCAGATACATCACATGATCACACTGACAGAACCACAGGCACATAGACACAGGCAACAGAGCATGCACAATGTTGGCACTAGTACAGTGTATATCCACCTTTCGCAGCAATGCAGGCTGCTATTCTCCCATGGAGACGATTGTAGAGATGCTGGATGTAGTCCTGTGGAATGGCTTGCCATGCCATTTCCACCTGGCGCCTCAGTTGGACCAGCGTTCGTGCTGGACGTGCAGACCACGTGAGACGACGCTTCATCCAGTCCCAAACATGCTCAATTGGGGACATATCCGGAGATCTTGCTGGCTAGGGTAGTTGACTTACACCTTCTAGAGCACGTTGGGTGGCACGGGATACATGCGGACGTGCATTGTCCTGTTGGAACAGCAAGTTCCCTTGCCGGTCTAGGAATGGTAGAACGAAGGGTTCGATGACGGTTTGGATGTACCGTGCACTATTCAGTGTCCCCTCGACGATCACCAGTGGTGTATGGCCAGTGTAGGAGATCGCTCCCCACACCATGATGCCGGGTGTTGGCCCTGTGTGCCTCGGTCGTATGCAGTCCTGATTGTGGCGCTCACCTGCACGGCGCCAAACACGCATACGACCATCATTGGCACCAAGGCAGAAGCGACTCTCATCACTGAAGACGACACGTCTCCATTCGTCCCTCCATTCACGCCTGTCGCGACACCACTGGAGGCGGGCTGCACGATGTTGGGGCGTGAGCGGAAGACGGCCTAACGGTGTGCGGGACCGTAGCCCAGCTTCATGGAGACGGTTGCGAATGGTCCTCGCCGATACCCCAGGAGCAACAGTGTCCCTAATTTGCTGGGAAGTGGCGGTGCGGTCCCCTACGGCACTGCGTAGGATCCTACGGTCTTGGCGTGCATCCGTGCGTCGCTGCGGTCCGGTCCCAGGTCGACGGGCACGTGCACCTTCCGCCGACCACTGGCGACAACATCGATGTACTGTGGAGACCTCACGCCCCACGTGTTGAGCAATTCGGCGGTACGTCCACCCGGCCTCCCGCATGCCCACTATACGCCCTCGCTCAAAGTCCGTCAACTGCACATACGGTTCACGTCCACGCTGTCGCGGCATGCTACCAGTGTTAAAGCCTGCGATGGAGCTCCGTATGCCACGGCAAACTGGCTGACACTGACGGCGGCGGTGCACAAATGCTGCGCAGCTAGCGCCATTCGACGGCCAACACCGCGGTTCCTGGTGTGTCCGCTGTGCCGTGCGTGTGATCATTGCTTGTACAGCCCTCTCGCAGTGTCCGGAGCAAGTATGGTGGGTCTGACACACCGGTGTCAATGTGTTCTTTTTTCCATTTCCAGGAGTGTATTTCCACTTAGGTACGTACTTTAGACGTAATTTGCTGCTCGCGATTACGTGATTCATACTTTGTGCTAAATTTCATGTTCTATGAATTTACTTGTGAAGTGACGTGCTTGCGTACATTAACTGATTTTGACAATGATTGATTAATGAATAGGGTTGTTACTTGTATATATTATGCATCGCTTGGCTGCTATGCTTTTCACTGATGTTATATTTTTTTTTATTATGTGCCTGCTGTGCTTATTTATTTAAATTGTAATTGTCAACTGATTAATTGTGCTGACTGTGGTTATGTATGTAAGTTATACTTTGTGATTTATCTGCTTGCGCCTTCATGTTTACTTATTAAGATTACGTATGAACATTTATTTGCTTATGTTGATGTGATGCTAATGACCTGTTTATTATGTAAGATACATATTTGCTGCTTTGCGTATGGATTGCATATTTACACATTTCTGTTTGTTGTCATAACTACTCTAATTTAGAATATAGCAATGCTGATGTACAGTGTACGAACATAGAGTTTAGGTCACACTGTGGTATTAATTATAGATTGTTCACTTGGCAGAGCCTTGTTGTAGGAATTGTGTTGCATCCACTTGTTGACATTCTGTTCTCTACTGGTATATTTACTCGCTATTGCATGTTTTGCTTACGCTCAGTGCCTTATATTTTTTAGATAAGAAAATGAACTGCTATAATTCTACGAACGACATTGGTACAAGAAACTGCATAGAAGTCACATGAGCTGGAGGTTTTATGGAAGCTGTATAAATTTGTGCTAATAGGAAGGAAGCTAACGACATGACATACCAACACTAGGTTAGACCATTAACAGTTATTACACTGCATTCTTCGTGAGCAGTTGAAATAGGAAGTGACACTTGACACAAGAAATACTCCACATGTTTGCTTCTGTTTGCCATAATTTTTGAAGTGGTGTACACACTGAAATATCACGATCATTAACACTTCGTAATCGTACTTAATTACTGAGAGTTATTCGAACTAAGTCTGTTAGAGGTCACGTATGCATTTCTTTTATTTAATGATGGACAAGGAACCAAAATGTATCTTATAATTTATAATGAGTAGAAGATTTGGGTCAGATGGATTATACAGAGGTTGGGTGTGGACACTGTGTCTTCAGATTGTATGGGATGCCGAATTGAAGTTTGCACTAGGATTTTGTCTGTACTTGTTCAAGGAGACTGACTGGAGGAAAGAGTTGTTATGAAAGTAAAATGATATTGGTAATAAGGTTTATATGTAGCGACGTACTGAAAAGGTATTATTGAGGTATTGAGATTATGTGAAGTTGATGATTATTGGAGTGAGATTATGTGAAGTTGATGATTATTGGAGTTTTCGTGGACAAGAGGTAAGGTAAATAATATTGATGATAAGGTTTATATGTATCGACGTATTGAAGAGGTATTATTGATGATATTGATATGTATCAACGTAAGAGGTATTATGATTATTGGAGTTTTGGTGGATAAGAGGTAAACTAAGTGATGAGCATTTTTTTTTTTTTTTTTTGTTGGTCTATATGGAACAAGGAGGATGAAGATGGCAGACTAGAACACTTAAATAGAAGGAAGATTGTCTACACACACACTTTGTTAAATCACTAAGCAGTATATACTTTTTTTTGAGAGAAGAAGCATTTGCATATCTTGGCTCACTGACAGTTGTTCAGCAACCGTACATTTTGATCTGGCTTGGCAAACATTGGTCTTGACATGATGACTATGACGTTGACTAACTATTATTGACTGTTATACATTGCTGCCACTACTATTTGATACACATGATGAACATAAAATTTTGACAGAATTGCATTTACACAGTTAACACTATTCAATTACACAGTAGCACTAATGTGGATGAAAGATGAGTGAGTGTGTTTTCCTTTCCCTATCCCAAATTGGTACCAACCTATCTCCTAAATATTATTTTACTTGTTTGTTGTGGCTTGCACTGACATCCATAAACATTATAGGTTTACTGTTATTTGTGTATTGTAATAGTTAATATGACAATTACCTGATATCATTTGTGTGTTTATTATGATTTGTATGTTTAGTGTAAGAGCATTGATAATAATTTTGTTAATTGTGTGTGCACTCAAACTATTGTTCATGACTGAACTGTCTCATTAGTGATAGTGAATATTATGGACTGTTACCTGCACTTGTTCAACATAATGGGTGCCACTTGGAAATGTTTAATTTGTGCTAACGAACTTTGAGTAACTCACTGATTAGTGATAGGGAATATTATGGACTGTGATTTGCACTTTTTCTACATGATTCGTGCCACTAGGACATGTTTAATTTCTGCTGATGAACAGTGTGATTAGTGAAAGTGAATATTATGGACTGCGGTCAGCACCTGCTCAACATTGCTGGGTGCCACTGATGGACTGCTTCTACTGAAATGATGTCACTTGTTGCTGTCTGCACCTGCTCAACACTGCTGGGTGCCGCTGATGAACTGCTTCTACTGAAAAGATGTTACTTGTGGGTGTCTGCACCTGTTCAACATTGCTGGTGCCACTAATGGAACTGCTTATACTGAAATGGTGTTACTTGTTGGTGTCTGCACCTGTTCAACATTGCTGGTGCCACTAATGGAACTGCTTATACTGAAATGGTGTTACTTGTTGGTGTCTGCACCTGTTCAACATTGCTGGGTGCCACTGGTGGACTGCTTCTACTGAAATGATGTCACTTGTTGCTGTCTGCACCTGCTCAACATTGCTGGGTGCCACTGATGGACTGTTTCTACTGAAAAGATGTCACCTGTTGCTGTCTGCACCTGCTCAACATTGCTGGGTGCCACTGATGGACTGCTTCTACTGAAATGATGTCACTTGTTGGTGTCTGCACCTGCTCAACATTGCTGGTGCCACTAATGGAACTGCTTATACTGAAATGGTGTTACTTGTTGGTGTCTGCACCTATTCAACATTACGGGGTGCCACTGATGGACTGTTTCTACTGAAAAAATGTCACTTGTTGGTTTTTGCATCTGTTGACCATTGCTGGGTGCTACTGCTGGAACTGTCAACTACTTGTTTCTTGGGCTATGGAAAGCGTTTATGTGAATATTTGTATAAACTGATTTTTTGTGTATTACTGTTGTGAAAAGTTATGAGACTCATACCTGCACATATTCGTCATTGCTGACGCTATTGATTTAACTGTTTAACCACATAATACTTGTGTAAACTATTATGTAAAGTCACATGTATGAAAGAATTTGTATTGCTTACTGTATTTTATATATTAGGTTATTGAAAGGTCAGTGCAAAGCCAAAATTTTATCTAGTTATATGATGTTTACGCATTAATATTATCTTTTATTTTTGTCTGTATTTTTTTGACGAATTTGGTGGTATTTTCACCACCAATGCTGGCAAAAATACCATCAAATTCTAGCCCGTGGAGGAAGGGCATATGAAATGTGGCTACACTGAGCCACAGCGCCAGAGATCGCGCTAGAGAGTATTGTTCCGCCGCCTCCACTGGCAGTGATTATTGAGATGTCGTAGTGGGCAGTGCTTGTCGAGGACTCGTAGTAGTCAGTTCGTGTTGAGATGTGCTATTGGGCAGTGCTTGTCGAGATGTTGTAGTAAGGAGTGCTTGTTCCATGTTTTATGCAGTTGTTTGATGGGATGGACAGCAGATGGTTCGAATGGAAATACTGTAATGATCAGAGCGCTTTTCGTCAATATATATGAAGGTAAAATATTCTGTGTTTTTTTTCATTATTTCAGTGTCTTAAATAATGCGTGATTACAGGTTCAGTCAACAAAGCATCTGGCTTGTGTTCTTGTATTAGAGTGTAATTCTGGTTTTCTTGAGTAATTATGGTATTTCTATTTCCTTTAATTAATTCAGTATAAATGATATTTAAAAATTCTTGTGTTATTGAAGAAGAACCGTGCCAGATGCGTACGTTGAGTCATACTTCCACACACAGAACAGTTACACTTGTGCTTTGGTTTCGTAGGTTTTATAGTTGCTGGGGACTTAATTAATTAATTGTGTTAACGAAAATTTTCATTTCAGTCTTTGTTGTAGTTCTATGCAGTCAGATTGCGTAATAATACCAGTCAGGGCCAACCGTTTACGAGACTTCGTAATCGGACAGACAGCTACTAAATCAAAAAATTAAAATATTATTTGCATTTTATTTTAATTAAGCCCCCATGCAATGTATCAGGCACTGCACTGCCTACATCAGATGGCTGTTGTGCTGCGGGAGAAATAAATGAAAACCACGTAAAAAAGTACACATACACAATGAATAATGAACTTTGAGAGAGAGGAATCGGTTAATACTCACAATCGACTGTGAGTCAGTTATTTAAGTCTGGAGTCTGATGACGCTTCACTATGGTGAACAGAGCATGTGTGCTGAGTCCAGCAGGTGGCTCATAAGCCTCGACACTGTGGATGAGTGAGAGATGCGATTGCAGTGCCCCAGAAATTTTGAACAACTATTTCGCAGTACAAGTAGACTGGTAACATTTCGCGGGGAAAGCATGTAATGCAATAAAGCATGCTTCACCCAGCTGTGGAATGTTTGTGAGCTATAAATAGCTCCCACATTCGTTACAGAGAGGTCACTGCATTCCTGAAAGAGTGCATTTCTGTGTTGCCACACACCTGATGATACAGAAAACTATCATGAGGTGTGACTGTGAGTTACCCTGCGGTGGACTGGTTATCTGACCGGTGTAGTTTCAAATGGCTCTGAGCACTATGGGACTTAACATCTCAGGTCATCAGTCTCCTAGTCTTAGAACTAATTAAACATAACTAACCTAAGGACATCACACACATCCATGCCCGAGGCAGGATTCGAACCTGCGACCGTAGCAGCAGCGCAGTTCCGGACTGAAGCGCCTAGATCCGCTCGGTCACAGCGGCCGGCTACTCTGCAAATACAGTATACGTTGCAGCTGGACACTGGTGACTGTGAACCCTCGGTTGTTCAATAAACATGTAAAAGCATTCTGATTAATAAACATTTACTTGTCTACGCTATCAGAATGCTGCATTCCTGGCTAGATATGCGTCCTGGAGCTGACTTCAGCTGATTCGGCTCTAGAGATAGACTCCAATACATTCCAATCTGCTTACATTTATATCTGTGCTATCAGGACGTCACATTCCCAGAGATCCTAAACGTCGCAAAAGGCCTCCACATCTCACCATGTTATAACAAAATTGTGTCAAATTGCCCCGTACATGACTATGTAACAGAAAAAACTGTAACCAATTGCCCCATATGTCGAAGTGTTACAGCAAACTCGTAATAAAATGCCTCATATATCGATATGTTGTAGCCACATTGTAGCAAATTGGCATTTTGTGTCGATGACAAAAATTTTAAGGTTCTGTCTGCCTATGTGTACATTTCTGTAACCACTTGCTTGACAGTTATAGTGAGTGATCAGGATGAACAAGTTCTCAGTTCTTGCTCACAACATTAATACAATATCTGCAGCATATTTAAATTCAGACGTCAAACACTGCTGCCCTGTGTACAGTCGTGGACAAAACGAGCGAGACCCCTCGCCTTTTCTTTATGCTGACCCGCACGGCTTTAAAGTCTGCTACACAGCATAACAGGCAAGGCGACGAAGTGCTGCCAACATACTATGCACAGGCGTGAAATTGACAAACTATCTGAATTTTTTTAAACTGTTTTCAATAATTTGTAAGACTATATCAATGCTGATTAGTGTGTTAAATACAACACGTAAATATAAGACAGAACTGAAAGAAGAAACGCTGATTGGTATGAACTGTATCAATAAAAATGAATTTCAACTTATCGACATAACATAACTGTTTTAGTAAGACAAAGAACCCCAGATTGTTACGAATTAGCAAAATTTTATCAGCATTCGGCCGCGAAACGGTCTGTGTTAACGTTCAGACCAGTCATACTGGATTACTGTTGCTGACTTACCATGAAAGTGTGCAAATTTAGCTATGCGTGAAGATTCATAACGAAATTCAGTTAAAAATCATTCAACGCCAAACTTAAGTCAATTTCGTTATTGACAGAAGCGGAAAAAGTAGGCAGTAACATGTATGAAATTCTACAAGAGTGTCATATTGACATCCACAGGGCGCCAGTACAGAATAAAGGTAGCGATAAAACGTATTGGGGGCGCGAGAATTTCTTAAAATTGCTTTGCTGATATTCTACCTGCCTCCATCGAGATTAGAACCGAAAACAAACCAGACCTTCCTTTCACTACGCTAGCAGACAACCCCGGCAAACAGCCCTCTATTATTACCCCAGACATGAATAAGCCGGCAATTTCGCAATGAAAATGGCAAAATGATCTGCAGTTTCTGTTGCATAGAGCTTTCTGGACTCAAAAACATGAATTTTCTTCCTTTATGTCACCGCTTACGTGACTATCATTCGGGATGTTTATCGAAATAACAAAATACTGTTATTAGAGAGTAAATTTAGTAGGATAATTCTGGACCACCCCAGGAAATAAACGGCTACATAGCTGTCAAACGTATTCTACACTGTTTCTAATTCTCCACTGGACTCGCCACAGCCAGAAAACGTTAATTAGCCGAAGTGTTTCTTAAGCTAGCTAGCAATGGGAATGTTCGCACTTCTAAAACACGGTGGCATTAATACTGGGATGTGAATTACCACGTGTATAGGCAAATGGATTCTATTTGCATTCCTGTAAACGTGATTTAGATCGAAAGCGTAGCTACGATTAATACGGTGATGTATCGACTGCAAGTAGAACATTTCGAATAAAGAGTAGGTGTTATTTATGCGGCCCTCATCTTCAGTAGCTGCCGTAGCTGTTTTCGTTGTTAGGATTTCGACACCTAAACCGGTAAAAATGGAACCCTTCTACGTCAACGCAATCTAAAGATACGGCCGTTTATGTAAAGAAAATTTACGCGAAAGGTCAAAAAATGGGTTCAAGAACTATGCGACCAAACTGCTTAGGTCATCAGCCCCTAGACCTAGAACTACTTAAATCAAAGTAACCTAACACACATCGATGCCCGGGGAAGGATTCGAACTGACGGCGCAAGCAGCCGTGCGGTCCGCGGAATGACGCCGTTGAAAGCACGGCTAACCCGCGCCGGCAAGCTGTTAATATCATCTGATGTTGCTAACAAGTTATTTAGTTCTGGTGAATGATTTTCTGCGCAGTTCATTTAAGATAGAATAACTAAAATATATTAGATGTTACGGAAGACGAACGACGCCTAATTCATTTCACTCTCTTTATTTATGATTTAAGATTCGCAATCTGAGCATACCTATTATCCATAACCACACTTTAGCGCCACACAGGTATGTGAAAGAAACACATTGGCGTACAGTTTTAGACATAAAAACTGACCGCCGGTCGGCCGCCACAGAGACTAAGTCCGAGTCGTTCACTTAACGTGGCCAATAAAACACAATCTGGCAGCACTGTTAGACGCGGAAGTCTTAGGAGGAAGTGTTGTCTACTTCCGAGATGTTCTCGGATTGTGTGAGCCCTTGGTCTAGTGGTGCCCGAACGGTAGTTCAGTGTGTTCGGTCAGAGGGCTAGCTGCCCTCTAACAATAAAAAAAAAAAAAAAGCTGGTTTAATGGATCAACAACGAACTGAAACGGGTGTCTTTCGACGTCCGCCCCGAGCAGATACAACGAACGAAAACGAACAAATTGATATGAACTTTGTGCATTCTAAACTTATGGTCGCCTGTTTGCGTCCAACTGCTCTTTTTTTTTTTTTTTTACCGCATTTCGGTCTAAAGTTATGAGTCTGATTGAGCATCGAAGATAATTCGCATAACATTCTACCCACCAGCAATAACAAGTATTCCAGAAACAACTCCGCAGGACAGCTCGCGGCTGCGTCGCGATCATAACAGCTTACGCTCGAGCGTTTCCCCGCGCTGCAGCGGCTACCGGCCACCGGCCAGACGCCACCCGCCGCCTGAAATCCGGCGCCGCCCATTTGAACGCGCGCCACGCTCTCAGTGTATATATCAACTGTCATTTTCGAATTTGAAGTTCTAGTTATCATCTTGCAGTTAAGCACTGGATTTTGCATACTTGAAAATCATGAACTACAGTTAAGCATTGTAAAATTGGGTCGCAAGTGGAAAGAGGTGTAACATCTGCAACACAACGTTTACTTTTGGTATAACAGAGGGGTGAATGCAGAGGAGGCAGCTAGAGAGATTTGAACTGTGTTTGGAGCGAGTGCTTTTGGGAAAAATACGCCAGAAAAAGATATTCGTGTATCAACAAAGATCGTTCTGGCGTGAATGATTTTCCACATTAAGGAAGTCTCGACTACTGATATATGTGATAGATTACCATTTTACCATCATGCGACATTTGCATTCAACAGGCAAAGTTCAGAAGTCTGGTGTAGGAGTACTGCATGCTCAAATTCGAAACAACAAAAATCAACGGAGTGACTATTATTGAACGTCATCAGGTCGCACATCGAGCATTCCTATGCAGTTCTGTTACTGGTGACGTGTCATGATGCCTTTATCGTTAACTTCCTAAGAAGAAATGAAAGGGGGAGCCCCACCAAAAGAAGTAAACTCGAGGAAAGAGTAGTGTGAACATAATATTTTACATCTGATAAATCCAAAATTGTGTTTTGGGCTACGAATTCTGCCCCCATTGTGTGTGCAACACAGCTGGAATTTGTTGCCAACAACTGAGACACTTTTCGGTATCAGTGTAAGAAAATCGAGGAACAAAACTACATCACATGTGCTACTGCATGATAACGCACTATGTTGATTTGAGAAACAAAACTATCCAGAAGATTGATAGGAAAGTCGTCTCTCAGGCACTTGTATTGATAGGGAAGTCCTCTCTCAAGAACTTGTCCCTCTCGTCATATATTTGTAAAATTTTACCTTTCCCGCTCTTGATCGATCAACCATCAAGGCAATTCATTTCTAGACGAAAATACTCTTATAACTACTCTGGTTTAATGACATCGTTAGAACCAGTAGGTTTCTACAGGCGTAGAATTTGTAAACAACTTTAGCATTGTCAGATCGTTTTAGATATCGTGAAAGAGAATTCTGCTGCTGATTAATTTCTCTTTGATAATCACTGTTGCGTTTAGTAAACTAATGGAAAATGCAATTAAAATACTCACTGTACTATTACAAATTAAATTTAGCTTACTACAGAAACATCACGACGGCAGTCTAACTTAATGAAGCATTAAGTGTCTGTGAGACGATTGAGCCTATGTTAACACGAATTAGTAGGATATTACCGACTTTTAACTTCGAAAAGATCTTTATTTATTTCATTTCCTGTACCATTCGTAAGTATTATGAAAATGTGACATATCATAGATAAAATTATATATTAACAACAACAAAAAATATGTCGGTAGAAAACAAAAATGGCATTATGAATTTGGCAGTACCGTAAGGTACTAAGGGTTACTGAAAGAAGCAAGACGAATTTTGCTCTAGCGTTGTCTTACGATTTCCTTATTGAGATTTTGTCTGCCTGCTTGTAGCTGTGCTACAAAAGAATGAAAAGTCTGGCTTTCAGCGAGTCTCGAAAGGCCTACGAAAGCAGCTTGCACCTGGCAGCTTAGCATGTTACCTGGGAAGTGGTTTTTTCCTAAAGTGGGAAGACATCCTTTTGTGGTTGAATTGTTGGCAAATTGTTAGTCAGTGTTTATTTTTTCTGGGGCTCTGATGAGCATAGTCGTAAGTCGCTTGTTGATGGGCCGGCTGCGGTGGCCGAACGGTTCTAGGCGCTTCAGTCCGGAACCGCGCGACTGCTACTGTCACAGGTCCGAATCCAGCCTCAGTCATGGATGTGTGTGATGTCTTTAGGTTAGTTAGGTTTAAGTAGTTCTAAGTTCTAGGGGACTGATGACTTCCTGCCCGCATCTCGTGGTCGTGCGGTAGCGTTCTCGCTTCCCACGCCCGGGTTCCCGGGTTCGATTCCCGGCGGGGTCAGGGATTTTCTCTGCCTCGTGATGGCTGGGTGTTGTGTGGTGTCCTTAGGTTAGTTAGGTTTAAGTAGTTCTAAGTTCTAGGGGACTGATGACCATAGATGTTAAGTCCCATAGTGCTCAGAGCCATTTGAACCATTTTTGATGACCTCCGCTGTTAGGTCCCATAGTGCTCAGAGCCATTTGAACCTTTTGATTGTTGATGGGTGTGATTTCTTTGACAGAGTTGATGATAGATCTGTGTTCGAGAAATGCAATGCCGAAGACTGGTACGCCTTTCGCTACCTTTAGTTGTATTTTGCTCTTGAAGATGCAATGGTTTCCCTAATGCAAGATTTCATTGTCAGTTAGTCGTGGTTCTTAAAGAGCAAGGATGAGAATTTTTTGTCGGTCGATTTCTTTTGTGAGATTATTTAGTTTTCGTGTTTGGATCAATGTATCGATGTTTACTTTACCGGACAGGACCAGAGGGTGTTGAAGCCTTTGAAAGCAAATATTTTCAGCCAAGCTCATTGAGCTAACAGACGCTGGCCAGAGCAACGGTGATTTTCACTCAGACGTGTCTGGATTTTGGGTTCTACGGATTGAGTAGCCGTTCAGGATTGTGTTAGTATTTGGTTCACCCCCCTGTATTTGATTTCCTCGGTACCACCCATATGGGGGAGGGTTTCCCCTATCCGCCACACGCGACTATTATTATTATTATTATTATTATTATTATTATTGTCATTATGTCATCAGCAAATCCGATATGGTGTATCTTCCCACCACTGAAATAGACGTGTATTGTTCGACTCAGTATTTCCATCACATAAATGTGGGTTATAATTACGTTACATTGTTGCTAGTAGACATATTTCTCAATTTTTCGTAGACAGTTGCTACGTTACTCCATCATAGGAATTTATGTGCGCAGCATTGTTGCAATACAGACGTTCAAATTATCCGATTTCTGTAATTTGATTTCGATACCAGATCGTTCTAATCGGATTTAGCCAGGCAGTCTTAATGTGGAAATCCGACTACGACTCTCATCATATGATAGACGGGGTAAACCACATTCTTAATCGGACTGTTGAATATAGATCACTTATCTATGACAGGGCCTGAATTCTTAAACACTGTGGAAAATAATAATCCAATGTGCTTATTACAAATACGTTATTTAAATATAAATATATGAACTAACGAGATAACACTTAATTTACAGGAGCAGAGCCCCATCCATCATAGCAAAGCAGTGCGAGATTGGTTTCAGGGCCAAGAGAGGGTAAAGCTGTTGCCGTTTGTTCCACGATCACCAAACATCAACCAGATAGAGAATATGTCCATGTGGATCTACAAAAGCAAGCGACCTTTGCACAAATATAGAAAAGATATGTTGGGAAGTAAACCATCACGCTACACAGTCGACGGCTTAATGAAATCAACTCCCCTACGCCTTCGAGAAATCTTACGTAATGGTCGTGGGTGGGTTGGTTACTAAAAGTATAAAAATATGTTCAAATGTGTGTGAAATCTTATGGGACTTGACTGCTAAGGTCATCAGTACCTAAGCTTACATACTACTTAACCTAAATTATACTAAGGACAAACACACACACCCATGCCCGAGGGAGGACTCGAACCTCCGCCGGGATCAGCCACGCAGCCCATGACTGCAGCGCCCAGACCGCTCGGCTAATCCCGCGCGGCTACTAAAAGTAAACTCGTCCACAAAACCCATGTGGACAGTTATCTGATAATCGGTCAAGCTTTGCTTTGTCGCAGCTCTTTAGCATACAAGTCCATTTACTTTCTGTCTCCTCCTTGCAATTCTTGCAATGCAAGGTAATTGAAAAAACTCATCCACTCGACGCCAACTGAGGAACTGACTGGTGCATATGTTGTTCAACACACATTAGTTGTCACCCTGACTGGAATCAATGACTGTGTGTGTGTGCGTGCGCGCGCGCGCGTGTGTGTGTGTGTGTGTGTGTGTGTGTGTGTGTGTTTTCGTGTTTATGCACAATCTGAATCAATACTATTAACATTAGAGAGACAACCAACAATATATATTGCATCAGATATGACTGTAAAGTATTTTAATGCGATGGGAAGTTACAAACTGAATTTTCACCCAACCCACGTCCTGCAGATTACGTTAAGTAAGATGTATTAACTACATAGTATCGTTAGCAGAGGCAGTGCGCTCTTCTTGTCGAGGCTCGCGACAAGTGCAGCGATCGGCAGTGCCCAATACCGCCGCGATTTGTTTATGCTGGCTGAGCGTGGACACTGCAGCAGACGCTTCGCCATAAACAGAAAGAAATCACCTTGGCTCTGACTGCAGTGAGCGGATATCACTGCCTGCGTGTTCTTATAGTAACCTTATAGGAACCTTCTCACGAAGGAATGTGAGGTGATACCAAAATGTATCCAACATAGAAAAATTAACTGCAGCGTTTTCATGTATGCAGTAGTAGCACACAAGGAAATATTATGTCCTGGAAGCGTATATTTCATTTCCTCTTCTCATATTAACGCCCTTGTTTTAGCATGAAGTGAGAAAATAAACACGAAAAACTAAAGTTCCTGAGAAGCATATGAGTCATTTCCTCTTCTCATATCATAACTGTTGTTTTAGTATGAGGTAAAAAAATAAAGAGTTTAGGGTTCTGAAACATAATATGACACCAGATTCTTATCGTAGGCGCTATCGGAAATGCAAAAAGCAGGGAGCTATCCATTCTTTTGTCCAAAAGTCTGTTTCCTTTCATGCATTACTCACGCTAGGAGATTCTTATTTAAGGATTTGTGGGCATCAAGTCCTTCAGCAGAACAAGCCTTATGTTATTGTGCTATTACGGTATGGAAAAAATGCAACAAAGACGAGTTCCGCTGGAGCAGTGAGGCTATTTGCACATGTCTGTATTCAGCAATGACTGCCAGCTGCCACAGAATCCTTGTGGCAGGCAACACAACTGTGCGTGCACTTCATACTTCACTCAGTAAGTCGTCAGGAGGTGGATGGAAACGTAAAATTAACGTTCCTTTCCGAGTCGTATTCAATCCAGAATGAGGTGTTATTAAGGTAGTTGAACGTTCTAGCAATTACACTTCTATAATTCCCATATGAGTATTCCGATAGCCAAAAGAACCCGTTAGTGTGAAACCATCTGGAACTGCATTAACCTCAAACTGCAAGAGCTTGGGACAATACGTGGACTCTTCTCTTCGCTAGGTGATCTATTACTGATATTTAGGATTCTCTCCGTCCTAGGCGTAATGGAAATGGAACTTCAGAGGCGCTTTCCGCTTTTCTTGGCAAACATGAGAAACTTGTAATCACTGCGAGTTACAACTGCGTGATGATAATGGTTCAGGTCGTCAGTAGTGTGGTGGTGTTATGCTGTCAAACTGCAACGTTAATGGTGGCACACAAAATTTAGCGCTGACTACCTACTTAAGTAAAGATAGTGTTGTGGCGTCGTCGCTTGTCTTTATTTGGCCTCAGCTTGAGTAATCCGATTTAACGAACATAGTACTACATCCGCGGGCTGCTAATGATACAGTATGACTATAGAGATCATCTTGCGGGTATTACATTAATTCAGCAATGAATTGCTTAAAAAAAATTACCCTTAGCTATGCAGCTGGAATGACTCACTACACAGGTACTCTACGTTAAACTTTGTTAAGTGATCAGTTCGCTGCAATCCTGCTTCTACTGTTTGTAAATACTTGTATACTTCAAAAACGGTTCAAATGGCTCACAGCGCTGTGGGACTTAACGTCTGAGGTCATCAGTCCACTAGAACTTAGAACTACTTAAACCTAACTAACCTAAGGTCATCAGACACATCCATGCCCGAGACTGGAGTCTAACCTGAGACCGTAGCTGTCGCGCGGTTCCAGACTGTAGCGCCTAGAACCGCTCGGCCACCCTGGCCGGCATACTTGTATACTGACCATTCGTTATTTGACTGAATATGAACTACAATCTAATTCGCATGTATACGACATGGGTTAGCGCCGGCACAAAGGTATGACTAGGGATTGGATGCCGTTGGAGTCCCGTTATTTTGATGGCAAGACAAATGTTCGCAAATCACCTCTATTGCCTCAAAAAACAATTGCATCTTAAATATCGAGGGACCGATGGCCACACTGTCACAGCGTGTTGAAATACAGCAACGACGGCAGTTGAAAATTTGTGACCGACTGAGCTTCGAACCTAGACCTCCTGCTTACTAGACAGACGTGCTGACCACTGCACTATTACTTGTTTAAAAAGTTTGAGAAGACTTTCAGCACCAGCTAGGCGGGGGCAAAGAGGGCAGGGGTCGAAAATCCGAGGCCTGGCCACAATGCCTCCCCCATACCTGTCACTGAGCAGCTGCATTATTCACATGTATTCCATGTGTGCATTCATATATTCCTTTAAATTGAAGAACAGAACTGAAGTAGTAATTAAGGTAAAATAAATTACAGATTGTCGCCTCCAATGGCGTGCGTTCCTTGTGGAACATAACTTATAACATTGAACAGGGTGACGGAAAAATAAATAGCAAACATTCATTCAGAAATATATTCACAATTTAAGTTATTATGCACTGGATGTATATGAGGCCTGTAAGGAAGCCATATATTTGTCAACAAATGGAAGAAGTTTCGGAGCCGGAGTGGTTTTGCCAAATTAGAACAGTTCTGATTTTAGAACCAACGTAAAAGAATATTCCAGGAATAAAAAAAGTGAAAGAATATTATTCTGCTTCTAATCAATAAAATTGTCCACCTCTTTGTAGCCCACATAAAGCAATAGATAAAAAAAATTTTAAACCATTCCTTATATTTGTTATTCTTCTTCAGCTTAAAATGTTCTTCTGCAATATAAAACATGCACTCTTCTAAGTTTTGTTTATTACGACGTAAAACACAAACTGTCCGAGAAGCCACGAATAACTGTTATTCTTTGCGGACGGGTAACATTTCCAGTCGGGCTGTAAAGCTTCAGTTATAGGTATATGACTTTCTGCGGTTCTGTTGATAGTGCTAATTTCTTCCTAGTCCAGTTCGAAATTCTGATTCTATTTTCACATAAGAAGGTGTGCGTTACAGTTTCTACAAGCCCACATTTGTCGCAGTATAGAGATGGTCTCAATTTTATTTTTCATAATCGTTCGGCTGTGGGTATGGTTTCGTCTACAACGTCGCACCGTACGGCACTGACTCTAGTTGGTATAATTTTATTGTTCATATTTTTCCAGACGTTCCTCCAATTTTTTGTAGGTTAATTTACCGGAATTGGTTTGTGTAGACGATGTCTGGTAACATAATCATAGACGGTTCTAGTGTTGGTTTGTGCTGGTAGACGTCTTATACAGCTCCAGTCGCCATAGTACTTTCGGACGTAATCTATGCTGGCGTGCTACATTACCAGGAGCGTTCCTGTCCCCAGGCTCTAACGAGAGGAACAGAAGTTTCGTGATGCCTGTCTTAATGGCGTGTATTAGTATAAAAGCACGTCTTTAATTCCAAGTCCTCTGTTTTGTCTCTGCAAAGTCGCCGTGTGACAGGATACTTTGAAGATTTTTTTTCCACTCATACCAAGAGGCTACAGCTAATATTTAATGTGCTGTGACCTGCAGTATCGGTAAGACTGCTGCGACATGATAAATTTTGCTAAGTATGTGTGTATTTATAAACTGAACTTTCTGCAGCCAGTCTAACGATCGCATGTCATGGGCCTTCAACAAGGTTCTGATGACATTAAGTTTCCGCTCCCAATTGTTCGTGGCCATGCGCTTGGGATTCGCCCTTAATCACAATCCGAGTTAGAGTCTCTCTTCAGTTACATGTAACAAAAAAAATGATTCAAATGGCTCTGAGCGCTATGGGACTTAACTGCTGTGGTCATCAGTCCCCTAGAACATAGAACTACTTAAACCTAACTAACCTAAGGACATCACACACATCCATTCCCGAGGCAGGATTCGAACATGCGACCGCGGCGGTGGCGCGGTTCCAAACTGTAGCGCCTAGAAGCGCTCGGCCACTCAGGCCGGCAGTTACATCTAACCAGTGCGCACCTATTGCACTACTGTAAGAACCGAGATACAGTATTTTGGATTGAAAATTTTGTAAATTTGTGACAAGAACTTATGGGACCAAGCCCCCCGGCCATTATTTCACTCGCTCGCCCCTACACTGTATTCCCGCGTGGGTTCGGACGATGTCGTGCGTCTAGCACTGAAAACTATAGATGAGCCGCCGAGACCCAATTAGTTATATAGGATGTTTCAGGAGAAATAGTAAATATTGTAGGAAATGGTAGTATAGAAAAAATTGTTGAAACAGTGACATATAACATGTGTCCAATTTTTATCGAACATACATATAGCTGGGTTGTAGTGTATCTAGAGGTAGCCCTGGATGGAAAAAATATTATGAACACCTCACATAAAGAATGTGTTCCACTGCGAAAGACAATCTTATAAGCACTAGAAGATGCTGTAGGGTAAACTGGGGTCGAAACCCAATACTTACTGGATATACACCTCTGCAAAAAGACCATTGATAATTTACAGGCCTATAATATGAACAAAGTCGAACAGAAGGTGGCTGCTAGGGAGTCTGGCAAAGTGCAGAGACTGATCTGCTTTCACAAACAGATGGAATTAGCAGGACATCCACTCCTGTGATTGATATTACGCTAGACATGCCCGCCTTACACCTGTGGTTTAAAATGGAGGCAGCGGCAGGGACATAAAGGCTATAAATTGTAAATAGCTGGATATAGTTAGAATATACGGAATCCCAAATCAGTATGGCGATGGTTGGGGAAATGCCGACTAACTATACAATAACTTCTAGCTGTTTCAATAAACCTTGCCATGTAACACTTGGAAGCAGGGAGCAGTGGAAGAACGAACCACTACACCGTGCAGTAGACATAATATAGTGGTGTACTGACAGGTCGAAAACAGATGAAAGTACTGGGTCCGGTGTACTGCCTAGAATCTCTTTAGGGAAGACGGCCACAGTATTACATGACATCTTCTATCAGCATGTGCACGGAGGAGAATTAGAGTAGAGCCTACAAAAATCGTAGCATCTACTTTTATTCAGACAGCCAAGCAGCTCTGAAATCTCTATCAGCCCCTGTAACTAGATCGAAGGTCGTGGCAGAATGCCATGAAGCATTTTCTTTCGGACATGTCCGAAAGAACAGACACCACACATATCTCCATAGGCAGGGTGTTTCGGGAGGAATAGTAGATATTTTAGCAGGTGGTAGTACAGACGAATTGCATAAAAAACTTCCATATAAATGGGTCCACTTTTTATTGAGGACAGAGATACAGCTGATAGTACGTAACCCCAACACACTCAAATCAAAGGCAAATGAGAACGTTCAAAGTTGATTTTCAAAAATTCCGCCACCAACTTCAATGCACATTTGACTTCTCTAGATAACACCACGTGTAGCTCTTGTTAGGTCGTCTTTGCGTTCTTTTATGGGGGCTGCACTATTCATAATCCGAACGATCAAATCGGCTTTTGGGTTTACTTTTTCTTTGTAGACTTCGCCTTTAACCTGTCACACGGCGACTTTGTAGAGGCAAAACAGAGGACTTGGAATTAAAGACGTGCTTTTAAACTAATACACGCCATTAAGACAGGCATCACGAAACTTCTGTTCCTCTCGTTAGAGCCTGGGGACAGGAACGCTCCTGGTAATGTAGCACGCCAGCATAGATTACGTCCGAAAGTACTATGGCGACTGGAGCTGTATAAGACGTCTACCAGCACAAACCAACACTAGAACCGTCTATGATTATGTTACCAGACATCGTCTACACAAACCAATTCCGGTAAATTAACCTACAAAAAATTGGAGGAACGTCTGGAAAAATATGAACAATAAAATTATACCAACTAGAGTCAGTGCCGTACGGTGCGACGTTGTAGACGAAACCATACCCACAGCCGAACGATTATGAAAAATAAAATTGAGACCATCTCTATACTGCGACAAATGTGGGCTTGTAGAAACTGTAACGCACACCTTCTTATGTGAAAATAGAATCAGAATTTCGAACTGGACTAGGAAGAAATTAGCACTATCAACAGAACCGCAGAAAGTCATATACCTATAACTGAAGCTTTACAGCCCGACTGGAAATGTTACCCGTCCGCAAAGAATAACAGTTATTCGTGGCTTCTCGGACAGTTTGTGTTTTACGTCGTAATAAACAAAACTTAGAAGAGTGCATGTTTTATATTGCAGAAGAACATTTTAAGCTGAAGAAGAATAACAAATATAAGGAATGGTTTAAAATTTTTTTTATCTATTGCTTTATGTGGGCTACAAAGAGGTGGACAATTTTATTGATTAGAAGCAGAATAATATTCTTTCACTTTTTTTATTCCTGGAATATTCTTTTACGTTGGTTCTAAAATCAGAACTGTTCTAATTTGGCAAAACCACTCCGGCTCCGAAACTTCTTCCATTTGTTGACAAATATATGGCTTCCTTACAGGCCTCATATACATCCAGTGCATAATAACTTAAATTGTGAATATATTTCTGAATGAATGTTTGCTATTTATTTTTCCGTCACCCTGTTCAATGTTATAAGTTATGTTCCACAAGGAACGCACGCCATTGGAGGCGACAATCTGTAATTTATTTTACCTTAATTACTACTTCAGTTCTGTTCTTCAATTTAAAGGAATATATGAATGCACACATGGAATACATGTGAATAATGCAGCTGCTCAGTGACAGGTATGGGGGAGGCATTGTGGCCAGGCCTCGGATTTTCGACCCCTGCCCTCTTTGCCCCCGCCTAGCTGGTGCTGAAAGTCTTCTCAAACTTTTTAAACAAGTAATAGTGCAGTGGTCAGCACGTCTGTCTAGTAAGCAGGAGGTCTAGGTTCGAAGTTCAGTCGGTCACAAATTTTCAACTGCCGTCGTTGCTGTATTTCAACACGCTGTGACAGTGTGGCCATCGGTCCCTCGATATTTAAGATGCAATTGTTTTTTGAGGCAATAGAGGTGATTTGCGAACATTTGTCTTGCCATCAAAATAACGGGACTCCAACGGCATCCAATCCCTAGTCATACCTTTGTGCCGGCGCTAACCCATGTCGTATACATGCGAATTAGATTGTAGTTCATATTCAGTCAAATAACGAATGGTCAGTATACAAGTATGCCGGCCAGGGTGGCCGAGCGGTTCTAGGCGCTACAGTCTGGAACCGCGCGACAGCTACGGTCTCAGGTTAGACTCCAGTCTCGGGCATGGATGTGTCTGATGACCTTAGGTTAGTTAGGTTTAAGTAGTTCTAAGTTCTAGTGGACTGATGACCTCAGACGTTAAGTCCCACAGCGCTGTGAGCCATTTGAACCGTTTTTGAAGTATACAAGTATTTACAAACAGTAGAAGCAGGATTGCAGCGAACTGATCACTTAACAAAGTTTAACGTAGAGTACCTGTGTAGTGAGTCATTCCAGCTGCATAGCTAAGGGTAATTTTTTTTAAGCAATTCATTGCTGAATTAATGTAATACCCGCAAGATGATCTCTATAGTCATACTGTATCATTAGCAGCCCGCGGATGTAGTACTATGTTCGTTAAATCGGATTACTCAAGCTGAGGCCAAATAAAGACAAGCGACGACGCCACAACACTATCTTTACTTAAGTAGGTAGTCAGCGCTAAATTTTGTGTGCCACCATTAACGTTGCAGTTTGACAGCATAACACCACCACACTACTGACGACCTGAACCATTATCATCACGCAGTTGTAACTCGCAGTGATTACAAGTTTCTCATGTTTGCCAAGAAAAGCGGAAAGCGCCTCTGAAGTTCCATTTCCATTACGCCTAGGACGGAGAGAATCCTAAATATCAGTAATAGATCACCTAGCGAAGAGAAGAGTCCACGTATTGTCCCAAGCTCTTGCAGTTTGAGGTTAATGCAGTTCCAGATGGTTTCACACTAACGGGTTCTTTTGGCTATCGGAATACTCATATGGGAATTATAGAAGTGTAATTGCTAGAACGTTCAACTACCTTAATAACACCTCTTTCTGGATTGAATACGACTCGGAAAGGAACGTTAATTTTACGTTTCCATCCACCTCCTGACGACTTACTGAGTGAAGTATGAAGTGCACGCACAGTTGTGTTGCCTGCCACAAGGATTCTGTGGCAGCTGGCAGTCATTGCTGAATACAGACATGTGCAAATAGCCTCACTGCTCCAGCGGAACTCGTCTTTGTTGCATTTTTTCCATACCGTAATAGCACAATAACATAAGGCTTGTTCTGCTGAAGGACTTGATGCCCACAAATCCTTAAATAAGAATCTCCTAGCGTGAGTAATGCATGAAAGGAAACAGACTTTTGGACAAAAGAATGGATAGCTCCCTGCTTTTTGCATTTCCGATAGCGCCTACGATAAGAATCTGGTGTCATATTATGTTTCAGAACCCTAAACTCTTTATTTTTTTACCTCATACTAAAACAACAGTTATGATATGAGAAGAGGAAATGACTCATATGCTTCTCAGGAACTTTAGTTTTTCGTGTTTATTTTCTCACTTCATGCTAAAACAAGGGCGTTAATATGAGAAGAGGAAATGAAATATACGCTTCCAGGACATAATATTTCCTTGTGTGCTACTACTGCATACATGAAAACGCTGCAGTTAATTTTTCTATGTTGGATACATTTTGGTATCACCTCACATTCCTTCGTGAGAAGGTTCCTATAAGGTTACTATAAGAACACGCAGGCAGTGATATCCGCTCACTGCAGTCAGAGCCAAGGTGATTTCTTTCTGTTTATGGCGAAGCGTCTGCTGCAGTGTCCACGCTCAGCCAGCATAAACAAATCGCGGCGGTATTGGGCACTGCCGATCGCTGCACTTGTCGCGAGCCTCGACAAGAAGAGCGCACTGCCTCTGCTAACGATACTATGTAGTTAATACATCTTACTTAACGTAATCTGCAGGACGTGGGTTGGGTGAAAATTCAGTTTGTAACTTCCCATCGCATTAAAATACTTTACAGTCATATCTGATGCAATATATATTGTTGGTTGTCTCTCTAATGTTAATAGTATTGATTCAGATTGTGCATAAACACGAAAACACACACACACACACACACACACACACACACGCGCGCGCGCACGCACACACACACAGTCATTGATTCCAGTCAGGGTGACAACTAATGTGTGTTGAACAACATATGCACCAGTCAGTTCCTCAGTTGGCGTCGAGTGGATGAGTTTTTTCAATTACCTTGCATTGCAAGAATTGCAAGGAGGAGACAGAAAGTAAATGGACTTGTATGCTAAAGAGCTGCGACAAAGCAAAGCTTGACCGATTATCAGATAACTGTCCACATGGGTTTTGTGGACGAGTTTACTTTTAGTAGCCGCGCGGGATTAGCCGAGCGGTCTGGGCGCTGCAGTCATGGGCTGCGTGGCTGATCCCGGCGGAGGTTCGAGTCCTCCCTCGGGCATGGGTGTGTGTGTTTGTCCTTAGTATAATTTAGGTTAAGTAGTATGTAAGCTTAGGTACTGATGACCTTAGCAGTCAAGTCCCATAAGATTTCACACACATTTGAACATATTTTTATACTTTTAGTAACCAACCCACCCACGACCATTACGTAAGATTTCTCGAAGGCGTAGGGGAGTTGATTTCATTAAGCCGTCGACTGTGTAGCGTGATGGTTTACTTCCCAACATATCTTTTCTATATTTGTGCAAAGGTCGCTTGCTTTTGTAGATCCACATGGACATATTCTCTATCTGGTTGATGTTTGGTGATCGTGGAACAAACGGCAACAGCTTTACCCTCTCTTGGCCCTGAAACCAATCTCGCACTGCTTTGCTATGATGGATGGGGCTCTGCTCCTGTAAATTAAGTGTTATCTCGTTAGTTCATATATTTATATTTAAATAACGTATTTGTAATAAGCACATTGGATTATTATTTTCCACAGTGTTTAAGAATTCAGGCCCTGTCATAGATAAGTGATCTATATTCAACAGTCCGATTAAGAATGTGGTTTACCCCGTCTATCATATGATGAGAGTCGTAGTCGGATTTCCACATTAAGACTGCCTGGCTAAATCCGATTAGAACGATCTGGTATCGAAATCAAATTACAGAAATCGGATAATTTGAACGTCTATATTGCAACAATGCTGCGCACATAAATTCCTATGATGGAGTAACGTAGCAACTGTCTACGAAAAATTGAGAAATATGTCTACTAGCAACAATGTAACGTAATTATAACCCACATTTATGTGATGGAAATACTGAGTCGAACAATACACGTCTATTTCAGTGGTGGGAAGATACACCATATCGGATTTGCTGATGACATAATGACAATAATAATAATAATAATAATAATCGCGTGTGGCGGATAGGGGAAACCCTCCCCCATATGGGTGGTACCGAGTAAATCAAATACAGGGGGGTGAACCAAATACTAACACAATCCTGAACGGCTACTCAATCCGTTGAACCCAAAATCCAGACACGTCTGAGTGAAAATCACCGTTACTCTGGTCAGCGTCTGTTAGCTCAATGAGCTTGGCTGAAAATATTTTTCAAAGGCTTCAACACCCTCTGGTCCTGTCCGGTAAAGTAAACATCGATACATTGATCCAAACACGAAAACTAAATAATCTCACAAAAGAAATCGACCGACAAAAAATTCTCATCCTTGCTCTTTAAGAACCACGACTAACTGACAATGAAATCTTGCATTAGGGAAACCATTGCATCTTCAAGAGCAAAATACAACAAAAGGTAGCGAAAGGCGTACCAGTCTTCGGCATTGCATTTCTCGAACACAGATCTATCATCAACTCTGTCAAAGAAATCACACCCATCAACAATCAAACGGTTCAAATGGCTCTGAGCACTATGGGACCTAACAGCGGAGGTCATCAGTCGCCTAGAACTTAGAACTACTTAAACCTAACTAACCTAAGGACATCACACACATCCATGACCGAGGCTGGATTCAGACCTGTGACAGTAGCAGTCGCGCGGTTCCGGACTGAAGCGCCTAGAACCGTTCGGCTACCGCAGCCGGCCCATCAACAAGCGACTTACGACTATGCTCATTCAGAGCCCCTGGAAAAAATAAACACTCATCAATGCACGTGGCCCCACCGACATCGAAAATAAGAAAAACATCGAAAATGCCGAAAAATTCTGGAACACACTCGAAAATACTATGAGCAAAATTCACCAAGATGACGTGAAAATACTAATGGGAGACTTCAACTCTCTATTTGGGACAGAAAAAAACCTGTAGAAAAATCATTGGTACAAATTCAACACACCGAAACGCTTAGACCAACAGCACGCGTCTGACTGACAATTTGCCAACAATTCAACCACAAAAGGATGTCTTCCCACTTTAGGAAAAAACCACTTCCCAGGTAACATGCTTAGCTGCCAGGTGCAAGCTGCTTTCGTAGGCCTTTCGAGACTCGCTGAAAGCCAGACTTTTCCTTCTTTTGTAGCACAGCTACAAGCAGGCAGACAAAATCTCAATAAGGAAATCGTAAGACAACGCTAGAGCAAAATTCGTCTTGCTTCTTTCAGTAACCCTTAGTACCTTACGGTACTGCCAAATTCATAATGCCATTTTTGTTTTCTACCGACATACTTTTTGTTGTTGTTAATACATAATTTTATCTATGATATGTCACATTTTCATAATACTTACGAATGGTACAGGAAATGAAATAAATAAAGATCTTTTCGAAGTCAAAAGTCGGTAATATCCTACTAATTCGTGTTAACATAGGCTCAATCGTCTCACAGACACTTAATGCTTCATTAAGTTAGACTGCCGTCGTGATGTTTCTGTAGTAAGCTGAATTTAATTTGTAATAGTACAGTGAGTATTTTAATTGCATTTTCCATTAGTTTACTAAACGCAACAGTGATTATCAAGGAGAAAGTAATCAACAGCAGAATTTTCTTTCACGATATCTAAAACGATCTGACAATGCTAAAGTTGTTTACAAATTCTACGCCTGTAGAAATCTACTCGTTCTAACGATGCCATTAAATCAGAGTAGTTATAAGAGTATTTTCGTCTAGAAATGAATTGCCTTGATGGTTGATCGATCAAGAGCGGGAAAGGTAAAATTTTACAAATATATGACGAGAGGGACAAGTTCTTGAGAGAGGACTTCCCTATCAATACAAGTGCCTGAGAGACGACTTTCCTATCGATCTCCTGGATAGTTTTGTTTCTCAAATCAACATAGTGTGTTATCATGCAGTAGCACATGTGATGTAGTTTTGTTCCTCGATTTTCTTACACCGATACCGAAAAGTGTCTCAGTTGTTGGCAACAAATTCCAGCTGTGTTGCACACACCCTAGGGGCAGAATTCGTAGCCCAAAACACATTTTTGGATTTATCAGATGTAAAATATTATGTTCACACTACTCTTTCCTCGAGTTTACTTCTTTTGGTGGGGCTCCCCCTTTCATTTCTTCTTAGGAAGTTAACGATAAAGGCATCATGACACGTCACCAGTAACAGAACTGCATAGGAATGCTCGATGTGCGACCTGATGACGTTCAATAATAGTCACTCCGTTGATTTTTGTTGTTTCGAATTTGAGCATGCAGTACTCCTACACCAGACTTCTGAACTTTGCCTGTTGAATGCAAATGTCGCATGATGGTAAAATGGTAATCTATCACATATATCAGTAGTCGAGACTTCCTTAATGTGGAAAATCATTCACGCCAGAAAGATCTTTGTTGATACACGAATATCTTTTTCTGGCGTATTTTTCCCAAAAGCACTCGCTCCAAACACAGTTCAAATCTCTCTAGCTGCCTCCTCTGCATTCACCCCTCTGTTATACCAAAAGTAAACGTTGTGTTGCAGATGTTACACCTCTTTCCACTTGCGCCTCAATTTTACAATGCTTAACTGTAGTTCATGATTTTCACGTATGCAAAATCCAGTGCTTAACTGCAAGATGATAACTAGAACTTCAAATTCGAAAATGACAGTTGATACATACACTGACAGCGAGGTGCCGCGTTCACATGGGCGGCGCCGAATTTCAGGTGGCGGGTGGCGTCTGGCCGGTGGCCGGTAGCCGCTGCAGCGCGAGGAAACGCTCGAGCGTAAGCTGTTATGATCGCGACGCAGCCGCGAGCTGTCCTGCGGAGTTGTTTCTGGAATACTTGTTATTGCTGGTGGGTAGAATGTTATGCGAATTATCTTCGATGCTCAATCAGACTCATAACTTTAGACCGAAATGCGGTAAAAAAAAAAAAAAGAGCAGTTGGACGCAAACAGGCGACCATAAGTTTAGAATGCACAAAGTTCATATCAATTTGTTCGTTTTCGTTCGTTGTATCTGCTCGGGGCGGACGTCGAAAGACACCCGTTTCAGTTCGTTGTTGATCCATTAAACCAGCTTTTTTTTTTTTTATTGTTAGAGGGCAGCTAGCCCTCTGACCGAACACACTGAACTACCGTTCGGGCACCACTAGACCAAGGGCTCACACAATCCGAGAACATCTCGGAAGTAGACAACACTTCCTCCTAAGACTTCCGCATCTAACAGTGTTGCCAGATTGTGTTTTATTGGCCACGTTAAGTGAACGACTCGGACTTAGTCTCTGAGGCGGCCGGCTGGCGGTTAGTTTTTATGTCTAAGACTGTATACTTGAGATATTTCGTTTCCCATGAAATGGTGGCAGACGATGCTGTGGCGTCTTCGAAGCTCGAGCTTCGTCAGTGCAAGATGTCTCAGCACAGCTGAGCGAACGTTTTCTTCCTGCTGCTAGTCTAATGGACAATGGCGATACTATAGAATACTTTTGACAACTATGTGACCATCGATTTACGTTCGTGAGTGGTTCATAATTATGTTAGTAAATTCACTCGATCTTTTTATGTCCTTTAAATTACATTTGCTACATGATTCGCATTGAAGACGTGGGAAATGTATGTTATTTGTTCCAGTAAGCACGTTCCAACAGAAATTAATGCTTACATTGACATTTATGTTGAGAATTAGTCGTCTTATCCATCACATGGATAACGAGGATGCTCCGTTTTGCTACAGTTGGTTTATAGCTAACAAGGGAACCTCCCCATCGCACCCTTCTCAGATTTAGTTATAAGTTGGCACAGTGGATAGGCCTTGAAAAACTGAACAGGAAGAAGTTGTGTGAAACTATGAAAAAAAAAAGCAAAATATACAAACTGAGTAGTCCATGTGCAAGATAATCAACATCAAGGAGAGTGTGAGCTCGGTAGCGCCGTTGTCGCGTGGTTAGCGTGAGCAGCTGCGGAACGAGGGGTCCTTGGTTCAAGTCTTCCCTTGAGTGAAGAGTTTAATTTTTTATTTTCAGACAATCATCACCACACGTACCGTTTATCAGCAAATGTAGGAAATAATCATACAAATGTTCGACAATCGTTCGATCCCTTAAGGAACACTCCGATGCCTTACAGTTCGGAAAATATTCATTGGCATTGTTATTGAAGTCGCGAGCTATATTTGCTGGATTCATATTGCCCACGGAATGCATCCCACGTATTTAATGCACTCTCGTCCAAAGTAGCGAACAGTCAACTGCCAGCCAGGGAGCCTCGTTAGCAGGAATACTCTCTTTTCCGTGCGCTGTAGTCGACTGACGTCATGTGATTCGATGTTTCTTTAGGTGTAGCGTCATCATACTACGGCGCAGTTACCTCGCATCGGACGAACAGATAATAGTTGTCTGAAAATAAAAAATTACACTTTTCACTCGAGGGAAGACTTGAACCAAGGACCTTTCGTTCCGCAGCTGCTCACGCTAACCACGGGATCAGGGCGCTGCTGAGCTTACCGTATCCTTGTTGTTGCCTATCTTGCGCATGGACTACTCAGTTTGTATAATTTGCTTATTTTTATCACAGTTCCAAACAAATTCTTCCTTATTTCTCGATTGATCTGTGTTCAGTTTTTCAAGGCCTATCCACTGTGCCAACTTATAATTAAATCTGTGGGGGTGCGATGGGGATGTTCCCTTGTTAGTGGTATTGTGTGTTGGTGGCGTTGCCAGTTTACATACTGTGCATGTAACACACGATAAATGCGTTGGATGCCTCCTGTGATCAGTTTACTTGAAAAACGTTTGTCGTCATCGTAATTTATGTAACTGGTTCTCCGACTTCCAATTTCACAATTTGTGGAAAAATTGTTTACCTTGCTAGTCCTAGTTTCAAACATTGTCTGACAGGAAACGTAAGCATGAAGGAGTCAGTAAAAGCAATTATTCGCTATTATAGCAAACTTTTGAATTCACTGGACACTTGAATTCTCTATATTGATTCTGAGAGTTTTGTTATTTCTGTTGTTATTTACTGTCTCAATGTCATCCGCGAGAATAAAATTAAAGGCAGTTGGATTAGGTTCCTGATCAATAAACTATGATTTAATATTCTGCGTTGCTAAATAAATTTTGAAGGTTATATTCTTTACGTAAAACAGAGTATCGGTTTCAGTCCTAGGATTGACGATAAACTTCAGAAATACAATTACAGAGTAGTGGCATATCGATTATGGCTCCTCGCCATTAACAATAGTTATTACCCATAGTTTCGTATTTGCTATTTTACCGTCGCTACCCTTTAGAGACCAACCTGATCTTTCCACAATGCCATTTTTGACTTGCTTCTTAATATGTCCTGTAACTAAAGATTTGTTGAAAATATTAACTGTTAAATATGCTATTCCACAAATTAAAAACTTCCAGTTATTCTACATATCTTGAAACTTACTACCGTTGACTTTCACCGAAGAAAAGATACATAATAATAAAATGAAATCAAAGATTAGAATGTCAAAGCATAGTGTGAATGGTTAAAATGAAATGAACTAAAAATCATCTTTTTGTTTAAAACACGTTACTCTTCCAGATAACTTCGCAACCTCCCAAAATTTTTTACACCTCTGATGTTTAGCCACATGTAGACAAATAGTGGGTCTCATGATGCAGCACTGTTTAGCCGTCACAAAATAAAGCCTCAAAAATCAGTAAATAAAACTATTCTTCTGCTGTTGCTCCGAATCGCATATACCAACCGCCCTCTGCTGCGACAACGACTCAGGGTATTTGATTTTTCTCTGCTTTTTCGGGCCTCCTTACCTCTCCTTCTAGCCCAACCTTTGTTCTCCAATTACGCCTTCATCGGCGAGCTTCTGCTCAATATTTTTCCTTTGCGCTGAATTGTTTTGTACCCTTCTTGCATATACACGTGTGCCATGTAATTTTTAGAGACTGCATGAATATATAAGGTGAGTATTTCTTCTCTTATCAAATTAAATATTACATATCTTGCTGTGAATTAATTTGTTTGTCCACATTCCACTTTCTGCGATTCCTTGAAATTATATAAAATATACGTCTGAAAAAAAAAAAACTTGAAACAGCTGTTGCAGCTGATTGGTGAAGGGCTGAAAAAAGGAAAACACCTCTGATGATGCTGCTTAGTATCGCGTATAACCTCCTTCGGCTTCCACAACAGCTTGAAGTCTGTTGGGCATTGAGCCCACAACTCGAGCCACATAACTAGGATATTCAAGTAACTCATTCCAAGCGTCATGAATCACATCAGAAAGCTGTCGGCGAGTCGACGGTGACTGCCCCTTTTCTCGTACTACTCTGACCATTTCTGTCCAAATATTCTCAATGGGATTCATGTCAGCTCCTTTAGCTGTCCATTCCGTTACAGTAATATTACTATGGTCGTCGAACCACTTCTTAACCACAGGTGCCATATGAATAGGTGAGCGATCTTGTTGGAACATGATCTGACCATCGCCAAATCTTGCTGTCACAGAAGGCAACATCACGTTCTCCAGAATTGGTATGTAACTGCGCGCAACGAATCTTCCTTCCACTTCTCACAGGAGCCCACACCCTTCGGCCGATATCCATGCCCATACCGTTACCGACTCCCTGCCACTCCTTCGGCAACTGTAAATATATTTTCGATTATACCTAGCACCTTTAGGCCGGTAAACAAGTACTTTTGCGGTTGATGCCGTAGAGAAAACTTTTTCGTCCGTGAAACTCACTCGCCTCCAAAACTGGAGAGGTTTGTCGACATTTTCAGCAGCAAAAGCAAGGCGAGCTTCTCTGTGGGAAACAGTCAATGTCTCTTTCACAGCAGCGCTTCTTGCTCTCAGTCCACCTTCCCTTAGACGACTAGTGACGAGACCCGACGTTTGCTGAATTTGTCGTGCGTTGACAAATGGGTGGTTCTCACTGAAACGGCGTATCTGCTGATCCTGAGCTGCTGTTGTTTTACGGCGACGGCCATGAGGCCTCCCATTCAGGTTACCACTCTCTTCCTTTCGTCTGACCCACCTGGCTACCGTCGACTCGTGAAGACCCATAGTTCTTGCTACATAGCCATTTGAAGATCCCTCTGCATGGAGTGCTATTATAGCACCCTTGTCTGCCTCAGCTAGATGGACCATTTAGCGTTGACTGAATGATTCGTCGCGGTTAATATCTGCTGCGGAAACAGCGCTAGCAGGAAACAGCTGCCTCCTCCACGATGGCAGCCACAACGCAGTGGCCAAGTATGTGTAACACGGAAATCGATGGCATAAACGAGAGATCGCAAGCCCGTACCCGTGGCATTACATAGTGGAGCAACTTAGAATCTGTAATTTATCTCAGAAGGGACTGGTCCACTCTTGTCATGTCTTATCCTGATAAATATTACATGAAATGAAATGTTTACGTTTTGCATATGCGGCAGGCCTAACGCAAGAAACATTTCTGAAATATCTGAGGCAACCTGAAGAGCACTTCGTGAATTTTAGCTGTAGAAGGTTGCCTTATAAGAAGGAAAACGTGTTTATCCCCGCTCGCCGTGTTTCCAAGTGGCGCAGTTTACTCTGAGGCATACATAATTCTCGCCGGGCGTAAGAAGCGACTCGACTAACGAGGGGAACTCGCCAGGTGTCATAGGCTGATTGTCCGGAAACTTTGCTCAGTGAAGGAGAGGACAAAATAAGCGAACATGTGTTTCGACTTATCTGCAGACACTCGACCGTTTCCGAGAAAACGACGGTCAAAGTTATCAACGCGCTGTTGCTATAGTGTAGATACCTTCTGCAGCCGAGAACGCAATTGAAGCGGTGGCTCAGTGGCTACCGTCGTTCCTTCTTAACTTTGATTCCCGTGTTCGAGGCCATATTGTTTTTTTTTATTATTATTATTTTCGTGCCTCTCTATCAGAATTATCTACGAATGTTTTTTTTTCTAATTTATGTTGAAATAATGTTGTCATTATTCGCCAATTAACTTTATGTGTAATTAATGAATTATAAAAATAATAAACGAATGAGACAAGCTGATCTAACATCATCTGGTCTGCCTCATGTATCGTTATATCCAAATGGTTTATAAATGTTAATCTACATTCAGATCCGATGATGGCATACCTTGAAACCGGTTATCCAGTAGACAGTATTTAAGCGATCTTGGCTTCTGAATTATTTCTACAACAGAGTGATCGCCCCACCACTCACTGTGTGTTCCCTTTTTAACTTATTTCTTTACACAGTAAATTAACTGACGAATAACGACAACAGTGTTTCAACATCAATTAGAATAAACATTCGTAGATAATTCAGAGAGTGAGGGGGAAAAAAGGAAAAACGGGGTTTCGAACTCGCAGCGCAAAGTTCCGAAGTTGCTATGGTAGCCGCAGAGCCGCCGCTTCAGTTGAATCCTTACCCGCTAAGAGGTATCTACACTATAGCAACAGCGCATTGAACGCTTTGACCGTCGTTTTCTCAGAAGCGGTAGAGTGTAAGCAGATAAGCCGAGACACGTGTTCGCTTATTTTGTCCCCTCTCTCACTGAGCGAAGTTTCAGCAAGATCGGGGTATGACATTTGGCGTGTCCCCTCGTAAGTGGCGTGCGTTGGAATTCAGTAGACAGAATGCGTCCACTTTCCTTGACTACTCATTGACATGTTTGGAAATTTTCTTTCTTGTAGTGGCACTTTGCATTATGAGTTCTGGTTTTCCTGATAACAATCTACTAATGGACTTTGCTCCTAATTTACGTCACTGTGTAGTAGACCTACTGCAACCGGAAATGTTTGTTTATTTGGATACTCAGCTTCTTAGTTGCTACATTTCGCTATAATATTTTCCTTTGTTTCAAAACGGCAAGTTAAGGTGACCACTGCAACTTGGTAACATCAGTGACAATTTAATACTTTGAAATAGTTATGTGTGGTGTACGAGGAGTGTACTCTGTTGAATGAGGAATACATTAAACACGAAAGCTGCGACCAATAACAATAATTAACTTTCGGTTACATGACAAAACACAAGTCAAATCACTGTCAGTTCATCTCAGTACCCAGTAAAACTTAAACTGGAACGATCGAAAACACACTTTTGTGGGGAAGGCAAACGAATGACTGCGTTTTATTGGCCGCACACTAAGAATACGCAACAGGCAAACTGAAAACACTGCCTACACTACGTTTGTCCGTCCACTGCTATAATATCCTTGACAGACGTGATTGACTGTGCACGCAAAAACGTCCAAGGAACGGTAGCACGATTTGTAATGTCACGAAATAGGGGAGAGAGAGTGCCAGATTTGACAATCGAGTTGGGGTAACATTCATGAAGCGTTTTTCGTTGCTGCGAGATCTTTTCACGAAATTTCAATCGCCAACATCTGTTCTCAATGCCAAAACATTATTTCCTCGGGAACTTACACAGGAAGAAACCATAGTAATAATGATATTCAAGGCTCGCAAGAAAAGATTTAAGTAATCCTTTTCCCACACACTGTATTGACGGTAGAGAAATAGTCCGAACCTTCTGCCAAGCACGTAAGTCTGGATTGCAAAGAAATCCTGTTGATGTAGTCATGTAGATGTAACAACGAAATTATGTTGTAATTGCGACATGTGACTTTCATTTGATTTGAACATCGAAGTTGCTTGCTGTTTATTTACTTTTTGTTCATTAGCTTCAGCCATATACGAACACCTAGGCGCGTTAAATTGATATTGAAATAAAGTGTCATGCATGGACCAATAACAATAAATTCTTACCTACTTGTGATGGTACTGCAGTATCTGCCAGCGTCTTCAGAAGTGGATATCGCATACGACGTTCCTAGGGTGTTTATAAATGGGTATTGCAGACGACTTCGAACAAACTTTGAATGTAGCTTCGTAAAAGTTCTGTGATCAAACGATCTGAGTTGCTGGCGAATACAGTTTATCCTCACTAGACAGCATATTTTATCATTATACATGAGGTGAATAGGGTTTCGCCGGGTGCGGTGGCAGAGCAGTTCCAGGCGCTTCAGTCACGAACCTCACGGCTGCTTCAGTCGCAGGGTGGAATCCTACTTCGGGCATAGATGTCTGTGATGTCCTTAGGCTAGCTAGGTGTAAGTAGTTCTAGTTCTAGGGGCTGATGACATAAGCAGTTTGGTCGCATAGTTCTTGAACCCATTTTTTGACCTTTCGCGTAAATTTTCTTTACATAAACGGCCGTATCTTTAGACTGCGTTGACATAGAATCTCACTTGTTTGCACCACCAAGGGACGGGTTACCGCAAGAAGTGCGATACATTTCCACTTATTATGTCTACCCGTTCTGGAGGTAAACTGGTTTTAAGGGTTGGGTAGACCGATAGACGGTCAAGAAAGTGAGACTAGTACGGTTCCGCTTTTACCGGTTTAGGTGTCGAAATCCGAACAACGAAAACAGCTACGACAGCTACTGAAGATGAGGGCCGCATAAATAACACCCCCTACTCTTTATTCGAAATGTTCTAGTTGCAGTCGATACATCAGCATATTAATCGTAGCTACGCTTTCGATCTAAATCACGTTTACAGGAATGCAAATAGAATCCATTTGCCTATACACGTGGTAATTCACATCTCAGTATTAATGCCACCGCGTTTTAGAAGTGCGAACATTCCCTTAAGAAACACTTCGGCTAATTAACGTTTTCTGGCTGTGGCGAGTCTAGTGGAGAATTAGAAACAGTGTAGAATACGTTTGGCAGCTATGTAGCCATTTATTTCCTGGGGTGGTGCAGAATTATCCTACTAAATTTACTCTCTAATAACTGTATTTTGTTATTTCGATAAACATCCCGAATGATTGTCACATAAGCGGTGACATAAAGGAAGAAAATTCATGTTTTTGAGTCCAGAAAGCTCTATGCAACAGAAACTGCAGATCATTTTGCCATTTTCATTGCGAAATTGCCGGCTTATTCATTTCTGGGGTAATAATAGAGGGCTGTTTGCCGGGGTTGTCTGCTAGCGTAGTGAAAGGAAGGTCTGGTTTGTTTTCGGTTCTAATCTCGATGGAGGCAGGTAGAACATCAGCAAAGCAATTTTAAGAAATTCTCGCGCCCCCAATACGTTTTATCGCTACCTTTATTCTGTACTGGCGCCCTGTGGATGTCGATATGACACTCTTGTAGAATTTCATACATGTTACTGCCTACTTTTTCCGCCTCTGTCAATAATGGAATTGACTTAAATGTGGCACTGAAAGATTTTTAACTGAATTTCGTTATGAATCTTCACGCATTGCTAAATTTGCACACTTTCATGGTAGGTCAGCAACAGTAATCCAGTATGACTGGTCTGAACGTTGACACAGACCGTTTCGCGGCCGAATGCGGATAATATTTTGCTAATTCGTAACAATCTGGGGTTCTTTGTCTTACTAAAACAGTTATTTTATCTCGATAAGTTGAAATTCATTTTTTTTGTTGGTATAGTTCATACCAATTAGCGTTTCTTCTTTCAGTTCTGTCTTATATTTACGTGTTGTATTTAACACACTAATCAGCATTAATATAGTCTTACCAATTATTGAAAACAGCCGAAAAAAGTTCAGATAGTTTGTCAATTTCACGCCTGTGCATAGTATGTTGGCAGCACTTCGTCGCCTTGCCTGTTATGCTGTGTAGCAGACTTTAAAGCCGTGCGGGTCAGCATAATGAAAAGGCGAGGGGTCTCGCTCGTTTTGTCCACGACTGTACATCTATTTCTGCCAATGAGTTCACTTTCATCGCGTCGCCCAGAGAGATGCGTATTAATAATAGCCAGATTTGAGAGTTTTCTATGTAAAGTTATACAATAATATTGCAGTTATATAGGGAAAAGCAATAAAATTCTCATATGTATGCACTATACTTTGTATGACTGTTTAGTTTGGAATAGACGCAGTCACTCCTAAGGACAATGTCTTTCTCCCATTCTGATGTTGAAACCCCTTCACTCTTGATGTCTTGGAGAAGGATGGTTGCCTCTGGTATAAGGCTCGAATCATGCTATATTTGTTTGAACTTGTACATAGTTCACTACAATGACAATGTAATACATAAAGTCATGATACTTCTGCTACCTACTACGTTAACAGTATGGTATTGGATGCAGGGTCCAGCAAGTGTGTGTAACTGAAAAGACTCGTGGAGAATAGAGTACTGCGAAAACATGCATCAAACTCAAACAACAATCTTTTACGCAAACAAATATTGACACTTAATTCACTGACTTTGGCCAAAATTCGCTGATTTAGACACTGATGTCAATGATTTCGACACAAAATCCGTCGAGTTAGGCCCAAAATTCTGTCATTTCAACGCAAAATTCACCGATTTCGAAGCAAAACTTAAAAATCAAGTTATGTGCTCTATTGATGCTAGAGTCTGCCAGGCAAAGAAGTGAGCTACATCATTTTTGTGTTGCATCTGGTGTACTTGCAAACAGCTTGGACAGAGATTGAGTCGTTCATTATAATTTATGTGAGGAATTCCTAAAAAAATCACATAGCAGTGCAACAGTAGCCCAAACACTAGATCTATTTCTGCTTATAGAAACTATGAATGGAGTTTAACATACCATCTACATCGAGATCAGGAGAGACAAGATGATAGCTTACACTGAGGAGAGTATAAATCTGTAGTGAAGTTGTTGAAGGAACCACACCAGTGTTCAGCAGAAATGATTTAGAAATCTGCAGAAATGTCCGATGTCTATACCTGGCAATTTAACACACTATATGTCTTCGGCGACACTTCCAGGTGGGTACACTGTGCCATCAATTATCTTAACACTTGTCGTTCATCTAGTATGCAGAAATGCAAGACTTCCACCAATCAAGAGGACTACTCTGCCACATTTAGAACTATTTGCGACACTTGGCAGGTACAAGACTTCCACGCTACTTCTACCTAGCAACACACTGTGGCGTTAGAAGGTACCCACATAGACTGATTTAATGATTGCTTTAGGTTGGGTACCAAGTGATCCAAACTGATGGAAGACATTAGTCCAGAAACAAGTGACTAGAATCGTGAACAGCAGAACTTCATCTCAGTGGTTCTCTTGCCTAGGCAAGGCAATCCTGCAAAAATGGTTCAGATTGCTCTGGGCACTATGGGACTTAACTTCTGAGGTCATCAGTCCCCTAGAACTTAAAACTACTTAAACCTAACTAACCTAAGGACATCACACACATCCATGCCCGAGGCAGGGTTCGAACCTGCGACCGTAGTGGTCGCGCGGTTCCAGACTGTAGCACCTAGAACCGCTCGGGCACTACGGCCGGCAGACAATCCTGCAGACCTACTCTCTCAAGAACTATCATATGTGGAGTACGTATGCTCGTCCTTCTTACAGCGACACGGAGCTTCATGGCCAACAAGTCCTCCTTATGTTCAACCTCAGAACGCAGTACCCTTCTTGAGAGTTTCAGAGATTTGAAAGGTACATTACAAAGCACTAACTGTTCGTTGTATTCACCAGTCCGCAGCTCGTGGTCTAATAGCTAGCATTACTACCTGTGGATCACGGGGTCCCAATTTCGATTTCCGGCCGTTTCGGGGATTTTCTCTGTCCGGGGACTGAGTGTCTGTGTTGTCCTCATCATTCCATCATCCTCCATGAAAGTGGCTAGACTGGACTGTTTACAGATTGGAAATGTGTACGGACGCTGATGACCGCGCAGTTGAGCGCACCACAAACTAAACTTCATCATCATCATCATCATCATCATCATCATCGTCATGTATTCACCAAGGAAGCGGTCTTTGACTTCAGAATGTATAGGCCTTGTTAGAAGTAACTCAAGTCAAAGTCTTATACCGCAATTAACTGCTGTCCAGTTCTAAAATTGGAGCGTGATTAAGACCTTAGAAAGATGTCTGTGTAAGTGTTTGTGACAGGTATGCACCAGCAGTTACAACAGAAGGCAACCGTTGAGACAGTGACCAGTGGTGAGACACAGTAGGGGGTCTTGGAGTGGTAGTCAACGGAACCACACTCAGCTACCCAAACTCAGCTGTGAGTTCAGTGGTAGAGTGTCAGACCGATCACTGTCAGGTGACTGGCAGATGGCAACTTGACTCATAGCTAGTGGTGTGCCCTGCTAGTCCGGGGGACACATTGCAACCTGGCCAGTGCTGTACCAGATTGCAGACAGGTGGCACACTGAAGGGAACCTCCCAGTGTGCTATTTGTTAAAATGAAGACTCAGTTATTCCCATCCTGTCCTACAACATATAACTTACATGTTTAAAAAGCACAGGTTTAAACTTAGGGTAATCTGGGGTGGGGGGAATTGTTTAAACATGCAAGCTGTGTCAGTGAACCGTAATGTCAGAAGGGTGGGTAAACTGCATAGAAGTCATTTTTAAGCTTGGGACACCTGGGCTATATGAATTTATTGCCATTTTAAATTGGACTCTTACATTTTATACTAAGGATCTGTGGCCATCTTGTATTCTAAACTTAGCACTAGTATTATTACAACCATGGAAGCTGTGCTAAGTTCTACCATCCTGGATCACAATCTTGGATTGCAGTCGATGCAGGCTGTGCTCAGGCCCGCCATCTTGGATTCTATAAGTAGGATTTTAAAAAAGCATTCTGTCTTCAGACTACGAGTGGCCTACCGGGACCGTCCGACCGCCGTGTCATCCTCAGGTGAGGATGCGGATAGGAGGGGTGTGGGCTCAGCACACCACTCTTCCGGTCGTTATGATGGTATTCTTGACCGAAGCCACTACTATTCGGTCGAGTAGCTCCTCAATTGGCATCACGAGGCTGAGTGCACCCCGAAAAATGGCAACAGCGCATGGCAGCTGGGTGGTCACCCATCCCACTGCCGGCCATGCCCAACAGCGCTTAACTTCGGTGATCTCACGGGAAGAGGTGTATCCACTGCGGCAAGGCCGTTGCCTATAATTAGGATAGTTGGATTATTTTGAATTTCCCTCTATTTTTTTAAATTTCCTGCCAGTTTATACCTAGGGCAATGGGCCTAGGTCGACTGAGACATTAGAGGGGCGGAGTGAGGCGTTGGGGTGAAATCTGGCAGAATTGCAAGACTCAGTGGGTGATGGTATCAGTTATCTCGTCGGTGACATCGTTGGTGATGTCATTAGAGATCTGACAACAGTCCAGGCTGTGCCCGTGTTGCCATAGCCCAAGTACTGTAAAATTCTTTGATATTAGTGAATTCTGTCCAGCAAGAAACAACTTCGTTTTAACTTTATCAGGAAAAAGATTGTATCCAACACAGCTTAATTATCGCTTATGGCTTAGACAATCTCTTCATTCAACAAAAATTAATTTACTTAAAACCATGTCTTCGACGTAGTAATAAAAAAAATGTCCAATGGAGCCAAATTCGATGAGGCAGAAAGTGCAAATGCGTTTCGAAGACCGCCATCGCGTTAATTTTGACATCACAAAGGTCGGTGTGAACAAGCACTTTGCCTTGTTGTAAAAGAGCAGCTCTAATACTGCTGTTTCGATACGTTATATAAACAGCCCAGCGAAGTTGCATAAGAATAACAAGACACTGTTTTATCCTGTTACGTATTGTCCAACTTAACGATGCCCAAGTAACCTCTCTCCCTCACCATCCTCTCCACCAAAAAAGCGTTGTCACACTCACCGTGGCCGGCCGGGGTGGCCGAGCGGTTCTAGGCGCTACAGTCTGGAACTGCGCGACCGCTACGGTCGCAGGTTCGTATCCTGCCTCGGGCATGGATGTGTGTGATATCCTTAGGTTAGTTAGGTTTAATTAGTTCTAAGTTCTAGGGGACTGATGACCTTAGAAGTTAAGTCCAATAGTGCTCAGAGCCATTTGAACACTCACCGCTGACAAAATCGTTACTACTTTTTCCAGCGAGTTTTCCACTTCGCCGATCCACTTTACTGACTGCAGGAGGGACGATTGGGTTTAACGTCCCGTCCACATCGAGGTCATTACAAGAGCAGCACAAGCTCGGATTGTGTCAAGGATGGGGAAGGAAATCGCCCGTGCCCTTTCAAAGGAACCATCCTGGCATTGGCCTGAAGCGATTTGGGAAAATCATAGAAAACCTAAATCTGGATGGTCGGATGCGGATCTGAAGCGTTGTCCTCCCCAATGGCGAGTCCAGTGAACTAAGCACTGCACCACCCCGTTCGGTCTTTACTGACTGTAGTTTTTGCCGAGGCGTAATGGTGGAGCCACGTTTCGTCTGCAATAACGAAGTCAGAAGTCCTTCGAACTACACTTCTGCTTTTTTCTGTTATTTTTAGCACGAAATCTAAATTGTGATATTCATTGCGCAATCTGCTAGGTTCTTCAATTGCAGAACGTCATTAAGTGTATTACATACGCACTGATGTGACATACATTCCATCTTAACAATCTCACGAATCTTGCTGCAATTGTATTCTACACGTTGTCATGACTTCTACCGCTATTTCTTCAGAAGAAAAGGCAGTCAAACGAAGAGAAGATCTCAAATCTGAAGTGCTCCTATGACTACTTTTAACTGATTCATCCAACAACAAACGGTAGATCCGCCCGAATAGCGGCAAGCATTAGCTAGCTGCTTTTGCGGTCAGGAAAAGCGCCGGCACCGGATCGAATCTGCCTGGCAAATCAAGGACGAGAGTCGGTGTATCGGCCAGCCTGGATGTGATTTTTAGGTGGTTTTACACATCCCAGTAGGTGAATACTGAAGTGGTACTCACTTCCTGCCTCAGTTATAGGGTAGGCAAACATGTCGAAAACGTTCTCGAACTATTACTTGAGATAACAACACTTGACGGAGACAGATCGGGTACACACCTTCCGTCTTGCGTCCTGGGAGGGGGGGAGGGGGGGGGGGGGCGGGACAGCATCCCGTCACAATGCCAAATCCAGAAAAACATGCCGCCGGCCGGAGTGGCCGTGCGGTTCTACGCCCTACAGTCTGGAGCCGAGGGACCGCTACGGTCGCAGGTTCGAATCCTGCCTTGGGCATGGATGTGTGTGATGTCCTTAGGTTTAGTTAGGTTTAATTAGTTCTAAGTTCTAGGCGACTGATGACCTCAGCTGTTGAGTCCCATAGTGCTCAGAGCCATTTGAACCATTTGAACAGAATAACATGCCGATCCAGTGAAGACAACTGATAAGGCCACGAAAAAGAGGAACCAGTAATAAACAGCATCGCGTGTTTGTGCAACATACACTATGAACTTCCCTAAGATCAGTTTGTATCTGAACAGCAGTCTTTTTTAGTCAATAATGTTCTTCTAGCCGTATGCGAGACTCATCTTCAATCATTGCTATGAACAGATCACTTCAAGTATCAGCTAAGAATGAGCTGCGTATCACATCTGTTAGGAAGTTCATACAAAACATACAAACTCATTTAAGAACTCCCGCAATTATGTAAAAAAAAAAATTAAAAATCTGATCAGTCCACTGTCATTGACAGGTAAGAGCTGTACGCTTGATTCCAAATGCAGATGTATAACACCAAACTCGCGTGAATGAAACGAGCAACTCGCCCGCAACGAAACTGGTCGAAATGGGGTCGTATAGTCACCTGTTATCGCTCTGCGCCGTAATCACGCTGCGGAAAAAAAACAAGAGCGTTGTAGCTCTAAGCGGCCTCCTAACACATATCTCGTCCCTCTTGTGACGCGCGAGTCGTTGCGGCTCGGGGTCTGCATGCAACGGAAGTATGCTAAATACATCATTAATGTAGAACGATGGATTCTTGCAAATTAGCAAAAGGCGCTTAAAATTATTGCTTTGTCCGCTTTCTCTGTTTTTGGATTATGTTTATGTCGGACGTATTGACAAATTTCTCGAAATCGGAACATTATTCATATACGAGTCAGTGACTTTGCAAGAGTTGCTGCCATATGATGAAAATTTTAGGAACAAATTAAAAGCAGTTCTCCGTGATGAATCCTTCTATTCCACAGAGAAATTATTGAGTAGACTGTACAGAGTTTGCACCAACACAATACGTTACGATGCCTAATACCGTTGGTATTCAAGACAGCTTCCAGTCATCTCGGAAAGGGTAAATACACGACCTGTATGGTTTTCATGGGAATCTTACTATTCTTTCTGCAAAATAGTGGCAAGTTCAGGGGACGACGATAGAGATGGACAGCGATCGCGCACCCTTAGCTCCGTGGTACACCACAAAGGCTCAATAATATTGAGATTTGGCGACTTTGGTGGCCAGGGGAGATGCGACAGTTCATCCTCGTGCTCACAAAACCACTCCTGGACGATGTGAGCTGTGTGGACAGGGGCTCTGTCTTCTTGGATCATAGCACGACCATTGGAGAACAAGCACTGTTCTGTGGGATGGAACCGATCAGCCTAAATGGTCACATAATCCTTGGCAGTAATGCGACCGTTTAGAGTAACCGTGGGCCCCACGGAATACCACGATATGGCTGCCCAACTCATCGACGAACTCCCGCCATTTTTCCACTCCTGGGACGTAAACTTTTCTAGAAGTTGGAGGCGGTGTGAAATAAGGCTCACTCGCCCAAATGACTTTCTTTCCTTGCTACATAGTCTAAGGTATGTGGCTTTGTCACCACATTTTCCTGTTACGGGCAGTTGCATCACTGATGATCACCCAAGATCATCCTGCAGACATTTATTTAAGGATCTAGGGGATATTCACAGTAGCTTCTCAGTATATATACTCTCTTATGAAATTTGTTATTAACAACCAAACCCAATTCAAAAGTAACAGCAGTGTGCATAACTACAATACTAGGAGAAAGGATGATCTTCACTATTCAAGATTAAATCTAACTTTTGCACAGAAACGGGTGAATTATACTGCCACTAAAGTCTTTGGTCACTTACCAAATAGTATCAAAAGTCTGACAGATAACCAACAAGTATTTAAGAAGAAATTAAAAGAATTTCTGAATGACAACTCCTTCTACTCCATAGAGGAATTTTTAGATATAAATTAAGAAAAAAAAGAAAAAAACAAACAAAAAATTATTTAAAAAATTAAAAAAAAACAAAAAGTAAAAAAGTTCTTGTATTAACTTAATTATGTTGTTAAATTAACTTAATTATGTCATGTATTGGAAAATTTGACTCGTTCCACATCATTACGAAACATCGTATTCATGATCCATGGAACCAGCATTAATCTAATCTAATCTGATGAGCGGTTTTGTAATTCCAGTTCGCCCTGCTATTACCTGTTCATAGAGCGGCCTTCGTGTTGCTTTGGTGCTGACAGGATGCGCGAGCGCGACATTCAGTTCTGCAGCGACTTTTGCAGATGTCGTCCTCTTATTTTTCGGCACAATCCTCTTCTAACTACTAACTACTGCTTCCCAATATATTTATTCCTTAATGAAATTTGTCATTAAAAATATATCACTTTTTCAAACCAACAGCTCAATTCATGGAATCAATACTAGAAATAAGAATAATCATCACAAAGATTTAAAGTCACTTATTCTTGCACAAAAAGGTGTGCATTATTCAGGAACACACATTTTCAATAACTTGCCAGCAGCCACAAAAAGCTTAACAACCAATGAAATTCAGTTTAACAAAAGCCTAAAGGATTTATTGGTGGCCAACTCCTTCTACTCCATTGATGAATTTCTCAGTAGAACCAACTGATTTGTGTGTATTTGTATATAAGTACAATATAACTTCTGCATAATTTCAGTGCAGTAATGTGTTCATTGTAAATAAGTTCTTAGTAGTTGTATTACACGTTTTTTACCTTATAAATAAATAAAAAACTTTTTTATTTTAAATTCAGTGCATTAGTATTTGTAAAATGATTCCTTCATACAGCGTTCATTAAAAAATGACGACCATGCCACTTGGGACCTGTGGAATGGTACTTTAGCTTATTTGTCTGAGTTGTAAATATTTTTCATGTATTGTTGTTTTTCTGACATGTTCTACATCCTGGAGGACCTCCTCACTACGGATCTATTGGAACGAAAGTAAATCTAATCTAATGATCGTCTGTCACGATCACTCAACATACACTCTCTCGGAGTTGTGACTTAGCGGATGGTGTTTTTCACTTTCCCTGTATGCTGTATAAATCTTTTATGTGTTGCCCCTTGAAACATCAGAAGTTTCAGCTCCCTTGGTTATGAAGCACCCATCACACGAGCACTAACGGTTTGCCTACGTTCGAATTCACTTAGCTTCGAAATAATGCACTCACAACCACACAAAACTCTCTTAAGACCGCCACTGACACTTGCAATGTACTGGGAAATTGCACAGTGGCCGTTCGTGGTCAATCTCAATAGCGCAACATTCTGGATTTGCTAGCATCTTCATTAATTTTATGTTCAAGCATGCATTTCTCGCGGTGTTTCCTTATTTTTATCCAGCCCCTGTGTGTATGCGGCTGGGTTACATTATAACATTTTTTTGTAGATTATGATTTTAAAAATCCAGTTATATAGATCGCCAGCATGTAGCCATGTTTGCATAGAGAAAGCTTAAATTTTTATATGAACCTGACACGTTCCGCATCAGGACGAGATCTGCTGCGTATAGTCCTTCGAACATGCAAGAAGGTCAAGTAATGAAACCAAACTCCATTCCACGCCTCAATCTAGTTGATGAAAGACTATGCAACAAACAAGCCTGAGCCAGTAATAAAACAAAAATTTATGTTTCTATTCCCTTTGACAACGCACTGAAAAGTATGAGCAGCACACAAACTATTCAGAGTGTAACAGATAAATGGAACAAGGGTGCTGCAAGTCGTTCGGGCTTCAAAATTAGTATGTTTTCTCAAACATACTACGTAAATTAGTGAGTTACACACAAAAAATTCTACATTGAATAGTATATGAGTACAACAATAAATCAGCAGAATGACATGCCAAAACATTATGACCACTGCCCACCACGACGTCAGATGCTGCCTGGTGTCGTTGCGGCCACATGATGCGGTAACAAAAGTATGTAAGCGGAGCAGACACTGACAGGGGATCACCCTAGCGAAGATACGGGCTGCAAATGGGAAATCTATTGAGATAAAGCGACTTTGAAAAATGGGGAGATTATTATTATGCAGAGCATATCTCGAAAACGGTGAAGCTGGTCGAATGTTCACGTGCCACTGTCGTCAGAGGGACAGTGAAACTACCACTAGGCATTAAATGGTTGGACGTCCACGACTCTTCACAAAACGTGGGGTTCGGAGACTTGTCTGCACTGTAAAGTAGGATAGATGGTGATCTGTGGCACATCTGTCGAAAGAACACAATTCTGGTACACGTTACGGAGCACACCGTTCATCGTACATTGTTGAACATGGAGATCCGTAGCAGACCATCCCTTCGTGTTCACGTGTTGACCCAATGACAGCGTCAATTACGATTACAGTGGGCACGGGACGATTGGGATTCGACCGTCGCTCAAGACAAACGTGTCGTCTCTTCGGCTGAATCACATTTTTGCTGCAGTAGGTTGCTGGTCGTCTCCGCAAACGCCGTCATCGAGGTGACTGGCGGCTCGAAACGTGCAGCGCGCCACGGACGCAGACTGGTGGGAACAGTACTCTGCTATGGGAGACATTCTCCTGCGCTTGCATGGGACCTGTGGTAGTAATCGAAGACACGCTGACAGCTGCGAACGACCTGCATCCCTTCATGCTTGATGTCTTCCCCGACGGCGATGCCGTCTTTCAGCGGTATAATTGTCCGCGTCTCGGAGTCAGAATCGTGCTACAGTGGTTTGAGGAGCATTATAATGAACTCACTTTGATGTCTTGGAGACCAAATTCGCCTGATGTAAATCCTATGGAACCATCTGGGTCGCTATCGGACGCCATCGCCGCGTACGTAAATCTGTGGCCCGTTATTTTTGCGGGTTACATAACCTGTGTGTTGACACGTAACGCCACATACCTCCATAAACCTACCAACAGACTGTCGGATCTCCGATATGCAGAATTAGTGATGTATTTCGTTCCAAAGACGGACAAACAAGCTGTTAAGCAGAGGGTCATTATGTTTCGGCTCATCAGTGTATAGTTCGTGGTGTCAGACCATGTGACACAGGTGATGGTGATCCGACTATCGCATGAGCACACTCGGCGGTCCGCTTCATACCATTCGAAAGGAGTCCGTTAAGTACCAGGGCCGTGTTCCACCTTCTTTCGTCTGTCTTCATCGTACAACAGAAACAAGACACCTCGTAATTCACACATCTCACCGACACTCAACAGACACACTTAGGACACTGTTCTCACACGCTATGAGGAACGGGCCATTCTTCAGGTAGGAAGGAAACTTTTTGCGGTTAGTCAACAATGCTTAATTATTAAAGCCAGGCTGCATTGCTAAAAGCTGAAGAACATAAAAAGAAGGTGTTAATAGCTAATAGTGTGAGACACAGTAGTAGTCTACTCTCATGTTATTAATCTGTACATTGATCAAGTAGGAAATGAAACTGAGGAGAAGTTTGAGAGTTAAGGTTTACGGAAAAAAATAAAAACTTTAAGTTTTGCTGATAATATTGCAATTTGACCGGGCACTGCATAGCCAGTTGAAAAGAATTGAAAGGGCACTGAAAAAAGTATTAAGATGATTATAAACAAAAGTAAAAAACGATACTGAAGTGTAATCGAACTAAATCAGTTGATGCTGAAGGAACCAGATTACGGAATGGGGCTGCTCTTGAGATACGCTGTTTGGGTAACAGAATAACTGATGACGGCAGGTGCAAAGAGTATATAAAATGCATGCTGGCAGTAATAAGAGAAGCTTTTCTGAAAAAGTGTTAGAAAGTCTTTTCTGAAACTGCTTACAGGGTAACCTTATACGGAAGTGAAGTGTGATCGATATGCAGTAGAAAGAAGAAGAGAACTTTTGAAATTTGTTGTTACGGAAGAATGCTGAAGTAAGGTTGGTAGATCGAATAACCAATGAAGAGATACTGAGTCGAGCCGTGGAGAAAAGATCTTTACGCCACAACTTGACAAAAAGAAGGGATACGTTGTGCGGAAATCCTGCCTTCTAGGGGTCCACAGAAATTCTCGTATTTAGTTCGACAGTATCATTGACTCTCATCTGTTGTCTTCCACTGTCAGCAACATAATATAGACGAAACAGTTACAAGCGGGCACAGGTTCCAAATAACATAGTTGAACGAAAAATTTACAAGTTTAAACAACATATTATTTTGCACAGAAATCAACCTTAAACCGTGGCCGATTGGAACACTGGTCTGAGTGCTCAGAACTCACGCAAACGTTGCACAGTACTATGCACTTCAGTCCACATACAGTAATTCAAGTAACACTTTCCACAGAATCAGCTAAAAAGTTTTGCGAACTTTTGTGGCAAATTCACTTTCACTGGTCTCAGCGAATATCGAACACACAATCTCATATCGTGCATACAGGTATCCGTGTAATCTTTTTCTCTCTCGCCGGGAAAAACGCCAGTTCCAATCGCTAATCACGTTTCAAGAATTCATTCAAGACAAAGATTAGCTCCTCCAGTGTCACAGTTGATAGGACACCTCATGAGACCTGATGAATATATAAGTAGATGATTTGGTAGGGAGATCAAGGCTTGACTGCACTAAACTGGTTCAAATGGATCGACAATGAGCTGGCAAAAGTCATGGGATTCCTCCTAACATCGTGTCGTCCTCATTTTGAAAGGTGTAGTGCAACAACTCGACGTGGCATGGACTCAACAAGTTGTTGGAAGCCCCTGCAGAAATATTGAGCCACGCTGCCTCTATAGCCGCCCATAACTGCGAAAGTGTGGCCGGTAGAGGGTTTTGTGCCCAAACTGAACTCTCGGTTATGTCGGTGGATTTGGATGGCCTAATCATTCGCTCTAACAGTCCAGAATGTTCGTCAAACCAGTCACAAACAATTATGGCCGGTGACATGGCGCATTGTCAGTCCTAAAAATTTCATCGTTGTTTGGGAACATCACAGCCATGAATGGCTGCAAATGGTTATTAAGCAGCCAAACAACCACTGGATCTAGCCCATTCCATGTAAACACAGCCCACACAATTATGGCGCCGTGACCAGCTTGCACAGTGCCTTGTTGACAACTTGAGTCTATGGTTTCGTGGGGTTCGCGCCACACTCGATCCGTATCATCAGCTCTTACCAACTGAAATCGGGACTTATCTGATCAAGCCATGATTTTCCAATCGTCTAGGGTTCAGCTGACGTGATCACGAGTCCAGGAGAGGCGCTGCAGGCGATGTCGTACTGTTAGCAAAGGCACTCTCGTCGGTCATCTGCTGCCATAGCCCATTAACGTCAAATTTCACCGCACTGTCCTAGCGGATACGTTCGTCGTACGTCCCACGTTGATTTCTGCAGTTATTTCACGCACAGTTGCTTGTCTGATAGCATTGACAACTATATGAGAATGCCGCTACTCTCGGTCGTTAAGTGAAGGCCGTCGGCCACTGCGTTGTCCTGGTGAGAATTAATGCCTGAAATTTGATATTCTTGGCACTCTCTTGGCACTATTGATCTCGGAATATTGAAATCCTTAACAATTTCCGAATGGAACGTCCCGTGAATCTAACTCTAACTACCATTCGGTGTTCAAAGTTTCTTAATTCCCTTCGTGCGACCATGATAACGTCGGAAAACTTTTCACATGAATCACCTGAGCGCAAATGACAGCTTCGCCAATACACTGCTCTTTCACCTTGTGTACGCGATACAACCGCCATCTGTACATGTGCATATCGCTATCCCATGATTTTTGTCACCTCAGTGTATGGTTCACAGGACAGAGCAACATAAAACCAGTCTTTCGACTGAAGGCTACTACAGTACAGTTGGTTATTTCAATATGAGTACGAAACAATGCACGAATATCGGCGTCTGACTTGTTCGACGAAGAGGCCGGTGCCCGCTTTCAAATTTCAATGCTCGTGTGAAGAACACCTCGGCATTCGGGATAGGGTGGGAAGAATGTGCATAATGTTCAGCCCTGCACTAGACGCCCCTAGCTATGCCTGCATTCTCGCTGCTCTCAGCCACACGGTTCATTCCGAACGCTGTAATGCAATCTCCATTAGACATTTTACGGCGCCTTCTTTATTGGAATCTTTAGTACACCTCATTTCTTTGCTGCAAGCGCTTTCGCCAGAAGAATGAATTCAAGGGCAGTTCCATCATAGCTTGGCATACTGTTTGCCTATCTATGTGCACAATGCAATAGAAACAACGCGTCACAATCACTGGCCGAATACGAAAACAATCGCGCAGGAGGACAACGGCTAGAGCCAGAAGTTCATAGAAGAGAAAGAGGCTTATGAGTGGATTCATATCTTAGTGTTAATGTACGAAAAAATTGTCATTAATCAGGACTATCCAGTATATATCCATTCCATTCAGCAACAAAATGGGGAGTTATTACAGACTCATAAGCAATTGATTTAGATACTACATAGTAGCGTGTAATTCCCTTTTAGGTCTTGTGACGGCAGTGATGCGGCATGGAAAGGACTCCACAAGACGTCGAAAGCGTTGGGGAGCGATCTTGATCCACACCCACTCAACCGCCGCCGATGACTCAACGGATATTGCTCAGATCATTTTCTAAGGTGCACACGTTTCACTCGATGCTGTTCCAGGTCTGCTCATGAGCGCTGAGGTGTTCGTGGAGTGTTCCTAAAGCCAATTTGACACAATTCAGGAGCAACTGGGTGTTACATGGTCTTGCTGAAGGTAGAGGACGCCAGTGGGGTGCTGTAGGCGAACAAACGAAAGAACGCGATTGGACAGTGTATTCATGTATTGTTCACTCGTGAAAGAGGACTATGAATAGTATCACCTCATGTAAAATCCTCGACAGAAAAATACCTCCAACATCTGCCTGAACAGTGTCTTATTGCCAAGAGGGATGGATCACTTCATGTAGTTTGCTACTTACTTGTAACTTACTCTGTGTGTGAACAAGAAGTTCTGTGAATCGCTAGTCCAGGAAAACGTTATCCACGTGTCTAGCGTTCAGTGACAGTGCTCCTGCACTCGTGCCAGTCTCTGGGCCAAGTCACGTGAAGTGACCAGAAGTACATGCATCGGGACGTGGCATTCGTATCACACAGAAGTAATTTGGTTCTAGACGGTACGGCTATTCACCAATTGTTGTTGTTCAGTAGTAAATTGCCAAGAGTGCACTTGGGCAGTATATCCACTTTGCTTTTAGTATCCGTGACAGTCGACGAAGACCCTATCACCAGCACGTTGTCGATCTCGAGAGCTGATTCTGATGACAGCGATTTTCACTGAATCGAGGTAATAACAATACGTCCTTCGCGTGGTACGTGAAGAGCCCATTGCTTGCAAGATTTCAGAGGTGAAGTGTCCGGTGAGTCGGTCATCCACAATCTCGCTGAGATCAAATACAGTCATAATTTGCACTCAGCTTCATGCTCATGGCCTGTACAAGATATGACTACATCACAGTCATGTGACACGCCGCATCATTCCCTTCACTGTGGCTACGGAAGCGCTCTCTTTTATCACACTACTGATCTACAGGATGTTGTAAAAGCGCTTTGTTCTTTTACTGTAGATATCAGTGGTGAAAACTAGAAAAATGTCCTATAAACATTTGTCCGAAAACAGAAGCTTGTTGAGATATGGGCCGTAGGACCTGTGTCGAGAACGGTCAATGTTCCGTATAGCCTGTCGTCTCGCTGATATGAATCTTTCATTTTTTGCTGGATTTGTTTGTCTCTGCACTTGTTCATATAAGTGTGAAGCAGTTGTTAGACATAGCACTTAGAAATGCCTCCTGCGTCAGTCGATCTATGTGAATCGTTTTCAGGTTTTTCTGGTATCAGGTCAAGTTTAGTGATTCCTGGAAGTGTGCGCAACGAAAAAAGTGTAATAATGTCACATTACTCCACGTGGGAAATTTGTTAACTGATGGCGTTAATCGGCAGCTGCGTTCAGCGTACGACGTGATCAACGCCACAGTCCAAATAACAGAAAACGTTCCTACCAATTGCAGAAACAGGATCATTTGGAACAAGGTATCGTCCACGAACGAACCTCAAAGACAAGATTTACAGTATATGCAGTGCACGCAAAGGCGCTTAAGTAGACATTCCGTCCACACTCCATATGTGACTGGAACGGGTAATGATCCTAACGTTTGAAACTTCCTGGCTGATTAAAACTGTGTGCCGTACTGAGACTCGAACTGGTATCCTTGCCTTTCGCGGGAAAGTGCTCTACCACGTGAGGTACCCAAGCACGACTCACGATACGTTCTCACAGCTTTATTTCCGCCAGTACCTCATCTCCTACCTTCCAGACTTCACAGAAGTGCTCTCAGCGTGCAGGCAGGTACTCGGCTTAACATTGATTAATAGACTTGTTGGATGTCCTATTGAGGATGTAAGATGTCGTGGTCTCCTGACCATCATTGCTTACATATTCCGCCCTCACAACCATATTCCGCACATCAAGACGCTTAATTCGAACCCAAACTCGATAAGATAAAGTCAGCGTTGTATGAATTCATGTAAACGATATGCAAATAACAAGTAAGTGCACCCTGGTTGAAATACTCGAGGCTGGCGTACACACATACATTCCAGACACGATGGTCACAGGAGCTTTTAGTTCGAGAGAGGCAACCGCACGCCAGGAGGCCTGTCCCAACCCATCTACCTCGGCCAGTGACCGCCCGTAGAGCAGACAGCGTTTGCCTGAGTGAAAGGAAGAACGACCCCGTGTTTGGCTTAAAAGCAAATTACGCTACATTGTGTGGGAGCCGCCAGCCTACGCATTTTTTACACATAGCACACAGTTTCAGAGATTTTTACAGGGAGACAGGAAAACGCCAAACTCCGGTACTACATATTCCCGGATTGGTCGCCTTAAATGAAACTTCATTCTCCCGTTTTAGAAGAGCAATGCTGGTTGGCAGACATTTCTGATGCCTTGAGCTGAAGGAGTAATGGAAGAGACCGATAGATATACCCCTTCACAGCTGGCGTGGAAAGGTGCCGTCCCGTTGTCGCTCTTGGAGCGAGAACACGTAACGAGAGCGTGCGCGCTCGTACCTGTACTCAAAGAGCTAGGAACAAGTCTCTCCTCAGTACTTCACTGGGAGAGCACCTCTGTCGAGGGCGAATCGGAGAGCGACTCTATATTCTTGCGATTAAGCATTGTTCACTGTGTTGGCCCCCACACTTATTGTGCAGTGTGAATGGACAGAGTTATAGTTAAATGCCTGCGAGCGAATTTTTGAGTGGCATCGTGGTGGACTGGTTATCTGACCGGTGTAGTTTCAAATGGCTCTGAGCACTATGGGACTTAACATCTGTGGTCATCAGTCCCCTAGAACTTAGAACTACTTAAACCTAACTAACCTAAGGACATCACACACATCCATGCCCAAGGCAGGATTCGAACCTGCGACCGTAGCAGTCGCGCGGTTCCGGATCTGACCGGTGTACCATGCCAATAGTTAGACTAGGGGCGAATAGGAGTCCTCGACTTCATCAAGGCGTAGGGAGAGTTTGATTGGCGAAGGCCAATCCAGATAGAAAGAGAGTTATCTTACTTGTCAGCAGCGAGCGGCACAGACAGCAGTCATCGCAGCTTACGGTATTGTGTGCTACAGCTCTTGTGAGCCCCATATTTCCTCCACAACAGTACACTTCACTGCATTTCACATGCAACAGCCTTGACCGTACCTAGCAACACTCTAACGGATAATTATTCAAGTTGAGTAGGGGCGGCTCTCAGCCATTCTGCCAAGTCAATAACAATCTTAAACTTTGTACAGAAATTTCATTAGCGAATCCTATCCTTAAAAGGTAACTTCACCTTCTGTAAAGAATCCGGAAATAACGTGTTCAGTTCATAATTAAAAGTGTCATTGTGATTTTCTCAGAATGTTTGCAAAATAAATAATAATTTTCGTTAGTTTCATGTTTTTCTTACACTAACTAGCACTACTCCAGTACCCAAGTATCTCACTAGTTACGCCGGCCGAAGTGGCCGTGCGGTTAAAGGCGCTGCAGTCTGGAACCGCAAGACCGCTACGGTCGCAGGTTCGAATCCTGCCTGGGGCATGGATGTTTGTGATGTCCTTAGGTTAGTTAGGTTTAACTAGTTCTAAGTTCTAGGGGACTAATGACCTCAGCAGTTGAGTCCCATAGTGCTCAGAGCCATTTGAACCATCACTAGTTACGTAAGAAATTTTGTGAATTTTTCTGTCATTTCCTTACAGCGGACGACTCCAGAAGATATTTCTTGCTGAACGTTTTTCAGGCATTTCTCTTTAGAACGTTAGGAGCGTCTGTCTGACTTCTGTAGTAGTGTGGGGGTGAAAATTGCATCTTGCAGGAGCCACAGGGTAAAGGGTACATCTCAGATTAATCCGTTGTACAGAATGACAGAATAGCCACCCCACATGCGCACAGAAAATGGTGACCCTACCAGGACAGGTAAAATAGGTAAGCTACCAGGATAGTTAGGTACGGCAGGTCGCAAAAAATGGCTCTGAGCACTATGGGACTCAACTGCTGAGGTCATTAGTCCCCTAGAACTTAGAACTAGTTAAACCTAACTAACCTAAGGACATCACAAACATCCATTCCCGAGGCAGGATTCGAACCTGCGACCGTAGCGGTCTTGCGGTTCCAGACTGCAGCGCCTTTAACCGCACGGCCACTTCGGCCGGCCGGCAGGTCGCAGCAGTAGGACTTTGAAGAACCTTCTTCCATGTATTAAATAGCTATTTGCAAAGATTGGGATCAGAATAGATACAGGTAGTGAAGAAAGCAGAATTGTAGGGAAAAGGGCGTTTGTTATTGTGTTGGAAAATTTTGCATTTTTATACGTTTTGTGTGTAGCTGTTAGGGCATAGGATTTTCAGGTGGTTGGCACAGACGCAGAGTGACGCAGAGATGCTGTGTGACGCAGCATCATATAAGTTAGAATTAAGAAATAACATTTTTCTCCCTTTGCAAGCGCACAGGTGGAGATTGGAAACCGTAGCAGAGCAGACAGAACATTAGCCGAGAAGTCACGACGTTGTTGTTGTTGTTGATTCAAATGGCTCTGAGCACTATGGGACTTAACATCTATGGTCATCAGTCCCCTAGAACTTAGAACTACTTAAACCTAACTAACCTAAGGACATCACACACATCCATGCCCGAGGCAGGATTCGAAGCTGCGACCGTAGCAGTCGTGCGGCTCCGGACTGAGCGCTTAGAACCGCTAGACCACCGCGGCCGGCGTTGTTGATTCAAATAACTAGTAAGTGGTCGTACAGTTTTGTAGATAGGCGTGTGGTGTGTTGAAAGAATTTCCATGTTAACGAGAGCACAAGCCAGAAGGTTACGTGAGAGACCGCAAGTAGACAAGATGGGGGAGAATCAACCAGACAGACAGCTAGTAAACGAGCTTATTGAGAATAGGACAGAAGGTGAACCTAAGAATAGGACAGACGGTGAAACAGAGAATAGGACAGTCGGGGAGCTGCAGAATCAGCAGGCTCAGTTAGACTGGGATAAAATTGAGACAGATCAGACAAATGGGAATCGAAGGGACGAGAACATCGAATTTCCAGAATATGAAATTCCAGGTAAGGCACATTCTGAGCCAGAAATAGACAGCCAACGTAGGAAATGGCAAAGATTAGAAGCGAAACGAGCACAGGAAACGCGTTTGTTTGTCGAATCTTCAGGGACAGAATACGCGTCAATACAGTCAATGAACCGGCAGTTAGCTAACGTTCAAAGAGAAGTAGACAGTGAGGAAGAGGGGAAAATTTAGAATACGTCGGACCTATCGTACACATTCTAAATATGCCCCAACAGCAGACACAGAATTTTGCGGAGTTACGAGCGCCACGAAAAGGTTCCGTAACAGACGTAACTGTACCTGCAAACACAAGACATACACAACAGAGAGGGCAGAATGCGGAGTTGTTTGCGCCACGTAATGGTTCAATGACAAACGCAACTAGTCCTCAACACAGACAGCACGGGTTATTGCAGTTATCAAACTTTGAAACGCCACAGCGTAGCCCAGTAAACGACGTAACTGACCGAGTGGAAAACAACAGATCGAGAATACATAGTTCAGTAGAAGGTACTGTTACAGTACAGGACGCGATCATGGAGATGTTACAAAAAATGAACGCTAGTATGACGAAACAAAATACACAGATGACAAAACAGTACCACGAATTGAAACAGGATAATCAGGCTATTAAGACACAGATCCAACAGGATAATCAGGCTATTAAGACACAGATCCAACGGGTTAAAATCCAGATGGAAGAAGGGATCGCCAGAATTGATAGTCAGATCACTCAGATAAACAAAGACGCGAAGGAATCTAGAGAAAGAATTCAGGTACTAACACAAGGTCAGCAGCAATTACGCACTGACGTGGACAAGGTCCAATTGGATATCGTAAACGTTGACAAAAAGGTGGAACGTTTTACGAAAAAAGCCACCCGAACAGCAATAGAAATTTCGGAAGAACAAGCAATTCAAAGCAAGGTCGCAAAGGTTGCACTGAAAAAATATGATCAGCGGATCAATAAAATAGATCTTAAAAACAAGGATCAGTTTGAAAAGCTTCGAACAGAGTTGATACAAACTATCGAAGAAAAGATCGAGACCGATTACACCTGCAGCGAAACAAGTGACACGTCAAGCATTAATTCAGTACACGAACACGCGCCGTCTAAGAAAGTTCAAGTAGAACCAAGGCTAGACGTAACACTCGCGCAGAAATCGAAACAGAAAACCCCGATTAAAGTAATACATGACATGCCACAGGACCAGGCACAGTATCTCGAAAAACGGAACACATACATTCAGCCGATACCAATCGAAAGACAGACAACTGAACCAGTAAATCCAATGACACAACATAATAGCAGCACAGGTACTATACCGCGAACGACAAGAATAGAAACACACGAACAACACTTTTGTTCACCAGTGATACGATATGACGCGGATATGAGTCAGGAAATTGAGAATCGGCAGACAGGCAGTAGATTACCAGAGAATAAACACGACGACACAAGCGGTAGTAGATTATTTGAGTCCATGAATCAGCCACAAACCGGATTTATGAGTAGATATGATACAGACCACTTCCTTACAGTTAGAAAATTTCAACATTTCAAGGAAGAAGGCTGTAGCTTGCATGCACGCACATTCATCGATCAGTTTCAAGTAGGCTTACCAAACCACTGGAGCGTAGCTCTCAAACTTGACTTCATTTGTGCACACATGTCAGGGACAGTAGCAGAGGTGATGCAAAAGATCGCGGCTACCTGTACGTCTTACCTACAGTTCAGAACAGCATTTCTCGAAAGATATTGGTCTGAGGCGCAAAACACAATTAAATACGAGTTACTTCAGATGACACCATATGAAAACTCAGGAGAGAAAAGCGTGGTAAAATTCTTTGATACAATGGACAAAAAGAATCAATACCTAGACAAACCATACAGTAACGGAGAGCTGATACGTCTATGTAAAATGAAATTACCGGTAAAGTATCAACAGGCGACAGTAGGAAAAAATGAAAATACGGAAGAATTCAAAGAGGTTCTAAGGGAACTTGAATTTATGTTTAAAGAAGACGAGGTGAAAGAAAAAAGAAAGGAAAGTGAACAGCAAAAGGAAAGGACTAGGAACGAATATTCCAATAATAATAATCGTAATCCTAACACCAATAATTCCAAGCAATTTAAAAGACAAGGACAGTGGCACATGGAGACAATTGGCATAAAACCGATAACCAGAATAATTGGTACCGAAATAGGAACGGTAATGAACACTCATACAGTGGCGGATATGGGTTTAGGAATCAAAATGCCAACGGTCAATGGTACTTTGAAAGAGGTCACGATGTTAGAAACAGCAACTGGCGAGACCAAGGCGCGAATAATTACCGAGGAAATTATGGTCCACAAAGACAAGAACAACACAGCAAAGGGAAACCAGAAGTAGAAATTAGGCCAACAAATCCTGAAAAACGTAAGGATTGACGGGAAAATCCGGAAGAGGTTAGGCAAACTGACGTCCATTCAGTAAGACAATCAAAAAAGGACATTCATGGTTTGGAAGTAGCTAGATCAAAATTAGAAAAAACTGAAAATAGCCAAAATTCAGACAAACAGGGACTTACGAAAATTTCCGATATAGAGTCAGCACCAGATACACTTGAATTAAACTACATAGCTTGGGAAGACAGCATAGAATGGGAAAATTCTGAAAGCGACGATGAACTGCCACCACTCCCGTGTATTAAAGAATTAAGCGATGAAGAATTGTTAACCGGACTTAGCAATATATTTGGCGAGAAGCAAGTAAATGAACGCTATAAAACAGAGCAGAGTATCCTAGATAAATACAAAACACAGACGCCACGAGCACAAAAGGCGTATAATGTATACAACATGGGTGACTATGAGGAGATAGAGAGAGAGTACATTCGGGAATGTTTGGAAATGAAGGAAAAGGAGAGACAGGAGCTCGAAAACAGACGAAAAGAGGTAGATAGGTCGCAAACGGTTGTGCTCACAGAGTTAACACCAAAGCAAACACAAACACAAAGGAAAGGTACAATTATCCACAGGTTAAGCTATGAATCTATACCAGAGGATTTGATGCAAGAAAAGGAAATCGTAACATCCACAATTATATAACCCATATTAAAGATAAACGTTGGTGAAATCACGACACAAGCAATCATGGATAGTGGGAGTCAAGTGACGGCTTTATCAGAAAGCCTATTTGATAGGTGCAATAGAGAGAAAGAATTACCGATTTTAAGGACAAAAAGGATAAGAGTTTTTGGAGCCTTAGGAAAAAATGCAACAGAGGTGAAACACGAAACACGTCTTTCATTCAATTGCCAAGGTTACAAGTTTGAAAACAATTTTATAATCGTACCAAAACTTACGGCTGATATGATAATCGGTGTAGATTTCATTAATGAGCGTAAGGTTCACATTTGCATACCACAAGGCTTCGTAACAATAGATGATGTAATACTATATTTTATTCAAACTTTGAACGATGAAAAAGAACAGGGAAAAGTAAAGCAATTGCATTTAAGTCCAGAAGGGAATGAAATAGAGAAATAGAGGAGGAGAGACACCCTAGATATAAGTTTGAGGAAAACCTTGACCCACTCCCACCAGAAATAATAGAAGAAATTCACCAAGAGATTAGTAAGAAGATAGAGGAAATAGATGATATTTCGCTCCACAATAAAAAAAATTAGAAGGCATTTTGAGATCACATGCGGAGGTATTTGCACCAAAGACAGGTAGCATTAAAGATTTTCAATACAAATTTGAGGTCAAAGATCATAAACCCTTTTGTGTTCCACCTTATTCCATACCATATACTTATCGAGGAAAAGTATTTCTTGAAATCAGAAAAATGTTAGATGATGACACAATTGAACCCGCCAAGTCACCCTATAATTCACCCTTACACGTTGTAAGTAAGAAGGATGGGAGCATACGTTTGGTACTCGATTCAAGACAAATAAATACAATTATAATTTCGGAAACAGATAGACCAGAGAAATTGGAAAATTTGATTCAGAAGTTTCATGGAGTACAGATTTTTTCATCCATCGATTTGCGTTCAAGTTTTTGGCAAATAGAATTGGAGCCTTCATGTCGAAAATACACAGCCTTTATTGACTTTGGTCGTTGCTACCAATTCAAACGTTTACCGTTTGGCCTCAAAATTTCGTCAGCTGCCTGTATTCGCGGTCTGAATTCTATACTGAATCTCGACGTACCTCAGAAAATTACTTGCTATGTGGACGACGTTCTTGTGGCGGATGTAACTTGGGCAGAACATAATTATATACTGGATAATTTCCTACAAATTATGAAAAAACATGGGGTCACCGTCAACATTACTAAATCGCATTTTGGAAAATCAGAAATTAAATTTTTAGGACATAACATATCTGCAAAAGGTATAACGTCAGACGAGAAGAAGATAGACGCTATTTGTAATATTCCTACTCCCTATAACAAGAAAATTCTAAGGAGATTCTTGGGGTTGACAAATTTTTACAAGAAATTTATATGGATAGACACACTTGCAGCACCTAGACTGTGTGCGCTCACAGGAAAAAGCACACCGTGTATATGGGATAAACAAGCAGATGAAGAATTTCATAAGTTGAAGGAGGCATTTAGCATTAAAGTCTTTAATCTCCTCCAAATTAACCCACAGACGTTTGGCAAGATGGATGCAAATACTGCAGGAGAATGACTTTTCAATCACATACATACCAGGACCTGAAAATATTCTGGCCGATGCATTGTCTCGTTCACCACAGAGAATGGCAAAGGACCAGAAAATCAACATTTAAGATGAAGAACGGACTATCCACTATCTAAAAAAACGTACCATTCGAAAATTTTATCACAAATGCTTTAAAAAATTTATCTGATATACAAAACAAAGATCAGACCATCCTCAAGATTAAACACCAACTTACCGATAAAACCAACACAGAAATTAGAAAAAATTACATAGTAAAAGATAATATCCTATTTTTCCATCGTAATAATGATACTGCACAATGGTTAGCATGCATCCCTGACGAACTTATTAATAAATAATTTGGTGTACCCACTTTAGCAGTGGACATTTTGCACCCAAAAAATGCTATCTAAAAATGAAACAAACAGTACACTTCCCAAATATGGAGTGACGTATGCGACGCGTTCTTAAAAGTTGTAAAAAATGCATACAGTCAAAACATGTGACATATCAGACCAGACCCCCAATGTTTCCAATTATCCCTGATAAATGAAGACAGATTGCCGCAACCGATATTTATGGTCCAATTCCACGAAAAAGGAAAGGCTTCACCTAAATATTTGTTGTAATTTAACTAGCATCAAAATACACTACACTTACACCCTTAAAGAAAGCCACTGGATTTTCAATTAGTAAAGCACTTCAAAAGGACTTTATACAACAAGTTGGGAGAATGAAAAGAATCATCTCAGATAATGGGCCCCAATACAGATCAGTGCATTGGAAAAACACATTAGACAAATTAAAAATCAAACCCACCTTTATTTCCAAATATAAACCAAGTGGAAATCTGGCTGTACGTACCATGAAAGATTTGGGAACACTTTGTAGACTATTTTGCAGAAAGAACCATTGTACTTGGGACCTATATCTACGAGACTTCCAAGAAGTAATTAATGAGACACCACATAGTACCACGACTTATCCACCAATTACAGTATTAAAGAATATAGATCCCCAGAAAAAATAAAAGAAATCATTAAATTTCCAGTTATTCCCCGAAAGCAACATAGACAAATCGTCGCTTCTGCCCTACAAAACATTTGCTCAGGAGTAATGAGACGTAAAATCAATCAAGACAAATCTGCCACAAAAAAACGCTTCACAATGGGCCAAAAGGTATTCGTAAAAACTCATTACCTTTCACATAAGAGTCAAAATAAATGCAGAAAATTTTTTGCAATCTATAAAGGGCCAATGATAATTTCCAGGATCGCTCACGAAATTGCCGTAGAGCTAACGAACCCAAAAAAAGGTAAAAGTATTGGCATCTACCACGTGAGCCACCTAAAAGAATGTGAATGAAAGAAATTGTAAAAGAGAAGAAAGGGAAATAGACAGAGGGGAAATCGCAAATCGTGTACTAACCACTAAATCAAAAAATAAATTAAGAATCAACAAAATAACACATTAATTAAAATAAAAAGAGACACAATGCACACTAACAACCTGTTGTAGTATCAAATACACTACAACATGCACACAAACAATAAATGGTACACAACAATTAAAAGAATGAAGAAGTGTTAGGACATAATTAGAATAAAGAAAAGAAATAATATATATACAATACTTTTTGCCACTATCAGAAAATTTTTGCATTATATAAAATCAGAGTTTTTATGTAAATAACATATATATGTAAAACAGAAATTGTAAATATTTCTACACGTCAGAAGGACATCGCCACCAACACCAATCACCAGCTCCCTTAACACCAAATGCTTCGAGATAGCGACGGAGATGGTACAGATATGTTGAGAAAGCACTTAGGGCAATAACAACAACATGAAGACCAACGCCACACTGGAAATGCAGGTTGCAACCAGGTTGGACTTCAGGAGGACAACACGCAGCACAGACATTTCATATGTCACGACACTGCTACACAACAGAAGAGCATGGGGACGATCATAATACGACGAGACGACAATGGAGGTACAAAAAATTACTAGGATGTACAAACTCATCAAGTAACATTGGGAAAGGCAGTCAGATCCTACAAATCCTACATCACTCCTACACTAAAATTCACATATTCCTAGCCCAAGAAGAACAGAAGAATGCAAGAGAGAAGAGAAAAACAGAAGATGCAAGATGAAGAAGGCCAGAAGACAGTAAGATATCTCTCTCTCCTATCCTACAAAGAAAATTGCTACAAACGTCTTTCCATGAACTTTTGAGGCATGGCAACTACTATAACTACCTCTCCAAAAATAAACTTTGAATCGTCAAACAAATACAAGCGAACGGCAAACAGAATATAAAGTAGTACCAACCAACATTAACTAGAAATAAATTCAGCAAAATAAACAGTATTCTCCCTACCACATCATCAAATTGCTATACCGGAACCAGGTGTGAAATACCAAGACGTCACAGCACAATATTGGGTGACGATCGTCGGTAGTCAACTACAATCATCGAACTGCCATACAGTGTGACAGCAAAGGAGTACCAAGACATCAGTGTTTATGAAGTAAACCACAGTCATCATCATCAGTTAAAAGTACCACTCCGTGATAACAATGTCAACAAGTAAGACCCGGCATCGCATGCTAGAGTGCTTCTCTCATGATTTGTGACACCCATACAAATGAGTCGACGCCTTCCAGTATTTCAGTGGGGATCATCGCACACAGAAAGTGACGCAGCACAAAATAAATAAAAACTAATAAAATACAAATGTAGAGTTACGAAAACGATATATTTGTAAAAATATTTTTTTCCTTTTTTGTAAAAGTAATTATTTTATCATATATGTAAAGCCCATAATGTGACAGAGACCTTAAAATATTATGTAAAGAAAATTAATTAGTATAGTTATGTAATCTCACAAACTCATGGAAAGTCTATTTATTTCTTTTAGATGTAAAATTAGAAAAGGATTTATGCAGGAATTTTCTTCTTTAAGTAACATTCAAAAATACCTTTTGGGGGTAATAATATATTATACTGAGGATAGAATTAAGAGGAAACACTTCTTCACTCTTAAAACAGTGACACAAATAATGCCTAAATAAATAAAACAAAGTCACACAAAAGAGCTTTTGCGAACATTCATGCAAAGCCTAACTGAAGAAAAGAGATAACCACACCAAGACATAATATACTGTACACTTACGAGTTTAGAAATGAAATGAAATGAAATGTGTGACGAGGGCCTCCCGTCGGGTAGACCGTTCGCCTGGTGCAAGTCTTTTGATTTGACGCCACTTCGGCGACTTGCGCGTCAAAAATGGTTCAAATGGCTCTGAGCACTATGGGACTCAACTTCTGAGGTCATTAGTCCCCTAGAACTTAGAACTAGTTAAACCTAACTAACCTAAGGACATCACACACATCCATGCCCGAGGCAGGATTTGAACCTGCGACCGTAGCAGTCGCGCGGTTCCGGACTGAGCGCCTAGAACCGCTAGACCACAGCGGCCGGCACTTACCCGTCGATGGGGATGAAACACAACACCCAGTCCCTGAGTGGAGAAAATCTCCGACCCAGCCGGGAATCGAACCCGGGCCCTTTGGATTGACAGTATGTTGTGCTGACCACTCAGCTACCGGGGGCGGACACGAGTTTAGAAAAATTAATATTGCAAAAACAAATTTTTTGGAAATGAAAAAGAAAAACAGAAACACGTACTGGCAACGACAAAGAATAACAACCTTTGTAAAGTCTATATTTGCCTAACAACAAAACATAAATTGTAGAATTAAAAAAAATTAGAAACAATAGCTACAAAGAAATCATTATAAAAAATTGTTAGGAATGGCTGAGAAACGTTTATTGGAAAATCTAAAAGAACAATTTTTGCCTGACTTTGTCAATGTTTCCTCAGAAGGAGGGAGCTATGTAAGACATTGTAGTCTCCTGACGTTCATTGCTTACATATTCCGCCCTCACAATCATATTCCGCACATCAAGAAACTTCATTTGAACCCAAACTCCATAAGATAAAGTCATTGTTGTATAAATTCATGTAAACGATATGCAAATAACAAGTAAGCGCACCGTGGTTGAAATACTTGAGGCTGGCGTACACACATACATTCCAGACACGGTGGTCACAGAAGCTTTTAGTTCAAGAGAGGCAACCGCACACCAGGAGGTCGGTTTCAACCCATCTACGTCGGCCAGTGACCGACCATAGAGCAGACAGCATTTGCCCGAGTGAAAGGAAGACATCGACTTAAAAGCAAAATCCGCTACATTGTGTGGGAGCATCCAGCCCTCGAATTTTTTGCACATGGCACGTAGTTTCAGAAATTTTCACAGGGAGACAGCAAACGCCAAACGCCGATACTACAGATTTCCAGATTGGTCACCTTAATCGAAACGTCATTCTTCCAAGTTAGAAGAGCAATGCTGATTGGCAGACGATATTTCTGACGCCTTGAGCTGAAGGAGTAATGGAAGAGACCAAAAGATATATCCCTTCACGGATGGCGTGGAGAGGTGCCGTCCCGTTGTCGCTCTTGGAGCGAGAACACATAACGAGAGTGTGCGCGTTAGTACGTGTACTCAAAGAGCAAGGAACAAGTCTCTCCTCAGTACTTCACTGGGAGAGCACCTATGTCGAGGGCGAATCGGAGAGTGACTCTATATTGAGTCCTTGCGATTAAGCATTGTTCACTGTGTTGGCCCCCACACTTATTGTGCGGTGTGAATGGACAGAGTTATAGTTAAACACCTGCGAGCGAATTTTTGAGTGGCATCGCGGTGGACTGGTTATTTGACAGGTGTACCACGCCAATAGTTAGACTAGGGGCGAATAGGAGTCCTTGACTTCATCAAGGCGTAGGGAGAGTTTGATTGGCGAAGGTCAATCCAGATAGAAAGAGAGTTATCTTACTTGTCAGCAGCGAGCGGCGCAGACAGCAGTCATCGCAGCGTACGGTATTGTGCGCTACAGCTCTTGCGAGCCCCATATTTCCTCCACAACAGTACGCTTCACTGCATTTCACACGTGACAGCCTCAACCATGCCTAGCAACACTCTAACGGATAATTATTCAAGTTGAGTAGGCGCGGCTCTCAGCCATTCTGCCAAGTCAATAACAATCTTAAACTTTGTATAGAAATTTCATTAGCGAATCCTATCCTTAAGAGGTAACTTCACATTCCGTAAAGAACCCGGAAATAACGTGTTCGGTTCATAATTAAAAGTGCCATTGTGGTTTTCTCAGAATTTTTGCAAAATAAATAATAATATTCGTTAGTTTCATGTTTTTCTTACTCTAACTAGCACTACTCCAGTACCCAAGTATCCCACTAGTTACGTAAGAAATTTTGTGAATTTTTGTGCCATTTCCTTACAGCGGACGACTCCAGAAAATATTTCTTGCTGAAAGTTTTTCAGGCATTTCTCTTTAGAACGTTAGGAGCGTCTGTCTGACTTCTGTAGTAGTGTGGGGGTGGAAATTGCATCTTGCAGGAGCCACAGGGTAAAGGGTACATCTCAGATTAATCCGTTGCGCAGAATCACAGAATAGCAACCCCACACACTCACAAGGATATCGTGCCAAAATCTGTCCAATTGGTACGTTAGATCGTCAAAATACCGAGACGGTTGAAGGGTCCCGCCCATAAAGTTCCAAACGTTCTCAGTTGGTGAGAAATCCGGTGACCTTGCGGGCCAAGATATGTTTTGGCAAACACGAAGACAAGCAGTAGCAACTCTTGCTGTGTGCCGACAGGCATTATCTTCCAGAAATGTAAGCCCAGGATAGCTTGCCACGAAAAGCAACAAAGCAGGTCGTTCAATATCGCTGACCTATCGCTGTGCTGTAAGGCTGTCGCAGGATGGCCGGCGGCAGTCGGATTGGTATCCCATCGATGTCCAAAAGCTTCTTTGCATGCATTTTATATACTCTTTACATCTGCCGTCATCAGTTATTCTGTTATCCAAACAGCATATCTCAAGAGCAGCCTCATTCCCTAATCTGGTTCCTTCAGCACTTCAGTACCGTTTTTTTTTACTTTTGTTCATACTCATCTTAATACTTTTTTCAGTGCCCTATCAATACTTTTGAACTGTCCATGCAGTGCCTGGTCAAACTGCAATATTATCAGCAAAACTTAAAGTTTTTACTTTTTTCCATAAACAACTCTCTTTCAAACTTCTCCACAGTTTCATTTCCTGCTTGATCAATGTACAGATTAATAATATGAAAGCAGACTACAATTGTGTCTCACACTGTTCTCTGTTAACACCTTTTTATGTTCTTCAGCTTTTTGTAATGCAGCCTGGCTTTAATAACTAAGCATTGTTGACTGACTGCAAAGAGTTTCCTTCCTACCTGAATAATGGCCATTTCCTCGTAGCATGTGAGTACAGTGTCCTAAGTGTTCTGTTGTACGATGAAGACAGACGAAAGAAGGTGGAACACGGTCCTGGTACTTATCGGACTCCTTTCGAATAGCATGAAGCAGACCGCCGAGTGTGCTCATGCGATAGTCGGATTACCATCAGCTCTCTTCAGTGATCAGAGCCGCTTCGAACTGAGCCCTGATGACCAGCGAAGACGTGTCTGGAGACGCCGTGGACATCGATGGGATACCAACCTAACTGTCGCCTGCCCTGCTGCCCAACGGCCAGGGGTGATAGTCTGGGGTGCCATTTCTTTTCATAGTAGGACCCCTTCGATTGTCTTCCGCAGCATCCTTACATCTGTCCTGGCAAGTCATCCTGGGCTTCCATTTCACAAAAATAATGCCCGCACGCGTATGGCGAGAGTTTCTACAGCTTGTCTTCGTGCTTGACAGAGCCTACCTTGGCCAGAAAGGTCACCACATCACTCACCTATTGGAACGTTTCGAGCATTATCGGTAGGTACTTCCAGCTGTCTCGGGATTCTGACGACCTAAAGGAACCAATTGCTCAGAATTTGGTAAGCTATCTTTCAGCAGAGCATCCGACAACTCTATCAATCAGTGCCAAGGCGAATAACTGCTTGCATAAGGGCCAGAGGTGGACCAACGCTTTATTGGCTTCCTCACTCTGTGAAGCTCTTTCTCTTCAATAACTCATCTAATTGTTATGCAATTGTAAACATTCATTTGTCTATACATATAAATCACATCTACCGGTTTCTGCACCATACGGGTAATTCCTTCACGGTTCGTCTTTTTTTTTTTTTGTCTTAGACTGTACGAAGGGCGCGTATCGAGGTCATGATTAGTTAGTAGCATCTTTGGAAAGAGCGCACACCAAGTTTCAGCCATACTGGTCTATTTCTTTGTGTTTGGCAATCGTGTGAATCAAGGAAGTCGAGTGATTGTCAAAAAATGGACAAAAAAGAATTTCGTGTAGTGATTAAACATTACTTTATGAAAAGCAAAACGCCTCAGGATACTAAAGAGAAGCTTGATAAACATTACGGTGACTGTGTACCTTCGATTAGAATAGTTTATAAGCGGTTTCAAAAAAAATCCATGATATGGTGATGGATGACAGAAGAGTTAAAGTGCGTGAGATTCCTAGTGCTGTGGGCATCTCGAATGAACGGGTACATAATATTTTGCATAAACGTTTCGACATGAGAAAGCTATCTGCAAGATGGATTCCGCAATTGCTCACGCTTGACCAAAATCGGAATCGTGTGAAGTGTTGCACGGATGGTTTGCAGCTATTCAGGAAGAATCCGCTGGACTTTAAGCGTCGTTTCGTCACTGTGGATGAAACATGGACACCACTATACTCCCGAGACCTAACAACAATCTAAACAATGGGTTGCCAAGGGAGAATCTGCACCAAGAAAGGCGAAGACCATTCCTTCGGCCGGAAAGGTTATGGTGACTGTGTTTTGGGATTCGCAAGGGATAATCCTCATCGACTATCTTGAAAAGGGTAAAACTATTACAGGTGCATGTTATTCATCGGTAATGGATCGTTTGAAAACTGAGCTGCAAGAAAAACGCCGGCGATTGGACCGTAAAAAAGTCCTTTTTCGTCACGACAATGCACCACCACACACCTCAGCAGTTGTGGTCGCAAAATTAATGGAAATAGGATTCCAACTCGTTTCACCCATCCCCCCTATTCTCCAGACGTGGCTGCCTTGGACTACTATTTGTTCCCCAATTTAAAGAAATGGGTGGAGGGACAAAGATTTTATTCAAACGAGGAGGTGATTGCAGCAACTAATAGTTATTTTGCAGACTTAGACAATTCCTATCATTCGGAAGAGATCAACAAACTAGAACAGTGTTGGATGAGTTGTATAAGTGTAAAAGGAGGCTATGTCGAAAAATAAAAAAGGTTTACCCTAAACACGTAAGTAGTATTTATTTCTTCATGGACTTTTCAAACGCCACTCGTATAAAGGCAGACCACAGATCCATACAGGAGAGCAAATTATAAATCCAGGGTCCTAAGCATGTGTTGATTGCATGCATATTTAATAAACCGAAAAATTAATATGCTACTTTTCACCATAATATCATTTCTTGTCGTGTTCTGGGCTAGCCGATGGATTGCTAAGGTGCAGAATCATCGAATGATGAGGTCCAAATAATTTTAACAGCTGCCAAGCATATTGCTCAAGAAAATGTCAAGATAGCAAAAATCAATCAAGGAAAGAGGCGCTTAGTTCAAACTGGCGACGCGGCCATGCTGTCGCACAGGGTGTCTGAGTAGCAGTACTTCAGACTGGCCAATCTAAGAGGCAGGGAGTCATCCCATCCCTGCACCTGAAAGCAGTAGGAGCTGCCAGCACTGCCCCCGGGAAGGTCGGCTTCAAGACTAATGTTGTTCCAATGGAGACACACCAACAAAATAAATAAATAAAACTAACGGAGGCACGCTCTCCAGCCCCACCTTAATGCAATTTGTCGGCAGTGCTGTTTGGTTATTAGCTGATAAGAATTAATGCGGAAGTTTGCCGTCATCTTTGATTATCATGTACTGGCCTTCATTACTTTCCAGTCAGTCGGTAAGAATCCGATCCTGCTGAGAGTGGTTGAACGTGATTTCATTGATCGCCGAAATTACCCTCGTATGCAGTCTGCTCTGCGAGCTGATTGCACACCACTCGCCGATGCTACTTAGCAAGAGCTGCCACATATGCAGCTCCTCATATTCAAATTTCGTTCCTCTCATGGTTAATGATGTCTCTCGTCCCTCTTCTATGGTTGCTTCTCAGTTTTATCTATTTATAGCCCTGTATGGACTGGTCGGAAATTTATGTTCATTTATTTCATACCTAAAAATTACTCTGATAAATTGTTATTCCCAAGGAGGTCTCGCAGTGTTACAGATAATCTGGAATCAAGGATTGACGTCGTCACGTTCTCGATATATGTATGTGTGTACGCATGTTCCACATATCTTCCAAAATCACTGGATCAATTAGAACCAAACTTGGTACACATAATACGTAATGTGTGGAAAGAAATACTGTAAAGGTAGCTCTCTTTGGGATGTCAGTGACATAGGAGGTGGACTTGGAGAGAAGGGGGAAAAATTGATAGACAGATAGAGAGTTCAGAGGAGGAAATGGACAGACAGAGAGGGCAGAGAAGGAGATGGACAGAAAGAGCGGGGAACAGGAGATAGGCACAGAGAGGGGGGAGGAGGGGATGGACGGAGTAGGAGAGGAGGGGGAGATGTAGGAGGCACGCAGAAGATGGAATGGAACAGATGGGAGGTGAAAAAGGAACAGCGTTTGAGATGACAGGTGGGAGAGCGAGAGAATGTGAGGTGGAAGGTAGAGAGTGAGTGGAGGTAAGTGGAAAAGGGACAGGTTGTTAGGGGGGATGTCGCCTTTTGCCAACATTTTTTGAGTGAAACACCTACTGCAATTTTGATCTCCGATGCTGCCACAGTCAAGGAGACAAGAAGATCGTTGGGTAAGCTATCATTTATCTGGAGACAGGGAAAAATTTCAGTATAGCAGCAGGTTTGACGGGCATCAAAAATAGTACTTCATAATTTAATCTGATTACCTCTTTGGTATCCACCTCCTCAGCTGAGTGGTAACGTGTTTGCCTCCCACACAGTGGGCCCGGGTTAGATTCCCGACCGGGTTGGAGATTTTCTGCGCTCCACTGGGTGTTGTGCTGCTATCATTTCATCATCACCGATGCGCAAGTCCCCCAGCGTGGTGTCCCCTGAAATACAGGGCTATTACAAATGATTGAAGCGATTTCATAAATTCACTGTAGCTCCATTCATTGACATATGGTCACGACACACTACAGATACGTAGAAAAACTCAAAAAGTTTTGTTCGGCTGAAGCCGCACTTCAGGTTTCTGCCGCCAGAGCGCTAGAGAGCGCAGTGAGACAAAATGGCGACAGGAGCCGAGAAAGCGTATGTCGTGCTTGAAATGCACTCACATCAGTCATAACAGTGCAACGACACTTCAGGACGAAGTTCAACAAAGATCCACCAACTGCTAACTCCATTCGGCGATGGTATGCGCAGTTTAAAGCTTCTGGATGCCTCTGTAAGAGGAAATCAACGGGTCGCCCTGCAGTGAGCGAAGAAACGGTTGAACGCGTGCAGGCAAGTTTCACGTGTAGCCCGCGGAAGTCGACGAATAAAGCAAGCAGGGAGCTAAACGTACCACAGCCGACGGTTTGGAAAATCTTACGGAAAAGGCTAAAGCAGGAGCCTTACCGTTTACAATTGCTACAAGCCCTGACACCCGATGACAAAGTCAAACGCTTTGAATTTTCGGCGCGGTTGCAACAGATCATGCAAGAGGATGCGTTCAGTGCGAAACTTTTTTTCAGTGATGAAGCAACATTTTTTTCTTAATGGTGAAGTGAACAGACACAATGTGTGAATCTGGGCGGTAGAGAATCCTCAAGCATTCGTGCAGCAAATTCGCAATTCACCAAAAGTTAACGTGTTTTGTGCAATCTCACGGTTTAAAGTTTACGGCCCCTTTTTCTTCTGCGAAAAAAAGCGTTACAGGACACGTGTATCTGGACATGCTGGAAAATTGGCTCATGCCACAACTGGAGACCGACAGCGCCGACTTCATCTTTCAACAGGAAGGTGCTCCACCCCACTTCCTTCATGATGTTCGGCATTTCTTAAACAGGAGATTGGAAAACCGATGGATCGGTCGTGGTGGAGATCATGATTAGCAATTCATGTCACGGCCTCCACGCTCTCCCGACTTAACCCCATGCGATTTCTTTCTGTGGGGTTATGTGAAAGATTCAGTGTTTAAACCTCCTCTACCAAGGAACGTGCCAGAACTGTGAGCTCGCATCAACGATGCTTTCGAACTCATTGATGGGGACATGCTGCGCCGAGTGTGGGAGGAACTTGATTATCGGCTTGATGTCTGCCGAATCACTAAAGGGGCACATATAGAACATTTGTGAATGCCTAAAAAAACGTTTTGAGTTTTTGTATGTGTGTGCAAAGCATTGTGAAAATATCTCAAATAATAAAGTTATTGTAGAGCTGTGAAATCGCTTCAATCATTTGTAATAACCCTGTAGTATGACTTGCAACTTGGCGGGACCAGATGGAAACTACTGGACATCATTTTCTCACCACTTCGGTTTCATCACATTGAGTCTAACGTCACTACCCTTCACAGACAGTCCTAAGATTGCTGCCAGGTATGAAGTTTGCTGTTCGCTGGTGCAAGTTAAGAGATGGTGGAGGCAAGAGCGAGGTAGGAATGCAACGCTTAATTCTAAGGCAATAAGAAATTGTCATATGAAATTAATGACCACTGGTAGTGTCAGAGATGCACGTCGATGGAAGACCCTCAACATCCAAATCGGAAGACAATGTGAATGCTGTTTAGCACATCTTTGAACAGGGAACTTCAAAATCACAAGGCAAGCTGTTAGGGATACAGGATTGTCACGTCATAGGTAATGACGATTTTAAAAAGTGAACTACTGTTTCGATCTTGGAAGCCACATTACGTGCAATTGTTGGATGAGGACTGCGATAGAAGAATGGAATTTCGTGAGATTATTTATGGTTATGGAGATGATTATTCCGATATGTACCACAATGATGAAGCGGTATTTCACATTGGAAGTTTCGTGAACATCACAGTTGTCATTATTGGTCAAATTTGGATCTAAATGTAACGGCTGAAAAAATGTAATCAAGACCAAAGATAACCGTCAGGTGTGGGATGACTTCAAGCAGATTCATTGACCCACATGTGCTACACAACGCCATGAATGATGCACGATATTTGGATATGCTTCGAACGCAAGTATGGCCTGTGATTCAAGAATGGAGAAACAGAAGGGAACTGATGTTCGTGTAAGATGGAGCTCCGCTCCACTACGCAACTCCATTAGAGAATGGCTTGATGACATTTTCCCTGGCGGATGAATTGGCCGCAGAGATCCGACAGAATGGCCTGCACGCAGCCCTGATCTAACCCTCTGCAATGTCTTTCTTTGGAGTTCCGCTAAGGAATAAATATACTAGTTAAAACCAAAGGATATTAACAGTCTTGAACAAAATATCCGTGAAGTGTTTACAAATGTCCCAGCTGAGGTGCTAAGTCATGGATTATAGTCCTAAAAGATTCAAGTCTTGTTTAGAAAATGCGGGGGCGCACTTTGAAATGTAACTTTATAACCAAATGGTGCAACTTAGTAATGTATTCAATGGAAATAAAACTATGATAAGTTGTATACTTTCTGAAATATTCATCGTTACAAATAGGTATTGACTTTACAACCACAATATACATAGTTGTGTGTGTGTGTGTGTGTGTAACATAACAAACGTCACTGCCTGGCGTTCCAAAAAAGTTCATAGCAGCCACAGCTTGCCGAGACCTTAACAACAACCTCGTGATACTGCGCCAGGATTACACCGTATCTCGACAAGTGTTGATTTTCAGACCTACGTTTAGAGATTTTTTTTTTTTCAGTTTTAGACCAGTACCATCTCATGTAAGAATACTGGACGCCGTTTACTAAACAACTGGTATAAGTCAGTTGTTTATGAGCATAAAGGACAGCTATAAATTGTTGTAAGATGATACGGCTGTATTTTTACCACACTGAACACAGACACATCGTATTAACACTCCCTAAAGGAAGCGTGTCTGAAATTCCGACCTTACTAGCTGACTGCATGTGCTACACTATGTGATCAAAAATATCCGGACACCACCAAAAACATACGTTTTCCATATTCGGTGCATTGTGCTGCCACCTGCTGCCAGGTACTCCATATCAGCGACCTCAGTAGTCATTACACCTCGTGAGAGAGCAGAATGGGGCGCTCTGCGGAACTCACGGACTTCAAACGTGGTCAGGTGCTTGGGTGTCACTTGTGTCATACGTCTGTACGCGAGATTTGCACACCCCAAACATCCCTAGGTGCACTGTTTCCGATATGATAGTGAAGTGGAAACGTGAAGGGATACGTACAGCACAAAAGCGTACAGGCCGGCCTCGTCTGTTGATTGACAGAGACCACCGGTAGTAGAAGAGGGTCGTAATGTGTAATAGGCAGACATCTATCCAGACCATCACACAGTAATTCGAAACAGCATCAGGATCCACTGCAAGTACTATGACAGTTAGGCGGGACGTGAGAAACATTGGATTTCATGGACGAGCGGCTGCTGATAAGCCACACATCACACCTCGCCTCGCTTGGTGTAAGGGGTGTAAACATTGGGCGATTGAACAGTGGAAAAATATTGTGTGGAGTGGCGGATCACGGTACACAATGTAGCGATCCGATGCCAGGGTGTGAGTATGGCGAATGCCCGGTGAACATCTGCCCGCGTATGTAGTGCCAACAGTAAAATTCGGAGGCGGTGGTGTTATGGTGTGATCGTGTTTTTCGTGGAGGTGACTTGCACCCCTTGTTGTTTTACGTGGCACTATCACAGTACGGACCTGCACTGATGTTTTAAGCACCTTCTTGCTTCCTACTGTTGAACAGCAATTCGGGGATGGCGATTGCATCTTTCAACACGATCGAGCACCTGTTCGTAATTCACGGCCTGTGGCGGAGTGGTTACACGACAATAACATCCCTATAAAGGACTGGCCTGCAAAGAGTCCTGACTTGAATCCTATAGAACACCTTTGGGATGTTTTGGAACGCTGACTTTGTGCCAGGCCTTACCGACCGACATCGAAACCTCCCCTCAGTGTAGCACTGTGTGAAAAATGGGCTGCCATTCCCCAAGAAACCTTCCAGCATCTGATTGAACGTATGCCTGCGGGAGTGGAAGCTGTCATCAAGGCTAAGTGTGGGCCAACAAAATACTGAATTCCAGCATTACAGATGGAGGGCACCACGAACTTGTAAGTCATTTTCAGCCAGGCGTCCGGTTACTTTTGATCTTATAGTGTATGTAGTGAGAAATGCGTGGCAGAGACAGTGACCCATCGTATCTGGTATGTACACGAATATGAATGAAGATCCTGTGTTTTTACTGTGAACTTCACATACTCGAGGAAAAATGTAACTTCTATAAAACGTTTTAGTGAGCTGGTACAGAATATTGGAAGGGTACAGCAGCAACAAAACTCTACACAGAACATAAAGAAAAACTACCGATTATTAAGACAGGTTTTACTAAAGTAAAGCCATGCCGATAACTAAATTACTCAAACACTTTCATTGGAACAGGCAACTAGTGCTGACATAACGTTACCGTCAGAACTGCAATAATAAGATACTGAAGCGACGAATGCAAAATTTGCACCACGGCCAGGGTTCGAACATGGGTCTCCTGCCTGGCTCTGTACAGATTACCCTAGCACACCTCCCTCCTCAGTTCAAATCCCCAGTCTTGCCTCAGCCCACATGGTGAATGGCGTGAATGGGAATTTGGTTTGAGGAGGGAAGCATACTAGGGTAGTCTGTGCAGTTGTGCAAAGCCACTGTGCTAGGGTGTGTAGTGGTTACCGCATTTGCCTAGTGAGCAGGACTGGAGAGACAGGTTCGAATCCCAGCTTTGGTACAAATTTGCGTTTATCATTTCAGTCTGCATACATACATCATAGGTGTCTGAGATTTGAACAGGTCTCTGGAACCATATAGTTTCACTTGATTTAATAATATATTTCTTGAGTTATTTAAACATTTACTTTACACTAGGGCCTTCAGGCCTTCTCTTGTACCTAACCAGGTATTCATAGGCCCTACCACAGGTGCACATTGACCGTTGGATAAGCAGCTGCCAGCAGAAAGTCGTATACTCCTAGCTCACTCATTTGTTACATAGTTTAATTCTTAATTTCTTTGCGTGTTTTTGGTACTTGCATTGTTTAAATTCATAAATTTCGGGCGTATTATAGTATTTGAGAGTTGTAGCATCGCGTTTTAGTACCTGAATAGTGTAAAATCGCGTAGTCTCCTTCCGCCGCCAAGCAGTGTGTCAGCAGTGCGCAAGTAGCAGCATTACTGCATTTACTAGGCAATCTTGTATTTTAATAACCGTTTAAATTTTGTGTCGATTTGTTTGTGCTCTCTGTAGATTAGTTCAGACGTTCTTTGCACAACAGTTTTTAGTATGGATAGGGACTGCAACTGCTGTGTTCGGATACAGGCTGAATTGGCATCCCTTCGCTCCCAGCTTCAGGCAGTGTTGGCTTCGGTCACACAGCTTGAGGCTGTTACCAATGGGCATCACAGTGGGAGTCCGGATGGGGGTTTGTCGGGGACGGCCAGCTCGTCCCACGCATCCCCCGATCAGACTACGACTGTGGCTGCCCGGGATACTGCCCATATTGAGGCTGATCCCTCACCTGTGGTAGAGTGGGAGGTCATCTCGAGGTGTGGCAGGGGGCGAAAGACATTCCGGAGGGCTGAACGGAAGGCCTCTCCAGTTCGTCTGACGAACCGGTTTCAGGCTCTGTCTCCGGCTGATACTGATGTTCGGCCAGGGATGGCTGCTTGTCCTGTTCCAGAGGTTGCCCCTCAGTCTGCAAGATCCGGGCAGTCGCAGAGGGTGGGCTTACTGGTAGTTGGGAGCTCTAACGTCAGGCGCGTAATGGAGCCCCTTAGGGATATGGCAGCAAGAGAGGGGAAGAAAACCAATGTGCACTCCGTGTGCATACCGGGGGGAGTCATTCCAGATGTGGAAAGGGTACTTCCGGATGCCATGAATGGTACAGGGTGCACCCAACTGCAGGTGGTCGCTCATGTCGGCACCAATGATGTGTGTCGCTATGGATCGGAGGAAATCCTCTCTGGCTTCCGGCGGCTATCTGATTTGGTGAAGACTGCCAGTCTCGCTAGCGGGATGAAAGCAGAGCTCACCATCTGCAGCATCGTCGACAGGACTGACTGCGGACCTTTGGTACAAAGCCGAGTGGAGGGTCTGAATCAGAGGCTGAGACGGTAAAATGCGTTTTAGACAGGTACGTGCCGAGTAAAACTGTGAGGGACGGGAAAAACCCACCGTGGTTCAACAACAAAGTGGGCTGCAGATTCCTCGACTTGCGCCATAGGGTGGTGGGGTTTCGGGTTCCGCTGGATAGGTCAGGAGTCCACTACACGCAGCAAGCGGCTACACGGGTAGCAGGGGTTGTGTGGCGTGGACTGGGCGGTTTTTTAGGTTAGATGGCCTCGGGCAAGTACAGAAAGGGCAACAGCCACAAAGGGTGCGGGGCAAAGTCAGGACATGCGGGGACCAAGCAGCAATCGGTATTGTAATTGTAAACTGTCGAAGCTGCATTGGTAAAGTACCGGAACTTCAAGCGCTGATAGAAAGCACCGAAGCTGAAATCGTTATAGGTACAGAAAGCTGGCTGAAGCCAGAGATAAATTCAGCCGAAATTTTTACAAAGGCACAGACGGTGTTTAGAAAGGATAGATTGCATGCAACAGGTGGTGGCGTGTTTGTCGCTGTTAGTAGTAGTTTATCCTGTAGTGTAGTAGAAGTGGATAGTTCCTGTGAAATATTATGGGTGGAGGTTACACTCAACAACCGAGCTAGGTTAATAATTGGCTCCTTTTACCGACCTTCCGACTCAGCAGCATTAGTTGCAGAACAACTGAGAGAAAATTTGGAATACATTGCACATAAATTTTCTCAGCATATTATAGTCTTAGGTGGAGATTTCAATTTACTAGATATAGACTGGGACACTCAGATGTTTAGGACGGGTGGTAGGGACAGAGCATCGAGTGACATTATACTGAGTGCACTATCCGAAAATTACCTCGAGCAATTAAACAGAGAACCGACTCGTGGAGATAACATCTTGGACCTACTGATAACAAACAGACCCGAACTTTTCGACTCTGTAAGTGCAGAACAGGGAATCAGTGATCATAAGGCCGTTGCAGAATCCCTGAATATGGAAGTTAATAGGAATATAAAAAAAGGGAGGAAGGTTTATCTGTTTAGCAAGAGTAATAGAAGGCAGATTTCAGACTACCTAACAGATCAAAACGAAAATTTCTGTTCCGACACTGACAATGTTGAGTGTTTATGGAAAAAGTTTAAGGCAATTGTAAAATGCGTTTTAGACAGGTACGTGCCGAGTAAAACTGTGAGGGACGGGAAAAACCCACCGTGGTTCAACAACAAAGTTAGGAAGTTACTGCGAAAGCAAAGAGAGCTTCACTCCAAGTTTAAACGCAGCCAAAACCTCTCAGACAAACAGAACCTAAACGATGTCAAAGTTAGCGTAAGGAGGGCTATGCGTGAAGCGTTCAGTGAATTCGAAAGTAAAATTCTATGTACCGACTTGACAGAAAATCCTAGGAAGTTCTGGTCTTACGTTAAATCAGTAAGTGGCTCGAAACAGCATATCCAGACACTCCGGGATGATGATGGCATTGAAACAGAGGATGACACGCGTAAAGCTGAAATACTAAACACCTTTTTCCAAAGCTGTTTCACAGAGGAAGACTACACTGCAGTTCCTTCTCTAAATCCTCGCACAAACGAAAAAATGGCTGACATCGAAATAAGTGTCCAAGGAATAGAAAAGCAACTGGAATCACTCAACAGTGGAAAGTCCACTGGACCTGACGGGATACCAATTCGACTCTACACAGAGTACGCGAAAGAACTTGCCCCCCTTCTAACAGCCGTGTACCGCAAGTCTCTAGAGGAACGGAGGGTTCCAAATGATTGGAAAAGAGCACAGGTAGTCCCAGTCTTCAAGAAGGGTCGTCGAGCAGATGCGCAAAACTATAGACCTATATCTCTGACGTCGATCTGTTGTAGAATTTTAGAACATGTTTTTTGCTCGAGTATCATGTCGTTTTTGGAAACCCAGAATCTACTCTGTAGGAATCAACATGGATTCCGGAAACAGCGATCGTGTGAGACCCAACTCGCTTTATTTGTTCACGAGACCCAGAAAATATTAGATACCGGCTCCCAGGTAGATGCTATTTTTCTTGACTTCCGGAAGGCGTTCGATACAGTTCCGCACTGTCGCCTGATAAACAAAGTAAGAGCCTACAGAATATCAGACCAGCTGTGTGGCTGGATTGAAGAGTTTTTAGCAAACAGAACACAGCATGTTGTTATCAATGGAGAGACGTCTACAGACGTTAAAGTAACCTCTGGCGTGCCACAGGGGAGTGTTATGGGACCATTGCTTTTCACAATATATATAAATGACCTAGTAGATAGTGTCGGAAGTTCCATGCGGCTTTTCGCGGATGATGCTGTAGTATACAGAAATTCTTAAGCTGGTCCTAATGGCAATTTCTTCTAAAAGATTAATTTGTGTCCCAGCGGATGTCACATTTTCAGAAAGTATAGCAAAGTCATCTACAAATGCGAGACAATTTATTACAATATTTTTGCTTCCTCTTCCCAAACTTATTAGTGAAATCTTACATTCACTCAGTTTTTCATTCCAATTTCTCACTTTTTTTTTGTAGTAGCCTATACAACGTAAATGAATTGGTGTTAGCCATCACCTAACCGTACACCAGTGTTTATTGGAAAGGGCTGAGATATTTCTCCCATAAATTTCATTTTAAATACTGCATCTGTAAGTGTTTCACGAATTGCATCTGCTAATTTAGACTTTACGCCGAATTCTCGGATTATGTTATCGATAGTCAGTCTTCAAATGGAATGAAAGGTCTTATTGAAATAAACAAACATTACTACAATATCTTTTGAATAAAACCGTGACGAATGATTGATTTCAGATTAAATATTTGTTCAGAACATGATCTGCGCTTCCTAAAACTATCTTGATATTCACTTATATAACTGTCGAATGTTGTTACTACCCTTGGAAAATATTTTATGTGCAACTGGCAGCAAACAAATTCCTCTGGAGTTGTTTATTTTAGATGACAATACTTATCTGAATTTCTGAATTGCATGTAAGCAAGAGAAAAATTTGCTGTGTGTTTTGATAGGTTTTTCGTACCAGTTTAGATGCTCATCTAAGATTACGTTGAGATGATTTGCTATTCTTAGTCAGGAACTAAATGCCATGACGGAATATGATGAGAACAGTTTATTGACAATGTTTACCGATCAACTTTCCTTTCGGTGCGGTATGAGTACCATCTGTGACTTTCTATGGTTTAATTTAAGATCCAAGTGATACTGGGTGATACTGAAGAAAGGTAACAATCATAATATACATGGCAAGAATAGTGTTCTTAGGATGGGCACTTAGAAATAGTAGCTGGTTATAAGTAACGTTTTAATCGCTCCCGTCACTACTATTGTCGGCAGAACATGAGTCTAAATTTCCTTGTGCTGGTAGACGCAATCCACGCCTCTCTATGAGGTCACCTTTTGACGCCCAGAAAACATCCGTCGTGACTGTACTGTGCTCCGTTGACAAGCGTTAATGCTGCTAATTACCTCTCACATGTAAGCCTCTTTTGGACTCTCAGCGTAAGAACCTCACATACGACAGCAGGGAAGAAGAGATAATGCTCACAGTAACCACGACATTCCCTCTAAACCCAGCAGTGGTATCCATTCGGTAATTAAAAATAGTTATTCTCAGATAGAGTTCAAGTGAACAATGATACATCCACAAAAAGATGCCCGTGCTTTAAACTTATCTCCACGAACAACTAATTTCCCTTAGGAACTCCCACATATTTTCAAACTCACTCATTAAAACCGTTATAAATGCAGACAGCGGAACAAAACCAAATTGGCTCAAATGCTTTTCCTGGATTAAGTTTTAGAGTAAAGGAAGTGAAATTCAAAAAGCTCTGGGAACAATAATAACAGTGTAGTTATGATGGAGGCTTCCACCACTCACGTAGTTTATTTGCAGTAACTTCAAAGCATCGACATCTATTCCCAAAGTAATGGAGACTAGTAGACGCTCAACTTGTGCGGATGTCAAAAGACGAGGTGTTAATTTGGCAGAAGTTGGTGGCGAGTCCAGAGTAGCCGACTCGGAGAGATTCTTTAGGCATAGATATTTCGAAAAGGCCTCCAAGAGGTACTTTTATACAGGTTCCTTCGCTATCATAAGGGCAGGGTGATGTATTTAACTCTCAGACCATTGCAGAGGTCACAATTTTTCTGCAGGTCCCCACTGATCTCGAAGTGACACCCAGAGGCTCCCAAATGAGATTATTTGGTATATGTTTTCCATTTCCGGCTGCCCTGCAGCCAAGGGGAACCTCTCTGTTAGCTTGGTCGGAAATAACACTGTTTCAGTCAAAAATTGCAGTCTAGTATGCGCCCATATAGCGGTTTGTGTTTGTCAGAGATTAAAAATTGGCTTGTTCGACAGGCATTAAAGTGTACCCTGTTGAAGCTAATGCTCTTGAAGCCATATCAGCCGAGAATAATCTTTGGTTAGCGGTAGGATAATTGCATTATTTGCACCAACGACCGCAAAAGGAAGCGCTTGCCTTCTTTTGGACTCTGGGTACATGCTCTTTCTTCATTCCTGAATCCTCGCACATTTCTATGCACAGCGCCGGAAAAGAAAAAGAAAAGCTATACCATCAAGGAGTGTATTCTGTGGGGCCAAGGTATAATATGTGCATGCTGAGGAGTTGCACTGTTTGTAATTCATTTGTCACGGTCGTTAGCTATCAGATGGCGCGCAGGAGCATTGTCTATGCGACATATGTTTTGACTCTGCGCGCAATAACGTGATGAGTTTAGAAGTGAGCAGTGTATGCAACATTCAGTATATGGTATTTTTATATGCCCCACCGACGAGTGCGAATTTCTGTTGAACAGCTTCAGCCATTTGAACGAGTCGCACTGTGGGCCCGAGGGAAGCTGGGTGGACGTATTTACGGACTGCTCCACATGTTGGACGCAATGTATCCGTGGAATGTCGCTGCTTTCAACAGTGGTCTATGGAACGATCCCATACTTGTAGAGCAGGTTCTGGACGTCCGAATAGTACAAACGCACCTCAAGATCGATGTATTGTACGAGCAGCGGTGTTCGACCGAACATCATCCAGGGACGAAATCAAGACACATGTTGCACCTGTTGCGTCACCAGGGACCATTTGGAACCGCCTACTGGCAGCAGGATTAAGACCACGTGTGCCTGTGACCATGTTGCTACTGACATCGCGACACCACCAAGCACGGCTGCTTTGATGTCGTGAAGGAGTCGACTGGAGAGTGGGGTAACACTCTGCTGTCTTCAGTGCGAGTGATGGACATACACGTCTATGACGTAGACCACGTGAGTGGCCTATTCCGCAGTGCATTCACCCACAACACCCAGGGGCCATCAGCTACTTGAACAAATCAGCATTTGCAGCCCATATTGCTGAAGAAAACCATTCAGTGGGAAATATTGAGGACAACTTAAAGATTTTACATCTAACAGAAAAAGGGGCCACTATGAATATATTAGAAGAATTAGAAATACACACACACACCAACAGCACCCCAGACTATATCCTTAACGAACAAACAGAGTTGGCTAACACCGCTTTCCTGAAAAATTTCAAAAAATTACTTTCCAGCCTCCATAGCAAATAATATTAATACACCTATCTGCAGATCAAGTGGAAAATTTATATGTTACTATAATCCTCATGCTGCCAAATGTAATAAAATAATGTACTATTTTACCTTTACAGTTCTAAATATATATAAAAAACTTTATAATTAAATTAGCAATAACAGATTTAAAAAAAAACTCTGTACTAATGTAAAAGAAATTACAGTTTTGTAAAAGAATATATGATTCTTTCCAAACATAGGACATCATCGTCAAATGTTACGATATATCATAGCATCTGTGACACCCATATGTTTGTAAGCTCTTTGTATGTGGTTCAAATGGCTCTGAGCACTATGGGACTCAACTGCTGAGGTCATAAGTCCCCTAGAACTTAGAACTACTTAAACCTAACTAACCTAAGGACAACACACACATCCATGCCCGAGGCAGGATTCGAACCTGCGACCGTAGCGGTCGCGCGGTTCCAGACTGTAGCGCCAGAACCGCTCGGCCACCAGCGGCCGGCTCTTTGTATGTACCAAAACATGTGGTGCGTGGTTGGAATGATCTCAGCGACAAATCTAAAGTGTACAGTGAGAACTATTACGTGTGCAACAACGAGGATGCAGTGTGAATGCATTTACATCGATTGGATGAACGTTATGGAAACAAACACTCGAAACCGACGTTTCACGTAAGTCACATGCAACGAAAATCTGCAACGCAACCATCTGTGTGTGGCGTGTTTGTAATTATGTTTTACTTATATTTTAGGACAATTAATCTATAAAAACACACCAAATGTAGAAAGAAAGCGTGTAAACCGTCTGATGATGAATCGCAACGATTCGAAACCGGTAACGGTTTCCTTTGAATAAAGGAACTCAAAGTAAATTTGTGGCTGGTTGCTGTCCTAACACCATCAACATTTGTCTTCAAAAACAGCCACGGTCTCCAACATGTCATCATATGACAAAATTGCATTCACAGTCTCATTTGGTGTTTCTACAGGGTGAAGTCACCACCGTCCGCCAGCCTGTTATCCCAATACTGCTGTCATTTTTTCTACATGGAAGTGATGTGCTTTTTCAGCAGGACAATGAACGTCCACATACGACTGCTGCGACGCAACATGTCCTTCGTGGTGTACAATAACTGCCCTGGCCAGCAAATTCGCCATATCTGTCACCAACTGAAAAGCATATGAGAATGGGAACTTACTCGTCTTTCAGGGCCAGTAAGAAACACTGTCGAATTGCAACAAAAGGCACAAGATGCTTGGGACAATCTATTGCAGATGCCATTCGGCACCTTTATGATCGTTTGCTTGCGAGAATACGCGCCTGCATTGCCGCCAGTGGGAGGATACACCATCTATTGATGCGACTATTTGGGCACCCTTTACTGAGACACGTGTGCTTCATTTGATCTGAATTTGTTATCATACACTCCTAAAATGATGAACTACTTGTCACCTCACATGTCGATAAAATGACCTTGTCCTTGAGGATGGTGATTTGTTTTCCGGCAGTGTATGATCATTTGTGACTCTACTGAACTTCAGGTTTAACACTTTGGCAATTACTATATGACTTGGGTTTCTCTGGTTGTAATTCGGTTCACGGGAAATTATGCCAATTCCTACATGCGGTACAGATTTCGGCGCTGTTGTATAGACAATTCGAATGCGAAACTCTACAGAACCGTGCCTTCAATCTTTTCTCCATCACTTCGTCTTACAATACTTACCGGACTATAGATCCCCTGGCGCATCGATTCCGACGTCAATTTCCAGAGGTTCGTGCCTGTCATTCACTCCCAGTTCTCATAAGGATGTCCCCTCTCTTTGCAACACAACGAAATCACAGCTGTAGCTGGCCGTTTTCTTTCGACGAAGAAGACATGTCATGGCTTGCTGAACATTTTAGTACTGGAGATGAAGAGCGTCTTGGAAGAACAACACAAGTCAAGTTTTGGAAGCTGTGGATGCTGTTCATTAAATGATTCTGGATGATCGGCGGATAACTACCAGAAATATATTAGAGAGCCTGGCCATATCCCGAGGCCGCGTAGGTCGTATTATTCATGAGACTTCGGAAATGAGAAACCCCCTGAGCCAAATGGGCTCCCAAATGTCTCAATGCAGAACAAAGTTCTGAACGAATAGTTGCTTCACAGTTCATTTTCATCCAGTTTCGCAGGGATTCTGTAGGTATTTTGGATCGTGTTGCCACGATGGACGAAACACTCTTATGATCCAGAGACTAAAGAACAGTTTGAAGAATGGAGACACAGTAGTTCTCTACGTTCAAAGAAGATCAAAATACAAAGTTCAGCAGCCAAGTTCCTCGCATCCATCTTTTGGGATAAAGATGGAATCCTACTTATTAACTACTTACAACACGGTAAAATATTCACGGCAAAGTACTATGTTGAACTCGGCAAACTGAATCAACAATTGGTCTCCATACATCGAGGAAAATTGAGAAATCTTGTTTCTGCAAACAAAGCCTCCTTTTTCGATGACTCCCTTCACCGCCAGTATGGGGCGCACCCTTCTTCTCTGTTACTTTCCAGACTTCGCTTTCGGCTACTGCTTCGGCAGCTTAACTTCATTCTACCTGCCACGTTCCCTATGAGTGTGAACCCTTCACCACCTTGGGTTCGTGCAGCGGCTCCGTGTTCACTTTCGATTTCATTGCTTGCCAGGGACACTACTCCTCATTCGATCTATCGCTTTACGTTTCTCGACCTTCGCAAGCAACTTGGCGATAGCATCTTCGTTTACGATGATGGCTCTAAGACCGACGGTGGTGCAGGGTGTGCCTTTGTCATTGGCACCGACCATTATCGATATCAGCTTCCAGAAAATTGCTCGATTTTTACAGCAGAGCTCTTCGACATCTATCAGGCCACCCATAAATGTAGCAACAAAGACTTTATCATTGTGTAATACGTTCCGATTGTCTCTGTGCTCTTCAGAGCCTCTGTGTACACAGGCCATCCGTTAGTGCAGCGGGTCCAAGAGAGCTCCCACTTGCTCGCTGTTGAGGGAACCACTATGATGTTCATGTCGGTTCTTGGTCACAGTGATCACACAGGAAATGAGTTTGCTGACGCTGCTGCCAAGGCTGGAGTCCTCCTAACTCGGCCTGCTAGCTCTTCCATTCCTTTGGATGATCAACGAGTTGCCATCTGTCTGCAGACGGTGTCACTTTGGCGTCACCACTGGTCTTCCCTTCACGGGAACAAGCTCAGGGGAATTAAACCTCTCTCAAAGGCTTGGCCGACCATCTCTCAGCCCTCTCGTCGCGGGGAGATCATTTCAGCTAGGTATTGTGCGCTGTATCTTTAATCATCACCATTAGTTAAGTAGTGATTCTCCAATACTTTGTTCTCATTGTCATCAACCTTCGACGATTCGCCATTTCCTGGCTCAATACCTTTCTTTCTTCTTGTAACCGCTTATGTTCCAGTGCATGTTTAGCGTCTGAGTTATCGGCCTTTTAGCGAACGATGCACGGACTGTAGACAGCGCTTTCCTTATGTCTGTCATAGCAGTATGCCGAAAGACATTTAATCTTTGGTTTGGGACCTCCGCTGTATCTATGGTGTATTTTGTGGACCTCTCTCCAAGAGGAAATCCTTGTTTTTAGCTCTCTTCCCTCCGTCAATTGGGCTTTAACGTACAGTCGCTTTTAACTTTCTACTTATTGGTGTTATAAGGTTCTGACATTGGGCGGTTATAAGCTAGTTGCTTTAGCTCCCTTAAAAAAATTTAAAAAAACACGCAGCAAAAATTGGCAGATTTCCCCTTTGAAATCCTCAAACATCCACCCTATTCAGCACTTGGTCCCCTAAGACAATTATCTGTTCCCAACCCTCATGAAACATCTCAAAGGGAGACGATATCTGAATGATGAGGAATCCTGAAACGCCTCGGATGAGCGGTTTGCAACAAACGCGATTTTTTTTCCTTTAGAAGACTTGAAGAACCGGAAACGAAGATACCACAAATGTGTTGAACTCACGGGGAAATATGTTGAGTAAATATTTATTTTCAATCGCATAACAGCGTTTCTTCTTTATAAAGCCCAGGACTTGATGTTGCTGCAACGAATGAACGGATTTACAATAACGTCAAGAGGGTCCTACATATCCCAGCAGTGAAGAAAATAAGAACAGAGTAAAAGTAGCCGCTGGTATGGGCACAAAGTGCTGAAACATTTTTGGGAGTTTATATTGGTTTGGTGGATAAGTTCCCAGCATTTTTGTTTTGCATGTTGGTATTCCGCTTGCTATGGGTTTATTTATCTATTGTCATTTTTTATTTGTGGTTCACCGGTTGTTATTTGAAATTAGAATTATATATTAATACCTTAGTCTGCTGACGGGCGGTGATATATATCAACGAGGACAGGTGAAAATGTGTGCCCCGACCGGGACTCGAACCCGGGATCACCTGCTTACATGGCAGACGCTCTATCCATCTGAGCCACCGAGGATAGCGCGACTGCAGGGACTACATCGCGCACGCCTCCCGCGAGACCCATATCCTCACCTTATATGTCCACACACTACATTCGTAGTGTCCCTACCCAACACACTCAGTTCTCGTGGAAGACGTTCCTACCAAGTCCCGTAAGAGTTCGGGTAATTTGTGTGCATCCGCACAGAAGAAGAAGGTCATGGCCAGTTTTGCCAGAACTATATACTTATATGGAGCAGGAGCAGGAGTGGTAGATCCCGGGTTCGAGTCCCAGTCGAGGCACACATTTTCACCTGTCCCCGTTGATATATATTAACGCCCGTCAGCAGCTGAAGGTATTAATATATAGTTCTAATTTCGTTCTAGACGGCTGCAGGTCATCAATATCCATATAAGTATATGTTGTTATTTGAGTTTATACATCGTGATTGGAGATAGTGAGTCATTTGAGGATAGTGAGTGTAGCCGTGGACGCTAGAAAATGGAGTGGCAAGTCGCGATATCGGAACATTTCCGATCCATTCTTCTGTTTGAGTTCAGTAGGACGGTGACAGCAGTGGAGGCGGCCAGAAATATTTGCATGTGTTTGGAAATAATGCCATTGGACAGCGCACGGTTTTCTCGTTTTAAGGAAGATCGTTTTGACATTAGTGACTCTCCACGTGCAGGAAGACCTTAGGGGTTTGATGAAACTCGATTAAACGCATTAATCCACAATGATCCATGTCAGTGTACTCGAGAACTGGCAAATGTGATTAACTGTGATAATTCCTCCACCGCGGGACATTTGTATGCAATGGGGAAGTTTCAAAAATCGGGTGTGTGGGTACCGCACGCTATAAGCCAAAATCACAAAAATCAATGGGTAGGCATATGTGCATCTCTCCTTTCAAATGGTTCAAATGGCTCTGAGCACTATGTGACTTAACTGCTGAGGTCATCAATCCCCTAGAACTTAGAACTACTTAAACCTAACTAACCTAAGGACATCACACACATCCATGCTCGAGGCAGGATTCGAACCTGCGACCGTAGAGGTCGCGCGGCTCCAGACTGTAGCGCCTAGAACCGCTCGGCAACTCCTTTCTCGACATCAATTGGCTCATGAACAACACTGACCATTCCTCCTCGATCGTTACTAGTGACGAGAAATACGTCTTTATGCTAACGTAATGAAAAGAAAGGAATAGTTGAGCTCCAACAAAGCAACTCCCGCACAAATACCTGTACGTATCCACGACAGATAATGTTATGCATCTACTGGAACAGTGACGGTGTGGTGTATTACAAATGGCTTCTCCTAGGCGTAACCTTCACTGCTGACATTTATTGTGAACAAGTGAGATGTCTTGCAGAATCAAACCAAGAAGAAACACCAGAAAGACTGCAGAAGTGATGCTATACCACAACAACCGCCCACGCTCGGCTGAACTGACAAAAAACACCATACAGAAGTTGAATTGGGAAGTCATTCGACACCTACTTTGTTCGCCTGATCTTGAGCCCAGAGATTTTCATCTTCTCTCTATAGAACAACCTTCATGGAACTTCCTTTCCAGATGAAAATGCGTCTGAACATGGCTCGACGAGTTCTTCGCCTCAGAACCACATGATTTCAACAGTCGTGGAATCGAGAAGTTATCCCAGCGTTGGCTCACTGTTGTAAATAGTGAAGGAGAATATAGACTGATATGAGAAAAATCATGGAATAGCGATCTGCACATATACAGAAAGCAGTATTATCGCGTACAAAAGTTATAAAACGGCAGTGCATTGGCGGAGTTGTCATTTGTGTTGTTTGTACGGGAATTAACAGATTTAGAACGTAGAGTGGTAGTTGGAGTTAAACACATGGGACATTCCATTTCGGAAATCGTTACGGAATTCAATATTTCGAGATCCACAGTGTCAAGAAAGCGTGGAGAATACTAAATTTCAGGCATTACCTCTCACCACAGATAACGTAGTGAGCGACAGCCTTTACTTAACGACTGGGAGCAATAGCATTTGCGTAGAGTTGTCGGTGCTAACAAACAAGCAACACTGCGTGAAACAACCACAGAAATCAATCTGGGACGTACGATGAATGTATCCGTTAGGGCAGTGGGCGAAATGGGCTATGGCAGCAGACGGCATGACTTACAGTGCCTCTCCAGGGCTTGTGATCATTTGAGTAGGGCCCTAGACGACTGAAAAACCATTGTCTGGTCAGATGAGTCCCGATTTCAGTTGGTAAGAGCTGATGGTAGGGTTCGAGTGTTGTGGTTGGTTGGTTTGAGGGGACCAAACTACAAGGTCATCAGTCCGTTGTTCCTGACGCGACAAGGCTCAGGGTAAAACCACTCCCAAAGTACGGTTGGGAAAGTAAAAGGGGGAAAAGGAATGTGGAACCACACCTAAAAAGAAAACGAATGGCATGAACAAAAAAATGGGGAAAACATACACCATAAGGAAAAGTAGAAAAAGGCACTAAAACCATAGCGCAGATGATATGGGCTGGCTCATCGCAAGAATAATGAAGCATTAGCCAGTCACTCTGCAACACATTAAAATGTCCACCACAAAAAGGCAAGGCGAGATGAACACATATAGGGAAAAGACGAACACAAAGACGAACGAATGCAAACAAAGGGTGACAGAGTTAAAAGGGAGGGAGGGTGGAGGCCCCAGAAATAAGGCCAAACGCCCACTCTTAGATGGTACAATAAAAACCCCCCTCATGAATAAAACTAAATCTGCCATGCAGGCATCGTCGCCCAACACCGAAGGTAGAGTGCTGGGAAGGTTAAAAGTCAGCCATAGAGCGGCTAAAATTGGGCAGTCCAGCAAGATGTGGACGACAGTCAGAAGGGAGCCACAGCGACACCGTGGTGGGTCCTTGCGACGTAGAAGATAGCCATTGAGTGAAGTTGTCATCAAGGCACTGTACGAGCTTGTGGTGGCTCCATAGGGGTGTGGTGTGTTTTCATGGAATGGACTGGATGCTATGGTCCAACTGAACCGATCATTGACTGGAAATGGTTACGTTCAGCTACTTCGAGACCATTTGTAGCCTTTCATGAACTTCATGCTTCCAAACAACGATGGCATTTTTGTGGATGACAATGCACCATGTCACTGGGCCACAATTGTTCGTGATTGGTTTGAAGAGAATTCTGCACAATTCGAGGGAATGATTTGGCAACCTTATCTCCCAGTGTGAATCGCACCGAACATTTACTGCACGTAATCCAAAGATCAGTTCGTGATTAAAATCCTGCTGCGGCAACACTTTCGCGAATATGGACGGCTATAGAGGCAGCATAGCTAAATATTTTTGCACGGGGCTTCTAACGTCTCATTGAGACCATGACACGTCCAGTTGCTTCACTGCAAAAGGTGGTCTGACACGATACTATGAGGTATATCATGACTTTTGTCACCTCAGTGAAGTCTCTCTGCTGTGTATTTGTTGTGTTTATTAAACTTACGGAAAAGCGCTACGAACTTATGCACCAGCCTACTAAACAACAGTTGTTTGCACAATAGGCAGACCTGAATTGGTGTAAATACTGCAAGACTCGGGGTTTGACAGAAGAAGCCGCTTTTAATTTAGTCCTTTGTTGACACTGTTAGCACGAGAGCGTCGTGTGTTGCAGGGGGCGGTGTGGCGCGCCGGCTACAGGCTGGGCTCCTCCTCGTCGTCGGGCGGCGGCTCGGGCCAGCGCGGGTGGCGCACGCACGGCCCGTAGATCTCGACTTGCCACTCGGGGTGCGCCGCCAGCCAACCCACCTCGGCGGCCGTGGTGCGCGGCACCGCCGGGAACTTGGCCGTGGGCACGGGCGCGCCGTGGTGGGCCGCCGCCGGCTCCTCCCCCTCCTTAACTACTCGCTCGATCGTCGGCAGCGCCTGCTTGTCCATTGGCAGACCTTGCTGAAACCTGCAGCACACATCGCACACTTCAGAATTTCCATTATAGTCCATTACGAAGAAAGAGGTAGCTGCTTGGCACTCTAGCGCAGTGGTTCCCAACCTGGGGGTAATTTCCCCCTGAGGGGTAAAATGAAAATTTCTGAGCGGTAAAAACTAAACGATTCACTTCCGTTTCAGTTACGAAACTAAATTATTTTCAAAAAGTCATTACTATTATCACAATTTTGTAACACTCTAATACTGAATTCTTTACAGACGAGTGGAAAAAGTGGTAGAAGCCGACCTCGGGGAAGATCAGTTTGGATTCCGTAAAAATGTTGGAACACGTGAGGCAATACTGACCTTACGACTTATCTTAGAAGAAAGATTAAGGAAAGGCAAACCTACGTTTCTAGCATTTGTAGACTTAGAGAAAGCTTTTGACAATGTTGACTGGAATACTCTCTTTCAAATTCTAAAGGTGGCAGGGGTAAAATACAGGGAGCGAAAGGCTATTTACAATTTGTACAGAAAACAGATGGCAGTTATAAGTCCACGGAGAAGAAATAAAAACTCTGAGGTTCACCGATGACATTGTAATTCCATCAGAGACAGCAAAGGACTTGGCAGAGCAGTTGGACGGAATGTACAGTGTCTTGAAAGAAGGATATAAGATGAACATCAACAAAAGCAAAACGAGGATAATAGAATGTAGTCGAGTCAACTCGGGTGATGCTGAGGGAATTAGATTAGGGAATGAGACACTTAAAGTAGTAAGGGAGTTCTGCTATTTGGGGAGCCAAATAACTGATGATGTTCGAAGTAGAGAGGATATAAAATGTAGACTGGCAATGGCAAGGAAACCGTTTCTGAAGAAGGGAAATTTATTAACATCGAGTATAGATTTAAGTGTCAGGAAGTCGTTTCTCAAAGTATTTGTATGGAGTGTAGCCATGTATGGAAGTGAAACGTGGACGATAACTAGTTTGGACAAGGAGAGAGTAGAAGCTTTCGAAATGTGGTGCTACAGAAGAATGCTGAAGATTAGATGGGTAGATCACATAACTAATGATGAAGTATTGAATAGAATTGGGGAGAAGAGGAGTTTGTGGCACAACTTGACAAAAAGAAGGGACCGGTTAGTAGGACATGTTCTGAGGCATCAAGGGATCACAAATTTAGCATTGGAGGGCAGCGTGGAGGGTAAAAATCGTAGAGGGAGACCAAGAGATGAATACACTAAGCAGATTCAGAAGGATGTAGGTTGCAGTAAGTACTTGGAGATGAAGAAGCTTGCACAGGATAGGGTAGCATGGAGAGCTGCATCAAACCAGTCTCAGGACTGAAGACCACAACAACAACTAATACCGATTATATAATCAATAATTGCTTTCCCTCAATAAGCAGCATTAATGCAATGGATGTTACAGGTTCCTCATATAGTCCACCCACTGCACACATACAATGAAGAGCCAAGGAAACTGGTACACCTACCTAATATCGTGTAGAGCCCCCGCGAGCCGGCCGGAGTGGCCGAGCGGTTTTAGGCTCTACAGTCTGGAACCGCGCGACCGCTACGGTCGCAGATTTGAATCCTGCCTCGGGCATGAATGTGTGTGATGTCCTTAGGTTAGTTAGGTTTAAGTAGTTCTTAAGTTCTAGGGGACTGATAACCTCAGAAGTTAAGTCCCATAGTGCTCAGAGCCATTTTCTTAGAGCCGCCGCGAACACGTGGAAGGGCAGCAGCTCGACGTGGGATGGACTCTACTAACGTCTGAAGTGGTGCTGGGAGGGAACTGACACCATGAATCCTGCAGGGCTGTACATAAATCCGTAAGAGTACGGGGGTGTGGAGATCTCTTCTAGACAACATGTTGCAAGGCATCCTAGATATGCTCAATAATATTCATGTCTGAGGAGTTTGGTGGCCAGCGGTAGTGTTTAAACTTAGAAGAAAGTTCCTGGAGCCACTCTGTAGCAATTCTGGACGTGTGGGGTGTCGCATTGTCCTGCTGGAATTGCTGTCCGTCGGAATGCACAATGGACATGAATGGATGCAGGTGATCAGACAGGATGCTTACCTATGTGTCACCTGTCAGAGTCTAAAGTGGTGCTGGAGTGCACTGATACCACGAATCCTGCAGCGCTGTACATAAATCCGTAACAGTACGAGGGTGTGGAGATCTCTTCTGGACAGAACGTTGCAAGGCATCCCAGATATGCTAAATATGTTCATGTCTGGGGAGTTTGGTGGCCAGCGGTAGTGTTTAAACTTAGAAGAATGTTCCTGGAGCCACTCTGTAGCAATTCTAGACGTGTGAGCTCTCGCATTGTCCTGCTGCAATTGCCGTCCGTCGGAATGTACAATGGACATGAATGGATGCAGGTGACCAGACAGGATGCTTACCTATGTGTCACCTGTCAGAGTCATATCTAGACATATCGTGGATCCCATATCACTCCAACTACACATGCCCCACACCAACTTGAACAGTCCCCTGCTGACATGCAGGGCCCTTGGGTTCAAGAGGTCGTCTCCATACCCGTACACATCCGTCCACTCGACACAATTTTAAACCAGACTCGTCCCACCAGGCAAAAATGTTTCCAGTCAGCAACAGTCCAATGTCGCTGTTGACGGGCCCAGGCGAGCCGTAAAGCTTTGTGTCGTACTGTCATCAACGGTACACGAGTGGGCCTTCGGCTCCGAAAGCCCATATCGGTGATGTTCTTTGAATGGTTGGCACGCTGACACTTGTTGATAGCCCAGCATTTAAATCTGCAGCAATTTGTGAACGGTTGCACTTCTGTCACGTAGAAAGATTCTCTTCAGTCATCATTGGTCCCGTTCTTGCAGAATCTTTTTCCGGCCGTAGCGATGTCGGAGATTTGATGTTTTACCGGATTCCTGATATTCACGGTACAATCGTGAAATGGTCGTATGGGAAAATCCCCACTCCTTCAGTGCCTCGAAGATGCTGTGTCCCATCGCTCGTGTGCCGACTATAACAGCACGTTCATATTCACTTAAATCTTGATAACCTGCCATTGTAGCAGCAGTAACCGATCTAACAATTGCGCCAGACACTTGTCTTATGTAGGTGTAGTCGACCACATCGCCGTATTCTGCTGTTTAAATGAGGTTCAATCAAATAAAACCTGGTCAGTGCGTCTACCTTAGCCTTACACGTAAGGTGGCACCACGTAACTGCAGGTGGAGTGACACCGCCTATTGGTAGAGAGACTGACGCGTGCGCACCGGCTGATGCTGGGTAGCGCCAGTGTGGTTTTACGCCAAAGAGAAGATGGCGACATAAGTTATCGTCCATTGCCGAACACGCAGGCGAGTAAGCAGGAACAACGAGGAGTGATTCGATTTTTGGCCGTGGAGGGAGTTGGAGGCCGTGAGATGTACTGACGGAAGAAGGACGCACAATGGACATGAGTGGATGCAGGTGATCAGACAGGATACTTATGTATGTGTCACCTGTAAGAGTTGTATCTAGACACACCAGGTGTCCCATATCACTGCAACTACACACGCCCCACACCATTACAGAACCTTCACCAGCTTGAACAGTCCCCTGCTGACATGCAGCGTCCATGAATCTACGGGGTTGTCTCCATACTGATACATGTGCATCCACTCGATACAACTGGAAATGAAACTCGTTCGACCAGGAAACATGCTTCCGCTCATCAACAGACAAATGTCGGTGTTGACGGGCCCAGGTGAGGTGTAAAGCTTTGTGTCGTGCACTCATCAAGGGCACAGAAGTGGGCCTTCGGCTCACAAGCCCATATTGATTATGTTTCTTTGAATGGTTCACATGCTGACACTTGTTCATGGCCCAGCATTGAAACCTAAAGCAATTTGTCGAAATGTTGCACTTCTGTCATGCTGAACGATTTTCTTTGGTCTTTATTGGTCCTGTTCTTGCAGGACCTTTTCCTGCTGCAGCGATTTTGGAGATATGAAGTTTTACCGGATTCCTGATATTCACAGTACACTCGTGAAATGGCCGTACAGGAAAATCCCCACTTTATCGCTACCTTGGAGATGCTGCACTCCATCGCTCGCGCACCGACTATAACACCATGTGCAAACTCACTTACATCTTGATATCCTGCCATTGTAGCCGCAGTAACTGATCTAACAACTGAGCCAGACACTTGTTGTCTTATATAGGCGTTGCCTACCGCAGCGCCGTATTCTGCCCGTTTACATATTTCTGTATCTGAATACGCATGCCTATACCTGTTTCTTTTGCGCTTCAGTGTTTGTTATGCTTTGTCCCATACATCGCTCATGACAAAAGTGAGACCTACACGTAATAAATGCTAAATATCTCATGAAAATCTCTACACCAAGTTGTAGATAGTATCTACAGTAGCTAGAAATTGCTTCATTACTTGCTTCAAAACAAATAAATGAATTAACTGACATCATGAGACAGCACTAACTACATAAGGGCTTCTATAGTGCTGTACACAGTATTATTATCATCACTATTACTATAAGCGGCTGTAGTCACACACAAAGCATGAGCAGCCTGAACTCTTCTAATTTCTGCCAGTTCAGTAAGTATAGTGCACACATTTTAACTTGGTTGATTTTAAATGGGGCCACAGTGTGCAGGTTAAGCAAGTGCTGCAATGGAGAGGTGTATTGCAGGAGAAGTATCTTTTGTTAACAAGTGTCTACCGTCACTATAGATAGTTAGCTTTATTATCTGAGAAGGAGCTGTGAGGAGCACTTGCGATGCACCACGAATTCCTTCGTATTTATTCTAATAGACACATAAACTAAATATCATTCTTCTTTCATCATTTTAAAAATAAAAGTGTTCTAACAAAAGTCTCTCATTCTACAGTTTAGTTAGGCGCTCAAGTTGGTGATAAAGTGTGGGGGAGGGTACTAGCTGATGTCCAATAGGGGTAATAGTCTAAGAAAGGTTGGGAACCACCGCTCTAGCGAAGAATGTACACTGCCTGACAAAAAGGAGTTAAGCATACAGAAGGGGAGGAGGAAATGAAATAAAACTTCACGGGTTGAGAGAGTACGTGCTGTTATTGCAGTGATTAAAAAACCGAACCTAATTTCCAAATAACTTTGCAGTATGGGTCAACTTTATCAGGATGGCATTGCAGTCCTCTCTTGCCTGGATGTATGCACTGATTCAGTTGGGAAAATGTCTCATAAATTAGTTGTATCCTCTCCTGAGGCAAGCTATCCCACAAGTGCTGTAGCTGATACTTCATGTCCTGGATCCTAGCACTGGGAAGGAGTTGACATCTGAGCTAGCTGGTACCACACATGTTCTATTAAGGACAGCGTTGGGGAATTTGGTACCCACAGGACTACCTTAACAACATACAGACAGCTCATAAATACATTTGCCTTGTGTGTATGAGAATTGTCCTGTTGAAAAATGGCGTCATGATAGTGTCAGTCTGTTCGGGATGTACTGTTGTGCCATGAGATTCCCTCAGTCGCTGCCAGCCATGATCTGAAGTCATACCCAATGATTCCCCAGACTATGTCGCCAGCACTGACAACACTGTGCCTCTCTAAAACGTTGGAGGAATGGGGCCTCCACGAGATCACTGCTATATCGTCGACAATGGTCATCCAAGTTAGTGTAGGACAGTGATTCATCACTGAGCACAACGTGACCCATTCATCACCAGTCCATGCTTCCCCATCATGGAGTGACTCCAAATGCAAAGTGCTGCAGTGTTAATAGCAGCCTATGCATGGTACGATAATGCAGAAGTACAGCACTGCTAGTCTTCAACATGGTGTGGAATGACATGGAATGTTGGAGGGAGACCATGACTTGTTATGGAATTGTACACATAGATATGAAGGGACTATGGGAGGCTTGGTCCACAATAAGGCCATCTTCCCTTGTAGCGTTCAGACGTGCTTCATCAGAACTGTGATGGCAAGTATGCCTGCCCTTGCATTCCCATGCAGTGCAACATCAGGCCACTGCCACAAATTTAGATATTGCATGATTCGCCCAGCTGACTAAACCGAGACTCACTATATGACTCCTATGAAACTCTGCCAAGTGCTGACAGCGCTGTCTCATAAATGTACATGGCATCGCCGGCCGCTGCGGCAGAGCGGTTCTAGGCTCTTCAGTCTGGAACCGCGCGACCGCTACGGTCGCAGGTTCGAATCCTGCCTCGGGCATGGATGTGTGTAATGTCCTTAGATTAGTTAGGTTTAAGTAGTTCTAAGTTCTAGGGGACTGATGACCTCAGATGTTAAGTCCCATAGTGCTCAGAGCCATTTGAACCACTTGTACATGGCATCTCCATACTCTTCACACTGACCATTCACAGTCTGACGCTGTTTACACCCTTTATAAACTCTACCAGTCCTGATTAACAACACTAAACAAGAAAAACACTGCCGCGCGGGATTAGCCGAGCGGTCTAGCGCGCTGCAGTCATGGACTGTGCAGCTACTCCCGGCGGAGGTCCGAGTCCTCCCTCGGGTATGGGTCTGTGTGTTTGTCCTTAGGATAATTTAGGTTTAGTAGTGTGTAAGCTTAGGGACTGATGACCTTAGCAGTTAAGTCACACAAGAGTTCACACACATTTTATTTTGAAGAAATACACTAATATACTCTGGGGGCTGTTCTACTTGTCACACAGAATTGCAACTCTAATGATTTATGTACCTACCAATGATGCGTACATCTACGAAATTATATTAACAATGATTATGTTTTCTGAGTGTCTCGCTATTTTGTCAGGCAGTGTATAAAACGATCCACAACCACCCTTCTAGGAGTCCGGTTACAAGAATTCGTGAAAACCGACACACTCTGACCAATACCTGTACAAACTTTCAAATCATCATCTGAGCCAGGAAAGAGGATTGATTAATACACACATTACGCATACGAGACCAATATGTAAGCAGGTGTAACGGAGCAACAAGCTTCTGCGGTGCACCGTTTGAAGTCATCTGAGGTTGTAACTTCCGTGACATAAGGACGTTTCTTTAGACATCCCCACGAAAAGAAATCCACTGGTATTAAATCGGAAACGTGCGGGCCAGTTTAACTGAACATTATTTAAAACAGTGCACCGACGGATCTTGTCGCTCCATGACATCTGTAACCTTTCAACTCGACTGCAGGCGGTCTAGATGACGCACTAAGTTTTGTATTCACATAAAATGAGCACTCGTATGAACAACTCACTTCGAACATTCGGCCACCAAAATACCCATCTGAATTCAGCCAGTTATCTACAGTATGTTGTATCCATCCCCATAAAACTAAACATTTCTAGCTAACACTGATAGAAATTTGATTTAAATTGATTTGTACATAGTTGGTTTAAATACGTGATCTACATGATATTACAATAATTGGCCAGGTGTGAGTAGGTCTCACGCACTGAGGGTCCCGTACAATCTTAACTATGTATGTAGACAGTTCGCACATTCTGGGAATCAAGGATCTTGACTATTTTTGCATGTTATCGTCATTGATACTGGCGAGAGATGAGTTCCAAGGAGTCCGAGAATGTTTTAATTTCAATTTGAAATCGTATCACAAATGACAATAGAAATATATTTTCGTGTGATGTAATTACAAATTAACAGCTTTCTTATTCTTTTCCTTTATTTATATTGTGAAACCTTTCTTCTTGACAAATCCCATGATTTTACGTCAAGGGGAAATGCCCTAAAGGTTTTAATAAGCTAATTTGCTACAAAATATGTGACATAAGTGACCGTATCTGTTGATTGGATTGACTTAGAAGGATAACATTTTTACACCACAGAAGGATTATAGGCCTCAGTATGATACATAAATTGCAACTTGAAATGTTTACCTGTTCCTGAGAAAAAGGGGTCTTCACAAACGGACGGCAGATTTTTTTTCGTGTGATACGGTTATAAATCAACAATTTTCGGATATCTTACTTTGGTTGTGGTGTGACACCGTGCTTCTTGCAAAATTTCATGATTCTATACCAACTGGAAGAACCATGTAGGTTTTGTTGAGTGCGGCTGCTACGGTCGCAGGTTCGAATCCTGCCTCGGGCATGGATTTGTGTGATGTCCTTAGGTTAGTTAGGTTTAAGTAGTTCTAAGTTCTAGGGGACTGATGACCACAGATGTTAAGTCCCATAGTGCTCAGAGCCATTTGAACCATTTTTTGTTGAGTGAGTTTGAGAGTATCAAAATATGTGACATAAATCGCCGTATCTTTCGATTGCACTGACTTACGAGGCTTCTCTTCTTTACATCGTCAAGGTACCGTAGATATTAATATATGACGCTGGAAATACGGACCCCGAAACTTAGGTTCCAGTAAAAAAAAATTATAACCCGTTGGGGCAATTTTCTGGAAAATTACTAAATAAACTGTATTCTTAACTCCGCAGAAAGAGTAACGTTTTTTTTTACGTTTATATATCTTAATACTCTTTTCACTTATAGTTCTGTAAGTTACAGGACGATCCCTTATCTGAAGCAACCTGTACGTTGACCTTCTCCTTACAAGAAAGATTGGTTAAAATTCCTGTTCCGAAGCAAACGGATCTGCTAACTTCATTTTGCTAGCGGTCGCCCGAATTGTTGTCTTTCTTTGAGTTTATGCTCACCACGAACGAGAGTCGATCTTACATAATACGCTGTGGATAAAGGAGACACCAATTTTGATACTGCGTGCTTTAACTGCGATTTTATTAACAATGGGCCATTACTTTTGATAGCTATGTACTTTAACTGCTATTTCATTAACATTAAATTCTCTTCGTATACTGCCACTTCTATGTTATCTCGTGTAGTCACTTCCTTGGTATGCCGTAACAGGCTCATTTTTGGTGTTTCTATCCTTCCTCCACCTTGTTGCCATAATGTCCACATTTTGCTTCCATGAAACAAATCAGGTGTAGAGATGACGTTATGTATTTTGATTTTAAAACTTTTTCCCGCACATTTCCAAAAGTACCTTTTAATGTATCAATTCAGTTTGTTGTATTTTTTGACATCGTCCTCTACTCCGGCGTTAAAACTGTTTAACTAAAATATTTACATTTTTATCTTACTTCTCCATCGACCACTATTTTAACCCTCTATAATTACTCTCCTTAGATAGCTACAGTTTTCGAATCACTGCTCCATTTTAGTATTATACGTCTCTAGTATTTTACTCAATTTTATTGCATTTTTTTGCGAATTATCTTCTGAATACAATTCGAGCGCTTAATCGTCTTAGCACTGATCACATTAAACGGTATTTAATAATCTTTTAGTATATGTTGCAGTTATCTTATGCTACTTCGTCGTATGATTTTTCGCAATCTAAAAATAGCTTAACTTGTAGAGTTCAAAGATTATATTTTTCTTTAATGTCTGTTCAATTGTAAACACCGCGCGATCTTCTGTTTCTGAAGCCGTTGGGGTGCCAACCGAGAACAGCAATTTAGTATTAATACTGAAAGGAAAGGTTTAACGGCCCGTCGACATCGAGGTTATTGTAGACAGATCACAAGTTCGGATTGTGTTAAGGATGGGGAAGAAAATCGGCCGTGCTCATTTGCCTGGCGCGATTTAGGGAAATCACGGAAAACCTAAATCTGGATGGCCGGACGTGAGTTTTAATACTGTGGTGTAAATTAATATACAGCATTTCTTCAATTACCGGAGATGTTTCTGTCACCTTTCTTATGGATGTTTATTATCTTTCCAACTTTCCAATACTTTGGAGTCTTCCCTTATCTTCCATATCTTAGCCAAGATCTGTACTTAGGTTCACGTTGAAAAGGTCCGCATTCAAAGTATCACTGTCACATCTGGAGCTACGTTCATTGTTGCTTCTCACTCAGTCCTATGAAATGTCCCATTGGTTAGTGTTAATTGTATTTGTTGTGTATGGATTTACCTTATTAAGCAGTAGCTCTTTCTAATGATTTATCCATTATTCAGTTGGGGTAGACTCCATTCTGACTTTATTTCTTTCCGCGGGTCTTAGGTCTTCGAAGCCCTTAAAATCAAAGCTCCAAGTCCCCGTTACATCACGCACATTCAGTAGGACAGCCACGAAGATAGTGCATTTTTTTTTAAATTTCTTGTGCCATGCATGTTGTAGGAGAAGCTGGAAGGCGAGACTTTACTCAGTCCCAGGAGAATTGGTCAATATTTAGGGATATGACAGGCACGATCATTCGAATCAAAAGAGTTTAGTAAAAATAGGCTCTCAAATGCTTACCTTGAGAGTAAGGAGCACTTGTTTAGTAGAAGAGATATATTTCACAGTCGCGAAGATGAACAAGTGCTCATAGCTGTTAAGATGTGCACTTTAGAGCCCATGCTTAGTGGTCATCTTTTTCTTGTTTTGGTCCGTACTACCACCTATCAAAGTGTGCAAAGCAAAATCTTGCTGAAGAGATTTGTTTCAAAGTATCAAGATGAAGGAGTATACACAGCTGTTAAGGTATGCATTTTGGAGTCCATGTTTACTAGAGTTTTTTGCTTCAAATGGATCGTTCCTGTCATATCCCTGAATATTGATCATTCCTCCTGGAACAACTTATATACAAAATATCCACGGGTGTGCTGCCGGTCTATAGTGTCCAACGGGCACAATATTTCGGCGATCATACATGTCGCCATCATCAGGTGAACTGACGGACTGAGCTCCTGTGAACGTGCCGGCACGGAGATCCATACGCTATGGCTGCTCAGAGGGAACTGGGTTCGGTCGCGGCGGCGGCAGATTTAAATACCCTCCGCCCGCGGCGCCGAAATATTGTGCCCGTTGGACACTATAGACCGGCAGCACACCCGTGGATATTTTGATTATCAAATACGCCGGGAGAAACTCAAGAATCACAACTTATATACAACACTGGACATCAAGGTGACCTGTCAGGACTGCAGTGATCGACAAATCAGTTGTATCATCCTCCATTCTTGAAAATTCTTCCCAGCTATTTCTGTTATTTTTTCTCAGAATTTTATGCAGCTTTTTTACTTTCATATTGAAAGTGGTGCTCTTTGTTTTTATTGTTTAGTTATCTTAAGTATGCATCGCTTTCTGCAACTATGCCTTTGTTTAGATCATTCTTTTTTGTGTGAAATATTATGGGACTTAACTGCTAAGGTCATCAGTCCCTAAGCTTACACACTACTTAACCTAAATAATCCTATGGAGGACTCGAACCTCCGCCGGGACCAGCCGCACAGTTTGATCCTTCTACGCGATTTCTCTTTTCTAATACAACATATTTGCTAACTATTCAACTTTGCGACGTCAGCTTCGTTTCTTTTGTGTAAGTCTTCAAGCGTGACATTTTCCAATGAAGTGCAAGAATATGACTGTATTAAGCATTCACAAGTCGAGCGAGATGAAATTCATCTCAGCATATTGATACAGTTCAAGACCTAAAAGCAGTCACGCACTAATACGCCACGACAAGTACATTGCAGTCCATTAAAACTACAACACCGTGAAGACTCCATGAGCGCTACACATTTGGATATGCAACTAATTGGAATTTCGAGACGATATTGCAATGCATGTGTTATTCCGAATTACGATGCAAAGTTCCATGCATGCGATACTGAGCAAGCGAGTTTCAAGTAAAATGTCTCTCCTATGCAGGAATACACAAAATGGAAGTACGAGTACAGGTTGTGCACACCTGGTTGAGGCATACGGAAGTTTGGGTCTAGTCGTGAGTCGTGCTCGGATAGGCAAATGGTAAGGCGACAGCTCGCGGTAAGTGGGAAATCTAGGTACGAGTCCCGGTCAAACATAAATTTTCACAGTCGTCATACCATTATACAGCTGATAGTAATTGTTATTCTGAATTGCGAATACATTTCATGCAGTTGGAATTTCAGCAGAGCTGTCCAAAATAAGTACGTGTAATACCATCTACTTTTGTAAATGGGTCAAATGGCTCTGAGCACTATGCGACTTAACTTCTGAGGTCATCAATCGCCTAGAACTTAGAACTAATTAAACCTAACTAACCTAAGGACATCACACACATCCATGCCCGAGGCAGGATTCGAACCTGCGACCGTAGCGGTCGCTCGGTTCCAGACTGTAGCGCCTAGAACCGCAAGGCCACTCCGGCCGGCTCTACTTTTGTATATCAAGAAAGATAACGCACCGGGATTCTCATCCAGGAACCGCAATGATTGTTGATTATTTCTGACAAGGCCGTGTTATGCCTTGTGTCAGAAGGAGAAACTTCTACCAGCACGCATCTGAAATCGACAGTGGCAGAGTCGAAGACAAACGAGACTGCAGTTTATCGCTCTTCAATGTTGCTACTCGTCTTGGTAAGTGTTGTGTCTAGACCATACAGCCTAGACACAATGCTGTAGCCGATAGGGCACGCAAGGCTAACGCAGACGGGCGTGAAGTCTGGAACATGAGAACTTATAAATGAATAAGAAGAAAAGTACGTAGATGCTTGTTACTTAACTTTTAATTAGTCCTTGGAATACATCTCTCTTGAATATTAGTAAGCTATAGGCACTGATACAAATGGCGCCTTGCTAGGTGGTCGCCAGTTAACTGAGCAGAGGGCTATTCTACTGTCTATCTCTCGGCAAATGAGAGCAAGGCTTAGCACGTCCAATCGCTAGCTATGTTGTCCGTACAACTGGGGCTGAGGTCTCCTCAGTCTCTCGAGACCTGCCTTGTGGTGGCGCTAGGTTTGCGATCCCACAGTGGCGACACGCGGGTCCGACATGTACTACAGGACCGCGGCCGATTTAAGTTACCACCTAGCAAGTGTGGTGTCTAGCGGTGACACCACAGTAAGAATCCCACGACTGTCATGCAAATATGGGATCGATGGGTTCAGGAGAGCCATACTCAACGGCCCCACGCGGCTAACGCCCTAGGGTTTGCTCGGCCGTACAGGATCGTACAGCCATGTCACGTACCTCGAGTCTGGAATTAGACTTGTTTACAGCAAGACAAGTACCCACACCGATTGCGCGGCATCTGGAACACCACAGACTGTTCCCATGGCGACTGTTGTTGCGGCTTACCTTGACGCTACAGTAGTGGCGCACCGTCAGTGCTGCTCTCAACATTCGCCACAGGGAAGGCGTCATATAGTCTTCCAGCGACAGTTACGAGATTGCATTCGTCATCGTCATGTGGGTCACCATGTGGCGTAACACAGACACAAACCTTGAGCACATCGGAAATGTAACACCTACTGTATAGTGCCGGCTATGGGAACCAGAGGTGGTACTGTTGTACCTAGTGGGCCATCACGTCATATGCTGATCCATATGACAATGACGAATGCAATCTCGTAACTGTCGCTCTTCTCGGAGCTTCCACACAGATATATCCATTATGCTGTTGTACAAAGAACCAAGACTTGTCTGAAAGACGATGTGATGCCTCCATGACAAAATTTTTCAACATAATGTAAGCTCCATGATTTCTGTTGTGTGCTGGGCTACAGATACAGAGAGTCTTCAGCTGTTGCGCTAGTTAACATGTTCTCCAAATATATCTCCTCACTGACAATATCCGTTCGTGAGTTGCTGTAAGACTGGCACTAAGTCACTCGCTAGCCACTACGAATGAACTCGGACTTAGAATTACGTCCCCGTGTGTGTCATCCAAGGTCAGTTCGACTCTTCGTCCAGTTAGGTAATAGTCGATATTGCTCCCAGAGATAAGTAGGGACATGCTAACTTTTGCGCCCTGTACACTCCCAAATCACCTACAAATTTAATCATGTGTTCTTCCTAATAAATTGTATGCACATAATAAGTAAAACTAATTATTTGCCATCCTTCCTGGTGTTGCGTTTCTAATGGCTAGCAGTGTGGTTACTAATGCGAGAAGTCTCCTTTCTTTTCTGTTCAGGTAATACTCTATAATGAAACTTCCTGGCAGATTAAAACTGTGTGCCGGACCGAGACACGGACTCGGGACCTTTGCCTTTCGCGGGCAAGTGCTCTACCAACTGAGCTACCAAAGCACGACTCACGCCCCGTCCTCACAGCCTTACTTCTGCCAGTACCTCGTCTCCTACCTTCATTCTCGAATACTCTATTCTGTCTGTGAATCAAGATAATCATTATAGTGCAACACAGCCAAACATATGCAGAGGTGGCAGATGAATGAGTGGTGTTCACCGTCGAAATGGTCTATTCAAGGTGCTAGTTCTGCAAATGGGAACCAGTAATATGTTTGCTATGCGACTAATACCACTATAAGTATCTCGTTATTAATGAAGTGCGTACACTGTGCCACAGGTAAATGGTGAGTAATGTCGCAGTGTACATTACAGACAACACCATTAAGTTTTTTGAGCTGTTACTGACGTTTTTAACAGGGCCTCACTCTTTCGCTCTCGCTCTCGCTCTCGCTCTCGCTCTCGCTCTCGCTCTCTCTCTTTCTCTCTCTCTCTCTCTCTACTTGTGTGTGTGTGTGTGTGTGTGTGAGCCTGTGTGTGTGAGCCTGTGTGTGTGTGTGAAGGTAGAACAGCATATCGACAGTTTCGTCCACCTGATCAAAGAACATTATATTTCTATGACATATAAATAAGAAGTCAAGGGTTTTGAGCCACGCAGGGTTAAAAGGAAACAACTTGTTCAAAATAACTCGACACCCGTCAGTGTTATGTTTACCGCCAGTTTCCAACGACCGTGTACTTTTGCTCGTAGAATGAACATTCCCATTGCTTTTTTTTTTTTTCCCTCCTTGACGCTGTATTTAGGAAGCAGAAGACGACTCACATGTCATTTTGCTGTTGCACTGCAACACAAGAGAGCTGTGTTTGAAATTATGAACTGTAACAGCAGTCAGTTAGCTTATTTAGGACGTGGCCGAATGCTACTAGGCCGAGATATCATCTGAAAATTAAGTTTTTGCAACAGCATGCCCGAAATCTAATGGCATTTGGAAAACTATCGTACCCATAAATTTGAAGCCTGGACTATCAAACATTAAACCAATCCCTAAGGACTGGAAGCTCTGAAAGACACTTATTCTGGCTCATATAAACAGACTGGAACCTGCTAGTCCTTTAACGTTGTGGAAGGAGTTTACGGACGCCCAACTGCGAGGTCATCAGCGTTTCAAGCGTTAGGCGGAGGTAGTAATGTAAAATTGTCACTGGCTGACAATGAAAGATGATAACGGAGCAAATAACGAAACACATTAAAGGCGCTGTGTTTCGGTATTTGACGAGGGACATTTCTCGTGTGGTACTACTTTTCAAGTTCCAAGCACCACTGGGCGCAAATAAAGAGCTATTCTTACAAATTCACACCATTAAATACGTTTCAGTAGATGTTCCAATGTTTAAAATGACTATAAAAAAAAGCTGAAACCACTGCAGTAAAAGAAGCGTAGCATTTCTCACAGTTTGGACACGAGAAGGAAACCGAATTACGCGAATATTCCAGTTTTAGCCAGTGGAATACGGATGAAATAATTAAATTGTAATAGTAATGTTGTTAATGCAAGCCATATGCAGGTGATTTTTATGAGCGCATGAGGGTCTATGAACAGCAGGTCGCCTGAAACACTCACCGCCTAGACGCATCTCGCTGGCGCGTGGCTTCACGCATTTGACGCCAGAGTTCGCGCCTCTGTTGCACGAATTCGCCCCAGTCGCGCTGCCATCTATCCACTATCCGCTGCTCCTTGTTACCGCGTTCTTTTAGTAGCTGGTCACTCATGGTGCCTCTCCTCTATGTCAGATTCTGCGTCGTTGCCTAGCAGCGGCTCCTCTGCTGGCATTTCCTTTGTTGTCAATGACGCTATCAATCCAAAATAAGCTTGGGGCAGATTACTAATTTCATAAGAAACAACTCACAACCATACAACATTACAATAGTCACGATCCCTGAACGATGCCATTTCACTATAGGCAACAGAATTTGCAACACGATAATGGGTTAGTTATAAAATATTAAGTTTTGTCATATTTGATTGTAGTCCGAATTAAAGAAGATGGCATTTGACTGGCATAACTCATAGCTCAGATCACGTGATCTGGGCTCATAGGTATATTGAGCTGGGGTGCTCCTGTCACCAGGAGATGTTAACTTGAAATTTCATACCTGTAAAGAGATGAATGTCGACAACCTTTTTTAAATGCGGTTTTCGAAAGCTTATTCGTAACAGATTCAATGCGATACATGAGTTTGGAAAGATCTGTTGACCAACGATGTAGTTCGGAAATCAACGAAAGAAAAGCCAAAGAAATGGTATAGGCATGCGTACTCAAGTACAGAGATATATAAGGGGCATTCAAATGAAACCCAGTCACTAGTGTAAAGCAATGGTAACGATTTTATTAACTCAAAAATGTAGTTATACACAGTACACATACTCATAAATAGTCGACAAAACTGTTAGCACATTTATCATATTGCGACACTAGCCGCTCTATTCCATCCTTGAAGAAGCTAGTAGGCTGCTGTCGGATCCAGGCCTGTACCCAGCCACACTTTCCGTCGTCCGTTGCGAATCGATGTCCGCGAATAGATTGTTTTAGAGGTCCAAACACATGAAAGTCACACAGTGAAAGGTCGGAACTGTACGGTGGATGTTCCAGCGTTTCCCACCGAAATTGCTGCAATGTCTTCACCGCATTGGCTGTGTGTGGGCAGGCATTATAATGCAGGACGTTAACGCCATTGGACAACATGCCTCGCCGCTTCGACTTGATGGCTCTTCTAAGGTTCTGTAAAGTGGCTTGATAACGCTGAGCATTGATGGTGCTTCCCCGTTCCAGGAACTCGACACGAAGTGGGCCCTTGTGGTCAAAAAAGCAGGACCTCGTGACCTTACCAGAACTGGTGTGCACGGCCTTTGATTTCTTTGGACGTGGTGAAGTCGCATGTTTCCACTGCTTGCTCTGACGCTTGCTTTCCGGTTCAAAATGGTGACACCATGTTTCGCCACCTGTGACGATACGCAACAGAAAGCCGTATTCCTCCTCATGATAACGTTGCAGATGACTCAAAGACCGTGCCATTCGAGTATTGCGTTGTTTGGCGGTCAGTTGGTGGAGAACCCACTTGCCACAGATTTTTCGAAAGTTCAAGAGTTGATGCACACCCAGTAACCCCATGGGTCTCGTCCACGGTGATTCGGTGGTTGTTCAGGACTAAAGCCTTCACTTTCGCAACCATTTCCGACGTGATGACTCGATGCAGGACGAGCATCCTCTTCCAGCGTCTCGCGCACCTCAAGGAATCGTTTGTGCCATTCCATAACACTTGAACGACTCAGACTGTACTCACCGTACACAACCTCCATCCAACGGTACATTTCACAGCCTCCATCTCCCTCCGACGCCGAAAATCGAATCACTCTTCGTTGTTCCTGCTTACTCGCCTGCATGTTCGGCAGTGGACGATAACTTGTCACCACCTTCTCTTCGGCGTGAAACCACACTGGCGCTATGCACACCGCCGGCTTTAGGGTGGGGCGACTCGGGCGGTCGCCCAGGGCGCCGGGGCCCAAGGGGCGCCACGTACTAAACGCATGTAAAAAAAAATTACAATTTACAATCACCCATTTCGCGAAACTAAAATATTATTCAGTCTCATTCAACATACGTCGCTAATCTCACGAATGCGCGATGAATTCGGGGTAGCAGAAGAGAAATCATGCTGAATGCAATCTTCGTATTGTCTGCAACCATCCATGTTTGACGCGGGCTAGCACGGGCTCTACCAAAGCGCCTCTCTTATTTGTTTCAAGAACTGCAACAAGGAAGAGCCCATGCAGCCGCACCATCTCTCGTTTACAACAGAAACTACCGGTCGCTCCAAATAAAAGAAAATACAGACTGTGAAATATACATTACATTATGATTTAATTAATACGAATGTATTTATATCGAATATTTGTGACTTAATGACTCATGTACATTAATTAATAGATCATACAATGAGTGCACTGCATTCATAGAGAATTCTCCCCTAACTTACTGAAATAATACAGCGCCACACAATATTTGTTAGACTGCATATGTTGGCAGCGCTACGATTTGCACCCGCATGTTAGTAATTGTCAGTAAGAGTCGGAGGCAGCGGTCATGTTTTCGTGGCTGAATAATTGTGAGTGAAACGAGTGTCGTGACTGTGTCAACATTTTAATTTTCTGGTAGGTGCGAAAAACATTTTTATCTTTCAGTTCAGGTTTTTTTCTAGTTACGTCTACTGATAGGTGAATTTCTTTATTTGTTATAGATCGAATATTGTGGTCGCGAAATAGAGCAGTGTCCAAGCAATAATTTGTCAGATTATTAAATCATGCCAGAAGAGAAGGAAATGATTAAAAAAAAAGCTTTCTGGTTCAGAAAATCGGAAAAGAAAAGCTGAAAAAGAAAAAGTTCTTGAAGAAACTAAAAAGCACATGAATATTTATAAGTACCTTAAAGGAAATTCTAAGGCAAATACTTCAGATATTGAATCAAAAGTCCATGTATCAGCAAATATTTCTTCAGACTGTGAACAATTATACACAAAAAATACAGGGTGATTCAAAAAGAATACCACAACTTTAAAATTTGTGTATTTAATGAAAGAAACATAATATAACCTTCTGTTATACATCATTACAAAGAGTATTTAAAAAGGTTTTTTTTTCACTCAAAAACAAGTTCAGAGATGTTCAATATGGCCCCCTCCAGACACACGAGCAATATCAACCCAATACTCCAACTCGTTCCACACTCTCTGTAGCATATCAGGCGTAACAGTTTGGATAGCTGCTGCTATTTCTCGTTTCAAATCATCAATGGTGGCTGGGAGAGGTGGCTGAAACACCATATCCTTAACATACCCCCATAAGAAAAAATCGCAGGGGTAAGATCAGGGCTTCTTGGAGGCCAGTGATGAAGTGCTCTGTCACGGGCTGCCTGGCGGCCGATCCATCGCCTCGGGTAGTTGACGTAGGACTCTCCATACAGTTGATTGTGGAATTTGCAGCTCTCTGCTAGCTCTGCGAGTCGATTTTCCTGGGCTGCGAACAAATGCTTGCTGGATGCGTGCTACATTTTCATCACTCGTTCTCGGCCGTCCAGAACTTTTCCCTATGCACAAACACCCATTCTCTGTAAACTGTTTATACCAACGTTTAATACACCACCAATCAGGAGGTTTAACACCATACTTCGTTCGAAATGCACGCTGAACAACTGTCGTCGATTCACTTCTGCCGTACTCAATAACACTAAAAGCTTTCTGTTGAGCGGTCGCCATCTTAGCATCAACTGACGCTGACGCCTAGTCAACAGCGCCTCAAGTAAACAAATGTACAACTAAATGAAACTTTATAGCTCCCTTAATTCGCCGACAGATAGTGCTTAGCTCTGCCTTTGTCGTTGCAGAGTTTTAAATTCCTAAAGTTGTGGTATTCTTTTTGAATCACCCTGTATACAATCACCTATTGAAGGTGATCAAATTGACCAGCGCAGTACATCTTTGCATGAATCCTCTGATATTTCTCCAAGTCAAAATCAACACATGACATCTGTGGTCGATGAAAGTATCAACGTTCTTGCAATAAAAGAATACAATGTTTCTGATGTAGGTACGTGGCCAAAAGTACTTAATGCTAGAGATATAGATCGCATTATAATATGTGGACCCTCACAAGTATGTCTAAATAACTTTCCAAAAGATGAAAATGGGCGTCATTTCTCTTCAACTCATTACACAAGAAAACTATCAAACAAAGAAACTATCAGACGACTGTGGCTAGTTTATTCTGTATCAAACGACAGTGTCTTTTGCATTTGTTGTCGACTGTTTGATTTAAAGTCAACTACTAATTTGACTACCACTGTGGGTTTCAGAAATTGGAAACATTTAAGTGAAGCTCTGAAACTGCATGAAAATAGTCCTAACCACAAAAAAGCATTTACTCAATGGACTGAAGCTGAAATCAGGTTTAAAGCTGGATTAACTATTGATAAGGAAGAACAAAAGCTAATTTCTAAAGAAAGTTTACGATGGAGCAATGTGTTTCAAAGACTGATGCACATTACTTTGTATTTGGCTGAAAATAATATGGCATTCAGAGGGTTATCAGATAAATTATTTACCCCAAATAATGGAAAATTCTTAGGTCTTGTACAGTTATTGGCAAAGTTTGATCCAATCATGGAAGAGCACGTCAGACTGGCATTGAATGGTGATTTGGCTGACCATCATCTGGGTAACGTTACGTATTTTGCTAACAATACCAGTGACTGTCGCAAGCGGCGAACGCAGTTTTTCCAAACTGAAGTTGATAAAAACGTACTTGCGGTCTACAATGTCTCAAACAAGACTAACCAGTTTGGCCTCACTGTCCATTGAAAATGAAGTTGCAGAAAACCTGGACTTTGCTAATCTGATCAGAGACTTTGCCGACAGAAAAGCGAGAAAAGTAAAATTTTAGTCGTTTATAATTGTTTTTCATTAGGCGTAATATGTTTTGTGTTCAGATGACTGACAGAAAATATAGGTTTATGGCTTACAGTTATATTAAATTCAATAAAAATATGGTACCCAATTCAAAATTAGTGTTTTTTCGTTATACATATTACCTCCTATATATAAAAATCAATTGTTGTGTGTTAGTCTCACCAAAACAAAGAAATGGCTTGACCAATTTGAATAATTTTTGTTTTGTTTTGTTCGCTTTAGTACAGGGTTGCTTCAGAAAAGAAAAGAAATATTTGGGATATACGAGCCTGTTTCAACCACATTTTACGCATCTTTTCTTTGTTTGGAACACGCAAAAACAATTTTCTGGAGTTGTTGTAGATGTACAGTGCAGTACTACGCAATATTTTTAGACAATTTCCCAAAACGTGAATGCCCAAACAATATATCACTGCTATACTGACTGTTACGGCAGCGACAGCAGCATGCTGGACTGACGTCACAGGCTACACAAGACTCACATGGAGCGTCTTAGCGGGCTTTCAGATTATTTGGATTTCATTTCCATTTAAAAAAATAAAATACTCAAATTTACGATGGAAAAAACCATGTTATGATCATAAGATGACGCCATTAACCACTTAAGACGATTTCTAGAAAACAGTCAAATACCGTGTTGCAAAGCACTGCCAGGTTCGCTATTTATACAATAAAGGGCGCCAACTGGACGACTCGCCCGGGGCACCTGGATGGCTAAGGCCGGCCCTGGCTATGCAGCATCAACCGGTGCGCGCGCGTCATCCTCTCTACCAACAGACGGCGTCACTCCACCCGCAGTTGCGTGGCGCCACCTTACGTGTAAGGCAAAGGTAGACGCACTGACCAGGTTTCATTTGAATGAACCTCATGTAAACAGGCAAACACGGCCGTGCGATCGGTAACGCCTACATAAGACAAAAGTGTCTAGCGCAGTTATTAGGTCGGTTACTGCTGCTACAATGACAGGTTTTCAAGATTTAAGTGAGTCTGAACGTGATGTTATAGTCGGCGCACGAGCGATGGGACACAGCATCTCCGAGGCACTGAAGAAGTGGGGATTTTCCCATACGACCATTTCACGAGTGTACCGTGAATATCAGGAATCCGGTAAAACATCAAATCTCCAAAATCGCTGCGGCCGGAAAAAGATTCTGCAAGAATGGGACCAACGACGACTGAAGAGAAGAGTTCAACGTGACAGAAGTGCAACCCTTCCGCAAATTGCTGTAGATTTCAGTACTGGGCCATCAACAAGTGTCAGCACGTGAACCATTCAAAGAAACATCATCTATATGGACTTTCGGAGCCGAAGGTCTACTCGTGTACTCTTGATGACTTCGCGACACAAAACCTTACGTCCCGCGTGGACTTGTCAACACCGGTATTGGACTGTTGATGACTGGAAACATGTTGCCTGGTCGGACGAGTCTGGTTTGAAATTGTATCGCACAGATGGATGTGCACAATCTCATGACTCCGTGGACTCTGCACGTCAGCAGGGGACTGTTCAAGCAGGTGGAGGCTCTGTAATGATGTGAGGCGTGTGCAGTTGGAGTGGTATGGGACCCCTGATACGTCTAGATACGGCTCTGACAGGTGACACATAAGTAAGCGTCCTTTCTGACCACCTGCATCCACTCATGTATATTGTGCATTCCAATGGACTTCCGCAATTTCAGCAGGCCAATGCGACACCGCACGTGTCCAGAATTGCTACAGAGTGACTCCTTGAACATTCGTCTGAACTTCTGCTGGCTACCAGACTCCCCAGACATGAACATTATTGAGCATATCTGGGATGCCTTGCAACGTGCTGTTCAGAAGAGATCTCCACCCCTCGTACTCTTACAGATTTATGGGCAGCCCTGCAGGATTCATGGTGTCAGTTCCCTCCAGCACTACTTCAGACATTAGTCTAGTCCATGCCACGTCGTGTCGTTCACTTCTGCCTGCTCGCAGGGGCCATACACGAGATTACGCAGGTGTACCAGTTTCTTTGGCTCTTCTTTGAATTTCAGTGAGTTCGTTTTTTCAAGCTCGAAGCCGTTTCCCATACAGGAATATTTGAAGTTAAAAAAATTTTTTTTTGAGATGCTTAGGGACGTTATAGAGATCTATACCATATGTAAATTTCCGCAAGCCACCCAGTTCAAGCATAATATTTTGCGTCTGGTGGTTCCAAAAGAGTGTTGTACTCTACGAACTTCTCCCCATGGATGTGTCCCATCCCAGCTGGTATTTATACAACTAAAACACCTATAGGTCGCAGTGTAAAAAAAAAAAAAAAAAAAAAGTCTGCATCGTTTGTTGACACTGCACGCACTGTACGATAATGCCTTCTGTTGATTTCACAAACAAAACTATGAAGGATCTTGTTTGGGAAGTCGTCCCTCATGCACCGACTCTTCTGATCTTTACCTTTTTCACTCTGTATCATACAACCATCAAGAAAATATATTTCTGGACGAAAATGCACTTCTCTTCTGGTTTAATGACATCTTTAACTGAGAGTCGGTACGTTTCTACAAGTATGATATCGGTAAACGATCTGAGCATTGTCACATTAATTAATTTTTTATTTTTACTGTTGTGTTCAAAACACAAATGAAATTATGCTGCTGAAATACGCACTGTAGTAACACAAATGAAATACAAAATAATACAATAACATTATGATGAAAAAGTAAGTAGGTGCATAGGCACAAATGATTTTAAGGTTCATCCTAGTTTTCAACTCAAGGATCACGTAGAATATTCTGTCTGAAATATGCATAGTCTTGGTTATAAGGTACGGCATACTGCATGATTTAGCTGAGCTACATCACCAATATGCGAATTCACGATCGACTTATTCTGATCTTGGAGGTACCCAGATTTGTAGATAGTAGTCACTTCACCTTTGAGCTTCGTCTCACTGATTCTGACTGAGTACATTCCATCTGATGTTCTGCATTTCTTGTTCCAAACGGCCGAGATGTTCTATAAATCTCGTGTGCGAAAATTATATGCTGTAGCATAGAAAGTTTTGTTCATATTGTTCCTATTTCCTTTGTTGTTTAATTTGATTAGTCGATTATTTGCCACCGTAACCCTCCCCTCCCACAGAATCCAAGGAGCAGATTGAGACATATGAGAAGTAAGATTCTGAGCCTCCAGCTCTACTTGCCTAGAATTTTATTGTTCTAAGGTTCTACATTTTTCATTTAGGGAAGGTGTGGACCATACCTTATCATGCTTGCCCAATGAGGTTTGAGAAGAGGTGGAGAGCTGTATAGAGATTAGGAGAGATTTGGATGGACGATAGTTATAGGGCCTATTCCTCTGAGGATGCAGAGGAAGCAGAAGTGCTTGTATAGGGCAAGGTTGCCATTCCCTGAGCTGACTCTGCTCCCAACAGGATCATTAGAGGAAACAACCTATTACCACAGCCATCGCATTACAACTTGACAAGCTGACATAGCATCTGGAGAGTTCATATGGAGACGGAGTTGAACAGTATTATTCCTTTAACTTCATCTACATTTTCATACATACTCTGCACAAATGGTGTAAAGTGCATGGCAGAGAATAGTTAGCCTTGTACCACGTTTTTTAGGTTCATTCCCATTCCAATGACGTATGGGGTAAGGAAGCATGACTGCTTAAATGTCTCTGTGTCTGCCGTAATACATCCAGACTTGTCTTTGCAATGCCTATGGCACTGATATGTAGGTGGCTGAGCAATATCTTTAAATTCGTTACTTAATACCGTTATTTGACATCTGCAAATTCAAGTTTTTTGGGATTTCTGTGTAATTCTCCCACGAGTCAAACAAACTTGTGAACATTCATATCACTCTTCTTTATATACAGGGCAATTACAATTAAAGTTAAACTTTCAAAACGCTGTGCAAATAACACCACTGGTCAGAATGACGTCAAATTGCAACGGAATATTATCGGGTAAGAGGGAAAATGATGGCAGAAGAAAAAAACGGTGTGAAAATTGATCAATAGATGGCGCTGTTATTTGTCAGAATATGTAAATAATAGTACCTGTCAAGCGCATGACCCATTGAAGTTGGTATAAGTATGCTGGGTACACGACTTTTCCTCCTTTCGAGTCTAGGACGTTGGCCATGACTGTCTCAATGTAAGATCGGGGTGACTGTGCACACGTCGCTCTGCAGAAGTTCCGGACACTGAAGGATCTGAAAAAAGGCGTGGTCTGATGACTGCCACGGGTCTGGAGAAAATGATTCGGAAAGACAGGTTCTTTTGGTGTGCAACCTGGTAGAGGGAGGAAATAAATTTATTCAACGTCATTGGAAGCAGTGGCCACTGTAATGCAGGAGGAGACGAGTGGTGGTGTGCAAATGTGTAGTGCATGGAGAATTGCCCGAACATTGGACATAGCCGTGAGTACAGTGTGTAAATTCCTAGGAATCATCCTTCTTTGCTATCCATTCAAAATTACCCGTGTGCACCAGTTGCTTCCTATTGACCTGCCAGCAAGAGAGACCATTACTTTAGAATTTCTTGCTCAGATGGAAGCGGACAATGATTGGTTGTGAAAGATTTTGTGGACAAACGAAGCCCACTTCCATCTGACAGGACATGTCAATACACAGAATTATCAAATATGGGCAACGGAAAATCCACACGCAAATCAACCAGTACCACTTCATCCTGAATAGGTCACTGTGTGGTGTAGGTTTATGGCATCATTTATCACAGGGCCATATTTTTTTTTTGAAGAGAGAGGTGCTTCCGGCTCTGTTACCTGTACTTTCACTGTTAAGCATTATGAGTGTCTTTTGAGCAACCATGTCATTCCAGCTTTCGAACAGTGTGGAAGTGAGGATGGGATCATTTTTATGCAAGATGGTGCACCTCCACACATTGCAAACCCAGTTAAGCAGCTGCTGAAGTGCCACTTTGGAAATGCTAGAATTATCAGCCACCAATTCCCTACAGTCTGACCATCCTGATCACTTTATCTTAATTCGTGTGACTTGTGGCTGTGGGGCTATCTGAAAGATGTTGTGTTCAGTGTTCCAACTGCAAACTTAGCTGCATTGATGGCATGCATTGCGCATCGCATTCTGAACATAACCCTGGAACACTTCGATCAGTTGTGGAACATGGTGTTTCTCTATTTCAACTTGTTGCAGAAAACGGTGGACAGCATATTGAACATATTTTGTGTCGGTCACATGGAAATTAATAATCCAATTTGATTTTGATTCTACATCTACATCTACATCCATACCCGCAAGCCACCTGACGGTGTATGGCGGAGGGTACCTTGAGTACCTCCATCGGTTCTCCCTTCTATTCCAGTCTCGTATTGTTTGTGGAAAGAAAGATTGTCGGTATGCCTCTGTGTGGGCTCTAATCTCTTTGATTTTATCCTCATGGTCTCTTTGCGAGATATATATAGGAGAGAGCAATATACTGCTTGACTCCTCAGTGAAGGTATGTTCTTGAAACTTCGACAAAAGCCCGTACTGAGCTACTGAGCGTCTCTCTTGCAGAGTCTTTCACTGGAGTTTATCTATCATCTCCGTAATGCTTTCGCAATTACTAAATGATCCTGAAACGAAGTGCGCTGCTCTCTGTTTGATCTTCTCTCTCTCTTCTATCAACCCTATCTGGTACGGATCCCACACTGGTGAGCAGTATTCAAGCAGTGGGCGAACAAATGTACTGTAACCTACTTCCTTTGTTTTCAGAGTGCATTTCCTTAGGATTCTTCCAATGAATCTCAGTCTGGCATCTGCTTTACTGACGATTAATTTTATATGGTCATTCCATTTTAAATCACTCCTAATGCCTACTCCCAGATAATTTATGGAATTAACTGCTTCCAGTTGCTGACCTGCTATATTGTAGCTAAATGATAAAGGATCTTTCTTTCTTTCTATGTATTCACAGCACATTAGACTTGTCTACATTGAGATTCAATTGTCATTCCCTGCACCATGAGTCAATTCATTGCAGGTCCTCCTGCATTTCAGTACAATTTTCCATTGTTACAATCTCTCGATATACTACAGCATCATCTGCAAAAAGCCTCAGTGAACTTCCGATGTAATCCACAAAGTCATTTATATATATTGTGAATAGCAATGGTCCTACGACACTCCCCTGCGGTACACCTGAAATAACTCTTACTTCAGAAGACTTATGATGCTTACAGTGCCATCTATTGCTACATTTTGCAACTATTTATTTTTCTTCTGCTATATGTTTTCCCTATTTTCTGATAATATTCCATTGCAATTTGACGTCATTTTGACCAGTGGTGTTATTTCTACAGCGATTTGAAAGTTTAACTTTCATTATAATCACCCTGTACATTCAGCACACTTGACCAGCAATCTAAATGAGATCCACAAGTGACATGCAAGCAGTCTTCTTCATAAACTGACTACATTTTCCTAGTATACTGCTAATGAACCAATGTGATCATTCCATTTAATATCAAAAGAAATTTGTATATCGGGATATTTGTAATAGTTGACCAGTTTCAGTTGTGTCTCATTGGTACTGTAGTGACAGAACAATAAATTATTTTGTTTTGTGAGCTGTACAATTCACCAAATAGGAATTTATGTGTTATGATTACTTTTCTGAAGGTATATGTCTGGTGCATAACCTTGTATGGAAATGAAGTGTGGACAATAACCAGTTGTCAATAAAAGAATGGAAGCTTCTGAAAATTGGTGCTACTGAAGAATGCTGAAAAGTAGATGGGTAGATTGCATAAGTAAGGTGGAGGTATTGGATAGAATTTGGGAGAAGAGAAAGTTGTGACACAGCTTGAGTAGAAGAAAGGATTAGATGATAGGACACATTCTGAGACATGAAGAAACCCGTACTCATTTGTCAGGATGCAGACCAAGAACTGTGTGGCATCATTAGTTGCAATAAAAGAATACTCAAAATCATTCCATTTATTACTGAAAATACACATCAGTCGTGCTGCTTCTGGATTGGCTGGTGGCTACATGTTCCGGAGAAAACTCTGCTGAGTCTGATAGCAGACTCACATTTGCCATGGATACTGCATCACCTTGAAGTGGAAGTTGATGACACCCTGATGTGGTGACTTTATTGTCTGCAGGCAAGGTAGGCACTCTCCTTTGGTAGCTCTGCTTGAAGGTAGCAGTGACCATGACGTGTCTTTTGATTCAAATACCATTTCGGGGAGTACTCAATCCCTCCCAGAGCATTGTCCCCTCAAGTAGACCACAATGTCGGGGATGCTGTGTGGCCAAGCTGAATGCTAAACCTGGGTTGCCGGTACATTAGGCCTTCAGACCACTGTGAAGTTGGATTTTAGGGCAGCTTCTGTCCAGAACCAGAGTTGTGTTGGTAGACGCTCAGACTAACTGTCAATGCTGCTGCAGTGCTGATGCAAGCACTGGATACTGGACTTCATCAGCCATGGCTTGGGACCACTGATTGTCTCGTACAGCAGCAGTTGCAAGTCCAACACTAGAACAATTTCACACACAGTAGCATACCATAACCAGAGTATCAAGTGCAAATGTCATGAATGCCATTGATGCTACGGATTGAATGCCAAAACATAATAGGGGTGGAGTATTTATGTCACCAAGGAGAGGCTCTGCTCTGTGATGTCATTTGTAATGACTGAATTGATTCTGCTCTTCCCAAGTTGTCAGGAGTCTTTATTTCCACTACATTTGCTTAATGAATTTCTTACAGTATCTTTACTGCTTAATCAAACACCTGCTAGTTGTTGTTGCATCCAACTTGCTGTCTCTTGTGTAATTTTAGGGGGAATAATGAAGGCAGTTTTGTATGCAATGTTCTAACCATGTTCTGCTGACTTGTTCACAGTCTCTCTCAAGATTGTAGAGGTTGCTGCCTCCCTGAACCAGTAACGGTGCTGAAATGCTTATGTTTCCCACCTGGCAGTTGACGACATTTCCACATGACTGAGTAACATTGACTGCTTGAGCATAGAAAAAATTTTATGCACGTATTGCCTTGCTAATTTTGTCTCCTAGCAATATGTAGGTTGCACCAGTTATTCGGAGTGAAGAGGCTTGCACAAGATACAGTAGCATAGAGAGCTGCATCAGACCAGTGTTCAGACGACAACAACAACAACGTATATTTAAACCAAGTAGCTAATCTTTACACTACTTTGAAATCTTATCAACATCTGACTGGATATTTGTGCAACTCTTCTCAGATAGTACTTTATTTTACATGACTGCAACATCTGCAAAATGTCTGAGGTTACTATAAATGTTGTCTGTCAAGTCATTAATATAAAACAGAAACATCAAGCAGAGGGGCCTGCAGGTTTTCCTACCAGAAGGGGCAAAAAATTTTCCCCATAGATGTTTAAAAATTTTTAGGGCATTGTTATCTGCACTTCATTTTCTCCTGTTCGTTCTATGGTGCACTTTTAGTACATAGCCAATGCTGTAAACATAAACAGTCTAACAGTATAACTATAGTAAAACCTGTTTTTATAGCTTCATGTTTTGTGTTTTCTGATATTTACATTGTTTGGTCCCATTGTAAGCCCTATTCTCTAAAGTAATTACTTTCCTTCCATTAAAAATTTTGAATGGATAACATTTTCCACATTTTGCCCTTTTGAAAGACTACCGCATGCTTCAATATCGATTTTCAAATTGATTTTTGTGGAATGTATGTCGTGTTCCTGCTCATATAAAACTTGTAAGATAATGCATAAAATAAAACTGTACAATATGTTTCAGAATCTAAGTCATGCTGGGTCCTATGACAAATATATGGCATTTTTAGAAGCAGTTTCAAAATGTTTTTGCAATGTTCTGTCACCTGACTACTCTAACCTGCAATAAATTATTGAAAACAACATTTGAATTTGGTTTTCCTCTTAAAGGTAGGTCATGTAATGCGCAAAACAATACTAGTATGCAAGAAACAACTGATCTCAAGATAGCGTGTTTAGTTTGTACTATTTTCACAAGATTCTCATTGATGTGTTCATCTACACTCTTAGTTTTGTTTGTCATAACATTAACAAAACTATTTGAGTTCCAACTGCATCTTTATGGCACACAGAAATCATTTGCATTTCTGCAGATACATGAAATTGGTGAGTGGACAGATTATGATTGAGCGATGGTGTCTGCCATGCATTATACCTGGTTGGGAAAGCAAACAACTTCAAAAATGCACATTTAACAGAGCTACCGAGTAGACTAAATCAATAATAGATATAATGACAAGCAGTCCAACTGAAATGTTCTCTTTACACCATCTGATTTTTTTTTTTTATCATGTTGCCATGGATCCAATAAAAACTTTACTTTGGGGTATAGTTAATCTCCTTTTTTCTGACATAATTTTGACAAAGGAAATACTAACTATAAGACTACTATCCTTTTCATCAAAGCATCTGAAGCCATCAGAGGTACTGGTGAGGTCTATTTTTCTACAGGAATACAATTACTGGGTTCTTTAGCCCTTAAATACTTGCACCGGTGTACTTTAACACCACAGTTTTGCAAACTTGCCTGGCATGCTTTCCTTCCCATGTGGTGTATTTTATCAATTAGAATACATGGAAAAGCATCCCATGGTGTCACCTGGTGTAAACTGTACAGTACACAAGTCCAATTGTAGCTGTTATCACAGCTGTGTGGCAGTTGTTTGTCAGTTTATTCGTCCATGGTGAGCTGTTTAGTAGAAACTATAGATATATTGCTGGAAGAATACACGGAGGAGATAATGGGAGGTTCAGACAGTGATGGGAGTGAGGAGCAAATGAACTTCTGTGACCATGATACAGATTCGCAACAGAGTGGCTACACAAATTCAGAAAATGAAACAGAATAACAACCAGAATAGTTTAATGCAAAAGACAAGAAAACTAAATGGTTAAACACCCAAATTTGTCGTAAAAAGGCAAATACAAGCCTGAAAAATATAGCGAAATCTTATGCTCGTGATGGACACAGTGAAGTTGCGTTCTTTTATGAAAATAATTTCAGAATCCATTATTGAGAACATTGTATAATAGGTATACAATATATTCAGTAGAGATATTACAGGGAGAAAGATGCCCAGTTTGTTACCAGAGAGGAAGTGTTGGCATTCCTTGCCTTACTCTTCTTCTCAGTTGTGGAAAAAAATGCAGTCATACACTTTGGTGAGTTATGGACCACTGATGCACAGGAATAGAAATATTTTAAGTGTGTATGAGCTACAAGAGATTTCTGTTTATTCTGACTAGCATCAGATTTGATAAGAGGGAAACAAGAAATGACAGAATATGTTTTGATGAACTTGCAGCAATTCTATTTTTTTCCAAAGAATTTGTGAAAAACTGCAAAGAAGTGAACTTTCATTGAATATGAGATGTTCATTCCCTCTGAAGAAAATTTTAGGTTCATTCAATACCTGCTGAGCATGCTAGGCAAGTGTGGTCTGAAGGCTTTTGCTTTGTGTGATGCAAAAACCTTTTAGGCGTGTAAGATGGAGATTTATTATGGCAAGGAGCCAGAAGACGCCTACAATAAGCCAAATACACAGAAAGAAAGTGTGAATTGATTATTGGAAGATGTAAATGAAATCTCACATATGATAACCGGTACTCCAGTGTGTTGCTAGCTGATTCTTTGCTGAAATGCAAGGTAACATTCGTAAGAATACTTAAGAAGACAAATGAGAAATTTATTGATATCCACAGTGCACAATTATGAAGCTTTGGATTCAGAAACACACAAATTGGACATAATCACTTTTTATATTTTAACCGAAGGTGGTGTGGATACAGTTGACCAATCAACCACCAATTACTACATTCCCAGAATCAGAAAATGGTCCTTTTGGTATTTTTTTCCACCCTTGAACACAGCAGGAATCAGTAGCCTGGTCATATACAAGTTTTCACATCCATGTGTCACTAGGAGAGAGTTTTTGAAAACTCTGAGTTTGGGATTAATGAAGTACCATTTAACCTCAAGAGCCAAAATAATGTCTTTATCTGGGAGTATAAAGGAATCTCTGAACAGCTTTGGTTACAGAAGAAATGAAATGCCCATTGAAGAAACGCCACAAAAAGTCAGAGGCCAGTGCTATGTTTGTCGAACGATGAAGAGTAGGATAACAACTATTAAATGCATGTCATGTAATTTATTGACCTGCAAAAAGCACAGCACAGTTCAATGCAATATCTGTCTGAACCCCAAAAAGATAATAATTAACATTCATATGCTCTTCCAATGCATGCACTCCATAATTTTAGGCCCTGCACTGGAAATGAGGAGAACAGTATACACAGTACATCATGTGAGCAACAAAGGAGCAGAAAGAGGCGCAACTATCTAATATTTAGCGGTATTTAACTCTGACTCACCATTTATTTGTGATATTTCATTGGAGCTATATTTTATATTTTTCAATTCCTTCCCTTTTGGTTTTCATACATTTATGATATATAAATAACTTGCAAGTATCAGTAGTTTTTTACTATTCTTTTACACCACACTATGCACAGAACTCTAATAAACCACATTCATGCATCACTGCTCGCTTACAATGTACTACAGAAATATTGAGGTACAACATCATTCACTGCCAAAAAGACACTCGCGCCCCTGAGTCCTTGACAGAACTTTATAGAGAAGTTCATGCACAAATGTTATGCTTATTTGTAGTAGCGATAATGATATTAATTAAATGAAGACTTCTGCATAACAAATACTCAATGAGCACCACCTACTGTTAGACTGCATAGGTTAGCAGTAGTTTCAATGCTGACGTCATTCTACTTTTATCAATAAGTTCTGATCAGTGACCATAGGGTACAAATAAACACTCTTTCAGCAAATGAAATGAAATATAACACAAAATGCTATTTTAAATTAGCACTTGACAGTTATTAATTACCATTTTCATTTTAAAGGGCAAAGTTTTTGTCAAACCTGTTTTTGTCATGAAGCTGTTTTGTTACACCAGTAGCCAAATGAGATTAATGATGATGCACACACCAAGTGATGTGGGAATTGGGATAGTGACTTTTTCAGCCCCTTAGGAAGCTAACATTTCCAAGACTGAAGTCTCACCATGGATATCCTTCTTAATGGGACCATGTACACATGTAGTAGTTTTGTTATTTAGTCTGTTGGCAGCTTCATTTCATTTATAATAATTTAATAGCAATGCTCAGAGTTTGCTGAGATATTCTGTGTTGTAGGGGCCACTCGTCTGGCAGACCTGTGACGCCCCCCCCCCCCCTTTCCCTCACACCTATAGTATGTGAGTGGCCTGATCAGAAGATGACAACACAAACACTGCTCCATATCCCCAACCCCACAGACCTGTTTCCCTCCATGAGCCATGTGATTGCAAATACACTGAAGAACTGAAGAAATTGCTACTCCTGCCTAACACCATGTAGGGCTCCCAATAACACGCAGAAGTGCCACAAAATGACATGGTAGGAATTGACACCATGAATCCCGTAGGGCTGTCTATAAATCCATAAGAGTATGAGGGGTCAGAGATCTCTTTTGAACAGCACGTTGCAAGGCATCCCAGATAAGAGCAATAATGTTCATGTCTGGGGAATTTGGTGGCAAGTGGAAGTGTTTAAATGCCGAAGAGTATTCCTGGAGCTACTCTGTAGCAATTCTGGACACATGGGGTGCTGCATTGTTCTGCTGGAATTCCCCAAGTCCGTTGGAATGCACAATGGACATGAGTGGATGCAGGTGATCGGACAGGATCCTTATGTATGTGTCACCTGTCAGAGTCATATCTAGACATATCAGGTGTCCCATATCACTCCAACTACACATGCCCCATACCATTACAGAGGCTCCACCAGCTTAAACAGTCCCCTGCTGACACGCAGGTTTCACGGCTTCATGAGGTTGTCTCCATACCCATACACATGCATCCACTCGATACAATTGGAAATGAAACTTGTTCGACCAGGCAGCATGTTTCTGGTTATCAACACTTCAATGTTGGTGTTGATGGGCCCAGGTGAGGTGTAAATCTTTGTGTCATGCAGTCATCATGGGCACACAAGTGTGCATTCGGCTTGAAAGCCCATATTGATGGTGTTTCTTTGAATGGTTCACATTCTGACACTTGTTGATGGGCCAGAAATGAAACCTGAAGCAATTTGTGAAAAGGTTGCACTTCTGTCATGTTGAATGATTTTCTTTAGTCATCATTGATCTTGTTCTTGCAGGACCTTTTCCGGCCACAGTGATTTTGGAGATTTGATGTTTTACCAGATTCCTGACATTCACAGTACACTCGTGAAATGGTCGTACAGGAAAATCTCCACTTCATTGCTACCTTGGAGATGCTGTACCCCTCGCTCATGCACTGACTACAACACCATTTTGAAACTCACTTACATCTTGATAACCTGCCATTGTAGCAGCAGTAACTGATCTGACAACTGTGACAGACACTTGTTGTGTTATATAGGTGTTGTCAACCACAGCACCGTATTCTGCCTGTTTACATATCTCTGCATTTGAATACGCATGCCTATACCAGTTTTGTTGGCGCTTGAGTATAGTTTCTGTAGTACCTCCATGCGGCCTGGGTATTTACAGCAGTGCAGACCACTCTGAGCTAGTCTGCTATCAAGCTCCAGGCAAGGCACTGACTGCGTTCGCAGTTCTTCAGTCAGTGTCTCATTTAGAATCTTCACTACATACAATGCCATGCCGTTGCCAGCTACTGCTAACTACGGGAGCCCTCAGCACCTGTCACCACTATCACCAGGATTTGGCAGCTGCAGCGGGAAAGACCAGGACTTGGGTATCAGCTGTTGACATTATCTCTGTTCATTGTTCTTGTACAAAATGAACCTTAGACTGTATGTTGTTCTGTAACTAAGTAAATATCAGACTTCAGCTGTTTCATCACTGAGGCCTTTAGCCTAAGTTCAGACTTGTATCTTTTCAGTGCTAATCATGAACTTTCACAAACTACTGTAGTGACTAACCTTCCTCCAAAGAGGAGAGTTTAGTTAATGTGTTTATTAATAAAACTGTTCTACATTGTGTACCTGGGCTGTGTTCTCATTGTTCCTCAAGCTGTGCAACTCTTCCTTTCCCAATACTCACAACCACCCATCTGCAATCTGCATAAATTTTGTCCCTGTCTTTTTCAGAGTGCTTTCACATCACCTTGAACCATCTATGCTGTGTCTGTCTATTCTTATGCCTGGTCTCTTTACAGACCTGCTCCAGACAGCTCACTATTTAGCTACTGCCATCTTGCCGAACACTCCATCTCTGCCCACACCAACTGCACTGTGAGCCAGGATCTCAGCTTAGGAACACAGCTGCTGGATGTCTTGGATGCCTCCATTCCTTGACACTGCCAATACTGGATGCCATCTGTTGTCACCCTGTTCTTAGACCTAGCTGTAGGAGAAGTGACACTGCACGTCGGATCCATAATGGTCAACCTGGTGTGTTTCCAGTAAAATGCCTTCTTGCCACAAAGTTTTCATGATCTTTTGTTCCAGATTCTGACTTTCTCCCTCCCAGTGCCAGGCACAATGCCTGCCTGTGATCACCTCACCAGGATTGTGGCCTCCAGCTTTCAGAGATGTTAGCTCCTATGCTGATCGACATCGTCCATGATCTCTGGTGTAACCAGTCCCATGATCAGGCACATACTCTCTGAGTCTTCATGATGGGCGCCATTTTCTCATTGTTCACAAAGGGGGGGGGGGGGGGGGAGGGACCCTGCAACCCCTCACACATTTGTGGTATGAAAGCAACCTAACCTGCAAGGGATTACATCAGTAGACAACACGACTTCAATCATCCACATTGACTAGGATGGCAGACTGCAGAATGAGTGCCATTAAAACTTGCCAGCCCTGTGGACCTGTTTGCTTCCATGGGCCACATGATCACAGATAATTCCTCTAGTATCTCTACGTGGCTGTGTATTTAGGGCAGATCAAAAATGCTCCGAGCCAGTCTTCCATCAAGATCTGGGTCAGGGGCCAACTGCAACTGCAGTTCTTCAAATTCTTGTTTGAAATCTTCAGCACGTATGACACCGTGCTGTTGCCAGCCACTGCCGATCAAGGGAGCCACCAGTGTCTGTCACCAACATCACCAGGAATTGGCCTCTGCATTGGGAATGATCAGGTCTTGGGTATCACCCATTGACCTTATCTTGATATATCATTCTTCTACCGAGTTCACCTTTTGTCTGTATGTAGTTCTGTGATTAAGTGAATATCAGACTTTGGCTTGTCAGTCCTTCTGTCTAAGTTTGGATTCATATATATATAGTTCTAATCATGAACCTTCACAAAGTAGCATAGTGACTAGCATTCCTCCAAGTGAGAAATATTTTGGTTTATGTACATTTCAATAAAAGGGCTCTACATTGTTTACCTGTTCTCACTGTGCCTCAGCCAGTGCAAGACATATCATAATCTTTCTTTCCTTGTGAGCTACCCATTGTTCACAAGAACTAAAATCCCAAATATTCTGGCTATCAAATCAAAGCAGTCCCATATTCACGGATTGAGAATTGGGGAGCAGATGCAGGAATCTTGTTCTAGGAAAGGATCTAGTGGAGGTGGTTTGCCACTGCCTTCCTCCAACCTGTTATGAAGTGTCAAGAACGTATTCATATACATGGATGATTGTGATGAGTGCTTGTACAATTTAGTGTTGGGTTTGTATCCTTATGGATAAATGGCTGGGAGAAGGTGAAACCAAGTGCCAATACATAGGATACTCCTCTGAAATATCACTAGGGGGACTGCCAAGCTTAACACCCCCATCCAAAAGGCACATGCACTTTCTTTGTGAGACACTTCTGATAGGTTTGGTGTTTAATCCAGGACACTGGTATGGGGACTGGTGATCAAGAACTTTATGCCAACAACTTTCTTCTCCTTGCCTGTCAGATATTGGCAGTGAAAATTTTCCACCACCAGGAATCAGACCTCAGAGACATTTACAAAATTGTGTTCCTAACTTCTCCTGTTCTTGAAATGAACTGAATTTAGTACTTGGTTCAAAGTAAGCCATTTTGACAGTTAAGTATCACATCACTGCAACTTTTTATTTGCAAGATGGCTAGGTCTTGAGGAGATGAACTTTCTTTCAATTCATCTACATACGTAGCAGAAGCTATTTGTGAAATATTTCAATTTTTCCTCAAATCACTAATTATATTTTTCTTAATTACCCAGATTACTTTCAAGCAATTGATTTTTTGTTTATTTATTCATTTTATTTTATTTTATTTTTTTGTAAAAACAGACCTCACACTGGTCAACTTGACAGCCTATTGGTCCATTTCCTGCTCTTTGCTTGGCAATGAAAATTCTGACAAGGACTTATTTTGTGATTTATAAGGAATCATGCTTTTTGTCACACTCTTTAAACATTTAACCCAAAAGAAGGAACTGGTTGATAAGATACCTTCTGAGACATCAATGGATCATTATTTTAGTATCGGAGGGAAGCGTGGGATGGTAAAAATTGTAGGGGAACTTCAAGAGGTGAGTACACTAAGCAGGTTCAAATGGATGCAGGTTGCAGTAGTTTTTTAGACATAAAGAGGCTTGCAAAGGAGAGCTGCATCAAACCAGTGTTCAGACTGAAAACAATGATGACGAGGGTGATCACAACAACAAGCATTACAATCAATTTTCTCATCTTCACACTATTTTGATATCTTATCAATATTTGATTGGATATTTGTGCAACTTTTTTCAGATACAATTTCATTATATATAACTGCATCAGCTACAAACAGGCTGATGTTATTGTAGATATTGTCTGCCATGCCATTAACAGAATGCAAACAGCAAGGATCCTAACAGAGTTCCGTTGGGAAGCCTGAACTTACTTTTACTTCTATCATCCAAGATAACATGCTGCATCCTCCCTATCAATCATCAGTCCTCTCACAAATTTCCTCTCATATGCTGTAAGATCTTACTATTGTTAATGAACATTGGTGTGATACTGAATCAAATGCTTTTTATTAAAAACAACTGCATCCTCGAGATTGTCTTGATCAATGGCTTCCAGGGTGCATTGTCAGGAAAGAGAAAGAGTTGGGTTTTGCATGGTCATTGTTTTTTAAATCATTCCAATTAACTTACCTCATTATGATGGAGCTCAGGATGTGTTCTAGTGATTCTACAAGCGATGCACTTCTATGAGACTGAATGGCTGTTTTGTGCATCATTTCTGTTATTCTTCTTATAATTGGTGTGACCTGTGCCTTCTTCCAACCACTGTGCACATTTATTTGTTCAAGCAATCTACAGTAAATTATGGTCAAAACGGGAGATAACTTAGTTTCAAATTGGTAAGGATACCATATGGCCCTGGAGTCTTCTTTAATTTCAATGATTGGAACTGTTTCTCAACACAGCTGACACTACTATCTGTATCCTCTCTGAGGGACACCACGTTGTATAAACACTGTCGCCGGCCGATGTGGCCGAGCGGTTAAAGGCGCTTCAGTCTGGAACCGCGCGACCGCTACGGTCGCAGGTTCGAATCCTGCCTTGGGCATGGATGTGTGTGATGTCCGTAGGTTAGTTAGGTTTAAGTAGTTCTAAGTTCTAGGGGACTGATGACCTCAGATGTTAAGTCCCATAGTGCTCATAGCCATTTGAACCATTATAAACACTGTCCAAGTGGGTGGAGAGGCTTGCACATTCTCAGGAAGCTGAGGCATATGGTGGCAGTAGCACAGATACTGGCAGGGTCTCCCATGTTGGACAGGCCTCAGCAGATGGACCAAACAAAACCAAAGCTCCATCTTTCCCATATCCTAACCCATAGTGATGCGATCCATGCCGAAGGATGCATGGCACATGTAAAGATATGCCATTAACCATAGGTTACTAAACCCTCATAAAATTTTCCATTGAAGAGGGGAAAACTCAGGACATTTTGTATTTAATTTGGTATGTAATATACAACTGGAGATCAAATAATTTTAGTTAACTAATTCATAATCTATAAATTATAACGTCCTTTGAAGAAAATGTGGAGTAGTAACCTCAATGATGGTTTGTAGCAATGTGACATCCCCCCCCCCCCCTTTAGTGTTCTAGAGTTAATGGAACTTTGTGTGTACCAGGCAACCTCCCTGAGAAATTAGCCTTGCACCACATGGGGTTTCGTAGTGTCAGCTGAATATATTCCCATTTCCTCTGAGACCAAAATGGAGAACACAGAACAAGAAAAAACAAAATCTGAGGGACACGATGAGACTTCAAACTTCAAAACGCTGGGGTTGGAATCGACGGATGCTGTTTCTGCAACTCAATCAGGTGTCTGACTAGTCCATGATGTGGAAATTACCATGGAGAAGTTGGACCAGATCAAGTTTAAAACGTTATCTGGGGCTCAGATAAGAAAACTTCTCATAGAGAAGAAAAAATGAATGTAAAAAATGGCTCCCTAAACAAAAATGGGTGGAATTAAAAGACCTCCAAAAATACACTGCCTCAGAGTGAAGGGGGTAAACAGAACTCTTCCACCTCTACAATAGGAATCAAGAAAATAAGGGAGAGGTCTAATACTTCCACTTATCATGATGATTACATCTAAAAAAACTGACCCAAAAATAGGAAAACAGACCTATAGTAATGCAGTCTTGGTTCTCTGGATGGCAGTTATCCAACAGGGATATCCACTGGTCGACATCACCTCGCAGAAGTGGAGCTTGTTCAGATGGAACTCTATGAGAAGATTGGGGGGGGGGACACAAGTCCAGGGCCCAAATTCAGGAAGGTATATCTTGACAAAGATGCTCTTATTTTAGTTTACGTGGAGATGGGAACAGTCAATTGGCTTAAGGAGATAGTGCCCAAGACATCTCTCTTGGGGGAGACAACGCTGCTGGTCAAGACAGCGGCTGAGCTCTTCCAGCTTACTTCTTTATGACTGCAAAGGTATCAATTTGGATACCAAAACTATGTAAAGATACTCCTCCAAAGACTCTGAGAAAATAAGGGAACAGAACCAGAAGGTCTCGACAGAGGTTTGGGTAGCAAACAATTAAAACCTTTTACTAGATGGTCAAACCCTTGTGGTGGAAGTCAATGAAAAATCCCTGAGGGATATGTGGTTACAGGGGCAGTAAAGGAATAACTGTTGCCCTGAGTCATCTTCTGGGAAGTCAGGAGATGGACGTCACCTTATTTATATGAGGGGATCGTTTTAGCCTCAGAGCAACTGGAGGTAAGCGATTTATGCTAGAAATCTAAAGAACATCACAACATGTATTTAAATCAAAAATGTAATTTCATTCGTGCCAATGGTAAACATTTGTTCATGTGACTTAGTGACCATCAAGATGAAATAGTATGAGGAAGTAAGCACAAAGGAAACTGTATCACACTCGGTTTACCTTCCTTATGAGGACTGTACTCATCCGCTCCAGAAACTGAGGAGACTGGTAGACAGCTACCCATAGCAGAATGGACAACTGCTGATTGGTTGTGATGGCAGTGCCCACAACCTGCCGTGGGGAAGCAGCGACACCAACAGCAGAGCTGAGCACCTCCTTGGATTTTTACTTAAAAGCAACCTCTAGATCCTGAATAGGGGTAGGGGAACTATGTTCAGAGTCATAGGAAGGGAAGAAGTAATTGACGTAACTTTTGGATTCATTATGATGGACAGCTATGTCAAAAAATGGCATGTGGTGTGGGAGTCATCCTTACCTGGAGACATTTACATCAAGTCTGAGACTGAAACAGATGCTAAGTAGATCATGGTCTATAGGAATGGTAGGAAAATAGACTGGGAGCCAGACAGGAAATACCTCAGCTGTTTATCAAAAGTTAGAACTTCAATAACAAATCCAGCAGGTCGAGAAAATGCCAGATGCAGTGATGTCTGCCATTATGTCCTCATATTTAATAGGTGTACAACTTTGCTTCCACTGTTTGCCGATAGGTGGCGACTATGGTAAGTAGTGGTCGAAAGAAACAGATCGCAGACATCAGGCAGTTAGCTTGGACCTCAGTCAATATAACCTCATTCAAACATTAGTCGATTTGTGTCTGCATCATAAAGTTGTTCTTGATTGAAAATGTCAGTTTATGAGCCTAATTATTGTCATTTGCGAGAGGTGTTACTGTTTTGTTTCAATATGAAAAAAACAGCGGCTGAGTCTCATCAAATGCTATCAAGTACATATGGTAAGGACACTTTTAGTGAAAGAATGTGTCGTGAGTGGTTTCAACACTTCTAGAACAGTGATTTTAACATCATAGACTGGTGTAGTGGTGGAAGAGAGAAAGTTTTCAAAGATGCAGAATTGGAGACATTGCTGAGTGAAGACTCACGTCAAACTCAAGAAGAATTTTCATGATTAGTGGGAGTGATACAGTAAGCCATTTCAAAACATCCCAAGGCTATGGGCATGATTCAGAAAGAAGGAACTTGGGTCCTGCGTGAGCTGAAACCAAGAGATGTTGAACAGCATTTGTGTGTTTGTGAACAGTTACTTCAGAGGCAAAAACGGATGGGATTTCTGCATCGCATTGTGACCAAAGATGAAAAATGGGTTCATTACGATAACCCTAAACACAAAAAATCATGGGGATATCCCGGCCATGCTTCCACATAGATGGCAAAACCGAATATTTACGGCTCCCAGATCATGCTCTGCATTTGGTGGGACATTGTGTACTATGAGGTGTTAAAGCCAAATGAAACAATCACAGGTGCTCATTATCAAAAGCAATTAATGTGTTTGAGCAGAGCATTAAAAGACAAACAGCCACAATACAGTGAGAGGCATGATAAAGTGATTTTGCAACACAACAATGCTCAACCCCACGTTGCAAAAGAGGTCAAAACATACTTTGGAGTCCTACCCCACCTACCATATTCTCCAGACATTGTGCCATCTATCATCTGTTTAAATCAATGGCACATGGCCTGGCTGACCAACACTTCTGATCTCACAAACTGGATCGATTAGTGGATTGCTTCAAAAGATGGACAATTTTTTCGACGCCGGGATTCATACACTGCCCAAAAGATGGGAGATAGTAGTGGCCAGTGATGGAAAATACTTTGAATGATACATGTGTAAGCAATGTGTTTCATTGAAGCCTCAAATGTTGGGGAAAAAACGGCAGAAGCAAAGTTGTGCACCTTATACAAAACTGTCAAATCACCAAGAAGTGCACAAACAGGAATGTACCTTGGTGGAAAAATAGCCTGGAATTGCAAAGGAAGCAGGTAAGAAGACTGTTCTACCTTGCAAGAGAGAAAGGAAAACTGGCAAAATATCTAAAGGCACATGTCAAATACTACCTTGCGATTAAACAAGCAAAACTACCATCATGGAAGGTATTCTGTCAGCAGTGGAAGGTACAGTACTTGCATCAGATGTCACAAAATCATCACCAGAATACCAACTAATCCAGGAGGTTCTCTAAGGAAGGAGGATGGTGGGTATGTATGGACAGTGAATGAGATGCTGGATGTGATCTCAAGACTCATTTCCCTCAATACACTCTGTCAGATAACACAGACCAAGATTCAGTTCCTCAGAGGAACTGGTTTATAGGTGATCAAAGAGAGAACTGGGAATCTACCAGAGAAAGTGTGATTTCAAAGGAAATTCAGTGGGTGGTGGAATCTTTCCAGCTTCTGCAACAAGCAGGAGGGAGTTTAATTAGACTCCTACATAGATTGTTTAGGGATAGCCTAGCGGTAGGAATCATTCCTAATGCTTGGAGGACAGTGAGCATTACTTTCTTTCTGAAGTCAGGGAGACATTATCATACCAAGGCCAAGGATAAGAGATCGATCAGTCTGCCCTCCTTTCTTTCATTAGAAAAACTGGTTAATCTGCATATTATGGAAAGGAGGCTAACTAATGTTACGGTGATTAACACCACCACTGGGTGTCGGCTAGAAGGAGTTTTGTCCCGCTTCTGTGGAACCTAGTGGTGAATAAACTCATTCAAGAGTGAAATACTTAAGGCTACTTTTCCCAAGATTACACAGATGACTTAGTCAAAGTAATACTCAGTAAATATGCTCATACTGTTAGAACTATGACAAAATGTGCATTGAAGATTGTGCAAAACTGGTGCAGGAAACATGATCTAAAGGTCAGCACTAAGGGAATTGTTTTAGTACCATTTATGAGAAAACATATCCAGCACTCATACTGGAATCTTAAGGTTCTTAATGAAACTCTAGCTGTAGAGGGGCTAGTGAATAATTTATGGGTAACGCTGGATGAGAAACTATCATGGATCCCTCACACAAGGCATATATGTTCCAAGGCAAAAGATACCCTTATGAGCGCTAGACAAACCTGTAGGAAAAACTGGGGCTGAACCCCAAGAGTGTCTACTGGAAATATGTGACTGTAATAAGCCTATGATAATTTATGGGACTACAGTATGGTGGAACAAAGTAGAATAGAAGATGAGTGCTCAGGAGCTTGGCAGGGTGCAGAGACTGGTCTTCTCAGCTGTAACAAGTGGAATTAGCAGCACACCCGCTGCTGGGACGGAGATCATGCTGTGCATGCCCCCATTAGACCTATGGGTTAAAGTGGAGGCAGCAGCAGGGGATACATGCTAAAACTAGAAATAACTCAACATTGTTGTTGTTGTTGTGGTCTTCAGTCCTCAGACTGGTTTGATGCAGCTCTCTATGCTACTCTATCCTGTGCAAGCTTCTCCATTTCCCAGTACCTACTGCAACCTACATCCTTCTGAATCTGCTTAGTGTATTCATCTCTTGGTCTCCCTCTATGATTTTTACCCTCCATGCTGCCCTCCAATACTAAATTGGTGATCCCTTGATGCCTCAGAACATGTCCTACCAAACGACCCCTTCTTCTAGTCAAGTTGTGCCACAAACTCCTCTTCTCCCCAATTCTATTCAATACCTCCTCATTAGTTATGTGATCTACCCATCTAATCTTCAGCATTCTTCTGTAGCACCACATTTTGAAAGCTTCTATTCTCTTCTTGTCCAAACTATTTATTGTCAATGTTTCACTTCCATACATGGCTACACTTCATACAAATACTTTCAGAAACGACTTCCTGACACTTACATCTATACTCGATGTTAACCAATTTCTCTTCTTCAGAAACGCTTTCCTTGCCATTGCTAGCCTACATTTTATATCCTCTCTACTTCAACCATCATGAGTTATTTTGCTCCCCAAATAGCAAAACTCCTTTACTACTTTAAGCGTCTCATTTCCAAATCTAATTCCCTCAGCATCACCCGACTTAATTCGACTACATTCCATAATAACTCGATACCCTTTGGATATCCTGAATCCCACACAAATATAGGGAATGTGGTAAATATAACAATGGTCAGCAAAATGCTGGCTAACTATACAATAATTTCCAGCTGCTTCAGTTAACCTTACAGTGTAACAACTGGAAGTAGGGAGCAGTGGAAGAATAAAACATGACATGAAGAGAGGACATAGTGTGGTTTACTGACAGGTCGAAAATGGACAAAGGCGCTGGTGCCAGGGCATATGGGGTGCAGCATGGACTAGTGTGTGCAGTCTCTCTAGGAAAGCTGGCCACAGTATTTAAGCCAGAAACATCTGCTGTAAGGGTGTGTGTGGAGGGGAATTTGTGTTGACACTACAAAGATTGTAGCATCTACTTTTATTTAGATAGCTAAGCAGCTCTGAACTTCCCACCAGCCCTTGCAATGAGATCAAAGATCATTGCAGAGTGCCACAAAGTCCTTGTGAGACTAGGAGAAAACAATAGAGTAAACCTGCTGTGGGTCTCTCAGGAACTGGTGGCAATGAACAAGCTGATAAGGTAGCCAGGACAGGTACGACAAATCCACTTATTGGACTGGAACCTGTTCTAACCATCACTAAGTAAATAGTTAAATCAAAGCTATGAAACTGGATCAGAATGCAGCATGCAGAATATTAGACTCTTATCCAAAAACATGGCAAGCTAATGACACCAAAGCCATGTTTTAAGAGAAGTTCTGTAATCCTGGCTTCAACAGGAAACTGACTAAACTCATGGTAGGACTAATGGCAGACTACGAGAACTTTAAGAAACACCTACACATTATGGGTGTAGAAAAAGAAGCCGCCATGTGTAGGCTGTGTGGTGAGGCTGATGAAACTGCATCACACCTAACCTTCCAATGTGAAGCATTGGAGATCAAAAGACATGCTTTACTAGTTTCAATTTCAGTGTAACATTCATAACTACCTGGACACTAGCTTGGATGCCACTGACAGCCTTTATGTATGAGCAGAATTTCTTTGGGTCTTGCAAAATATCTGTCTATAAGATTCTGTTATGCTGTTTATTGAAAGTTCTATGAATTTCCCTTTCATGAACCACATGTGCTTCATTCAGCATCTCTCTATACATAGACCAGCACTTTGTTTTATGGAGTAGTCACTGTTTATTTAGAAGTTTCTTTACAGTGATAGTGTACCATGAAGGTCCCTTCATCATGAACCATTCATCAAGGAACATATCGATTCAATGCATGGTCAACTGTTCTTTTACACCTATGATGTTCCTCTTAATTCTCTTGCCCAGAGGTAAAAGTTTTGGGGTAGTCTTCAAGGTATGACATGACTGCTTCTTGGTCTAGCTTACTGAACACACAAATCTTCCCACTTGTTTCAGCTTATCTTTGTGCTTTAGCAACCATTATTGCTGCAACTGGCTCATGTTCTCTGATAACAGTTTCAACATGGATGTCCTCAAACACGTCTGGTCATATTGTTGCCATTCAATCTATTTCATTTCCATAACGAGTAGTCTTCCAACTATTTGTTCCAAGTAGTTCTCAGAGAAAGCATTTCACATTTTTTCATAGAATTCAATGCACACCCAATATTTACAAAACTGTAGTTATTCTAATCGACTATTGGATGACTGAAGTCTCCTACAGTAATGATGGTATGATGGGGAACATATGCCATAGTGAGTTAAGGGTTTACTTAAAATTATTGGGTAAATTTGGGGATCAGCTTGGTGGTTAATAGTAGGCCCAAATTTAAAGTTTCTGCTTAACCCTTGATGCTGAGCCTTGTTGAACAATCTCACATTCACCTTCAGTTTATATCTTGGTGGGTTTGCACTTTTTGTATACTGCAACAAATAAATCACCTCTATTTCCCATCACCTTATCCTTCTGATGCACACTTTGATCACTGAGTGAGGTGACGCAGTGGTTAGCACACTGGACTTGCATTCGGGAATATGACAGTTCAAACCCACGTTCGACGATCCTGATTTAGGTTTCCTGTGATTTCCCTAATCCCTTCAGGCAAATATCGGTATGGTTCCTTTGAAAGGTAGTGGCCAGCTTCCTTCCCCATCCTTCCCTAATCCAATGGGACTGATGACCTTGGTGTTTGGTCCCCACCCCCGAATCAGCTAGCCAGCCAACCAACCAACCAACCAACCACATTTAGATTTACCTAGTATTTATTATAAGGGTTCCACTGTTTTTAGGACTGCTCCACACTCTGGCACTTTATTGTGAACACTTGGGCAGTTGTGTACTTAGATTTAAATAGTCTCATTGGTCAGGAGAGGAGGGGGGGGGGGGGGGACATTTCTTTGAATATTGCACTAATACTTTATGGTATCCTGCAGCTGTCATTATCTGGACTAGATGGAGAGTCACCTAACCATTAAAAAACAAGAAAAACTCCTTGTGCACACTCCAAACACAGTCATCCCCTGTAGTGCACATCTGACCTTCTTAGGGACACCATACAGTTCTCAACCCTGCAGCCTAAGTCTATGAAATCCCAGCACAGTTTGTCACAGAACCATCAAAGGATCTGGTTCAGATCTCCTCCTTGATTCAGACCATGGAGCCATGACCAGTTCAGAGGACAATGCTGCAGATTGTAACCTCATTGAAATTCCATGAGAAAGGCTGGCCTTCTCAACCTTCTCTGTCAGTGGCTGGAATGATTCAAGTATGAACTTGGAGTCCACACAACAGGTCTTTTTTATTTACAGTCTGCAGCGTCTTACAACACTGTCTCTTCAATAGCTGCCTGAACAGTCTCTTTGTCATTGTAAATAAGGCACCAAGGCATAAACACTGAGTGCACAAGGCGCTTCATAATTGTTGCTGCCGTTTCCCTCAGGGGTACCATTCAGTATATATTAAAACTGACAACCTTTAACAGATGATTACCCATTTGTGCTTGTTACCCCTTGGCACAGGGCATAGTATGTTTTTTAACAGGTGAAGTGTGTTGCAATGGCTAAGTTTCAGATTCAGTGGAAAGCTGCACCTCAAACTTGTAAGATAATAGGATGTTGTAATATCCTGAATTTTCTCTGGTCCTTGTTTCCTTTTTACAGGGCCCATAGACCTTCTGTTGACACACCACTCAAGTCAACAAGTGGTGGTAGTCCCATATTTGCTGGGGAAAGGGCAGTATCAACAGGAGAGGATAAGAACTGAGGTGCCTTTCATGTCTTTGATATGTAACTCTGTAATTTGTCCAAGATATTCATTTTCAGCAGCTATCAATTATTTGACAGCAGTCAGAGCTATTTCCAGCTGCTTCTGAACAGCAACAAACTCACCAGATTCCTGAGAGCAGCATTCTCACGGGGGCTGCATTGTGGCTGGTGCAATTTCTTCCAAACAGAAAACAATTAACTTTAAATTAAGTTTGCTGATTCTATTTTACTTCCAGGCTGCTTGGATTACAACTTTTGTTTAAGAACGGAAGCTGCAATGTCCAAGAAACTAGTTTCTGTTATAAAAAATCTAGGGTAAAATACACTAAAGAGGCAAAGAAACTGGCGCATCTGCCTAGTATCTTGTAGGGGTCTCACAAGCACACAGAAGTGCCACAACATGACGTGGCATGGACTGGGCTATGTCTGAAGTAGTGCTGAAGGGAACTGACACCATGAATCCTACAGGGCTGTCCATAAATCTGTAAGAGTACAGGGGTGTGGAGATCTCCTCTGAACAGCATGTTGCTAGGCATCCCAGATATGCTCAATAACGTTCATGTCTGGGGAGTTTGGTGGCCAGCGGAAGTGTTTAAACTTGGAAAAGTGTTCCTGGAGCTACTCTGTAGCATTAGTGGATGTGTAAGTGTCGAATTGTCCTGCTTGAATTGCCCAAGTCCATCGGAATTCACAATGGACATGAATGGATGAAGGTGATCAGACAAGATGTTTAGTATGTGTCACTTGTCAGAGTCATATCCAGATGTATCAGTGGTCTCATATCACTTCAACTGCACATGCCCCACACTGTTACAGAGCCTGCACCAGCTCGAACAGTCCCCTGCTGACATGTGGGGACCACGGAATCATGAGGTTGTCTCCGTACCTGTACATGCCCATCCACTCAATACAATTTGAGCAGGCAACATGTTTCCAGTCATCAACAGTCCAATGTTGGTGTTGACAGCCCAGGTGAGGTGTAAACCTTTGTGTCGCGCAGTCATCAAGGGTACACAATTGGGCCTTTGGCTCTAAAAGCCCATATTGATGATGTTTCATTGAATGGTTTGCATGCTGACACTTGCTGATGGCTCAGCATTGAAATATGGAGCAATTTGCAGAAGGGTTACACTTCTGTCATGTTGAACGGTGCTCTTCAGTCATAGTTGGTCCCATTCTTGCAGGATCTTTTTCTGGCCACAGAAATGTTGGAGATTTGATATTTTACCAGATTCCTGATATTCACAGAACACTCACGAAATGGTTGTATGAGAAATTCCCCACCTCATTGCTACCTTGGAGATGCTATGTGCCGTTGCTTGTGCGACGACTATAACACCACGTTCAAACTCATTTACATCTTGATAACCTGCCAGAACTAACCGATCTAACAACCGCGCCAGACATTTGTCATCTTATATAGGCACTGCTGACCGCAGAGCACAGTATTCTGCCAGTTTACATATCTCTATGTTTGAATATGCATGCCTATACCAGTTTCTTTGGCACTTCAGTTTATATTGGTTCTCTAAAGCTAATTGATATTTTGCATCTTGAACTCCAGGTTGTTGGGGTTGTGTTCACTAACAGACTCTTGTAACAAACTTGAAAATAGCAGAATTTTACAAAAAATGCTGAAATAAATACTACTGTTGAAAGGGGTCCACAACAGTTGACTTTGAGGAAGTTACACTTATGTCCCATTTGTAAACGTTTGAACATTTCCTTAAGAACAAACTGGTCAATGGGCAGAAATATTGAATATTGCATTAATCACCCACCACAATTACAGTAAATGATTTTTTACACAATTCTACCAAGTTCATGAGATAAGACTCCATTATCACCAGTTTTCTAAAGCCTGCCAGTTTATTAACAACAAATGTGAAAAAATGAATTATACATAAAGAATAACACATTATAAGAGAAATAAAAAATACTTTGAAGTGTTATTAACACAGATAAACAGAATGAGGTGCAACAAGTAGACTGCCTTATTATAGCTGTAGCAGATATGATGACTGACTGAAAAAGCACAGGCTACCAAATTCCTCACAACTACATCAAACACTAATAAGCAGTCTGCTAGAGCTACATTAGATTTGTTGCAGCAGACACTATATACATCACCAACAATCATTAGTTTCAAAAATACAACTAATAAAAAATGACAAAAATCATGATGATGCCAAAAAGCAACAATTTCCCTATCTCTAATAGTATTCCTAGCATAGTATTAAAATCTCTGGTGGTTTGACAGAATCCCCCTTGAGCTATCTTTCTTTTTAAACAGTCAATGATATAGCATGTTTCTCAACAATCCAGCAGCCATTGAGGGAACAGGGTGAAGATTGTAGTGCACATTTGAACAAATGATGCCTGTCATCTGGGCTCTGAGGTCATACTTGCATCATTCCAGTGACTGGCAGAGAAGGTTGAGAAGACCACTTTTGCTCACTAAGTTTGTTGAAACTTCATAATTTGTAGCATTATCCCCAAAACTGATTGTGGCCCCCTGGTTCTGGGTCAAGTGGAAGGACTGAACCAGAGGGTTTGAAGGTCCTATGACAAGCTAGGCTGTGCCTTCCTGGACTTGCACCACAGGATTGAGAACTGTAAGATGGGTCAGATGTGCACCACACATCAGAGGCTGTTTCCCTTGTAGCTGACAGGGTGTGGAGTGCATATAAGGTTTTCTTTTTTAGAGTATGAGACTCTCCATCCTTTCCAAATAACAACAGCTGTAGGAGGCTCAGAAGCGTCAGAGTAAGATCAAAAAGAATGGCCCCATGGGTGAGAGCATTAAAATACTAGTAGTGAACTGCCAAAGCAATTGCAATGAAGTGCAGTAGTTTGAAGCACACCTGATAAGCAATGAAGCTCATAAGATGATAGTAGAGATAGCTGTTTAAAACCTGGAACTGATAGTAGTGATATTTCTGAGGAAACTTTAAGCATATACTGAATGGATAGGCTATGGGAAGTGTAGGTGGTGTATTTGTTGCAGTAGACGAGAAAAACAAATCCACCAATATAGAAACTGAAACTGCATCTGAGATTGTTTGGGCAAGGCTCACCAGGGGAAGACCTCAGACACAGCCAACCAACTTGGCTCATATTTGGCAGGGCACTTGGCTGCAAACCTAAAATGAAAGACCTTAATTTATTTTCACTCAATTTTGAGAAAACTATCCCTAAAGTCCATAATGCATAATTATTCAGAACTGATGGGACTGAATAGATAATTGAAAACTGAGCATTTTTTATCAATGGACATGTAGTCCATAAACTAAACACTGTTCAATGAAAGCACCACTGGTGTTGGGACCAAGGCATCTGGCTGCATAGTGGAGAGCCTGTGTTCAATTTTCGATTCCTAGTTGCATTCTGCAGTTTCTTTATTTGAATTTTTTTCCACTTTGAAGTTGATAAGCACAGGAGGTTGTACCATTGTGTCCACACACCAAATATTATACTTTGTTCTATAATCAGGTTACTGGGGTAATCCAATGATTTTATTGTCATACAGTCATGGTTGGCAACACTCAGCTCTGTTTGGTAGATTGGTTTGGGGGAGGGGACCAAACAGCGAGGTCATCAGTCCTGTCGGATTAGGGAAGGATGGGGAAGGAAATTGGCTGTGCCCTTTCAGAAGAACCATCCTGGAATTTGCCTCAAATGATTTAGGGAAATCACTGAAAACCTAAATCAGGATGGCCGCACATGGGTTTCAACCATTGTCCTCCCAAATGCAAGTCCCATGTGCTAACCACGGCACCACCTTGCTTGGTATCAGCTCTGGGTATATACAAAATTGTTACAACAAAGCATTCTAATTGTTGCTAGCTACTGCTCCCCAACATTATGAACTACTCATTACTGTGTAAACTTTGCTACAGTGAACATCAACACTGGATTCTCATGTATGACATATGAGAACTTCATAAATCTGAATACAGCAACTTAAGCTATGAAGTGAAAGAAGATTATATTAGAAAGTTATTGTCTACTGTTGATCCAGAAGAGGAACAAGCTGCAGATTTCAGTGAAGAAGACTCTACAGATGAAAGGATCCCAAGTAGGTAAAATGCTGCTGCTTCAGATATTGAAGATGCTATTGATGCTTGTAGTAATAATGATTTTGACAGAGAGAAGAGTGAATAGTAGTAATGAAAATGACACAGCTGACAAAAATAGCGAAGAGATTGTGCCTTCTGCAAGAATTCTGTGTGTTAAAGATGGAACTGAATAGCATAAGGAACGTTTTTGGACAAGGAAGTTGCTGAAGCATAGTATTTTGGGGGAAATGGCTGATCCAACATGTACAAAAAAAATATTCTTTATGTAAAAGACACCTTCAAGAGTAAATTTACAGGTAAAATGTGTGATATAACAGTATGTGAAACCAAAAGGAAGGCAAATCCAAAATTCACAAGTTATAACATTGATTCAGAGGGAACAGAAAAAGTGTGGAAACCGTTTATGACTTATGAATTTGATGTACATCTTGGTACACTGATTACAGTTGAGTAGGATTCTCTAACAGTGAAATTACAAAGGGAATGTGGAAAATATGTGCATTTCCACTGTATTGTGGAAGTGTATTCCTCAACAGGTTTTGGCAGATAAGCAGATTTATAAGATTTGGCAATGTGAACATTAGAGCTGAGTGTATGAAAAGTGATAAAGCTGCTGCAATATCTTAAGTATTTGAAATACTAAATTCAAATCTTCACAAAAAGTATGTGCCAACTGATTGCCTCACTGTTGGTGAGAAGTTTTTTTCTTACAAAGAAAAGGCAAGATTTACTCAACACATGCCCTCAAAGCAAGTCAAATATGGCTTGAAGGTTTGGTGGATTAATGATTTATGAAATTCTTAATTAATAACTAGCCAAATTTATAGAGATAAATCTGCTTCTGAAAGAGAAACTAATCAAGGGAAGAGGGCAGTAAAAGATTTATGTTACCATTTCGAAGGTAGTGGCAGAAATATAGTGATTGACAATTTTTTCATAACTCCGCCATTAACAAGGTTGTTTATGAGTTGAAATTTGTCCATAGTTGGTACTGTGAAAAGAAAAAAAAAGCCTTATTCACTCCCAGAAACCCAACCATCCTCTTCACACTAAGAACTGTTGTCTATATTTGGTTTCAGTGAAGATATTTTCCTGTGGGCATATGTCCGAAAGAAGAAGAAGTAGTTCTAATGTTATTCACAATACATTATGATGCCATATGTTATACATTATTATAACAGCACAAAAGGGGTTGTTGATAATACGAAAAAGTTGTTTTCTCATTACATTGTAAAAAACAGTGTAAAAAACAGAACATCAGTACAACTCAACACAATCACATACTGGAGCAACTGAACAACATCCTTCACCAGGGCTTTGATTACTTGTCGTCATGCCCTGAAATGAAAGACATCCTACATAAAATCCTCCTCACCTCTTCTAAAGCAATGTTGTGTCACCCACCCAACCTTCACAACATCCTAGTCCATCCTTATGCCTTTCGCAATCCCAGCCCCTTGCCACAGGGATCACATTGCTGTGGAAGACCCAGGTGCAAGACCTGCCCATTCCACCCACACAGCACTTCCTATTACAGTCTATTACAGTCCTCTCACTGTCTTATCCTGCCCTATCAGAGGCTGGGCCACCTGTGAAAGCAGCCATGTCATATATCAGCTCTGCTGTAATTATTACACAGCATTTTACATTGGTATGGCTAAGAACCAGCTGTCCATCAGAATAAACAGAGCCACTTCAAAAATCTGGCCAAGAGCAAAGTAGACCACCACCCCTGTATCTATATCTTCCAGTTTGGCTATATTCCATTTTGAATTGTCCTTTATATGTCATAGCAAGTCTTTACCACATTTTTGCAGCTACAAGAAAGTGCTCCCCGAAACATGCAAACATTTTCAATGTCACTTGCCCATCTTTTGTATACCAGTTCATAGATTTGTATCATTTGTTCCTGGAATTTTCCAGGTCCCTTTGTCAATGCTCTTTCTTGGGAAACATGTGCTTACTGCTTTAGGATCATTGGCAGCCCCAAACTGGGCAAATCTCAGCCCATTAGCAGTTGTTGCTTCATGCAGGTTTTCCTTACCAAACAGGGTGTGGAAAGGTTTTTCTTTTCAAAGCTTTGCATTATAACCTCCCAGAAATGTTCTTGAATCATGTGCAGGTATACTTTCACAGACTTCATGGAGTTGATCATAAAAGCTATTCACCAGATCCTCATCTGACCCTTCTGTTGGAGCGTATATGTTTACAAAAGTTGTATTATGGAATCTTCCTTCTATTCTGAGGGTGCATATTCTGTCATTATATTGCATAAAGGCAAAGATACATTTGCACATATTTTTTGCTACAATGAACCCCAAACTATGATCTCCTTGTCCATCATCTCTCCCAGAGTAATATAATGTAAAATTTTGCGTCCATATCCCTCCTTAACCCTTACGTCTGACCTCTTGGAGGGCAACTAATTCCAATCCATAATTCAACACTTCTTTGGCTACTCTTTTCATTGATCCTGGTTGCAGCAGGGTAAATATATTCCATGTTCCAAATTTAAAAGTCCTGTTCATATCCTTGTTTCTTTGCTTATTTCTTTTTCAGGAGGGCAGCCTGGCTTTCTCTGTTAAGTTACTCGCAGTAAAAATTTTCTTCCAAGGCAAAGGTGTTGACACAACACTAAACCCACAATTCTTCGGAGGACCATTTCTCCCACTCTCTTCTTCCCCGACCCTGTTAACCACTGGGGTTGGGTGCCCAATCTTATAGGACTGCTCAAGGTCCTGGGCTTCGCCAACTAGGAGGTGAGAGATGGGACTGAGGAGAGGCTATGTGACTTTGTCTTGCCCAAAGTCATGTTTTATACATCAGTACCCTATTTGAACCCCCAAATTTTTAATATCTTATACAAAAATGAAAGAAGAGACTGTGGCTGATCCTTCTAGTGACTCATCATCATCATCTTCTTTCGTGCCATTTGTGCGTAGCATTAAACAACTACATTTTTGTTTCTCTTATAAGCTAAATGTTGTTTGCTGTGGGAGGAGGAGGAGGAGGAGGAGGAGGCAGGGCTAGTCTCAGCAGCCAATGCGCTACAAGCCGATTAGAAGCTACCACTCCCAGCATTCTCTGCTCAGGGGCCACGTAAAACTGTGCGATCAGGAGGCTACTTGTCTTGTAAGGGGTCACAAAGTAACGTATTTCAGCCTGCTTAGAAAGTACTCTATGATAGCAATATATTTCATGTACTGGACTATTCAAAAAGAACGAACAAATTTCTAACATTTAATACTTCCAAACTACAAAAGACAGAAATGAGATTCCAGCATTCCTGGAAAGAGAAAAGTTCAAATTTTTATGCATTCATTGTGAGCATCATGTGGTACATGACAAATATCAAAATGGTGGCTCATTTCATGCCACACATGGAGCAGCTGGTCCTTCATTATTGAATTCACAGTTTCAACAATGTGATGTCACAGACTTTCAAAAGTGTCAGGCATAGGGGGGATAAAACTGTGATCTTTTACATAACCCCACTGATAAGTCACAAGGTATGTGAGATCTGGAGACCTGCGAGGCCACCAGCGATAAAGTTTTTCTTCTGTTCCTCCTCCTCTTCCAATTCAACGTGCTGGAAAGATATAATTCAGGCAATGTCAGACACGCTTAGAGAATTTCTCTAAGCATGTCCTATGTTACCTGAGTGACAACATTCCAGGATGTTGGGTTAGCAGACGAGGAGGATCAGAAGATAAATTTCATCGCCGGTGGCCTCCCAGATCCCCAGATCTCACACCTTGTGACTTTTCTCTGTGGTGATACGTAAAATGCTGCAGTTTCATTGCCCATTTGCCAGACATTCTTGAAAGTCTGCAACCATGCATTGTTGAAGTTGTGTATTTGATAATGAGAGACCAGCAGCTTCATGTGTGGCAGGAAATGAGCCTTCGTCTTGATATCTGTCGTATAACACATGGTGCTCACACTGAATGCATAAAAATCTAAACTTTTCTGTTTCCAGGAACATCGGAATTACGTTTTTATCTTTTGTAGTCTGGAACCAATAAATGTTTCAAATCTGTTCTTTCGTTTTGAATAGCCCTGTATTACTAAATTCATTGTATATGTGTGAAGAACTGGATATTAGTTATTTACTTGTGATATTATTATTCCTGTGAGGGTTTTTCCTTTTGAGGGAGTTCATTACATCATTAATTTCTTTTTCAGAGCATAGAGTAACTCTGAATTGACTGTAAGTACATGGAATTGGCATCAATTCTTGTACATATTGTGTTGCTTTATCCCTTGGTCTGTCCAAATTACCTTTATGAACTACCTCACTGCTGTCACCTATTATTTGGGTGTTACCTGTAATAACTAAATCCATACATTCCTTTAACTGCTTTTCTGTTTCTCTTCTCAGACATAGAATTGACATCTGTAACACTATACACATCACTTCGGTCATTAATCAGCACATAGAAGGAACTGTACTGTAGGTTTCTGAGACCCACAATTGGGCACACCATGGGAATACTGGCTCTTATGAATGGCTAATTATTCTACAACTGTCACACAAGTTACAATAGTCCTTTTCAAGGGTCACGATGATCTCAGTTAAAATTGAGGGACTTTGGCCCCACTCTCAGAGAGAGAGACTACATGTTGGTGATGATTAATAGTGTGCTTCTGGATGTTCTGCTGAGTTGTTGCTTTCATTACATGCACAGTATTTTGACAACTATCCCAACCATCTTCTTCAGGTGCTCTCCCTGTCTGAAAGTGTTCAAGATCTGTGGACCAGAGATTTGAACACTGAATTTCTTTGTGACAGATGGTGGTGGTTAGAGGTATGGAGATAGCAGGTCAGTATGTATGGGTTTTCCACATACACTGTGACCCAGAGATTTATCTATTCCTCTCTTAACTAATGCATTGAGGAAAGGTAGTTGGCCCAATTTTTCAAGTTCCGTCATGAACTTTATATTACAATGGATGGAGTTTAAATGTTCCAGGAACTTGCAGTTTTTTTGCTCCATTTTGCAACACAAAAATGTGTCCAATAAAAACATGTTGATGTCAACTTCCTGTTTTCTAGTGATAATGGATTAGCCATTGAAACACGATTGCTTTGCTCATTATATTTTCCCTCAGACAGGAAATAAGTAAATGTCAGAAAATGTCCAAAATGTTCCATGAAACAATTTTTGAACTTCCTAAGGTACACAAGGAACATATTCCTTTAAGACCCATAGTTAGTTATATTGATGCACCTGCGTACCAGCTGCTAAAATACCTAAAAGTCACTCTCAGCGAATATGTGGGGAAATTCGAACACTACAACTGCAACTCTGCTGACTTTGTACATCTTCTCAGTCAGCTGCAGCTCCAGGGTACAAGTGTTATTGTCAGTTTTGATATAGTCTCTCTCTTTACAGTGATTCCACTTTCTGATTCCTCAGAATTAAACGCAGAAAAGTTTAATGATTCTTTCACAGGACTTTTTGGCACATTATGAGATCTGCTTATTTCCTGTTCGACCAAAAATCTATGAACAAACAGCTGATGTGGCGATGGGTAGTCCATTATCACTTGTCGTGTTGACCTACACATGGAACACTTTGAAGCAAAGGCAGTAGAATCTGCCAAGTTAAAACCAATTTGTTTCTATCAATATGTGAACAGCATGTTTGCTGTATGGCCACATGGAGCAGGAAAGCTTCAAGAGTTTCTAGAATATTTAAACTTTGTGCATCGTAATACAAAATTCATGATGAAACTTGAAAAAGAGGGTGAACTATCTTTCCTCAATATGTTAATTAAGAGAATAATGGACAGATTTCTTGATCACTGTGTATATAGAAAACCTACACACACTGACCTGTGTTTCCACACCTCGAGCCATCACCGTCCATCACACAGAAATTTGGTGCTAAAGACTCCGGTCCATAGAGCTTGAACACTTTCAGGAAGGGAGAGCCTTGCCAAAGAATTACAAAACCTATGAATAATGTGTTGTGACTCGCTGATCTTTCAAAGTGCTGGCGCGCAGTTACACGCGTCCTCTACATGCGGCGCTGTCTGCCAGCCATGCAGCAGCAGCACCACCTAAGCGGCCAGCCAGCCAGCAGCTGCTAGACTTGGACTCAGTTATGATTTGACTGTTAAAGTGTACACATGTCTTACTCTGTTTACTTGATCTGTGACTTACATGTATTGCATCTTCCTCGAAATATATTTGTTCAACTTCAAGTTATTACAATTGGCGATAAGGATGGGATTTTTCTTTTCCATTGTTGACCCACATGTTTCCATGGCTACTTTAGAGCAACTATTGCAAGGTCTCATAGAACAGCAAAAGCTTCTCACAAATGGGATTCGTGATTTCATCACGGCATCAAATGCAGGGCGTCTCTCGTCGTCATCTCTACATACTTTCCCTCCTCACGACGAGACGGCGGAAGACTGGTCTGATTACGAAAAACGTCTTTGACAGCACTTCTTGGCATTTCATGTCGCGGATGAACAAACATGTAAGTCTCTGTTCCTTTCATGGATTTCACTTCAAATGTATCGGTTGTTGTCGCAATTGGCTCCTTTGAAAGATCCTGTGTCTTTGTCCTTTGCTGAAATGTGCTTACTTCTGTCCATCTATTTTCAAAAGCAAACGCATGTGGTAGCCTCTCGTGTTGCCTTTAATTGTTGTCAAAAACAACTGAATCAATCCTATCGCTCTTGGGCTGCTGAACTTCACGGCCTCAGTAGAAAGTGTCAATTTGTTACTGAAGTTCACAAAGAATCGTACGCCGATTCCATGGTACGGGATGCTATTATCCGATCGGCGCCCGACAAAGAAGTTAGGCAACGTGCCCTTCAGTTGGCAAATCCGACTCTAGATGAAGTTCTATCCATCGCTCAGTCTTTTGAAATTTCTCGCGCCACTGGAGTGCAAATAGAGGCATGGGGCGACTTCGGGAAAATACAACCTCTGTGTGATGTTGACAAAGCGTGTGGCGTGTCCCCGCCGGCCGACGTGGCCGCAGTATGCTCCCATGTGCAGCCTTGGCCTAACCGTAAACAAACCTCTAAGAAACTGCAGCAAAACCCACGGCAACTTCCTTCATGTCTGCTGTGTTTTACGAAACATTCACGAGAAGATTGTCCACAACGTTGGGCCGTGTGTCACAAATGCAAAAAAAAAGGGTCATGTGTCATCCGTTTGCAAATCCGACCGCATACATGATGTTCATGAACATGATGCTGATTCTGATTCTGTGTTGTATGTCAATTGTACTTCTTCCCTTTCAGGGAAGTTATTCCTCACTGTACAAATACTTGGTTGAGATGTTCGCATGCAGGTGGATACTGGTTCTGCTACCACTATCATCAATTCTCAGACGTATCTTCAGTTGGGTTCTCCAATCCTGTCACCTGTCACTAGGCAGTTACGGACTTACAATAAGCAGAAGATTTCTCTCTTGGGACAATTTGATGCTGAGGTATCTTACAAATTTGTCATTCGCACTGTTCCCATATTTGTGGTCGACCATGTTGTTGTTGTTGTGGTCTTCAGTCCTGAGACTGGTTTGATGCAGCTCTCCATGCTACTCTATCCTGTGCAAGCTTCTTCATCTCCCAGTACTTACTACAACCTACATCCTTCTGAATCTGTTTAGTGTATTGATCTCTTGGTCTCCCTCTACGATTTTTACCCTCCACGCTGCCCTCCAATGCTAAATTTGTGATCCCTTGATGCCTCAAAACATGTCCTACCAATCGATCCCTTCTTCTAGTCAAGTTGTGCCACAAACTTCTCTTCTCCCCAATCCTATTCAATACCTCCTCATTAGTTGCGTGATCTACCCACCTTATCTTCAGCATTCTTCTGTAGCACCACATTTCGAAAGCTTCTATTCTCTTCTTGTCCAAACTAGTTATCGTCCATGTCTCACTTCCATACATGGCTACACTCCATACAAATACTTTCAGAAACGACTTCCTGACACCTAAATCTATACTCGATGTTAACAAATTTCTCTTCTTGAGAAACGCTTTCCTTGCCATTGCCAGTCTACATTTTATATCCTCTCTACTTCGACCATCATTGGTTATTTTACTCCCTAAATAGCAAAACTCCTTTACTACTTTAAGTGTCTCATTTCCTAATCTAATTCCCTCAGCATCACCCGACTTAATTTGACTACATTCCATTATCCTCGTTTTGCTTTTGTTGATGTTCATCTTATATCCTCCTTTCAAGACACTGTCCATTCCGTTCAACTGCTCTTCCAAGTCCTTTGCTGTCTCTGACAGAATTACAATGTCATCGGCGAACCTCAAAGTTTTTACTTCTTCTCCATGAATTTTAATACCTACTCCGAATTTTTCTTTTGTTTCCTTTACTGCTTGCTCAATATACAGATTGAATAACATCGGGGAGAGGCTACAACCCTGTCTCACTCCTTTCCCAACCACTGCTTCCCTTTCATGCCCCTCGACTCTTATAACTGCCATCTGGTTTCTGTACAAATTGTAAATAGCCTTTCGCTCCCTGTATTTTACCCCTGCCACCTTCAGAATTTGAAAGAGAGTATTCCAGTCAACATTGTCAAAAGCTTTCTCTAAGTCTACAAGTGCTAGAAACGTAGGTTTGCCTTTTCTTAATCTTTCTTCCAAGATAAGTCGTAAGGTCAGTATTGCCTCACGTGTTCCAACATTTCTACGGAATCCAAACTGATCCTCCCCGAGGTCGGCTTCTACCAGTTTTTCCATTCGTCTGTAAAGAATTCGCGTTAGTATTTTGCAGCTGTGACTTATTAAACTGATAGTTCGGTAATTTTCACATCTGTCAATGCCTGCTTTCTTTGGGATTGGAATTATTATATTCTTCTTGAAGTCTGAGGGTATTTCGCCTGTCTCATACATCGTGCTCACCAGATTGTAGAGTTTTGTCATGACTGGCTCTCCCGAGGCCATCAGTAGTTCTAATGGAATGTTGTCTACTCCCGGGGCCTTGTTTCGACTCAGGTCTTTCAGTGCTCTGTCAAACTCTTCACGCAGTATCTTATCTCCCATTTCGTCTTCATCTACATCCTCTTCCATTTCCATAATATTGTCCTCAAGTACATCTCCCTTGTATAAACCCTCTATATACTCCTTCCACCTTTCTGCCTTCCCTTCTTTGCTTAGAACTGGGTTTCCATCTGAGCTCTTGATATTCATACAAGTGGTTCTCTTCTCTCCAAAGGTCTCTTTAATTTTCCTGTAGGCTGTATCTATCTTACCCCTAGTGAGACAAGCCTCTACATCCTTACATTTGTCCTCTAGCCATCCCTGCTTAGCCATTTTGCACTTCCTGTCGATTTCATTTTTGAGAAGTTTGTATTCCTTTTTGCTTGCTTCATTTACTGCATTTTTATATTTTCTCCTTTCATCAATTAAATTCAATATTTCTTCTGTTACCCAAGGATTTCTATTAGCCCTCGTCTTTTTACCTACTTGATCGTCTGCTGCCTTCACCACTTCATCCCTCAGAGCTACCCATTCTTCTTCTACTGTATTTCTTTCCCCCATTCCTGTTAATTGTTCCCTTATGCTCTCCCTGAAACTCTCTACAACCTCTGGTTCTTTCAGTTTATCCAGGTCCCATCTCCTTAAATTCCCACCTTTTTGCAGTTTCTTCAGTTTCAATCTGCAGTTCATAACCAATAGATTGTGGTCAGAATCCACATCCATAGTAACACAATAATTCCAATCCCAAAGAAAGCAGGTGTTGACAGATGTGAAAATTACCGAACTATCAGTTTCATAAGTCAAAGCTGCAAAATAATAACGTGAATTCTTTACAGAAGAATGGAAAAACTGGTAGAAGCCGACCTCGGCGAAGATCAGTTTGGATTCTGTAGAAATGTTGGAACACGTGAGGCAATACTGACCTTACGACTTATCTTGGAAGAAAGATTAAGGAAAGGCAAACCTACATTTCTAGCATTTGTTGACTTAGAGAAAGCTTTTGACAATGTTGACTGGAATACTCTCTTTCAAATTCTAAATGTGGCAGGGGTAAAATACAGGGAGCGAAAGGCTATTTTGAATTTGTACAGAAACCAGATGGCAGTTATAAGAGTAGAGGGGCATGAAAGGGAAGCAGCAGTTGGGAAGGGAGTCAGACAGGGTTGTAGCCTGTCCCCGATGTTATTCAATCTGTATATTGAGCAAGAAGTAAAGGAAACAAAAGAAAAATTCGGAGTAGGTATTAAAGTCCATGGAGAAGAAATAAAAACGTTGAGGTTTGCCGATGACATTGTAATTCTGTCAGAGACAGCAAAGGACTTGGAAGAGCAGTTGAACGGACTGGACAGTGTCTTGAAAAGAGGATATAAGATGAACATCAACAAAAGCAAAACGAGGATAATGGAATGTAGTCGAATTAAGTCGGGTGATGCTGAGGGAATTAGATTAGGAAATGAGACACTTAAAGTAGTAAAAGAGGTTTGCTATTTGGGGAGCAAAATAACTGATGATGGTCGAAGTAGAGAGGATATAAAATGTAGACTGGCAATGGCAAGGAAAGCGTTTCTGAAGAAGAGACATTTGTTAACATCGAGTATAGATTTAAGTGTCAGGAAGTCATTTCTGAAAGTATTTGTATGGAGTGTAGCCATGTATGGAAATGAAACATGGACGATAAATAGTTTGGACAAGAAGAGAATAGAAGCTTTCGAAATGTGGTGCTACAGAAGAATGCTGAAGATTAGATGGGTAGATCACATAACTAAGGAGGAGGTATTGAATAGAATTGGGGGGAAGAGGAGTCTGTAGCACAATTTGACAAGAAGAAGGGACCAGTTGGTAGGACATGTTCTGAGGCATCAAGGGATCACAAATTTAGCATTGGAGGGCAGCGTGGAGGGTAAAAATTGTAGAGATGAATACACTAAGCAGATTCAGAAGGATGTAGGTTGCAGTAAGTACCGGGAGATGAAGAAGCTTGCACAGGATAGAGTAGCATGGAGAACTGCATCAAACCAGTCTCAGGACTGAAGACAACAACAACAACAACAACAACATAGTAACACAGAGAATTTTTCTGGTTTTGATGCCTTTCGCGTTTTTGGGTTCTCCATAGATGACTCTGTAAATATCGTCTCTGATGCTATTCCTTATGCTCAACTGGATTCCTTGTCGACGACATTTTCGTCCATTTTTTCTCCTGGGTTAGGCCGTGCAAACGACTTTGAAGCTCATATGATGCTCAAACCCACTGCTCGGCCTAAGTTTTTTCACGCTCGCCCCATTCCTGTGGCCCTTCGTGAACAGGTCAAACGGGAGCTGGATCATCTCACTGCTTCAGGGGTCTTGCTTCCTATCACTTCCAGTGAGGGGTCCTCTCCTGTCGTTGTCGTTGCTGAGCCAAATGGTGATATTCATCTCTGTGGTGATTTCAAAGCTCAATGCCTTATCGACACTTACCCTATGCCTCGACCTGAAGAATTGTTCACTAAACTTGCTGGAGACCAGTATTTTTCTAAACTTGACCTGTCAGAAGCTTATCATCAGCTTCCTCTTGACGCTGCTTCCCAGCAGTTTCTGCTCCTTAACACGCCTTTCGGCCTCTATCAATACCAACGATTGCCATTCGGGGTTGGGGGTTGCCAGCACCCCTGCCCTCTTTCAGCGATTCTTGGAACAATTATTGCTCACTATCACTGGGTGCATAAATTACCAGGAGGACGTTGTTGTCATTGGCTCCACCACTGATGAACATCTCCAAAATTTCCACACACTTTTTCATGTCTTACAGACTGCCGGTCTTAAGTGTAATCTTCAGAAATCAAAATTGTTTCAGGCATCTATCACGTACTTGGGGTTTCAACTCTCTCGGGATGGTATTCGTCCGCTTCGGCAAACTGTTGCTGCGATTGTTTCCCTTCCTCGCCCTACATCTGTTAAGGAACTGCAGGCCTTCTTGGGGAATATAGCATACTATCACAAGTTTTTACTGTCTGCTGCTTCGGTGACTCAGCCGTTGCATCGCCTGTTGCATAAAAATGTGCCTTTTCACTGGTCCACATCATGCGATGCGGCTTTCCAGAAATTGAAGAGTATGCTGAAACAGGCCCCGTGCCTGGCTACTTATCGACCTGGCCAACATATTGTTCTTGCCACGGACACCTCTCAATTCGGGTTCGGTGCAGTCCTTGCCCACCATTTTCCTGGCGGTTCTGAACAACCCATTGCTTATGCCTCCAAAATGCTCACGGACGCCCAACAAAAGTATTCTCAAATTGAAAAAGAAGCTTTGGCCATTATTTATGCTCTTCATAAGTTTGGTGCTTTTCTCTATGGATCCAAATGTCATCTTGTTACGGATCACAAAACACTTGTTTCCTTGTTTCATCCATCAACGTCACTTCCCGACAAGGCTGCACAACGGCTCCAGCGTTGGGCTCTTTACTTGTCTCGTTTCAATTATGAGATTCATTTCCAGCCAACGACTCAACATGCGAATGCTGATGCACTGTCTCGCCTTCCCATGGGTCCTGATCTGGCATTCAATAGGGACGAACTTTTGTGTTTCCACCTGGATGTTGCCGAGCAGCGGGTTGTGGACGGGTTCCCCATCACCGGGGACCAGCTAGCGGCTGCTGCTACGGGTTCTGACCCTACCCTCTCCCAGGTTTTATGCTGTATTCAGAAGGGTTGGTCAGATCGTCCGTCCACTAAGACTTCTGATCCGTTGCGGAACTACTATGCTTTGCGTTACTGCCTCACGGCTAGGGATGAAGTTATCCTCCTTTCCACCAAAAATGCTTCGCCGCGTGTTGTGGTACCTGCGTCTTTGCATGCTTCGGTCTTGGGCCTCCTTCACCAAGGGCACTGGGGTGTCTCTCGCACAAAATCTCTGGTGTGCTGTCATGTGTACTGGCCTGGCATTGACTCTGAAATTGCACACATGGTTGTTGCCTGCGGCCCTTGTGTGTCACAGGCCGCCACCCCGAAGTCATCTTTGTCACCATGACCTTCGCCTGAGAAGCCCTGGGAGCGTATTCATGCTGACTTTGTGGGACCTTTTTTAGGTACTTATTGGCTTCTCGTTATTGACGCCTACTCTAACTTTCCTTTCATTGTCCGTTGCACGTCGCCTACCACCGCAGGAACCACCAATGCTCTAGCTCGCATTTTCTCTTTGGAAGGCCTTCCCTCTACACTTGTTACTGATAATGGTCCACAATTTGCCTCTTCCGATTTTGCGGATTTTTGTGCCCATCGTGGCATCATGCATGTCACGGCCCATCCGTTCCATCCACAATCAAACGGTGAGGCTGAACGACTGGTCCGCACATTTAAGGCTCAGATGAGGAAACTCCTGACTTCTGCTGATCATGCGCTTCTCCAATTTCTGGTTTCTTACCGTTTCACCCCCATGGGCGACCACAGCCCGGCTGAGCTCTTACATGGCCGACAGCCCCACACGCTACTTCATCTTCTGCGGCCTTCCACCTCACGGCCGCAGGTGCCTTCACTTGGCCAGTTCACCGCCGACGACCCTGTATGGGTACGGGGATATGGCAGGCGGCCAAAATGGAGTCCTGGCCACATCTTACAACACCGTGGCCGACGCCTGTATGAAATCCAGGCGGACACGGGTGTTGCAGTGCGTCATTCGGACCAGCTTCGGCCTCGTGTGCCGGCAAGACCTTTTCCGGATGCTGCTACACCACCTTCGGCTCTACCTGATGCTCAGGATACTGGAATCTCTCATTACTCACAACACAGTCCTCTCCCCAACATATCGGTGCCAACACAAGAACTGATGCCACCAGGAGACGAGCCCATGCAGGAACCTGATGACCATCATCTGTCGGAGCAGCTTTACTTGCCTCCTTCTCCTATGGATGCGGACACATCGCCCATGTCTCCTGTTATAACAACCGGACTTGCCACAATGGGCAGATTGGTGCACGGGGCCTCAGCAGATTCAACCCCCATGTCTCCTGTCATCTCAACCTATTATCATTGGGGACACTTCCGTCCGTACGGGAAGCCTCCTCCTCGAGACTTTACGGCCAGTCAAACAACACCTATGGACATTAGCAATCTTCAGGCCACCTCCATCAAGACCTGTGCAAAATATTCAAAGGGGTGTAAGTGTTAAGACTCGCCGATCTTTCAAAGTGCCGCCGCGCAGTTCCGCACGTCCCCTACATGCGGCGCTGTCTGCCAGCCATGCAGCAGCAGCACCACCACCTAAGCGGCCAGCCAGCCAGCGGCTGCTAGACTTGGACTCAGTTATGATTTGACTGTTAAAGTGTACACACATCTTACTCTGTTTACTTGATCTGTGACTTACATGTATTGCATCTTCCTTGAAATATATTTGTTCAACTTGAAGTTATTACATAATGTTCTGAAAAAATATGCAGTTAGCAAACTGAAGGGTTGGTGCAATCAGAATCAAGAACAGATGAGAGAGAGTTTGAGACTGGGGCTGAGGAAGAGAAGCCAAAAATTGCTTTTCCATCTTATGCTGGCCCAATATACCAAAAGATTGGCAGACTCTTACCGAAACATGGCATCCAGTGTATTGCACTTTTTTCACTAAAAAGTACTTTTTTGTAATGTTAAAGCAAACCTAGGCATCCGAAAGCTGGGTTGTATTGCATTCCATACGAATACAGCATGTCTTACTTGGGGCAAACCATGAGAACAGTTGAGGAGAGATGCAAGTAACATCAGTGACGTACTCAACTAAAACAACCAAGCAAATCAATTGTAGTTAAGCACTGCCTTGAATATAACAATGAAATCAAATACGATGAGATCACTATTGTGATGTAAATGACAAGTTTCTGGGGTAGCATAATTAAGCAGTCTTTTGAAATAATGATGTCAGAAAACCTAATAAACAGAGATGGTGGTTTCAATTTAAATAAAATTTCATGTCTGGCACTCAATTTATTAAAATCTCGCCAGCCATCACATCCACAATAGTTGGAAAACACCGTGAGAGCTTGCGTTTCACAGCATTTGTAAAACAAAAGAACATCAAAGAGTTTAGCGAGCATTGGAAATCAAACTCAGATCTAAGTAGCAGCGTGAACCAACAATAGTTCACAGTCTTGTTGGAGTCCAGGCAGTAAGTAAGGAAAGCTGACAGCACAGCACCTGAAGAAGACAGCTGGGTCAGTTGTTGAAATATAGTGCATAAAATGGGAACAACAACTAAGCAGAACACTCAGAAGTGCAATATTACAAAGAAGTGCTTACCTTATGCACAAAACAGTATAGTGTCATCTCTACATATGTGCCTTCCACTAACCAGCCAGTTTCAGCTATGATGTTTATAGTTTCATACAGGGAGATTAACTGCCACAGTATGATGTGGGGCTACCAGAAGACCAATGAAAGTGTAGCTGCACCTGCGGCATGGACGGAGATACATGATCAGCTGATCCGCAACAGAAAACTACCACTCCTAACAAAAGTTTCAAGTGGAGAAGAAGATACAATCCTGATAACATCTTTGCCTTCTGTGGGAACACAGATCAATGTGAGAGGTGCATAGGTGAGCCAGTTCCTCACACACTTCACAAACCTATTGTGTGCATTGCCAGCACTGTACTCAAGTTGCAGTATGTACCCTTTGAGAGAGGGTTCAGTTTCAATAAAAATGAAATGAAAATGCTTTGTTGAGGACGTGGACATAGACATAGACATATGGAGGAAAATGCCAAAGCTTAGGGAATATGCAAACCTAATTAACCTAAGCTACAGAGTTTCAAGGAAACAGACACCATACTGTTTTAGACTGGAATATGTGACAAGGTTGTCTGAGACTGCTAAACCTCTACCAGAGAAATACCATTAACTCTACCAGAACAACCCATTCACGGAAGAGACCATACAAGCAGAAGATAGGCTGATGTGAGGTATTACTGATAGCCTAAACACAAAATGGAGCAACTTGATTTAAAGTCTTGACAGGAAGGTGAACCTTGGATGGTCCTCAAGAACCTCATCAGAGATGTCAAGCATCCGAAGAACAACTCCACTGATGTAACACCACTACAACTACTGCTAAATGCCGAAACAAATGGTTAGGTTAGAGGACAGTGGACCTGGCAAGTGGAAGAACTTTTTTCTCAGGAATCTGTTTGGCATGACTGAGCAGAAGTGGATCGTCCTTGACGTCAAGCCCAACAGAGCATCTGATGAACTGTCAGTTGTAATTCAGAACTTTGGACCAAAAACATGGTGGTGACTCCTGGATATGATAAACACATGAGTTACTAACTGTGAGACCCTGAAGACATTGAGACCAGAGTCATCACTGTATTGGAACCAGTTTGTGACTTGTGTCACTATTCTCTCAGGCCTTTAAGATCATGGAATGCCTGATATTCCATTAAATGAAAAACATCTTGGAAAATAAATTCAAACAGCAGCAAGAAAGCCTCTGAACTATAAATTATGTAATGGCGTACTACTGTATCTGCGGCAACACATCAAGGATAGATTTGAACAAAAGGTTACAGGAGTGGCTGTCATTGACCTTACTGTCACATATGACTCTGCCCAACCACTGAAAGGTGCTCATAAAACTGCATAGTCTTGCAAGACACCATCGCCTGACATCCTTGTTTGGTACTAAGTGTCCACAGCAGGAAATTCTACGCGAGCCTCTATTGGAAGAACAGTGGAGGGGTAGCAAGAATGGCTTACCACAAGGAAGCATCACGGCACCAGTGCTGTGCAATGTCTACACAAATGACCAGCCAATACTAAATTATACCAGGCAATACATACACACTGATGATACAGCTGTGAAAAACTAGGGTTCAAAGTTCTCAGAGGTAGAAGAGAAACCAAGACACATACTAAACATACACTATTTATTAAGGCTAACAACTTGATGCCACATCATGGCAAGATGCAAGTCTGCACTCTCCACCTCAATAAGAGAGAAGTATTGCTGTAACTAACTGCAATGTGGAAAGGCAAACAACTGCAGCACTGTTCACAGCCAAAATATCTGTTTAAGAAAACAGCATTGCATCAACACAAACTGCAAGGAATGAGACAAGAACAACATTTTTATGTTAATTGACAAGCAGAATGTGAGGTGCTGATCCACAACTGTTCCTGACATTGGTTACAGCACTGTGTGTGTCTGCTGACAGATACATTGCTGCTATGTGGAGCTCATCTGCACATGCGAAGAAGGTGGATGCTGCTGTGAATGAGTAAATACAGATTTCAGTGGGATGCCTAAAGCCAGTATCAGCTCAGAAACTTGATCCACTCACTGGCATTGCATCCCAACATTGGCTGGGACATTGCATCAGATGTGAAGGAAATGAACATGGAAGCCAACTCCTGCCACCCAATACACAGATCACAGATGCAAAGAATTCAGCTCCTCTTGGATGTGCACCAGAAACACAAGGTGGAAAGATGGAGGACAGAACTGGAGAACCTGGACAGCCTCCCAAGATAAGAACCTGCCTCTTTTCCATGTGGCAAACTTCAAACAGGATGACAGAAAGAGAGTGTCACTCTGCAAGACCAATGTACAAAAGTGATGATCCCTCACAGATGAGGTGGATATTCTATGACAATGTAAAAGGAGTAAGACCCAGGCCACATGGTGCAGTACTGAATACTGGATGAACCTTGCACACTTGATTTGTTAAAGTCAATAAAAATTTCATGCAGTTTTCTTGAAACAATGTGTTTAAATGCACATGATTAACAAATAGTCATCCTCCCTTTGTTGAGATATGCAGATGCAAATACTGAATCATGCATATATACTGCATAAAGGAAATGATGGTTGAAAAAGGGAAAAGGTGAAATGGAAAATCTAAAGGGCAAGGATATGAAAGCAGTTTACACAACAGTTAAAAGCAGAAAAACGAATGGAAAGAGAAAAATTGTGGGCATGATAGGCAAGTGTGAAATGTAGAAGAAAAGTTTAAAAAATCAGTAATGTCTTATTGACACATTGGCAGAAGAAGAGAGACGGAAGCCAAGTGTTCATGGAGATGAACAGAACAAAGGAAGGAGTATAGGAACTTTTAAAAGTTGAAGAAAGTCAAGGCTAAATTCGTTACAAATTTGAAACCAAAAGGAAACTGAGAATGTTAGAAATGTAAAGCAAGGAATTCTTGTAACTATTGAATCAGTCTGAGTCAGGAAAAAAGTGTCAAAGTAATGAAAGTGGAGGAGAAAACTTGAGCATCACAAGAAAAATACGCCAGTTTTATGGAAGTGGAGGATTGTCAAATAAGAAAGAAATAGGTGGGAGTATTAGAATCAAGCATACACACTACAGCAGATAAATTAAAAACAGGAGAAAAAATCATTTTACTGAAGTTCTGAATATACAAAAAGACCTAAAAATAGAAAACATGGAAGTTTTAAGCTGTATCCAATACTACAACAAAACTTAACATGAAAGTTACAGAAAGAGGGAGATTATAGTTGGAAACACCAGGCAGATTCTAACATTGGAGATCAAGAATGAAGCAAAGTTTTACAATATCGCTAATTTTGTTGGTTTACAGTGTTCTTGTTATTGTCTTCCATCCAGATTCTGGTCTAATGCAGCTCCCCACACCAGGCTATCATGTGCAAGTCTTTACATCTTTGCGTATCTACTACACCCTCCATTTATTTGAACCTGCTTACAGCAATCAAGCCTTCGTCTCTTTCTGTAATCCCTATTCCTCCACCCTTCTCCCCCTCCGACCCTTAACCTCCATTACCAAATTAGCTAGGCTCTCTGATGCCTCAGAGTGTGTCCTATCGACTTAGTCCTTATTTTAGTCAAGTTGTGCCATAAATTTCTTTTTTTCCCCGATTTGATTTAATACCTCTTCATTAATTATCCAATCTACCCATCAAATCTTCAGCTTTCTCCTATAGGACATTTCAAAAGTTTCTATTTTCTTCTTATCTGCACTGCTCATTATCTGCATTTCAATATTATACAAGGCTGTACTCCAGACAAATACCTTCAGAAAAGACTTCTCAAATCATAAATTTATTTTTGATATTAACCAAGTCTCTTTTTTCCAGAAACATTTTATTTCTATTGCCAGTCCACCTATTATCGTCTGTACTTCAATTCTCATCAGTTACTTTGCTGCCCAAATAGCAAAACTCACCTACTTCTTTGCATCTCATTCCCTAATTTCCTCAGCATTATCTGATTTGATTCAGCTGCATTCAATTACCTTTTTTCTCCTGACATTCATCTTATAACCTCTTTCCAAAAACACTATCCATTACCTTCAGTTGTTCTACAAAGTCCTTTATTTCTCTGACAGAATTACCATGTCATTGGCAAACCTTAATTCCATTTCCAAGTTTCTCCTTGATGATTTTATTGACTTGCTCCCTTCTCAACCACTGCTTCTTGTCCATGCCTTTGCACAGGTAAAACATCAGTCTGGTTTCTGAAAAAATTGTAGATTACCTTTAACTCCCTGTGTGTTATCCCTAGTGCCTTCAGAATTTCAAAGAGAATATTATACTCAACATTGTCAAAAGCTTTCACTAAATCTATGGATGCTATTAATTTTGGTTTGTCTTTCATCAACCTATTTTCTAACACAAGTCGTCGTCAGTATTGCATGCATCTACATTTAACAGGAACACAAACTGATGTTTCCCAAGATTGGCAGCTAACAGTTTTTTATCCCTCTGTAAATAATTCATGTCATATTTTGCAAGCTGACTTATTAAACTGGTGGTTCAATAGTATTCACATTTGTCAGCACTTGCCTTCTTTGGAATAGGAATTATTACATTCTTCTTGAAGTCTCTTGCTCACCAGGTGGAATAGTTTTGTCATGGCTGACTTGCCCGTGACTGATGACAATAATTTTGAGAGAATTTTGTCTACTTCAGATGCCATGTTTCGAATTAGGTCTCTCAGTGCTCTGTCAAAATCTTCTTGCAGTATCATATCTCCCAACTCTCCTTCTTCCCTTCAAGTTCATTTCCCTTGTACAACCCTTCTACATGTTTGTTCCACCTTTCAGCTTTCTCCTCTTTGCTTAGTACTGGCTTGCCATCTGTGTGTTTGATATTCATACTGTGGTATCTCTTTTTCTCCAAAGGTCTCCTTAATTCTCCTAATGGGTGGCATGTATCTTTCCTATTGTCTTGAATGGTTCTAGAACTTTGCATTTGTCCTGTAGCCATTCCCACTTAGCCATTTTGCACTTAGTGTCAATTTCATTTTTAGACAACTATATTTCCTTTTGCCTGATTCATTTGCCACAGTTTTATATTTACTCCTTTCATCAATTAAATTCAATATCTATATTCTACTGGCTCTTATCTTTTTGCCTATCTGATCCTCTGTTGCCTTCACTGTTTCATCTCACAAAACTTCCCAATCATCTTCTATCATATTCCTTTCCTTTGTCCCATCCAGTTGTGGCCTAATGCTCTCTTTGAAACGCTACAAAACAAGTCTTTCTTTCAGTTTATCACTCATCACTTCAGTGTTGCTTGTAAATATAATAAAAATAGAGACTTCTAATAAGTGCATGATTTAACAAATTGGAGAGAATTGTTGAAAACCAAGCAGTATTTTAGAGTGCCAAAAAAGGGCTACATCCTTTGAAGATTAAACAAGAATTTATGTTATTTTAATTAATGTAGAAGAAAATCTGTCAGACAAATTTGAAGCCAAACAGGAACTGCATGCAGATTAACTGTCAATGTGGGTTTGATATTGCAATGGAAAAAGAAAGAAGAGAACAAAAGGCAAGTAATGTTGGATGAACTTTTAAATATTGTACATCAAAATCTAATTGATACAGACATTATAGAAGTTGTTGCAAAAAAGTAGAGAATGGATAAGAAGAATCATTTTGAAAGAGAAGCTTAAAAATGAAAGAAAATATTTGAAGCATTGACATTAACTACACACTTTGTAGATAGGCACCGAGGGGTTAACATACACATGAATCATATTGAAATATTTGGTGATATTTTGGACAACATTCTTCTTGAGATCTAACAAAAACACATACACAGTTATGTTTTCCAGATTGCCTACATTGTCCTGGTACTGCTGCCCAACTGTGCCCAATCAGGTAAATACTGGTAGCTTCTAGCAGTTGATATTTTTCTCTTTGGCTATTATACTGGCTACTGAGAGTACCATATTTAAAAAAGCACTTATGATACTTTACAATCTTCTAAAATATTCTCATTACTACCCTTACATCAGTTCTGTAAGTACCCATTATTCAGATTGCAAGGTAGGGACTTCTCAGGGGAAAGTTATCAGACAGAGAACAAATAAGGTAGATAATTTGAGGAGTAGAATATTACAAATTTTAATGTTGTTGAAAATCTAGAGATAGAGATCAGAATAACTTCAGATAAGATTAATAGGGATTTGTGGTATGAAATGGATAGACATTACTAATCACATGAGCACATGATAATTATAAAACAATGGAAAATCCAGGATAGAATAATGACATTGTTTGAAAACTACAGTTGCTACTCACCCTGTGGTAAAGATGCTGAGTCACATATAGAAGCAAAAGAAAGAAACCTGGTTATAGGTACACAGGCACCTCTATGCAATGTGGAATTTACCATTGGTAGTCACAAGAGCCAGACCCATTAGTATAAAAGGAGGTGGGGAGTTTGTGTTGTCAGCACAGGAGCAGTAATAGCAGAATGGGTCACTCAGAAGAGCTCAGTAGCTTCAAATGTAGACTAGTCATTGTATGTCTCCTGAGTAACAAATCTTCTAGTGACATTTTAACCCTTCTAAAGATGACAAAGTCGACCTTCAGTGATGGAGTTGTGAAGTGGAAACAGGAAGGAACAACAACTTCTAAACCAGGACCAGGTAGGTCTCATGTACTGACAGACGGACTGCTGAACATTGCAGACTATGAGTGTAGAAAATCATATGAAATCAGCGGAAGAATCACTTCTGAGTTGCAAGCTACTACCAGAAGTCCAGCTAGCATAGTGACTGTGCATAGAAAGTTCAAAAGAACAGGGTATGGCGGTCAAGTAGCTCCTCATAAGCCACACATTTCTGTAGTTAACGCTAAGTGAGCTAAAGGATGCTTTAAGTTGTGTAAAGAGAAATGCCACTGGACAGCAGATCAGTAGAAATGAGTGATTTGGGGTGATGGGTGAGGCTATACTTTATGAAAATCAGATGGAGGGGTTTAGGTTTGGCGAATATGTGGAAACCATTACCTGTCGTCATGTGTAATACCAACAGTGAAGAACAGAGGAGGTGGTGGTGCTGTTGTGATATGGGAGTGGTTTTTCATTGTTAAGGTGTGGTCCTCTTATTGCAATTAAGAAAATGCTGAATGCAGAAATATATGAACACATTTTAAAACTCTGTGTACTGCAAGCAGTAGAGGAATAATTCGGAGACGATGATTGTTTATATCAGCATGACAATGCACTCTGTCATACAGCAGCATCTGTGAGGCAGTGGTTTGTGATCAGTAATATTCCTGAAATGGAGTGCCCTGCCTAGTCTTGACCTCAATCCAAAGGAACACCTGTGGGTTGAGTTAGAACATCAACTTCAGTCCAGGCCTCATCGTCCAACATCACTATCTTCACTGGTTTCAGGTCTTGAGAAAGAATGAGCTGGCATTCCTCCATTGCCATTTACACTCATCATTGAAAATGTTTTCAGCAGAGATCATCAAGCTGTCATAAAGGTGAAGTGGGGATGCATTCCATATTAATTTCCATTAATAGTTGCCCAGATACTTTTAATCTGATAGAGTGCAGTCTGACATTCCTAATATCCTAAACGTGATGCTAACTTTTTTGTCAGCAATACTGCTTTACAGATGTTGGCCATCTAGCAGACTGGCAGTACTTACTTTAATGGATGAAGTTTGAAAACTATTTTTGCATAAAAGTTATATCGTGCTAGCATATTTGTTTTCACATCCACTGCAATTGTGTATTTTCCACAGCTGTGAAGTACAAATACTAACTCCACAACAGTAGATCATACCATAAGTAGTGCTTTCCTTATGGGATTTGATGACTGCCTATCATAACTGATATTTTATCAATAATTGACAGTACAGGAACTGGCTCTGACCATCATGTTACATACATCCTACTGTTCTTGTAATTTTATTTTTTATATTTATTCATATTTATTATGTTTTCACATAATGAAATGTGGTTCTTGCATTGTCTGCATGTAGCAGCTCGCACTATGTTTTATTGGAATGTTTTGGTATTTACTTTGAGAGAAACCCAATAACAGAAGTGAATTATGTTCATGTACTATACAGAGATTATTGCCTAATTTCGCTAAGCATCATACTCCTGTTAAGTACAGTTAGGGAAGTTCTGGCTTTCATGGATGCATTTGTAACTGTTACAGGCAAATGGGCTTGAAAATGAGTGACATTGGAAACATGTCACACTTGATGGAATATTAAAGGAGTGTTAAACAATAAACGGGGGTCATTCACTTAAAACTTCCAGGATGATAGGCCGTGGTTGAAGTATAAAACTCTTCCCTGACGTTTCGTCTCCGACTGCGGGAGACATCCTCGGAGGTACAACTGTACCTCCGAGGATGTCTCCCGCAGTCTGAGACAAAATGTCAGGGGAAAGTTTTATACTTAGACCATGGCCTATCAGCCCGGAAGTTTTAAGTGAAGACAATAATGGCCGTGAAAGCCTACATTGTATGATCAAAGGGGAGTCCTTAATTGGTATATTATTGAAACAGCTATGACCCGAAAATGGAACCCTCCATAAAATTGCAGTACCACTCCACCTAATATTAGAATAATTTATAATGTACCTTCAAAGCTACCTCACATATTTAAGCAATTATGCACTGTAGGTCTTGCAAGGAATAAATTTGGACGAAAAAATGGTCTCTCGTATTAACTGGAAATGTTATAGACATTTATTCGTTATTTAATATCGTTGAACTGCTGAAAACTTAGTCAAGTAAAATTTATCATAGGTAGCTTTGGGAAATGGGAGGTGGGGCTGAGAAGAGCTACTGGTTTTTCCATTTCATCAAATAACTGATGTTTATTTTTCTACTATTAGCTTAATAGTTCGGTGACAACACATGGAATAACCATAAGAACAAAGACCTGTTGATTATTGACACTGCTATTTTTCATGCACATAATGAGAATTTTAATTGTTGGTGTAGATAATCAGAACTTTGCAGAATGTTTGGCTGATGAGAGATGTTTTTATTTTTATGTAGAATTTATAGGACTTTTTAATTCCTTGTTACTGTGTGATTTGAGCTTGTTGATGAAGACATTTGCATCACAATATAAAACCCTATTTTGAAACTTACACAAGGAGGCTTTAAGAACTTACAGAAGTGAACCCCCCCTCCCCCTTTTTTTTACTAATAAATAGACTGCCACTAAGGAGCAAATTTACTGGCAAGTGAGGGTAAGAATATCACAGTACAAAAACATGCCAAACTGATATTGTTGAAAAGTTTATGGATTATATCTTAGCTTGCAATCCAATGGATCTCCAGTAATTTTACATACAGTGTTTAATTTAGTGTGTGGTCATCGATATATATTTATAGTTCCAGAAGGTCACTTTATCTGTCTGATACTAGTTTGAATCAGTTGTTAGCCTATTAACTGGCCTATTTCTGGAACTCTACATCTACATTTAGATTTACACCTTCATCTACATCTATACTCTGGAAACTACTGTGAAGTGCATGGCGGAGGATACATCCCGGTGCACCAAAAGTTGGGGTTTTTTCTGTTGTGTTCACTTGTGAATCATGGGAAGAATGACCGTTTAAATGCCTCCATGTGTGATGTAATTAATCTAATCTCCTTGTCATGATCCTATGGGAATGATACATAGAAAGTTTTAGTATTTACCTAGAGTAATTGTTGAAAGCTGGTTCTGGAAAATTTGTACGTAGGATTTCATGGTATAATTCATGTCTATCTTCAAGAGACTGCCAGTTCCGTTTCTTCGGCATCTTTGTGACACTCTCCAATGGATCAGACAAACATGTGACCATTCATGTTGTCTTTCTTTGCAAATGTTTAATATCTCCTGTTACTTCTATTTGATAAGTGTCCCATGCACTTCAGCAATATCCTAGAAAGAGTTGCACAAGTGATTTGTAAGCAATCTCCTTTGTAGACCACTTGCACTTCCCCAGTACTTTACCAATAAATCAAAGTCTGCCACCTCCTTTAACCATGGGTGAGCCTATGTGAATGTTACATTTCATATCCCTACAGAGTATTACCCAGGTATTTGTATGAGTTAACTGATTCCAACTGTGACTCATTGATATTACCGTCACAGAACACTGTTCTTCCATTTTTTAAAGTGTGCATATTTATGTTTATGAACATTTAAAGCAAAATGACAATCTTTGCACCGCTTTGAAATCTTATCAAGATCTGACTGAATATTTATGCAGATTATTTCTAGCAAAACATCATTGTAGATAAATCCATTATCAGCAGAATGTCTGTGGTTACTATTAACAATATATGGTAGAGATAGATTTGCTACTTATCGCAATGATAACTTGTTAAGTTGCAGACAGGCAGAACAAAAAGCCTCAATCAGAAAAGGAAACACACACACACACACACACACACATACACACACACACACACACACACACACACACACACACACACACACACAAACAAGCGCGCGCGCGCACTCGTACTCGGGCGCGCGCGCGCACACACACAAGACCACCACCCACCTTCTCTGGCAGCTCGGACCCACAACGCAGCTGTCACATAGTATGGATGGAGGGGAAAGGGAAGGAGAAGGGGGAGGGGAAGGGAGAGCAGGATATGGGTGAGGGGAGAGACAAGAGCACTGTCTGGCGGAGTGTGAAGAGACTAGACTAGGGTAGAAGATGAGTATAGGGAGGATATGACAGGGTGGAGGGGGTGGAAACTGTTAGACAGAGGGTGTGGGGACAGAAGGTTACCATAGGCTGAGGTTGGAATAATTTTGGGATCGGAGAAAATATTGTAAAGATAACTGCTGCCTGTTCAGTTCAGAAAAGCTGGTGGTGGAGGGATGGATCTAGGTGGCTTGGGTAGTGAAGCAGCCATTGAAATCAACCATGTTATGTTCAGCTGCATAGTGTAGACTAGTGTTCAATGGTTCAAATGGCTCTGAGCACTATGGGACTTAACTGCTGTGGTCATCAGTCCCCTTGAACTTAGAACTACTTAAACCTAACTAACCGAAGGACATCACAGACAACCATGCTCGAGGCAGGATTCGAACCTGCAACCGTAGCGGTCGCGCGGTTCCAGAGTCTAGCGCCTAGAACCGCTCGGCCACTCCGGCCGGCTAGACTAGTGTGTCAGCACTACCAACCGAGACATACAGTTGAGCAGCAAGAATGTTTGAATGTGATGCCTCAATCACCTCAAACAAGTGTGTCTGCATGTTCCACTACTGCAACACTCACAGCTGTGTGTGGCCAACCAGCATGCGAGAGATGGACACGTTGGTGCAACCTGGTTGTGAGGACGGACAAACACATTGCCCAATGTCTCACCAATGCTTTTGTTCACTGCCAGTTTTCTGTACACATTCTGCAAGCACCTATGAATATTGCTATGTTCTGGTTTTCCACCAAAAGAAGGTAATGACAGCTCTCTGCTTGGAACACACCTCCGTTACAGACACCATTTTGAAGACTATGTATAATGCTGCCACCTAGTGGAAATCCATGAAACTATAGGGACCGGAGTGGAAATATTTCATGATGTCCCACAACAAATTCTGCATTTTTCTCAACCAGAACTGAGGGAAAAAAGTGTCATTATCTGGATTGGATGGAGAGTCACTTAATCTAAAAAAACTCTTGTGGGTACCCCATATGTAGTAAGCTACCTGGGCAACAACCTCTGATGTGTAGTGCACATCAGACCCCTTTAGGGGGACCCTGCAGTTCTCAAACCTTTGGCACAAGTCCAAGCAGTCGCAGCCTGGCTTGTCACAGAATCTTCAAAACCTCTAGTTCATTCCTTCCATTCGACTCAAAACCAGGGGACCATGGTCAATTCTGTGCACAATCTTTGGTACCAATTTTCTCTGGGGTACCATTCTTCACCACTGCACTTTTGCATGTGCTTCCTCTTTACACAGGACAAAGTAGTTTTCCCCAAAACAGATGAAGTGAGTCCCACTGGCTCAGTTTCAGTTTCAATGAAAGACAGTGCCTCAAACTTGTTTGGGGGGGGGGGGGGGGGGGGGGGTTGATATAATGCCCTGACTCCTCCCTGGTCCTTGTCCATCCTGTACAGGACATCTAGATTCACTATTCACGCACCACTTGCAGTCAAGTTGATGACTAATGACAGATCCTGTACTTTCTGAAGAGGAGACAACATTCACAGAAGAGAATTGTTCCTGAGCCACCAATACCACAGGTGCACGACTCTCACAAACTCTTCCAACACATCGATTTGCAACAGTTACGTCATTTGACAGTAGTCAGTGTGATTACCAGCTGCTTACAAATGTCAACCAACTCATCCCATGGTTGAGAACAGCATTCACAGGGGGGCTGCATTGTGGTTGGTGCAAAGTATTACAGGGCTGTGAACAAATGACATTAATCTAAGCCTGCTGACTATTTTGTAATCTACTGGGCTAAAAAAAATTACAATTTCCCAATAAGAATTGAATAAAATATACAAAGCAAGAATTGTGTTAAGGCACAAGAAAAACATGTAGTAAACATTTCTGGTTTTATAAAGCTTTTTGAGGTTAATTACAAACTCTAAAAATAGAATTATTTACGATAAATGTAGGTAATAAATACTACTCTTGAAGGGAAAACCAGATTTAACACAGTATGTTTCTTACAATATCTGCTACAGTAACTAAATCACATACACCAATTTACTATGAATTGATTATTCACATGATGACTGTACCCTCCGAAAATCCTCAAGCTGTATGTTTATTTGCATTGGTATGTAATGAAATCTGGGGCGATATATTCTTTGGCAGTAACTGTGAATCACAAATACTGATTTGCTATGTAATAAGTTATCTACAACACTAGTACTAGTAATTTACGAAAATTTTCAAAAATGTAGTTTTAGAAGTGTCTGATAGTCATCAAAAAGAATGTATTCCTCAGATAATTAAGCAATGAAAATAGAGACTGACTGATTTGAATGAGGATAGGCCTATGTTCTCAAAAATTTTAAAACGGAACAAATAAGTTTAAGTCTACAATTGACGATAACAGTATGAGCTTATGGTGCCACTCACAATTGTCCAAGCTTTCACAATTCTCCAGTACCGTGAATCCAAAACCAGGTCAACATTGACATTCATGGGAAATTTTGAGCTACTGGAGGCTCATGTTGAAAGCCATGGCCCTGACACAGTTGTCTTGTAATGTATACTTGTATGTCTTGTCATTGCCACTAAACTTCTAGCAAAATATGCTGGAATACACCTGATACTTCCTTCATACAATGGCTTTTGTACCTTCTTTTGTCACTACTTAACAAAGATGCTGAGCCCCACACTTCACTTGATAAATGACACAAGCATATGAGACTCCTACTTTGTTAAGATTCTTAACATCTATGTTCCATAAATGAGTTGTTGCGTGTTCCACACAGTTCTGCACCTGAAATTACCACTAACTCATACATGCAATGTGACTCATTGTTTGCCCTGTTAGCATACAACTGGTTCCATAGGACCTGTTCAAATTACTCAGTTTTGTAGCAAATGCCTGTCTACATTTTTTGATATATTTGTCTTCTATTGCATACAATGTAGGTACAATTATTTCTATCAATGTATCACCTATATGTCAGATTATATGGATGTTTGGTGTACTGTAATTCAGATTTGTTGGCCTGTAGCACATTTTTCTTATGTATACATGTCTCTATCAATTCATAAATGTCAACTTCAGTGAACAGATGGACATTCAAAACACATTAAGAAATATTTCTCTTCCATTAGGTAACTAGAGGCCGATCCCTTTTGCTCATAATCCGGTAAACATGACTGTATACCAAAGATTAAGCACAGGGGATGTATAAACAAATGTCTTATTTTACCCTGCACGCAGAAAATTTTACATGCCTGACAATCAGATGTATTTAAGCATGTCACTAAGATTTTTTCCACCATTTATAAATCAAGCTATATGTATTCCAATGGTTAGCTGTTCGTTAGAAAACCAGGGCATAGTATTGCACACAGAGTCAAACTGCGATCTGATGTCATTAAAAAAACACAAGTAAATAAAACAAAGAATTGATGTACTGGAATCATTTTACCCTCACTGAAGTCCATACAACCTGCCACTTGACACAGCTGATGTACAAGCATTTAAGAGTACAACTCAAGTTCTTCATACTGCTATCGAAAATTAAACTTTGTATGACGTGAACAGTTAGCTATATACAACACAGTTAAATCTAGAGAAAATGCTAAACTTAAAACTGATAATTATCTGTCACAACCATGTGTACTTCATTTAGGACTATGCCAACAAAAGCTTAAAACAGCATACAGAGAAAAAGCCATGTGTGTAATAAAATTACTTCTGCTGATGTAGGGAAGTAAGCCATTCAGTAAAAACATTGAAATGAAAATCATCCAAGAAAGTATAAAGGAACAGCACCAGAGAAGTACATATATACATGGAAAAGAATTAACAGTAAACATCATAAACAACCCATAAGGAAGAACGTAAGGGAGAAATCCAACTGCAACACAAAGAAAAGGAGATATGAATATAGACAATGCAATATTTGTGACAAGCTAAAACTGAGTGCCTTTTGTTAGTGGTTCCTCTTCTTTATACCTTTGTAAGAAAGAACTAATGGTCACTCAACCCATAAGCCACTCTTAGGTACCCAAATTGGTAATACACTATTCATGTAATTCACCTATTTAGGTTTACTACACATGTTTTACACGCTTTAAAACGGTCAAACATTCACTGGAGACCATACTCAACATAAGAACAAAATATGTTACCCTACAAAGTATTGTGAAGAACATTATTATCCCATCACTCATGTCTATCAATTCACAACAATCTGAATATTCACATGCATACAATGGCCTTCCTGAGGAGATGGGTATAATACATTTCAGTTTAAGTTATAGAAATGTATTAATGATCATGACTTGCGTAAAACACATTCAGCTGTACTGTATCAACTGATGTCTAATTTTTGGCAACAGCATAAAATGATTCACAATCCATTTCAGACCTCGATTCATAACCTGGCAACCATTCGTGCATAAAAATATTCTGACAATAGCAATAGAAAAATCATTCAGTGTTGTCTTGGTACAGAATTATTAAAGCGGTATACCTGGATGGTCATTTGAACTTTTCCCCTCTCAGGTCCAATGTCATAATCACACTACCGATTCCAACAGTAATTTAATAAGGTTTGAAAATGGGCTTTACATAAACCCAGAAAATGAAAAAAAAAAAAAAAGACTCACTTTTACACCAGGCTTTCAATGAGCCATCAATACTGTATGTTTCATTGGCTTCCAATTAGAAGCATTAACCAGAAACTGTGGAAGTAGCACTAATCAACTTGGGTTGAAAAACTAACACACAAACACAAACTAAAATTTTGTTATCTGCTTGCAATAGTAATATCACAGGAGGGATACAAAATTAATGCAAATGACCCACATTTTTACATATAGGAAAACTGCACCACAGGACAATACGGTTTCCCTGCAACAACAAAATTTGCATGCAACTGGGTCAATGACCCTCTGTGCGACGATTTTTTTCTTTTTTCAAAAAACTGTAGTTAATTTACAAGCAACACTACATTAAAATATGTACTCTACAGATGGCATGACCTAAATAAAACATGCTAATGTTAAAGAAGAGCAATTCACTGATTTCTTTGAGGAAGAGATTAATGAAAAGATACCAAAATTATACAAGACTCACCTCTAATTATACGATCAGTCATACAAATTATACCAGATTGTGGGAATACTACCTTCCAATTGTATTCCTGTATTCAAGACAACAAAAAAACCACAACACTGATCACCTATTTACGAGAACGTTTCTTTTTATTTAAATCGGTTAAATAAAATTACTTTAATTCATTTCATAACAAGTACATACTTCTTCCTGTCCTATACATATTCATCACATAAAATAGATTACAAAATTAATTTATCACTTCACAGAACGCTGTCTTTGCCCATGATACATGAGATCACTGCCGAGTGTACAAACATATAATTACTTAAAATTATATGTAAAATCACTTTCCTGAGATTTTTCTTTCGAGATAAACTATTTCACTGAAATAAAAACCACTTTTCAGCATTGTGTACAGTAAGACACTGCTAAATGCTTGGGTAAAAACAACAAACCACAATAACTCTGAAATGCAATCACAATGTTGTGGCCGCACTGCCTTTCATTAACCATTCGAATGTTGACTTGGTGTCAGACCCCCAGAATGTTCTGGACTATGCTTCTGCTTCTTTCTCTTCTTTTCCTTCTTCCTTCTCTTTCTATCTTTGTCTTCATCATGCCGTTTCTGTTTCTTATGCTTCTTTTCGTGTGTATCTTGCCCGACTTCTGTAATTTGTGTTTCTTGATTAGGAGTATCGCCAGCTTTATGTTTATGTTTCTTATGCTTGTTTTTATGTTTTCTCTGCGGTGGTTGGTTAACATATCTGTACTGTTCAGGCAGAGGCCCAGGATGTAAACGGAAACCAGAAAGTTGGACACTTGTTAAAGGAAGTAGTTCTTTACCACAAATTGGCGGCTTCTCAATGACTGATCGGAGGGAGCTATTATCCTGATGGCCAGGCGTGTCTATCATACCAGGCAAATTCGGCAAAAACGACGACAACTGTTCTTTCACTTTCTTCCCAGTGCTGAATTTACTATACGAATGTTCGAGGCCATAATATGCCATCAAATTTGTTGCACCTGTAAGTTCACATTCTCCTGAAACGACAAAAACAAAACAACATTTAAAACACTTATACTGAAACTGGTTACACTGACGTCTCTAACAGTTGTTTGTAAACTTACCTGGCGGCTCCTTCATCAAGTAGAAAGGCCCGCTATGGACAATGGAGGGATTTTTCCCCAAAGAAATCGTTGTTTTTAGCGTTCCTGTCGAATCTTGTCGCGAAACAACTGGGGAACGAGCCCCCCTGGGTGATGATTTTGGCGAATATTGTTCTACTTTACGAAACTGATCAGCCATCATCATCTTCCCTCATCGTTTCATGGACGTTTCACAAAAACAATCCTTTCCTCCGACAAACATCTTTACTGCCGAAGATAGCTATGGTTGCCAAAGCATCAAAATTGCTAGAACACAATTTGTCTGCTGATTAAGAACAAAGCATTTCGTGCTATCAGTTGATTATGGAATATCTCAGTAACAATAGTCATGTTGAATTAATTACATGATCGTTTATCCGTTCTGGATATAAATAGTGCAGATGCGACGCTAAAAGAGTGCAAAACATATTTCCCGTTTATTCTTACGTTAGATATTTTACATCGCCAAATCATCTGTTTAATTACAGAAAATTATTAATCCGAACTAGTATCCCTTACGACTTCAGATTTCATCCCATGAGTATGATATTACGTTAAAATATAAGATGTTTATGTACCAGTGTTAAATTACGAGATAACTTAAGAGAAATTCTGTGTCCCTTAAAAGTTGGTTCGAAAATAGACGGTTATGCACTTTCTGGATAAGTGTACTGTCTATGTGTCATAACTAACATCTTTGACGTAAAGTGTAAACATCTGTGCAACACGTGTGAGTGTATACAAAACCTATGAGTTGTAGTAAACACTAAACAGCATTAAAATGGGGAAGAAGACAAAAATTGGAAAACAGCGTCGAGATAAATACTATAAACTTGCAAAGGAAACAGGTAATAGCTTACAACCGGCGCCTTCAGATTTATGCCCGAACTCAATATTTGTGTGTGTGTGTGTGTGTGTGTGTGTGTGTGTGTGTGTGAAAGTCAATATTAAAGTGACATACACTAACGCTGTTGTGGCTGTAGATCATTTATGTGTTAACGAAAATGTAGTACATGTATCCCGCGTTATTGCAGCTTAAAGTTTTCACGTTATCGTTTGTGATTCCAAATGTCGCGAATGTTGATGATATTAGATGTGATCAGCATCAATCTTATTGGAAGACGACTTAAGTAACTGGTAAAATCTGGCCCATGTTACACCCGGAGTCAAACTAAGAGGAGCTTTCTCACCATCACTTTTCAACCTCGTTATGGAGCACGTCACCAGGAGAATAAAAGCTTCACACCTTTAAACCAAACTACAGCACAGTTTTAACATACTGGTGTATGCAGATGACGTCGTTTTCTTAGGAGAAAATGGACAAGAAATGAATTCATTCATCCCAATATTGTGTAACAACTTAACTGGGAACAGGACTAGAAATTAATGTAGTACAATTAAAACCAAATACTTAGTTGTCTCACAGCAGAGAATGAAGAATTGTGAAGATTGACATGTTAAAACAGTTATCATACCTACATTAACAAAATCTGAAGAAGCATAATTAAGAAACTTTGAAAGAAAAATTTTGAGGAAGATATTTGGTGGGATACAAAGTACGAACATGAGAGAATGAAGAATATTAACAATCCAAGAAATATGTTTATGGAGAACCAGACATTGTATCCAAAATTAAAGCTAGGAGACTTCATTGGATTGGAATAAGCTTTAAGATCCAGAAGAGAAGAAAATCTATCAAGTATGTACAGGACGTCCCTAGTGAAGACTTCTTGGAAGACTAACACTATGCTACTTCTACAGCATCCGAGAAAATATTACATGTGATGAACTGGAAAATTAAAAGCCAAGATAGAACTACCTGGCAAAGTGTTTTGATGTTTGCAGCAAAGAGCTTTCATAGCTTGTGAAGCTTGCTAGTAATAACAGTATATAAACATATAGATCTGGGGTAATCCGAAGTTTGCAGTACCAAGCTTCAGCTTTGACCCATGATGCAACTATGTTATGACATTGTGTTAGCATATTTGAAATGGCTCGTTTGCAGATTGTATGCTGGCATCTGCAACTCATTTTTTGAACTCGTGCTTACTGTACACATCTTTCATTTGAACCAAAACTTTATTCAATAAGCTAACACAAGTGAAATATAGTCTAAACACTCAGAATCATCCTTGCATTTAAGTTAATACTACAAATGGCCATAAAGCTTGTTTCTGCAACATGATATTTCCATGCATCTACCCAGTTGCCTCGTAGGACCACTACTTTCATATTGAACCATAAAAGTAAGCAATCTCTGACCACAAGTAAACATCATTACAAAATTGACTTAATTTAACATTACATTAATTAAATAGTACGAGGGGGAGGGGGTGTTTCCTTACTAAAGGTTGTATTTCTGCAATTGAAATGGTTGCATCTTATAAAACACCATCTACATCTACATTTCATCATATGCAGATGCTGTAGTTCAGTTAGCTATGCAACTATGAACGTTTGTTTGCATTCAGTATTATGGAACTTTACACATCAAACAATGTCACTAAATTATAACTCATTGTCTGAGCACCTCTGTGAAAACAGCTTTTGGCTATTTGTTGTGTACATAGGACTGAAACTGTCTTTGAAAAAGTCTCCTTTTCCATAACATACCACATCATGGCCATATTTTATGCTAACTCTTGAACAACAATTTGTACACTGACATTAAATCCACATGTTCATAGCATTCATCTGTTCAACCAGAATACTTGCCAGCATTCAGCGAATGGGAGTTATACTACAATTTTCAAATGAAGACCACAGCCATAATTATTGTTAAAAGTAAAGTGAACCTGAAATTAAATATTCGTTGAAATAATTCTAATGTAGCTATCCAGCAGCAACAGAGGCAGTGCACATAGATGCATATAATATCTATTTCATTTGCAACTTTTAATTCTCAGTTCATCTTTGTACATACTTTATGAACCACTGTGAAGTATACAGCAGAGTACTTAACATGGAACCACATGCTAGGTTTCTTCCTGCACCAATCACATATTAAGAGCAGGAAGTATAACTGCTTAAATATTATCTACATTCTGTAATTAGTCTAATATTGTCTTCACAGTTCATGCAGGAATGGCACGTAAGAGATGAGAAATATCTGTAGCTTCTGCTCTTAATATTGCTTCTAGAAATTTTGCTAAGCACACTTTTGTAGGATAATTTGCTGTTATTGTTGTGGTCTTCAGTCCTGAGACTGGTTTGATGCAGCTCTCCATGCGACTCTATCCTGTGCAAGCTCCTTCATCTCCCAGTACCTACTGCAACCTACATCCTTCTGAATCTGCTTAGTGTATTCATCTCTTGGTCTCCCTCTACGATTTTTACCCTCCACACTGCCTTCCAATGCTAAATTTGTGATCCCTTGAGGCCTCAGAACATGTTCTTCTCGTCAGGTTGTGCCACAAACTCCTCTTCTCCCCAATTCTATTCAATACCTCCTCATTAGTTATGTAATCTACCCATCTAATCTTCAGCATTATTCTGTAGCATCACATTTCGAAAGCTTCTATTCTCTTCCTGTCCAAACTATTAATCATCCATGTTTCACTTCCATACATGGCTACACTCCATACAAATACTTCCAGAAACGACTTCCTGACACTTAAATCTATACTCAGTGTTTCTTGCCATTACCAGTCTACATTTTATATCTTCTCTACTTCGACCATCATCAGTTATTTTGCTCCCCAAATAGCAAAACTCCTTTACTACTTTAAGTGTCTCATTTCCTAATCTAATTCCCTCAGCATCACCCGACTTAATTCGACTACATTCCATTATCCTTGTTTTGCTTTTGTTGATGTTCATCTTATACCCTCCTTTCAAGACACTGTCCATTCGGTTCAACTGCTCTTCCAAGTCCTTTGCTATCTCTGACAGAATTACAATGTCATCGGTGAACCTCAAAGTTTTTATTTCTTCTCCATGGATTTTAATGCCTACTCCGAATTTTTCTTTTGTTTCCTTTACTGCTTGCTCAATTACAGATTGAATAACATCCCTGTCTCACTCCCTTCCCAACCACTGCTTCCCTTTCATGCCCCTCTACTCTTATAACTGCCATCTGGTTTTTGTACAAATTGTAGATATTCTTTCGCTCCCTATATTTTACCCCTGACACCTTCAGAATGTGAAAGAGAGTATTCCAGTCAACATTGTCAAAAGCTTTCTCTAAGTCTACAAATGCTAGAAACGTAGGTTTGCCTTTCCTTAATCTTCCTTCTAAGATAAGTCGTACGGTCAGTATTGCCTCACGTGTTCCAATATTTCTACAGAATCCAAACTGATCTTCCCTGAGGTCGGCTTCTACCAGTTTTTCCATTTGTCTGTAAAGAATTCGTGTTAGTATTTTGCAGCTGTGACTTATTAAACTGATAGTTCAGTAATTTTCACATCTGTCAACACCTGCTTTCTTTGGGATTGGACTTATTATATTCTTCTTGAAGTCGAAGGGTACTTCGCCTGTCTCATACATCTTGCTCACCAGATGGTAGAGTTTTGTCAGGACTGGCTCTCCCAAGGCCGTCAGTAGTTCTAATGGAATGTTGTCTACTCCGGGGGCCTTGTTTCGGCTCAGGTCTTTCAGTGCTCTGTCAAACTCTTCACGCAGTATCGTATCTCCCATTTCATCTTCATCTACATTCTCTTCCATTTCCATAATATTGCCCTCAAGTACATCACCCTTGTATAGACCCTCTATATACTCCCTCCACCTTTCTGCTTACCCTTCTTTGCTTAGAACTGGGTTTCCATCTGAGCTCTTGATATTCATGCAAGTGGTTCTTTTTTCTCCAAAGGTCTCTTTAATTTTCCTGTAGGCAGTATTTATCATACCCCTAGTGATACATTCTTCTACATCCTTACATTTGTCCTCTAGTCAACCCTGCTTAGCCATTTTGCACTTCCTGTCGATCTCATTATCTATAGATAGATTATATAATGGTAAGATAATATATAATGGTAGATTATATAATGGTATATTATATAATTATATAATCTATCTCATTTGTATTCCTTTTTGCCTGCTTCATTTACTGCATTTTTATATTTTCTCCTTTCATCAATTAAATTCAATATTTTTTCTGTTACCCAAGTGTTTCTACTAGCCCTCATCTTTTTACCTACTTGATCCTCTGCTGCCTTCACTACTTAATCCATCAAAGCTACCCATTCTTCTTCTACTGAACTTCTTCCCCCCGCTGCTGTCACTTGTTCCCTTATGCTCTCCCTGAAACTCTGTACAACCTCTGGTTCTTCAGTTTATCCAGGTCCCATCTCCTTAAATTCCCACCTTTTTGCAGTTTCTTCAATTTAATCGGCAGTTCATAACCAATAGATTGTGGTCAGAGTCCACATCTGCCCCTGGAAATGTCTTACAATTTAAATCCTGGTTCCTAAATCTCTGTCTTACCATTATATAATCTATCTGATACCTTTTAGTATCTCTGGGATTCTTCCATGTATACAACCTTCTTTTATGATTCTTGAACCAAGTGTTAGCTATGATTGAGTTACGCTCTGTGCAAAATTCTACCAGACAGCTTCCTCTTTCATTTCTTAGCCCCAATCCATATTCACCTACTATGTTTCCTTCTCTCCCTTTTCCTACACTCGAATTCCAGTCACCCATGACTATTAAATTTTTGTCCCCCTTCACTACCTGAATAATTTCTTTTATCTCATCATACATTTCATCAATTTCTTCATCATCTGCAGAGTTAGTTGCCATATAAACTTGTACTACTGTAGTAGGCGTGGGCTTTGTGTCTATCTTGGCCACAATAATGCGTTCACTATGCTGTCTGTAGTAACTTACCCATACTCCTATTATTAAACCTACTCCTGCATTACCCCTATATGATTTTGTATTTATAACCCTGTATTCACCTGACCAAAAGTCTTGTTCCTCCTGCCACCGAACTTCACTAATTCCCACTATATCTAACTTTAACCTATCCATTTCCCTTTTTAAATTTTCTAACCTACCTGCCCTATTAAGGGATCTGACATTCCACGCTCCGATCCGTAGAACACCAGTTTTCTTTCTCCTGATAACAACGTCCTCTGTAGTAGTCTCCGCCCGCAGATCTGAATGGGGGACTATTTTACCTCCGGAATATTTTACCCAAGAGGTCGCCATCATCATTTAACCGTACAGTAAAGCTGCATGCCCTCGGGAAAAATTACGGCTGTAGTTTCCCCTTGCTTTCAGCTGTTCGCAGTACCAGCACAGCAAGGCCATTTTGGTTATTGTTACAAGGCCAGATCAGTCAATCATCCAGACTGTTGCCCCTGCAACTACTGAAAAGGCTGCTGCCCCTCTTCAGGAACCACACATTTGTCTGGCCTCTCAACAGATACCCCTCCGTTGTGGTTGCACCTACGGTACGGCCATCTGTATCGCTGAGGCACGCAAGCCTCCCCACCAACGGCAAGGTCCTTGGTTCATTATTTACAGCCCAAAGAAATCTACATGTAAATTGGCCAGGAAGGGACATTAAGTAGAAGTTGTCAGTGGATACTGAAAAGTCATAAGTTGAATCGTGTGATGATTGTGCAGCAATTATGGAAGGATGATAGAAACGTGTAGATTACTGCATGTATCTTTTGAATAACATCAATGATCGTTTGTTAGACAGTTTCCATTACATCATGTCTGATGAATCATGATTTCATTTTTCCCATCTTATGAATTCATAGAACATGAGGTACTAAGTAATGGAGTACCCTGTCCATGATGTCTTCACTGAGAAACAAACTGTCAGCAAATATTTATGACCACCACGTTCGTCGTCTCTAACAACATGCAGTTTTTTTCTTTGAGGACACTTGAAGAGCAAGGTCTATGAAACTATTCCACACACAATACAGGAACTGAAAGACAACATAGCCATGTAGTTGCTGCCATTGATATCCCAACTTTACGCCGGTTGTATCTGAATATGCTTAGACGTGCACAGCTGTTTATTGATGTTGCAGGGGTTACTGTTAACATCTTCTGTACATGTATTTTTCATTGTAAATAAATGGTAAGTTCATTTCAGTTCTTCGTTTCTGTAATTTCATTGCATTTCCTTTAAACTTAACACGGGATACTTTTACCTGCGCTACCCTGTACAACCTAAAAAGTGATGGTTTCAACACACTTTCCCGAGAAAAACCTGAAGTTACTTCTACTTGTGTCTGTGACACCCCATCCAATGTAACATGATGTGTCCTCTTTGTTAAGAACTCCACAGCCCAGTCACAATTATTCTTTTCTACTTCATATGATGTACTTTAGTTCATAAATGTTGGTGTGGTGCCAAGTCAATTGCAAGACAAAAGCAACTGCATTGATGATCTACATCTACACTCTGCAAATCACCGTGAGTTGCATGACAGAGAGTATATCCCATTGTTGCTGTTATTAGGGTTTCTTCCTGTTCCATTCAGTTATGGAGCACAGGAATAATGATTGTTTGAATGCCTGTGTGCATGCAGTAGTTTTTCTAGCCTTCAGCTAAGTCCATGGCTACGACCTAGCAAGGCCCATTAACCATATCTGGAGAGAGTCTCACTTGTATTATCAAGAGAAATGTACCACAATAAATTAAAGTTAAGTATACGAGAAGCTCCGTTCTTTTCTTTATAGCTTTCATCACGTATCCTGTTTCAGACTTAACGCCAGTCGGCGTGTGTGTACGCGTGCCTTTCGGCTACCCGTCACTGTGGACTGGCTGCCTTGTCAGTCCACTACAGAAAGTTTCAAGTTCCTCACTGAGAGATGACACCACTGTTTTTTTATCTAGTTTACTGAACATATATATCTTTCTGCTTGTTTTAGTTGTCCTTTGTACTTTGGTAATTGTTGTCCCCACAACCACGTTGTGGTCACTAATGCCAGTTTCAATGTGGACATCCACAAGGACCAGATCTATTATGAGTGGGGTTCCTAACTAACTGTTGTGGGTAGTTTTCAGAGAAGACATATAGTAAAGTTTCACAGGATGTCTTATCATGCCCACCACTAACAAAACTGTAATTTTCCTTATTAATTGTCAGATGATTAACATCTCCACCAATGAATACATTATGATTGGGGAACTTAAGGAAGTTAAGTGAACTGAGGTTTTCTCTAAAGTTTTCAGTTACATCAGGAGATGGGTGTGGTGGGTGATAGAAGGATCCAATAATCATTTTGTGCCTACCCTGGATAATGAGTCTTGCCCACATAGTCTCTCTCACATGCAGCTTCAAATTCTACCTCGGTGGATTTGAGTTTCTTTTCTACTGCAACAAATACACCACCTCCATTTCCCGTTTGCCTGTCCTTTCAATATACGTTTGAATTTTCCCCAAAAATCTCACTGCTAACAATTTCGGGTTTCAACCAGCTTTCTGTATGTAGTATTATGTGAGCTTCACTGATTTTCATGAGTACTTCAAACTCTGTTGCTTTGTTGCGAATGCTTCGGCAGTTTACCATTAGGATTTTAATACTCTCACCTGTGAGAGGCATTTCTTTTGATCTTATGCTGATACTTCTGGGTTTCCTACAGCTATCGTTATGTGGATTGCATGGAGAGTCATCTAAAAAAACAACAACTTGTCAGCAACATGAGTAGCAGCCTCTGATGTATAGTGTACAACTCACCTATTTAGGGGACCCCTACAGTTCCCAACTCTGTGGCACAAGTCCATGAAGTCGCAGCCTAGCTTGTCAAAGAACCTTAGAAGTGTCTGTTTCAGTCCTCCCACTCAACTCAGAACCAAAGGGCCACAATCAGTTCTGGGTACAATGCTGTGAATTGTGAACTTCGTTGAAACTCCATGCACAGTCACTGGAATGATGCAAAAGTGATATGTAGTCTAGAGGACAGGCATCGTCTTTTCCAACATGTGCCACAATCTACAGTTAGTTGCCCCGTGTTCCTTCAGTGGTTGCCGGAATAGCTTCTTCAACATGCCGAGTGAGCTCCCCAGGCATACACACTGAATGCACCTGGTGTCCTTTCCTGTCCCTTGCTGCCATTTCCCTAAGGGGTACCATCATTCGCTGTACATTTGGACTGGCAATTATTAATAGACCCCCTACCCTTTTGTGTTTGCCTCCTTCTGACACCAGACAAAAAGGGTTGCCCCAAAACAGGTGAAGTGAGTCCTACTGGCTCAGTTTTAGGGAAAGACAGCAGATTATCTTGATCTATGATTTTTGTGGTATTGTGTGAATAAGTGAAAGTTGAGTTTTGTATGACCTGTGTTTTTGGAATCTATGCTGACTGGCATGGAGGAGGAGGTTATTCTGTTGAAGATACCTCATTATGTCAGAACTCAGAATATCTTCTAAGATACTACAACATATGGAAGTCAGTGAGATTGTACGGTAGTTGTGTCAATTACTTATGTTACCCTTCTTGTAAACAGGTATGGTCTGTGCTCTTTCCAATCACTGGGCTCAGTCTTTAGTTCAAGTAATGTGCAGTGTATTGTGGTAAAACTGAAGGCTAAGTCAGTCTGTATAGAATCTGACTCTGAAACCTTTGGGTCCTGGAGCCTTGTATAAGTTTAGTGATTTCAGCTGTTTCTCAATGCCACTGACATGATATCACTCATCTTTGAGAAGTAAACTTGGACAGTACACCTGTATCTTCCTTAGTGAAGTAATGTTTGAAGACAGAGTTCAGTATTTGTGTTAAGTTTCTGTGTCATTCATGAGTGTCTGGACACTAATTTTGGCGACACTGACAGTCTTTTCTTGCGACTAGAATTCTCTAGATTTTGTGAGAGATCTTTTGATGAAATTCTGCTATGATAGTGCTAGCCATCTTTGACAGCCAAATGTGTTTCTTTCAAAATATCTCCTTATATGATCACGATACTGCGAACACAGAAACCTATAAAAATACCATGGTACCAGGAACTTTGCTTAACCCATGTAGGTCAGTCGAAATCCACAATACCAGCCCCACATACCTGCAGCCCCAGAGCACAGTCCATGATACTCAATAGTACACGCTAATTAGTATGAAGTCCAACTACCAACCCAAACCTCAGACTCATAATGCAACAAACTAGTCCAACATAAATTATGAAGAAAATTACTCAAAGAAAATCACTTTCATTCACACACACACACACACACACACACACACACACACACACACACACAAATTGGTAGTCAATAACTACAACCACCACCTCGAAAACCACCAAGACCCCACAACACACTGAAGAGTCCAGTGCCACACTAGTGTGTGCCAGCACTTCATGCAGTATGCCCTCTGCATACTTGATCTATTTCAGTGATGTCACACAACACAGTTACATCACAGGTCAAAGCAAATGGGTGATATCACAACTACCAGTTGACCTCACTCCCATCATGAACTGTTGTACTAGGTATACATGTGTCCGCTGCATGTTTAACCATTCTTTTAAACTTAAACCACAGTTTTTCTACATGTCCTGGCTAGAAGTAAATTTTTTGAGTCCATCTTTGAGATGTGACATGGGTCCCTCTTTATCTAACATATTAAAGATTGTAAATATTCCTACTTGTTCTGACTGGCCTTTGTACTTTAATAATCGTTGTTGCTAGAACTTCCTCATGGTCACTTATACCAGTTTCAGTACGGACAACAGCTAAGATGACAGGTGTACTTGCTGCCATTAGGTTTAATATATTTCCATCGTGAGGGGGCTCCTGAACTATCTGTTCTAGGTAGTTTTCAGAGAAAGCTTTTAGTAATCTTTTGCAGGATATCTTATCACTCCCACCACTAACAAAACTGGAATTTTTCAAACTAATTACTGAATTATTTAAGTCTCCTTGAATGATGGTAGTGTGTTTGGAGACTCTTTGTACCACCAAACTCAGGTTTTCTCTAAAGATTTCTGTTACATCTGGAAGTAAGTCTCATGGTCAATAGAATGATCCAATTACAAGTTTATGCCCATGTTTGATACTACTTAGACTTGCCCAAACAATCTCACATGGAGCTTCAGTTTGAATTTTGATGGATTCTACTTTTTTGTGTACTGTGACACAGATACCAGCTCCATTTGGTATTATCCTTTCCTCTTAGTCTATACTCAGATTTAATCAAAAAATCTTACTGCTGTTGATTTCAAGTTTTAGCGAGCTCTTTGTGCTGCCTTTTCGGATTGTTTTAAACTCTGGGACTATGTTGCAAATGCTTTGGCAGTTGGTCACTAGGATTTAAATTTGTTTCATCTGTGATGGCTATTTCTTTGAACTTTCCCTTAATACTTTAGGATCTCCTACAGATGCCGTTATCTGGATTGGATAGAAGTTTCATTTTAAATTATAAAAAACCTTGAGAGTGCCCCAGACACAGTCAGTTTCCTCGATAGCAGCTCCTGATGTGTAGTGCGCCCTTGATCCATTTAGGGGGTTCCTGCAATTCTCAACAAGTCAAGAAAATGGCGCGTAGCTTATCACAGAATCTTTGAATCGTCTGGTTGAAACCTTCTACTTGTCTCAGAACGAGAGGGCCCTTATCAGTTCTAGAGGCAGTGCTGCACATTGTGAGCTAGTTGAACCTCTGTGAATAACATTAGTTTTCTCACTGTTTTTTGCCAGTCACTGGAATGATCCAAGTATGACCTTGGACCCCATATGACTGACATTGTCCATTCAATTGTGTGCCACAATCTGCAGTCTGGTTGTGCCTTGTTCCCTTAATGGCTATTCCATAGCCTCTTCAATACATATGAGGCCTCCAGCCATAACAGAGGGTGCCCTTCTGTCCTTTGCTTTCATTTCCCTAAGGGGTACCATTATCACCATCTGCCATTAGCTGATCCCTAACCTTTTGTGTTTACCGCCACTTGGCTCAGGACACAGTATTTTTGTCTACAGGTAAGTTGTGTCTCACTGACTCAAGGGTTAATTTCAGTGAAAGACAGCCTTTCGAAATTTTTTGTTGAGGTTGGGTATAATACCATGAGTTCTCTTTGATTCTTACCTGCCCTGTACAGGGCCTCTAGAGCTACCACTGACATGCCTCTTACAGTAGTCAAGTGGACTAGCAATGATAGACCCTATACTTTCTGTGGGGCAAACAGTACCTATTGGAGAAGACAATACTTGAAGTACTATTGGCATATCTAGTACATGTCTCTCAACATCTTGTATAATACACTGATACGAAGCAGCTTCCAATCACTTGACAGTGCAGTCAGAATGATTTCCAGCTGCTTCCAAATAGCACCTAACTCACCCCATGTCTGAGAACATAATCCAGAGTGGGTCTGCATTCATATTGGTGCAATTTTTATGTGAATGCGAAATAATTAATTTTACATTTATGTTGCTGATATAGTTCTAATTTTAGGATCTGTTATGCTACAACATCAAATGAAGTGGTTTTATTAAATAATGAAAGGAAAAGCAGACATAACATTTATAGATTTCTCCAAGATAACTTTTGTTTCTCAAACTATTTTGGAGCAATACTCACTAACACACTTGCGCAACAGATTCAAAATGACATATATCGAAAATACTAACAGCTGTTGAAGTGAGGAAACTGAATTGCACACAATATGAAATTTATAATATGTGTAAAACAGAGTATTGCAAAACAGAGATTGAATTTGTAAGAGCTAAGTTTAAGCTGCAGTTGTAAAATTTCAAACACTGACGTAAACGAAACAGTCAGTGAGCAGAACAGTAGAAATATTCCACTGACTGTGTAAGTATGTATAGCAATACATGATTTACAGAATACAGAATTCTCCTAGCTTTCAGCTCTGTTAGTTCCCTCCTGAAGCAGGAAAGAGAGGTATATTGGGAAAGTTAGAAGGGAAGTTAAAGTAATTCTGATCCAAATTTAGAGGAACCCATTTGTTGTGGGGACAAGGGGAGACAAAGACGAAGGGGAAAATGCCAGATATGCCAGGAGGTGATGAGTAGTACATTGGTAACACTATGACAGCTTCATATCAGACAGGATAGGACAGATTGAGTGTTAGAGATGAGATGGAGTAATAACAAGTGAGATGATTAATGCAATTAAGTAAGAGGAAAGAGACTAAAGTGCACTTAACATAATGCAGTGAAGAAGTAAGAGGAAAGTGGAGGAGGAGACTAAAGTGCACTTAACGGTGTTGGTGGCTCTTGTGTTGCAAGTTGATGTTGGAAATTCATTGACTTTGGTCATAGCCAGTGAGAATGATTTATTTTGGCAGGAAGTATAAACTGATTAAATTTGTTTTCAATAGGCAGAGTGCCAGAATAACTTTTACTGGTGGGTTACTATGGGTGGTAAAAGTGGTTGCTGATTACCATATTTATTTTGTGAGTAGAAAAAAGTAGATGTGTCGGCTGACTGACCTGTAGCATAGCCCGAGGCCTAGGTTATGTTGGAATGTGACAGTTGGCTGTGAACTGGTGAACTCAACGAATCTTAACACGAAAATAAGATTGCCTTAATACATTGATATGTAGTGTAGCCCGAGATATGTATTCAACACTGCAGAAACCTAAATGAAGAAAATACCAGCAGACTTTATTTACAAACCATAGAAAATTATGATCAAATGTTCTGATTCACTACTAACAGTTCATCATATTAAGTCCCCATGTGACATGTTGTTACCAACATCAGCATGCAGTCCAGCTGCTGCCAACATCATATGTACATTTTTACCAAGAAGGAGACATGAAAAAACAAAAAACGACAGAGAAATATGAAGGTAAAAAAGTTACAGAAAATGAATAAAGAAATATTACAAGATATGAAAGGGGGCAAATAGAGAAAGTGGGGAGAGAAGTTTCTTCTTCTTCTTCTTCTTCTTCTTGCTGCTCTTCAGCCCTCGATGGGCCTTGGCCTACCCAAGGACAACATTCCATTTCTCCTTGACCACAGTTTTGCAACTGTATCCTCTTGACACCAATAATTTTTAATTTTCTTGTACGTAATCCAAGCATTGAAACCTCTGCTTCTTCATCCCACATGGTTTTGTAGCAGTGCTATTTTTGGGTTCTGATGCTCCATATGAAACCCATTTCAGGCAGTTTATTTGAATGAACTTAATTATTTCGAGATCTTTATATAATCCATAAGGTTCAAATGTATTGTGTACCCCGTACTCCGCCTTCACTAGTCCCATCATGTTAAACAAGGAAAATATGTTAACTGAGTTTAAATTCAGGAGTTTGGTGGAATGTGAGAAAATGTTCAAGAGGAGGTTCCCATCTCTGGAGTTTAGGGAAACTAGTACTGGGTGGGAGGATCCAAATGACCCATGTTGTGTAGTAGGCACTAAGGTCCCTTGAGTCATGCTGTAAAGCCTTCTCAGCAGCATTATTAAGGTCTTCAAGGTGGCCTGTCATTTTGAATCAGTTCAAGTGCTCAGCTAGTTTAGTGGTGAGCATTCACATGTAAAATGCAGTGCACGTTAGTTAGTAAGCAGCATGTGTAATTCCATGTGTTACTATGCCTGTTATGTTATAGGATTTACCAGTACAAAGGAAATGAGTGAGTGCATGGAGGAAGTATTCAGGGGGAATGATTGCAGGAGTCAGAACCTTGGGCAAGGGCAATGCTCATGGAATGACATATGGTTTGACAGAGCTGTTTAGAGGGTGACAGTAGTCATCAGTAAGTGGTTTGGAAAGGATTTTGGGGAGAGATTATCTCATTTCTGGAGTGAAATCTGGTGAACATGCTGGCCATGGGACAGGCCTATTCTTCTAATCCACTAATGAGGGTATCTGTTGTTCTGCTGCTCATGGACATTAATATCAATGTGGGATAGTGCACAGTCATATTCTTAGCACATCATCTTGTGAACAATAAGAGGTACATCAAACAACTACTGGGGCAGCAAATCTAAAATGAAAACAAGTTAATTAACATGCACAACTGAAATGAGATGATGGCAAATAAGTTCTTATTAACTGATCTTGCAGAATTTAAGATAAAATGTTGGTAATTATGGCTCATGACCTAAGGCGAGAGTCTACACGGATTTTCATAACTCCAGACATGCTCACTGTGGTAAATTGAGAGTTGATGTACGAGGATGAGTCAAATGAAAACCTTAAATTTGCAATAAGAAATCGAAATTTCGCGCCATTGTCCTGTAAGTAGGTAAGTGTGCTACAAACAACATGCAGAATGACCTGTATGTGGCAGCATAGTGCAGATGCACACATACCGTCGCAGTATAAGTATAAAGATGGCTGCCGCACTTCTGACTTGCACCAGGGAAGAACAGTGTTCTGTTATTCGGTTTTTGCGTAGTGAAGGTGTGAAACCTATTGAAATTCATCTTCGAATGAAGGTTCAGTATGGTGATGCATGTTTGTCACAGCAGCAAGTCTACGAATGGAGTAGGAAGTTTGCAAATGGTGTGACTTCAGTGGAAGATGCTCCTTGTCCAGGTCAGGCAGAACGAGTTGTGACTCCACAGAACATTGCAGCAGTTGAAGCCATAGTGAAGGAAAACCGCCGAGTGACACTGAATGACATTGTAGCATGTTTACAGATTAGTCATCGGTCAGCACACCACATTGTGCAGGATGTGCTCCAGTTTCACAAAGTGTCTGCAAGATGGGTGCCATGCCAGCTGACTCCTAAAATGAGAGAATGTGCATGATGCGCACCAGTTTCACAAAGTGTCTGCAAGATGGGTGCCACGGCAGCTGACTCCTGAAATGAGAGAACGACGTGTTGATGCTTTTGCAGAACTTCTTCGGCACTTTGAACGATAAGGTGATGGCTTCCTTGCAAGAATTGTTACTGGGGACGAAACCTGGCTTTACTTCCACCAACCAAACCATAGAAGTTTCGAACAGAACCATCAGCAGGGAAGGTAACGAGTATGCTGACTTTCTTTTGGGACAAAAAAGGTGTCATTTTGGAGCATTACATGCCTAGAGGGACCACTGTCATCAGTGCATCATACACAGATCTCCTAAAAAATCATCTGCAGCCTGCAATCAAATCAAAGCGACATGGATCGCTGTCGGCAGGTGTCCTTTTGCAACATGACAATGCAAGGCCTCACACTGCTCGTACAACAGTTGCAACAATCACAGACCTGCATTTTGAGTGTCTTCCTCATACACCATACTCACCAGACCTTGCCCCAAGTGATTTCCATGTGTTTGGACCACTCAAAGACGCAATGGGAAGAAAGAAGTTCCGTTCTGATGAAGAGGTACGCCAGGTGGTGCATGAGTGGTTGCAGCGGCTACCAAAATATTTTTTTTCTAGAGGAATTTGTGCACTTTGTAAGCACTGGAGGACTTGCATTGAGTATGGGGGAGATTATGTTGAAAAGTGATACAGCTTTGTACCACTTCTGCAGAATAAATAATATTTAAAAAAAATATTTAAGGTTTTCATTTGATTCACCCTCGTATGAATTTCCTGTAGAAACTCAAGAAAAATTGTTTTTTTGTGTTTGAGTTGTTTATTTCATGGTACAACACACATTTGGGATATTTAAGAGAGTGTGAGAAATGTGTATATGTCATTGTAAAGTTTACATCACAACTGACAGTTGTTCATTGAACAGCTGCTGTATCCTTAAGCTGTTGCTGTAATTTATATGATTTTTTTTACATAATAAGAAACAACATTATTATTTCTGATCATTAGTTCATGACCTCATGAGATTTTTATATTGATTCTGAATGTAAAATAAGCAAGGTGAAGTAAACTGTCAAAAGTGGATCAGACATTTTAATTGGATGCTTTTGTACACCACCTACCTATGAGCTGTGGTGACAGGATTTTTCAAGGAATGTTGCATGTGAACTTCCTGATAATAAGCACATATTTGAACAAGGATGTATGTGAGAGTGTTCTAAATTCTTTTCTGAAAATTAAAGTGAGCAAATAATTATAGAACCTATTCATGAGTGTAATGTCTTACTTCTGGTGACTAGCAGAATTAAACATTGTGATTCAGTTAACTTGGGGAAGAGAATAGTTGACCATAACACTGTTATATTATTATGAATACAGGGTTGAGTGCAAGTTAAAAAAGATAGAAAAAAATATTTCATGCTTAGCGAGTTTGATGGGAAACAAATTCCATTTTATCTGAGCAGTCAATATCAAATATTCATTTCTTGTGGTGAAAATTAGGAGTGTCAATGTATAAGATTTAATAGGACAGAACAATAAACTTGATACATGTCCCGAGAAAGAGTGTGTTGTATGGTAATTGTTTTTCCTGGCTCAGTAGCTTTGTTGGAAGGTTGCTATAAAGTTTTGTTATAGATTTAAATGAATTCATAGCCATGTTGACAAACAAATACTGAATGATGTCAAATTGAGGATCAGCAGAGCAGTACAAGAAGCAATCAATGAATAAAAATTAATTTTTTCGTACTGATCTGATGGAAGTAAATAGATCAAAGCCAGCTGACAATCACTCAGTAATCATAATGGTACAAGACTTTGCATAGTTTTGCACTATTTCTTATGGTTCCTCCTTTGAAGCATGTACAAATGTCAAAATGATAAAGCAAATTGCTGTAAGCAATCACTTTTATTGCATTATAGTTTCCACTATGTAGTTCAGAAGATTATACTTCCATCATCAGGTGGATACATGGTTATTAAAAAGGTGTAAATGTATTACATGTATGACTTTCGAGTAATGTGTGGCATTGCCTGGCAGCAAAACATAAAAAAACTATCTTAGTGCAAAACTTAAAATTCTGTAGATGTTTTGATTGCTTTGGTGAACAGTAATATAAATGTAAATATGTTGTTAAGATTCTGATGTAGAGATGAATTTTGTAGCAGTGTTAAAGTTTTTGGCGTATTTACTAGATGATGTATAAAAATGTACATCTGTTACATTTTATATATAAGAAATGGCTGAGGTTACAAGTTGATTGTGCCCGTAAATAATAACTTTTGGATTAAACAAGGCAACACACGCAATAGCAGAAGCCTTGACTTGTCGATAGGTACAAACAAAAGAAAGAAAACTTGCTAGATTTTGAAGTTATCCTTTTACGAGCTAGAGTGAAATATTCACACACACCAGAGGTGCACACGCAGGACCCTGCATGGTGCCAGCTGGACTAACACTGTATTTTGACAGGTGGAAGTGGTGAGGATAGTGTTGGCTGGGGTGGGTAGAAGGAGAGGAAGGCAGGGTAAGGGACTGGGATGAATAGCTAGTGGCTGAGAGGGAAGCAGTCGATTTGCCAGTTAGGAATGCGGGAAGGAGGGGTGACTGGTATATGGGCTTACCATGCAATGCATGATTGTAGGGGTGAAGCGGCATGGGTACATGGATTGTGGAGGGGGTGACAGGTTGAAGGAAGGGGGAACTGTCAGGTGGAAGACGTGGGACAGTGGGTTATCTGAGATTGAAGCCAGGATGATTACAGGAGTGGAGGATGTGTTGTGAGGATAACACCCATCTGCGTAGTTTATGGATTTGGTGGTGGAAAGTAGGATCCAGATGTCTTGGATTGTGAAGCAGCCATTGAAACTGAAGTTGAGCTTGTGATGCTCAGCTGCAGGTTGTCAACTTTTTTCTTGACAACAGTTTGGCAGTGGTGGACAGCATGTTGGTAGTCATACCTATATGAATACCACTCAGCTGTCTACCAGTACCACCTGGTGACACAACATATAGCTGAGCATAACATGGTCAGTTTCAATGGCTGCTTCACAACCTCAGCCATCTGGCTCCTTCCCTCCACCACCAGCTTCCTGAACTACATAGATGAGAATTCTCCTTACAACACACCCTCCACTGCCATAATCATCCTGGCTTCAGTCTCAAGTAACCCATTGCCTCACACGCTCCACCCAACAGTTTCCCCTTCCTCGGTCCTATCAACTCTTCCCAATCCATGCCCCAAGCCACCTTCAGCCGTTACCACTCCCCACCAGCCCCTACAATTGTGCATTACATGCTGAGCTGATGTACCTGCCGCCCCTCCATCCCACATTCCTAGCCAGCAAACTGGCTGCCTCTCTCTGAGCCACAAGCCACTCATCTCCAGTCCCTCTCCCTGTGTCCCAGCTCTGTCCCCCTCCCCTTCTATGCACCCTACCCAATACTATCCCCTCTATAACCAGTCTACCTGCCAACATACAGTGTTAGTCCAGCTGGGACCTAGGGGTATAGGTGTGTGTGTGCATGTACATACATACGTGTGTGTGTGTGTGTGTGTGTGTGTGTGTGTGTGTTTTACTCTAGCTCGTCAAAGAATAACTGTGAAAGCTAGCAATTTTCTTTCTTTTGTGTGTGCCTATCAACAACTCAGCACTTCTCCTTATCGGTGAGTGGCATGAAAGCACTTTCATTGTGAATATATGCAAGTATTGTAACAACAGACTGACACTTTTTCTTTTCTTTTTTTTCCCCCCAGGATTCAGGTCTCGTGCTGCGTTCAAACTTATACAGCTGAATCGTAAATTTGAATTTTTACAAAAATCTCGAGTATGTATAGATTTATGTGCAGCACCTGGTGGATGGATGCAAGTGGCCAAGCAGAACATGCCAGTGTCAAGTATTGTCCTAGGTGAGTACTGCATTCAGCTCATATTATGTCTTTGTTTTTAACTCATTTTGTTGCACGTATTTGATAAAATGAATTACAAAGAAGACATCTGTACATTTTACATTTTGACTTTTTCCTTATCCTAAGGAACATGTGCTTTGTCACTGTCAAACAGTTAATATCATGTTTAATTATAAAAATTATGTGTGCATCAAGTTATGATGGTCAAGTGTTTCATCACACCTGTGATGTAAAATTTATCAAATACAAACTTTGAATGGAAAATTGTTACATAAACACAGGAAGATACTACAGGTAAAATCTATCTCCTTACTTACAATCTTTTTATACTAGCAGGTGTAATCAAAAGCAAGGTAATAGATGTACGAAATGATTTAGATGTTAGTATGCTGACATAAATTCTAGCGTATTTTTACTTCTGTATTTGCTTTCAACAGATTGTAGTTGATATCTTATGAAGTTCAAGAACTATGCAGGAAGAACAGAAACTCACTGCAGGCAACCAAGTAGTTGTAATGCAATAATGTGAATGGCTTATTGCAATTTGTGTGTAAATGTTCATTTTTTGTGTCTATTTAGGTGAATAATTTTTTGGATTTACTTTTTACGGATGTTGAGATGAGATCCATGCATAATAACAGGTTCTGTAATACACTGTTCACTGTCCTCATAATTCATACTTCTTCACTAGAGAGAAAACACGAAGTGCACAGATCTTTTGAGGTGTTCGCCCAAAAACAAAATATGTTGCCCATAAGCATGCAATTTAATGACTAGTGTCCATTTGTTGAGATTTAAGAAAGAGGAGCTTCAATAGTCAGTAAGATGTACAGGGTATTCAGAAATTCCCATTACAGATTTCAGGGACTCATAGAGGGGAATGAGTACATAAAATTTTGAGTAGTAACCCTTCTCTGAAAACATACGATTTCCATTCTATGATGGTTTCAATTCAGATGTGTAACATGTCCATGTCTTCTGAGGGAAAGAGAAAAGTCCCAGAGTTGCTTGTCTTGTATGCAGTAGGGTAGACAGGATGACGTGCACTACATCAGACTGTCACCTGATGTCACCTAACATCTGCTTTGCTGCAAGACCTAGGCAATGTCTGTACATGTCTGATACAGTAAACATGGTTCGGTACATGTTTCTGGAATACACAGGCGTGCTCCTTGTGTACGGCAAAGCTCAAGGTAACGGAAGAGCTGCAAGTTAGCTATATCTGTAATGTTTTACACAACGTAGCATGCCATCACATAAACTTTTTGCCCAAGTTATGCAATGCCTCTGAGAAACAGGTACCTTTACTGTGAGGGGGCAGGACTGTGGTGTTCCATGGTAATGCCGTGTGGCCAAATTTGAAGAAGTACTGCATTGCTTTGAAGAGAACCTGTCAATGAGATCTTGAACAACTGCTTGTGCAGTGGATGTTAGTCATGGTGCCATCTGGGACATTCTGTGTGAACAACAATTACATCAGTATACCACTTACAAAGGATACAAACTGCGGGTCCAGCCACTTTTCCACAACACATTGCCTACTGCACATGGTTACAGCACTGCTGCATTGACACACCCCTGTTTCCATGTAAGGTTCTGTTCACAGATGACTGTAAGTTCACTATGGACTGTGCCCTGAATTCGTAAAACAGCCATGCCTGGGCCGATGAAAGCCCTCATGCCATGCATGTTCAGGAATTTTAGCACAGGTTTGGAATTAATGTGTGGGCAGGTATTCTGGAAGGTCATGTGATTGGGCCGTACCTCCTTCCACTACTGATCCTGAATACTTAATCTTCCTACAAAACGTATGGGACCCATTCTTGGAAGCTGTCCCATTGAATGTCCATCAGGATATATGGTTTCAGAATTACAGTGCACAACCTGACTTCTCACATGCGGTTCAGAGACATCTCAATGGATGCGGTGTGACTGGCGCTTCCCGTCGGGTAGACCGTTCGCCTGGTGCAAGTCTTTCGATTTGATACCACATCGGCGACTTGCGTGTCGATGGGGATGAAATGATGATGATTAGGACAACACAGCACCCAGTCCCTGAGCGGTGAAAATTTCTGACCCAGCCGGGAATCGAACCCGGGCCCTTAGGATTGACAGTCTGTCGCGCTGACCACTCAGCTACCGGGGGCGGATGGATGATGTAGTGATGGATGGATTGGCTGAGGTGGTCGAATCACGTGTCCACTGCAATTGCCACATTTAACTCCTATGGACTACTTCTTGTGGGAAAGTTTAATTTACAAGACTCCTGTAAAGACAGAGGAAGATGTAGATGTAAAAGTTCTGCTGGTACGAGTTCTGGCTGCTGCACTAGAAACTGAGGAGAAACCAGGTGGGAAGGAGGGTGTGTATCAGAATGTGCTTCTAATACAATGTCTATAACAATATTGGTGGTCGCCACATTGAGCCGCTGTTTTGGTGCATCAGTACTGTTCTGTATGTATGGTATGCTGTGCTCTTTTTTGTTTTGGAATAATGTAAACACATAATGTTTAATTGGTAATACAAACAAATGTTCTTAAGTGATAAAATGATGTTTTGTTATGTTTCCTTTTGAATTGTTACCTAATAATTGTACTGCATCATGTATTTCAGTCTCTCAAGAAAAGTGGGTGAGTTAAACATTTGAACTGAAACAGTTATAGAATGGAAACTGTGTTTCTGGACATGGGTTCTTATTCAAAATATTTTGTACTCACTCCCGTGTACAAGTCGTAGAAGTTTGTAATGGGAATTTTCTCACACCATGTGTAAAGACATTTGCCACATCTAAAAGACATAGAATTTTTCAAATATGACTAATTCTGTCTTTACTGGTATTCTTGTTTCTGGGTCGAGTGCATTTGAATATTTTGAGTAAGTATAAACATTACTATCTATCTGTGTAATGTAAATGAACAGATAAAAAAATCTACTCACCAAGCAGTGGCAAGGGTATACACACACACAAAAGGATTTAACTTTCACGAGCTTTTGGAGCCAGTGGCTTCTTCTTCTGGAAGAAGATTGAAAGGGAACCAAGAGGGGTGAAGGAAAAGGACTGGAGACGTTTAGGGAAATGGGTACAGTTTAGGAAAGTCACGCAGAACCCTGGGTCAGAGGAGAGTTACCGAGCAGGCTGAGAAGGAAAGACTACCTATCTGTGAATAGATACCTTTTCTGTCACCACATTGTCATTCACCCTGAGACAGGTGCGAAACTTGTGTAAATTTTATTGTGTGTTATTTCGCATTTAACCATTTCCCGGGTGAAGGCAGGCCTTTGACTATGTAAGTACCAGAGGGTTCTCAAAAACTGCAGTCAACCTGGGTGTTGTATCAGACTAAAAGTTCTTAATTTTGATCATAGATCCAATTGGTGTCTGGCACATGTCCTTATCGTGTAAGCTAATTGTGTATGCATACCCTCCACTAATCCAAACAAGCTGCATTTGCTGGCAACTTTTTTAACAAGAAGAAATTTCATAGTAGCAGGAAAATTTTATTGGCATTATCACATTATAACTTTTAAAAAACCCCACAACATTGATTACAAATGATTCTTGTGCATATATATTTGACCTGAAGTATATTTCTGTGTTTTTTTTTTTTTAAATGTGTAATGCATGCAGACATGAAGTATAATAACTTTTATTTTATTCTGTTGGTTTTAGGTGTGGATTTATTTCCTATCAAGCTAGTGCCAGGCTGTATAAGTATTCAGGGCGATATCACAACTGACAAATGTCGCCTGGCAATACAGAAGGAACTTCAGACATGGAAGGCAGATGTTGTGTTGAATGATGGTGCACCAAATGTTGGTAAGTTTGATACCACATCACGAAAAGCATTATTAATGTGAATATTATTCCTGAATTTCTGCTCTGATTTCTTTGTTTTGTTTTTGCGTAATGTAGAAATTCACAATTCTTATATTAAAGCTAGATTGTAGTTGGTGGTGACTTTAATTTACCCTCAATATGTTGGGGAAAATACATGTTTAAATCTGGAGTTATGCATAATTCTTTGAAAATTATTTCGAACAGTTAGTTCGTGAGTCTACACAAATAGTAAATTGTTGTGAAAACACATTTGACCTCTTAGTAACAAATAATCCTGAGCTAATAATGAGCATCAAAATGGATAAAGGGATTAGTGAACACAGGGTTGTCATAGTGAGATTGAATATTGTAGCCTCCAAATCCTACAAAAATAAATGAAACAGTATTATGAGAAGGAAAGTTGCTACTCGCCATATAGCAGAGATGCTGATTCTCAGATAGGCACAACAAAAAGACTCTCACAATTAAAGCTTTCAGCCATTAAGGTCTTCGTCAACAATACACCCACTGTTGCCTGAGACTGCAGTCATGTGTGTGAGTTGCATTTGCGCGCATGCTTGTGTGTGTGTGTGGGGCGGGGGGGGGGGGGGGGCGCACGCGCGCATACATGTGTCTGTTGTTGACGAAGGCCTTAATGGCTGAAAGTTTTAATTGTGAGAGTCTTTTTGTTGTGCCTATCTGCGACTCAGCATCTGCTATATGTTGTTGTTGTTGTTGTTGTTGTGGTCTTCAGTCCTGAGACTGGTTTGATGCAGCTCTCCATGCTACTCTATCCTGTGCAAGCTTCTTCATCTCCCAGTACTTACTGCAACCTACATCTTTCTGAATCTGCTTAATGTATTCATCTCTGGGTCTCCCTATACAATTTTTACCCTCCACACTGCCCTCCAAGGCTAAATTTGTGATCCCTTGATGCCTCAGAACATGCCCTACCGACCGGTCCCTTCTTCTTGTCAAGTTGTGCCACAAACTCCTACTCCCAACATCACCACAGCTGAAGCCCTCTGCTGTTCCTTATCTGTGTAAAAGATTTAGGAAACAATCTGAGCAGCTGCCGTAGGTTTTTTTCAGATGATGTCATTTATTGTCTAGTAACCTCCTCAGAAGATCAAAACAAATTGCAAAACAATTTAGAAAAGATATCTAAATGGTGCGAAAATTGGCAATTGACCCTAAATAATGGAAAGTGTGGTCATACACATGAGTGCAAAAAGGAATCCGTCAAACTTCAGTTACACAATCAATCAGTCTAATCTAAAGGCCATAAATTCAACTAAATGCCTAGGAATTACAATTACCAACAGTTTAAATTGGAAAGAGCGCATAGAAAAAGTTATAGGCAAGTCAAACCAAAGACTGCACTTTATTGGCAGAACACTTAGAAAATGTAACTGATCTACTAAAAAGATTGCCTACACTACATTTGTCTGTCCTCTTTTGGAATACTGTTGCATGATCTAGGATTAACGGAGTATATCGAGAAAGTTCAAAGAAGAGCAGCACATTTTGTATTATCATGAAATAGGGGAGAGAGTGTCACAGATATGATACAAGATTTGGGATGGATACAATTAAAGCAAAGGGATTTTTCGTTGTGGCAGAATCTTTTCAGGAAATTTCAGTCACCAACTTTCTCCTCCGAATGCGAAAATATTTTATCGACACCGACCTACATAGGCAGAAACGATCATCTTAATAAAATAAGACAAAATCAGAGCTCGCACGGAAAGGTATAGGTATCGGTTTTTTCCATGTGCTGTTTGAGAGGAGAATAATAGAGAATTATTGTAAGATGGTTCGGTGAACCCTCTGCCGGGCACTTAAATGTGATTTGCAGAGTATCCATGTAGATGTAGATGCAGATGCAGATGCATATTAAGACCAGGAAAACTGCATTTGTTTCAAAATATGTAGCAGCTGATGCCTTTGTCAGAGTGTGGTATAGCCCTTAGTAATTTTCATTGTAATGAAAGTTACTGCCAGTACACATTTCAACACCAACCATGGTAACACATTAAACTGCTACCTATGTGAAGTTGCAGGTGGAGGGCTATGTCAGATGACTTGCACGAATAAATTTTAAGGGGTCTGCATACTTCGTGTCTTCTGTAGATGTCTTGTGGTACCATTGTTTACCTTCTCCTGTCACAGATTCTTAGCTGGCAAATAAACAGTGAAATCTAGAATGGTAAAGATGATCACTGTATCTATCTTGAATAATAAACTCCAAGTCTTTTGATTCAAAAGAATATATTTCACCTCATTGTTATTGGTGTAATAAGAAAACACGTTTTAAAATTTGAGAGCCAATAATGTCACGAATACAGTGGGTGAATTACAAGCTATCTGTGACTTACGATCACATGATTGTTTTATCAGTATAATAGAGGGAAACATTCCACGTGGGAAAAATATATATAAAAAACAAAGTTGCTGTGACTTACTGAACGAGAAAGCGCTGGTAGATAGACACAATAAAAAACACACAAACACACACACAGACTCATACACACAAATTTCAAGCTTTAGCAACCCAAGGTTGCTTCTTCAGGAAAGAGGGAAGGAACGGGAAAGACGAAAGGATGTGGGTTCTAAGTGAGAGGGTAAGGAGTCATTCCAATCCCGGGAGCGGAAAGACTTACCTTAGGGGGAAAAAGGGACAGGTATACACTCGCACGCACACACACACACACACACACACACACACACACACACACACACACACACACACACACACACACACACACACACATCCATCCGCACATATACAGACACAGGCAGACATATGTAAAGGCAAAGAGTTTGGGCAGAGATGTCAGTCGAGGCGGAAGTACAGAGGCAAAGATGTTGTTGAATGACAGGTGATGTACGAAGGGCGACAACTTGAAATTAGCGGAGGTTGAGGCCTGGTGGGTAAAGGGAAGAGAGGATATATTGAAGGGCAAGTTCCCATCTCTGGAGTTCTGATAGGTTGGTGTCAGTGGGAAGTATCCAGATAACCCGGATGGTGTAACACTGTGCCAAGATGTGCTGGCCGTGCACCAAGGCATGTTTAGCCACAGGCGATCCTCATTACCAACAAACACTGTCTGCCTGTGTCCGTTCATGTGAATGGAGAGTCTGTTGCTGGCCATTCCCACATAGAAGGCTTCCCAGTGTAGGCATGTCAGTTGGTAAATCACGTGGGTGCTTTCACACGTGGCTCTGCCTTTGATCATGTACACCTTCCAGGTTACAGGACTGGAGTAGGTGGTGGTGGGAGGGTGCATGGGACAGGTCTTACACCGGGGGCGGTTACAAGGGTAGGAGCCAGAGGGTAGGGAAGGTGGTTTGGGGATTTCATAGGGATGAACCAAGAGGTTACGAAGGTTAGGTGGATAGCGGAAAGACACTCTTGGTGGAGTGGGGAGGACTTTATGAAGGATGGATCTCATTTCAGGGCAGGATTTGAGGAAGTCACATCCCTGCTGGAGAGCCAGAGTCTGATCTAGTCCTGGAAAGTATCCTGTCACAAGTGGGGCACTTTTGGGGTTCTTCTGTGGAACGTTCTGGGTTTGAGGGGATGAGGAAGTGGCTCTGGTTATTTGCTTCTATACCAGGTCGGGAGGGTAGTTGCGGGATGCGAAAGATGTTTTCAGGTTATTGGTGTAATGGTTCAGGGATTCAGGACTGGAGCAGATTCATTTGCCACGAAGACCTAAGCTGTAGGGAAGGGACCGTTTGATATGGAATGGGTGGCATCTGTCATAATGGAGGTACTGTTGCTTGTTGGTGGGTTTGATGTGGGCAGATGTGTGAAGCTGGCCATTGGACAGATGGAGGTCAACGTCGAGGAAAATGGCAAGGGATTTGGAGTAGGACCAGGTGAATCTGATGGAACCAAAGGAGTTGAGGTTGTAGAGGAAATTCTGGAGTTCTTCTTCACCGTGAGTCCAGATCATGAAGATGTCATCAATAAATCTGTACCAAACTTTGGGTTGGCAGGCCTGGGTAACCAAGAAGGCTTCCTCTAAGCGACCCATAAATAGGTTGGTGTACGAGGGGGCCATTCTGGTACTCATGACTGTTCCCTTTAATTGTTGGTATGTCTGGCCTTCAAAAGTGAAGAAGTTGTGGGTTAGAATGAAGCTGGCTAAGGTAATGAGGAAAGAGGTTTTAGGTAGGGTAGTAGGTGATTGGTGTGAAAGGAAGTGCTCCAGTGCAGCGAGGCCCTGGACGTGCGGGATATTTGTGTATAAGGAAGTGGCATCAATGGTTACAAGGATTTTTTCCGTGGGTAACAGATTGGGTAAGGATTCCAGGCATTCGAGAAAGTGGTTGGTGTCTTTGATGAAGGATGGGAGACTGCATGTAATGGGTTGAAGGTGTTGATCTACATAGGCAGAGATACGTTCTGTGGGGGCTTGTTAACCAGCTACAATGGGGCGGCTGGGATGTTTGGGTTTGTGAATTTGAGGAAATGGGTAGACGGTAGGGGTGCGGGGTGTCGGTGGGGTCAGGAGATTGATGGAGTCAGGTGAAAGGTTTTGTAGGGGGCGTAAGGTTCTGAGGATTCCTTGAAGCTCCGCCTGGACATCAGGAATGGGATTACCTTGGCAGACTTTGTATGTAGTGTTGTCTGAAAGATGACGCAGTCCCTCAGCCACTTACTCCCGACGATCAAGTACCTAGCTCGTGGAACCCTTGTCAGCCAGAAGAATGACAATGGATCGCTCAGCCTTCAGATCATGGGTAGCCTGGGCTTCAGCTGTGGTGATGTTGGGAGTAGGATTAAGGTTTTTCAAGAAAGATTGAGAGGCAAGGCTGGAAGTGAGAAATCCCTGGAAGGTTTGTAGAGGGTGATTTTGAGGAAGAGGAGGTGGGTCCTGCTGTGACGGAGGACGGACTGTTCCAGGCAGGGTTCAATTTGGATAGTGTCTAGGGGAGTTGGATCATTAGGAGTAGGATTATGATTTTTCTTCATGGCAAAGTGATATTTCCAGCAGAGACTACAAGTGTAGGACAGTAAAGCTTTGACGAGGGCTGTTTGGTTGAATCTGGGAGTAGGGCTGAAGGTGAGGCCTTTGTATAGGACAGAGGTTTCAGATTGGGAGAGAGTTGTGGAGGAAAGGTTAACTACTGAATTAGGGTGTTGTGGTTCCAGATTGTGTTGACTAGAATTTTGAGGTCTTGGGGGGAGTGGAGCTGGAAGAGGGAGATTGAGTAGATGGGAGAGACTGGGTCTGTGTGCAATGAGAGGAGGTTGAGGTTTGTTGGAAAGGTTGTAGAGGGTGAGTGAGTTGCCTTTCCGGAGGTGGGAAACCAGGAGATTGGATAGTTTTTTGAGGTGGAGGGTGGCATGCTGTTCTAATTTGCAGTTGGCCTGTAGGAGGATGCTCTGAACAGCCGGTGTGGGTGTGGGAGAACTGACACAGGCAGACAGTGTTTGTTGGTAATGAGAATCATCCTGTGGCTAAACATGCCTTGGTGCATGGCCAGCACATCTTGACACAGTGTTACACCATCCGGGTTATCTGGATACTTCCCACTGACACCAACCTATCAGAACCCCAGAGATGGGAACTTGCCCTTCAGTATATTCTCTCATCCCGTTACCCACCAGGCCTCAACCTCCGCTAATTTCAAGTTGCCGCCCCTCGTACATCACCTGTCATTCAACAACATCTTTGCTTCTGTACTTCTGCCTTGACTGACATCTCTGCCCAATCTCTTTGGATTTACATATGTCTGCCTGTGTCTGTATATGTGCGGATGGATGTGTGTGTGTGTGTGTGTGTGTGTGTGTGTGTGTGTGTGTGTGTGTGTGTGTGAGAGAGAGAGAGAGAGAGAGGGGGGGGGGTATACCTGTCCTTTTTTCCCCCTAAGGTAAGTCTTTCCACTCCCGGGATTGGAATGACTCCTTACCCTCTCCCTTAGAACCCATATCCTTCCGTCTTTCCCTCTCCTTCCCTCTTTACTGATGAAGCAATCTTAGGTTGCGAAAGCTTGAAATTTGTGTGTGTGTTTTTTATTGTCTATCTATCAGCGCTTTCTCGTTTGGTAAGTCACAGCATCTTTGTTTTTATATATATGATTATTTTATCAAAATTGTTAGAAAGACGAAATGCTATTATGACTATAGCTGGTAACAAGATCAGCGTACGATTTCTATGTGTTGCATAGGAATTATTAAGTTTTAACTTTATCCACCGTGCCACCAGTTTTTATTCGAGGTTTTTTTAATATATGCGTCAGTACAGGATATCAGTCTCAACTTGGCATACCCATTCTCACACTCCTGCCTTCTGTGTCTGACCTTATGTTGTGCCGGTGTACATTATCTATCTATCTCCCCTTGACAAGCATAGGTGTACCAATCAATGTGACTCGGTGTTAAAATGAAGTAATATCAACGAAATAGCACAAATGCTACAATCTTCTTGGTATCATTTGAAAATTGCCTCTGAAGCTGAAATGGTCAGCCCCAATAGGCCAGTCAAGCTTAATTTTTTGACGAAAGGCTTTTCAGACCCGTTGTAACCACAATTTTTACTTCTAATAGCGGCATAGAGGCTATGAAATATAACACAAAGAATCTTCCAGTAAGTCACATATTGTTTTGTCTGACCAAATTCTAATGCAGCCTAGCCGGTATCTTTAATAATAACGAAAAATAAAATATTTCCGTGCTGTTCAACTATTTATGTACTCGCAAACCAGTTTTGACTTCTGAGGCCATCACCAGCAACAACCGTATCTCATGACTGCAAAAGAAATGATTTTGACTTGCAGAAATGTTAATGATGCAGATACACAGTTCTTCCAAAGTTATTAATTCATTTATTTTATGTATCCACGGCATGAAGTTATTGTAGAACTGGTAGAGAGTTTAATTATGTACACACAGTTACAGATAAAATCCTATTAAATACAGCGGAAGGTGATAGCAGTAAAAATGCAGAAATTAATATGTACAACAAGAATTTACAAAATACAGACAGGAAAATGGAAAATAAACCGCATGATAATTCTCTTTATATTCTATGGAGAATCTAATATTCACCAGTTTTGATTGCTGTTTTGTTGGTTGCAGTTAGGTCATTAGTGGGACATGTATGCTGCATGTTCCTCGAACTAGCAGGTGTTGTTGGTCCTGCACGTCACCACACTGATAAATTTCGTCAATGCTAAAACATTGTTTCCTGGGGTTGACTTCTCACCACAGTTCTCAGTTAGCTTAGTGTCTTCCACATCAGACAAGGCGGGTACGAACCTTCCACTGGTTTCTCTTTGAAATTTGTTCAGTGTGCTTTAGGTGGTACCAAAGTTGCACTCATAAAGTTCAAGGAGATAAAAGAATAGTTGTAGCTTCCTGCATGAAGCTCTTTTGTAATCTGAGTCTTGGTCATTGATGCTCGTGTCACAACAAAGGGTGTCTGAAATCAATTTCCTGTTTCTTTGTCTCCATTTCTGAAGCTGCTTTCATGCGAATATCTGTTGGTGCTAATCTGTAATTTGGTACAGTTTATTGACAGGAATTGGTCAAAGACAATGTCTAGTCTCATTTGAAGGTGTATCAATGTGTTTGGCCAAACTAGTGTGAAAGATCCTGATATGGAGAAATGTAGCACCAGAGCAAATGTTCGAAGCACTTTTGATTGACTGCCCCACATGGCTATTGTAAATTTGGAGATGATGTTCCTTGCAGACACTTTGAACTTTGTTTCATCACAATGGGCTTTGAATGTAAAGGAATGGTCCATATTTACTCCAAGGTCTTTGGGAATATCACAATAGAACAGTTGTTCTCCTATCCAAAAATTGTTGAGTTTCCTTTAAGCTTCCCTGTTTCTTAGATGAAATGCATAAGCTTCTGTCTCTCCAAGATTTGGCTGCAGGTGGTTATCGCCGTAATACTCGACAAAGTCTCAAGAGCCCTCGTGTGTTTAATCTTCCCTTCCTCAAAGGTTTTCCCTTGGACAACAGTCACTGTATCATCAGCATATATAAATGCTTTAGTTTCAGAGCTAATTGGTTGGTAATTTTGGTAGGTTTTATACAACTGGAGCAACACACTTCCTCAAAGAAGGCCATGTTTCTGAATCCTCAACCGACTTTTCTTGTTTTATAGGATGATGAAGTATCTCCTGTTTTGCAGCAGACATCGATCCTTTGTGATTGAATACACTTTCCTATCAACACTTGATCATAGCATAAGTTGCTGTCAGGTCAATGAAAGCCACACCTGTAGCTTGACATATTTCATACCCATCCTCAGTGTGTTGGAGAAAATTAAGGATCTGTCCATAGCAAGATCTTCCTCGATGAAAGCTTGACTGCTCTTTTATGAGGCTTTTGCCAGCACTCTGATGTTCAGTTTAGAAGCAGCCTTTTCCATATCTTATACAAATGGCTGAGAAGTGAAACAGGATAGAAGTTTTTTGAGTCTATTGGCTCCTTCCAAGGCTTTGAAATGCTACTACTTTGCCTTTACACCAAATCCTTGGAATCTACCATTTTCAAACACTGCTTTCCTTAGATTTAATAATCCACTGCTTTATAGCACATTACTATTCCCAAGGCACACTTGACATGGCTCTCTATGTGCAAAATAATGATTTCGGAGGTAAAACAGCCCCTTAATCGGATCTGTGGAAGGGGAGTACATCGAGACAATTTGAAAATGTAAAGATAAAAAAAAAAAAAGAAAAGGAAAGAAGAAAAGCTAAGGATTGGTACATGGAACATTCGCTCCCTCTTACAACCTGGCAAATGAAAATGTGAAAAAAGAGAGGGAGCACAACAATATAGATATTCTTGGAATGTGCGGCGTGAGATGGTGAGGCAATGGTGTGTTGCAGAGTGATGGCTACAAACTATTTTATTCTGGCGAAGGGGGAAAAAAGATGGAATGAATGGAGTAGCTATCATGGTAAAGAAGTAGGTAAAAACCATGATAATGAAGGTGGAATACATAAATAGCAGATGGATGATGCTGAGGTTGAAAGGTCACAAGAAAGATGTAGTTCTGATACAGGTCTATATACCAACCAGCCAACCCAGCGACAATGAGATTGAAGAGTGCTACAACGCAATTGGATCAATGGTGGAGAGAGAGAAGAAAAAGGCATGTATCATAGTAATGGGAGATTGGAACGCAGTGGTTGGTGAAGTGAAAGACAGAGATGTGGTTGGAAAGTTTGGATTGGGTAACAGGAATGAAAGGGATGTGAGAATGGTCAGACTCAATGGTAGTTGGAAACATGCTTTTTGAACATCTCAAAAGAAGACAGTACACATGGACATTGAATATAGACCATGTCAGATACCAGACCAATTACATACTAATACAGAGTAGATTCCAGATGTGCATGAGAAATGCCAAGGCTTATCCAGGAGCAGGTATTAACTCTGAGCACAACTTTGTTGTAACAGATGTGCAGGTTAGATTGAAAAGAATGTTGGTAAGTAAAGTGAGAGAGAAGTTTCTTTTGATGCTCTAAAGGAAGAAAGAATAACCAAAAAAGCTTCAAGAAGAGTTCCGAGACAAGTGGAAAATTAGAGAAAAGACAGAGGGCAAAAATGGACAGTGGAACCAGTTCAGAGACACCCTGAAAGCAACCAGTAAAGATGTTGTTGGTCTGGTGAAGTGCTAGCAGAGAAGGAAACCATGGGTTACCGATGACATGATCTTGAAGATGGCAGAAAGGAGAAAATGGAAAAGTGCACAAACTGATGAAGGAAAAAAGCAATACAGAAGACTGAATAATGAGCTGAGAAGAGTAACTTATCAGGCCAGGGAAAAATGGACAAGAGAAATCTGCTCAGAAATTGGGACACTGGAGCGAAAGAGGGCAAGTACAAAAAGATGTATTGAGTAGCCAGAGAAATAGTATTTCAGGGAAGGAAGAACAAAACAAATATGGAGATAGAACTGAAAGATGGAACTCTTTTTTAAGTGACCCACATGCTGTTCAGAATATATGGAAAGAATATATTGAAACTCTCTATGAAGTGGATCAAAGATCCTCCGATCTGCAGATTGAGAAGAAAGAATCAGTAAATGAAGATGAAAAAGGAGATTTTATCTGAGGTTCAGAGGTAAATAAGGCATTGGGAGAACTTAAAAACATCAAAACGTGTGGTGTAGATGACATTCTGGCAGAAATCTTAATGAGTTTAAAAGAAACAGGTGAATATGAGTTGACCTCTCTTTGCAACTACATCTATGACGAAGGGGAATGGCCAGAAGACTTTCTCGTAAGTATAATAGTCCCAATCCCAAAGACTAATAATCCTAAAAAGTGTGAAGACCACAGGACAATCAGCCTAGTATCCCAGGCAGCAAAAGTAGTTGTTCGAATTCTGAATAGGACGTCATATGGAATGCTGGAAGAAACACTTGGTGAAGAACAATACGGTTTCATAAGGGGAAAGGGAACACAAGTTGCCATTGGACTTCTAAGAACCATCGGAAAAAGATACATAGAAAAGGGCAAAGAAGTGTATGCTGTCTTCAAAGACCTTGAAAAGGCCTTTGATAGTGTGCAGTGGGATAAGCTGTTACATATCTTGAACAAGAAGGGTGTAAAGTGGAGAGAAGATTGATCGCAAATCTGTACCTAAATCAGAAATTGATCGCAAATCTGTACCTAAATCAGAAAGCTTGGGTACGAATAGGTAATGGGATCTCAGAAGACAGCAAGATAGGGAGAGGTGTTAGACAGGGCAGTTGCCGCTCGCCGATACTATTTAACATCTATCTGGAGGAAGTGCTGCAAACAAGAGGCATCAGGTTAGGTGCACGGAAAATTGAATGTATAAGATTTGCAGATGGCATGGCGGTCCTCGCAGAAAATCAAGAGACACTGACTCAAATGCTAAATGACCTGAATGAAGCCTATGCAGCATATGGTATGAAAATTAATAAAAAGAAAACCAAAAGCATGGACATAGGCCTAAAGAAAAGAAAGGTGAAAATTAAGTTGGGGTCAGAAATCATAGAACAGGTAAGAGCATCAAGTATTTGGGAAGTTGGATTGAAGAAGATGTGGATTGCCAACAAGATATCAAAGTGAGAATGGCTCTGGCAAAACAGGGATTTCAAAAGCAGAGAAGTCTCCTAACTAGTTGTTTAAACGTGAAATATAGATATGGCTTAGAATGAAGATCAGCTGGACTGATAAAGCCAGGAATGAAGAGTTGGAGAAGAATGGAGGATGCTGCTGAAAACTAAACTGGATAGGCCACAATCTAAGAAGAGATTGCCTTCTAGTAGAGGAAATTGAAGGTTTCATTCCAGGAAAGATAGGGAAGGGCAGAAGAAGGTTTCAGATGCTGGATGATGTCAGCAGGCCACAAGGAGGGTACCAAAGAATGAAGAGGAACACACAAGACAGAGAAGCATGGAGGGTTATGCAGTCAAAACCTGCCGCAAGGCAGGCAACCCAATGAATGAATGAATGAATTATAGCACCTTGTATCTCATTAAATATAATATTTTAGATAGAAATAAGTAAATATGCTAAATTTAAAGTCACTTTGATGACGTTATTATGAGCGTGACTGTTGAAATTACAAGAAATGATAACAATATGCTTTCTATGCAAGATAGTCACTGTTTGGCAGCTTATTCTGAATGTGGAAATCCCAGGGGATTGGTAGTGACAGTTAAATGACAAAGGGAAAGCTTCATTTGTCTTTCCTTTTTATTTTCTTTAGAGCACCGTATATCATCAATTGCCATTGTGCACTCATATATGCAACCTTTATGTGATAAGTACATTGGAAGCCAAAGTAATAATTAATCATATTATGCTTGCAAAAAAGGCAACTGAGCTTATTACAAGAAGCATCAGTCTGCTACGAATAATTAACCAGAATTAATCTCTGATAATGTCTACATCTTTGTGGAGAGGAAGACAGTTGCTCAATCAGAGAGCTGAAAAAAATGTACATTGCTGCCTTGCAAAGAATTGCAAAGGACAGTGTATTAAAATACCTCATAATAAAATTAATATTCCCACATTGGAGTCTGTAAAATAAATATAAGATATTACAAGCAAGTTGTAACATCTGTTCTGTTCATAGACTGCCGAAGCCTGTAGCGTTATTGTTCTTAATAGACTTGGAAACTATATCCAATTCTCTTAAAATGAAATGGGTGCAAAGATAGTCTTTCACATCATCATGTCTCATGAGTCTGGAGTTTTTGAGCTACCTTTAGACTTACTCTTCAGAAGTAATTGGTAAGCAATTCAGTCAGTAGTTGTTTTCGAGAGATCAGGAGGAGCAGGGGCTGGATCATTGTTGAGACTCTTTGGTAATTTCCAAGCCTTTCAGCTTTTCTGTTTCATATGTGGATTTGATACTAGGTCACACCATTTTTTACTTGTGGAAGCTGATACAGCAAGCAAAGAGATTTTCGTGTTTTGGGTTGTTTCTTCAGAGAATGGGTCATTGTCAAATAGTTTGTATCTCTCTAAAGAAGACTTGGAGTTTTCATTGAGTTCTGTGATATAGTCCATTCTGAATTCATTTGGAATATATGTACGTGAGATGGCTTGGACTGGTTTAACAAATTCATCGTACATTCTGTGGAGGTGGGTCGAGTTTTAAGGCTCCCATATCAAGTTCTTGTGTGACATACTCCCCACTGTTCTTTCTTGAAGTTATATTGTCTGGTGTCACAACTGCTTCAGCATGTTGATGCCGTGTGTGTGGAAGTAGCCCTGCAACATTATTCTGTACTTGTTGGACAAATGTTCTCTGACAAAAATGTTGTCTGGATCATATGCACCACACCATCTGTCACTGTTGAAGTATGGTGAATCTTCCATTCACATATTTCCACCAATCCTATGTGTTTAGTACAGTGTTCAAGTTCTTCTCCATTTTTATTGGTTTCCTTGTAGCCCCGTGATGTACTGTTACAGTTAAAATCACCTATTACTAGCTTTGTTGATTGAGAGTAGAGGTTAGGTGGTTGCTTGAAGCAATTTAGTGTTAGATGGTTTATATATGAATGTCACTGTACATGACGGGATCTCAGTTGTCAGAATCTCCATTTCGTTATCTGATGTAGACCCTAAAGAAATGATATTAGACCAGGCTTTGCAAACACTGCAATACCATATGTTGTAATTGATCTTTCAGTGATGAGATTCATTCTGTTTACTTTTTGGTCTCCAATTGTTTGGACCTCTATGTGTCTCAAAATGAACAGAAAATAACAGGCAGTTTGTTTGTGTAAAGCATTGCATAAAAAATAAAAATATTACAAATTAAAATTTTATTTTTTAAACATGTACAATAAATTTCATTTTACTGTTGTAATCTGGTCCTGTTATAGGTGCATAGCTGGAACTTAATTTAGCATAAGGGAAAAAGAAAATTGTGTTCGTCTATTTATAACTCATCCAGTATTCAGGATCATTTATTGATTGATTTTAAATATTTCCCATAGTGTCATATTTCTGCCTGTCTTAACAGTGTGTAGAAGTAATATAATATGTAACTGAGTGAATTAATTGAAATGGCATAACATTTTGATAAGTGTGACTCCCACCATGTTTTGATGAAGTTTAGAATGTCATAATATAGTTTGTCACAATGTACATTTTACCAATAATTTCTGTTAAAAGATGTTTTGCAAAATTTAATTGTGTCTTTTCTAGTCTCCTGCTAATTCATAAGTTAATTTGTTGTTTTCATATTCACTGCGTATCTGCTATTTTGGTACATTATGTAATTTCTTATGTACATTTCAAAATGTTTCAATTTTCAGGTAAAAATTGGTTACATGATGCATACCAGCAGGCATGTCTTACATTAAGTGCGCTTAAACTGGCAACTAATTTTCTCAGGAGAGGTGGTTGGTTTGTTACAAAAGTTTTTCGCTCCAAGGATTACCACCCATTAATATGGGTTTTCAAACAACTGTTTAAAAAGGTATTTACTATTAATTCAGTTGGCATCTAATAACTGCCATTTGAGTGTAAAGCCTTCAATTAACATTTCATTGGTGCTTTGGTTAATATTAATTCAAGCAAAATCATTAGAAATCTTTTGAGCAGGACAATACAAATGCCATGACTTGAAGGGTTACTCTCTTGAGGCCTGCAATTCGTATTGCAGACCCCCCCCCCCTCCCCCCCCCACGCACACACACACAAGAAGAAATTAGCCCCATACAGTTACCATTGGTTATTAATATTCAGTAATGTATTGAAATTCACTGATAAGTGTAGGTACATTGTTTTAAAGTAAATTAGGGCTGGCAGAGAACAGTTATGCATGAAGTTTTAAGGTTTTTTCAAAGTACTGTGTATATATGTGTGTGTGTGTGTGTGTGTGTGTGTGTGTGTGTGTGAGAGAGAGAGAGAGAGAGAGAGAGAGAGAGAGAGAGAGAGAGAGAGAGTGGGGGGGGGGGGGGGGGGGGGAGTTCCATCCTCCTCATTGAAATAGAAAAAGCACAAATCAGTTGATCTGTGGAAAAATTAATAAATAAAGAGGTGGTCACATGTTTCTTATGGCCATGCATCTTCTGTTCATTTTTCTTCATTTTGTGTGTGTTTTCAACTTTGTTTTTATATTTGATCAAAATTAACATTTCTTATCAATTTGCTTTTGTTTTGTTTGTCCATTCTCATATAGCTAGATGGTAACTCACTTATTTGTATTGTATGTACTGTATTCACATTGAAAATATCTTTTGTTGCTTTCAGGTTCATGCAACAAAACCTCAAGCATCTCGTACAGAGTCAGCAGAAATATTTGTTGTGTGTCAGCATTACTTGGCACCTGATAAATTGGATCATCGTTTTGTTGATGCCAAATATGTATTTGAGGAGCTAGAAATTGAACCTAAGAATAATAAAATGAGTGTGTACCATCCGGAAAAAGTTAAGAAGGCAAAGGCAGAGGGTTATCCTGAAAATAATTATACATTGTACAATAAACTTCTTGTGTCAGATTTCATAGCTAGAGACAATCCGGTAGATTCACTGCAGTATGCATCTGAGGTAATTGCTGTTTGATGATGCATGAGTTTGCAGAATTTTACTTTTCTTTTTATGTTTCCTGTATTACCTCCTAAGAAACTCTGATGTTAGCTAAGGTAACATCTAAAGGATCTAATCATCAATCTTTCAGATTGTTTTCGATGATGATGCTGTGGCCAATCACCCAAAGACAACACCTGAAGTGAAAGAATGTTGCAAAGATATAAAAGTCCTCGGGAGGAAGGATTTTCGTTTATTAATGTCATGGTGGAAAGCAATGAAAGAAGCTTTTGGTACTAAAGAAGCAGAGGAAAATGAACAAACTCAAGCAAATGGAGTTGCTGAAGTAAATGAGATTGACGTGGATCCTGAAGAAGCAGAGATGAATGAACTTTCTAAACAGATAAGTGAGCTGCAGGCAGAGGAACAAAGGGAAAGCAAGAGGAAAAGAAAACGTGTTAATAAAGAGCGGAAAAAATTACAAGATCGACTCAACTTGAAGATGGTTCTGAAGGGGGATGAAGGCCCAAGAGATGAAGGAGAAGAAATGTTTGACCTGAAAAAAGTGGACAGTGCGAAGGTGAGATTTCTGTACAGACAGTTATGACTGTTACACATTAGACAGCTATAGAAGTAAGTGAAGAGAATAATTGATTCTGATAAACAAAATAATACGATATTTACATAAAATATATGTGAAGCTTACATTTGAAATCTTTTAAGACTTAATTTTGTTTCAGTATTAATTTGAGTAATGATGACAACCAATCATTGATTTGCCTTGGTTGTGGTTATTTTATACTACCTAGCAGACTTAACATCTGTGGAAAAGTTTAATGTTGGAAAGTTAATGTAATCAGGTTACCAGAGTCGTTAAGATCCATCTGACATGGAAGTTCATTCACTAATATTACGATTTGTATTGTTTGGCTTCCATCAAATATTCCGCTCTTTGTTACTCTGCTGTCAGTTCATTCTAATCTTACTGTTTTTTACTCTGTTGCTCCTCAGAACCCTTATCCAATATAATAAGAAGACCAGTGTGGTGAACATGATGATACCTCTTGGTAGAAACTTATTGATACCACCAGTTCTTAGCACCACATACTCTTTGCGCATATTTTGTGGGCTGGTAGAGCATTCTGTGTTATCATGAGGAGATCTTGACAATTTGGACTTAGTGAAGAGGGCAGAGGGTGGGGGGCGACAAACCTTTACAAAAACAAATTACCATTAAAATGAGAAATGCAGTTACTACATAAATAAGTGTGGTAAGAAATGATTAATAGCCCTCAGCCTCTGGTACACTTCTTATTTTTTTAATTAATTGTCTATATCATGTATATTATAAATTGTGAAGACTGGTTTCAGTTGACTAAGTAACCATTGTCGGATTACCCATGGTAAAATAAATGTCAGCATACACCATATTGACAAACCCTGCATAATCTCTGTAGCTTGAAGCATGTGTATAAGTGTGATACTTTCAATACGAAAGTGAATAACTAGCAAAGTAAAACCAAGTACATTCGAAACTAGCTATAACAACATTGAAGGGACTGATGGTGGTTGGTTGTTATAGCCAATGGTTACACAAACCAGGTTTTTGCTTTGTTTTTTAATAAAAAATTTGTATCTGTCAATTTTAGACTGCCACAGAATTAAAACTTCAAAAAGTAGCATAAATACAGCACACCTACGGTATTTACAATGTGATATTTGTGGAAAGGGACTGAAGAGAAATTTGTCTTTTGTTTGTGCAGTACATACAGTAATAACATCTGAGCAGAAGGTAAAAACCTTTAATAAGTGAAAAAAGAAGCAGCAACTATGTACACTGTTCAGTACTGTCAAACATGGTTTTGGATAATGAACAAGACAAAACTTTAACCATGTTTAAAAGTTATTGTAAGTGCTGTAAAGTGTAATAGTCATTAAATGACACCACATCATTCCAGTTAACTGTATTACAAAAATTGGTCAACAGTACCAAAACGAAAAAGACAGTATTCAGAGCATAAATTACATGAAGGCTTAAATTTTCTCTTATGTTTTTTTTTAATATATTGTACAAATGTAATGTATTGTACCTAATACATTGAAAATATCCAACAAACATAAGCACGAAACATCAATAACAAATACACTTATTATTCCTTGCCTGTATTTTGAAAAAATAACATATATTAGAATTTAATTTTGTAGTTTTCTGCAGTCACAACAGAGACAGTGTTGTTTAGGTTTTTATCAGTTACTTTCACTTTAAAATGCAGTACAGTAAAGCATACTACAGTATACTCCCATACTTATGGTAATCTACGTCTACATCTACATTTATACTCCGCAAGCCACACAACGGTGTGTGGCGGAGGGCACTTTACGTGCCACTGTCATTACCTCCCTTTTCTGTTCCAGTCGCGCATGGTTCGCGGGAAGAACGACTGTCTGAAAGCCTCCGTGTGCGCTCGAATCTCTCTAATTTTACATTCGTGATCTCCTCGGGAGGTATAAGTAGGGAGAAGCAATATATTCAATACCTCATCCAGAAACGCACCCTCTCGAAACCTCGTGAGCAAGCTACACCGCGATACAGAGCGCCTCTTCTGCAGAGTCTGCCACTTGAGTTTGCTAAACATCTCCGTAATGCTATCACGGTTACCAAATAACCCTGTGACGAAACGCGCCGCTCTTCTTTGGATCTTCTCTATCTCCTCTGTCAACCTGATCTGGTACGGATCCCACACTGATGAGCAATAATCAAGTATAGGTCGAACGAGTGTTTTGTAAGCCACCTCCTTTGTTGATGGACTACATTTTCTAAGGACTCTCCCAATGAATCTCAACCTGGTACCCCCCTTACCAACAATTAATTTTATATGATCATTCCACTTCAAATCCTTCCACACGCATACTCCCAGATATTTTAAAGAAGTAACTGCTACGAGTGTTTGTTCCACTATTGTATAATCATACAATAAAGGATCCTTCTTTCTATGTATTCGTAATACATTACATTTGTCTATGTTAAGGGTCAGTTGCCACTCCCTGCACCAAGTGCCTATCCACTGCAGATCTTCCTGCATTTCGCTACAATTTTCTAATGCTGCAAATTCTCTGTATACTACAGCATCATCCGCAAAAAGCCGCGTGGAACTTCCGACATTATCTACTAGGTCATTTATATATATTGTGAAAAGCATTTAAGAGTACACATTTTGCATTTGATGATTCATTCATTTTAATGCCACATTGTCATGATTTCTGTTAAACTCTTATTTGAAAATAGGAAATTTTTGTGAAGTTTTCACTGCACGGAGAGCTTCAGTAAGTGATGCCACAAAAACTGTTGTTCTTGTTCATTTTCATGTTCATCAGTCATGTGTTGGCTTTGTATGTCAGCTACAATTTCTTTTTCACTTGCTAGGCATACACAGTAAGATTGTTGTCTAACTGGGCAAAGTCACAAGTTGACAGAGATGGACAAGGTTCTTGCACTAATTCCACCACCACCACCATCATCATCATCATCATCATCATCATCAGCTGGTGCTGATGACTTGTCACCCTCACTGTGGGATGATGATGATGAAAGATGTCTGAATCATGAATGTTTAAAACAGTTGACATTTGTCTTTTGAGTGACGTTTTCCCATGCTTGCAGCGTCATTAAAATTTCATCAAGAACATTGTAAACTGTTTGTTTACCTTTGATTTTTTGTAGCATGTTCATCACTTGAAGTTTAATGTACTGCATTTGCATTAATAGAGATTTTATAACAGCCTGGTCAGTAGGTCATAGAACTAAAGTGAAGTTTAGAGATAAAAACACAAGCTATATGCACTGCTTATTGTCGGTTACTGGATGAGCAGGACAGTTATTGACCAAGAGCATAATATTTTGTTTCTTTGATTTCAGCTAATAGTCCCAGTTACTCAACCACTTTTCAGAAATGTCAGGTGTCATTCAATATTTCATGAACTAAAGGTAGAGAGTGAATGTTTTATAAACAATTTTCTTGATTTTATGATAACCAAAGGCTTTCTTTACGTGATTCTGTCATATTTGCAACAGCCATAACTGTACTTCTTGCCTTAGACATTTTCCCATTTGAATAGTGTTTACCTTTAAATTTCACTGTCTCATCTGTGGCCCTATTATAAAACAAGCCAGTTTCATCTGCATTGAGTAAATCATCTGGCTTGTAACCTACACAAAAAAGGCCACTTCTTAAATAGCCACTTCTCTGTTACACCATCAGGTATGCTGATTGCTTCACCACCAATTTTCCCATGGCAAGCTAAGAAACATTCTGTTCAAGATGAAGAACAATTGAAGTTCTCATTTCCCAACAAAGTTGCAAATTCATTGCCTTCCACTTGAAGTGTACATCCATTGATTGGCTCATTATTTGATCTTTGTTGCTTAAAACATTGAAACTTCTTGAATGTCTTTGTGATCAGATGATCTCTTCTGCATGATTTTTAAAGAATTTTGTTTGAAAAGAGACTGCATTTTCTCTCTGTCCTTCCAAATTGTAGAAATCCTTGAGTGTTATACACCCAATTCCTTTGTGATGCTGATCTTGGTTTCCTCACTTTCTAATTGCTGTACTAGGTGTGACTTTTCTGCAGTATTAAACACTTTTCCCTTTTTTGGACATTTTAAAAGTAAAGCTTGCCTTGACGGTTTAACACACATACTGATTTGAAACCCACAATCTAAAGAAAATGAATTTGGAAATAAGTATTACATTGTTCTTATTAATTCCCAAATATTTAAAAACAAAAATGAACATTAGATGTTATAGCCCATATATATATCTCCAAAAAGTAACAAAAATATATTGTTTTATGTTGTAAGTTGCAATAAGTGATGTCAAACTAAGAGACGCAATAAGTGATGTCAAACTAAGAGACTTTTTAAATGTAGCGCTAACATAGGATTTAGTCGGCACCATTATATTTCCATATTATAGCCATTATGTTGTTAAAAGCAATGTTGCTATAAACAGGATCGACCGATTTCATATATACATGTTTTATAATTGGTTACAATCTCATTAATAAGCATGGTATGAAATAGTTGGTTGTACATTTCTGATTATTCAGTGTCACATTGAAAGTGTCACATACATGGACATGCTCTAAGCTACATAGACTGCAGTGTTTGTCAATGAGCTGTATGCTGATGTCTATTTTGTAGTGAGTGATCTAAAGATGATTACTTAGTCAACTGAAAGTAGTCATCACATTTTATTGTTTTGTAATATATGCACTCTAGACAATTATGTTTTTTTTTTTTTTTTTTTTTTTAATTTGAAGAAATCTATATTTTATTGCTTTCTCCTTTTCTGATAGTGTCAGATGTATCTCTGACAGACTTGTCAGACTCCTTTTTCCTAGGCTTGCGGTGCTATGCCATGAATGTATGAGGCCAATGTCATACAGGATATTTATTCATTATATGTGTTATCTGTCGCCAAGAGTAGTGGTTCAGTGACTATGACATTGGATACTTGGTTCATATTTATTAATAGTGAAATTTGTTTTGTAGTTCTAGTAGCCTGATTTAAGATTTCTTTAGTTTCCTTTAATAGCAGATGGTCAAAACTGTAATATTTCTTCCACAGAAACCAAATGTAATTCTTGATGATGCTGAGCAACAATCATATAATAATTTTTAGAGGAACACACTACCATTGACAGTTTTATTGTTTATTTAACTACAACTCAGTTTTAGGTCTTTATGCCATTTTAAAATATTTGATATTATGTCTTTACCATATAATGCGGGACACTTAACATGTCAACCTCAAAGTTGGCCATAAATTAAGAAAAATTTTGGCTCCCCACAAAATACTAGATATAAAATCACTATCTTGTAACATATCAGTAGACAATCATGGGAGCACGTCACATTTAGTAAGAACAGCCTTACTTTGGTAAATAAAAGATATTATTTACAAATGTAAGCCTGTTTTTACTAAATATTATGTGCTCCCATGACTACTTACTTATCTGTTACAAGATGGTGATTTTAAATCTGGGGAGCCAATGTTGTTCTTAATTTATGACCAACTTTGTGCCGGACAACATGTAAAGTGTCCTGCAACATATGGTAAAGACGTAAACTCAAATACTTGAAAATGGCATAAAAGGCCAAAACCTAGGTTGTACTTAAATAAACAATAAAACAGTCAAAGACTGTGTGATCCTTTAACAAATCTAATTTGTTCCCAATTCCTTATTCAATTGCTCTAGTGTTCCACATCATTAAGTTTGCTGTCAGGATGACATTAACATTTTCGCCTAGCTTGAAGTTTATCCTAACAGGATATGACAAGTGTTTCAAAATGTGATTTTTAATAAAATGAGAAGAGGTTAAATACTTCAATGGAAGAAAAGTTGCTTACAGTTTAAGCCTTATTGTTTCCAAACATTATTTCGAAAAGGAACATGTTGGCAGATTTCGTCACCACAATCAAGTGAGATACATTTATGAATTTTAGTAACAGTACTGTAATCATTACTTACTACAGAAAAATGAATATTCCAGAAGATAAACAGTAAGAAATTTCATTGATTAACTCTAATGAAGAATATGGTCAGAGGTATTTACAGCACTTTCTAGCCATTAATTATGTAAGGAGGAATAGAGGGCTGTGTTTAGTGCTGGAATGGGAACAGGGAAGGGGCTAGATGGGTAAGGACAATGACTAACGGAGATTGAAGCCAGGAGGATTATGGGAACATATGATATATTGCAGGGAGGGTTCCAACCTGCGCAATTCAGAAAAGCTGGTGTTGAGAGGGAAGGATCAAGATGACACAGGCTGGGAAGCAGTAATTGAAATGAAGAACATCATGTTGGGTGGCGTGCTCAGCAACAGGGTGGTCCAGTGGTTTTTTGGCCACAGTTTGTCGGTTGCCATTTATGCAGAAGACAGCTTGTTGGTTGTCATGCCCACATATAATGCAGCACGTTGGTTGCAGCTTCACTTGTAGATCACGTGACTGGTTTCACAGGTAACCCTGCCTTTGATGGGATAGGTGATATTTGTGACAGGACTGAAAGGTGGTAGTGGGAGGATGTATGGGAGAGGTCTTGCATCAAGGTCTATTAAAGGAATATGAGCCATTAGGTAAAGGATTGGGAGAAAGGGTTGTGTGGAGATGGATAAGGATATTGTGTAGGTTTGGTGAGCAGTGTAATACCACTGTGTGTGTGTGTGGGGGGGGGGGTGAGGGGGGGGGTGAGAATGTGGGTGTTTGAAACTAAAGAATTGGCAAAACATGGAAAAAAATTGCTATTGCCATAGAGTATACAAATAAGCAACACATTACAGCAAAAAGTTCTCAATTACTGCAGGGAACACTTGCAGAGACTAGGAGTGTGCCACAAGGAAACCTTTCAACATAGATTGGAAGATTTAAATGAGTTGTACAATGATGAGTGAAAATGCTACTGCAGTACTGTCACTTAGGGATGAGTGAATTCAGTGGTATCTTGAATGAATTAGAATAGTTCAAGTCATTAACCTACCATTTACAGGGTTGTTTTTTCTGTAGTGGTTGTTTACTGTCATTGTGCATGAGAAGTCGTAAACTTCATGCCCTTTACTTGTGTAAATTTTGGCTGTGTCAGTTTTTTTTATTACATTGCTTTATCTCACTGGTTGTAATTTTTTTATTGTAATCCTGTTTGCAACTTGGTCACAGATTGTATTTATTTATTGTAGAAGCTGGAATCGGTCTTGGAGCAGGCACCAGATGTTTTAGCAGAAGATGAACCAGATTCAGATGAAGAGTTGATGCGAAAACCAAAGGTTGTTGCCTTTGACAGACATGGAGAAGATTACCTAGATAGTTCAGGAAAGTATGTTTCTTCCTTCTTTGTGTGTTTTACCAAGTCTTTCGTATCACATTCTCTCTATAATTGTGTGAATGTTCAGGTATTTATTGTTTCATTATGAAAGGCTTCTTCCAGACTGCAGGGAAAATATTACAGTAAGGAATGTAAATTCTTGATGCTGTTGTATATTGACAACAGTTCTTCTGTTACTAAGAAAGGAAATGACAAACTATCAACTATTGTCTCGTACATGAAGTTTGTTGTACAGCATTACACAGTTCAGGAACCATCAAATTTATGAAAACAGGACTTGCTGATATTGCTCAGTGTAGACAGTTTATTGTTACATAATCATTGTATCTCATGAAAAGTTGTTAATAAGCTTTGGACCATATGGAAGTTATTCTATGGAAGATGTATGCCATTGGCTGTGACACAAATAACCTACACTGTTTTCTGTGTTTTGCTTCTGAAAGCTTCTTTCAGTATATCTTGATCATTTAGATTATTTTTCTTACCTTGTTTCACTTGTTTGGAAAATGCATAGCACATGGTGATACTGTGCTGTGTAGATAACAAAATGTTTAATAGCTCATTAGAACCTATGTATTTGACTTCAGTTTGGTATTATACATATTTGATAGGCATTTGTCTGTTAGCTCATTAAAATCCTCCTGGTTGACTGTCATGTCATCTTATAAAATACTTAAAATACCATTCTTTGGCCTGAGAGAGGCTGCTGATCAATTTATTCTAGTATTTTAAGTATTTTATAAGATAGTACACAAGATGGATTTTAATGAGATTGACACAAGCTGTAGAAGCCTACGTGTTCACACTTCCTAACAAATAAAGTGAAGCAGCCAGAAGGGGAGGATACTCTCTCACAATGGTCTTTCAGGGTAGTTCTGAACTGCAATTCATTGCTGAACACACAGTGTGACACCATTCATGAGCAGTTCATGCTTTCAGGTCAGGGCACCATTCCAAATGCAGTTGTTTGCGTTGTAGTGGTAATGGCAGCCTATGCGTTGGACAGAAATTCCCTAGTCCAACTGCTGCTGGAGTCTGACCAATAGTGCAGGATGATAAAGAATGTTACAGGAAGTCCTTTATTTGTTCTCGGATGGTAGGTGCAGATGTGAAGGGGTTACAATGTGCTTGGTGCACAATTCAGTGATCCTCCCTTGTGGTGGACGCACATGCTCACCGGTATCTTGAAGACAAGTATGCCTGCCTTCGTGTCCCTGTGTGGTCCAAAATAGGACCACTGTCACATCTGAATCCCTCACAAATCTGGATATTGCTTGATTTGACCAGCTAGTCACAATGAGGCACCTGACCATGTCTTCTGGATCTTCACTTTCTTTTTTCCAGGCAGTGTGTGTGCGTGTGTGTGTGTGTGTGTGTGTGTGTGTGTGTGTGTCAGCACAATTTTTTTTATGCTTTTGTTCATCATTTGTAAAAGTAAGTAACTGAGCAAAGTGGAGTAGGTTGGCACACTGGACTCACATTCGGGAGAGTGGCAGTTCATATCCCCATCCAGCCATCCCAATTTAGGTTTTCCGTTATTTCCCTAAATCGCACCAGGCAAATGTCAGGATGGTTCCTTTGAAAGGGCATGGCAGATTTTCTTCCCTATCCTTGAAACATACCAGGCTTATACTCTGTCTCTAATGACCTGGATGTTGATGGGACATTAATTCTTGATCTTCCTGTGTTTTAAAAGGAAATGAATTTGTTTTAAGGATATCATAGCTCTTGTTTAATACCTTGACTTATTGTGTACTTTCTTTGCCTGGCTATGCGCACTATATAGAAATGTTGTGATCATTAATAAAATATGTATATTGGAGAGCTTCTCTACTAATGGCTATTATTGTTATGAAATAAATCTTGCCCATAGCTACATTCTATAAATCTCAAACGAGAGGTTTGTAATTTGTCACGTATTTTGTATAGCCAGTCCTGGAGCACCACAAAAATGGTCAGCTGCCTCCAGTGGGAGAAATTGCAGGAAAAAATTAGTCTTTAAATTCTAGGAATATGTCATCCAGTCTCTCATATACATTTTGCATAATTACCACAATGGCGCAGTTGAATAAATTTAGGCTTGATGGTTATATTAGTATCTTCCCAGATAGCCAGGTGCAGTCAAGCAACCACTTCTGAGACGCAAAGAGGCATGCCAGCAGTTTTCCATACCTGTCTAGGTAAATACTGGGCTGGGTTCCACATCCTGCCTCAGATACACATTGTACAAACACTATGGAAAATGATGTCATGTTGTCTATGCGATTACACAAGACACAGACAGAAGGGGTACACTGATTCCTGCCTGGGGAAGTGGGCTGCAGGTAGCCAGTTAAGCTTTGAAATGTCTTTGGGATTGGTGACCCAATTTTAATAATACCTTTATACGGGTATGCTTGGTTTTCTGCGAAACTGAAGAACTAACATACGACTCGTGACCTGACATTGGGTGGATAAGGAGGAAGGAAGGTTACATAAGTAAAAACTTGCAAAAAAAGAAAAAATGCAGTAGGATTATTCAGAGTTGTTCTCCAGTAGTGGTCTTATAGATATCTAACAACTACTCAACAGGAAAAATAAATTCATTAGAATATTCATGGTTTCAATTTGTAATGATTAATTCAAGTAATTGTTTTTAAATGTCATAAGTTTTTTAATATTTGTGTAAAGATGTTGAATGTTATAGGGATAAGGGCTTATTAGTCATTCTTTACAAGTAGTATATGAAGAGAACTGACACAATCATATTTAATGTGGAAAATGGATGAAATTGTGTTTATGGGTTCTGTTTTTGTCATACACACATTTCCCATTGGAAATCCTTTTACTTCATATGGACTAAAAATTCAGTATTATTCAGCCTAATACTAGATACCAAGAATTAAGTCTTTGAGAAATGATGCCCTCCCTTCTATTGCACATTTTGTACAACGAACTGGGGATTCTTACAGACATCATAGCATGTTTACTCACTTACGGACATGGACTTGTTTTGAAGCAACAATGGCCTCAATTCATTGAATATGAGACAGATGTTCAACCTTAATGTTGTGAGCTCATTGTTAACTACTGTTCAAAAAAGCTGGCCGGAGTGGCCAAGCAGTTCTAGGTGCTGCAGTCTGGAACCACGCGACCGCTATGGTCGCAGGTTCGAATCCTGCCTCGGGCATGGACGTGTGTGATGTCCTTAGGTTAGTTAGGTTTAAGTAGTTCTAAGTTCTAGGGGACTGATGACCACAGCAGTTAAGTCCCATAGTGTTCAGAGCCATGTGAACCAGTTTGTCCAAAAAAAGTGTGCATAACTTACTCAGCAACATACATTTTCAGTATACTTCTACAAGAGTTGCAGGCTGTTACCGACAAGCCTTAGGCTTCAAATCTAATTTGAAGCCTTTTCTCCTGGGAATCTCTTTGTACCTACATCAGAAATAATTTATACCCAACTATACTCCCTCCCTCTGTCCCTCCCTCTCTCCCTCCCTCCCCCTCCATCCCTCCCCCCCCTCCTCCCTCACCCTCTCCCTCTCCTCCTCCTCCTCCTCCTCCTCCTCTCTCTGTCTTTAGAAACATTATTATGGAAAGAACAGATTGCTATCCTTCACAGACAGGCACAGTGAAAAAAACTCCTAAAATGTTTAAGCTTTCAAAGTCCTTCTGAAGCAGAAAACACACATACATTCACACAAGTACAATTCACACACACATGGCTACTGTCTCCAGGTGCTGTGATGACCTGACTGTGGTGGCGTCATGACATGAGGAATAATTGAAGTGGGTAGTGGGGATAGAGAGAAGGCACGGAGTGGGCAAGAGGAGGTATAGCAAGGTATGGGTGAGGGAAGTTGCTGCGCTGCCTATGGGAGTGTGCAGGAACATAGATCTGATAGGTGTAATGTCAGAAGATTCTGCTTTGAGGCAAGGGGGGGGGGGGGGGGAGAGGTGGAGAAGGGGAAAAGACTAGTAGGTGTGCTGGTGGGATAGAGGGCATTTGTAGCACTGGAGTGGGAGCAGTGAGAGGGTTGGTAGGTGGAGGACAGTGATTAGAGAAAGTTGTGGGGGGGGGGGGGGGGACAAAGAATATGATGTAGGGAGAATTCCCACCTATACACTTCAGAAAAGCTAGTGTTGATAGGAAGACTCCAGCCAGTGCAGGATGTGAAACAGTCATTAAAGTGAAGCACATTGTGTTGGGTAGCATGTTCAACAACGGGGTGCTTCAGCTGTTTCTTTGCCACAGTCTGGTGGTGGCCAATTGTGCAGACACACAGCTTGTTAGTTGTCATGTTCACGTACTGGATGATCAATCGTTAACGCAACTGCTTTCACAGTATGTGACCAGCTGGCGAGGCCGGCTGCTGTACCGAAGGCTTGGGTGACAAGAGGCCCGTAGTAAATACAGTATAATGCGATTTGTCACATCACTTATTTCTAACATACATAAAATAAACACTTAAAAACAAAAGTAAATTATTCACTTATATTAAGCAAGGAGATCTGGATGTTTTCCTGACACTTGCTTAGGAAATTGCTCATTACACTCTGCAGTTCCCTGTGAGAAATGGCAGCAATTTCTTTACAAATGTTAGTTTTAAGTTCATCTTAAGTGTGTAGATTCGATTTGTACCTCTTTTAATGCCTCCCAGAGATAAAAATTGCAGGGGGTTAAATTGGGAGACGAGGAGGCCATATGTTATTAGTGATAACTCTATCTTAAAACATGTCACAAATTTTTGGTAATGGGAAGTTGGCCGTATGTGCTGTTGTAGAGTCCTGCTGAAAGGTCATGAAAGTATGTTCTTTCTCAGTTAATTGCCCAAAAAAAGGCCACATCTCTCTCACTGTTAATTGTTTCCATGGAAAAAAATAGGACCATTATTCTCTCACCGCTAATAGTGCACCACACACAATTTTTTTTTAAACATATGCAGGTGTCACTTGTATTATACTAGGCTGTTCAGAGTCCCAGTAACTGTTATTTTGCGAATTAACATATCCATTTAGATGGAACCATGATTCATCTGAAAACAAATTTAGGGTGAGGGTCAGTTTCTCCGTTATGCATGTTTTTCAATGTCCATTCACAAAATTAAAACTTTTTTGCAGCATCACCCGGTGTAAGTTTTTGCACTGTAGTTATTTTATAGGACTTCAACTTCAGTAACTTTGCCACCATTTTAACAGAGCCATAGGAAATTCCCACTTGCTGAAAAAAATGTCAAACTGATTTTCTAGATCTTTCTAGACCATGCCCAGTGTCATCCAGAGTTTCTTTTGTAAGTAGTTTAAGAGTTTCTCTATATTTTCTATCAAGAACACTTGCTGTTTCATGAAATGTATTTATCAATTGATGAAGCAAACTCCCATTCGGAACTTCAACATCAGGAAATTCCTCTTGAAACAATGTCCTTACTGCACGTGCTGATTCTGTAGGCATGTATGAATCATACAGGAATACTCTTTGGTGAATAGAGTACTTGTATTCATCACTTCACTTGAAACAGTTTCACTAAGTACACTGTATTGCATTGCATAACGAACATATGCTACCTGCACAAACAGAGGCCTTGCAACAGAGGGGAAATATTCTCCCAGCCATGCTGCCACTGGCTGGCTGCCAGGCAGTTGCATTAAAGATGGATCACCCTGTAGAAAGTGGCACAGTAGTTGCAGGAAGTTGGTACATGACATGTCTGCTTTCATAGGTGGTCCTGCTATTGATGGGGTTGGAGATGCCTGTGGCGCCTGGAGTTGGTGGTAGTGGGACAATGCATGGGACACATCTTGCAGCCATGAGGCAAGGAGTTGGGAGTTGGGTTGGAGTAGAGAAGAACAAGGATATTGTGTAGGTCTCTTATGCAGCAGAATACCATTGTGTAATGGATGGGGAAGATATTCCTGATTTCAGGACACAACAAGAGGTAGCCGAAACCCTGGTGAAGAAATTGTTTTACTTGCTCCAGTCATGGGTGATATTGAGTCACAAGAGGAGAGCTCCTTTGTAACTGGACAGTGGGTGTGAATGTGGTGATAGGTGACTGGAGAGACAAGGCAGGGGAGATCTGTTTCTGAACAATGGTGGGAGGGTAATCTTGGTCTGTGAGGGTCTCAGTGAGACACTTCACATATTTGGAGAGAGACTGCTTGTCGCTACAGACTGCTTGCCATGCGGGTGGCAAGGGCATGTGGAAGAGACTTCTTGGTGTGGAGTGGGCAGCAGCTATCAAAGTGAAGGTATTGTTGGTGGTTTGTAGGTTTGATGTGGATGGAGATGCTAATATAGCCATTCTTGAGGCAACTATCAACTCTAAGGAAGGTGGTTGTTGGGTTTCAGTACAGCGTATTAAGATGTCATCAGTAAATCTGATGAGTGGTTTGGGATTCTGGGTAGGTAAGAGGGATTCCTCTTGATGACTCATGATTAGGGTGCTAAGATGCTGGTGCCCATTGCTGTATAATGGCTTTCTTTGCAGGTGAGAAGTAGCTGTGGGTGATGATACAGTTGATCATGGTTGTAGGTTTGGTGTCAGTAAGGCATTGGGAAAGGTACTGTTCAGTAGTGGCAGAGCCATGGATATTGAGGATGTTAGTTTAGAAGGAGGTGGTATCGGCAGTGATTAGCAGAACACTGGATGATAAAGGAACGTGAACTGTGGAGACCTGGTAAAGGTTAGGTTGGTGTGTTTTATATAGGAGGGTATGTTACGGGTAATAAGCTGAAGGTGTTGCTTCATGAGAGCAGACCACAGAACCTACACAGTATCCCTGTCCATCCTTTCTCCAACCCTTTGTCTCATGGCTCATATTCCTGTAGTAGACCTAGATACAAGACATGCCCCCTACATCCTCACACTACTACTTAATCCAGTTGTGTCACAGACACCTCCTGCCCCATGAAAGGCAAGGCCACCTGTGAAAGCAGCCATTTGATGTACCAACTAAGTTGCAACCAGTGTGCCATTTTCTACATGGGCGTGACAAGTAACAAGCTGTCTGTCGACATGAATGGCCTCTGCCAAACTGCAGACAAGAGACAGCTGTACTATCCAGTTGCTGATCATGCTGCCCAACATCAAATGAATCACTTCACAGCTTACACTATCTGAGTTCTTCTTACCAACACCAACTTTTCGGAATCATGCAGGTCAGAACTCTCCCTACAACATCCCATAATCTTAGTGGCCTCAACCTTTGCTAGTCCCTGTTCTCCACCTACCTATTCTCTTCCTTGCTCCCACTCCAGCTCTAAACATCCCCTCTATCCTGCTATCGCACCTACCAGTCTACTACAGACAGCAAAGCATCTTCTCCCACCTGTACCCTGCTATTCCTAACCCTCCTCACCCCATGCTTTCTCCTCATACCCTCTACTCACTCCAGCAGATTCTTGCTCACATCAGATGCAATCGGGCCCCAGCACTTGGGAGACAGCAGCCGTGTATGTGTTTTATGCTTCAAAAGTAGGAATTTGTCCAAAAGATTAACTGTCTTAGCAATTTTTTCATTGTTCCTGTCTATGACTTGCCTCCTGTATGAGGTTAGTAGCAATCTGTACTTTGAATAACATTGTTGTTATTCTGTCCTGGACTTTACATTGTTTGATTTAGCCTAATGACTTTCCTTCAGTCACACAACTCAGTGCTTTTATTCTTTGTTGCTATTCTCTTATGCATTATTTTACTCATTATGAGTCCTGTTCTTTCTCTTCTTTCCTATGTTTATTGTCACTTTTCGAACCACATGTCCTGAGTTCTGAGCCACCCTGTACCACCAGTCTAGTCTGCGCACAAGACATGGCTATGTGACGGTGCCCATTGTAAGTGAAACATCTTGCGTGTCACATTCTTCCCACCGATATAATTACTCCTGGACCTTCAAATTGATCACAGTACCTTCTTTCACCTTGCGTGTTTTTGCATGTTTTTCTGTACCTTCCTGCATCACACGTACTTGGTTGAACCTCATACCTAACCAATATTGCCCTCCCTCCCTCCCAGTCCCTCTTTCCTCATATTCTGGCACACATATACTGACCTTACATAATCTGGTTACAACTTCTGTCCCCTCTCTTTACACATACCCACTCACTGACCTGCATCCCACAATTATTTTCGTGTGAATTTAAAATTGAGAGAGTGACGGCTCTTTGGGACATTCTGTTTACCGTAAGCCCATTCACAGTGATTTGTACTTGCACTCCTCAAGTTGCCATCACCCATCCCAGACCATGAGTACTCAGGGTCCATACAGTGTTGGATGCAGATAATTCACCTAAAGAACTTTCACATTTAAGGACAGTGTTCAGAGACAATGGATACCCGATCTGGCAAATTGACAGGGCATTCTCAGCTAAAACCCAGAACCGGGAAATGGATAAAGAGGAAAACGCGCCACCAAAGTCCCTAGCTTTTCTTCCCTTTGTTGGAAATAAAGCAAGAATCCTTAATGATTTTCAGGTGAAAGTGACTTTCCACCCACCTTCTAAGTATTCGGGCCTGCTGGAATCAGTGAAGGATAATTTGGTATTGCGGAAGGCAGGAATTTACAAAATACGAGGCGTGTTTTTTAAGTAAGGTCTGTTTGAACATAAGTCCACAATGAAATGTTATTTAAAAAAAGTAAATTTATTTTCAGAAAGTACATACTTCACTTCATTTTTCGACGTAGTTGCCAATTTTGTTGAAACACATATCATACATCTCAACCAGTTTTAAAATACCCTCTTCATAAAAACTTGCCGCCTGCTCTGATAACCAAGAGTTCACTGCCATTTTCACATTGTTGTCATGATTGTAATGGTTGCCACTGAGGTGTTGTTTGAGGTGGAGGAACGGATGGTAATTACTCGGCGCAAGATCAGGACTGTAGGGTGGGTGGTCTAAAATTTTCCAGCCAAAACTGTCCAATAAATCGCGGGTCTGACCTACAGTGTGAGGTTTTGCATTGTCATGGAGGAGGACAATTCTCTTTGTCAGCATGCTGCGTCTTTTGTTTTGAATTGCTCTGTGTAGCTTCCTCAGGGTTTGGCAGTATGCTTCTGCATTGATAGTGGTTCCTCGTTGCATGAAGTCAACCAACAAAACACCATGCCTATCCCAAAACACCAACACCATGATTTTGCGCTGGGACAGCCTTCACCTTTACAGGAGTGTGTGTGCGTGTGTGTGTGTGTGTGTGTGTGTGTGTGTGTGTGTGTGTCCATTCCATGCTCTGTTGCTTCGATTTGGGTGTGATATGCGAAACCCATGTTTCGTCTCCAGTTACGATGTGACTCAAGAAGCCATCACCTTCTTCATGATAACATTTCAAGAACTTCATCGCACACTCAGATCCTTCGTTTTTGTGGTCCTCTGTTAGGAGTTTCGGGACCCAACGGGTGCACAGTTTCCTAAACTTTAGGTGTTCAGAAACAATGTTGTAAAACACTGATCTAGACACGTCAGGAAATTCGTTTGAGAGACCTGTTATTGTGAAGTGCCTGTCATGAATCCTCGCTTCAACTGAACCCATCAAATCGTCTGTAATCAAAGAAGGGCGACCGGAGCGGTCCTCATCATGGACGTTGTCACGGCGATCTTTGAATTCTCGTACCCACTTACGCGGGCGAGTTGATAGTCTTAAACATTTGAAAGCACAGAATAGAACCATACAGGTTAGCTACAGAGTTGAAACTGTGCACAGTTGTTTCCGAGGCATGTCTGTACACAACGCACACGCTTGTTGCGATATGCGTGCGAACTACTAGTGCCTACAACAAAACGGACCTTATTTACACGCCTCGTACATTGCCTGTGTGGTATGACCTATGTACAACAAACAACACACAGAGTGGAAGAATGTTGCACAGACATAAACATTGCATTCGTCTCCTGCAACCCAGTAAGTCTGCGATTGCGGAACGTTGTATCACCAACGAACATTCAATGAAGTATGGCAAAACATTATTTTTGGCCACAGCAACATCTTTTTGGGACTCCATTATATCCATTGAAATGTGTATCATGGAAAATCTAATGAATCATGACAGCAGCTACCAGCTGGATAATGCAAGGAATCTTGTCATCTCCGAGATTTGCTCCAGATGAAGATGCCAGAATACTCCGATAACTGCAGCGACCAACAATGCCGAAGACGGCTGATCCTTGCAGGGCGCTGCCAACGGACGGTGTAGTTCTTCTGTCACTTTGACTCTGATGCTTGTGTGGCAATACTATCAGCGCACTCTATTGTGGCAATACTATCAGTGCACTCTATTAGGTGGAGCAGAGAATGTCTTCGTTAGCCTTCAGTGGCTCACTTGAGGATGATGGGCAGGTGTTCAGTTGAAATATCGTGGAATGAAGTTTACGATGACTGACTGCAATCTTGAAATCTCTTCAAACAATTATTTTCTTTTTATTCACTTTTCTCTTTTATATCATTGTGTTTTTACATAAATTTAAATTTGTTTTCGTCTTTCACTATAAGCCTTATTTGCTCATGTTTCACCATTTTTCACTATACTGCTTTCTCTTTGTGATTTTACTCACATATTTTTAGGTATTTTTTTATTTTTTGTTTTTTATCATTCACTTTGGATCCATTCACCTTTTGTTTGCACCAATACAGAAAAGTTTCCCTATTCCTAGCCAGAAACCAATTCCACATATTGTTCTTGCATTGTTGCCTAACTTGTGGAGCCCTCCGCTCCTTTCCCATTTGTCCTGAACATGGAATTACCCATCTCTGGCTGTAACTCCTCTTTCCACAGTGACTATTTCTGTCCAAATTCTGTTTGTCCATAACCCTCTCCAAACTAGTCTTGCAAAACCATACAAATCAAGTCCAGACTTCCTTGCAATACCTCCTCTCCATCTGTAAAATTCCCGTGCTCTACAATCCCAAATTCTTATATCCTATCATGCAGATTGAAACTCTCCTCTTCCAGGAGCTCAAGCAGCATGCACAATGCCATCTTAAAAAACTCTCCAGCCTGTTCACAGCCTACTCCCTTGTGAGACCTCCACTATCCACCATCTCTGCAAGGGCCTCCATCAAACTTCCCTTGCATCCCATCATAGCTGCCAAACTGTACCTCGTTGACGTACTACATTTTCCTACTACCATAAAGAATCCAGGACCTAAACAGACCCAAAACATATTGCGAACCTATTTTCCAAAAGTCTCAGCCCCACAGAAATATCAGTGCTTCTCAAGGCTTTACCTTTTGCCCCACTCCAAAATCCAATCATGGTGGGGTTGTTAAAGACTTCCTCTCCTTCCTGTGGTCCCTGGGGTGGAAATACCCTACTGATGAGACTCAATCAGAAACCATTGTTGAACCCACCCTGACTGAGTTAACTCCTCCAACCAACCATGATCCAACCCCACTACCACCAATTCAACACTCTTAACTTACCACAAGCTTGTAACCCTCAGTCTTGCCTCACTGCCATTCTGCAAATCCCTGAACATGGAAGCAAAACGTACACATGCAGAATCCACCACCTAAAAACTAATCTCTACATTATAATTGTAGTTGCCAACAAAGACTCCATCATTATGGCTATGGACCACAGTGATTTCCACCAGCTGTTGGATGTGTCCACCTACAAACCCTGACACAGTGACTAAATTCCAGAAACATGGCAGGATCTCCTGTCTGTCCTCAGATCCTTAGGTCAATTCCAGAACCTCGCCACTGAGTCTGTCTCTCTCTTCACCCCACCACTCTTAGGATTCTGACCTTCTAAGTGCTTCCTAAAGTCAATAAACCAAACTATCCAGGACACCCCATTGTTGCTGTTTACAGTGCCCTCACAGACAGAATCTCTGCTTTCTTGGCTAACACCTTCCGCATATTATTCGTAACCTAGTCTCCTATATAAAAGACACCCACTGGCTCTCCAAAGTTTCTGTTCCATTACCACTCGTTACCCTGGTAGTCACTGTTGATGCTATCTCCCTCTACACTAGCATCCCCAATGCCCATAGCCTTGCCACTATTGGACACTACCTTTCCCAACACCTGACTAACTCTAAACCTACGACTTCCTCCCTGGTCACTGTGACGCATTATATCGTTACACAAAATTACTTCTCCTTTGAAAGCATCACCTACAAAGAAATCAGTGGTACAGCAGTGGGCACCTGTATGGCACCATTCTTGCCAACCTAATCATGAACTATCTAGAGGAATTCTTCTTAACTACTCCAGAAAACGAAACCTTACGTGGTTCAGATTCACTGATGACGTCTTTGTGATCTAGACCAAGACCCAATAAACCACCTTCTTCGATGTTGACTTGCACCTCAAGGATGGCTACATGAGTACCTACGCCCACATCAAACCTACCAACAACTAAAAATACCTCCACTTCGATAGCTGCCACCTATTCCATACCAAGAAGGCCCTTCCATACAGCCTACCCACCTGTGGTTGTCACATCAATAGTGATGAGTGATCCCTTTCCAAATATGCCACTGGTCTCAGTGAGGCCTCCTCAAAATGAAATTGCCCTCCCTGCGTTGCCCAGAAACAGATCTCCTGTTTCTTGTCCCTCAAGTCATTTACCACATATCCTGTTCGATCACAAGGAAGCACTCCTCTCACGACTCAGTATCACCTCACCCATGACTGGAGCAACTGAATCGCATTCCCTACCAGGATTTTGACTACCTCTTGTTGTGCCATGAAATAAGGAATGTCTTCCCCACTATCCTCCACACCCCTCCCACAGTGGTATACCACCAACCAACGAACCTAAGCAATATCCATGTCCATTCCTGCTCCACCCCTACTCCCAACACCTTGCCTTGTGGCTAATGTCCCTCCAACATACCTAGATGCAAGATATGTCCCATACATCCTCCCACTACTACCCACTCCCACCACTCCAGTGCTGCCTCAGGGGCATCTCATACTTGATTGACAGCAGTTCCACCTATGAAAGAAGCCATGTTATCTACAAACTAAGCTGCAACCACTGTGCTGTTTTCTATGTGGACATGACAACTAACAAGCTGTTTGTCCACATGAATGGCCACTGCCACAGTCTGTGCTGTCTGGATTATTCTTACCAACACCAGGTTTACCAAGCTGCACAGGTTTAAACTCAACCTGCAACACATCTTTTGCTGCCGTAACTTCTCTGATCTCAATCCTCACTTGTCTCTGTCCTCCACTTACCTATACCCATCCCTGCTTCCACTCCAGCAGAGCAAACACCCTTTTCCTAACAACACACCTACTAGTCTTTTTCCCTTCTCTCCTCTCCTTTCCTCCACACTTCCCACCTTCCTCCCCCCCCCCCTTCCCATCCATCAAAGCTGCATCTAGCAGTCCTGTCATCTGTCCGCACTTCGTCCCTGCAAGTGTCCCACAGGCAGCGCAGCATCTTCCCCCATCCCTATCCTGCTATCCCTGCCCCTCCCCACACTATGCAGTCTGTCCTTTCCATATTGGTGTTATTCTATCCTGGACTTTACATTGTTTTACTGGATATACTTAAGACTTTCTTGGTTGTGTTATAACTGTAACACACTAAAATGCTATAGGGAATGTGAAAACTGTCCTCATCAAGAAGATACATGCTTTTTAACCTGATGCAGCCATTCTGATTTTGGTTTTCTGTGTTTTTTTACAAAATTTGTCTCAGGAGGAATGCTAATTTGTTGTTGTTAATAAACTGTGGTTGACTCATCCCTTGACCATATTGACTAAGTGAAGTAGTGTGGTGGTTGAGACATTAGAATTGCTTTTGAGAGGAATGAGGTTCAATTTCCCACGTGGTCATTTAGATTTAGGTTCTCTGTGCTGTCCATGATTCCAAAAGGTAGATATCAGTGTAGTCTTATTAAAAAGGATGTGGGCAGTTGCCTTTCCAGTCCTTCCCCAGTCTTACTCTCTAATGACGTGTCATCAATTGAATATTACACCTTTACTTCCTTCTGCAGCATGTGTCATAATCAGTGACATAAATGCATACCGTTGGCAGCTCATGATACTAGAAGCAAAAAGCCTCAGTAAACATATGTCCATAAATGAACTATTTGTGAGATAATTGCAACTTTGAGGTTACAAGCTACAATTGACTTCATTCTCTGTAAACATCATCCCAGATAGGAAAAGGTACAAATACTGTGTAATGTTAAGTAAAGTTATTACAGATACTCTGGTCAAAGTGCTGGTGTTTTGATTGAATTCTGCTCTGCACTCGTAATTGAAGGAGGGGTTTTAGTGTTGTCGTCGTACCAGGGTGCAGGCCTGTACCTGTCACTACAATGAGTTTTGAATCCTTTGAAACAAGCTTGATCATTTAAAATTCCTGACAAGCACTGACATCTCTCTGCTCCATTTCTTCAACTGTGTTAACCAGAGTGGCATATACTACACCTTTAAGGTGACCTCAAACACAGAAATCCACGGGTTCAGATCAGGTGATCTTGGAGGCCATGGTACAGGTCCTCATCGCTCAATCGATTTTTGGCCATATAGGTGTGTTACATCTCGTCTCACCATAGCAGCAAAAGGTGGCAGTGTTCCATCAAGCATACATCACATCCTGTGGCATTGCTCTAAGGGAACACCTTCAAGGTGATGGTGCAGAAACCAAAAGTAATTCTGTCTACTGAGTTTGTTTGGTAATGTTTACAGCCCAGTAAGATGATCACGTAGCATCTGGATGACTCCAAACATGAGAACTGAGATAATTAAACACACCATCACAAGTGAACCCTGCTTCACTGTGAATAAAATGTTATTGTCAAACGTAGGGTTGCCTACAGCTTGTTGTTGCATGTACTGACAGAACATCAGCCTAGACCAGACTCCACCTCACAAAGACACTGAACTCATTGGAGATGGCACAGGTACATTGCATTGTAATGATGCAGTATTCTCCAAATACTACTGTGGCCTATTCCAGGAAATTGTGTGGCAAATATTCACGTCGAGATTCGTGAATAGTGTTTGACTGTTTCCAGTGCAACATCTCCAAGCACAGGTGTAATTCCTGCAGGCCTACATGCTTCCACAGCATGTGCAAAGCTACCAGTTTCTTGGAGACATTTGATGCAGCATTGTAAACATTTAACTCTCAGAGTATTTTCTGGCAGGGTGTGCTGCTTGGTAGAAGCATGCAGTCCCCAGTGCATTGACATTTGCCCTACCATTCATAAATGCATATCCGCATACTCCTCATTATTTTAATGTTCAATGTTACCCCAGCAGTCACGGAACACTATTGACATTCTGCAGACAACTCGCACAAGTGGCACTCTTGACTGTGTACAGTACTGTCATGTCCATTCTGTTTACAGCTCCAAGTCTTGAAAATGTAATCAAAGACCACACCATGGACTGGCATACAGTGTTTACACAGAATCATGTCAGTAATGGCTGGTAACCACAAAGTCAGTTATCTTACAAACACTTTGTTTGTGAACCTATGTTTACTGAGATATTTTTTGCTTCAAATTGTGTACTTTCAACTGTATGCATTTACCTGTGTATGTATACTATTAGTATTGTTTTCAGTGTTGTTTTCATTTTCTTATTCCTTAGATTCATTTTGTATTATTTCACATATTTTGTAGGGTTCTGTGCTTCAATGGATAAAAACAGAATCCTTATAGGATCACTTTGTAGTCAATCTGTCTGTCTGTCTGTCCAACTGTTAAGATCCCTTTTCCTCAGGAACTGGTAGATGTATCAAGTTGAAATTTATATCACATACTTAGGATATGATTCCTTGGTGATGTAAAAAAAATAAGCTTTTAAATTAGTCAATCAAAAGACACAGCCATTTATGTCTCATACTTTGATACTTGCAAACTCGGTCATCAAAATCTATAGGGTACACCCTTTTGACCTAGAGTTACAAAATTTGGCAAGAAGCAAGGTTTCAAAGTACAAGTAAAGGAAAAAATCTGAAAATTGTTAATTTGTAATTATATAAAACGGAAAAATATTTTTATTGCTATTTGTTATCCGTTTGTCTGTCTGCCATCTTTTTCTCAAGAGCAGGTAGACGTATCAAGTGGAAATCTATGTCACATGCTAAGATCTATGGTCCCTTGGTGTAGTAAATGTAAGCTCCTAAGTCAATGCAATGAAAATATAGGACCTTTATCATATATTTTGATATGTTGCCAGTATTGATATCGATAACAGGCATAAATTGCTGAGATTCTCGATTTCTGGAATGGATGAACTATTTATATGTATAATTAAGTTTTAATGGAAGCTTCAGTGCTCGAATTCTACTCACATTTATCCAGATTTCTGAAGATGTTATGTGTATGTTATGACACTATGTTGCTGACATGTCTCCAATAGAAAATTAAAAAAAAAAAAAAGACAAAAAAATTAAATAAGCAAAAAGAAAATGAGGCTGAGGGACTGAGATCAAGGAATATGTTGGCAGATGGTAGACATTTAATTGTGGAAGGTGAGAGACAATTACTTTTGATTAATGAACGTAATCAAGTAAGTGCATACAAAAAAAATTGCTTCCTCTGCTATATCTTACTTTCCATGATAGATGCCTTTTTGTTTGTGAACATACTGTTCCTCATGTGCTGTCTCTCACCCATCACTAGCCACCGTAGATTTCTCCGTAATGACTCTTTCGCATGAGTAGAATTTCTGTCAGCAACTAGTGTGAAAGTGATTCTTGCCATTCATAAAGTATTGAGATGCAGTTTGGTGACCTCTGCCACATTCCTCGTAGCAGCTGGCAGTTTTTGAAAAATCAAGGATTTGTACTATGAACCAATAATCGTCGGTATGAACAATATGGAGAGAAATTATTTTTCTTACAAGATCATGCCATATTACCATGTACCAGTGCTCCAAATTGTACTTCAGTTTTGGCATGTACTACTCTAAAATTATAGCCCTAATGTTGCTGTTAATTGGAATAATGGACAGGTTAGATGCAGTAATTTACAACATGTGAATACTTGGACACCTTTATCAGACCTGTGTGCACAGTAGATATATCCATTGTTATTTTATGATTTATTTAGCCCAGATAGAGTATTTACTTTTGGCAGATACTTTTACAGCTGTAGATAAAGCAGTGACTGCTCTACATATACAAGATTTTAAACACATCTTGTAGAATAAATTAATTTTTGCTTTTTGATAGTCTCAGAACTTTTAGTAGTCTCAAAACTTGCATATATAGATCAGAATGTTACATTTAACAGTCTACTATCAAAAGTACAGGAATTAAATCCAGAATTAAGTGGAAGATGGCTACAGGAAATGGACTACCAGGCAGATGCTGTTTGTAGTTGTAAATCCATTTTTGCTGTATTTTTTACTGAGAAAAAGTAACTTTGTTAACAACTTTCTTGCCCAGTTGTTTTTTTTTCTTTCCTTTTAATACATTAGGCTTCAAATGTTTGCTAATTGTGACCTATTATTACAGATTCTACAGACAGGAAGAAAGTGATATTGAGATGGAGACATCAGATGAGTCTGACTATGGTGAAAAGGAAAGTTTAGGTGAGCTTTTATCTGATTCACTGTAATACTTTGACATGCAGTCTAAAAATAACAGCAGTACGTTTGCTGGCAAGGCATAGGACACATGACGTAAGCTGTATGCGTGTCAGACAGATTATGTCCTCCTTATATGGAGAGATGCACCAAACCAGTCTTCAGACTGAAGATCATGAAAACTATGATGCTGTTTAACATTGCGGATTTGTGGCAATGGTTGTAGAATGACAAGAACAGAATTGCTTGGTAGTAATTTCGTGCCTGATGTTAGGTTGTTTCAAAGCCTGTAAAATAGATTTTTTAAAGGATGAACATCACAAGTGTGAACTCAGTTAGTATATCAGCCAGCTGAGTCATCCTTCAAGTAAGATACACAAGCAGTTTCTTAGTTTTAAAAGACTTATAAACATTGACTTAGAATGAGGATTGTTCTTGATACAGGATGTGTGAAATGAAACACCCTTATTTGAAATGCATCTAATACAACATGTGTTTGGTATATAAAGAAGATTCATACAATAACAGACACAAATAGTTTCGAAGTTTCGCTTTTTCAGTCACACATTTCTACGTGAGCCCCCCACTTGAATGGCACAGAGGATGTCTTAATCAACATTTGATTTCTCTACAGATATTCTTTAGCATCTGTGGCATAACTGTCTCAGTTGTAGGTCTAATCCTGTCATGAAACTGTTCCAGAGTTGCCACTTTGGTATGGTACACTCTGCCTTTAACATATCCCCCAAGAAGAAATTCGTGGCAGTAGTGTCAAGCAATCAAGGTGCCCATGGGTTTGGACCACCTTTCCCAATCAGTCTTTATGGGAACTTTTCACTCAGCATATTGTGTACTTTCACATGCTAGTGCGGAGGTGCTCCTTACTGCTGAAAGAGCAGATGGTGTCAGTTTCTTATCTGAGGGAACACAAAATTAACCAGTTCAACTAACTAGATGAGTGACCGGTAATATTTCTGTCTGCAAAGGGGGAAAAAAAGACCAATAATTTCATCCTCCATAGATGTTGACCTTCGGGCTATCTTGCTATTTCAAGGCCCCATGAGGATGTTCACTTCCCCAAATTCACACACTGTGTCTGCTGATCTCTCCACACAGGTGAAAAGTTGCCTCATTGGGAAAATCTAGTCTTAGCCAGAAGTTATTGCCATGTCTGTGTGCTGAAGTATCTTTAGCATATCTTGCTTATTAGATTTATTGGCAGGTTTCACCTCTTGTAACAGTTGTACTTTGTATTTATGCATAAAGCTTTAGGCTCTTGTGTAGCATGCAGTGGAGAGTTGATTTGGGAACAGCAAACTTACATGATACCATACAAATGGATTTCTTAGGACTTCTTGCAGATGTATCTGAAATGTGATAAACATTGTCCTTTGATGTTCTTTATGATCCACCAACACACCCCACAGCAACAGAATGCTGTCTTGAGAAAGAATGCTTTCCACGCCTTGATTCTATTGGCATTGGTAGCACTCTGCATGTACACATTGTTGAACCGCAGTACTGGACCCTACTTCTGCATACCAACACGATTTGTGTTTTTCAGCATTAAATGCCATTTCCATTCAAATTTTTTCAGGTTCCTTGTGTTTTCAGCTCATGAAAAAATAAATAAAAATGATCTGGATATAACATTATAAATAATAAAATTTCACAGCCCATCTTCTAACACCTAACAAAATTGTCTGGGTTGTTTACTATGTTCAGTATAAAAGTTTCAAATTAGGCTGTTTCATCTCGGATACTCTGTATTTGTGGGTAGGATTATGGTGTTTCATCTCAGATACTTTGTATTTGTGGGTAGGATTATGGTGTTTCATCTCAGATACTCTGTATTTGTGGGTAGGTGTATGCTGATGAAAGAAAAGGATGTGCTAGCAGTTAACGTTTTCCTGATTATAACATACTGCCAGTTCACGAATACGTTACAGGATACCTAAAAGCAATGGAGACTGTGTACCACATTGTTCATAATGAGAGATATGATTAACAGTGTATTCTTTAGAGTGGCCCTGTTACTTAAAAGCATCTGTCCAAATGCACCAAGGCACTGAAATGTTCTAAAGATAGGTAGAAGATAATGCTTTGAATATCTGATTTAATTCAGTATGACCCACAGGATAATAATCCCTGCATTTCGTAAGCAAACGTTGCCCAGTCTGCTATGATAAAGGTAAACCTGTGCAATAGGCTTGTCCTGAATTTATATTGAGCTTTCCTCATACCAGGTAGGGATAAACACCCCCTGGCCCCCCTTCACATATACCATTACAAAATGTGACTTACACAGGAGAAGCCATAATGGATCAAAAATTCTGCGATGCTGAGTCCTCTCCTGTGAGGTTTAGCCACGTCTTATTAGATGTATCTCATCTCTAGCAGACAATTCTTTTCCATCTTTGTGTCTACATAATATAGTGTTTGACACAAAAAGCAGGACCCTTTTTATTTATCAGTATATAATGTCAGTTTAGCAAATACTGTGACTGTTTGCATAACTGGGTGGTCAGAGTGTTTTACTGCCGTGTATAAGTCCTATATTTAATCCCCAATCCTGTCAAGCATTTTTCTGTTGTGGGGGAACAGGATATGGAGCCATTCCGCTTTCTGAGGACAATGGATAAGCTACTTAAAGGACTAGTAGTATCTCCGATTTCAAAAGCTAACATTAAAGACCAAGAGAGTAGTGTGCTAACCACTCATGTCCCTTCCTAAAGCAAGACCTTAGACATAGAATGAAGCAGTAGTTTGCCACAATGAAAAGCTCCATAGGTCTGATTGCAGAGTTTCATGATACTTTTTACCATAAATACATTTAATGACAATGACAAGGCATCATCAGTCTCACAAAATGTTTTTTTTTTAGTTCCATGTAATGGGGGAATTTAAATATGAGATACTTTTCTATACATTCAGCAATTTCTCACTGAGACCAATAAAAAGATATTTGCATTGTCATACCTTCATTTGAAATAACAAAGTAAAGACATTCTATCACTGGAGAGTGCAGAAGAAGAGAGAAAAGGAGAAAATACCCAATGCAGTATGAGAAACATTTTGAAAAAGAGTTGAGTGTGAAAACGGCATGCTTTAGTGATGGGTGTGGAGATGATTTTCTGGGAGTGGAGTTTTGTAGCATTTCAACCAGAACCTTCCACAGGATATTCATATAGATAATTGAACTAATTGCCTTCTGTTTCCATCAGAGATTTTTGATACATATGTATGCAAAAATCTTCAGAAATTTTCCTGTTTTTCTACGCTTCAGAGTATTAGAAATACAGAGAAATAGAAAATTTTTGAAAACCTATTGCCACCTATTGAAAGCAACATGAATATTGTTACTTTTGGTGTGGAAATCAGGAAAAATAAAATAAGCATAATGAGACAAGAAAAAAATATTTTATTTATCTTCAATTTTTCATTACTCTTAATCATCATTACTCTTAATCATCATTTCTGCACAGAAAGAAAAATGTTTTGGTTCCCTCCATTTTCAAACAATTTCTATACTTTTTATCCTCATTTTGACTGCAGTTATCGTGTACCTGCCAATTTCTGTGTCATAACAATGTTCACCCTGCAGGTTTTCTGTGTATCTTACTCAAACTGAGCATGCAAATGTTGAGATGCTATCTATTTCCTCATGTAAAAGTTTCTCAGTATTAGCAGTTCTTTTCCAAAGTACATATTTTCACCAAAGCCCATATCAGCTCAGTTGGGCTACGATGACAATGGTATGGTGGCAAGATATATGGCGTACATGCTGCTTTGCAATTTTATCTATCGCATAAATTCTATATGCAGGCTTGTGGGCATTGACAAGAACCAGCAATTCCGGTCTGGTATGTGACAAACTAGGAGATATTCTATTAGATGACAACCACCAGTAATGTTTACCTTTTTGGAATATCTATGTTGTTGTTTTGATGTTCAGCAATTCTGATGGGCTGTAGTAATAAGATTGTCCAAGCAAGGGGGGCGCAGCGGTTAGCACACTGGACTCGCATTCAGAAGAACAATGGTTCAAACCCGTGTCTGGCCATCCTGATTTAGGTTTTCTGTGGTTTCCCTAGATCGCTTAACCAAATGTCGGGATGTTCCTTTGAAGGGTATGGCCACTTCCTTTCCCCTTCCTTCCCTAATCCGATGGGACCAATGAATGTTACATAAATAATACATGAAATTTTATACTGTGATGTTGGTTATTCAGAAAAAGGGACAATGATGGTAAATCTTCAACTTTTGTAGTCCTGTCTTCGTCAGTTGCGTGTAATATTACGGTATATTGATAATTTTTTACTTATGGACCGTCTGACAGCAACTGAATAAAACACAATTTTAGTGCCATACGCGTTTCGCCTTTATTTTCTGCAAGGCATTGTCAGTGGCCTGGAATATGTACATATTCCAGGCCACTGATGATGCCTTGCAGAAAATAAAGGCGAAACGCATATGGCACTAAAATTGTGTTTTATTCAGTTGCTGTCAGACGGTCCATAAGTAAAAAATTATCAATATACCGTAATGATGGTAAAGTACATTTAGACAGCTTTGTATTATGAATTTCATAAAATATAGAGAGACTGTTACCGATGGTCAGAAATAAAGTGTGCTGAATGATAATAGAAAAGATAAGAGAGAAACAGTATGGAAGATAATAGAGGACAAAGGGATGGCAGTTGCCATGGACTAGAGGGAGACTCTGAGCAGGATGGATTGAATTGAACAAGTCCTGTATAACAAGAAGGAATTTGGACTGTAACAAAATATTTATAGAATAGTGCAAAGACGTGGTAAAGTGTAGAAGTACTGTAAATGTCCCACCCCAGCCTGATGCTGGAAGAAGCGAAATGAAGATGATGATGACAGACAATAAAGAGAAGATGCTTACACAAGGGGAAATTTCATATTTTCTCACCGTATTACCTTTCTTTTCTGTGGAATTCCAGCATTGTATTGCAAAGAAGATCAGCAGCTATGTTCATTCTTGTTATTGCTTTATTTTTCTGTCTCAGTTGCACTGAAAATTTGGGTTAATGTGAATAGATTTGAATGTGTCCATCCATTATCAGACCATTACCTGAGTGGGATAAATGAAGTAATATTTGTACATTTTGAGTTATTCACAACTGATAAACTTCAGACATTTTGTGTCCTTAATGTAAGTCCAGAAGTATTTCTGTGTCTGAAATCGTGTGTATGTTTAGATAACGAATGATGTTGCTTTTAAACTCTGAAGCTGCCTCTTAAAATACTGTTTGACAGACCGTGTAGTTATTTTTGATGTGGACGTCTTCACCATTGCAACTGCTCCTGTATTGAAATTTGGAAGCTCTAATTAATTCTCATCTATCTCCACCAAAGTAATAGGAAGCTCTTCAGCTCAGTACAATTATATTGTGCCTTCAGATACAGTATTGTAAGTAAGGTAACAATTCATGTGCTTACATTGATCTGACATTAATCCCGTACAATGTTCACGATTAACAGTTTTGTACTATCTCAACAATAGAATGATCATAGCTTCATCTTATGGACATTTGTACCTTAGTACCAAATTTTCTGTACTTCTATGTATTTCATCATTATAGGCACCTAGTTTGGCACTTATTGCCACAAAGAGCTTGTAAAATTACCTTGCAGTCTTCATCTTTTGTGTTTCTGATAACCAGTGTCATTCAGTTAAAAGTTGTAATTCTTCTCGTGCTGAGAGCTGTCACACTGATGTAAACATAATTGTTAAATGAATGCTTTTTAAATATACACACATTTAAACTACTACATAACAGACACTACCACTTCCTTGTTTTGGATGTTAGCAGCATCCACAATTTGATTCTGTTGGCATATTGAAGTCTCAAGTGAATCCCAAAATTGAAGGCTTGATGATAGATTTATTAGTCCAGAGATGAATATTGTTGTTAAATTGTTGTATTAGGATCAGTTCTGACCATTTTGAGCCAGTTTCATTGGTAATGTCTTTCATTGGACTGCAGTAGCACCATCACTCAATAACTATTAAATATTAATAATCTTATGCTGACCATATACAATTTTGTTAAAATTTAGCATCATAGTTTCATGCTGATTTTTAAGAACTGTAACTGTGTGATGTTTTTAAAAGCAAATTAATCTGTGTTATGATTTTTGTAGGATTAAGTGGAACAGACATGAGTGATGATGATGAAGACTTATACAAGAAGGATGACAAGGATAAGAATGTACTGATTACTGATTTAGACCACAGGAGCAAAAAACAAAAGCGAACTCACAAAGCTCAGTTGTGGTTTGAAAAGGTATAGGAACGATAATATTCTAATTCTGCTGGTTGCCTAAGAGATCTTGTTTAATTCCTAGATGACCCAGGCATCAGTTATCCACACATTTTCCATAAACATTTAAATTAATAGATTAAAAATTCTAACATAAATGCACATTCTCAGTATTCTGTGACACATATTGTTTGTCCTTTACTGATCTGTTACTTATACTTCAGAATAAGAACTACTTTAAGAATGGTTATGAATCTTCTTTCGAAAAGAACTAATAAGTTGAATATGCATAAATTTCTCCATGAGTTACATGTTTCAAAGAAATTATGATAATGGCTCTTCTCATTAATGATTATATTCTGCATTAGTGACTCTTCCCCTAGTGTGAAATATTTTGATGGTTATTTCACTTAAATGATTCTTCTGCTGTTGCTAGCGAATTTGTGATAAAACTGAGGATGAATATATCCTGTTGAACAGTAGATCATTTAGCAGGTGTTAAACTGAAATCTTCCTTTACTTTCATGAGCAGTTGAATTGGGGGCGTCTTCCTAGCACTGCCCCTGATGCCCTGATGATGGCTGTTGTGTCCAATCACCTGACACCCACAACTCCTAGAGATTGTTTTGAGTTGAGTTGAGATGTATGCATCTTGCTCAGTGGCGTCCCATGAGTGCCCAGTTGGATTGAAGTCAAGCAGTGGGAGAGGCACTGTCTTGGGGAGGAAATAGGTCACCTGTGGGTGGCCAACGTAGCTTGGGTGGAAAAATGGATGAAAGTGAAGTTATTTATGACTATTGTTATATCCAAGGAATTTATACAAAGAAAACTTGAAACCAGTACAACATAAATTGCTTAGTGATGGACTGAATTAACTGATTTAAAAGAATCTTTTTTTTCTTTTGGGAACAACACCTACCATGTAATAAAAGAGAGAAAATTGTATGTTGGTTGCTGTTGCTGTGGGGATGAAGTTATTTACCAACTTTGACTACAACCAGAACTACACTCCATTTCGTATAGTAATCCTTTGAATAATGTTCTGAGCAGCACTAGAATATGGTTGAAAAAAAACTTTTGCACATCCGAGTCATTTCTCAGCAGTATCATACTTAATTTTTGTTGTACTCATTAAAACTTGTCTTGCATGGAGAACGTTAGGTCAGGATTAAAACAAAGACACAGCTTATGTCATTGTCTTTGTGGGATCTGCAGCAGTTCTATGCAGATGGTGTGTTTGATATAAATAAAAAACATAGACATTTAATCAAGAAAATCATTGAACAGACTCCATTGTTCTCTGGAACTGTCACAATAATTTATTTTTCCTCTGTCTGGACCAGAGTAAATGACCAAAATAAATAGTTTTGTGTCTTTCAGTATGTCTTTAAAATAAATATTACAGCCATATCAATGATTTCATGTTATTGTAACTGACTGGAAATGCCAAAATAATTTCTGCTGTCCTTCTATAGCAAAAAATATTTTAAGCAGAAAGCTGCAAATTGTGTATTAATGTTGTCGTTAAGATCAAACACTGAAAGAACATTTCATCGTTTGGTAGTGGACTTTGAATTGTGTATAAGAGGCTTCCAAAAATCAAACACAAATAAATGTCCTTTCAGTCTCGAATCAAGCAAATAAACTAAAATACCAGTTATTTTATCCAGATTTTACAAATAAACCACATTTCCATTTCCAATAATAAAATACCAACAGCCATTATTTTGGTTTTATTTGTAGGCAACCAGTTTCGACATTACATTATGTCATCTTCAGGCCTGCATATATCAAGTAATCCTTATGTTAGAAATGTTGAAACTGGTTGCCTAACAAATAAAACCAAAATAACGGGTGTTGATTTTTTATTATTGGCAATCGACCAGCCGAAGTCCTGCATTCCAGATATAGGATGGAGTTACATTTATTGAACATTTCCATTTTGTTAGTGTTAAACTGAAACTAGTCAGTGACCTAAAAACGGAAAAAAGTTGACCAGTCTACAACCTCCGACAGTAAAGTTTGGTGAATGAAGTTGGAACAGTTGATCAGGCAACACTGGTGACTCACAGTGTTGCACCTGCATAGCGGCCGGTGTTGACAACCTGCCCTCACTGTAGTTCAGTTGAGTATTGTATGTGTTCCATGTTAGACCTGTTGGACGAAGTGCTTCTTTAGTGAGTTGGTTCTGAAATGAGAAGAGAACAATGAACGAGCAAAGGATCAATTTAAAGTTTTGTTTTAAACTTAGAAAGACACCGAAAGAAATGCATGCAATGTCGTATGTGTGTGTGGGGATCAAGCACTGTCAATGAAGTGTGTGTACGAGGGGTTCACCTGTTTTCGAGGAGGCCGGGAAAGTGTTTATGACGATCCCCGTGGCAGACGACCAGCAACTGCTGTCAGTAAGAAAAACATTGAGAAAGTGAGGACATTAATCACGAACGACTATCGAGTAACTGTGCACATGATAGCGGATGAACTGCAGATGATACATGAATCCATGTGACAAATCCTTACCCAGGAGTTAGGGAAGAGGAAAACGTGTTGTCATCTTATGCCACAAAACTTGACTGATGATCAGAAGCAGGCACATTTAGAGGCTTCACAGGATTTTGTCGAAATGGTGGATGCGATACCCAATTTCTTGAACTGTATTGTCACTGAGGATGAAACCTGGTGTCTCCGGTACAACCCTGAAACGAAACGGCAAAGCATGGAATGGCGTTCTTCGACATCACCTCATCGGAGAAAGGTCAGAGCTGAAAAATCAGACATCAAGATGATGCGCATCACCTTTTTTGTTAGTCAAGGCATTATCCGCAAGGAATTTCTACCTGTTGAACGTTGCACGATACGTTGATATTTTGACCCGTTTCATGCAACATCTACACAGTAGGCATAACAAGGTTCCTGATTTTTTTGTTCACGACAATGCTCGCCCACACACAGCCAATATCGTCAAACAGTTCCTGGCAAAAAAGGAGGTGGTACAACTTGAACATCCACCATACTCGCCATATCTCAATTCTCAGACTTCTTTCTATTCCCTTGACTCAGACTCACTTTGAAAGGAAAGAGATTTGACGATATTCGTGACATCTAACGAAACGTGACGCAGCTTTTGAACACTATCCCAAAGTAAGACTTCATGCAAACTTTCCTGGACGTTTATAGCAGAGCTCAGCAGTGCATAGTTACGGGAGGTGACTATTTCGAAGGACAGTAAGGTAACTGTAGTTCACAGTTCATCTATGTAAATGTTACAGGACTATTCACCAAACTTTATTGTACCGAACTTTATTGTCGGAGGTTGTGTGTAAGTAATTACCTGTGACAGTCAAGAACTATTGTAAAATCACATTAATTATTTCAGACAAGAACTATATCCCTTCAAACTAATTTCCAAAGGCAACATAAAACTGAATAAATTGTCCTAGTACTTGCTAAATGTAAAGAAAACAAACAAAAAAGTATGAATTATGCAATAACCTGACACCAAGTTACCCAAACAGGGCTCTCAAAAGTAGTAGTCTTACAAAATGTTGGCACGTAAGTCTATTTTCTATAGAAATTATTAGTCACTTTGCCATAATTGTTCCCAATGAGTACAATTGCGTTACAGTATTAGTAGTCTTTGCCCTTTCTTTGCATTCATCATTTAAAAATCTTGCGGCTTTTGTCTGTTCAGGTACACTGCCTGATATCTTGTGCCACTAGTGGTTGGATAGTTCTTCCAAGTGGTACTAGAATGTGCCATCATCAGATTCCCTAATTTCCTCGAGATGTATCGTATGAAAATGAACAGAAAATACAATGTGTTAGTATTTTTTCTTATCTGCCTCTTCACTACATTTAGAGTTACTATATCTGCCGCAAAATAAGCTTCTATGGCATACATATGTACATGTTTTTGATGATCAATCAGCATTCTAATAAAATTAGTTTGATGGGGCAAAAAGAAAATAAAACCACCACAGGAAAACAAATGGAAAAACCGATACCAACTTACAAAATGAAATGTTAACTCTATAAGCACATGCAAAATCTGGATTAGAACAGCAATATGAATTAGAACAGGTTGTTACTAAGTATATAGAGATAGGTTTGATGGCAGACAGGTACATTTAAAAGTAGACATTGGAAAATATCTAGTTTTGGACAAAGTCCTTCATCAGATGAGAGAGACATACACATTCCTACACTCGTGGGTGCACGCCCACACGTGCACATGAACGAAACGCACGTGCGTGTACTCACACACACGCAAACACACACACACACACACACACTGTCATCTCTGGGCAACATGGTGCCATTGCCATGAGTAGCAATCTCAGTTGGGGTGTGTAGTTGGTGCTCACAAGAGGTGGGATCTACACTCTGCAAACCACCATGAGGTGCAGGACAGAGGGTATGTCCATAGTACCATTTATTAGGGTTTCTTCCTGTTCCATTCGCGTATGGAGTGCGGCAAGAATGATTGTTTGATGCCTCACGAACCCTACGTGAGGGATAAATAGGGGGTTGTACTATATTCGTAATCATGTAAAGCTGGTTCTTGAAACTTTGTTAACACTTTGGCTTCCGGCCATGTAAACTGTGCCATTTCTTAGAATACCAGTGTTTTTTGCTAATATTGTACATTTGTTTTACAGAAAACTAGCCTACATTTTGTTGTGGTACTAACTTTTTATGAAAGCCAGCATCTTCTCCTTCCAGAAAATGTATATACAGCTCCTTTGATCATTTAGTTTTTTTCCCTTATATTTTTAATGATATTAAGGTTTTACAAAATATACAAAAGTTTACGGAAATGAAAAACATGTTTTACTGACATTTTATTCCTCATAATCTGCGGTTTTACATCCATTAACAGAAAACTGGTATCCTGGTCCCCACTAAAAATGTCTATACTTGGCAAACAGTCTATATCAGTCCACTCCTCTGTAGACCCAGTACAATCTCTTGCTGTGCCGCACCTTTGTCTTGGCCTCCTTTCACTGTTGTCAGGACGGATATTTTGTGGTTCTACATCCATAGTAGAATCACTTTCTTCATTCTCTGAATCCAAAAAGAGGAAAATCATTTTTCAGTGTTCAGAAAATGAAGAAGCAACGTAAACAATTGGTTCAACAGTGGTATAATACAAAATCATGATTCAAAATACTCATTTGAAATTTGATGCAGTTCTTCTTGGACAAAGTCAGGATCATCATCTGAATTGTCAATGTCGTCATCCCCACTCTAATTATCAGCAAATTCTTTCTCCAATTCACGCAAAATTTTGTCATCTGTAAGAGAGCGTAAAGCCATGTCCATTTACTTATGTAGTCAACGAACAGACGCCACTTTCTACCTGCGTAGGTTCATACAGCGAATATGATCTATCGGCCATTTGAGGAACTAAATGTACATGATCTGTCGGCTGTTATGGACACTAAATGTACCAAGTAGGGCAATGAAGGCCAATCGATCTCTTCAATAAATGTGATTTCGTATTTAAAAGCAGGAGAAAGTAGATCACGTCAAATGACGTGATCAGCACTCTACAGAAATTCCCGCATCCCGTCAATTGACATGATTGGCACTCAAAGTGTTAATAGACTTTCTCGAGATAGTTTATGTTTATCTTCAAGAGTATTCCAGTTCAGTTCCTTCAGTATCTCTTTGACACTCTCCTACAGATGAGACAAGCCTGTGGCCATTTGTGCTGCCCTTCTCTGCACACGTTCAATGACCCCTGTTAGTCCTCTTTGGTACAGGTCCCACAAACTTGAGCAATGTTCTAGAACCAGTAGCATGAGTGATTTGTAAGCAATCTCCTTTGCTGACTGATTGCATTTCCCCAGTATTCTACCAATAAACTGAAGTCTTATCACCTGCTTCACGCACGACTGAACCTATGTGATCATTCCATTTCGTATCCCTACAAAGTGTTACAGATATTTGTATGAGGTGGCCAATTCCAACAGTGCTTTAGTCCTGCCTACTGGAGTTTGCTGAGATGTGGCAGGGATGAAATGGTGTGTGTGTGTGTGTGTGTGTGTGTGTGTGTGTGTGTGTGTGTGTGTGTGTGTGTGAGGGGGGGGGGGGGAGGTTGTACAGAAAGTGAGTTCGAGGGACAAAAGGCATTTGTGACACTGTTGTGAGAGCAGGGAATGAGATAGAGGCAGGTGAGCAACAAGAATTTGTGCAAGCTGAGGCCAGTGGGGTTACAGGTAGAGTTCCTACCTGTATAATTCAGTAAAGCTAGTGTTGGTGGGAAGAATTCAAATGGCATGGTTTGTGAAGCAGTCAGTGAAGTTGAACACATCGTGTTGCTCAGCATGCTCTGCAAGTGGGTAGTCTAGTTGTTTCTTGGGCACAGTTTGACAGCTACCTTTCGTGTCAACATTACTTGTTGATGTGCTGCTTCACAACCTGTGCCAATGGGATTCTTTTCACCAATACTAGCTTTTCTGAATCGTGCTGATGGGAAATCTGTTTGCAACGTATTCTTCATTCCCATAACCACCACAGCCTCAACCTTCACACGTCCCTGCCTCTGTTCACTTCCCTGCTCTCACTCCTGCATCATACATGCCTCCTTCCCCCCACCCCCACCCTGCTCCTCCCCTCCCCTCAGTTTACTTGCCCGCTCCCCCTCTGCTTCTCTTTTCTCACCCAGCACAGCTCTCCAGATGGTGCATTTAGCAGCCCACCACCCTACCCCTCCCATGTCTCTGCCCACTCTTACAGGCAGCAATACAGCATCTTCCGCCATTCCTACCCTCCTACTTCTCCCTCTCTCTAGTCCACACTTCTTCTCTACAACCACTACCTACCCCAAACGAGATTACACAGCAGTGGCACCACAGTGCCTTAAGACAATAGTGACCGCGCGCACCTGTGTGTGTGTGTGTGTGTGTGTGTGTGTGTGTGTGTGTGTGTGTGTGTGTGTGTGTCTTCTGTTTCTTTCTACTGGTCTCTCAACTGACAGTGGACTTTGCCTGAATGCTGATGTTTTCCAACAATTTACTTTTAAATGTGCCTGAATGCTACTCAACCCTCTTTTCCTATATGTGGTGAGTAGCAATCTTACTTTAATTCATATTCTTATATGTGCATGATCGGGCAGTAGGTTTCTATATTATTTACCAATATGAGGCAATAAAATAGTGATAAAAGGTCCACGTTTGATCCCTTGTTAACATCCTCCTACATGAGAATAGCTCCAACATGTAGCTGAAAATTGCCCTGTTGGAAACAGGATTCACCTCATTACATGAGTTTGAATGAACTTGTATCCTGCCATCAGTGTGAACCAATAGTAACCCAGTACACACGCACGAGTATCCTTTCACCATGCTTTGAGTATCAAAAGGTGGTGTTTCTGTACCCAGGAACCTGTGTGGCATGGTGACAGTTTTTATCCTACAGTGAGGTGATGGTACTAAATGGTACCTTTGCTCACTGGTTGTGTTGTTGTTGGCCAGTATTGAATCGATGAGTAATTTTCAGCCATGCAGCCACTCTGACAACTTAACTATCAATGGTAATGAAAGGCAAACCTTAATGTTCTCACTCAGAACACAATAAAAGACACGGTTATTAAAAGCCAACTCTTTATTAAGTCACGGCATGCAGCATAAGTACAGGATAATTCAGAGAACTTACACAAGACTGCCAACGAGAGCCAGTACGTGGCCATATAAGAAGCATTTGCCCACCTGGGGCCGCTTGCTGTCGGTTGCAGGTGATGGATGCTCTGGACAATGGTTGGCGGCCTCTGGTGCGGGCCCTGAGCAGCTGAATGGCATGCTATTCAAATGATCATGTATATTGACAATGCTGTAGTAGTGACGGCAGAGGTGTAATATGCTGGTTACTATAGCTCTCCCTCCTTGGGGGAAAGAGTGACCAAATGGCAGCTCCTCTGCAGTGTGCTGATGGTTGTCACATCCATATTGTCTGAAGCAGTTGTCCTGGGTACAAATAGTTCCCAGTCCTTGCGAACAAGTGAATAGGGATGGAAGTGGCTCGAGTCTGGACACACATGCCTTCTGTCCACTCCAGGAGAGCAAGTCGACAACTCCGGCACTCCACAGGCAGGGCGCAGGTCAGCATTGGACTCTTCTTGAGTTGCTATGTGTTGGGAAGGTGTATTGTCCAGAGATAATGTAGGAGGTGCCAGCAGGTGGTGGCAGGCATCAGCGTTAGTGTAGATGGCGCCTACGTCAGTGTAGGAGATGCCTGCATTGGCGTAGGAGATGCCTGTGGATGCACTGATGAAGCCCCATTGTACCTCTACTGCAAAGAAGGCACCACAGGGACATCAAAGAGTCTGAGTTGCATCATATGTGTGAGGCTATCCCACTGGCGGAACAGCTGGAGACCACATCAGGTGTGTGAATGGGCCCAGCCCAGTTGACATGCTGCCCACAGCGAACTGCAGCAGTTGTGGATGAGGTGCAAGGGCAGTGGTCTACAGGGAGGTGTCTGTGCCCACTGAAGGGCACAGCTCATAGTGGCACATCATAAGGCACTCATCGGTATGAGCTATGAATACATGGCACCCATGCTTGGTATCCAGTGCGGTTATCATCCAAACCCTCGAGCCCATGTTGATGTCACTGCCGGACGCCTGTCTGGCAGCAGGACGAAATGAGAAGGGATCTGAGAGCCTCGTCTGCTGGATGTCCCGTGACATATTTTTGCATTTGCATTTTCAAAATTCATAAAAGACATTTTGCCTCGTCATTGGATTGTGGCTGAATGGGAGGCACCATGACATGCAAATGTCATTGCATGGGTTGAGCCAAAAATTGATGGACATTGTCCGAAACCACTCTATAAGGTAGGCCTTCTACAGAAAAGAGAATTTTACAGTGCCTTGGGATTTGCATCTACTGCGATAGACAGACAATGAACAACATAAGGAAACATGGAAAAGGCATCAACAACCAATAACCAAAAAATGTCTCAAAATGTTCCAGCAAATTCAATATGTATTCTTTCCCATTGTAGCATGGATCCTGGTCAAGGGGGAAAAAACATAGCATGCTGATGCCTGTTGATTTCAACACTTGCAGCAACCATGAGCAGGTGCTCTACCTGACGATCAGTACCAGGCCAGAACACGTGACAACATGCCAGTTGTTTAGTGCAAGAGGTTCCCCAATGACATTGATGTGACAGGTTGAGAACTTCCCTATGCAATGTTGCCAGAATCGCAAAATGGGAAGTACCACTTTCTGTCAAAAAGATAATGTCTCTGTGTAACAGGGAAAGCAAGGAGTTCACAATGGGTTAAATGCCCAGGCCGGTGGATGATCAGGTCATCAATGACGTATCATGCGAACCACTTGTTTAAGCACTGGGTCTGCAGTTGTAGCAGATGACTGGGTCTGCAGTTGTAGCAGATGCAGTCCTGGAGCTGGTAATATGGTAACAAGCAGTACTATGTCTTGCTTTCATCTCAAGTTGAAAACACAACAGTCCTTTGAAATCCAACAAGAGATTGGGCCCCGTTGGTAACTGAGACAATGCAGCCTCTTTGACCTGCTGTGACATTGGATGGAAATGGATCTCCTAATTGAATAACTTGACAAAAATAAGATCCAATGTTGAAGGCGATGAACAGCTTTGTTGAGCTAAGCAGCTGAAGAGTGAAACAAGGAAACTAAAGGTGTGATATGTGGCTAAGTGGAATTTTGTACTGATAAGAATACATTAATTGTTTTTAAGGAATAGTGATCGCAAGGGCTTCTGTTTTGACTTGGAAATAGTACTGCTGAGCTGCATTGAGCTCAGGTTGCTCAGAACCATCCGCACGATGATGGGCCAGAAACATCCCCAACCCATACTGGGATGCATCTGTAACAAAGATTAAATATTTACCAGGTGTGAAGGCCACAAGGCAAGGTCCAGAGGGTAATTTGTTTTTAAGTTACCCAAATACATGCTCATAGACTGGTGACATCTTGAAAGGAACAATTGTATAAAGCAGTTGGTGCAGAATGTGACCCTGATGGCCGAACCTAGAATAAACCTGTGATTGTGTGCTATTTTATCAAGGAACCACCTGTTGTTGTTGTTGTGGTCTTCAGTCCTGAGACTGGTTTGATGCAGCTCCCCATGCTACTCTATCCTGTGCAATCTTCTTCATCTCCCAGTACCTACTGCAACCTACATCCTTCTGAATCTGCTGAGTGTATTCATCTCTTGGTCTCCCTCTACAATTTTTACCCTCCACGCTGCCCTCCAATGCTAAATTTGTGATCCCTTGATGCCTCAAAACATGTCCTACCAACCGATTCCTTCTTCTGGTCAAGTTGTGCCACTAACTTCTCTTCTCCCCAATCCTATTCAATACCTCCTCATTAGTTACGTGATCTACCCACCTTATTTTCAGCATTCTTCTGTAGCACCACATTTCGAAAGCTTCTATTCTCTTCTTGTCCAAACTAGTTATCGTCCATGTTTCACTTCCATACATGGCTACACTCCATACAAATACTTTCAGAAACGACTTCCTGACATTTAAATCTATACTCGATGTTAACAAATTTCTCTTCTTCAGAAAGGCTTTCCGTGCCATTGCCAGTCTACATTTTATACCCTCTCTACTTCGACCATCATCAGTTATTTTACTTCCTAAATCGCAAAACTCCTTTACTACTTTAAGTGTCTCATTTCCTAATCCAATTCCCTCAGCATCACCCGATTTAATTCGACTACATTCCATGATCCTCGTTATGCTTTTGTTGATGTTCATCTAATATCCTCCTTTCAAGACACTGTCCATTCTGTTCAGCTGCTCTTCCAAGTCCTTTGCTGTCTCTGACAGAATTAAAATGTCATCGGCAAACCTCAAAGTTTTTACTTCTTCTCCATGAATTTTAATACCTACTCCAAATTTTTCTTTTGTTTCCTTTACAGCTTGCTCAATATACAGATTGAATAACATCGGGGAGAGGCTACAACCCTGTCTCACTCCTTTCCCAACCACTGCTTCCCTTTCATGCCCCTCGATTCTTATAACTGCCATCTGGTTTCTGTACAAATTGTAAATAGCCTTTTGCTCCCTGTATTTTACCCCTGCCACCTTCAGAATTTGAAAGAGAGTATTCCAGTCAACATTGTCAAAAGCTTTCTCTAAGTCTACAAATGCTAGAAACGTAGGTTTGCCTTTTCTTAATCTTTCTTCTAAGATAAGTCGTAAGGTTAGTATTGCCTCACGTGTTCCAACATTTCTACGGAATCCAAACTGATCTTCCCCGAGGTCCGCTTCTACCAGTTTTTCCATTCGTCTGTAAAGAATTCGCGTTAGTATTTTGCAGCTGTGACTTATTAAACTGATGGTTCGGTAATTTTCACATCTGTCAACACCTGCTTTGTTTGGGATTGGAATTATTATATTCTTCTTGAAGTCGGAGGGTATTTCGCCTGTCTCATACATCTTGCTCACCAGTGGGTAGAGTTTTGTCGTGACTGGCTGTCCCAAGGCCATCAGTAGTTCTAATGGAATGTTGTCTACTCCCGGGGCCTTGTTTTGACTCAGGTCTTTCAGTGCTCTGTCAAACTCTTCACGCAGTTTCTTATCTCCCATTTCGTCTTCATCTACATTTCCATAATATTGTCCTCAAGTACATCGCCCTTGTATAAACCCTCTATATACTCCTTCCACCTTTCTGCTTTCCCTTCTTTGCTTAGGACTGGGTTGCCATCTGAGCTCTTGATATTCATACAAGCGGTTCTCTTCTCTCCAAAGTTCTCTTTAATTTTCCTGTAGGCAGTATCTATCTTACCCCTAGTGAGACAAGCCTCTGCATCCTTACATTTTTCCTCTAGCCATCCCTGCTTAGCCATTTTGCACTTCCTGTCGATCTCATTTTTGAGACGTTTGTATTCGTTTTTGCCTGCTTCATTTACTGCATTTTTATATTTTCTCCTTTCATCAATTAAATTCAATATTTCTTCTGTTACCCAAGGATTTCTATTAGTCCTTGTCTTTTTACCTACTTGATTGTCTGCTGCCTTCACTACTTCATCCCTCAGAGCTACCCATTCTTCTTCTACTGTATTTCTTTCCCCCATTCCTGTCAATTGTTCCCTTATGCTCCCCCGCAAACTCTCTACAACCTCTGGTTCTTTCAGTTTATCCAGGTCCCATCTCCTTAAATTCCCACCTTTTTGCAGTTTCTTCAGTTTCAATCTGCAGTTCATAACCAATAGATTGTGGTCAGAATCCACATCTGCCCCTGGAAATGTCTTACAATTTAAAACCTGGTTCCTAAATCTCTGTCTTACCATTATATAATCCATCTTATACCTTTTAGTATCTCCAGGATTCTTCCAGGTATACAACCTTCTTTTATGATTCTTGAACCAAGTGTTAGCTATGATGAACCACCTGTAGTTTCTGCTAATTGGTCATTTGAGGCAAAGGCAAAGCCTTAATAGAGGCAACATGCTGTTCCAGGGTTCAAACACCCTGCCTATAAATTTCATGGCTGAAATACACAATAGAGGTCGAGAAAATTGTGACTTAGTAAGATTACACTTAAGGTCTGCAGTGTGCAAAACAATAAAGAGAACTAAGGTTACATAAGTGTTCTTCCATTGTAGTTCCTGTTACTGTTGTCACCGTGCAGCAACGAACATCTGCTGTAAGTTGCTCAAAAAAAAAAAAAAAAAATCCACAAATTTGAAGCTGACCCAACAGTTTTTATTTTTAAAGTCACTAGTGGTGAAGTCAGTTGTATGATGCCTAGTGTAGTCAGCCAATCCCAGGTACAGGCTGAGCTGTAGGTTTAAGTGTGATGTGTACTGTGAAGTTGTTTACACATCCTCATCCCTCGGAAAACAAATTCGGAAATTCAGAATACGATGAATTTAGGTCTTGATAAGGAACCTGATTTGATACAAGAAGCATAGTGTCAATAATAGAAAATTCAGAAGCAACAAAAGCATCTAACCCAAACAAATTTTCAGTATGAGGATCGTTAGCAATCAAATATATGATAGGACGGACTACAGGTTTGTAAGCCATGGCAGTAGTAAACTGACTAAGAATAGGAATATACCGTTTATTGTAGCTGACCAGGTGTCATTTGATGGGAATCAACATTAGGTAGTCCAGCGAAACATATGTTCGAGAGTTGAGGAGCAAAACAGCTGCTCTGGTGTCCATTTGCAGCAGTAAAGTTTGTTCCACACTGACACATCAATAAAGAGCTTATTCTGACCTGCAGACAGTGGTGAAATAGGACGAACATCAACACCCATTTGATCTGAGAAAGTCTGAGAATCACAAACTGATGCAGTGTGGCCTTTCTTGTGAAACTTGTGGCTTGATGCTCACTGCCTGGAACATACAGCTCTCTCTCGTGTTGCACAAAGCAAGAGGGGACTGATGGAAGTGGTGCACAGTATCCTTGTTGTTGTTGCTGACGGGTATGTCAGTTGCAGCTAGGTTCCCTGGTCTGAATGCTATCATCTTCCTCGTTTCACAGCAAACTTATTGCTACATGCCAGTGTCAATGACAACAATGATGCCTTTGCTTCAATTTAGTGGCCAGCAACAGGGTAGACTTCAAAGGACTGAGCAATGTTTAAAACTTATTCCAAGGATGGGTTCTCACATTGGAGGGCTCCCTGTTGAACTTCCTTGATGAGTGCAAGGCATATGATCACATCCCTAACCATGAAATCTACATTGTATTCCTTGGAGTTTTTAATAATAAATCAATACTTACGGCTCAGACCTGTATCTCTGCTGCCCAAGTCCAATTGTGGCAATGACATGGGTGCACTTGCAATGATAAGAAGATAACAGACTACATATTTCATAAAAAATGAGTGGAGCCAGTTCATGCAAAAGCTGTAACTGGACAACAACTACTACATGCAGGTAGAAATCCATGGTAAAACAAGCCTAATGAGTGTTTTTGACTGTCACCCAAAATGCTACGAAGTGTTGGCAGAGTGGTTTTTCATAAGCTTCCCAGTATTCAGCAGAGTCATCGATGACAGAAACGGCGATGGGTGTACCTGAAACAGTGGAGCCTAAACCTGCAACATAGCCTTTAGTTTTCCCAAGGTGCTCAAGGTAAATTGCTGCAGAAGTTCCACACCAAGGTCAAAGGCCTCTGGTTGGAGCTCGGAGTAGTGGAACAGCACACTACTCAAATGAACATGCGTACTGACATGCACCATAGTATTGATGGCAGCAGTGCAGTAATTTGCGGATTACTATGTTTATCTTTGCTATGGTATTACGATTGGCTATTTACTTCACTGCTGGTAGTTATGCTAAACCAACATACAGTGCATTCCATACATTGGGCACCCTTTATCCTGGCACAATCAAATATGCAAAAGACCACATTTGCCCCATACTGCACATGCGGTATCATTTCAATTGTCAGTGCTAGGTTTGAAGTCATTTTAGTCGCACAGTGTGTCAGACTATTCCATTCACTGTAGTGACTGGATTTGTCCCTCAGCAACACAGCAGCTATCTTTTAATTCAGTTGCTCATGAGTGAGGATTATAATTATAATAATCATTAATAATAATAATAATAATAATAATAATAATTTATCAGTGAATAATACATACAGTTTAGGTGTTTATATGAAAACTAATCTGCTTGTCTGTTCATTGATCAAGTATCGTTCAAATACATGTTTTCTGCAGGATATTTTTAAAAACTTAGAAAATGAGGATGATGAAGATTTTGAGTTGGATAAATTGGTTGAAGACTTCAAGAGAAGAGGAGGTAAAATAATTGGAGAAGAAAGTGCATCAGAAAATCACAGCAAAGAAGTGAATAAACTCAAAACAGTTAAAAATGCCAGTCAAGTCAATAATAATATTGAAGATAACAGTCACAGGAATACTCTGTCTGCTGCAAGTGATGATACTGATACCGATACAGATGATGACAGCGATTATGATGTTGAAAATCACCTCCCTCCTTCATCAGTAGCTAGTTCAAAACGTACTCATGGAAAAGATGACTTCGAAATAGTTCCCAAGGAACAGCGTAAGTAATGATTAATGTGGAATTCATTATATTTTGAATTTTTTGTGCATCCTATATTATTATGTGCAATTTTGTGTAAACCAAATTGTCCTCTAATTCATTTTAGAAAACAAAATTCGCAAACGTAAATTGGATGAAGAAGGCTTAGCATTAGGAACGATGCTCATTACATCAAAGAAGATGAGGCGAGAATTGATTGATGCTGGTTGGAATAGGTGTGCATTTAATGACGAAAACCTGCCAGACTGGTTTGTGGAAGATGAGAAAAAGCATATGAGGCGAGAACTGCCTGTTCCTAAGGTATTTTTCACATTCCTTTCTTTATTTTTATTGTTTAAAATCGAAATATGTTTGTATTATATGATTGGCATTTGTTAAATTGTCTGCATACTTGAAGTCATGTTATTGTACCCATTCTTTTTGAAAAACACTGTTCAGTGATGAAAATGTCTGAACGTAACTCAGGGATCTCATTTGTGGTAGAAATATCCCTAAAATGATGTTCAGTTAAGAAAAGAGAGAAAGATGACCGGCTGGGGTAGCCTTGTGTGTTCAAGTGGTGTTTCTGGGGTGGGGAGGTGCACTGGTCCCAGATCAGATCAAATCCATCTGGTGCATTAATGATGGGGGTTGGTGTGCCGGCCAGCCTGGAATGGTTTTTAGGTGGTTTCCCACCTCCTAGTAGGTCAATACTAGATTGCTATCAGAAACCCACTTCAGTTATATGATTCGCAAACATTTAGAAAACTTTTGCTTGCTTCTACACAATAACATTACACGCAAAGAGTTAGGATACACACATTCCATTCTGAGAGTAGAAGCAGGAAAAAGAGAGAGAATGTCTACTTCCAAGTCAGCTTTGGAAAAATCTGATAACTGCAACTTTTGAAACACTAGATTCCTTCATCTGACAAAAGAGAGGAAAAATTGTGTGTGTGTGTGTGTGTGTGTGTGTGTGTGTGTGTGTGTGTGTGTGTCTGAATACATGGTCAGCCTAATCATTGCCTTTGGTTCTGCCAATTAGCTTACCATCAGTCTCGCACACAGGTTCCCAAGCTGCCACAGACCCATAAATAGTACTCGTCACAAATACAAATGAATTTGCCTTTCAACATGCAATGCTACTATTTTCCTTCAGGATTATAGTTTTCTCAAGTTGCACCACACAGTGATGCACTCCATAACTCCCAGTTGTCCTAACACCACCCAGAACAGCTTACATAATGCATGCAATCCCTGTTCAATCACTCACTCTCCAAACTCATTTTTATTTTACATATGGTTCATATCATACTTATTTTAGAAGATAGAGTAAGGACAGGCAAACCTACATTTCTAATATTTTTAGACTCAAAGAAAGCTTTTGACAATGTTGACTGGAATACTCTCTTTCAAATTCTGAAGGTGGCAGGGGTCAAATACAAGGAACGAAAGGCTATTTACAATTTGTACAGAAACCAGATGGTAGTTATAAGAGTCAAGGGGCATGAAAGGGAAGCAATGGTTGAGAAGGGAGTGAGACAGCGTTGTTACCTATCTGCGATGCTATTCAGTCCGTATATTGAGCAAGCAGTAAAGGAAAAAAAAGAAAAAAATGGAGTAGGAATTAAATAAAATCCATGGAGAAGAAATAAAAACTCTGAGGTTTGCCAACGACATTGTAATTCTGTCAGAGGCAGCAAAGGACCTGGAAGAGCAGTTGAACGGAATGGACAGTGTCTTGAAAAGAGGATATAAGATGAACATCAACAAAAGCAAAACGAGGATAATGGAATGTAGTCGAATTAAATCAGGTGATGCTGTGGGAATTTGATTATGAAATGAGACACTTAAAGTAGTAGATGAGTTTTGCTATTTTGGGAGCAAAATAACTGATGATGGTCGAAGTAGAGAGGATATAAAATGTATAATGGCTATGGCAAGGAAAAAATTTCTGAAGAAGAGAGATTTGTTAACATCGAGTATAGATTTAAGTGTCAGGAAGTCTTTTGAAAGTATTTGTACGGAGTGTAGCCATGTATGGAAGTGAAACATGGACGATAAATAGTTTGGACAAAAACAGAATAGAAGCTTTCAAAATGTGGTGCTAGAGAAGAATGCTGAAAATTAGATGGGTAGATCATGTAACTAATGAGAAGGTACTGAATAGAATTGGGGAGAAGAGGAATTTGTGGCACAACTTGATTAGAAGGAGGGATCAGTTGGTAGGACACGTTCTGAGGCGTCAAGGGATCATCAATTTAGCATTGGTGGGAAGTGCAGAGTGTAAAAATTATAGAGGGAGACCAAGGCATGAATACACTAAACAGATTTAGAAGGATGTAGGTTGCAGTAGTTACTTGGAGATGATGAAGCTTGCACAGGATAGAGTGGCATGGAGAGCTGCATCAAACCAGTCTCTGGACTGAAGACCACAACAACAACATGGGTCATATCATTGTTTGTCCTTTTGACTGTGCTCAGCTATTTGTTGAGCATAAGCAGAGCAATGCAAGGGCCATTTGAGTTTGAAAACAAAATCGTATCTGCTGAACCGAAGGAAAAAATCTTCAGAAGTTTCGGTGCCAATTAAAGACACTAAACAGATTGGAATAATCTATGCATTTGCTCATTTGTCTTATTCACATTGAAAGAGGATGACAGAGTGCAGAATACTCTCTTCTGACATTGTTTCACTGTAGGTCATACTGCTCTTACTCCTTTTGACCATCACATGTATATTAAAATGATTGATATAAATGTGATTATTAATCCTTTCCATCACAGATTGTAATAATTGGTGAAAAAATATTTTTTACATATTTCCATACATAATGATTGGAATAACTTACATTTGTAAGAATATTTTATTTTAGTTTTAGTTTGAGGAGGGAAATTTGGGATGACTCTCTGTAGTATCATTGGGCAAGGATTTGTTTCCTTCACTTAGGGGGTTGGGATTTTCAGTGCATGGTGACAGAATCTGAATAAAAATTTTAATTGTACAAGTAGTTGCAGTTTATTAAAGGAAAAATAATATATTAAAGAATTCAACTTGCATCTTAAGGCAGTTTAACAGGGTTGTTATAGACTGGATGTTACTGTACATGAAAATTAAAGAAACGGTTCCTGTGTTCGGCAGAACAGAGAGGTTTCTAACATTTAATGCATTTTGTTCAAGAATATGCTTTAATGCACAGTTTACATCTCTGTATGTTTTCGAGATTTAGTAGTCCATGAGCCATGTCAGACCGAAAAATCAACAGAGACATGTGTTTCATAATTCCTCTTTGTCTGCAATGTTGATGGTATAGGAGCCACGCATACAAAACATACGTCATAGAACAGTTATATTCTCTAACATTGTCTGGTATTGGAATGTCAATATATTTTCGTTCTTCCACTGCCCAATGTTTCCAAGTTCCACTTGATTTATTGCTTTGTATGATCATGCGAGGATGACAGACTTTATATCGTACCACTTCAGCGCTATGATTTTCCTTTCTGTTTCGGTTCTGTAGTCATATGATCCTTGTACCTGCTTTTTCAGCTCACTGTCCACTCTTAGATTGCACCCTTGAAGTCTTGTGGATCTAACAGTTCCATCAACCAATATACCAATGTCTTTCAGGGCAGAAATAAGATCGTAAGTGGTGAACCAGTTGTCGGTGAACATTACAAAATTTTTATATTCAGGTAGTTATTCCACAAACCTTATCACAGTATTACCAGTCATTCCAAGACCAACGTCATTGTGTACAGTTCCTTTCCATTTGGTATATTTCAAAATCTTACACAGTGCTAATGGATCCAGCACAGACAAAAACTTTTATATCTTATTTGTGCGGTTTGTGTGTTATGTGTTGTTTCAGGGATACGCGAACTTCAAAAGGAATGTTTAATTCATACACTGAATTATATTTGTCAGGTTCAACAAGGGAAAAGTTTTGTTTGATATTGTTAACAAATGGTCTCACTGTGAATAACTTGTCATAATCAGGGGCTCCTCTTTCTCCCACTTTGTTATTGTCATTCACATGTAAATAATTTCGTAGCTTATCAAACCTATTCCTAGGCATTTGAGTCAGCTACTGGGGAAATCTTGTATCCTCTGCCCAGTACTTCTGTAACTAGGCATTCTCACATCTGCCAGGATTTATATCCCAAAATACTTTTCTATTTAATGAACATTTGTATTCCGACAGACGTGGGCAATTCCAGCAGGATAGTGCTGAATTATTCAGATAGTGAAGGGAGACGAAAATTTAATAGTCATGGTTGACTGGAATTCGAGAGTAGGAAAAGGGAGAGAAGGAAACATAGTATGTGAATATGGATTGGGGGTGAGAAATGAATGAGGAAGCCGTCTGATGGAATTTTGCACAGAGCATAAATTAATCATAGCTAACACTTGGTTCAAGAATCATGAAAGAAAGGTTGTATACATGGAAGAACCGTGGAGATACTAAAAGGTATCGGATAGATTATATAATGGTAAGACAGAGATTTAGGAACCAAGTTTTAAATTCTAAGACATTTCCAGGGGCAGATGTGGACTCTGACCACAATCTATTGGTTATGAACCTTAGATTAAAACTGAAGAAACTGCAAAAAGGTGGGAATTTAAGGAGATGGGACCTGGATAAACTGACTAAACCAGAGGTTTTACAGAGTTTCAGGGAGAGCATAAGAGAACAATTGACAGGAATGGGGGAAAGAAATACAGCAGAAGAAGAATGGGTAGCTTTGAGGGATGAAGTAGTGAAGGCAGCAGACAGTCAAGTAGGTAAAAAGACAAGGGCTAGTAGAAATCCTTGGGTAACAGAAGAAATATTGAATTTAATTGATGAAAGGAGAAAATATAAAAATGCAGTAAATGAAGCAGGCAAAAAGGAATACAAACGTTTCAAAATGAGATCGACAGGAAGTGCAAAACTGCTAAGCAGGGATGGCTAGAGGACAAATGTAAGGATGTAGAGGCTTATCTCACTAGGGGTAAGATAGATACTGCCTACAGGAAAATTAAAGAGACCTTTGGAGATAAGAGAACGACTTGTATGAATATCAAGAGCTCAGATGGCAACCCAGTTCTAAGCAAAGAAGGGAAGGCAGAAAGGTGGAAGGAGTATATAGAGGGTTTATACAAGGGCAATGTACTTGAGGACAATATTATGGAAATGGAAGAGGATGTAGATCAAGATGAAATCGGAGATACGATACTGCGTGAAGAGTTTGACAGAGCACTGAAAGACCTGAGTCGAAACAAGGCCCCGGCAGTAGACAACATTCCATTGGAACTATTGACGGCCTTGGGAGAGCCAGTCATGACAAAACTCTACCATCTGGTGAGCAAGATGTATGAGACAGGCGAAATACCCTCCGACTTCAAGAAGAATGTAATACTTCCAATCCCAAAGAAAGCAGGTGTTGACACATGTGAAAATTACCGAACTATCATTTTAATAAGTCACAGCTGCAAAATACTAACACAATTTCTTTACAGACAAATGGAAAAACTGGTAGAAGTCGACCTTGGGGAAGATCAGTTTGGATTCCGTAGAAATGTTGGAACACGTGAGGCAATACTGACCTTACGCCTTATCTCAGAAGAAAGATTAAGGAAAGGCAAACCTACGTTTCTAGCATTTGTAGACTTAGAGAAAGCTTTTGACAATGTTGACTGGAATACTCTCTTTTAAATTATAAAGGTGGCAGGGGTAAAATACAGGGAGCGAAAGGCTATTTACAATTTGTACAGAAACCAGATGGCAGTTATAGGAGTTGAGGTGTATGAAAGGGAAGCAGTGGTTGGGAAGGGAGTGAGACAGGGTTGTAACCTCTCCCCGATGTTATTCAATCTGTATATTGAGCAAGCAGTAAAGGAAACAAAAGAAAAATTTGGAGTAGGTATTAAAATCCATGGAGAAGAAATAAAAACTTTTAGGTTTGCCGATGACATTGTAATTCTGTCAGAGACAGCAAAGGACTTGGAAGAGCAGCTGAACAGAATGGACAGTGTCTTGAAAGGAGGATATTAGATGAACATCAACAAAAGCATAACGAGGATCATGGAATGTAGTCGAATTAAAACGGGCGATGCTGAGGGAATTAGATTAGGAAATGAGACACTTAAAGTAGTAAAGGGGTTTTGCTATTTGGGGAGCAAAATAACTGATGATGGTCGAAGTAGAGAGGATATAAAATGTAGACTGGCAATGGCAAGGAAAGCCTTTCTGAAGAAGAGAAATTTGTTAACATCGAGTATAGATTTAAGTGACAGGAAGTCGTTTCTCAAAGTATTTGTATGGAGTGTAGCCATGTATGGAAGTGAAACATGGACGATAAATAGTTTGGACAAGAAGAGAATAGAAGCTTTCGAAATGTGGTGCTACAGAAGAATGCTGAAGATTAGATGGGTAGATCACATAACTAATGCGGAGGTATTGAGTAGAATAGGGGAGAAGAGGAGTTTGTGACACAACTTGACAAGAAGGGACCAGTTGTAGGGGATGTTCTGAGGCATCAAGGTATCACAAATTTAGTATTGGAGGGCAGCGTGGAGGATAAAAATTGCAGAGGGAGACCAAGAGATGAATACACTAAACAGATTCAGAAGGATGTAGGTTGCAGTAAGTACTCGGAGATGATGAAACTTGCCCAGGATAGAGTAGCATGGAGAGCTGCATCAAACCAGTCTCAGTACTGAAGACCACAACAACAACAACAGTGCAACACCCCACACATCCAGAATTGCTACAGAGTGGCTCCCGGAACACTCTTCTGAGTTTAAACACTTCTGCTAGCCACCAAACTCGGCAGACATGAACATTATTGAGCATATCTGGGATGCCTTGCAAGCTGCTGTTCGAGAGATCTCCACCCCCTCGTACTCTTACAGATTTATGGACTGCCCTGTAGAATTCATTGTGTCAATTCCCCCCAGCACTTCTTCAGACATTATTCGAATCCATGACACATTGTGTTGAGGCACGTCTGCATGCTTGCGGGGACCCTACATGATATTAGGCAGGTGCACCAGTTTCTTTGGCTCTTCTTTGGCAACAGAAACCAAAGCTACGGCAGCAGTTGAAGTCCTATGAAAATCATATCTTTGTGTGTAGATAGATAGATAGATAGATAGAGCATAGTAAGAATTACTGTGCATATTACAAGTTTTTTATATCTGAAATTCATTGTTATTGAAAACATTTTAATTCTGGTTTGTATCATTTTTAGTATGTGCTATGGACCAAATTGTCCTTCAGAATGGGTATGACTAGTACACAGTTTTCTGTTGGCGTCAAGCCAAATGTCGAGCTGGGTGCTATTTATCCAGTTAAAATACAAAGTGTTGTTGTTGTTGTGGTCTTCAGTCCAGAGACTGGTTTGATGCAGCTCTCCATGCTACTCTATCCTGTGCAAGCTTCTTCATCTCCCAGTACCTAGTGCAACGTACATCTTTCTGAATCTGTTTAGTGTATTCATCTCTTGGTCTCCCTCTACGATTTTTACCCTCCATGCTGCCCTCCAATACTAAATTGGTGATCCCTTCCAGAATGAGATTTTCACTCTGCAGCGGAGTGTGCGCTGATATGAAACTTTCCGGCAGATTAAAACTGTGTGCCTGACTGAGACTCGAACCCGGGACCTTTGCCTTTTGTGGGCAAGTGCTCTACCAGCTAAGCTACCCAAGCACGACTCACGCCCTGTCCCCACAGCTTTACTTCTGCCAGTACCTCGTCTCCTACCTTTGCCCACGAAATGCAAAGGTCCCGAGTTCGAGTCTCGGTCCGGCACACAGTTTTAATTTGGTGATCCCTTGATGCCTCAGAATATGTCCTATCTACTGATGCCTTCTTCTACTCAAGGTGTGCCATAAATTACTCTTCTCCCTAATTCTATTCAATACCTCCTCATTAGTTATGTGATCTACCCATCTAATCTTAAGCGTTCTTCTGTAGCACCACATTTCGAAAGCTTCTGTTCTCTTCTTGTCCAAACTATTTATTGTCCACATTTCACTTCCATACAAATACTTTCAGAAATGACTTCCAGCCACTTAAATCTATACTCGATGTTAACAAATTTCTCTTCTTCAGAAACGCTTTTCTTGCCATTGCCATTCTACATTTTATATCCTCTCTACTTCGACCATCATGAGTTGTTTTGCTCCCCAAATAGCAAAACTCTTTTACTACATTAAGCATCTCATTTCCTAATCCAATTCCCTCCGCATCACCCGATTTAATTCGACTACATTCCATTATCCTCGTTTTGCTTTTGTTGATGTTCATCTTATATCCTCCTTGCAGGCCACTGTCCATTCTGTTCAGCTGCTCTTCCAAGTCCTTTGCTGTCTCTGACAGCATTACAATGTCATCGGCAAACCTCAAAGTTTTTATTTCTTCTCCATGGATTTTAATACCTACTCCGAATTTTTCTTTTGTTTCCTTTACTGCTTGCTCAATATACAGATTGAATAACATCGGGGAGAGGTTACAACCCTGTCTCACTCCCTTCCCAACCACTGCTTCCCTTTCATACACCTCAACTCCTATAACTGCCATCTGGTTTCTGTACAAATTGTAAATAGCCTTTCGCTCCCTGTATTTTACCCCTGCCACCTTTATAATTTAAAAGAGAGTATTCCAGTCAACATTGTCAAAAGCTTTCTCTAAGTCTACAAATGCTAGAAACGTAGGTTTGCCTTTCCTTAATCTTTCTTCTGCGATAAGGCGTAATGTCAGTATTGCCTCACGTGTTCCAACATTTCTACGAAATCCAAACTGATCTTCCCCAAGGTCGACTTCTACCGTTTTTTCCATTTGTGTGTAAAAAATTTGTGTTAGTATTTTGCAATTGATAGTTCGATAATTTTCACATCTGTCAACACCTGCTTTCTTTGGGATTGGAAGTATTACATTCTTCTTGAAGTCGGAGGGTATTTCGCCTGTCTCATACATCTTTCTCACCAGATGGTAGAGTTTTGTCATGACTGGCTCTCCCAAGGCCGTCAGTAGTTCCAATGGAATGTTGTTTCGACTCAGGTCTTTCAGTTCTCTGTCAAACTCTTCACGCAGTATCGTATCTCCGATTTCATCTTCATCTACATCCTCTTCCATTTCCATAATATTGTCCTCAAGTACATCGCCCTTGTATAGACCCTCTATTTACTCCTTCCACCTTTCTGCTTTCCCTTCTTTGCTTAGAACTGGGTTTCCTTCTGAGCTCTTGATATTCATACAAGTGGTTCTCTTTTCTCCAAGGGTCTCTTTAATTTTCCTGTAGGCAGTATCTATCTTACCCCTAGTGAGATAAGCCTCTGCATCCTTACATTTGTCCTCTAGCCATCCCTGCTTAGCAGTTTTGCATTACCTGTCGATCTCATTTTTGAAACGTTTGTATTCCTTTTTGCCTGCTTCATTTACTGCATTTTTATATTTTCTCCTTTCATCAATTAAATTCAATATTTCTTCTGTTACCCAAGGATTTCTACCAGCCCTTGTCTTCTTACCTACTTGATTGTCTGCTGCCTTCACTACTTCATCCCTCAAAGCTACCCATTCTTCTTCTACTGTATTTCTTTCCCCCATTCCTGTCAATTGTTCTCTTATGCTCTCCCTGAAACTCTGTACAACCTCTGGTTTAGTCAGTTTATCCAGGTCCCATCTCCTTAAATTCCCACCTTTTTGCAGTTTCTTCAGTTTTAATCTACAGTTCATAACCAATAGATTGTGGTCAGAGTCCACATCTGCCCCTGGAAATGTCTTACAATTTAAAACCTGGTTTCTAAATCTCTGTCTTACCATTTTATAATCTATCTGAAACATTTTAGTATCTCCAGGGTTCTTCCATGTATACAACCTTCTTTCATGATTCTTGAACCAAGCGTTAGCTATGATTAAGTTATGCTCTGTGCAAAATTCTACCAGGTGGCTTCCTCTTTCATTCCTTAACCCCATTCCATATTCACCTACTACATTTCCTTCTCTTTCTTTTCCTACTATCGAATTCCAGTCACCCATGACTATTAAATTTTCGTCTACCTTCACTATCTGCATAATTTCTTTTATCTCATCATGCATTTCATCAATTTCTTCATCATCTGCGGAGCTAGTTGGCATATAACCTTGTACTACTGTGGTAGGCATTTGCTTTGTATCTGTCTTGGCCACAATAATGCGTTCACTATGCTGTTTGTAGTAGCTTACCCACATTCCTACTTTTTTATTCATTATTAAACCTACTCCTGCATTACCCCTGTTTGATTTTGTATTTATAACCCTGTATTCATCAAACCAGTAGTCTTGTTGATCCTGCCACCGAACTTCACTAATTCCCACTATATCTAACTTTAACCTATTCATTTCCCTTTTTAAATTTTTTTACCTACCTGCCCGATTAAGTGATCTGACATTCCATGCTCCGACCTGTAGAACGCCAGTTTTCTTTCTCCTGATAACAATGTCCTCTTGAGTAGTCCCCGCCCGGAGATCCGAATGGGGGACTATTTTACCTCTGGAGTATTTTACCCAAGAGGATGCCATCATCATTTAACTATACAGTAAAGCTGCATGCCCTCGGGAAAAATTACAGCTGTAGTTTCCCCTTGCTTTCAGCCGTTCGCAGTACCAGCACAGCAAGGCCGATTTGGTTAGTGTTACAAGGCCAGATCAGTCAATCATCAGACTGTTGCCCCTGCAACTACTGAAAAGGCTGCTGCCCCTCTTCAGGAACCACACATTTGTCTGGCCTCTCAACAGATATCCCTCTGTTGTGGTTGAACCTATCGTACGGCTATCTGTATTGTTGAGGCATGCAAGCCTCCCCACCAATGGCAAGGTCTATGGTTCATGGGGGGGAAATACAAAGTAAGGCAGCTGATTAGTTGAAATACTGACTTTGTCATTGAAGAAGAGTTTGGTTCAGATTCAACTGTTTCCCTAAATCAAATTAAGCAAATACCAAGGTCTTGGGTGCCAGTCTGGTTAAGTTGAACTAATACCCCATCTTTAATCAGTTCAGTGGTAATACAACATGGCTCTTCTAACATTCCTTTCACTACTCAGTTCAGATAATACCATCAGCTGTTATAATGTGATAAAATAATATTTGAAGTACACATCATTTACCAACAAATGACAGTTTTGCTTTTATATTCTAGGTGCACTTTGGATTAGGACATAAAATTTGGGCATGGAACCACATTAAAAATGTTAGGAGGATCACACACATGTGTGAAAAAGCAATACTTTGACTAAAGTAGTGCATTTCTACCTTGTATGATTTTTAATAAATTTATGCATCCTGTGAGAATCCATACAATGCGTCTCTGTTTCAAAATGCCTGTAAATATTATGTAGGCTCATGCTGTATTGTTCTCCCATTTTTCAGGAGCTTGTAGATGAATACAAGAAGAGAATGGAGAATCTCAATGTCCGGCCAATAAAGAAAGTAATTGAAGCCAAAGCACGAAAGAAGAAGCGAGCATTGCGGAAGCTTGAAAAAGCAAAGAAGAAGGTGGAGGCACTCATGGACAATGTTGATGTTTCTGATCGTGAAAAAGCCAAGCAGATCAGGCAGTAAGTACTCTTTTCTTTTTTAAATGAGTTAAGTTACTCATATCCCCACCTCCTTCCATTCCACTCACCAAACCCAGCAACAGTTTTGCCAGTTGCATACACATATAAAACTATTGTAAATGGTGCTCTTGGTGAATGTTTTTAACGTGTAGCACTTCAGTTCATTAAAGTAACTCCATAATAGAGAAAGTGAAATTTCCTGACAGATTAAAAGTGAGTACCTAAAACGCTAGTTAATTAATCTGCCTCTGCTTTAACTACTCTACCTCATGCTAAATCTTTGCTACTGTCTTCTGCCGAAGCATTACCCGTTGCTAAATCCACTGCTACCTTCTCTTTAATTTGCAGTTACACTTGGAAACATTGCCTCACCAATAACCTGTGTCTTTGAATTACGTAGACTAGATTCATTCATTCATTTGCTCACACACGAAAGATACATTGTCTAAACTTGCAGTAAAATTTAACCATATGGTTACTTAGTAAGCAGATGTCCACATAAACTGGAAATTAAAACTGTTGGTCCATTATTAATGTTACATGAAAGATTCTTACAATAATTGAATTTGTTTATTACTCTGACTTAATAGGATCTGGTCAGTATAGCAACATTAAGCAACAAAAGCATTTAATATTTACTATTTAGACATCACTACTTTTCCACACTTTCCAGGAATCTGATGAGCAATATTTGTGTATTGTTTACAACTCTAGCTTAAGAAATTCTCCTCACCAATAAGTACGAATTTAATAATTTTAGTTAAAGAAAGTATTGCCTCTGATAAGGCTTCCTCTTCTCTCTGAATCTGACAAAACCTTTGGCTAAAGAAAGTTAGAATATTTTCCACTGTGAAATCTCTCTTTGAGTAAGTAACTGAATTCTGATAATTTAAATATATCAACAAAAAAAAATCAATTTCTGAAAATATAGTATAATTGTATAGATAAAATATCTACTCACAAGGGGTTGCCAGAAAAAACACAGACAAAAGTTAAGGAAATGTGAAAGCTTTGGGAGCCAGCGGCTCCTTCTGGCAGAGGTACATCTTTCCTACACGTATTGTCTGGTACGTCTTCCCCAACTCTGAGTTCTTTTCCATAACTCACCCCATGTCCCAAACCTCATCAGTCCTTTTTCTTCACCCCTCTTTCTACCCCGTTAATCCTTCTGCCAGAAATAGGAGCCACTGTCTTCCTAAGCTTGCATATTTCCTTAACTTTTATACGTTTTTTCTCCAGCTACAACATGATAAAAAGATTTTTATCCATCCAGTTATATGATAATTTAAATACTAAGAGATGATAATTGGCAGCAATGTTTTTGTCAGTACGGCATCTGATTTTTTGAGGAATTTGTTGTTTAGCTTTTGTTACCTGCTGTGTTTCTTCTTACCTTGTTGGGGTTACAAGTGGATGTGGCAGAAAGTTGCATGATCTCTGCCCTATTGTAGTAACTGAAAGGTGTTGTTGCTACAGATGGTGACCCTCCGCAACCATTTTACAACAAATTATGTTGAAAAATATTATATCCAAAAATCTTGCTCTTTGAATGTAGTCCATCCACAGATTGGATGTGTAATAAAATTTTAAATGACTCCAGGCAATTGCTGGATGGGATTTGATGTGCAGTTTTAAATAAGACACTATTTTAAGGTAGAAAATAGCATACAACGGATCAGTTATATCTGTTTGAGGACGTGCACATTCATTAGCGATGTCACCTCACTTTAAGCTTCATACTACACCTTCACAACTTGAATGTCTATGTAATAGTTTCATCATTTTAATGGCACAGTTCATATGCTGTTCACAGTCAGTATCACTATTGTTTGATGTTAACACTTTTGATGTTCACACTTCTCCCACTTGTTCGTCTTTGGTACATTCTTGATTAAGTTCATGTAGATGCTATCCACCATTAAAATTCATGTGCGTATCTTCTGTTCTTCTCTTTTGCCTGCAAATCTTCACCAGGAAAACACCTCTGTCCACCTTTTCATTCTGAATCCTCTTCTCTGGCTTCATTAAATATATCCACCATCCTTGTGTACAATAAATAACCAAAGGCTCCGTGTAATGTACATCAAACAGCTCTACAGCACCATCCTTATGTGCTGAAATAACAATTTAAAACACGCAACAGTTCTCTCAAAATTGACTTCATGTTGAACAACATACTTTTCATTTAATGCTCCTTTCACCAACACAGTCGAAATTACTGTTCCTCCATGTTTTCACTTTACTGGCCTCCATAAACTTTGAACACTAACATACTTCCATTTCCAACTCGCAGGTCAGCTGACAGCTCTCAACTGTACAACACAGATTGAATTTAATCTTAACTAGATGTAGCAAGCAATAAATTAACTTGCAATGAATTATTGCATTGTGCATATCGTAATAGTTACAACATTTTCACAAAAAAAGAAAAAAAAAATCTTACGTAACAAATAAACTCGTAAATTAATCATATCTGTAGGAACAGAAATGAGTCAATAAATGTGAAAAAAATTACATTGAAAACAAGAAACATATAAGTTAACCAGTAAGCATCATCTCTCAGAATGGAAAGTCACCGGTTAACAAAATTTCCATCTCATCCCAGACAGAGACTCGAACATGGATCCCTTGCCTTTCACATTCTTTTGCTCTACTGACTGATTTGTGCCGTCTTGAGACATATTACCTAAAAGTGCAAGTGTGGAGAGCGTGTATGGAAAATGTCTGTGCGATCATACACTGTGGCTTACTGTTAACAACATTAAATTTATTGACAATGACAAGGATCAAGAAGTGACAGTGCAGATGGATAAGCTGACAGAACATGCAAGTAAAAGTTAAAGCTGATTAAGTCAATACAGTACAAATTACATTAGGATGGACTCGAAGTTAAAAAGTGTGGAACTGAAGTATTTACCCCATTGAAAAAGCAGTAAAGTGCACACATTGAGTGTGGCATTGACGATGTGTTATTAAGCAGCAAGTTCTGCAACATTACAGACAGTGCAACGAAAGCCCTCCTCGCAAGTAATTCACAGCTAATGTCACACATGACTGGATGACTGGACATCATGGCTTGCTAAGAAACTCTGACGAGGGGTGGTGTGGGGTCAGAAATGGTGATTGGAAAATAGACTTACCGTTAAATCATTCACCCTGATGGGCCATGTTTCAGGAGGTATAATTCTTAGAAAATGGATAAGATGAATATACTGAACATCTGTTAAAATTGCATCAATTTTTGAAACATTACTATAGGTTAGTGTGAAGTTCCAGGCTAGTACACTGAGGGGCATGAATTCAACCCCAGTTCACAGTTAATTTTGTTTTTCTTCTCTCTTTTTCTTCATCCTTGCCCTACTTTTTACTTTTGTTAAACAGCTGATGTAACTGCCTTCACTAATTTAAGTAGGCTACAAAATACACTCAAGAAGTACGCACCATGTAGGAATTATCCAAATGGGACAGAAATTGCTAGATGTGACCTACATGTACAGACAAACAAATGATTACAATTTCAGAAAAAATTGGATGATTTATTGAAGAGAAAGTGCTTCACAAATTGAGCAAGACAGTAACACATTGGTCCACCTCTGGTCCTTATGCAAGCAGTTATTTGGCTTGTCATTGATTGAGAATGTTCTTAGATGTCGTCCTGAGGGATGTCATGCGAAATTCTGTCCAGTTGGCATGTTAGATCATAAAAATTCAGAGGTAGTTGGACAGCCCTGCCCATACTACTCCAAACGTTCTTGAATGGGGAGAGAGCTGGCGATCTTGCTGGGCAAAGTAAGGTACAGCAACCAGTAGACACACTCTGTGTGCCGGCATGCACTATGTTGCTGAAATGCAATCCCAGGTTGGCTTGCCACGAAGGGCAACAAAATGGGGTGTAGAATATCATCAGTGTACAACTGTGTTGTAAGGGTACTGTGGATGACAACCAAAGGAATTCTGCTCTGCTAAAGAAATGGCACACCAGACCATCAATCCTGGTTGTCCGGCTGTATGGCAGGCGACAGTATCTCGCCGCTATCTGGAGCATCTCAATACACGTCTTCAGCCTGCAGTCTCATCAATTGAAGTAGAATTGCCTTCAGTGCCAGTGATGAGTCACAATTCAAATTCAGCCCCAGTGACCAGTAGTGGCATGTTTGAAGATTCCCTGGACAGCAATGGGATACCAAAATGACTGTCACCTACCGTGCAGCCCGAAAACCAGGAGTGATGGTCTGTGGTCCCATTTCTTTCCATAGCAGAGCCTCTTTGGTTGTCATTTGTGGCACCCTTACAGCATAACAGTACATTCGCAATATTCTGCACACCATTTGTTGCCTTCCATGGCAAGCCATTCTGGCCTTATATTTCAGCAAGATAATGCCTGCCCACATACGGCAAGATTTTTTGCTGCTTGCCAAATCCTACCTTGCACACCAATTGGACATAATTTGGCATGATATTCCTCAGGAGAACATCCAACAACTCTGTCAATCAATGCCAAGTTGAATAACTGCATGCATTGGACCCAGAGGTGAACCAGTGCATTATTGACTTGCTGAATTTGTGAAGATGTTTCTCTTGAATAAACTATCCAATTTTTCTGAAATTGTAATAATTTGTTTGTCTGTGCATGTACTTCATGTCTCATGTTTATCTATGTCTGTCCCATTCGGATAATTCCCTCATGATACATAGTTTTTGTTTTTTTAGAGTGCACACACACACGGTTAATGTTGCAGCCATAAGCCCAGTGTCCAGCCTAAATTCATTCAGTCTCTTCACTTAATTTCAGTCTTATACACCAATGCCTTTCAACACAGACCTTACCTGTATCAAATCCTAGATCCCAAACACACCAGTCTAACACCATACATGCTCAGCTATTTCACCATTACAAAAATGAATTCCATTGTAATTGTTGGTACATAAATTCATCTTGTCACCTTTCCAATGATGATAGCTTGTGTATGAAGACGCATCAAGGTGAATGGCTTTAGCATGAGGTAGCTTGCACTTTAAACGAGTTCACCAATCAGTCCATTCTATGATTCCCGAGTGAGATGACATACTTTCAAAAAAGACAACTACATCACATTTTTACTAAAAATGGTTTGTAAGAATTAAAGTTGGCAGTTTTTTTATTTAGATGATACATGGATTCATACATATTACACTGTGCATAAATACTCACAGAGTTATAGTGTCCGAGCAGTATTCTCAAATAAAAGTGCTGGTCTACGTTTGATTGCTGTAATATGCAGGGTATTGGCATAAAGATGGGTACGTATTACAAAACTTCACTTGTAAGAATACTAGAATGTATAGTTTTACTCCCTTCCCTCCCTGTTTCTGGAGTGTCAGCAGTTCACTTTGCTCGGTAATATAGGGTATGTATATGGGACGAGTGGTGTGGAAATGTAAAAATTTTAGGTAAGTGTAAGGGAGTGGGTAAGGGACTAGTAGAGATTCAGGCCACAGGAACTGCAGGAGTGGACAATGTGCGGGAGCTATGTGGTGCCCATTTGTCCATCATGATTTGGATTTTCAGTGGTTTCTTTTAATCATACAAAGCAAATGCTGGAATGATTCCTTTTGAAAGCTAATTTCCTTTCTTATCCTCAGCCAATTTGAGTTGCAATCCATCTCCAATGACTTGGGACCTGAAAAAATTGCGTTTGCGATAAGTGCAAATATAGGTGCCAATTATGTCTTTAAAAATGAGTCTGCAAAATTAGCTGATAAGTGTATTTTTTGTGACAAATTTTAATAGAGATGAACTGTTTTACTGGAGATAGAAATAGCTTTCCTTTGTACATATAAAAATAAAAATGAAACCAATTTTTGATTGCTGATGTTGCACACCATCAGGTAAAGCCCAGTTTGGAAAAATAATATATGTAAGAACATGTTGGCATAATAAAAAGTGCTCAAACGCAACACACAAGTCGTGTATCATTGTGCTTGATGCCATGCCAGTTGTGGGCAGTTGAATGGTCTGTACAGGTTGATTCATGAATATAAGTTATTCTACAAGTAAAACTAAAGAAAAAAGTTCATGTAAACGTAGGTCTGCAAATGGTTAGTTACGGAGTTATGGCTAATAAAAGATTTTGCCTGACATTTTGTTACTGCGCTAACATAAAGCCATCGCAAAACTGGATGACTTTAGAGTAAAGCACAATTTCCATTTATTTTGTTGTTATTGGTCTGGCGAATCTAATAAAACATGTCCCAGATGCAGACGTGTATCTGCAGTGGTTTTCCAGAACATCCAGAGAAGCAAAGATTATTATACAAGTAAATTTGTTTACTTTCCATTAAGAATGTAGAAACATTTATGTCATTGTTGGCAACCATTAGTGAGTTGTTTCAGTCGTTTCCTAACCTTGAGACAAGTAAGTTTTTTTTATTGTTCAGTGAAAGAATATAATAACAACAGTGTATTTAAGTGAAACCACATGGTAACTGTTGTTGTTTTGTTGGTTATTTATGAAATAGGGATGCCTTTCAAATTCACGACAGAGGAATAATACGCCAATTTGGTGTTTATATATGGCAAATGTGATGGTAGTGCGATGGCTGCAGTTAACGAATATCACGAACATTATCCAACTCGGAAGATTCCGACTTCACAAACCATGAGTGGAGTATTTCAAATGTTACAGGACACAGGTTCTCTACCTAGCGTTCATAATCAGTACGAGTGCTGGATACGTGAATACGATGATAACGATATTACGGATGCTGTTCAACGTAACCCACGTACCAGTACACAATATATCTCTCAACTGTTAGGCATTACACAATCTGAGGTAGGGTGTACACTGAAGTACTATAATATCTATCCTTACCATAAACAATAGCGCATCATTTACATCTGGGAGATCTTGCCCTTCACTTGGAGTTGTGCAACTGCTTAAATATTAATTGGCAGTTACGCAAATACATTTTATTCACTGATGAGGCACAGTTTACTCGAGACAGTATAAACAGTTTATGTAACGAGCACATTTTGTCTGAAGCAAACCCACAAGCAACAGTGCAATGCAATTTCCAGCAGCAATTTAGCATAAACTATTTGAAACAGTTAACGCATAACAGGAAATCAGCGATCATAAAGCGGTTACAGCATCGGTGATTCCAGCCATAAATAGAAATATTAAAAAAGGTAGGAAGACTTTTCTGTTTAGCTAAAGTGACAAAAAGCAGATTTCAGAGTACTTGACGGCTCAACACAAAAGTTTTATCTCAAGTACAGAAAGTGTTGAGGATCAGTGGACAAAAAGTTCAAAACCATTGTACAATATGCATTAGATGAGTAAGTGCCAAGCAAGATCGTAAGAGATGGAAAAGAGGCACCGTGGTACAACAACCGAGTTAGAAAACTGCTATGGAAGGAGAGGGAACTTCACAGCAAACATAAACATAGCCAAAGCCTTGCAGACAAACAAAAATTACACAAAGCGAAATGTAGTGTTAGCAGGGCTATGCGAGAGGCTTTCAACGAATTCGAAAGTAAAGTTCTATGTACTGACTTGGCAGAAAATCCTAAGAAATTTTGGTCTTATGTCAAAGTGGTAGGTGGATCAAAACAAAATGTCCAGACACTCTGTGACCAAAATGGTACTGAAACAGAGGATGACAGACTAAAGTCCGAAATACTAAATGTCTTTTCCCAAAGCTGTTTCACAGAGGAAGACTACACTGTAGTTCCTTTTCTAGATTGTTGCACCTATGACAAAATGGTAGATATCGAAATAGATGACAGAGGGATAGAAAAACAATTATATCGCTCAAAAGAGTAAAGGCTGCTGGACCTGATGGGATACCAATTTGATTTTACACAGAGTACGCGAAGGAACTTGCGCCCCTTCTTGCAGCAGTGTATCGTTGGTCTCTAGAAGAGCATAGCGTTCCAAAAGATTGGAAAAGGGTACAGGTCATCCCCATTTTCAAGAAGGGATGTCGAACAAATGTGCAGAACTATAGATCTGTATCTCTAACGTCAATCAGTTGTAGAATTTTGGAACACGTATTATGTTCGAGTATAATGATTTTTCTGGAGTCTAGAAATCTACTCTGTAGGAATCAGCATGAGTTTCGAGAAAGACGATTGTGTGAAACTCAGCTCGCGCTATTCGTCCACGAGACTCAGAGGGCCATAGACACAGGTTCCCAGGTAGATGCCATGTTTCTTGACTTCCCCAAGGCGATTGATGCAGTTCCCCACAGTCATTTAATGAACAAGATAAGACCGTATGGACTATCAGACCAATTGTGTGATTGGATTGAAGAGTTCCTAGATAACAGAATGCAGCATGTCATTCTCAATGGAGAGAGGTCTTCCTAAGTAAGAGTGATTTCAGGTGTGCCGCAGGGGAGTGTCGTAGGATCGTTGCTATTCACAATATATATAAACGACTTTGTGGATAACATCGGAAGTTTACTGAGGCTCTTTGTGGACGATGCTGTAGTATATCGAGAGGTTGTAACAATGGAAAATTGTACTGAAATGCAGGAGGATCTGCAACGAATTGATGCATGGTGCAGGGAATGGCAGTTGAATCTCAATGTAGACAAGTGTATTGTGCTGCGAATACATAGAAAAAAAGATCCTTTATCATTTAGCTACAATATAGCAGGTCATCAACTGGAAACAGTTAATTCCATAAATTATCTGGGAGTAGACATTAGGAGTGATGTAAAATGGAATGACCATATAAAATTAATCGTTGGTAAAGCAGATGCCAGACTGAGATTCATTGGAAGAATCCTAAGGAAATGCAGTCCTAAAACAAAGGAAGTAGGTTACAGTACACTTGTTCACCAATTGCTTGAATACTGCTCACCGGTGTGGGATCTGTTCCAGATAGGGTTGATAGAAGAGATAGAGAAGATCCAATAGAGAGCAGCGTGCTTTGTTACAGGACCATTTAGTAATCACGAAAGCATTACAGAGATGATGAATAAACTCCAGTGGTAGACTCTGCAAGAGAGACGCTAAATAGTTCAGGAGTCCATTACACGCAGGAATCGGCACACGAGTAGTAGGGACTACGTGGTGTGGACAGGGTGGTAATTTAGGTTAAAGCGCCTCGGGGAGAACAAAGAAAGGGCTTCAGTCTCAAAGAGTGCAGGTCAACACAGGAAGAATGTAGATCAAGGAATCCTTGATATAATAGTTGTAAATTGTTGTAGCTGTGTTGACAAAGTAACAGAGCTCCAAGCACTAATAGAAAGCTCTGATGCGTACATCATTATTGGCACTGACAGCTGGCTAAAGCCAGAGATAAGTTCAGCCAAAATTTTTGTGAAGGACCTAATGGTGTTCAGAAAGGATAGGCTAAATGGAGTTGATGGTGGTGTGTTTGTTTCCGTTAGAGGTAGTTTATCTTATAGTGAAATTGAAGTAGATAGTTCCTGTGAGTTACTGTGGGTAGATGTCATTCTTAGGAGGAGGAGTAGATTAGCGTTTAATGTGCTGTCGACAACGAGGTCATTAGCGATGAAGCACAAGCTCGCATTAGGGATGGGTGAGGAAATTGACCGTGCCCTTTTGCCATTTCAAAGGAACCATTCCAGCTTATGCCTGAAGTGATTTAGGTAAATCACAGAAACCTAAATCAGGATGGCCATACGCAAGTTTGAATCATCATCCTCCTAAATGTAAGTCCCATGTGCTAACCAGTGCACCACCTCATTTGGTTGGTTATTCTTGGCAACCAGAATGAAATAATAACTGGATCCTTATACTGATCTCCCAACTCAGATGAACAATTGCTGAAAGCGTTCAAAGAAAACTTCAGTCTAATTTCAAACACTTACCTGACTCATACAATTATAGTTGGTGGTGATTTCAATTTACTGCCGGCCGCGGTGGTCTCGCGGTTCTAGGCGCACAGTCCGGAACCGTGCGACTGCTACGGTCGCAGGTTCGAATCCTGCCTCGGACATGGATGTGTGTGATGTCCTTAGGTTAGTTAGGTTTAAGTAGTTCTAAGTTCTAGGGGACTAATGACCACAGCAGTTGAGTCCCATAGTGCTCAGAGCCATTTGAACCATTTTTTCAATTTACTCTCAATATATTTGTGAAAATACATGTTTAAATATGGAGGTACACATAAAACATCATCCACAGTTGTGCTAAACACATTCTCTGAAAATTATTTCGGGCTATTAGCTCATGAGCCCACTCGAATAGTAAATGATTCTGCAAATACACTGCCGGCCGCGCTGGTCTCGCGGTTCTAGGCGCGCAGTCCGGAACCGTGCGACTGCTACGGTCGCAGGTTCGAATCCTGCCTCGGGTATGGATGTGTGTGATGTCCTTAGGTTAGTTAGGTTTAAGTAGTTCTAAGTTCTAGGGGACTGATAACCACAGCAGTTGAGTCCCATAGTGCTCAGAGCCTTTTGAACCATTTTTGCAAATACACTTGACCTCTTAGCAAAAACTAATCCTGAGCTAATAACAAGCATCAAAATGGATACAGGGACTAGTGAAAACAGGGTTGTCATAATGAGACTGAGTACCGTAACCCTCAAATCCACCAATAATAAATGAAAAATGTATCTATTCAAAAAGGCAGATAAAATTTTGCTTGATGCCTCCCCAAGAGACAATCTCCATTCCTTCTGAATTAACAGTATGTGTAGACCAGATGTGGCTTGAATTCAAAGAAATACTATTGACAGCACAGAGACATTTTTACCAAATAAATTAGCAAATGATTGAGCTGATCCACCCTGGTACACAGAATAGATCAGAACACTGTTGCAGAAATGATGAAAAAAGCACGCCAAATTTAAATAAACCAAGATTGACGATCTTTTACAGAAGCTTGAAATTTAGTGCGGACTTCAATGTGAGATGCTTGTAATAGTTTGCACATCAAAACTTTGTCTCAAAGCCTGCCAGAAAATCAAGAGATTCTGGTCACATGTAAAGTATGCTAGCAGCAAGACACAATCAATACTTTCTCTGTGCAATATGAATGAAAATACCATCAGTGACAGTGTTGCTAAAGCAGAGTTGCTGAACACAGCCTTCCAAAATTCCTTCACCAAAGAAGACAAAGTAAATATTCCAGAATTCGAATAAAGTACAGCTACCGACCTAAGTAACTTAGAAGTAGATGTCCTAGGAGTAGTGAAGCAGCTTAAGTCACTTAGTAAAATCAAGTCTTCCAGTCCAGATTGTATACCAATTAGCTTCCTTTCAGATCATGCTGATGCAATAGCTCCATACTTAACAATCACATACAACCACTTCCTCAAGAAAAGAGCACAGGTCACAGCAGTATTCAAGAAACGCAATAGGTGTAAGCTACTAAATTACAGATGAATATCATATCAATTGAATAAGTCATGGATACAAAATACTAACATGAATTTTTTACAAACGAATGGAAATCTGGTAGAAGCCAACCTCGGGGAAGATCAGTGTGGATTCTGTAGCAATATCACAACACGTGAGGCACTAATGACCCAACAAATTATCTTAAAAGATAGGTCAAGGAAAAGCAAACCTACATTTCTAGCATTTGTAAATTTAGAAAAAGCTTTTTAAAATGTTGACTGGAACACTCTCTTTCAAATTCTGAAGGTGGCAGGTGTAAAATACAGGGAGCGAAAGGCTCGTTACAATTTGTATAGAAACCAGATGGTAGTTACAAGAGTCAAGGGGCATGAAAGGGAAGCAGTGGTTCGGAGTGAGACAGGGTTGTAGCCTATCCCTGAAGTTATTCAATCTGTATATTGAAAAAGCGGTAAAGGAAACCAAAGAAAAATGTGGATTAGGAATAAAATCCGTGGAGAAGAAATAAAAACTTTTAGGTCTGCTTACGACATTGTAATTCTGTCAGAGACAGCAAAGGACCTGGAAGAGCAGCTGAACAGAATGGACAGTGTCTTGAAAGGAGGATATAAGATGAACATCAACAAAAGCAAAATGAGGCTAATGGAATGTCGTCAAAATAAATCAGGTGATTCTAAGGGAATTAGATTAGGAAATGAGACACTTAAAATAGTAGATGAGTTTTGCTATTTGGGGAGCAAAATAACTGATGATGACCGAAGCAGAGAGGATATAAAATGTAGACTTGTTATGGCAAGGAAAGCATTTCTGAAGAAGAGACGTATGTTAACATCGAGTATACATTTAAGTGTCCAGCAGTCTTTTCTTGAAGTATTTGTGTGGAGTGTAGCCATGTATCAAAGTGAAATATAGATGATAAACAGCGTAGACAAGAAGAGAATAGAAGTGGTGATACAGAAGAATGCTGGAGATTAGTTGGGCAGATCACGTAACTAATGAGGAGATACTGAATAGAATTGGGGAGAAGAGGAATTTGTGGCACAACTTGACTAGAAGAAGGGGTTGGTTGGTAGGACACATTCTGAGGCACCAAGGGATCACCAATTTAGTAATGGAGGGTAGCATGGAGGGCAAAAGTCGTAGAGGGACACCAAGGCATGCATACACTAAACAGATTCAGAAGGATGTAGGTTGCAGTAATTATTCGGAGATGAAGAGGCTTGCACAGCATAGAGTAGTGTGGAGAGCTGTATCAAACCAGTCTCGGGACAGAAGACAACAACAAGAACAACAACAACAACAACAACGTCATTAATATTGATATCATCAGAATATTGAAACATGTATTATGCTCAAACATTATGGATTACATCAAAGAGAATGGTCTACTCAACATGGATGTAGAAAACATTGTTAACGTGAAACACAAGTCTTTTGACACCATAAGCAAATTGTGTGCTTATGGAATTTGTCTCAGTTATGCAACTGGGTTTGACACCATAAGCAAATTGTGTGCTTATGGAATTTGTCTCAGTTATGCAACTGGGTTTGTGATTTCCTGTCAGAGAGGTCAGTTCATAGTAATTGATGGAAAGTCATTGAGTAAAACAGAAGTGATTTCTGGAATTCCACAAGGTAATGTTACAGGCTGTCTTGTTGTTTCTTATCTATATAAATGATTTAGGGGACAATCTGAGCAGTCATCTGAGGTTGTTTGCAGATGATGTTGTTTATCATGTAGTAAAGTCATCAGAAGATCAAAACAAATTGCAAAACGATTTAGAAAGGATATCAGTTATGGTGCAAAAATTGGCAGTTTACCTTAAGGAAAGAGAAGTGTGAGATCATCCCCATGAGTGCAAAAATAGAATCCATTAAAATTTGGTTACACAATAAATCAATCAAAACTAAAGCCCATAAATTCGACTAATTACCTAGAAATTACAATTACAAACAACTTAAATTGTAAAGAACACACAAAATGTTGTGGGGAAGGCAAACCAAAGACTACGTTTTATTGGCAGAACACTTGGAAGATGTAACAGATCTACTAAAGAAACTGCCTACACTACACTTGTCCACCCTCACATGGAGTACTGCTGTGTGGTGTGGGATCCTTACCAGATGGAATTAATGGAGTACATTGAGAAATTCAAAGGGCAGCATGTTTTGTATTACCGAGAAAGAGAGGCAAGAGTGTCACAGACATGGTACAGGATTTGCGGGTGGATATCATTAAAACAAAGGCATTTGTCGTTGTGGTGAGATTTTCTCACCAAATTTCAACCACAAACTTTCTCCTCAGGGAAGTGAAGATATTTTGTTGACCCTGACCTCCATAGGGAGAAACGATCATAATTAAGGGAAGTCATAGCTCGCATGGAAAGGTATAGTTGTCCATTTTTTCGAAACAGTCATTTGTTGAAAGGATAAATAGTGCCAAAATGAGAAAACAAGCAAAGACCATTTTGGAAAGAAAACTGTTGAAGTTTCTGCAAAAGCATACTCTCCAGTCAAAAAGCTCCTCAGTCACCAGTTTGTCTCTTGAAATTAACGATTAAAACAAAAGGCTTCATCTTTAGGCACATTTTATGACAACCTTTTAAAATTTGTGCATCTTATCATTTATAAAAAAGAAAATTAGATTTTTAGGATCATTGTTTCACAACTCCCTTGTTGCATTCAAAGAAGCAGTCACTATATGGAAAGGTAGAATGTTAAATTTTACCAACTACTGTTAGTGAAGTTTAATCTTTTGGCATAATTGTTTCAGAATTCTTCATTAAATGGCCAGTCATTATTTTTATTTTTTAGCAACGAGAAGACTTCTTGCCTATTTCTTTTCATGACATGTTGGCACGATTTAGAACATCTCCTGTTGAACTGCAGCAGCTTAAATGATCTGACAGTGATGACTCTAGTAGCAATCTTCAGTCTACTCATTGCATTGTGTTACAACAGCTTCAATTTAATTTCACAATCATTTATACAAATAAACACAGCTTTTAAATAAGGTTGTCTCTATAATGGGCTTTCACAAATCGTTGTTATTTCTGTGTACGAATCTGTATGAGGCAGGCAGTCTTAAGGTGGTACGACCTCACATCAGATGTAGAAATTGCTCCTCAAGTTCCTCCATAACATGACTACTATTTCTACCTTCTTTCTCACCCAGGATGTCCCTGAGCCGAATGATCTCACTGTTGGCAACAAGCTGTAGATTTCATGCGTATTGTTCTCTGTTTACGAAGACTGCCAAGTGTAGTGTTTTAACCAATATTCTGTTAAAAGTTTTATTTATCAAAATTTTATAATAATTAGCAGTAATAAGTCTCCATTAGAACATGAATATCTTCTTGATGTGGTTTTAGAAACGACTTTTGCTCCCGTGTTTTATACACACCTTTGTACATGATCAGAATGAAAAGGGAAACCCATACATACATTTGTGCGTATCAACGCTCAGCCACTGCCTTTGTGATAATCACAAAAACAGTGGTATGTGCTGACGTACGCAAACGCATGCGCAGGTTTCTCTCTTCATTCCGATCATGTCCAGTGGTGTGAATAAAACATGGAAGCAAAAGTCTTGTGAAACCACATTAAAAAGATATTTGTCTTCTAATCTGAGACTTATTACTGCCAATCATTACAAAATTACGGTAAATTAAATTTTTAATACAATATTGGTTAAAACACTAAAGTTGGCAGTCTCCGTAAACAGAGAATGATAGGTACTAAATCTACAGCTTGTTGCCAACAAGGAGATCTCTTGGTTCAGGGACATCTGTGTGAGAAAGAGGGCGGAATTGTCATCATGTTATGGAAGATCTTGATGAGGAATGTTTACGTATGACATCAGATTGTACCAACCTAAGGCCGCACACCTAGAACTGATTAGCATATATCATGATTTGTGAAAGCCAATTATAGAAATGGCCATTTTCAAAATCAGTATTTATTTGTATAAATGACTGAGAAATTGAATTAAAGCTGTTGTAATACAATGTAATGAGCAGATGGAACGATGCTACTGGAGTCACTATTGTCAAATCATGATTATTATTAAGACAAAGTCTCAGTATATGTCCCCACCCTTGCAAAGACTGCGAACCTATAATAGAGGTGGCTGTGACCTCAACATGCCATCAATGAAAATCTTGCTTACAGCGCTAACGATAAATTACCTGATCAGTAACGTTGCATACAGTCTGCATTACCTGCTTTGTTTCAAGGCTGACCTTGAGCAGGAATAAGACACACTTTTTTTGCAGAAATCTCTATGAAAATCAGTGTTAAAGTTTGTGATAATGTCAAAGAAAATTTAAAATGTGGGAAATTTTGTAACATAGAATTGTTAATAATGGGAAAGCAATGTGTTGAGAGAATAGGACTTCTATTGGGACCAACAAAAATGAATGTAAAATGCAGGAAGATAAAAACAGTGTTTTACTGTACAAGCTATTGTCGCCAACATTTGAGAGTTTCGTGTATAGACAATAAAGGGTTGAAATAATATTTGAAGTACACTATCACTGCAGCACACTTGTTACCATTTGAAATATTCAGTTCCTAATTGCTGTAAATGTAATGTATTTTTATTATATTTTAGGCTGTACAAGAAGGCGAAGGGCAAAACCAAGAAAGAAGTAACATATGTTGTTGCAAAGAAACACACAGCAGGAAAAAGGTTTAGGAGACCACCAGGAGTTAAAGGCCATTACAAGGTAGTGGATCCAAGAATGAAAAAGGATAATCGTAGGGCTAAGGCATCGAAAGGGAAAGGACGAAAAAATAAAAGAAACTTGGCTGGTGGTAATCAAAGGAAGAATATGAAATCTACAGGCAAGAAAAATGTTGCAAAAACAAAATAATTTTTTAAAAAATTGTTCATATGTACATTGTGTAAATATACATTGTAAATATGCAGAGATCATAAATTGTGTAATGCAGACCTCATCAGTTTCAACACATGTCAATTTTCCAATCAGAACTTTGTCATTGGTTGACTTTGAATTCCATCTCTGTGTTGTGTAGTTGTGACATTCACTGCAGATCTTACAGTTTATTGTTGTTATATAACAGTGATACATTATTTACCAATGTTTATTGTCTTTAGATGTTCATGTATAACAGAGCCTGCATTTGTGAACGAAATTTTGTACAGTTTACAGTTTGTTTCTAACAAACAACGCTTTGGACAGAAATACTTGCAAAGTAAATTATTTGCAACTGTGTGAGTTCTTAGCTATGATAGCAATATACTGACTTGTAGCTGTCTTAATTGTTGATAATGTTATTGACACATCTGTTTCATTCATATAAGAAAGATTCAGTTGGATCTAAATGACAAAAGCTTGATGTATGGTCTAAGTTTTTAAAAGTATTTCTTTTTTTGTTAACACTGTCTAGTGATAATGTATTATTGTTGTTCTGTAAAAATTTAAATTCTTCTCAGGTTTTATATTTCCTAGTTCCCTTATTTATCAGTAAAATTCTTCAGAAGTCAATAAAAATTTTCCTCAAGTTTTTTTTTTAAATTGTTTTATTGTAAAAATGTTGGTTACTAGGCCCCATACCTGGTGTTTCTGCTGAAGTATGTAACATACAGAACGGAGAAATAATTAATAGTTGGGATTAAAGTTTTAACACTAGAAGGACCGAGGGGCCAAATTGGTCCCTTTTCGAACTTTTCGCTTCTTTTCTGGGCAAACTGTAAACTGAACTGACTTGATATTTTGTGACGTTTCACCAATTATATGAAATATTAACCACCGTTTTTCGGAGAGTCCTATTTTAGGTTGTGAAATATCTAACTTACTACCTAGAAGGACAGCAGGGACAATTTGGCCCCTCACAACATTTCTGTTTTTAGGCTACTTCTTTGCAATACTACGTGTGAAGTTACTTCAACTGTTGTCCCTTTGTTGTTCAAATACGTGACAACAATATCATCCAATCAAGTGCTGATTGACAAACTGCCTATTGGCTTCTGTCTCGGATTCTTCGGCCGACGTTCATCTAATGATTTTTCTGACGTTTCGCCAGCACGAGCGGCTGGCATTGTCAAAGCTTCACCCTCCATTGCCGGTGGTGAACTGGAGCCGAGCTCGCGGCCGCAGACTATATGTACCTGGCGCGCCAACGTCCGAGGGCTTCTCCGGTGCGGTTCTCCTCTTGCTACCTGCGACGGTCGTTCGCTGTAGTATGGGAAGCCAGGATCCGTTTACCTTAAGGCTTTCCTCTTTCTTGTTCAAACTGTTCGTGTGTATTTGTATTTCTACAGCTTCTCTAAACAAGCGCGTGTGATAGTGCTTCTCTACAGCCAGAACTTCCGTGTCGGCGAATTTTATTACGTGGTCGGTCTCATTCAGTGCGTGCTCTGCCACGGCCGATTTCTCCACCTGCCCCAACCTGCAATGTCGCTTATGCTCTTTGATCCTGGTGTTAATGGATCGTCCAGTCATTCCGACATAAACTTTTCCGCATGTGCATGGTATACGGTATATTCCCGACATTGCAAGTGGGTCTCTTTTCTCCTTTGCCGATCTAAAACACTCTTTGATCTTCCTTGTCGGTTTGAAAATCGTCTTTGTAGTAGCCACCAGAAAGATCGCGGGAGGCGCACATTGGCACGGCGCGTCACAGACGGTAGTTGCCGCAAGTAGAGTCCCGTCCACCAGAGGGCACGCGAGAATTCGGACGCGACCTCTGCCGGCATGACAACAATAACAACAACAACAACAACAACTCCGGCAGCATGGGCCGTGCCCAGTCAGTTAACATAGGGCATGCCTAGGACACAGTCCCGGTCTACGCTAAGTGAAGTGCGACGTAAATGTGAACAGTGTTACTACACAATTGGCGACGAGTAGGGTCGTTCTTTCGCGTGTTGCGTCGTTGTTCCGGTTTCGCAGTTTCTCCACGGCATGGAGGATTTGGTGCGAGTTTTGGTTGCGCAGCAGACGGAACTCATGGCCACCATGAAACAAGGGCTTCCGGCGTTGCTCTCCACGCCGTCTGCTCCGGCACAGTTCCCTCCTCCCTTTCCCCCATATGACGAGACGGCGGAGGATTGGGACGCATATGAACATCGCCTTCGGCAGCATTTCCAGGCGTTTCATGTTGCCGATGCGGAGGTATGTCGCGCTCTCTTCTTGTCTTGGATATCTCCCTCGCTGTATCAAGTTTTGCGGCAGCTAGCGCCATTGCAGGAACCCTCGTCCTTGTCTTTTGACACATTGTGTTCGTTGCTGTCTTCATATTATCACCGCCGCACGCATGTTGTGGCGGCTAGGGTCGAGTTCTATCAATGCAAGAAACAGCCCAATCAGTCTTACCGGGCGTGGGCCGCTACCCTGCACGGTCTTAGTCGCAAGTGTCATTTTGTCACGGAGCAGTCGCGAGAGTCGTATGCCCATGTTATGGTACGCGACGTCATTGTTCGTTCGGCCCCTGATAGGGAGGTCCGGCAACGGGCCCTGCAGTTAGAAGACCCTTCCCTCGAGGAAGTCCTGTCCATTGCTCAATCGTATGAAGTCTCTCACGTGGCAGGTCAACAGCTGTAAGCGTGGTGCGACGTCGCGGAGGTTCAGGGCGGCGCGGCCGTGTCCACTGTGTCCGGGGTGGACGACGTGCGAGCGGTACACTCCGGCCGTTCCCGCACGGCGCGTAAACAGAATTCCGGCCGCCGGCCCCTGTTGCCGTCCTGTGCGTCGTGCTATATACATCACGATCGGTCAGAGTGCCCCCAGCGTTGGGCCGTTTGTCGCAAATGTAATAAAAAAGGTCACATTGCTAAAGTTTGCCTCTCAGCCTCAAAAGCATCGAAGGAAGCAAGTACATAGGACATGGACGTTGACATTCAGGAAGTTTCATCGGGCCAGGCTCCCGACGCATCGGCACACAAACTCTTTATCGAGGTGTTGGTTCGGTCGCGCCGGTTACAACTGCAAGTAGATACGGGCGCGGCAGTTTCGTTGTTGAATGCACAAACTTATTCCGACCTTGGATCGCCCCCATTGGCGCCAGTTTACCGGCATCTACGCGGTTATGGTAAACAGTTCATTCCCCTACTGGGTCAATTCACTACCGACGTGACTTACAAATCAGTCACTCAGCCTATTACTTTTATTGTTGTCAGTGATGCGAGCTCCGCTAACCTTTTTGGCCTGGATGCCTTTCAAGCTTTCGGTTTTTCTATCGCTGACACCATACAGTTGGTCTCCGAAGACGTTCCCTATCACTCATTGGAATCTTTGATCTCAGACTTTCCAGATATTTTTGAGGAGGGCCTGGGGCGTGTTTCAGATTTTGAAGCTCACTTAACGTTGAAGGCGTCGGCTCGCCCGCGTTTTCTACGCGTGAGGCAGATCCCCTTGGCTCTCCGCCCTCAGGTAAAGGAAGAGCTAGACCGGCTGACAGCCCTAGGGGTCATTCTTCCCATTTCTTCCAGTGAGTGGGCTTCGCCCCTCGTTATTGTCAAGAAGCCCTCGGGAAAATTACGTCTTTGTGGCGATTTCAAGGCCACCATTAATTCCCAATTGGTGGTGGACACCTATCCTTTGCCTCGTGCTGATGAATTGTTCTCCGCCGTGGCGGGAGGCCACTATTTTTCGAAAATCGATCTGTCGGAGGCTTATCATCAGATACCACGTGATGAGGACTCCAAACGGCTGGCGGTCGTCAACACCCCGTTTGGCCTTTACCAATACCAGCGGTTGGCTTTTGGAATATCCAGTGCCCCGGCGATATTCCAGCGTTATCTTGAGCATGTCACGTCGACAATCCCTCATTGTATTAATTACCTGGATGACATAATTGTCACAGGCCGCAGCATGAAGGATCACTTGCACAACCTTCGCACCCTCTTTCTCAAATTCAGGTCTGTGGGCTTGCGTTGCAACCTGCATAAGTCAACCTTCTTCCAACCGTCCATTGAGTATGTGGGCTACACCATATCTCGGCACGGCATCCAGCCACTAGGAAGTTTGGTCCAAGGTATCGTCAACCTTCCTCGGCCCACTTCGCTGAAAGAGTTACAAGCTTTTTTAGGCAAGATAGCCTATTACCACCGGTTCATTCTCAGGGCTTCCACTATAGCCCACCCCCTGTACTGCCTTCTGCACAAGGGTGTTCCTTTTGATTGGTCGCCTGCATGCGAGCGAGCGTTCACCTCGTTGAAGGGCCTCCTCACGTCAGCCCCTTGTTTGGCTACTTTTGATCCCCATAAGCCGTTGGTCCTGGCTACAGATGCTTCGCAGTATGGGGTGGGGGCGGTCCTGGCCCATCGCAACGCAGATGGTTCCGAGCAACCACTGGCGTTTGCGTCTAAAACGCTTAGTCCCGCGCAGGCCCATTACTCCCAGGTGGAAAAAGAGGCTTTGGCCATTGTCTACGCTGTTACCAAGTTTCACCTTTTCTTGTATGGCATGAAGTTTCAGTTAATCACTGACCATAAGCCGTTAATATCATTATTTGGCCCCGCCTCTCAGATTCCGGATAGGGCGGCCCACAGACTACAGCGCTGGGCCTTGTTCCTCTCTAAGTACCATTATGACATTCATTTTCGCCCTACAGGACAGCATGCCAATGCCGACGCTCTTTCCCGTCTTCCAGTGGGCCCGGATCCTACGTTCGATCGAGAGGAGATTATGTGTTTTCATTTGGATGTGGCGTCCCGCCAAGCGGTTGATGGCTTCCCGATCACTAGTTCTCGAGTCGCCAGGGAAACGGCGGCTGACCCGGTTCTCCGGCAAGTAGTTCACCTCAGTCAGCAGGGGTGGTCCTCCCGCCCTCCGGGCCGGGCCTCGGACCCTCTTCGTAATTAATTTCTTCTACGAGACCGCCACTCAGTCTTGGAAGGAGTTCTCCTTCTGGCTACCGATGATACAGCTCCTCGCATGGTTGTTCGTGCAGGTTTACGAAGGGAGGTCCTCACGTTATTACATGTGGGGCACTGGGGTGTTTCCCGTACTAAAACCTTGGCTCGCAGACATGTGTACTGGCCCGGTATTGACAGAGAAATCGAGCACTTGGTGGCCGCCTGTTCCCAGTGTGCGAGCCAACAAGCATCTCCCAGGGCAGCGTTCTCTTCATGGCCGCCGGCAACCCAGGCATGGGAACGTGTTTACATCGATTTTGCGGGCCCGTTTCTCAATGGCTTTTGGCTCATTGTCGTTGATGCTTATTCCCGATTCCCATATGTGGTTCGCTGCTCCTCAACCACTTCAGAAGTTGCAGTCCAGGCACTAGCAAAAATCTTTTCTGTGGAAGGTCTGCCAATCACCCTGGTCTCGGACAGTGGACCGCAGTTTATTTCGCAGACCTTCCAGGATTTTTGTAGGTGCTTCGGCATTCGGCACGTCTGCTCTCCCCCCTTCCATCCACAATCAAATGGGGAAGCCGAGCGCATGGTGCGCACATTTAAGACGCAGATGAAAAAGTATGTGCACGAATTTCCTGCAGAGGAAGCATTGACGTTTTTCTTGACAGCATACCGGACCACACCAATGGGAGAACGCAGCCCCGCAGAGCTCCTCCATGGGCGTCAACCTAGGACTCTGCTGCACCTCCTCCGGCCTGGTCCTCGCCAGTCTTCACAAAACGGAGTATCTGGCTTTCCACTGGGTATGTCGGTCTGGGCCCGTGGGTTTGGTCGCAATCCACGTTGGATACCGGCGGTGGTCCTGTGCCGAAATGGCCACCGGCTCTATACCTTGCAGGCGGGGGACCGGGTGGTACGTCGTCCCCAAAATCAGCTACGTCCACGTTCGGGCACCCACCCTCCGACCTCTCGGCCACCGGCTTCCCCATTGCCGGCACCTGTATTGGTTTCACAGGGGACGTTACCTCCTCTCCCCGCTGTGACTCTGCCGCACTGCGATGGTTCTCAGCCTTGGCAGCCTCCAGTAGCTCCAGCACCGGCATCGCCATCATTCGAGATGCCCCAGCAAGAGCCGGCCCTCCTAGCCGGCCCGGTTTCGCAGGAGGTTGGTTCACCTGTGGTCGTCCCTTCCTCTTCGTCCCCGCCACTGGGTCTTGCCCCTCCCGGGGTGGAACAGGATCCGGAGTTCGACAGCTTGTCGCCCGTTCTGTCCCGGGCTCCGGTTGTGGGACGACGGGGGCCTCTTGGTGTGGGTCACTTCCAGCCGTATTCGAAGGTTCCGGCTCGAGGGTTGGCAGGTCCCCTCGACTCCGGCCATCCAATGGATGTGGAGGTCATCGCTCCTGCCCGACGCTCCACCTTCCAACGCAGTGGATCACAGTGGCTTCACCCCCGAAGGAGGAGGAGTGTAGTAGCCACCAGAAAGATCGCGGGAGGCGCACATTGGCACGGCGCGTCACGGACGGTAGTTGCCGCAAGTAGAGTCCCGTCCACCAGAGGGCACGCGAGAATTCGGACGCGACCTCTGCCGGCATGACAACAACAACAACAACAACAACTCCGGCAGCACGGGCCGTGCCCAGTCAGTTAACATCGGGCATGCCTAGGACACAGCCCCGGTCTATGCTAAGTGAAGTGCGACGTAAACATGAACAGTGTTACTACAGTCTTTACGCCATATTTGCGCAATATACGGCCGATTCTGTCCGTCACTGTGGGAATGTATGGCAGAAAGGCTGTACCCGACATTTCTTTTTCTGGTTCCTTACTTCGCCGAGTGTTTGGCTCTGTTACATTTCTAATGTAATTTGTGGAGTACCCATTGCTCCTCAGAACAGTTTCCAGGTGTTGCATTTCTCGTTTGAGGTGTTGCGGCTCACATATTCGTCCTGCTCTCGTTACGAGCGTACTAATCATGCCTCTTTTCTGGCTCGGGTGGTGGTTTGACAGTTTGTGCAGGTATCGGTCCGTGTGTGTCGGTTTTCGATACACGCTGTGTCCCAGGTTTTCGCCGTCCCTTGTGACCAGCACATCTAGAAATGGCAGTTTCTTGTCTTTTTCTACTTCCATGGTAAATGTTATGTTGGCATGGAGGCTGTTCAAGTGCCTTAGGAAGTCACCGAGCTGTTCTTCAATCAAGTGCTGATTGTTGGTTAGCTGAAACAAGGATTTCAGTTATTGTCGGTTATGGCAGTATTTGATAGTTGTCCCCGCAATCATGAGTAATGAATACAGGAGGCGTCTAACAGACACTGAAATATTAGAAGAACTGAGAAAAATTGAGGATGAAAGCTCAGGTGAAGAATTATAGTCTTCTGACAGCGATCAGGACAATGAGGAAAGTGTAGTGGTTCCTGTGTTTGCAAATGAAGAAAGTGATTCGTGCAATAAAAGTGATAATATAAACATGGTCCAGGATAGTTTTCCGCCAGATTTAGGGAAAAATGAAGCTTTTATATCCAGCATGCCTTCTGATGTTCTAAATTCGAGCTCTGTAAAACCAACAACCTGTAAGAGTTGCTCATCCCGAAGTCAGTCAAAAACTGATACTGGACACCAAAAACCCACTGAAGAATAAGAAACAGTAGAAGATGGGACTGTGTGGAAAACTGTACCAGTGGGTTCTAATGCAGGTCAGTAATATTTCTTCTCTTTGTGTAGAATTTTAGTTTGTAAAATTACAATAAAGACTAACAGAATGAATAGCTTGTGTAATAGATAGTACTAATAATAACTTAGTATGCTACTGTATAACGAAATAGGAAATCATATAATACAAGAACAGATACACTCATAAAACATCAGGACATTACGCGTTATAAAAATACATTCCTTTTTATATGTTTTCTGGTTGCCTGCAAGTCATAAAATTTAGTGCGACAGTAGACGCTGAAGAATTGGATACTTTTATCGACATAATGTACACAAGAGGAGTGTATGAGTCAAAGAATTTTCTTCTCAAAAGCCTATGGTCAACAGCATGGGGTCCTCTGTTTTTCAAACAAACTATGGGGCGAAACAGGATTATCGAAATAATAAACTATTTGAGGTTTGACAGCAAGTCCACTAGATCTCAACACCTCAGAACTGACAAATTTGCTCTTGTCTCAGATAGTCTCAGATTTTTGGAATGCTTTCATAGAAAACAGTGCGTCATGGTATAAAGCAGAAACTTATCTTACAATTGATAAACAACTTTTGCCATCTAAAACAAGATGCCCGTTCACAAAATATGCTGCAAGCAAGCAAGACAAGTTTGGTATGAAATTCTGGATACTTGTATGTGTTTCTAGCAAATACATAATCGATTTCCATATACTGATGCTGATCCCCTTCGACCAGCTGACCAAGGTGTAGGTGAAAATGTTGTCCTTAGGCTTATGGAACCATACTTAGGCAAAAGTTTGAACGTCACTACTGACAGTTACTCTACTTCACTGAGCCTTGCAAACTGTCCGAGGGCAGCATACACAACTTAAGTTGGTACTCTGAACCATAATCGAAGGGAGGTGTCTCCTACTGCAAAGTCCAGAAAATGATGATGGAACAACCCTAACAGTTTGTCAAGGGAAAATAAATAAGAATATTTTGTTATTGACTTCATTTCACTCTCACGTATCACTGTCCGAAAGTCAAAAGACTTCTGAAACAGTGCAATTGTCAACGTTGTGGATCAAATGGCAAGGATGTACTCCACAAAAGCCGGTACTAGACGTTGACCAATGCATATATTTTACGTCATTATTGATTTGGCTACCATAAATTCCTGGGTGTTGTACAAGGAAGTGACTGGTAAATGGCTTAGCAAGCGGAGGTATATTTTTGATTTGTGCGAAGAGCCTCAAGTGCAGTATGTATCAGCAAGAAATAGAGAGCCGGACCAAGATCGAGCAGACACTAAAGATGGACCACAGAGGGTAACGAAGAGAGAGAGAAGTGTGAAAGTCTTACCTCATCTAAAGTAAATCATACTGCTACTGTTTGTTCAGGTTGTGAGAAAGCAGGATGTGAGAAGGGAAGACGAGTGTGGTGCGACAAGTGCAGCAGTGAACTCCGGTGACGAGTATGTGTGTGTTATATACACGATGTATTTATTTTATTAATAAAAATCAACAAAAACTATATATGTGTGTTGCGTTTGATTACCTCTCACAATCTGACCATGCTAGCAAAAAGAAGCTGACCTTTAAGCAATACGAGCAATAAAAGCATCGCTTACAAAAGGTATAAAAGGGCAGTGCATTATTGTAGTTTTTATTTGTACTCTGGTGATTCATGTGAATTGATGTTGGATATGATTGTGGTCACATGACGTGAATTAACTGACTCTGAACGTGGAATGGTAGTTGGAGCTAGATGCATGGACATTCCATTTCAGAAATTTTTAGGGAATTCAATATTCCGTGAAGCACAGTGTTAACAAAAGTGTCACTTAACTACTGCGAGCAGCGGCGTTTGCATAGAGTAGGCAGTGCCAACAGACAAGCAACACTGCATGAATTAACCACAGAAATCAATGTGGGATGTACAACAAATATATTCATTAGGACAGTGCAGCAAAATTTGGCATTAATGGGCTATGACAACAGACGAATGGCAGGAATGCCTTTGCAAGCAGCGCAACATCGCCTGCAGTGCCTCTCATAGGCTCGTTACTGTGGGGTCTTGCCCACTCATCTCGTATAGGGTGCCTAAAGAATGATGTGTTCTTGGAATGCTGTACAACAATTCAAGCAAAATCACATTAATAGATTTTATTACAAATAAGAATAATGACAATACTTAACTTATATTTACAAGTGGTCGCAAGCAATGTGCGACATGCAAATAAGTTTCCTTTGCTACATGCAATGTTCATTCAAACAATTCAGATGGATCACACGTCACTGCTATCGCAGAACTCTCTGCTAGGCCATGATAATACTGTCTGAATACTGAGTGGCCGAGGCTGGCAGGAGGTGCTTATATTCTCCTCTTGTAGAGGCCGCTCATGTTGTGATGCGGTCCTAATCGGCGCACCATTGACCGACATCATTTTGCTGCCTTCTCTTCTCTTGCTTTCTTCATCTTTGTTCCGGTGCTTGTGGTTATGCCAGAACAGTTACCATGTCAGTTGGACCCTAGATGACTGGAAACCCGTGGCCTGGTCACAGGAGTCCCGATTTCAGCTGGGCAGAGCTGATGGTAGGGTTCAAGTGTGGTACAGACCCTATGAAGCCATGGAGCCAAGTTGTCAATAAGGCATTGTGCAAGCTGGTGGTTGCTCCATAATGGTGTGGCTGTTTCCAACTGAACTGATCATTGACTGTAAATGGTTATGTTTGACTACTTGAAGGCCATTTGCAGCCATTCATGGATGTCATGTTCCCAAGAAATGATGGAATCATCACCAGCCCACAAATGTTTGTGATTGGTTTGAAGAACATTCTGGACAATTCAAACAAATGATTTGGCCACCCACACTGCCCAACAAAAATCCATTGAACATTTATGAGACATAATCAAGAGGTCAGTTTGTGCACAAAATCCTGCATCGGCAACACTTTTGCAATTATGGGCAGCTATAGAGGAAGCATGGCTCAATATTTCTGCAGGGACTCCCAACGACTTGTTGAGTACATGCCATGTTGAGCTGCTGCACTACTCTGGGCAAAAGACCGGACACAATATGAAGAGGTATCTGATGACTTTTATCACCTGAGTGTATGTGACTGATTAAAGTGAAAACTTGGAAAGATTGATAATGCTGTCATAAGACCAGACCAAAAAAATGTGTCAGTTTGAGCAGATACATTGTAACTGAGGAAGTCATTTAAAAAAGCAACATTATTTTGGTTTCACATCAATTAAATCATTAAAAAATGGAGAAATCTCTGAGCATTCAACCCCTGAGTAGAACTGGGAGGAGGGGAGAGGAACCATTAGAATGAAATAAATTCTCAAAAATCAGGATCAGTTGTCCACACACACACACACACACACACACATACACACACACACACACACACACACACACAGGTTAAGGGCTTTTATTAACTGATACTCTTTATATTTTAATACATAGAAGAGTTGAAACAGCAGCAGGGTTTAATTTTTTTTTTTTCCCCATTGTCTCACCATTTGGCCTAAATTACCTGTGATCCTCAAAGACCAGTTTTCATTTCCAGTACTACTGAAATTAAGATGAACTTATCCATTCTTGAGTACAAGTGAAAAATATGACATTCTGCCCATTTGTGTGAGTGCCTTAGACAACTTGCAGGTATAGTATAACATCACTTTGATGGTGGGGTGTGTTGGACGAGTATGTTTTGAACAGGTAAATGATGATCACCACCATAAAAATTTTTACTTTTGTAATGAATTAGATAATCTGCTATTTGGATATATGTTTTATTTGTGCACATGTATTGTGAGATGGATGGATGCATGCATCGTATCTGCGAGGGGGTGATGGTAAATGTCATATGGCATTCCTGGAGCCTGCTGGTCAAGAAGTTTATTCCATGTTGTCAGTTCCTGCCTTGGAGATGTGATGCTGATGCCATAGAAGAAGAGCGGCTGTGACAATGCCTATGATGTAACAGGGACAAGAGAAAATTTGTTGTGCAGAAGACACTCGATTGAAATCTATTAGTGAGACAGAATGTTTTTGGACTTTGTCCATATCAATGTTTTTGTGATGTTCAAATTAATATAACAGCTTTGTAACACACAGTTACTATAAATAAGATTACAATGTACAATATGTTGCCAATGAGAAGCCTCACATTTATTTTGAGAACTGGATGTTGGCCTTGTGCACTTTAACTTCCAGCAGTATCTTGTCATTTAAATTTTGCATAATCTGATTCGTGAACTGGAAAATGATTTGTTTTGCGGTGGAACCCTTTCGAAATATGAATCGAGACTGACTGTGTGTCTTATTTGGGATAGTTGTTTTATTATTCTTGTGGACAGAATCTTTTCTAACACCTTCCAGAAGGAAGTGGGCAGTGAGATTGGTCAGTAATTATTAACATCTGTCACACTGTGTTCCTTGTAAAGGGATCTGGTTATAGCATATTTTAGTCTGGAAATACACACTGATAGTGATGTATTGTATACATGATTAAATACATTGAAGATATGTAAAGAACTGGAGTTTAGTAAGTAACTTGAGATATTAACTCCTGAGATCTTTTGCTTTTAGGAAGTTAATTACACTCTTAATTTCTTTGATAGAACATGGAGAAATGATTTGGCTGCATGTATGTTGGCATTTCTTTGTACATGTATTCTTCTGCTTCAGCCTTCTGTGATACTTGCAGAAAGGATATTTACATTGACTAACTGACTTATATCGCTTTTAATTGGCTGTTTTCTTAAATAATAAATCCTCACAGTTCCTAAGTGGTTTCCCAGTTTCTGTTCTTACTATTGCCAATATAGATTTAAAGTTAATGTCTAAATTATTAATGTCAGACATTATAAAGCTCAAATGATGGAAAATCCAGGATGGACTATAACAATATTATGAAATGGAAAGTTACCACTCACCTTGTAGCGGAGATGCTGAGTTGCCGATAGCACGACAAAAACACTGTCGCAATATAAGATTTCGACAAACAAGGCCTTTGTTGAAAATAGATGACACACACACACAAACACAACTCACAGACACATGACTGCAGTATCTGGCAGCTGAAGCCACTGTGGCTCCACCTGCCAGAGACTGCAGTCATGTGTCTGTGAGCTGCGTTTGTGCGTGTCATCTGTTTTCGACAAAGGCCTTGTTGGCCAAAAGCTTATATTGTGACGGTCTTTATGTTGTGCCTATCTGCGGCTCAGCATCTCCGCTATATTGTGAAGACATTATAAACAGCTTTTATAATCACTTCACTTAAGACTGAATAGTAGTTTCTTTATTTTGCTTCCTTTTGTAAGCTATGGCTTTTTTGTATGTTGCCAGTGTGTACTTTATTGTTTTGCTGAAAAAGAAGCTATCAAAGACTGATAGAAAGATTTTTATAAATACATTACATTTAGAATTGATATTATACACATACCTCCAGTCAGCTTCCCATAAGGATGCCCTGAAACTTTCTGTTTCCTATTAGTTCACTAATTACTCTCTGTTTTGCATTACACCGCTTCATTGCAATCACATAGGTTATTAAGTATGGCTAGTTGTGCGTAATGATCAGACATGCCATTCACTCCTTGATAAACATTTATATCATTAAGGTTCTGCAAAAAATGTTGTCTATAAGTATACTGTTTTCATGGATAAGTCTCTTGGGAAATTTAAGAACAGAACTCCGATTATAAATGTTAAGTTTTATTTTCAATTTTTTTTCTTTTATTGACATTAAAATCTCCATACCTTACCATTTGCTTTCTTTTGTCTGTCGGGTGGCTCAATAATGACTTAAATTTTATGAGAAATATTTGAAAATTTCTCTGTGGGGATCTATACATTGTATTAATTATAAATTACTTATCCAGTAGCAGCAGCTCACAAGCAGTCTTCTGTGTGTGGAACTAGGCAAAAACTGTTGGTTTCAATAAGAGTTGAACTTGATGCTGTTTCAATGTACATGATGACTCCTCTTCTATCCACATTTTTCCACAGAAATAGCCTGTTAGTTTACAGTCCTCTATGTTTAACATATAGTTTTCTGTATTTATGTGGTGTTCACACAAACACAACTCTCATACATCAACTTCTCTAACCCAAGAACACTGTAATTTAATGCTCAAACAGTACACACACACATGGAAGTCAAGGTACAATATAATTAGCAAAACATTAGTGGCCAGCAGAGCCTTGCCCTCCAACCTATATAGTCATTAGTTCCAACAGGGGGCACCGCCAGCATGCTGCACACGCAACTGCTGACATATTAGCAGGCCTGGTGGCCTCTAGTGGCCAAATAAAGCACAAACATCGTGCACAAACTATGAAGCAGTGAACGTGCTAAATTAGTAGTTACAGCACTCGTCTTCTTTTGCGAAGAAGTGAGCACTGTGCTCAAGTCCATTTCTTCTGTAATCAAAATACTTTGTTGAGTCATGTGAAGCACTGCCACTGGTGCCTAGGTTCAGAAGCAGAGTGAGCAGGACAGATACTGTGCTCGCCCCCCTGTGAGGGGCCATATGGAAGGACAGGCGATGCTGGTGCAGCTTCCATTCCCACGTCCAAGTCCAACCCTATGGAAGGAGGTTGTGGCGCAGGCGGTGGAACAGGTAGAACCGGCTGCGATGGAGGCGGCTGCAACAGCATGGGAACGGGGGTCCATCTATGGCCACCGACAGCTGAAAGGGGCACTCTCAGCAGAAGAGGCAGTTGTGAAAATGTTGTCAGAGAAGGCAAGGGCACTGGCTTCGATAGAGAAGATAACAGGGCAGATGGAGGACACAGAAGCGGGGCAGAAGTGCACCCAGTGCACAGCTGCCCAAGCTGGCTGATGTTTAGGCGTTGTCTGTGGGTATTCTCGATTACTGCTATTTTGGCCGGCAGTCAAACCTACAAGCCCAAACAGCTGTGTCAGACCAGAAGTGTTGTGGCACCAATGCCAGTGGATGGCCTGGCATCAGCCGAAACAGATGGAGCAGAATCTAGGGCTCACAACTGTGCATCTACTCTGCCAGACTCTTATTGCCGACAAATGTGAATGTATAAAAACTGAGGTGTCAGTCAAGAGCTACTTCTGGTGACTTATTTGAAACATATTTTTACTCTGAGTATGAAATGTTTATACTAGTCATTCTGCTTTCCCTTTTGATTGAGGTGGAAAGGAGCACCAAAGTATACAGAAGGCCTTTCTTTGCAAAAATTTTTGACACACCTGAAATTGTTGCTACCACAGAAGAAGACAGACAAAGCATCAATTACAACAAGCAATTAGAAACTCAAAAAAGGTCCCACAAAATCTACATGAATTCATTCCCAAGGCTGCTGTGAATCCAGTCATGGTGGCAAAGAAGAACGGGGAGCCGCTTGATGGGTAGCACACTGTGGGCAGGCTGCAACAACTCTCACTATTCCCCCATCAACGCCTGGCCAAAAAACATGTCTGCATGCTAATGATTTTGCACATGACACACCCAAGTGGTTTGCAAGTAGTAAATGCATAACCCCATGCTGAAGGGCAGACGGGATTACAACAGGAGAGTGGTATTCTCTGTAGCTAACAGCAGCACTCCATCCCAAACAGAGATGATTTTGTAGACCAAAATAATTTCTCAAAGGATCAGGAGCACAACCCAGAGGTTTGTCCGACCGGTTGTCTCGCACAAGAGAAACAAGTTTACTTAAAACAGGATCCATTGCTGCAATTTTACTGCTAGTGATAGGGATACCATTAACAGCATTTTGAGCTTCCCCATTTAAATGAAAGCAAAGTAGTTCTGCATCCGGACAATCAGTAAACATGATAAGGCATCAGCATTTGAATGTTGCACCCTAGGTCGAAAATTTATTTCATAATTTTATCATGACAGGAAAAGAGCCTGCCACTGTAAGCAATGTCCGCTTTGTCCTGCAAAGACACCGAAGGGTTAAAAAGAGGCACCAGTGGTGTGTGGTCTGTGATCAGGCGAAACTTAGAAAAACATGAATTTTTTGAGAGCATACGCGATCACCAAAGCCTCTTCCTCTATCTGAGAATAATGCTGTTGTGCTGAAGTTAAGGATTTAGGTGCATATGCAACAAGGTGTTCAGATCCATCTGCGTATTTATCAACAAGGACAGCACCAAGGCCAAACTGATTCGCAGCCGTCACTAAGACAAGGTGCTAGCCAGGCTGAAAAGTGACCAAACAAGGGTTCAACTGCAGCTTAGATTTCAGCAACTGGCATGCCCAGTCACAAGCTTGGGTCCAGTAGAAAGAAACATCTTTACGTAATAATGTGGTTGTGCCATAGTATCAGTGTCAAGTATGAATTTATCATAGTACGCAGTTTTTCCTAACAGTGTCTGTAATTCCTTGACAGACATTGGGGGTGGCAATGCAGCAATAGCATCAGTATGCTGGTGCAATGGTTTAATGGCAGAACGCGACACTTCAAAAACCAAATAATTAATGGATGGTTGGAGAACCTGTGTCTCACACTGGACTCGCATTCGGGAGGACAACGGTTCAATCCCATCTCCGGCCATCCTGATTTAGGTTTTCCGTGATTTCCCTAAATCGTTTCGGGCAAATGCCGGGATGGTTTCTTTGAAAGGGCACAGCCGATTTCCTTCGCAATTCTTCCCTAACCCGAGCTTGCGCTCCGTCTCTAATGACCTCGTTGTCGACGGGACGTTACACACTAACCACCACCACCAAAACCTGTGTCTCATCCAAATTGCAATTTAACCCTGTAGACTGCAAAACAGAAAATAGAGCATGAAGGTTCTGCAAATATCCCTCTGTAGAGATGCCTGACACTACTATGTCATCTAAATAGTTGATGCAGCTTGGAACTGATGCAATAAGTTGCTCTTCAAAGTCTTGAAAAATAGCTGGTGTGATTGTCTCACTAAAACGCAAACTCAGGTACTGATAAGCCCAAATGTGGTATTCATAACAAGAAGGTGTATAGATTCCTCATTGAGTGGCATCTGAAAATATGTCTCTGACCAGTCAGTCTTTAAAAGCCAAGTCAATCTTTAAAAAATAATGGCACTCCAGTAACTTTGCTAACAGCTCATCAGGGCATGGTAAAGGACAGGTGTCAATAATTGACTGTACATTAATAGATTTTTTAAAACTCATTGCAGAGGCATAGTTTACTGGAAGATTTTTTGACTATCACCAGTGGTGTTGACCATTCACTGGAAGAAATAGGTCAAGTAACATCAAGGGACTGAAGATGATCTAGCACTGCCCGCAAAGTTAGCAGTACTGGGCAGGCCCAGAAAAAATAGGGCTGGGCGGACTGTTTCATCATAACATGACTGTGAAATTCTGTTGCACGACCCAGTCATGGAGAAAATAGAGAAGAAAATCCACACAAAGAGAATGATATGGAACTTGATCAGAAACAAAATGCACTTCATCATCGATAGAGAATCCAAACAGTATAAAAGTGTCCAAACCAAACAGCTTTTCAGTGTATCGGTGTAAGCAATGGGCAAAATTATTAATGTTAATGAACAAACTACAGATTCATATGTCACAAGTGAAGAAAACTGTCCAAGAATGGGAATCAGTTGTTTGTTTTAACTAGAGACCAGATTATATGCATTTGCATGTTGCATATGCATTTGCATATTTGGCTCCTTTTCACCTGTTATTGCATATTTTAACTAAAAACTAGTGACAATGCATGTTTTCGCTCTATGTTTACAATATTTTAAAACTTTGGACGGGCGGTCTCTATCTCAATCTAGTTTTGTTGTCTCACAGGTTGACCGCGACCTAAAACTGCGTGCAGTTGCTAACTGTGAGGCCACTGCCTAGCGAAATAATTACAGAAGAGGAACAGGAATAGGCAGACAAGAGTCAATGCTCCTGCACCCGCACCCCCGGTTAATCCCCTCCGCTGTCATACCGTACACGTTGGCAACAGTTGAACTACACAATCCTTTAGTCATACTTCCATTGTTTCAGTTTAGCTTTTATTTACTTGTACATGATTGAGTGTGTTTCCGACGTGTAGTGTGTAACGTGTTGTGCGCCATGCCGCCCAAAAAAGAAACGTCGTTTTGTGGATAGCTGACCATCCTGGAACGTTTACATATAACGTTATTGTTTTATATTGTCGAGTTTGCGAGAAAAACGTTTTGTGCAAAAAAAGCTTCAAATAGACCATCATGTCATGACAAGTCTTCATATCGCAGAAATCCAGAAGAAAGGACCACGACAACAACTTCTGAGAACAGGAAGTTGCAGTAGTAGGAACTTGTCCAAAAGTAACCAAAAAAGTCGGTTTAATAGTAGATCTATCTCAATCTAGTTTTGTTGTCTCACAGGTTGACCGCGACCTAAAACTGCGTGCAGTTGCTAACTGTGAGGCCACTGCCTAGCGAAATAATTACAGAAGAGGAACAGGAACAGGCAGACAAGAGTCAATGCTCCTGCACCCGCACCCCCGGTTAATCCCCTCCGCTGTCATACCGTACACGTTGGCAACAGTTGAACTACACAATCCTTTAGTCATACTTCCATTGTTTCAGTGTGCTCCCTGCCACCGTTGGATAAGCAGCTGCAGCAGCAAGTCGTATACTCCTAGCTCACTCATTTCTTACATAGTTTAATTCTTAATTTCTTTGAGTGTTTTTGGTACTTGCATTGTTTGATACATAAATTTTGGGCGTATTATAGTATTTGAGAGTTGTAGCATCGCGTTTTAGTACCGGAATAGTGTAAATTCGCGTAGTCGTTTGTCTTTTGTTTTTGTTTTGAACGGCCAGTGTCGGTTGGTCAGTCAGTGTGCTCCCTGCCGCCGTTGGATAAGCAGCTGCAGCAGCAAGTCGTATACTCCTAGCTCACTCATTTCTTACATAGTTTAATTCTTAATTTCTTTGAGTGTTTTTGGTACTTGCATTGTTTGATACATAAATTTCGGACGTATTATAGTATTTGCGAGTTGTAGCATCGTGTTTTAGTACCTGAATAGTGTAAAATCGCGTAGTCTCCTTCCGCTGCCGAGCAGTGTGTCAGCAGTGCGTTAGTAGCAGCATTACTGCATTTACTAGGCAATCGTGTATTTTAATAACCGTTTAAATTTTGTCGATTTGTTTGCGCTCTCTGTAGATTAGTTCAGACCTTTGCAAAACAGTTTTTAGCATGGATAGGGACTGCAACTGCTGTGTTCGGATGCAGGCTGAGTTGGCATCCCTTCGCTCCCAGCTTCAGGCAGTGTTGGCTTCGGTCACACAGCTTGAGGCTGTTGCCAATGGGCATCACTGTGGGGGTCCGGATGGGGGTTTGTCGGGGACGGCCAGCTCGTCCCACGCATCCCCAGATCGGACTAAGACTGTGGTTGCCCGGGATACTGCCCGCATTGAGGCTGATCCCTCACATGTGGTAGAGTGGGAGGTAGTCTCAAGGTGTGGCAGGGGGCGAAAGACATTCCGGAGGGCTGAACGGAAGGCCTCTCCAGTTTGTCTGACGAACCGGTTTCAGGTTCTGTCTCAGGCTGATACTGATCTTCGGCCTGACATGGCTGCTTGTCCTGTTCCAGAGGTTGCCCCTCAGTCTGCAAGATCCGGGCGGTCGCAGAGGGTGGGCTTACTGGTAGTTGGGAGCTCCAACGTCAGGCGCGTAATGGGGCCCCTTAGAGAAATGGCAGCAAGAGAGGGGAAGAAAACCAATGTGCACTCCGTGTGCATACCGGGGGGAGTCATTCCAGATGTGGAAAGGGTCCTTCCGGATGCCATGAAGGGTACAGGGTGCACCCATCTGCAGGTGGTCGCTCATGTCGGCACCAATGATGTGTGTCGCTATGGATCGGAGGAAATCCTCTCTGGCTTCCGACGGCTATCTGATTTGGTGAAGACTGCCAGTCTCGCTAGCGGGATAAAAGCAGAGCTCACCATCTGCAGCATCGTCGACAGGACTGACTGCGGACCTTTGGTACAGAGCCGAGTGGAGGGTCTGAATCAGAGGCTGAGACGGTTCTGCGACAGTGTGGGCTGCAGATTCCTCGACTTGCGCCATAGGGTGGTGGGGTTTCGGGTTCCGCTGGATAGGTCAGGAGTCCACTACACGCAGCAAGCGGCTACACGGGTAGCAGGGGTTGTGTGGCGTGGACTGGGCGGTTTTTTAGGTTAGATGGCCTCGGGCAAGTACAGAAAGGGCAACAGCCTCAAAGGCTGCGGAGCAAAGTCAGGACATGCGGGGACCAAGCAGCAATCGGTATTGTAATTGTAAACTGTCGAAGCTGCGTTGGTAAAGTACCGGAACTTCAAGCGCTGATAGAAAGCACCGAAGCTGAAATCGTTATAGGTACAGAGAGCTGGCTTAAGCCAGAGATAAATTCTGCCGAAATTTTTACAGAGGTACAGACGGTGTTTAGGAAGGATAGATTGCATGCAGCCGGTGGTGGAGTGTTTGTCGCTGTTAGTAGTAGTTTATCCTGTAGTGAAGTAGAAGTGGATAGTTCCTGTGAATTATTATGGGTGGAGGTTACACTCAACAACCGAGCTGGGTTAATAATTGGATCCTTTTACCGACCTCCCGACTCAGCAGCGTTAGTGGCAGAACAACTGAGAGAAAATTTGGAATACATTTCGCATAAATTTCCTCAGCATGTTATAGTCTTAGGTGGAGATTTCAATTTACCAGATATAGACTGGGACACTCAGATGTTTAGGACGGGTGGTAGGGACAGAGCATCGAGTGACATTATACTGAGTGCACTATCCGAAAATTACCTCGAGCAATTAAACAGAGAACCGACTCGTGGAGATAACATCTTGGACCTACTGATAACAAACAGACCCGAACTTTTCGACTCTGTAAGTGCAGAACAGGGAATCAGTGATCATAAGGCCGTTGTAGCATCCCTGAATATGGAAGTTAATAGGAATATAAAAAAAGGGAGGAAGGTTTATCTGTTTAGCAAGAGTAATAGAAGGCAGATTTCAGACCACCTAACAGATCAAAACAAAAATTTCTGTTCCGACATTGATAATGTTGAGTGTTTATGGAAAAAGTTCAAGGCAATCGTAAAATGCGTTTTAGACAGGTACGTGCCGAGTAAAACTGTAAGGGACGGGAAAAACCCACCGTGGTACAACAACAAAGTTAGGAAACTACTGCGAAAGCAAAGAGAGCTTCACTCCAAGTTTAAACGCAGCCAAAACCTCTCAGACAAACAGAAGCTAAGCGATGTCAAAGTTAGCGTAAGGAGGGCTATGCGAGAAGCGTTCAGTGAATTCGAAAGTAAAATTCTATGTACAGACTTGACAGAAAATCCTAGGAAGTTCTGGTCTTACGTTAAATCAGTAAGTGGCTCGAAGCAGCATATCCAGACACTCCGGGATGATGATGGCATTGAAACAGAGGATGACATGCGTAAAGCTGAAATACTAAACACCTTTTTCCAAAGCTGTTTCAAAGAGGAAGACCGCACTGCAGTTCCTTCTCTAAATCCTCGCACAAACGAAAAAATGGCTGACATCGAAATAAGTGTCCAAGGAATAGAAAAGCAACTGGAATCACTCAACAGAGGAAAGTCCACTGGACCTGACAGGATACCAATTCGATTCTACACAGAGTACGCGAAAGAACTTGCCCCCCTTCTAACAGCCGTGTACCGCAAGTCTCTAGAGGAACGGAGGGTTCCAAATGATTGGAAAAGCGCACAGGTAGTCCCAGTCTTCAAGAAGGGTCGTCGAGCAGATGCGCAAAACTATAGACCTATATCTCTGACGTCGATCTGTTGTAGAATTTTAGAACATGTTTTTTGCTCGAGTATCATGTCGTTTTTGGAAACCCAGAATCTACTATGTAGGAATCAACATGGATTCCGGAAACAGCGATCGTGTGAGACCCAACTCGCGTTATTTGTTCATGAGACCGAGAAAATATTAGATACAGGCTCCCAGGTAGATGCTATTTCTCTTGACTTCCGGAAGGCGTTCGATACAGTTCCGCACTGTCGCCTGATAAACAAAGTAAGAGCCTACGGAATATCAGACCAGCTGTGTGGCTGGATTGAAGATTTTTTAGCAAACAGAACACAGCATGTTGTTATCAATGGAGAGACGTCTACAGACGTTAAGGTAACCTCTGGCGTGCCACAGGGAAGTGTTACGGGACCATTGCTTTTCACAATATATATAAATGACCTAGTAGATAGTGTCGGAAGTTCCATGCGGCTTTTCGCGGATGATGCTGTAGTATACAGAGAAGTTGCAGCATTAGAAAATTGTAGCGAAATGCAGGAAGATCTGCAGCGGATAGGCACTTGGTGCAGGGAGTGGCAACTGTCCCTTAACATAGACAAATGTAATGTATTGCGAATACATAGAAAGAAGGATCCTTTATTGTATGATTATATGATAGTGGAACAAAAACTGGTAGCAGTTACTTCTGTAAAATATCTGGGAGTATGCGTGCGGAACGATTTGAAGTGGAATGATCATATAAAATTAATTGTTGGTAAGGCGGGTACCAGGTTGAGATTCATTGGGAGAGTGCTTAGAAAATGTAGTCCAGCAACAAAGGAGGTGGCTTACAAAACACTCGTTCGACCTATACTTGAGTATTGCTCATCAGTGTGGGATCTGTACCAGATCGGGTTGACGGAGGAGATAGAGAAGATCCAAAGAAGAGCGGCGCGTTTCGTCACAGGGTTATTTGGTAACCGTGATAGCGTTACGGAGATGTTTAATAAACTCAAGTGGCAGACTCTGCAAGAGAGGCGCTCTGCATTGCGGTGTAGCTTGCTCGCCAGGTTTCGAGAGGGTGCGTTTCTGGATGAGGTATCGAGTATATTGCTTCCCCCTACTTATACCTCCCGAGGAGATCACGAATGTAAAATTAGAGAGATTAGAGGGCGCACGGAGGCTTTCAGACAGTCGTTCTTCCCGCGAACCATACGCGACTGGAACAGGAAAGGGAGGTAATGACAGTGGCACGTAAAGTGCCCTCCGCCACACACCGTTGGGTGGCTTGCGGAGTATGAATGTAGATGTAGATGTAGATGTAGCATTCATTCTATGCAGTATTCCTCTTCACAAACTTACAAACCCAATCCTCAAATGCTTCCTGCGCAAATATTGCTTAAATCAAAAACACCAGATGAATCAACATTGCATAAAAATTACATACTGACAATTTATGTAAATGATCTGGAAGAAATATGCAATGAACTCAAGGACAGAATTATCAGGATTTCAGTTGACGATACGACAGAAACATGTGCCCGTTAGATTGGAAATTTAACTGTTGGTGCTTTAAAGGAAGAGCCTCCTCCTTCCTATTTAGTGACCTGTAGATTTGGCCACCGTTTCTATGTTTCAATACAGTGTATCGTATCAATACGTGAAACTGTTTCACTGTTTCAAAACAGTGTTGTTTCATTCTGCTCTGTCTCATTGTCTCAGATAGTGAGATCAGATTCGTTTGATCTCGAGCCAGACAGAAACTGTTTCGTTGTTTCAAAATAACACTGTTTCAGTCCACTTGTGCTTGGAACGGACTAATTGTATCAAAACTGATGTTTCATTCCACTCTGTCTTGGACGAGATTCGGGCACGGCGCAGATACTGAACACGCTTAACATACCACTTCATAAAACACTTTAAAGAGTGTAGATATCTTTTTGACACACAACACTATGAAGCGTATGATTTACGAAAACAAAGCTTCGTTTGTAAGTGATTGTCCTGTTCCGAAATGGTGTAATATCTGCTTTATAAACACTAACAAACAATAAAATAACGCACACTATTCGCATTCAAAATAATAAAAGTATGAAAAACATTATTAAATTACACATCTCTTATAGCATATGCTTCTCGTTTCATGTACAGTAATCATGTTAAAAAACGGAAGTAAACCTGCAATGTTTTGAATACAAACAAGGGTGTAGAGTGGCAGTTTTTAGACATGTACATAAATTGGGTGTAGTATACTTGCAAGCAGTTTGATTGGCGGATCATTGATGGTGTAATGGTGAATGGGAAGGGCCGGGAAGCATGCTGGACATATAGTAATGGTACAAAACACCTTGGGGGGACAAAAATTTTTTGTCTTATATTTTGTTATTTATTTGAATTGCCTGGCGTTATTTGAGTATATAGTCAATGTGCCTATTCTCCATAATGATCCTTCTATGTTAATGGAAATTAGTAGGACGGGTATATTATCCATAACAATGGAATGTGGGAATCCCAGCAGCGTGTCCGTTGTTTCTGCAGCTTGCTCCCGCCTCCAGTTCTGTTCGTGTTGGTTCTTCTGTCTTCAGCTATGGCGTTATGAAGTGCAGTGTGAGATTATTTTATGAAGATGAATCCTGAGAAAATTAAATGTAACTTGTGCTCGACAGTGTTGCCCTTTAGAAGTAGTTCAACTTCTTGCTGAAACAAACATTTGCGACATAAGCATCCAACAGTAAATTTAAGTGAAACTCGTTCGAAGCCAGTTTTTATGAATCTGGGCAGTGACGAAGCCAGTTCAGTTTCCACAGCACTGTTCAGGAGTCAGCCATTTCAGTGCCTGTGCGTCAACATGAAGAATCCGTGCAAGAAATACCCGGCACTTCCACCGGTTCTGTTCTGGTTGACAAACAAAGTTGACTGGATTTGCATCATGACCAGTGCCTTCATCCAAATGAGCCAAAATAGACGAAAAGATCACAAGACTTGTTAAAGAATATCTTTCATTTAATGTTGTTGAGAGTGTAGAGTTTAGAAAAATTACTGATCTAGTAAATGAAAAATATGTAAACTCCCAGTAGAAAAACACCTCTCCAACAGTTTTCTACAACACACTAATATAGTGTGAGTAAGATCTGCAATGCAAGCTGCATCCTAGACCTGCATTACGACTCATGGATGGACATGGGTGAAAAATGAGAATTATATTCTAGTGACCGCTCACTTCACTTCATTGATGAAAATTGCAAACTGAAGTCATATTTGCTATCTATGTAGTTCTAAATTCCATGACAAGTATACAGCTGAAAACATTTCCAGTCAGTTACAAAACATGACTTCAGCTTGGGGTAGTACGAATAAAATTGTAGCTTGCACTACAGATAATGCACCTAATATGATGAAGGCAGTGATGATGTGCATATAGTGGCATGTACGTTGTTTTGCACATACATTGAATTTAATTGTGCAAGCAATCCTTGGACCAATTACACACATATGGGCTAAAGTGAAGTCAATAGTTGATTTTTTCAAAAGGAGTCCTGGAGCACTTGAGAAATTACACAATATTCAGAAGCAAATGGGCTTCCCTATTTTAACACCGAAACAAGATTGTGCTATGAGATGAAATTCCACGTATGAAATGTTTGACAGGCTTTGCAAAGTATCCTTGTCATCCTCAATGTGGATTCACAAACGAAACTGTCCAATGAAGACTGGTCAGTTATTGAAAAACCTTGTGAAATACTATCTCCTTTTGAGCAAGTCACAACAGAAATCAGCATCAAAAGAAATGTAACCTTGTCAAAAGTTGTCTTATTAAGCAGGTTTACAAAGTCATTGTCTGAGACTGAAAAACTCAGATACAGCAATGAAGCCATTAATACAGTAATTGCTAAACTTGAGGATGGAATCTGTATCCGCCTCCTTCAAAAGTTCGCAGATAAAGCAACTGCTTGTGAAGCAACATTATTGGATCCTCACTTCAGGGAGCATGGGCAGCAATTAAAAGAAACAAAAGATGCTGTGATTACCAAGTGCTGTGCAATATGACAGAAATCCACTCGGTGTTGTACAGACAATCCGCCACCAGCCAAACCAGTTCTGGTGAGCACATTCAACTCTAGCAGTGGCAATATTTGGCAAGAACTTGACCAAGCTATAGGAGGCTTGATCCAAAGTGTAGACAATCCATGTGCTGCAAGTATAGTCGAGTTGGATAATTGTATGAAGATGCCACTGATACACAGATCACAAGGTCCATTGCTGTGGTGGAAAGAAAATCATGTGTTGTTCCCTATGCTGTTTGAAATAATGAAATGATGTCTTTGTATTATGGCCACCTCTCTTCCATGTGACCGTATATTTTCAAAGCAGTGGCAAACAATAACAGACAGACGATCCCGTCTTTCAAGCGAAAAAGTATCAAAAATGATATTTCTAAACTACAACTTAGAATAGGCACAGTAGATCTACTCAGAAATGAAACAGTAAAATTTTAGTTGATTTTGTTCTTCTCTGGAAATGTGCGCTGAATTTGTATTTGACTGTATTTTGTTTAGACCACTAAATCTTACATGTAGCTACCTTACAAGAACATTTTTCTCAAGTTTGTTGCACACAGAAGACTCCACATACCTGTACATCAAAAAAACTGCTTTAGCAAGACCTGTAAGTGGTGTAGAGCCAAATCTGCCATGATATCGGTACCAGAAAGGCATTACACTGTGTGAATTCTTTTAAATTTTAGTCTGGATTTTATACTTCAGGGAAACATACCGATCTCTGCATTTTAGTTACCTTGGAATGTTTTAACATGTTTTCCAGTTCTATCTAGTGTACATCTTATGAGCTGTATCCAGCTAACTTGTGAATGTTTTATGAAAAGCTGCCATACTTGACCATTGTGCTATATGCTCCAATCTGTTATGGTAATTTTTTGATCTGTGTGCATCAGTCACTTTGCACCCTGCTCTGTGTAACAAACAATGGAAAATTTAACTGTAAGTAAGAAAAATGTGAGTGGTACACTACCCGGAATGCTAGCTCCATAAATTATCTCTCATGATATGCCTTTTCAAGAGCATATACAGATTATCACTCATAAAACCTATCAAAATTAAGCACTAGAATACGGGGGAACCATTTTGCCAAAATCCGTTATGTCATACATACGAAGTCTGTCCCAACTGTAAAGTATGAAAGTCACATGAGCAAAAGGAAGCAGCGCATTTGCTGCAGAAAATACGAAACTGCCAAGAAAGTGAGTTTCATACTTTCTGCGCTATGATTGGCGCTCTCGCACCTCATTCATGTTTTTATGATAATATTACACAGTATACACTCAAGATAATATAATGTGAAGGCCTATACAATTACAAAACACAAACTGCTTCACTGTTTCGAAACAGTGTTTTGAAACATTACATTGTACTGTTTCATTTGTTTTGAAACAGTTATGTGTTTCACTTTGCCCATCTCTAGTGGCCTGCAAAGAACTTGAAAAACTAAATCACTCTACGATTGCCAGGTTTGCGAATGAGGTCATTAGAAAAGTATTTCCAGGATCTTCTGCAGATGAAAGGATGTTTGTGTTTATTTCAGATGCTGTTCCCTATATGATTAAAGCAGGAAAAGCTTTCCGAGTATTTTATCCCATTTGATTCATGTGATGTGCTTAGCTCACGGAATACATCGCCTTGCTGAAGAAGTATGTCCCACTTTTCTGAATGTAAATAAACAGATTTCATCCACAAAGAAAGTGTTTCTAAAGGCTCCTGCTCACATCAAGACCTACAAACAAAAACTACCAAATGTGCCTTTACCTCCCAAATCGTTGGTAACTTGTTGGGATACGTGGGTTGAAGCTGTGTTGTTTTACAATGAACATTTTGAGGCATTTACAGAGGTAGTAAACGACTTTGATAGTGCAGAGGCTTTGGCAGTTTGCCAGTGCAAGGAAGTTTTTAATGATGCCGATATTTAAAAAAAGACATTACTGTGACTGGCAGTAATTTTTACCACATACCTGCAAGTATTAAAAAGCTTGAAACACAAGGTTTGGCATTGAATGAATCTATTCAGTTAATGATTAAAATTATTCTCGTGAACTCCTCATTGCTGGAAGTATTCCAAGAAACTTAAAAGTTTGAAAACGTTTTAAACAATAACCCAGGCTTTGAACCCTTGTGCCAAATTGTTAGTTTTATTAACGGGACAGGTGAACTTTTACCAGAAGCAATAAATGCCAGCATAGCACCCAAATTCAAATACTGACCAGTTACCTCAGCTGACATAGAACAGTCCTTTTCTACTTATAAATTGTTTTGAATGATCGAAGATAGTCTTACTACCGAACATTTGGAACAGTACTTCGTCACTTATGTTTACAATAGTAGAAAAGTGTAAAATAAATTGTAAATGGTGCTTTGGACCAATAGTAATAATTAAAATTTAATGCTGTTCAAAAAATTCATGGTTGTATGTTGTTTTTTAAATAAAATATTACAGAGTTTTTGAGCATGCCCTATAGCTCGAAGTTGGTCCTGTACATATCGATTGTTTTGCTGTGACTCACTTGCATCGCACCCGGCTTGTTACAGACAACAACAGCAAAGAAGAAACCATTCTTGAAACACGGTGTGTGACCCATTTTGCAAATTTTTAGAATATAATCCCAGAAATCCTCCCTTCCTAACCTCTACCAGAGAGCATTCAGAAAATGATATCAGCGTTGTAAATGTACCGATTTTTCATGTGGCCAGCACTCTTCCTCATAATTGATATGCACAGTTTCGACATCGAGATATAATGGATGCAGTAACTACCATGACTTTTTTATTATTTGACCTTGCAAATATCGACACTTCATGCATTTTTAAGCATATTTTAAGGTTTTTATTATGCATGTAATCGGGTCTCTTGTTATAAGTCACCAGTCTCAGTGACACTCAAGTCAGAAAGGGAAAACCCAAATCCTCATAAGTCTAAGAATTCACCAACGTCACTGTTGCACCTGTGTCCACCTGGTTTCTCCATGGTTTGTTGAAAACACACACTTCAGCGTATAACTTGCTTTGCGGTGCTGTCACTGCTGACACACTTTTCACATCCATGTTTATTTCATCCTCACTCAGGTTTGGAAAGGAGTCACATACCAGAAGCAATGTGTCCTTTCTTATGGTCCTATTAAATGTTCCCCACTGCTTGGGAAACACACGCCGTTCATGTTGAATGAAGCAGTATGGGCATGAGGGTAACAGAGCATGAGGCCATCAATGTTATGACGTGGACTGTTGTTGTAAACTTATATGACACTGAGGCATCTGCTGGACTCCTGCAGTAGTGTCCATGTTCCCTTGCGAATTGACTGAAGTATGGGAGGGGTGAAAGAAACTGATTTTTGAAACTTTGGACCAGGCTTCTATCTAGCTACGTTCAACCTTTGAAACATCAAATGACTGAGCTTCGTTCAATACTTCTATAAGCGTAGGGTTTTCACACCGTAGAGCTTGCTATTGAATGTCCCTGCAGCTTGCTCTTGAATGTGCCTATGAGGAGAAAAATGTATGATTGCATCACAAACCATCTGATCTGCATAGGATTTCTTATGAAAATTTGTCACAAAATTACAATACTAAGGCCATGTAGTTCTGCTGCCCATGCCCTATAGGACTGTTTCGGCCACTTTTAGTAGTGGCACAACTCCACATAAGCAGCAATAATGTTAGTATGTTTACATTGATAGGTAGAAACTAACTGACACATCTAACCAAAAGAAAGACTTGTAGGTTCTTGTAAGGGAGCAAACTGACACAACAACTTTACATGTAAGGGAAATCCATGACAGAAAAAGGACCTTTCACAAGTTTACATCTGTTACACCAAAGCATCACTGTATGCAAGGATCGGCAGCAGATACGTCATTGGTGAAGCTGTGGGTTATGTGAATGTGGTCATTCAACTGAAAATAGTAACTCTTGGCAGCTGCTGTTGCTCGAGAAAATATTTAAGCACTGCTTCCATGGAAATTAAACTCAAAGGACCAATGACTGATGTGGAGTCAAATCGCATCCTTGTTGCCAAAAACTGTTCTGACCCAAGAACACTGTGATTTATGCTTGAACAGTACACTGCAAGGCTGTGCAAGAAACTGCTGTCGTATTTTCAGACCAGGCAGCCACTAGTGGTTGAGTTGGGCACAAACTTTACACGCAAACTACGAAGTGGTGCACACATTGAATTGATAGTTATGGCAGTAAACTTATTCATACAAGTTGCTTTTGTGTCTGACACTTCATTTTTGTGGACATATTTTAAAGCAATCTTTGTGAATAAGGTATTTAATGGTAAAAAGGCTTACCTTCCACACCCGTATTATAGAAATTCCAGTGCTCCCTGCCCCTTTCTTACACTTTTAGCTATCAGTTTGGTAGTTCAGGTCTCTTTCCCTCTTCTTGTAAAGTGTGAACTGTTTTTTGTGTATAGCATGAGCTTTTTGAACAGATAGTGAACAATTTGCCACTGGACAACACACATTTCACATGGGCAGAATTCATAAGTAGGATGAATGAGGAGTATTAAAGGATAAATCTCCATCCATGCAGAGAAGATTATTCTTGGGAAGAGAAGGTAAGAAAAGTCTTAATTTCACTGACCAAGCACGCATGCTTGGGAAATATGTTTTATGACAGGAGATTTCAACAAATGCAAAAACATCATGTAGGAGAATATATTCTTTTGATTGGCGACTCCATGGCGTGTTGTGTGCACCACGACCAAATAGTGGATAGAATTGGAAGGAAAATCAGCATTGGCCGTATTTTGTTGTTTTATTGTCAGCAAAATCGATTTTCAGTCACTTAGTGACCATCCTCAGTGCTGTAATATACAATCAAAATTGGTAGGCACTGGTATCAAGCTATAACCACAAGCTTAGAGCGATCACATAAACTGTGGAGCTCTAAGCTTGTGGTTATAGCTTGATACCGGTGCCTACCAATTTTAATTGTATATTACAGCACTGAGGATGGTCACTAAGTGACTGAAAATCGATTTTGCTGACAATAAAACAACAAAATACGGCCAATGCTGATTTTCCTTCCAAGAATATATTCTGTTATAAACTCAACTGAAATCTTTGCCTCTTTGCAAAAGAAATTGTACATGGCAACTTTTGTGTATGGGTCCTTATGAAAAAGTGAGAGTTCCGTATGAAAGAATCCTATCCTAAAATCAATAGAATTAAGGAGTTACATGCCGACCAAAACTTTAAGAAACGTCTGCACAAATGATTGGTATTATTCCTTTGTGATGTCTTATATTTAAGTGTGATTATTAATTGTGGTCTGGAACTGGTTTAACCAGCGCTGTCAGCAGAAATCAGTTCAAAATGTAAGAAAAATACCTGCATAGCCTGAAGGAATACTATGAGATTAATGCTCTCAGTACTTGGACATTCATCAGAAGAAGAAAGCTTAAGATGGTTGTATCTAGATGAAGTTGGTTCTTACTTTATGGTGACATATGTTGAATATACCACTTGCTAGGCCTTGTACTGCCTAGGCCATTTCAAAAATTATTGAAGTATACAATTGTGTAAATAGTATTTATAATAAAAATAAAGCAAAAGACACTGTAGCATTTTTGTGCATACTGCATGGACGCTATTCTGGATCACAGAACCTTTATGCTGTGGTGATCAGTGAAAAATACATTGACTTATGAACAGAATGAGAAGATTCACTGCTTCTGATTAATAGATTAAAATGAGATCATACTATCACATTGGGGATCAGCTTATTTGTGATCAGAGACAAAAATGAAGACACTGATGTATTTGTATGAATTAACTCCTCATAGTGTGACCAGTTTATTGTGATATTTGGAGTACTAAGTAATTAGTTGCACACTATGTATATTTTTGCAGTACTTTTGGAACCAGTAAGGGAAAAGCTTGGCACAAGAAGTAAATGTCAACCCTTTGTAAATACTAATATATCATGTTACTATAAGGTAGCATTAAGAAGCTGATTTAGTACTAGTACCATTCAAAGCCATGTAAACATTAACCTTAAGACACAAGCCAGCTTTGAATGAGTACAGTTTTCCTAGCTCCTCAGAAGTTATGTGTATGTATGTTCTGCTCAGTTTTGAGCATAAGTTTTTGTGCTTTCACTTTACTTTTGCTAGTTCCACATAGAAATTTGGTTTAACACTCAATGAAAAGGTTGAATTTTGTCCTGTAAGTAGACAATATTGTCCTAGCCTGCAAAATGTGATTCTTATGAAAAGCAGGAGTAGGCTACGTAAAGTCAGGCCTGAGTGATGGGAGATACATTTAGTGATAGTAGGCCTACTTCTCTTGTACAATATGTACATGCTGTCTACAAAGGGATGTACACATTTGGAAAATGTTACCTACTTATGGTTCACTATGAGCACTTGAAATACATAGGGGAGGAGAGACAAAGGCATATACTGTAAATAGTAGATTAATGAACTATGATACTGTGAACAATTTCTAAAGAAAAGGTTACTCTATTAGTCAATATGTGACAAGAATATGGGACACTGATGAACACACATTGAGGACATTAACAGCATAGTGAAACTAGAACTGTGTTGGATGTGTTGTCAGGCACCACAGAAACTGATGTGGTGCTGGTGCATGCTCTAAGATTAATTTTGCATGTACCTGGTGATGAACTCAGGTATATGTCATCTGCTCCTCATGTAGTGCAGTACGATTAAGTTTTCCTGAGTGTGGGATGTGACAGCTGTTCAAACACTTCATGAACACTCACACTAAAGAATCCATATTTTAGATGTATGTTCCAACCATCCTACGAGGCAGGATGCCAGTCCTGATCGTCATTGCAAATGCTTGGCACACTGTCATTACCGAATTGAACCATGAGTTTAAAACAATAAAATTTGCCCAGCAGAGACACTCACATTGTGCATGTTGTGGACATTAACTACAAAAGTGATTTTGATTGAATAAACTCTTCATCACCAACTTTGGTAGTCTTTCATTACTGCAGTGGTTGGTATTACCAAAGTAATTCAGAGTACAGGTAACAACAAATCAGATACCATGGCACACAACCACGTTACTTAAATGGCAGGCACCCTACAATGTAGGATATAAAATATAAAATTTCAAGTGACCAAGCAGCCTCTTGGGATTCAACAAACTATGCCCAGAAGCGTACGCCTGCTCACTCAGCTGTTTCCAATACAGGCTCGGCATGGACACACAAATGGGAGTAGCAATGGTCACGAATAGGCACGAAAAATCCCAGAAGTAGTGGGTATCTAAAACAGACTGACATCTGCCTTGAGTAACTAGAAACACAATAATTCATTACAGCACATCATCTGTAGAATTAATCAACCTATTAATGAACATCAGATAAGCAGTATAAATCTATTATCTTATGTGTGTAAGGCCAATTATACATTAAGCCATGAGCGAACTAGATACATGGCCAGCTGGCGCACGCGTGGGAAAGGGGCAGAAAATACACAATCAGGACACAACCCAGGAGCCGCACCCGCTACCAAGACAAAAAGCAGAAGTCCTGAACGAAATCAAAATGCAGGTAACTAGCATGCAGGCTAACGGTATATAGAGCCCCCCCCCCCCCCCCCCCAACCGCAAAACACAAAATGGCTTCCAGCAATAGCCACACTTAAATTTGTGATTAAATCAGAATTAATTACAATATCCACATACTGTAATTGAAGGAATTCTTGTACATTCATTAATAGAATCAGTTTCGAACTATTTAAACACACAATAACAACTGGCCTCTCAGTAACTTGTAAGAATTTATGAAACTACTCATTTAGAGTTAGACACGTGTCTTTTTAGACACACTATCACGTCAGATAGAAATGTAACAGTAATGTTATTGCAATTCATGGCAAAATATATCCAGGGAAAATTTTATCCATGTATATCTATAGCAATTGGCCAGCTTAACTCTGTCGTGTGATATTAATACAATAATCAGGTGGCACTTAGACAAGGACCAACCAAACTGTTTTCAATGGCAGTTAACATTGACATCAGCAATCTACAAACAGAATGTATCAGCACTCCAGGCCCTTGTAAATGGTACTCATCACATCACATGCACCTCTCACTAGAACCTTGCGTACTAAGCAAGTTAAAATTAACACATTTGAGGACAGACTCAGTAGGAGTAGCAACAGCTGACCAAGAAAATGAAGTCAACAGCACTGAACCCAGTAGTCAATTCCAGCCACAATTTACAGCACAAGCAAGGCCCTTATGCTCTTGCTTGTTCAACAAAGCCAGCCACTGCAGATCCTGGTGCCAGGAGACATGCAGGAAGCGAAATACACCAAAGGCTTCCCAGTAACATGAATTCTCCCACACTGGTGATATTTGCTATGGTGCCATCACCAGGGTAAATGGCCCCTTTTAGATGTGCTCTTCCTGTTGCCTCGCACGGGCCTGTACTGTCCGCCAGACTTCACAAACAAAGTTCCTGCTAGGTGTCCCAAAGCAAAATTCTCGCTACTTGCTAGACCTTACCCCTCGCTCCCTGTTCAGCCCGGTTGGTGGCAACACCGTGCGCTCTGCGCACACCACTGGAAAGATGACCCATACCAGCACCAGGAATATCGCTGATTGAGCCACATGGCTCACAAATGTACCACTTTTTCATGTAACCTGGTAATGCTGAACTCATTGAGGCAACCTTGTGATGCAAGGTGAGCTGAGTGGCAGCTTCCCGCCTACTGACCTTTCTATCTAGAAGATGATCACTAAGATGGGTCCTACCACAACTGACAATGTTGCTTGCAGCTTATCCTTGGATTGGTAATGTGGTGTCACAGCCAGACACCACACTTGCTAGGTGGTAGCTTAAATCGGCCGCGGTCCTGTAGTACAGGTCGGACCCGCGTGTCGCCACTGTGTTATCACAGACCGAGCGCCACCACATGGCAGGTCTCGAGAGACTGACGTGAACTCAGCCCCAGTTGTACAGACGACCTAGCAAGGCGCAGTTATCCATATCTGGAGAGAGTCTCAATTGTATTCACCATAGCGATGTACAAGAACAAATTAAAGTTAAGTATATGAGAAGCTCAGTTCTTTTCTTTATAGCTTTTACCACATATCCTGTTTCAGATTTAACGCAAGACGGCGTGAGTTACGCGTGCCCTATCGGCTACCTTATTGTGGACTGGCTGCTCTTGTCAGTTCACAACAACTGGCGACGCGGATTACAGGATTTTGTTCTCTTTTTCTTTTCCCTTGTTTTGCTCTGAATTGCTTGTGTCATGGCTTCGCCACAATCTCCGGATGTGCTGTCCGAATTTTTTCGCTTGCAGAATCAGCAGTCGCAGGCATTATTGGATGCCCTTGGACAGCTCGTCCAGGGTCAACGTGTGCTGCACCACGATGCGGCAGCCGCCGCTTCATCGTTACCGCAGCCACAACACGCCGTTGCACCGCCCTTCCGTAATTTTGACTCAACCATGGAGTCCTGGCCGGAATGGTCCCACCAGTTCAGCTTTCATCTAGCCGCCTACAGAATTCAAGGTAATGAGCGGCAGCCATTTTTGCTTTCTTGTGTCGGTGTGTGCACCTACCGTGTGATAGTGAAGTTGTTTCCCCGGCGCGACGTAGCAACTCTGTCCTACGAAGAAATTTTGTCGGCGTTAGATGCCTATTTCAAAGAAACAGGAAATGTCGTTGCAAAACGGTATACGTTCTTTCGTACAAAACGTACGGCCGGTCAGACTAATAGGGAGTGGGTTGCGACATTGCAAGGACTTACTAGGGAGTGTGCGTTTGACTGTGAATGTGGCCTCCCTTATTCAGATACTATGGTGCGTGATGCAATTGCACAGAACGTTTCTGATGTTCGCATGCGGGAACAGATTTTGAAACTAGTTAATCCCTCCCTTCAACAAGTGATAGACATATTGGACAGGCAAGACACACTTGACTTTGCTCAGGAATCATTTGAAACTTCGCCAGCAGTGTGTCTCCTTAACCGGCCCGCCGGGCCCGCTGCACGGGACGCTAAGCGGCCCTCGCACCCGTCTGCGCAGCGGCCGCCTAGCTCGCAACCACGTGCGCCGCGTAGGCAAGCCAATGCAGTGAAATCATGCCCGCGGTGTGCAACTAGACATTCGCGTGAAAATTGCCCGTCACGCCAAGCTATTTGCTTTTATTGTCACAAGAAAGGACATGTTCAAAGTGTTTGCCAGCAAAGGCTAAGATCAGACAATCCCAATACTTCCAGGCCTTTTGCTTCGCGCCGGAATCGAACCAGGGACAATCAGGCTCGTGGACCTTCGCCCATGGACATTCATGTCATTACTTCCACCCCGTCCAGTGCCACTTTATCTAACAGTGACTGTGTTCGTCCCACAAAAAGTGTGTGTCGACGTCGCCGGAAATCCTGTAACATCGCAAGTGCTTCTGTACCTGTATCAGTTCAAATTGCACGTGACAGTCGCTCTTGTCGTCAGCAGGACAATAAACTTTTTGTAGACTTAGACTTTGAAGGCAAAGTGATCCCATTCCAGCTCGATACCGGAGCTGCAGTTTCATTGCTCAGTCACGCCACGTACAAACAACTGGGCAAACCTCCGTTGCGTGCCGCAAATGTTCAGCTCCATAGTTATTTAGGACAACAGATACCTGTGTTAGGACAGTGCAGCCTTCTTGCAACATACAAGGGACAAACAAAACTTGTATCGTTTTACTTCTTCGTTCTTCTACGGCAGTGAACTTGTTTGGTTTGGATTTATTTCAGTTGTTTAACTTGTCTATCGTAAATCAGGTCCTCTCCGTGAATCAGACTGTGCCTTCCGCCAGTGTTTCTAGTCTATGTGCAGAATTTGCAGACATTTTTGCACCGGGCCTTGGTTGCGCTAAGAATTATGCAGCACATTTGGAACTGAAAGCAAACGCGCAACCGAAGTTTTTCAGAGCGCGCAATGTTCCCCACGCATTGCGTGATGAGGTCGCAAGAACGTTACACGATTTAGAATCGCAAGGTGTAATTGAACGTGTGCAGGCTTCTCTCTGGGCCTCACCCTTAGTAATTTTGCCAAAACCTTCCGGAAAATTGAGACTTTGTGTGGACTTCAAGGCAACTGTGAATCCACAACTTGTGACTGCAACTTTTCCTTTGCCCCGCCCGGAAGATCTTTTTGACAAACTGTGCCCGGGAAAATATTTTTCGAAATTGGACCTAGCAGATGCGTACTTGCAAATACCGGTGGACGAAGAATCCCAGCGCGTCTTGGTGGTAAACACGCATCTTGGTTTGTATCGCTTCAAAAGACTGCCATTCGGGTGTGCATCTGCACCTGCATTGTTTCAGCACTATTTACAAACTGTTTGTGCGTCGGTCCCTACTGCTGTGAACTATCTGGACGATATTGTGATCTCCGGAAAGACAGAAGCCGAACATTTGCAAAATCTTCGAACATTATTTCAGGTCTTGTGACAAAATGGTCTTCGCTTGAGGAAGGACAAATGTGTGTTTTTTGCTCGGGACTTGCCCTACCTGGGCCATGTACTAAATGCCCAAGGGATACATCCGAGTCCAGAGCACCTCCGTGCCATACAGGATTTACCGTCACCGCACAACTTGAAGCAACTACAGTGTGTGCTGGGTAAAATCAATTATTATCATAAATTTCTGCGCAATGCTTCTTCCATTTCAGCTCCGCTTCATCGCTTACGCCGTAAAGGTGTTCCGTTCGTCTGGACGCCGGAATGCGAACGCGCCTTTCGCCAGTTGAAATCGGCGTTACTTTCAAATACTTGCCTTACGCCATTCGATCCCCGAAAACCCCTTTTGTTGATGGTCGATGCATCGGATTTCGGGATCGGTGCTGTGCTTGCGCACAAAGATGGATCGCATGATCGTCCTATTGCCTTTGCGTCCAAATTGCTCTCGTCTGCGCAACGCAATTATTCACAGATTGAGAAATAAGCGTTAGCTCTCGTGTTTGGTGTTACTAAGTTCCATGATTTCTTGTATGGTCGTCCCTTTACCATCATCACCGACCACAAACCTTTGACATCGCTTTTTCATCCGAACAAGCCTGTACCTCCACGTACAGCGCAGAAATTCATTCGCTGGTCTCTTTTCCTCTCGCAGTACCGCTACACTATCTTGTATCGGTCCACTGCTAAGCACAGAAACGCTGATGCGTTGTCCCGTTTGCCTGTTGCCGAGGATAAAGCATTCGATTCTTCCAAACTTGCTTGCATGTTCATTGATGCGGAAACCGATGACATGGTCGAATCGTTTCCGATTGATTTTCGTCGTGTAGCTACGGCCACAGCTGTTGACCCTGTCCTTGCTACTGTTTTGCGTTTTGTTGCTACGCAATGGCCCTTGTCAAAGTCACAGATCGAGGATCCGTTGGTTCGCCGATTTTTTGCTCACAAGGGGAGACTTTTTGTACGACGTGGTTTTTTGTTGTTGCGTTCGGATAATGATCAATCCAGAGTCGTGGTCCCACGTTCGTTACAGTCCTCTGTCTTACGGCTCCTTCACCAAGGACATTGGGGTATAGTGCGCACGAAACAACTTGCTCGTCGGCACTGTACTTGGTTCGGGATCGATGCTGCGATTACGACTATGTGCTCTTCTTGCATGGCGTGTGCCGCACAGCAATCCGCACCGCCGCGGAAATTCTTCGCATGGCCGAAAGCCACTTCCCCTTGGCAACGCTTGCACATCGATTTTGCTGGTCCATTCTGGAATGCTCGATGGTTGGTTGTGGTCGATGCTTTCAGTAATTTTCCTTTTGTTGTCCGGATGTCTTCCACGACGTCTTCTGCCACAATCCACGCATTGTCTGCTATCTTTTGCATTGAAGGTCTTCCGCAGACTATTGTTTCCGACAATGGCCCACAATTCATGTCCGCAGAATTTCAGTCATTCTGCAAGGCCAATGGTATTCAACATCTGACATCCGCGCCGTTTTCGCCTCAGTCAAACGGTGCCGCTGAACGATTGGTCCGGACTTTCAAGTCACAGATGTTGAAGTTGAAAGAGTCGCATTCTCGGGAGGACGCGTTATTGCTCTTTTTGTCCTCGTATCGCTCTCAGCCCCGCGATGGTCGCTCGCCGGCTGAGTTGCTCCATGGTCGTTCTCATCGAACCTTGATGTCCTTGCTGCATCTGCCGCATCAGGTTCCAGTGCAGCGGCAGACTCCTGCTTTTGCTCCTGGCGACGTTGTCTTCTATCGCCACTATCGCGGTTCACGGCGTTGGCTCGCAGGGCGCATTCTTCGCTGCCTCGGCCGCGCGATGTATTTGGTTTTGGGGGCCTCTGGTGAGGTGCGTCGGCATCTCAATCAGCTGCGCCTCTGTCGTCGCCTGGGTTCTGCCGCTCCCCGTCTGCTTTCAGCGACGGAGCCGTCAGGTCAGCGCCCTGGGGACCCATCTACTGGCTCGCCTCATCCCCAGGTGTTACCGACGCTGCCTTCCATTTTGCCTCATGGCGACGAGCCATCGCCGTCGCCGTCGCCGCCACCGCCGCCGCCGCCGCCGCCGCCTGTTCTCCCGCCGGCGCCGCCCGCAGTGGACGCGTCGCTGCAACCGCCACGCACCTCCCTGGGTCACGCGCCGCCGCTCGCTTCCCGTGACCAGCCGTCCTCCGCCATGGAACTCTTGCCCGCTCCGGACCAGATGTCGTCATCGCGCGTCGGATTCCCTGACGCCATGGAGGTCGACCCTTCGGCCCCTCCTGTCTCTTTACGGGCGCATACACCACATGTTGACGTGCACCCTGGACTAGGTTTTCAGGCGTTTCCTAGCTCCCCTCGGCGGGTGGCACAGCCTCGCCTGTTGTTAGGCTCCCCACCTCATCGCATACGTCAACATGGGGTCCTCCCCACGGTGGGCGGAAGCCTTATCTCACGACTGTTCGCCGATTTGCGGGGGAGGAATGTGGTGTCACAGCCAGACACCACACTTGCTAGGTGGTAGCTTAAATCGGCCGCGGTCCTGTAGTACAGGTCGGACCCGCGTGTCGCCACTGTGTTATCGCAGACCGAGCGCCACCACATGGCAGGTCTCGAGAGACTGACGTGAACTCAGCCCCAGTTGTACGGACGACCTAGCAAGGCGCAGTTATCCATATCTGGAGAGAGTCTCAATTGTATTCACCATAGCGATGTACAAGAACAAATTAAAGTTAAGTATATGAGAAGCTCAGTTCTTTTCTTTATAGCTTTTACCACATATCCTGTTTCAGATTTAACGCAAGACGGCGTGAGTTATGCGTGCCCTATCGGCTACCTTATTGTGGACTGACTGCTCTTGTCAGTTCACAACAGGTAACACCTCATCATTGCTCACCACAACATCCAATTACTCTTTACAAACCAGCAGCTAATGAATTGTAACACCTATTGTTTGACAAATCAAAGCAACAATAACCTTCCTTTTATTGCCTTTTATTGTGACCACTTTGTGCATCAGAGCCCAGTGACTTATGTTGTTTACAGAAATGACTGAACTGATAAATACTCATTGTAATAACAAAGCACATAAAATATTTGTAGTTAACAAAGAGCTATCACAAGAAATTAAATTGCTTAAGTGCAATGTTAATTTTCGTCACTGTTGTAAATGGCATATTACAGCAACTTGCTTTCAGATTTTCAACTAAACACTCTTGTGCTCTATTAGAAGTCCAGCCATTCATACTGCACCATGACACCTAATTTTCTATTACCAAGGTGTTTAGCAATACATAATTATTACCTTGTTTAACCAAATGTTATGGTAAGAGAATCACATCTTCCACATCAACTGTCTGAAACTAATTACATGAAAGAGAAAACTATTATGTGAAAACTTCCAAACACTTGTTGATAAAGTAACTTGATACTTGATTAAATGTAACTTTGTAATTACTACTACTACTACTACTACTACTACTACTACTACTGCTATGTACCAACACTGGAATTACAGAACAACCCCTAGGTAATGCAGCTCAATGACTTTTCCAAGATCTGAAACAGACATTGTCTTTGCCATTCAAGGTAGCAATATAGCAAATTACTGTATTCATAATGTCAGTGATCTGATCGTTTTGAGTTTCTAGCAAAACTTGTCTCATTGTACTATATGTATCTATGTTTGATTTTTTCTCATTTTCTGTTTTTAAAACAATGTAAGGAGTTAAGTCTTCTTTATGCCAGAATGAGATTTTCACTCTGCAGCGGAGTGTGCGCTGATATGAAACTTCCTGGCAGATTAAAACTGTGTGCCGGACCGAGACTCAAACTCGGGACCTTTGCCTTTCGCGGGCAAGTGCTCTACCAACTGAGCTACCCAAGCACGACTCATGCCCCGTCCTGCTTCTTTTAAGTTTGGAAGGTAGGAGACGAGGTACTGGCAGAAGTAAAGCTGTGAGGACAGGGCGTGAGTCGTGCTTGGATAGCTCAGTTGGTAGAGCACTTGCCCGCGAAAGGCAAAGGTCCCGAGTTTGAGTCTCGGTCCGGCACACAGTTTTAATCTGCCAGGAAGTTTCAAGTCTTCTTGTTGTTACTCTTTCATAACGCCACTGTCTTCATGTAAGGATACATTTCCTTGTTACCTGTAATTTTTAATTGTAACAATAATGTTATCAATTGGTTTGTATTCCTTTACTGATGATGTATACAGAGTTTGTTTGTCTTTCAGCTGTTTAACTACATTTGAAAGCAACTGATTTAGTGACACATTGATAGCATGTCATCACATACACATTTGCATTTTATGTCAAACCTTGCAATCGAAATTTTTTATTATGAAATCAGACTACTATTTTTGTTTAGTGCAAATGATTTTTTGGATTATTTAATGGAGGGAAGTGTAATGAGTAAACATTGCAGAGTTGTGAAGAGACTTGCAGAGAATAGACTAGTATGGAGAGCTGCATTTAATCAATCTTTGGACTGATGACTACCACACTCAATATTGGCTACGTAAGTTTAACTTAAATGTACACTACAACAATTTAGGTTGTCTTGTAATCAAATGATTACAACATGAAGTGGAAGATAAGAATAAAAATAATAATTTTATATGCATTTCTAAGTAATACTTTATTATTTTTAACAAATATAATTCCATATAAAATAAGTTTAAGTTTACTTTTTTAGGCCTAGTACAATGTCCTCTCTCAAAAGATCATTCAACAGATTAAATGAACAAGAGGACACATGAAATAGAATTATATGTTCTTAATGATTACTTAGTTTCACCAAACAATGATTCTCACCTGAGGGTAAGTTGTGTAGGTGATGTTATATGCATTCAGGTATATTTCACTTGTGGTCACACAGCATTTACAAACTGTAACATCACTGCCCTATCATATTTCACCAATATTCAGTACAGTGGATGACTAGTTCCAGATCTGTATGGAGTCATGGGATGGTGTACCTCTTCTGCTGTAGGATCCCACACATTTGTATCTGTAGATTCTTCCTCTGTGTCACGCAGTACATTGTACCTGCTATCAAGAATGTTACCATGAATACCAATGTAAAACAAATACAGAGTTATTCAAAATGATATAGGAACTTTAAAGTGATTGTAAAAAAATTTTGTATTCAGGTAAGGCATTATTATGTGTATGGAAACAGCAACTCAGTAAGCTTTTTCTCCTATTTTGTCAGTGATCTCCAATAACATGATATACAGACCAATAAAGAAGACATTTAGAGTGATGGAATTCTGCAAGAGCAAATCCGTAACCACAGTGCATCAAAAACTTAGGACCACAGTTTTTTTAGCAAGGCTCCACCTACACACAATCCATTTATGAGTGGGTGTAGAAGCTCAAGGAAATTGAGATATCTTTGTAAAGGAAAAAGGAATGGGTTGCCATCAACATCTCAATAACAAGTTGAACAGATCAGGGAAACAATCCTCAGATGTCCACAAAAATGGACAACTCGCCAGAGCCTCTGATCCTGGAGGCCTCTAAATTTGTTTTGGTATTTGAAGACACCCCCCTCCAATGCCAGATCATTTTTAATCAACTTCCAAACATGGCCAAAATATGTTCAATAAATAAGAGGCAGTTTGCAGTTATAGGCCCCACAGTATGCAAAATACAAGCATGAGTGTCTAATTACCTGTTTATCAAGCTCTGTCTACTGTCAATGGGTTTGTCTACAGTTTTTAGAAATTTTGTAAACTGTTGCATGAAACTTAAATACTGGAGTGTGAAACTTAAAAAACTGTAGTGTGATAACCAGTTATCTGCTACAAACAATTATTCGACATGAAATGCCCTGGCTGTAGCATTGGAGAATCTGGTACAAATTTATGATGGGTTTGATAAGGAGCAGGTGCTGCAAGAAATAAAAAGGTATTGTAGGCATCTATGTGCAACCGATATGAGTGTGGATATTGCTGCTAGATGCACACCCTCAGAAATCATTCAGTTTATTATTAACTGGGACTAAGCAAATCATTACCATGTATACCAATTACAATCCAATACTTCTCGGTCATTTGTGTGAGTTTTTCTAAACTGAAACTAATAAAAAATTATCTTCACTCTATGATGAATCCAGAATGACTAGCCAATCTGTCCATTTTATCAAGTGAAAGAAAAGTTGCAAATGAAATAGATTTCAGATTACTGTGGATTTCAGTAAAATAAAGGCACAGAAACAGGTACTATAATAATATCAATAATAAGCACTATCTCATACTAAGGTTATGAAAGTAACTGATATTATAATTGTACCAGCTTTCTTTAAAGACATATAAAATAGAAGGTATTTTTCCTGTTCTACCCTTTATTATGTCTATACCTTTAAGTATTTTTTTAAATGTACACTACAAATACATCAATTTCTAAGCCGAGTGGGGGCCTCATTTAATTTTGCCACTGCAGGCCTCCAGCAGGCTTAGTCTGTCGCTATGCAAAATAACACCTTCTTTTCTGAATCAATAACACTATCGATTAATTCATTCATCATGCTCTGTAAAAGAAGAACCTTCCAGAACAGCGAATGAGCACAGATGTATGTGTTAATATGGAAAAGTAGCAGTAATAAATATGTACTTTGTATTAGCAATAAACTATCATGGCATAACATTGTTATGAAACCTCCTGGCAGATAAAACTGTATGCCAAACCAAGACTCGAACTCAGAACCTTTGCCTTTCGTGGGCAAGTGCTCTAGTTCGAGTCTTGGTCCGCCACACTGTTTTAATCTACCGGGAGGTTTCATATCAGCGTACACTACGCTGCAGAGTGAAAATTTCATTCTGATAACATTGTTAACTTGAATACACTTTTTGTTTATTCTGAGGTTATCAGGGAGAAAATACAAGAAGTGATATGCTGTCTACAGTATGTACAGGAACAAGACTGCAGTGACTGAAGGACATAACATGGAGGCAGCAGTTGAGCAGATTTGAGATAGGGTTGTGACCTATCCCTTGTATTATTCAATATGAATGTAGAGCACATAGAAAAGGAAAACCAGGAAACATTTAGAAAATGAATTAAAGTTCAAGGAGAAGAAATAAAAGCATTAGTTACAGCTGATGACACTGTAAATCTGTCAGAGATAGCAGAAGACTTGGAAGATCAATCAGAGATTGAATGGATAATGTCTTGAAAAGAGATTATAAGATGAATATTAAAAAACAAAAACAAGGATAATGGACTACACACAAATTAATTCAGGAAATGCTGAAAGAATTAGACTAGAAAATGAGATGCTGAAAGTACTGGACAAGTTTTGCTACTTGGATAGCAAATAACTAGTGATAGCAGAAGCAACTTGGATGTGAAATGTAACTGTCATTGTAATTTTATTAATCCTGTAGGTCATACATTGAACGCAGAGAGTCAAAAATGGAGATGAGATGATACATGGTTAAAATGATTATGGCAGTGTTCTTATAATGATACAAGTGTTCATATAATACATGTGTGATGCCGAGAAACAGAAAAGTGTATAGATGGTTATTTTGTGAAAAATTCAAAACTGCACACTATTTCTAAATAAGTTCACATTATTAAGGGAAAGAAACATATAAGCAAATAACATGGAAATTCAAGAGTATCATATCCATTACTAAAGTAAAACAGTAAAGGTGACACACTTCTGTATTAAGGTGTTCAGGTTTAGATACAAAGTACAGAACATGGACATAACAAATTTTTATGTTTCCAGATATTCATCTATATTGATGCTAAGAAGAAAAGTTTTTCTTGAAAAGAAAATTACTTTTACAATCAAATATAAATTAAAACATTAGAACATCTTTTAGGTGATAAAACAATACAGACAAGAAGGAAATGAGAGCTTTTGAAACATGGTAGTACATAAGAAAGCTGAAGATTAGATGGATTGATTAGATTGGATAACTAATGAAAAGGTAGTGACTCAAATCATGGACAAAAGAAATTTTTGGTACTACCTGAGTGGAAGAAAGGATGATTGGTAGCATGCATTCTGAGGCATCAAAGAATGATTACTTTAATAATGAAGAAAAGCATGAGGGGAAACACTGTAGAAGGAAACAAAAGGCTTGATTACAGTAATCAGATTTTAATGTATGCAAAGATGATGAGACTTGCACAAGATAGAATAGTCTGGGTAAGTGCATCAAACCAGTATTCAAGCTGAAGACAACAACATAGTGTTACACATTACTTCTACATAAATAGGCTGAATTTAACATAGCAAAATTGTCATTAACCCTCAAATGGGTGTGCCTATGTGTAAAGTGCACCAACCACAAATAGCATAGTCTTGTACTGTTCCATTGTTTGTTTACAGTTGTGAGCCCATGACCATTCTTTAATTATTGCATTAGCTAACAAAGTGATAAATTGTTTTGTCATGCATCCAAATGAGCAGCAGTAACGTAAAATAAACAGTGAGCTATGCAAAAAAATTTATGATCTATGCAAGAAAATGGCCCAGATTACGAGCCAGCAGCACAATTCCATAATGAGGTAGTTGTCTACAAGATAATTACTAATCAAATACATGGTTGGCTGGGATCTGAAGCAATTGTGCCATTTAATGTTTCAAGTGGATCATTACTGTGCAGTAATACTTGTATGCACCAAAAGTGTGATCTAGTTTACTTTATTATTGTTTAATTAACCAATGCTTTAGCTTATATAATGTTACATTATCATTGTTGAATTAAACTAAGTTAAGCTGTGATTTTGCTGAAACATGTTTACCGTGTTAACATAAAGGCAGCTATTCTATACATGTGTACAAAGTGCACTGCACGCCCATTCGTGTTATAAAAAATGGAGGTCCCACTCAAAAGTTAAGGAATTACTTAAAAAAAAAAAAACATGCTGATCCATCAACAATACTAAGAAGCTGCTATTTACCTTTCCAAGTTTAACATTTGCATGACCTCATTTATATTTAATAAGTGATTTTCAAGTGTGGGAAATAACTCAATTGCTCTGTATTATTATACCTTCTGGGTAATTTATTGTAATTATAGCATGGAAACAACACCTTTACATAAGGTGACGTATCAATTTTTGAAATGTTTCTAAGATGGCCTGAAGTTTTGTCATCATATGAATCAATATATTTGCAACATTAGTCATTAGTTCTAAGGACAGAGTAAAGGGAAACTGTAGAGTATACTGAATTGTCACCTAGTTTGAAATAATTAATGTGCATTACAGTAAATTAATTATGTTGTTTCAATTTACATTCAAATGCACATTTAAAACCACAATAAGGGAAGATTGGAAAATCCTGGGTAGAATATGAATAACAGATTCATCATGTAGAGAAAGTGCTGAGAGGTTAAAAGGCATAAAAACAAAGCTGATCACTGTAGCTCACCTCTTCCATATGTAGACTCCCTCTCTCTTGTGTTCACCCCTTGCCATCCCTTGCCTCTTCTGTGTTAATCACACCCAACACCAGCTGTGACAACCACTTACCCTATCAGATTCTAGTGCTGGAAGAATGTAGGTGTGGTTGGGCGAGTGAGTGTGTTGTCACTGTAGAAAAATGAAAGTTTGAAAGCTGAGATATAAAATTCAACTTCTTTTTTAAGTGCCTATCGACTCTTCAGTTGTTCATTCCCATAATGGATGCTTATCTTAATGCATTCTCTCACATGACAAATTGCTGAGATGATAGTTCCTATCTTGTGTCATTGTCAAAATTATTCTCTGCTTCCTCAGAAACCACAAGAGCAGGGCCAAATTAAGCAAAAAACGGCCACTTGGGGCCCCAAGCTCAGAGGGGCACCAGAAGTTCCCAAGTGCAAAATTTGTGTACAGGGTGTATCATGTACATGATAATGAAGAAAAGACATTCCATTAAACACTGGTCCATGTTTCTTTACGAGTTGCCACAGACTTCAGTATCAAATACTGTCCTAGTTAGTTTAAATATATTTGAAATGTAAACTTTATAATTAAATCCTCATCTAAATGGGGTCAAATTTTACCCTTAGCAAGAAACACAATGCTATTTCAGCACATATTTGAAAGGAAATTATACATTATAAAATGTAGGGCAACTTGTACATTACATGACATATAAACACTTTCTTACCTCTGCCATAACCAAATTAACTCAATGTAAAAATATACAGCATTTTGTTTATAATATTTTTAACAAAACATCAAAAGCCAATATTTTCAACAGTGCACAAAATGCTGGTGCTGCAATCTGCACCCCAGTTGATTCGGAACAACACATGCGACAAGATACTTTAATGCTTAGATAATATTTTTTTGTATGAGAACCACCTTTCTTCTACCAACTTTGAGGACTCTTTGCTCAGAGAGTAAGTATGGCCTGTTGCTGTGGTGATATCAACTTCATACAGAATATGAGAGCAAGAAACATCACAAACATCACTATCAGGCCAATAGAAGGACAGGGATGGTCCAGGAGGATGCATGAACCTTACTGTAACATCTCCTTCTTCACAACTCACCCTCTCAACAATTCCGAAATACCAAGAAGAGTCATATGAAAATGCAACATAGCAGATGGTCTGCACAGTGCATTCCGGCATTAGTGGCAGAAGTGCATCTGAGAAACATGCATGATATTAAATTCCGTATCACAGCTCAGCCTTCTTGCTCCAATCTTGATTGGTGATATTGGTACAATGTTATGCATAGATTGTGTTCCAGGAATTGATTTTGCACTTGTGAGGTGCTGAGAAAGATAATGTTTGACATGTACCATTTCATCTTTTGAAACAAAGAGAACTGAAATGTCTTGCAGGTTCTCGTGACAGAATTCAAATACCTGTGAAACTGTAAGTATTTGATCTTTATAAACTCTTTGAAAACTTGTTTTGTGACAAGTCTTTTAACAGTGCCACCAATACCATCACAGGGGGATTTGCCATGGCTGGTAGCAAAAATGGACCAGCTGCACTTTATATTGAAGTTGTGTTCATGGTAGCAGATATTTCTGAAATTCTTACGATTTTTATATTGTGCAGCACAACCATCAGTGAAATATTCAACATACACAAGATGAATTCCTGGAAATTTGCACTTTAAAAAATTCAGTGCAGTCTCTTGAATCTGGTACACCAAGACAACATCATGTTCTAGATCATCCGAAACAATACAAATACTTTTTGCATGCAACTGCTTGTCCTTTTTGTAATATATATGAACAGTGTTGAGAGTGCAGCTGCCATTGTTCTAATAGTACCCCTGTAATGCATCTTGAACAACAACATTGAGATTTTCACTGAAATCCATTAAAATTAACACTGACCCTTCATCAAGTGTTTCCTTTCTCATTTTCAGATAACCAGATTGTGTTTGAGAAATAAAAGAGTGTGAGTAAGTTTTTCAATTCTCTTAATTAGTGTGTCACAGAATTCTGATAGAGAAGTGATTTGAACATTTAAAGTCATTCTATCAGTTGATACCCATTGACTGCACTGAACCATCTCATCAGGATCATAATCTTCTACTTCATTTTCGAAGTGGGTTTGAAGCAATGAACTGGTGGGGCATTTTTCACATAGACAAAAGCATACAGGCTTGATTATTTATATCACATGTTATTATTTTAATTAGATCTTGCTATGTTTCTTTAATAGAAATGGAATTTAGAAGCAATTTAATGTTTTGGTGGTTAATTCACGCACATACAGTATGTGTTCCTGATGATCCTACAATTATATACTGTTTTGGTCGAAGAGAAGCACATTTTGACAATCCTACTTTTTTTCTTCAGGATATTTTTTTTATATGGAGAGAATACAGTTCAGTTAAATTACTTAAAATGAGATGCTTTTGTTCATAGGTATTTTTGTTGGTGCTCACTTTGTCTTTTTTCCAAGGCATTATTCTTGTGTTTTCGTCATCCAAATCAAAACTCTTTAGTTTTTGCACTGTATCATGTGGCAATGTCTTTCCTCTTTTCTGCTTAGCCATCGATAAAATACCCTTCTCCATTAAAAGAGCTCTTGCTTGTCGTACCAAATATTCAGAAACCTGAAATCTGGAACTGACTTTCTGTCAAGACCAAGTTGGTGGCACAAGAGTAAGTAACTGATTATTTTTCACAATTATTTGCATACTCAATTCTCTGTTTGATTTTGTCCATGAGTTCATCATGATGTTTTGCCTTTTCTTCCATTTCTGTTTAATCACTGTCAGGGATAGTGCTTGCATCAGCAGCCAGCTCAACTTGATATGTATGTGAAATTTTAGTTTTCAGAGCCCCAGGTGCTGATTCCTTTAGTTTTCAGAGCCCCAGGTGCTGATTCCAATTTTCGTTTGGCTGCTGCATACCGACTATGCCGAGCAACTGAATGCAGCTTTGCAGGAGATACTCCTAAGCTAGTATTGATCACAGATTTTTCAGGAGTCTGCACCTTCACATTACTGTCATTTATATAGTCTGGTGATGAATTGTCACTTGCTTGTTTTTCATTAATAAGTTTGATACAGGTTGAGCACATTTTTTCCCCAGGATTATCGCTAAAGCCACTCATTTTGAAGGTCTTTGCCTTTTCTAAACAAATTTCAATCCAGATGAAACAGATCATTTATGGCACTTGAAGACATCACAGCAAATTTTCTTATGTAGAGAGAATTTGTGCAGGTGTCTTTGTGTTTAACACACACTCATGAAATACTAAATCACAGTATGAATGACTGTTGCTTCACCATAATAAAAGTTCTTGCTCTTTATTGGTCAGTTCATCCACACAAGTCAGGGCATTATCACATATATCTTGTAGATACTGTTCAAGAAAACATTGCCTACTTGTACTTTCCATACTGCTTCAGTCATAAAATCAATATTTGTCGTAAATAATTCAAAATATGATTGGTGTAAACTAAAAAGTAATTAAATAATGAAAAATCATTCTATCCCATTGTTTCATTACGGAAGTATTTCACATTATTATTGTAACATTAGCAGGCTTACTTTTGACTTGGAATGAATAGTTAAAAACTGCAACAACTGAAGTTTTAACCAATAATTGACTCTGGGTACAAATCAGCACAAGAACTCAGAACTGCATGCTCAGTGAATCCATGACTCAAAACAAAGGAACTCGATGAAGCAATACATGTAGTGGCAATAAAACAGTGTTCTCAGATATGATTTGTTCCTAGGGAAGTCCAGTGTAGCCAGCTTCAGCAATTTAGTGAAGACAATGGTAGTCATGAATTAGCAACTTCAATATTTCTTTTATAATGACATTGTTTTTCACACTTCCCATTATTTCTACAAACTGATTCTTTTTGTGTGACATAATGGAATATGTACATTTTTCAAAGGTATCTATGAGGGGGCAATACCTTTAAAAAAATTAGAATGTCCTTGCATGGATTTTGTTTAAAAGAAATTATTTCCTTTTTTTTCTGAAATGTAGATGATGGATATTCACTACAAGAAGCATGACTATAGAAATATAAACCTTCCTCTTTAACTAAAATAACATTCAAGCTTCCACTGCAAAAACTGTAGGAACTATTGGATTTTTAAATTATGAAGGAGGTCATCTACGGAAGCCTGAATTCTTTTTAATCATAAGTGAAAAAGTAATTGACCTGCAACATTTACATTTTGGAAATGTGAATATATCTAGGTAAACTTCCACTACCCAAAATTTCAAGGATTTGCATGATGATGGGTGTCATTTCCTAAAATTTCTGATGATTTGACATGGAATGACCCTAAAACAATACAACAGATCTTGTTCTTTCTGCTTTCACTAAAAGTTTTTGAAGACCTTGAGAACTACCTTAGATGGAAATTATCTCTTATTTTAACATTTGGCACTGGAATAAGATTAAAAAATTAATTTCCGTTACAGGATTTCTATGAAGAACTTGTTTTACATAAAAAAAACAACAACCTCTTGTGAAAGAATGTTCTTGTACCACCCCTGTGTACGTGTAATTAATTTCTTCTCTATTAGAAACTTCAGTGTTTACCACAGCCACTACAAGACACTGTTTCACACAAATATTAAAATTTTGTATTTATGTTATCAAAAGTTCTGGCCAAATGTAAATAGTTACAGGATTGTTTTACAGTTTCACTGTATCAGTTACCTTTATCTTCCTTTTCTTATGTTTCCTTTCCCCATTCCTTCCAAAAAGTTGGTTAATGAGCACTGCCTCCCTGGGTAGTGTCCTAACCATTTCTTTCTCCTTGTTATCCCTTATAATATTTATCAACTGTTACCATCTCTTTTTATTATATTTTACTCTTCCTTTCTGTCTTACATTTTCTAACTTTCTCCAGTCTACCTTTCAAAGGTTTCTCATCTCCTTGCAAAGCTGCATTCCACACAAAACATTTTACCAGTCAGTCTATTGGCTTTGTAAAATCCACATAACAGTGTTTCTTCCTGTTAAATACTTGCTTTGTCAATGGAGTCTTGACTAATTGTCATTTCTTCCTTGACAAAAGTTCATAGGTACTCCTTCATGTATCATATTTTCACACTGAGTATGAGTGTGGTATAAAAGTGCCGATACAAGTGTGCATCTGCAAGTGTCACTTTATTTTAGCTTTTCTGTATCCTCTTCATGACTGTCATTGTTGCCATGAGCACCAGCAAAATCACCATTGTTCTACCTGTGAATTTGTCTTCTGCTACAAGGTGCCTTTTTCTATAAAACTGTAGGAGAATATTAACCTTTTTTCCATAATATAGTCTGAGTCTGTAAGATCTTCTCAGGCATATTATTGCTTGCTGAAAGGAATCTAGATTAATGATCACTTTTGTGAACTTCTTTTGAAGACAAAATCTAATCTGATTCCTACAAATAAAGAGTTTTTGATTGTAGAGTTCAATGCCTAAATTTGTGTCAACCTGATATATATCTACCTCCTGTTCTACTGCTCTGCAAATTAAAAATTATAGCACAAAGTGTTGTGGCTATGAGTGACCAGCGAGCAGTGCATGGCAGAGAATGGAGAAGAAAATCCGTCAGGTGGGGAACTGCTGGAGGTATCGCTAGCAATGAACAGACAGGACAGATGAATGAGTAGAGGACGACAGACACTGCGACTGACCAGGACACAACACAAGGTGAGCAAGCAAGAACTGAGGTGATAAACATGGCGAGACAACAACAACACACACGAACACTTCAAACAAGAATAGGGGTTGGGGGACGTGAGATACCATGAAGGGGTACGAGGCCGGAATGAGTTATGGTGGTGACAGTCAAGCCACTTCTGTGTCTGTACCGATGTCACAAGCCACCCATGGGTCGCAACGACTCTGGCTGGAGTCCAAGCAGCCTTGCCCCCATATGAGCAGGCCCACACAGCTCTGCCCAAGGTGTAGCACTGAGAGGGTTGGACGCGGGGCTCAGAAGGTGACAGTGTCAGCAGATGGAGCAGGGTCCGTGGTTACCACCCATGGAGGAGTTCAGCCAGTCTATGGCCATCAATCGGCATGTTGCAATAAGTGCTCAGGAATAAGGTGAGGGCCAACGTGGTGGCAGAGGTCTCAACTACGTTGGTCAGCTGTTGTTTAAACATACTGATCAGTCATTCTGCTGTGCCATTGGAGCACGAATTGGATGCAGATGTGTTTTATACCATTGGCCTCACACAATGTGTGGAAGGAGGCTGTCACGAATTGGGGGCCATTATCGGAGACCAAGGTACAAGGCAGGTCTTCAATGGTGAGAACTTGAGCCAAGGCCGTGAGTGTGGCATCAGTCATGGTGCCCACCACATACAGGGATCTGGAGTATGCGTCCACAATGAGTAACCACATCAATCCCGAGAACAGACCTCCAAAATCGAAATGAATTAGGTCCAGGGCCAGTGAGGTGTGGGCCAGGGTGCAAATGATGGCTGAGGGTGGGCCTGGTGACACACACACACCATGCATCCATGGACCAAGTGTTCGATGTCACCATCAATGCCGGGTCAATAAACATGCTGGCGAGCCAACACCTTCATAAGGAACAACCCCCAGTGTCCATGGCATAGCAAGCGTAGAATGCAGTGGTGCAAATTGGGTGGGATGATCACCCGATAGGCTTCAGCCTCTGCGGCCAACAGAAGGGCACCTGTGAATCCTGCCTCAGGCATGGATGTGTGTGATGTTCGTAGGTTCTAGGGGACTGATGACCTCAGAAGTTAAGTCCCATAGTGCTCAGAGCCATTTGAACAATAGCCAGAGTCTCTCAATCTGAGAATAGTTCCTCTGTGCTGGGGATTGTGTCTTGGACATATACGCAATGGGCTGCTCTGACACATCCTCATTCCTGTGAGCCAGGACTGCCCCAATACCATAGGACAAATTATTGGCTGCCACAACCAAGGGACAATCGGAGAGAAGGGAGTCAGGCAAGGATCGGACTTGAGCATAGTTTTCAAGCAGAGAAAAGCTTGATCACAGGCAGGAATCCATGTGAAAGACACCCCTTTGGGACGCAAGCAATTGAGGGGCTGTGCAATGTCAGCAGTATGGGGTAAAAATTTTAAGTAGTAGTTAACCTCGCCCAAAAATCCTGGAGGTCAGATAAATCCTTGGGGTGGGGAAGTGTTGATGTTGTGATACAATGGACAAATGCCATCCTTCTGAGTCAGTGCTCCAGGTATTCAATTTTTGGTTGGGAAAAAAAAAAAAAAAAAAAAAAAAAAAAAAAAAAAAAACTACACCTTTCCAGCCAACAGCGTAAGGCACTGAGGTTTTGCAAATGCTCATGGCGTGTACGGCTGGTGACCAAGATGTCATCAAGATAATTAACACAAGCTGGGATGGGCTGTGTGAGCTGCTCCAGGTACCTCTGGAAAATGCCTGGCACCAAGGAAATACAAAATTGAAGGCTCTTGCATTTATATAATCTGAAAGGTGTGTTCATGACAGCGATGCTCTGGGATTCCTCATCTAAGGGTAATTGATGGTAAGCCTCCGCCAGGTTGATCTTAGAGAAATACTCGCCAGGCGCAAGTTTGGCTAGAGGGACTTTCTGCTGGGGAATGGGATAAGTCTCAACCAGGGACTGTGCATTGATTGTAACTCTGAAATCTCCACAGAGGCGAAAGAAGCCATTGGGTTTCCTGCTCACCACTAACACGGTCGTCCAAGTACTCGCAGAACTGCGGCTGAACATCTGGCCAGAGAGCAATGTGTGCCTGGAAGTCTGAAGCACACCCTAAGTCTGACTGAAACAGAGAGGCACAGGTCATCGAGGTCCAAGTCATCGAGGTCCTGGAATGGGACAGCAGAGGAAATGACCTTAACTTTGTCAGAAATCAAAAAGCCAAAGAGTGTGAAAGCATTGAGTCCAAAAATGTGTGAAGCCGAGGGATGGTCAGCCACCTGTAGGGTCAAGAGCTGGGAAATGTGTTTACAGGTGGCCAGCACTGAGAACTTCCCACAGAGGATGATAGAACCATCATCATACACGACAAATTGCTGAGAGGTAGAAGACAGCTCCAGGGAACCCAGGCATGTCTATGTCATCAGATTGATAAAGGAGATGGTGGCCCCCGTATTGACCTGGAAACAAATGTCCACATTAAAAAATGCGGAGAGTGAGGAACAACTTTCACTTCAATGGCACGTCCAGTGAGATGACTGATTGCAGCGTGTGCACAGTTTCCTGGTGCTCCGTTGGTGAGGGGCAGGAGCGGGTTGAGTGACTGTGAATGACAGATCGGACATGGTCACCTTTCTGACAGAGCAAGCACATTGTCCTGTGATGAGGACAGTCTGTGTAAGAGTGGGCAGAAAAGCACTGTGGGTAAGACAGAAGCGAACTACGTGACTGCTGATGAGGGACGACCAGCAGCACCAAAGCCATAGAGATGTCAGACAAGGAGGAGGCTGGACGTCATTGCACTCTGTGGCTGGGCTGTACCACACCAACACCGTGGTGGGAGATGCCCATGGGGAGGACTCTACTGCTGCCATCTGCGGCCTCGCCAAGAGATGCTCGTTTGCCACTTGTGTGATTTCAAAGGAGTGAGCTATGCTTAGAATGTCTTCCAGCGAGGGGTTATCAAGTTTCAACGCAGCCGTGTGAACCTCTGGATGAGGCACCAGTTGAGCGACAACATCACGAATCAATAAGTCTGCATACAACACCGAGCAATGCTGATTGGTGCAAGTGAAGCTGCATTTGCGGCTGGATCCTGCAAATCCATGACCCAAGAACAGTATAACTGACCAGGCTGTTTATGGTACTGGTGGAACCGACACTGAGATGCCATGACATGGTATCATTGGGAATAGTAGTTAGTCAGCAGCACACATATCTTGTTAAGGGAGAGAGCCACAGGGTCTGATAACAGTGATAACTTGCAAAGCAGAAGGAACATGCCTGGGGATACTCAGGACAATAATAACGATCGCTGTAGGGAGTCATCCGTAACCTGAAACACTGTGAAATGTTGTTTCAGATGATGCAAGTATGTTTGCTAGTCTTCCTTAGTGTTGTTAAAGGTCTGAAATGATGGCGGACGAGGGGCAGTGTCAGAAACCAGGACACCCGGGAGTTGGTGCAGCAGGGAATCCAGTGTCGTGACTTTGTCCATCAGCAACTGCAGGGATTGCTGTGAGACATCTAACTGGTGCAGCTGCTGCTGTTGCATGAGCTGCTGCTGTTGCTTCAGGAGAAAGACCAACTTAGCCTCCATGCTACCAAACCTTTTACCTTGTCCCCAATGTTATAGCCACGAGAGACCAGCGAGTGGTGCATGGCAGAAAATGGAGAAGCGAAGCCACCAGGTGGGGGAGCCATTGGAGGTATCGTTAACAATGAACAGACTGGACAGATGAACGAGTAGGGGATGACAGACACAATGACTGACCAGGACACAACACAAGGCAAGCAACCAAGAACTGAGGAGATAAACATGGCAAGACAACAATAACGCAGGAACACTCCAAACAACAACAGTATGTATCTCATTATTTATGTATTATGCATGAAAATAAAGAATGAAATCATTGAATTTAAACTGTATTGCTGTGAAGAGAGAGAGGTTTACTTGAGAGAAAACTGTTGTGGTTGGCAAGAGAGCCAACACCGTTTTACTAAAGGAGGCCGAAATGCATGCATTTTAGCTCATTCAGGCTGGCATGAGGTCTGGAACATGACAAGGAAATTAGAATTTAGAAAAACGGACGTAGCTGGTGGAATACTTAAATTAATCCATTAATGATGAACGTCGGTCTTGACGGTACATGATTCACAATATCAATAGTAACTGATAATGGCGCCTTGCTAGGTCGTAGCAAATGACGTAGCTGAAGGCTATGCTAAACTGTCGTCTCGGCAATTGAGAACGTAAGTAGGCAGTGAACCATCGCTAGCAAAGTCGGCTGTACAACTGGGGCGAGTGCTAGGAAGTCTCTCTAGACCTGCCGTGTGGCGGCGCTCGGTCTGCAATCACTGATAGTGGCGACACGCGGGTTCGACGTATACTAACAGACCGCGGCCGATTTAAAGGCTACCACCTAGCAAGTGTGGTGTCTGGCGGTGACACCACAAAAACATTCTAGTATTTTTGGTTAATGAATGTAAAATTTATGATTTATGTTTTGATGTACAACTCCATGGAACTCTGTGATACTTGAGACATCCAGAGAAGGCACAGCAGGCACCAGGAATAAATGCTACAATATGAGCAGCAGGAATTCCTTCAAGAGCAAAAACAATTTCTCATTATAAGTAACAGTTTAAAGATCTGTCACCAGTTGTATTCAGTAAACATTTTATGCTTGGTTTGTTTCTTGTTACTTGTGGTTATACCAAGGTATGTTAAGATTCTTGAAAGTAACAATCCAGCAAACATTTCATCATTATTTGATGCCATTCACTATTTGGACAATCACAGTAAATGTACAGATGCATGGTTTCATAGTGATATGAATTAATGAAACCTTCATCCAAATTCTCCTTGGGCATTGGGAAGTAGTACTGGTCCACTTTGTAGTTGACAATCTCATACTTATAGAGCTTCACTTCTGGGTATGACATTAGTGGTGATCTTTTACTGAGATAAAAGCTCGACTTGCAACTATTCTACTCCTAAAATAATTATTCTTTTTCTCTGTTTTGTACTCTTCATGTAATGCACACAATGTGAGTACACAAAATGGTTAAATTCTTATTCATGCAGTGTTTCTTGTTACTTGTGGTTATACCAAGGTATGTTTAGATTCTTGAAAGTAACAATCCAGCAAACATTTCATCATTATTTGATGCCATTCACTATTTGGACAATCACAGTAAATGTACAGATGCATGGTTTCATAGTGATATGAATTAATGAAACCTTCATCCAAATTCTCCTTGGGCATTGGGAAGTAGTACTGGTCCACTTTGTAGTTGACAATCTCATACTTATAGAGCTTCACTTCTGGGTATGACATTAGTGGTGATCTTTTACTGAGATAAAAGCTCGACTTGCAACTATTCTACTCCTAAAATAATTATTCTTTTTCTCTGTTTTGTACTCTTCATGTAATGCACACAATGTGAGTACACAAAATGGTTAAATTCTTATTCATGCAGTGCTTGACAAAAATTTATTATTCACAGGAGAGTTTTCAGACTACCAGTATTGATGATAATGATATATTTAGTTGATATGGGAACATTTTATCTAAGGAATCAATACTGAGATTGTTATGCAACATTTGTCAAACGTGATATTTTTACCGCAATATGTTTTGTGATTATGCTATCCCATTATCAGGTGCTTAAAGCTTCTATGCCATTAGGTACTTTGAAAAGTAAAAATCTAGCAACAAATATGCATTGTCAAACATTAAACACTTCTGAAAATATCTCATGTTGATGTGCTATACCCTCAGGGCACAGTGTGCACTGCTACGTATTATAGCAAGTGTCTCTCATAAAAATCATTTGGTGTATTTTCTGTGCTGTTACAGCAAATGTTTGCAGTTTTGTGCACACTGTGCCTTAAGAGTAAATGCACCAACATTTAAGGTTTTAGGAAGCATTTTATGCTCGATAATGCATATTTGTTGCTGGGTTTTTACTTTTGACAGTGCCTAAAGGCATTGAAGCTTTAATCACTTAATAAGGTACTTCCAAAACATGTTGTGGTAAAAATATCACCTGTCTGATGACAGGTGCATAATAATTTGAGTACCAATTAAAAAAGGGTACTGAGTCTGGTGTTTTAATTTTTTATGTGGTGTTTTAAAGCACTAAGCATAATAAAATACAGTAGATATTAAAGTGTCAGGGCATGGACAATGAATCACCAGGCTGTTCTGTGAAAATGTCTTGAAAGTAGTACTGTACTGAGTTATATTAGCACTGTAGCTATGTAACTTGCTTTCACTTAGTCTCTAGTGCAGTCAATAAAGATTGGTAAATATGACTTCTTCCTTGCTTGATTTCCCCATATTGTGCAAGGGTGTCCATACTGAGTGGAAAGAGGGGCCACGGCCCTCCGTTAGTACTCAGGGAAAGGAAAAAATGTAGTGTACTCAGATGTTCTTGTTTCAAGAAAATGATTTAAAATTCAGTATTAAGCAGGTTTTTAACACAATTGGAACTGGAAATTTTTATAGGTACTAGCAAGTTGCCATTCATCTTCCAAAATATTAAAAATACTGCATACCACATTCCTCCATATCGAGGACTCCTTCACCTTCCTCCCCCTACAAACTACTGTATGGGCACCATTGATCTTGTGTGCTGCACACAATGAGATTACTGTCTGCTACCATCGTGCAGCTGCACTATTAAACCACTGCTTATTCTTTATGTTTTGATGCCCTTGTTAACACATATCATTAAGCCTAATATGAGGCCCTTAGAATAGCAGAGTCATATGCACCAAAGTATGCCTTTTTGGTTTTTTCTTGTGACATGTATGAAACTGTACAGGTAATTGTGAATGGATAACATGCCTCGAAAATGAACAAACTTGCCATTTTACTACAGCCTGATCAGCTGGGCTGCAGCTGAATTGCAATGAATTGCAAGAACAACACAGACATATGAGCCAGGTATCTGCTGAGTTCAGTCAGATTAAAACTGTGTGCCCGACCGATACTCGAACTCGGGACCTTTGCCTTTCGCGGGCAAGTGCTCTACCAGTTTTAATCTGCCAGGAAGTTTCATATCAGTGCACACTCCACTGCAGAGTGAAAATCTCATTCTGGAAACATTGCCCAGGCTGTGGCTAAGCCATGTCTCCGCAATATCCTTTCTTTCAGCAGTGCTAGTTCTGCAAGGTTCGCAGGAGAGCTTCTGTAAAGTTTGGAAGGTAGGCGACGAGATACTGGCAGAAGTAAAGCTGTGAGGACCGGGCGTGAGTCGTGCTTCGGTAGCTCAGATGGTAGAGCACTTGCCCGCGAAAGGCAAAGGTCCCGAGTTCGAGTCTTGGTCGGGCACACAGTTTTAATCTGCCAGGAAGTTTCATATCAGCACACACTCCGCTGCAGAGTGAAAATCTCATTCTGACTGTGTTCTGTTCATGAGAAGGTTACAGGAACTGGATCCACAGACGTGGATAATCGTGGGCATCAGGAGGAGACATGAAGAATATCTGATTCAGAAACAGACAAAGTGAAGGCACAATTTAACACTTTACCTGTCTTATCCAGCCATTAAAACTGAGCTGAAAGTCCACACAGGAGATACTTAGCCTCTAATTTAAATATAATCAAAATGTATAAAGCTCACTGTGACTGGATTGTTGAAAATCACTGAAGATCATCCAGTTTCTGGGCCATTTTACCATCATATCTTTAACAGAGTTTAATCATGGATCTTCTACTACTACATCTGACACCTGCAAGTATTGTGACAAAACAAAGCAACACCTGGAGACAATGAGACAAGACACTGATTCTGAACAAATAACAGTAATGAAACAGGAAATGAGTTTACATGAATGCAGAGTTATGATGGCACAAACACTGTTAAAACAAATGGCTGACAACAAGGATCTAACAGTTGCTGCTGTTGCCATAGACATCCGACACGTGCTTCCCACACCCAAAGTAAATTCCAGAAACCAATTTTACAAGAGGAAATTATGGACTTACAATTTTGGTATCCACAATATAAAGGACAGAACAGCTTCAATGTATCTCTGGAATGAAACTACAGGAAAACGAGACTCTGCTGAAATTGTAAGTTGCGTCACACACTTCAGGGTGTTAAAAAAAGGTACGGCCAAACTTTCAGGAAACATTCCTCACACACAAATAAAGAAAAGATGTTATGTCGACATGTGTCCGGAAACGCTTAATTTCCATGTTAGAGCTCATTTTAGTTTCGTCAGTATGTACTGTACTTCCTCGATTCACTGCCAGTTGGCCCAAGTGAAGGAAGGTAATGTTGACTTCAGTGCTTGTGTTGACATGTGACTCATTGCTCTACAGTACTAGCATCAAGCACATCAGTACGTAGCATCAACAGGTTAGTGTCCATCACGAACGTGGTTTTGCAGTCAGTGCAATGTTTACAAATGCAGAGTCGGCAGATTCCCATTTGATGTATGGATTAGCATGGGGAAATAGCCGTATCGCAGTACATTTGTATCGAGACAGATTTCCAGAACGAAGGTGTCCTGACAGGAAGACATTCAAAGCAATTGATCAGCGTCTTAGGGAGCACGGAACATTCCAGCCTATGACTCGCGACTGGGGAAGACCTAGAACGATGAGGACACCTGCAATGGACGAGGCAATTCTTCGTGCAGTTGACGATAAGCCTAATGTCAGCGTCAGAGAAGTTGCTGCTGTACAAGGTAACGTTGACCACGTCACTGTATGGAGAGTGCTACGGGAGAAAGAGTTGTTTCCATACCATGTACAGCGTGAGCAGATACTATCAGCAGCTGATTGGCCTCCACGGGTACACTTCTGCGAATGATTCATCCAACAACATGTCAATCCTCATTTCAGTGCAAATGTTCTCTTTACGGATGAGGCTTCATTCCAACGTGATCAAATTGTAAATTTTCACAATCAACAAGTGTGGGCTGACGAGAATCCGCACACAATTGTGCAATCATGTCATCAACACAGATTTTCTGTGAACGTTTGGGCAGGCATTGTTGGTGATGTCTTGATTGGGCCCCATGTTCTTCCACCTATGCTCAACGGAGCACGTTATCATGATTTCATATGGGATACTCTATCTGTGCTGCAGGAACATGTGCCTTTACAAGTACGACACAACATGTGGTTCATGCACGATGGAGCTCCTGCACATTTCAGTTGAAGTGTCTGTACGCTTCTCAACAACAGATTTGGTGACCGATGGATTGGTAGAGGCGGACCAATTCCATGGCCTCCACGCTCTCCTGACCTCAACCCTCTTGACTTTAATTTATGGGGGCATTTGAAAGCTCTTGTCTACGCAACCCCGGTACCAAATGTAGAGACTCTTCGTGCACGTATTGTGGACGGCTGTGATACAATACGCCATTCTCCAGGGCTGCATCAGCGCATCAGGGATTCCACGCGACAGAGGGCGGATGCATGTATCCTCGATAACAGAGGACATTTTGAACATTTCGTGTAACAAAGTGTTTTAAGTCACGCGGTAAGTTCTGTTGCTGTGTGTTTCCATTCCATGATTAATGTGATTTGAAGAAAGGTAATAAAATGAGCTCTAACATGGAAAGTAAGCGTTTCCGGAAACATGTCCACATAACATATTTTCTTTCTTTGTGTGTGAGGAATGTTTCCGGAAAGTTTGACCGTACCTTTTTGTAACACCCTGTATATTGAAAGTAAAATATTGCCAAAAGTGAAGACATGTATTTTCAGAAATAATTGTAGTAGGCAGAATAAAAATGTGAACAGTCAGCTACCTGTATTGATGATATTCTAACAAATTATATATTTGAAGTTGTTTATAAATTTTGCACAGATTTAGGAATCTCTAATCACTCTGCATTATTCACTGAACTACCAAAAATTAATAAAGAAATTTCATGTAACAAAAGCCATACGAAAAGGAACTTCAATGAAAAAATTCAGTTTCATTTAGAGGTAATTTAAGAGACGTTGAATGACCTTACAATGACTGCATTTCAATAACAGTAACTTTAACAATTTCTTAAATAGCTTTCTTGAAATATGTAATGAATCTTTTCCACTTAGAACCACATGTAACAAAAAGACTAATAATCCTAAATAGGTAACTCAGGATATAAAAATTTCTAGTGCCAGGAAGAGGAAACTCCATAATGAACTGAAATATGATAAAAACAGATGTTTTGTTGAGTATGTTTGTCATTATAAAGCTGTATTGAAAAAAGTTGTGAAGGCAGCCAAACAAATGGCAAACAATAAGTTCATTGTACAACATAAAAGTAAAACAAAAGCAGTGTGGTCTGTTGTCAAATCAAGAGTTAGGTGTTAGAGTTAGTAGTAATGAAATATCTAGGATTAAAGTAGATGATAGCTTTATTGTAAACCCAGTTCAAATATCAGAGTGTTTAAATTAATTCTTCATAAATGTGTCAAAATCAGATGTTGATGAAGCAGAGTATCTGAGTAAAGTAAATCCCTTTGGACTCCACCAAAAAGCTGAGTATCTTACAGATTTTAAAAAAGTCACAATAAAGGATGTGGAAAATGTTATATTATCATTAAAAATAAAAACTCTGCTGGGTGGCATGCGATACCCACTAAAGTGATTAAAACAGTGTGTGACGTAATAGCATGTTCCCTAACTAAAATATTCAACCAATCTTTTGAACAGGGATGCTTTCCCGATGTTTTGAAGTATGCTTAAGTAAGACCTCTGTTCAAGAGAGGGTCATGGGAAGATGTGCAACACTATCACCCTATTTCTGTTCTTCCAGTCCTGTCAAAAGTGTTAGAGAAAGTATCTGCAAACCAGCTTAAAAATTTTGCTGTAAAAAATATTATTATAAGTAACTGATTTGGATTTCAATCAGGAAAAAAATGGTATGGATGCAGTGAATAACTTTATTGAAATGATATGTAAATCACCTTCTCTCATGAACCATGGACCTTGCCGTTGGTGGGGAGGCTTGCGTGCCTCAGCGATACAGATGGCCGTACCGTAGGTGCAACCACAACGGAGGGGTATCTGTTGAGAGGCCAGACAAACATGTGGTTCCTGAAGAGGGGCAGCAGCCTTTTCAGTAGTTGCAGGGGCAACAGTCTGGATGATTGACTGATCTGGCCTTGTAACATTAACCAAAACGGCCTTGCTGTGCTGGTACTGCGAACGGCTGAAAGCAAGGGGAAACTACAGCCGTAATTTTTCCCGAGGACATGCAGCTTTACTGTATGATTAAATGATGATGGCGTCCTCTTGGGTAAAATATTCCGGAGGTAAAATAGTCCCCCATTCGGATCTCCGGGCGGGGACTACTCAAGAGGACGTCGTTATCAGGAGAAAGAAAACTGGCATTCTACAGATCGGAGCGTGGAATGTCAGATCCCTTAATCAGGCAGGTAGGTTAGAAAATTTAAAAAGGGAAATGGATAGGTTAAAGTTAGATACAGTGGGAATTAGTGAAGTTCGGTGGCAGGAGGAACACGACTTTAGGTCAGATGATTACAGGGTTATAAATACAAAATCAAATAGGGGTAATGCAGGAGTAGGTTTAATAATGAATAAAAACATAGGAGTACGGGTTAGCTACTACAAACAGCATAGTGAACGCATTATTGTGGCCAAGATAGACACAAAGCCCATGCCTACTACAGTAGTACAAGTTATATGCCAACTAGCTCTACAGATGATGAAGAAATTGATGAAATGTATGACGAGATAAAAGAAATTATTCAGGTTGTGAAGGGAGACGAAAATTTAATAGTCATGGGTGACTGGAATTCGTCAGTAGGAAAAGGGAGAGAAGGAAACATAGTAGATGAATATGGATTGGGGGGAAGAAATGAAAGAGGAAGCCGCCTTGTAGAATTTTGCACAGAGCATAACTTAATCATAGCTAACACTTGGTTCAAGAATCATAAAAGAAGGTTGTATACCTGGAAGAATCCTGGAGATACTAAAGGGTATCAGATAGATTATATAATTGTAAGACATAGATTTAGGAACCAGGTTTTAAATTGTAAGACATTTCCAGGGGCAGATGTGGATTCTGACCACAATCTATTGATTATGAACTGCAGATTGATACTGAAGAAACTGCAAAAAGGTGGCAATTTAAGGAGATGGGACCTGGATAAACTGAAAGAACCAGAGGTTGTAGAGAGTTTCAGGGAGAGCACAAGGGAACAATTGACAGGAATGGGGGAAAGAAATACAGTAGAAGAAGAATGGGTAGCTCTGAGGGATGAAGTAGTGAAGGCAGCAGAGGATCAAGTAGGTAAAAAGAAGAGGGCTACTAGAAATCCTTGGGTAACAGAAGAAATATTGAATTTAATTGATTAAAGGACAAAATATAAAAATGCAGTAAATGAAGCAGGCAAAAAGGAATACAAACGTCTCAAAAATGAGATTGACAGGAAGTGCAAAATGGCTAAGCAGGGATGGCTAGAGGACAAATGTAAGGATGTAGAGGCTTGTCTCACTAGGGGTAAGATAGATACTGCCTACAGGAAAATTAAAGAGACCTTTGGAGAGAAGAGAACCACTTGTATGAATATCAAGAGCTCAGATGGCAACCCAGTTCTAAGCAAAGAAGGGAAGGCAGAAAGGTTGTTGTTGTTGTTGTTGTGGTCTTCAGTCCTGAGACTGGTTTGATGCAGCTCTCCATGCTACTCTATCCTGTGCAAGCTTCTTCATCTCCCAGTACCTACTGCAACCTACATCCTTCTGAATCTGCTTAGTGTATTCATCTCTTGGTCTCCCTCTACGATTTTTACCCTCCACGCTGCCCTCCAATGCTAAATTTGTGATCCCTTGATGCCTCAAAACATGTCCTACCAACCAATCCCTTCTTCTAGTCAAGTTGTGCCACAAACTTCTCTTCTCCCCAATCCTATTCAATACCTCCTCATTAGTTACATGATCTACCCACCTTATCTTCAGCATTCTTCTGTAGCACCACATTTCGAAAGCTTCTATTCTCTTCTTGTCCAAACTGGTTATCGTCCATGTTTCACTTCCATACATGGCTACACTCCATACAAATACTTTCAGAAACGACTTCCTGACACTTAAATCTATACTCGATGTTAACAAATTTCTCTTCTTCAGAAACGATTTCCTTGCCATTGCCAGTCTACATTTTATATACTCTCTACTTCGTCCATCATCAGTTATTTTACTCCCTAAATAGCAAAACTCCTTTACTACTTTAAGTGTCTCATTTCCTAATCTAATCCCCTCAGCATCACCCGATTTAATTTGACTACATTCCATTATCCTCGTTTTGCTTTTGTTGATGTTCATCTTATATCCTCCTTTCAAGACACTGTCCATTCCGTTCAACTGCTCTTCCGAGTCCTTTGCTGTCTCTGACAGAATTACAATGTCATCGGCGAACCTCAAAGTTTTTACTTCTTCTCCATGAATTTTAATACCTACTCTGAATTTTTCTTTTGTTTCCTTTACTGCTTGCTCAATATACAGATTGAATAACATCGGGGAGAGGCTACAACCCTGTCTCACTCCTTTCCCAACCACTGCTTCCCTTTCATGCCCCTCGACTCTTATAACTGCCATCTGGTTTCTGTACAAATTGTAAATAGCCTTTTGCTCCCTGTATTTTACCCCTACTACCTTCAGAATTTGAAAGAGAGTATTCCAGTTAACGTTGTCAAAAGCTTTCTCTAAGTCTACAAATGCTAGAAACGTAGATTTGCCTTTTCCTAATCATTCTTCTAAGATAAGTCGTACGGTCAGTATTGCCTCACGTGTTCCAACATTTCTACGGAATCCAAACTGATCTTCCCCGAGGTCCACTTCTACCAGTTTTTCCATTCGTCTGTAAAGAATTCGCGTTAGTATTTTGCAGCTGTGACTTATTAAACTGATAGTTCGGTAATTTTCACATCTGTCAACACCTGCTTTCTTTGGGATTGGAATTATTATATTCTTCTTGAAGTCTGTGGGTATTTCACCTGTCTCATACATCTTGCTCACCAGATGGTAGAGTTTTGTCATGACTGGCTCTCCCAAGGCCATCAGTAGTTCTAATGGAATGTTGTCTACTACCGGGGCCTTGTTTCGACTCAGGTCTTTCAGTGCTCTGTCAAACTCTTCACGCAGTATCTTATCTCCCATTTCGTCTTCATCTACATTTCCATAATATTGTCCTCAAGTACATTGCCCTTGTATAAACCCTCTATATACTCCTTCCACCTTTCTGCCTTCCCTTCTTTGCTTAGAACTGGGTTGCCATCTGAGCTCTTGATATTCATACATGTGGTTCTCTTCTCTCCAAAGGTCTCTTTAATTTTCCTGTAGGCAGTATCTATCTTACCCCTAGTGAGACAAGCCTCTACATCCTTACATTTGTCCTCTAGCCATCCCTGCTTAGCCATTTTACACTTCCTGTCAATCTCATTTTTGAGACGTTTGTATTCCTTTTTGCCTGCTTCATTTACCGCATTTTTATATTTTCTCCTTTCATCAATTAAATTCAATATTTCTTCTGTTACCCAAGGATTTCTATTAGCCCTCTTCTTTTTACCTACTTGATCCTCTGCTGCCTTCACTACTTCATCCCTCAGAGCTACCCATTCTTCTTCTACTGTATTTCTTTCCCCCATTCCTGTCAATTGTTCCCTTATGCTCTCCCTGAAACTCTCTACAACCTCTGGTTCTTTCAGTTTATCCAGGTCCCATCTCCTTAAATTCCCACCTTTTTGCAGTTTCTTCAGTTTCAATCTGCAGTTCATAACCAATAGATTGTGGTCAGAATCCATATCTGCCCCTGGAAAAGTCTTACAATTTAAAACCTGGTTCCTAAATCTATGTCTTACCATTATATAATCTATCTGATACCTTTTAGTATCTCCAGGATTCTTCCAGGTATACAACCTTCTTTTATGATTCTTGAACCAAGTGTTAGCTATGATTAAGTTATGCTCTGTGCAAAATTCTACAAGGCGGCTTCCTCTTTCATTTCTTCCCCCCAATCCATATTCACCTACTATGTTTCCTTCTCTCCCTTTTCCTACTGACGAATTCCAGTCACCCATGACTATTAAATTTTCGTCTCCCTTCACAACCTGAATAATTTCTTTTATCTCGTCATACATTTCATCAATTTCTTCATCATCTGCAGAGCTAGTTGGCATATAAACTTGTACTACTGTAGTAGGCATGGGCTTTGTGTCTATCTTGGCCACAATAATGCGTTCACTGTGCTGTTTGTAGTAGCTAACCCGCACTCCTATTTTTTTATTCATTATTAAACCTACTCCTGCATTACCCCTATTTGATTTTGTATTTATAACCCTGTAATCACCTGACCAAAAGTCTTGTTCCTCCTGCCACCGAACTTCACTAATTCCCACTATATCTAACTTTAACCTATCCATTTCCCTTTTTAAATTTTCTAACCTACCTGCCCGATTAAGGGATCTGACATTACACACTCCGATCCGTAGAACGTCAGTTTTCTTTCTCCTGATAACGACGTCCTCTTGAGTGGTCCCCGCCCGGAGATCCGAATGGGGGACTATTTTACCTCCGGAATATTTTACCCAAGAGGACGCCATCATCATTTAATCATACAGTAAAGCTGCATGTCCTCGGGAAAAATTATGGCTGTAGTTTCCCCTTGCTTTCAACCGTTCGCAGTACCAGCACAGCAAGGCCGTTTTGGTTAATGTTACAAGGCCAGATCAGTCAATCATCCAGACTGTTGCCCCTGCAACTACTGAAAAGGCTGCTGCCCCTCTTCAGGAACCACATGTTTGTCTGGCCTCTCAACAGATACCCCTCCGTTGTGGTTGCACCTACGGTACGGCCATCTGTATCGCTGAGGCACGCAAGCCTCCCCACCAACGGCAAGGTCCATGGTTCATGGAAGGAGTATATACAGGGTGGTCCCGAATTCATGGTACAAACTTTAATGGTAGGTGCAGGACATTGTAACAAGGATATATTGTATAGGAATGTATAGTCCCAGGTGACGCGGTGAGGCGTAAACAGGGGAAATAACGGCCGAAAGGAAAACGAAAGATTTTATTGAAATCGTTGTTGACAAGTGTCATGTTTACAGTAAGTGTTCAAAATTGCGTCCACCATGAGCGATACATGCTTGACAGCGTCGGTGCAGCGATTGGCGTACACGTTCAAAGATGCCTGGTATTTCACGCACACCTGCAGCAGCTACAGATATGCGAGCAACGAGATCCTCATCTGAGTCAACTGGAGTCTCATAAACAAGGCTCTTAAGATGTCCCCATAAAAAGTAATCGAGGCAAGAGAAATCAGGAGATCGGGGTGGCCAAGGGACTGGTCCACCACGCCCAATTCATCTAGCACCAAACGTGGCATTCAGGTAATTCCGTACAGCAGTGCTGAAGTGTGCTGGCGCTCCATCGTGCTGAAACCACATGCGGTTACGAATGGCGAGCGGAACATCTTGCAGCAGTTCTGGTAACACTTCTTGCAGAAAAATAAGATAGCTTTCGCCACAGAGTCGCGTGGGTAGTAAGTATGGCCCAATCAAAAAGTCGTTCACAATACCAGCCCACACATTAATACCGAAACGTTGTTGATACGCATGTGGACGCGTTGCATGTGGATTATCTGTTGCCCACACATGGGAATTGTGCGCATTAAAGACACCCTCGCGTGAAAATGTCGCTTCATCTGTAAATAGCACATGACCTACGAAATCCGGCTGCAACGCACATTGCTGCAACAACCACTGGCAGAAGTTCACGCGAAGAGGATAATCTGCCGGATTCAATGCTTGTACTTTTTGAAAATGGAAGGGGTGTAAGCGATTTTCATTTAACACTCTGCATACAGTCTGATGACTCACATGTACGTCACGCGCAACAGTTCTTGTGCTTGACTCGGGTCTATCAGCCACTATGTTCAAGATGCGTTCTTCCAGTCGTGGAGTGCGTACAGCTCTTAATCGACCAGCGTCATGTCTGTTGACGTCGAACGTACCTGTTTCACAAAGTTGACGATGTAACCGTTGAAAAATTCTATGATCCGGCATTCGTCGATTAGGATACTCCGCGCGATACATTCGTAACGCAGCTCTGGCGTTACCATTTGCACGGCCGTACATGTAATGCATGTCTGCTTTTTCTGCATACGTAAAGTCACCCATCGTCTACGGCAGCACAATTGTGAATGGCGCTTGTCCCTACTGCGATACATCATGTTCATCTACTGCCCTCTACCGGCAGTGACACCAACCGATCACTCCATTTCTCTTTCCCCTGTTTACGCCTCACCGCGTCACCTGCGACTATACATTCCTATACAATAAATCCTTGTTACAATGTCCTGTACCTACCATTAAAGTTTGTACCATGAATTCGGGACCACCCTGTAGAGGGTTTACACAAGGGCGATGTACTTGAGGACAATATTATGGAAATGGAAGAGGATGTAGATGAAGATGAAATGGGAGATAAGATACTGCGTGAAGAGTTTGACAGAGCACTGAAAGACCTGAGTCGAAACAAGGCCCCGGGAGTAGACAACATTCCATTAGAACTACTGATGGCCTTGGGAGAGCCAGTCATGACAATACTCTACCATCTGGTGAGCAAGATGTATGAGACAGGTGAAATACCCACAGACTTCAAGAAGAATATAATAATTCCAATCCCAAAGAAAGCAGGTGTTGACACATGTGAAAATTACCGAACTATCAGTTTAATAAGTCACAGCTGCAAAATACTAACGCGAATTCTTTACAGACGAATGGAAAAACTGGTAGAAGTGGACCTCGGGGAAGATCAGTTTGGATTCCGTAGAAATGTTGGAACACGTGAGGCAATACTAACCTTACGACTTATCTTAGAAGAAAGATTAAGAAAAGGCAAATCTACGTTTCTAGCATTTGTAGACTTAGAGAAAGCTTTTGACAACGTTAACTGGAATACTCTCTTTCAAATTCTGAAGGTAGCAGGGGTAAAATACAGGGAGCAAAAGGCTATTTACAATTTGTACAGAAACCAGATGGCAGTTATAAGAGTCGAGGGGCATGAAAGGGAAGCAGTGGTTGGGAAAGGAGTGAGACAGGGTTGTAGCCTCTCCCCGATGTTATTCAATCTGTATATTGAGCAAGCAGTAAAGGAAACAAAAGAAAAATTCAGAGTAGGTATTAAAATTCATGGAGAAGAAGTAAAAACTTTGAGGTTCACCGATGACATTGTAATTCTGTCAGAGACAGCAAAGGACTCGGAAGAGCAGTTGAACGGAATGGACAGTGTCTTGAAAGGAGGATATAAGATGAACATCAACAAAAGCAAAACGAGGATAATGGAATGTAGTCAAATTAAATCGGGTGATGCTGAGGGGATTAGATTAGGAAATGAGACACTTAAAGTAGTAAAGGAGTTTTGCTATTTAGGGAGTAAAATAACTGATGATGGACGAAGTAGAGAGTATATAAAATGTAGACTGGCAATGGCAAGGAAATCGTTTCTGAAGAAGAGAAATTTGTTAACATCGAGTATAGATTTAAGTGTCAGGAAGTCGTTTCTGAAAGTATTTGTATGGAGTGTAGCCATGTATGGAAGTGAAACATGGATGATAACCAGTTTGGACAAGAAGAGAATAGAAGCTTTCGAAATGTGGTGCTACAGAAGAATGCTGAAGATAAGGTGGGTAGATCATGTAACTAATGAGGAGGTATTGAATAGGATTGGGGAGAAGAGAAGTTTGTGGCACAACTTGACTAGAAGAAGGGATTGGTTGGTAGGACATGTTTTGAGGCATCAAGGGATCACAAATTTACCATTGCAGGGCAGCGTGGAGGGTAAAAATCGTAAAGGGAGACCAAGAGATGAATACACTAAGCAGATTCAGAGGGATGTAGGTTGCAGTAGGTACTGGGGGATGAAGAAGCTTGCACAGGATAGAGTAGCATGGAGAGCTGCATCAAACCAGTCTCAGGACTGAAGACCACAACAACAACAACATGTAAATCACTGGATGAGAGGAGTAAAGTTGCAGCTATCTTCTGTGAATCATGACTTGCTTATCTACAAATCAGACATATTTGAGATTAAGGACAATACTCTAAATTGGCTCATATCATACTTACACAACAGAAAACAATTCAGTGAGTTATTATTCTAAATGGAGTACAGTATCACAAGGTGTGCCTGAATGCTCGATTTTGGGACCAATCCTGTTCCTATTATGTGTAATCTTAAAATACAACATAACAATCACCTTATGAAAGATGTTGACATAGACAAATTCCTGGAACTAAATATAGACAAGAACTTAAGCTGAAATACACATATTGAATTCCCACCAAGTAAACTATGCAGTTTTGCATTTGCAATGCAAATACTAGCAAGTTCCACTGACCTGAATACACAAAAAATTTGTTATTAAATATTGTATAATTTCCTGGGGAAGTTCAAATTGTGTATCTCCATTACTGAAACTGCATAAGAAAATTGTCAGATACATGTGTACTGTAGAACAAATAGAGCCATATTGCCCATGATTTCAGAAATTACAAATCCTAACTGTTTCCTCCATACACATTTATGAAATAATAATCTTCTTACACAGCAGACAAAAATTTTTTGAGAAGAATCATTTTAACCATACATATGAGATGAGAAATAAAATTAATTTTATACTACCAACACACTAGTTGAAATTATATGCACAGACTCCACAGTATGTGGGGATGACAATATATAACAGGTTAATGGACAAAAACATATTTAATATAAGGCCGGAAATTTTAAAAATGAGGCTACAGCAGGTTTTGCGGGACAAATGCTACTATTCAATAGAAGAATTCATAGAAGATGAAATGATAATTTGAGCAAGGGGTAATTAAGTGTTAGATTTTAATGTATGTATATATAACAAAATTATATTATTATTATGATGCTGTTTGTTAATATCAGCTGTCCTGTGTTTATGCTGAAATTTTACCACAATGTTGACATGTCTCCTGTACCTGAAATAAATGATTTAGATTACATATGTTATGGTTCTGCTCTGTCTCAGATACATCCACACAGACCATTTCTCAACACTGGAACACATCTTCATGGTTCCCAGCAACTCTTATTTTCCTTGTGATCATGTTTTGGGATTATAGAATTGTAACTCAGGAGAAGTGAAGTGTTTACTGGGTATTCAGAATGACCAACAAATAAGAATTTGCAAAAGGAAGAACTCTTTTATGTCATTATGGCAACAAGAAGGCAGTTTAAAGATGTAGGAATTTTGCAAAAGCACATAATGAAGTGGCAAGTTCCGGGCGCCAAATTTTCAGAGGTAAGAGTTTTTGTTTTCTCCAGCAACTATAAAATTGGATTTGGCATTAAACCTACATACAATGGAGAACCTTATCAAGAACATCTGCAAAAAGGATGTGTGAAGAGCTACAATCATCATTTTAATCTTTCAACAGTCAGTCTACCAAATAAGCGCATTCAGCCTACAGTTATTTCACCAGAAAAACTTGCAGAACTTTGCTCACTTCTTCCGTACATTCCCGTGAATCATCATGCATACATCACAAGTATGTCCACTAATTAAAAAAAAACATGTATCACACACCAGAGGGAGAAGAAGAGGCAGCAGTGGATGATGACACTTTACATTACTGGCATTCTCATAGTTCCTCTCAGCACAACCCAACCTGCACCCATGTTAAGTCATCTTCTGTGCACTACACTTTACACGTTATGGTTACATATTTCTTTATATTCATTAGTTTATTCATTATGTTTTATTGTGTGTTTCTTTTTATTTGTATTAATGATTAATATTAGATCAGTTCTTGCAAAATGTTAATGTTACAGGAAAACAGTTTCAGCTGTCACACACATGAAGGCATACCTTATGTGAATAATACTGTTGATGAAAGTGGCATACAAAAACCTTGAATATCTTTCAAATAGCATTTTAAAATCATACTTTATATGTTCGCATCTGAACACTTATTAATGTCTTGATTGATTATGTTAGTAAAATCTTTAATTGTATTGTTCTCCAAAACTAGCTTTTGGTGCATTCACCTCTGCTATTCTAAGGGCCTCATATCACTCTGGACTGCTTTGGGACTACTTATTTTCTGTTAACTTTGGGTGCAACAGGAAACACATGATGAGCAGTATTTTCTTGGGAGTCATGCTATCAAAACATTGAAAGAAATGAAATTGCAAATATTTGCTGAAACATCAGAGGAAATGTGCCTGACAACTGTTATGAGAGACACACATTACATATCATAGCAGGTGTCTCTCATAAAAGTAATTTGGTGTATTTTATCTGCTGTTACAACAGATGGTTGCAATTAAGTTTTTACATTGTGTCAACCAGTTCAGCCAAAGCAAACACTGTTCATATTGTGTTCCATGTAATGTTCAGCATCATTCCAAACACAAAAGTTTTTTTAAACTGGAATTTTACATGCCCATTCTGTAGAAGAGTTAAATTGGTACAGTGTGATATTTAGTTTAATTATATGTGTTAACATGGACAAAAAAAGAATAACCAGTACTCCATCAGCTACTGAGCAACACTGCTGTATAGCATTAGCAGACAGACAGCATGATACAGGCCAGCAACAATATGCAGTACATTGGCCTGTAATAGATGAGTCTAGAGCTGTAAAAAAATCTCAAAGCTCTGCCACTACAACAGATATTATCATGTGTTCCACAAGTTCCTCCAAAATATCATAACACAACACACATACAAATGTCATACTAACAAATTTAAATCCTTTGAAACAAGGTGTGGAGATAAATAAATAGTGACCGGTAACAGTAAACTTGTTGTTTCATTTAATTTCAATAACAGTCACAGTAAAGCCTAACCTGAAATATTCACATTTAAAGATATTACCATGAATAAGAATATTTAAACTGAAACACTGGGCCATTGCAAAAAGTCTTCAAAGTGGTACCATATTGTTTGCGTTAGCACTGTGTGTCTAGCACCATGTGTCTATGACTTGCCCATGATTAGTCTGTACTGCAGTCAACAAGAACAACAGAAAATGAAAGACTGATAAAGATTTGTTCACCATCTACCGGGTAAATTAAACTGTGAGCCAGACTGGATCTCCAACTTGGAAACTTTGGCTTTGTAGAAAAGTGTTCTATTGATGGAGCTATCCAAGCATGTCTCACAACCTAACCCCACAGCTTTTCTTCCTCCAATATCTCATCTCCTAACTTCAAAACTTCACAGTAGTTCTCCAACATATCTTGGAGGACTAGAACTCCTGGAAGAAAGGACACTGCAGGGACATAGCTTAGCCACAGCCCAAGAGTTGTTTCCAGAATGAATTTTTACTTTGCAGCAGAGTGTGCACTGATCTGAAACTTCCAGGCAAATTAAAATTGTATGCCAGATCAGGACTTGAAGCTGGGATCTTTGCCTTTGGCAGACACATGCTCTATGGACTGAGCTACCCAAGTTCCACTCACGGTCCAGCCCTCACACTTCTACTTCTGCCAGTAGCTCACCTCCTAGTTATCAAATTTCACAGAAATTTGTCTGCATACCTTGGGGGACTTGCACACGTGGAAGAAAGGAAATGGCTCAGCCACAGCATTCCAAGAGTGCAAGGTATGCAGGAGAACACCTGCGAAGGTAGGAAATGGGGTTCAGCAGAGGTAAAGCTCTGAGCTCAGGTCGTCAGTCATGCTTGGATAGCTGAGTTGGTAAAGCACTTCCCCAAAAAAGGTAAAGGTCTGAGGTTTGAGTCCCAGTCCAGCACACATCTATCAGGAAGTTTCAAATCAGTGCACACACTGCTACAGGGTGAAAATTTGTTCTGAATATTTTCATGTCTTCCTTCCCAACCTGTCACATCTCATGTGCTGCCCCACACCATATGGAATGTCATCACACAGCAACACCACTCCAATGTTGCTGGGACACTGTAAATTATTTATATTTTGCTATTCCTGTTAAAACACATTATTAAGCTGAATTGCACACTAGATTAATTTGGAACCATTACATCAAATTGCACATGAAATTATAGTTTCAAAAACATTTAGTTTTTAATGAGAAACAAGCTGAAATTTTCCACTGACAAAGGAATTCACATGAAACACATGATGAGCGAAGTTTTCTCGACTGGCTTCATCCACACACTGAAAGATTGGAGCTCCAAATATCTGCCAAAACAGCAAAGAAAACATGCCTGACACCTTCTCAAGAGACCTAATATGCAGGCTGAGGCAGTTAAAACAGGCCAGTACAAATATATCCAGAATGAATAAATATATCAAGGAGTGGGTTTCACTAAGTTACAGGGTACAATGTAGCAAATATTCTGACACATAAAAGCAATTTTTATTGTTTATTAATTCCAGTATCCCCACCTTTACAGAGCCATATACTTTGCATGACTGGAAAGGGTCTTCAGAGGGGACTTCAAGAACATAACATGTGTGGGACTTGATCATGTAGTAACAATATAACAGAGCAACAAACCTGTCCCACTATCCAGAGAGAAGTTTCCACAAATGTCTACCCCAATGTATCAAATGTAAGTAAATGTATAACTGAGTTAAGATTTGTGTTTTTACCTGTGCACTTGAAACCCATCAGTCTAAGCTCCAGTGATCAGGCAACATGCTTGTGAGGTTATTCAGACTTTCACAAAGTGAAACAACGATTGAAAAGCTGAATATTTATGATTAATGTTGGCAAACTGTTAGAGCAATGGGGTATTTGTATGCTGAAAGGTATCATGATTGTGCCAAGCCCCCACACTCTTTCTCAAAACTATAAAAACATTCCAAGAAATTGGGAAAGTAAAGAACAAAAAAATGTAAAAAATAAAACCAGCAACTGATGAGTCATACAATTAATAAAAAATGTTCAAATGTGTGTGAAATCTTAAGGGACTTAACTGCTAAGATCATCAGTCCCTAAGCTTACACACTACTTAACCTAAACTACCCTAAGGACAAACACACACACCCATGCCCGAGAGAGGACTTGAACCTCCGCCGGGACCAGCCGCACAATCCATGACTGCAGCACCTTAGGCCGCTCGGCTAATCCCACATGGCTACAATTAATATTGAAGCAGCAGTAACACACAATCTACTTGTCACTACAAGGCAGCTAGAATGTGTGGCTGGGATCAGCCAAAAGAATGTTTTGCAGATACTACATTTAAATGGATTTCATCCTTTCCACATTTTGCTCTATTAGCAGCTGCTTCACAATTGCTTTCAGTAATGGTTACAATTTTCTGAATGGGTCTATGAAAACTGCAAAGATGTAATATTTTGTTTATGGAAAAGAATTGATTTCACAAAAAATCCATGCATAAATCAATCACAGCAATACACACTACTGCTCAGTTTAAATTCCATGCGAACTGAGAGAAACAGACAAACAGCAAGCTTAGTTCGTCAAAATTTGGTGTGGGTTTTTCAAGTATTGCACCATTAGATCCTGTGTTATCATAGGTCTCTATATAGCCATGAATATGTACATTTCCGAATAGATATGTTGCCATAGTTATTGGAAGACATCTCACTGGACATAAAGCAATCTAAGTGATACCACAATAATTCTCTTGTATTTCACTCTCAAACAGCATACAGAGGAAACAAACACCTATATCTTTCCATGCAAGCTCTGATTTCCCTTATTTTATTGTGGTGATCATTTCTCCCCATGTAGGTTGGCATCGATAACATATTTTTACATTCAGAGGAGAAGGTTCACTATCAAAATTTTGTGAGAAGATAACCACAATGAGAAACCCTTTTGTTTTAATGATGTCCACCCCAAATCCTGTATCATGTCCATCACACTCTCTCCCCTATTCTCAATAATACAAAATGTGCTGTCCTTCTATTAGCTTTCTCAAAGTACTCTGTTGATCCCACGCCAAGCAAAAGAGGACAGACAAGCATGATGTAGGCAGTCTCTTTAGTAGATCTGTTGCTCCTTTTAAGTGTTCTGCCAATAAAATGCAGTCTGGATTTGCCTTCCTCACAACATTTTCTATGTGTTCTTCCCAATTTAAGTTATTTGTAAATATAATTTCTATGTATTTAGTTGAATTTACAGCCTTTAGAATTGATTGATTTAGGGTGTAACCGAAGTTTAACTGATTCCTTTTAGCATACATATGGATGACCTCACACTCTTCATTATTTAGGGTCAATTGTCAATTTTTGCACCATACAGATATCTTTTCTAAATCATTTTGCAATTTGTTTTGAGCTTCTGATGACTTTACTAGAGGATAGAGTATCATCTGCAAACAACAACCGAGCGAGGTGGCGCAGTGGTTAGACACTGGACTCGCATTCGGGAGGACAACGGTTCAATCCCACGTCCGGCCATCCTGATTTAGGTTTTCCATGATTTCCCTAAATCACTCGAGGCAAATGCCGGGATGGTTCCTCTGAAAGGGCACGGCCGACTTCCTTCCCCATCCTTCCCTAATCCGATGAGACCGATGACCACGCTGTCTGGTCTCCTTCTCCTAACAACCAACCAACCAACCAAACAACATAAGACAGCTGTTCAGATTGTCTCCTGTGTCATTAATATAGATAAGGAACAGCAAAGGGCCTATAACACTACCTTGGGGAATGCCAGAAATCACTTCCATTTTACTCGATGACTTTCCATCAGTTACTATGAACTGTGACCTCTCTGACAGGAAATCATAAATCCAGTTGCAAAACTGACATGATTTTCCATAAGCATGTAATTTCATTATAAGGTGCTAGTGAGGTATTGTGTTAAAAGCCTTCTGGAAATCTAGAAATACAGACCAATTTGGAATCCTTCATCAGTAGTGCTCAGCACTCTGTGTGAGTAAAGAGCAAGTTGTGGTTCACAAGATCGGTGTTTTCTAAATCGGTGTCAAATATGTGTCAATAGATTTTTCTCTTCGAGGTAATTCATAATATTTCAAACACAATATATGTTGCAATATCCTGCTACGTACCAACGTTAATTATATGGGCCTGTAATCTTGTGGATTACTCCTACTGCCTTTCTTGAATATTGGTGTGATGTGTGCAGATTTCCAATTTATGTGTATGGATCCTTCACTGAGTGAGTGGGTGTATCTGATTGTTCAGTAAGGAGCTATTGCATCAGCATACTCTGAAGGGAACCTAATTAGCACACAGTCAGGGCTGGGAGACTTGCTTTTATTAAGTGATTTAAATTGCCTCACTACTCTGAGGATATCTACTTTTGATTCAGCTGCTATAAACATTAAAAATTAGTAGCATGCTCTAGAAAATTTGCAACATTGTCTGCTGTAACTTAGGAAAACTAAGATCCAAATATGTTTACTCATTCTGGATGTATATGGGATGGTCTTTTTTAGCTGCCTCAGCCTATATACATCAGCCATTTTACGTCTATTGCTAATAAAAAGGCCTCCTGTAGACTTTTCCAAGCATTATGATCTCCAAATACATATACTGTAACAGGAAAATAGTCTGGAATTTTTTTCTTAATATACTTTTTCTGTATTGCACAGAATGTAAACAATAACAGCAGTCACCAGAAAAAACTGATAGTTGTCTTTATGACTGACTTACTTCTGGGAGCTCGCATCACTGCAAACACGACAGTAGCGCCATGTGGAAACAGCTAACAGCATCAGTGCAGTCACTGCTAGTGCAACCACAGCAGCACACAGAACTGTGTCTAGTGGCATCCACTGAACCTCATCACTCACTTCCTCTGACTGCTCTGTTCTTAAGAAAAGATAATGATAATATATGATCCACAGACAAATTTCAATAATTAGAAAACATCTTATTCTAAGATATATATTCTACTGAATTATGTTGCAAATTACTAACATTTTATTGTGGATATGTTTGGCATCCCACATGGTCATTATATAAGGGATGACTAATAAGTATGGTCAGGACTGGATGGGAATAACTTAAAACACAAACACAACCATTTTCAACAATATGGATGGATAGAAAGCTACTCAACACATAGACAAGGCACTGAGATGCAGACAGGCACAATTAAAAAGACTGATAAAATATTAATTACTGGCAGTCAAGCTCCAGTGCCCAGAGACAGTGGCCATATGTGGGTGAGTTATACTTGTGTGAATGTGTGTGTGTTTTCTATTTGGAAGAAAGACCTTGTTTGAAAGATTAATATTTTGTCAGTCTTTTTCATTGTACGTGTCTGTCACTCAGTGCCTCCTTTATGTGGTGAGTAGCAATCTATTCTCTCCACATTGTTAAAAAATGGAAACTCCAGGTTGGAAAATCAACTATGTAGGAACAGATAGATTGCTGCTTACCATAAGGATGACGTGTTAAGTAGCAGACAGGCAATTTAAAGATTCTGGTCCGTGCTTCTGGACTTGGTGATCATGTGTGTGTGTGTGTGTGTGTGTGTGTGTGTGTGTGTGAGGTGTGCTTGCTTGTGTGAATGAATGGTGTGTGTTTCTCTCTTTTCTTTCTGATGAAGGCTGTGGCCGGAAACATATGTGTAAGTTTCTTTTAATTGTGCCTGTCTGCAAACTAACATGTCATCTGTATGGTAAGCAGCAATCCATATTTCCTACATTGTTAACTTCTCATATTGTTATTATTCCATCCAGAACTTTCCACTGTATAATTTTATACAACCAGCTTTTTTTCTGACTCCAACATCCTGACAGATGCCTGAATTTCATCACTGGTGTGGAAGTGACACCCATAAAGATCAGCCTTAAATTATGGAAATCAGAGGATGTTTATTCTGGTCTGTAGAACAGAAGTAACACTGTATGGAATTTCAGCTTTCTGAGAGCTTCCCTGGTATATATGTGTGTGTGGGAGGGCATGTCATTTGAATTTCTCATTAACTGTCTTTTCAAAAATCAAATTGCTTCTGTACAACAAACCAAATTTGTTATTGTTACCTTTCCCAGCAGATGCACAACAAATAACATAATTTTATCAGCCAATAATGGTGTATTAAACTTACTCTTTTCAATTTTGGTTCTTTCTGCTGCTATAGTGTCAACTGATGTCTCTGACTGCTTTTATAAAGGTACATCGAGTTTTGTCTGTAGTGAAATTATTGTATTGTGTAGAGAAGCTCAGCTTATCATCTAATGACAAGACAGAAGTTGCTGACAAAGGTTTTATTTCAGGCCTGAACAGACAGGGAACTCAGTATCAAAGCAAAGTGACAATGTCATCCTTACACTCTTGTGAAATTCTTAACCTATGAAAAAAGTTGTCATTGGGAATGTATCAATTTACATCTACATCTACATCTACATTTATACTCCGCAAGCCACCCAATGGCGTGTGTCGGAGGGCACTTTACGTGCCACTGTCATTACCTCCCTTTTCTATTCCAGTCGCGTATGGTTCGCGGGAAGAACGACTGTCTGAAAGCCTCCATGTGCGCTCAAATCTCTCTAATTTTACATTCGTGATCTCCTCGGGAGGTATAAGTAGGGGGAAGCAATATATTCGATACCTCATCCAGCAATGCACCCTCTCGAAACCTGGACAGCAAGCTACACTGCGATGCAGAGCGCCTCTCTTGCAGAGTCGGCCACTTGAGTTTGCTAAACATCTCCGTAACGCTATCACAGTTACCAAATAACCCTGTGACGAAATGCGCCACTCTTCTTTGGATCTTCTCTATCTCCTCCGTCAACCCGATCTGGTACGGATCCCACACTGTTGAGCAATACTCAAGTATAGGTCGAACTAGTGTTTTGTAAGCCACCTCCTTTGTTGATGGACTACATTTTCTAAGGACTCTCCCAATGAATCTCAATCTGGTATCCACCTTACCAACAATTAATTTTATATGATCATTCCACTTCAAATCGTTCCGCACGCATACTCCCAGATATTTTACAGAAGTAACTGCTACCAGTTTTTGTTCCGCTATCATATAATCATACAGTAAAGGATCCTTCTTTCTATGTATTCGCAATACATTACATTTGTCTATGTTAAGGGTCAGTTGCCACTCCCTGCACCAATTGCCTATCCACTGCAGATCTTCCTGCATTTCGCTACAATTTTCTAATGCTGCAACTTCTCTGTTTACTACAGCATCATCTGCGAAAAGCCGCATGGAACTTCCGACACTATCCACTAGGTCATTTATATATATTGTGAAAAGCAATGGTCCCATAACACTCCCCTGTGGCATGCTAGAGGTTACTTTAACGTCTGTAGACATCTCTCCATTGATAACAACATGCTGTGTTCTGTCTGCTAAAAACTCTTCAATCCAGCCACACAGCTGGTCTGATATTCCATAGGCTCTTACTTTGTTTATCAGGCGATAGTGCGGAACTGTATCGAACGCCTTCTGGAAGTCAAGGAAAATAGCATCTACCTGGGAGCCTGTATCTAATATTTTCTGGGTCTCATGAACAAACAAAAGCGAGTTGGGTCTCACATGATCGCTGTTTCCGGAATCCATGTTGATTCCTACAGAGTAGATTCTGGGTTTCCAAAAACGACATGATACTCAAGCAAAAAACATGTTCTAAAATTCTACAACAGATCGATGTCAGAGATATAGGTCTATAGTTTTGCGCATCTGCTCAACGACCCTTCTTGAAAACTGGGACTACCTGTGCTCTTTTCCAATCATTTGGAACCTTCCGCTCCTCTAGAGACTTGCGGTACACGGCTGTTAGAAGGGGGGCAAGTTCTTTCGCGTACTCTGTGTAGAATCGAATTGGTATCCCGTCAGGTCCAGTGGACTTTCCTCTGTTGAGTGATTCCAGTTGCTTTTCTATTCCTTGGACACTTATTTCGATGTCAGCCATTTTTTTGTTTGTGCGAGGATTTAGAGAAGGAACTGCAGTGCGGTCTTCCTCTGTGAAACAGCTTTGGAAAAACGTGTTTAGTATTTCAGCTTTACGCATGTCATCCTCTGTTTCAATGCCATCATCATACCGAAGTGTCTGGATATGCTGCTTCGAGCCACTTACTGATTTAACGTAAGACCAGAACTTCCTAGGATTTTCTGTCAAGTCGGTACATAGAATTTTACTTTCGAATTCACTAAACGCTTCACGCATAGCCCTCCTTACGCTAACTTTGACATCGTTTAGGTTCTGTTTGTCTGAGAGGTTTTAGCTGCATTTAAACTTGGAGTGAAGCTCTCTTTGCTTTTGCAGTAGCTTCCTAACTTTGTTGTTGAACCATGGTGGGTTTTTCCCGTCCCTCACAGTTTTACTCGACATGTACGTGTCTAAAACACATTTTACAATTGCCTTGAACTTTTTCCATAAACACTCAACATTGTCAGTGTCGGAACAGAAATTTTCGTTTTGATCTGTTAGGTAGTCTGAAATCTGCCTTCTATTACTCTTGCTAAACAGATAAACCTTCCTCCCTTTTTTTATATTCCTATTAACTTCCATATTCAGGGATGCTGCAATGGCCTTATGATCATTGATTCCCTGTTCTGCACTTACAGAGTCGAAAAGTTCGGGTATGTTTGTTATCAGTAGGTCCAAGATGTTATCTCCACGAGTCAGTTATCTGTTTAATTGCTCGAGGTAATTTTCGGATAGTGCACTCAGGATAATGTCACTCGATGCTCTGTCCCTACCACCCATCCTAAACATCTGAGTGTCCCAGTCTATATCTGGTAAATTGAAATCTCCACCTAAGACTATAATATGCTGAGAAAATTTATGTGCAATGTATTCCAAATTTTCTCTCAGTTGTTCTGCAACTAATGCTGCTGAGTCGGGAGGTCGGTAAAAGGAGCCAATTATTAACCTAGCTCGGTTGTTGAGTGTAACCTCCACCCATAATATTTCACAGGAACTATCCACTTCTACTTCACTACAGGATAAACTACTACTAACAGCGACAAACACGCCACCACCGGTTGCATGCAATCTATCCTTTCTAAACACCGTCTGTGCCTTTGTAAAAATTTCGGCTGAATTTATCTCTGGCTTCAGCCAGCTTTCTGTACCATGAATCACTTCATAGATTAGTTTCCTTTGGAAGTTTCTGACAGCTGAAAAAGATCAATTTATTTGTACTTAAAACTGTAGTTATCCCTACAAATGTGTAGGTAAGTCAATTCAATGGCTGAAGGACTGTTGGAGCATACTAATTCCAACAAGACAATATTTATGAAAACATATGATCTTCGAATTAACTTTTGGTTTTTGAATAGTGTTAATCCTTTTGATTCATTGCCAAGCATTTTCAGTGTTGTGAATTTCACCTCTGTACCCAATACGACACATTGCTCACATCATCACCTTCATTACCAAAAATGCTTTCTTCATCAGAGGAATAATACTTTCTGCTGGTAAATAGTTACAGCATAGTGCTTATGTTATAATGACCAACTTCCTCCACACGATTACAGTTTTGCCACAACAAGAACAAAGTCAAGGCCAAAGGGGTATTGAGCAAAATTTGTGATTGTATTGATGATTCCTTGGTAGGCAGTATGCAGCATATTATCTTTGATGGAGGAGGAATGCTACAGGGAAATGTGTTGGTATCCTTGCTGGTCATGTTGTGTGTTAATGACCTCTAACTTCCGCAATGATGCACTCATCTGTAACGAAGTACTGCCTGTAAAATTTGCACAGATGTTCAGTGAGATCTTGATAGCATTTCAAAGTGGTGGAATGATTGGCAATTTTTAAACATAAAACTGTTCATTTAACAAAATGAAAATAATAGAAAATTTTGTGACTACAATATCAATAAGGCACAGTTGGCATCAATCAAGCCATACAAATGTCTGAGTGAACAATATGTAGGGATGTAAAATTGAAGGATCACAAAGACTTAGTCATAGTTAAGCAGGATTTAAGTTTATCGGTGAGATACTGGGAAAATGAAATCAGTCTACAATGGAGATTGCTTACAAAAACTTCACGTGACTGACCCTGGAATATGGCTCAGGTGTGTGAGACCTATATCAAATAGGACTATCAGAATACTAAATGTATACAAACAAGGGCAGTGTGAACTGCCACAAGTTTGTTTGCCCAGAAGGAGAGCATCATGGAGTTGCTAAAAATATGAACTGGCAGACACTCCAAGAACCAGCTTTAAATGAGGGATCTCGGAATATACTACAACCCCCTACATATTGCTCCCATTGGAGTCAGAAAAAATGAGATTAGTAGTAGTAGTAGTAGTAGTAGCTTTATTCATCCTTAGATCTCTTTTTACAAGAATATAGGACATGTCAAAGTATTTACAAGTTTATAATAGAGGGAAACATTCCACGTGGGAAAAATATATCTAAAAACAAAGATGATGAGACTTACAAAACAAACACGCTGGCAGGTCGATAGACACACAAACAAACACAAACATAGACACAAAATTCAAGCTTTCGCAACCCATGGCTGCTTCATCGGGAAAGAGGGAAGGAGAGGGAAAGACGAAAGGATGTGGGTTTTAAGGGAGAGGGTAAGGAGTCATTCCAATCCCAGGAGCGGAAAGACTTACCTTAGGGGGAAAAAAGGACAGGTATACACTAGCACACACACACATATCCATCCGCACATACACAGGCACAAGCAGACATTTGTAAAGGCAAAGAGTTTGGGCAGAGATGTCAGTCGAGGCGGAAGTAAAGAAGCAAAGATGTTGTTGAAAGACAGGTGAGGTATGAGCGGCAGGCAACTTGAAATTAGCGGAGGTTGAGGCCTGGCGGATAACGAGAAGAGAGGATATACTGAAGGGCAAGTTCCCATCTCCGGAGTTCTGACAGGTTGGTGTTAGTGGGAAGTATCCAGATAACCCGGACGGTGTAACACTGTGCCAAGTTGTGCTGGCCGTGCACCAAGGCATGTTTAGCCACAGGGTGATCCTCATTACCAACAAACACTGTCTGCCTGTGTCCATTCATGCGAATGGACAGTTTGTTGCTGGTCATTCCCACATAGAAAGCTTCACAGTGTAGGCAGGTCAGTTGGTAAATCACGTGGGTGCTTTCACACATGGCTCTGCCTTTGATCGTGTACACCTTCCGGGTTACAGGACTGGAGTAGGTGGTGGTGGGAGGGTGCATGGCACAGGTTTTACACCGGGGGCAGTTACAAGGGTAGGAGCCAGAGGGTAGGGAAGGTGGTTTGAGGATTTCATAGGGATGAACTAAGAGGTTACGAAGGTTAGGTGGATGGCGGAAAGACACTCTTGGTGGAGTGGGGAGGATTTCATGAAGGATGGATCTCATTTCAGGGCAGGATTTGAGGAAGTCGTATCCCTGCTGGAGAGCCACATTCAGAGTCTGATCCAGTCCCGGAAAGTATCCTGTCACAAGTGGGGCACTTTTGGGGTTCTTCTGTGGGAGGTTCTGGGTTTGAAGGGATGAGGAAGTGGCTCTGGTTATTTGCTTCTGTACCTGGTCGCGAGGGTAGTTGCGGGATGCGAAAGCTGTTTTCAGGTTGTCGGTGTAATGGTTCAGGGATTCCGGACTAGAGCAGATTCGTTTGACATGAAGACCTAGGCTGTAGGGAAGGGACCGTTTGATGTGGAATGGGTGGCAGCTGTCATAATGGAGGTACTGTTGCTTGTTGGTGGGTTTGATGTGGACGGACGTGTGAAGCTGGCCATTAGACAGATGGAGGTCAACGTCAAGGAAAGTGGCATGGGATTTAGAGTAGGACCAGGTGAATCTGATGGAACCAAAGGAGTTGAGGTTGGAGAGGAAATTCTGGAGTTCTTCTTCACTGTGAGTCCAGATCATGAAGATGTCATCAATAAATCTGTACCAAACTTTGGGTTTGCAGGCCTGGGTAACCAAGAAGGCTTCCTCTAAACGACCCATGAATAAGTTGGCGTACGAGGAGGCCATCCTGGTACCCATGGCTGTTCCCTTTAATCGTTGGTATGTCTGGCCTTCAAAAGTGAAGAAGTTGTGGGTCAGGATGAAGCTGGCTAAGGTAATGAGGAAAGAGGTTTTAGGTAGGGTGGCGGGTGATCGGCGTGAAAGGAAGTGCTCCATCGCAGCGAGGACCTGGACGTGCGGAATATTTGTGTATAAGGAAGTGGCATCAATGGTTACAAGGATGGTTTCTGGGGGTAACAGACTGGGTAAGGATTCCAGGCGTTCGAGAAAGTGGTTGGTGTCTTTGATGAAGGATGGGAGACTGCATGTAATGGGTTGAAGGTGTTGATCTACGTAGGCAGAGATACATTCTGTGGGGGCTTGGTAACCAGCTACCACGGGGCGGCCGGGATGATTGGGTTTGTGAATTTTAGGAAGAAGGAAGAAGGTAGAAGGTAGGGGTGTGGGGTGTCGGTGGGGTCAGGAGGTTGATGAAGTCAGGTGAAAGGTTTTGTAGGGGGCCTAAGGTTCTGAGGATTCCTTGAAGCTCCGCCTGGACATCAGGAATGGGATTACCTTGGCAAACTTTGTATGTGGTGTTGTCTGAAAGCTGACGCAGTCCCTCAGCCACATACTCCCAACGATCAAGTACCACTGTCGTGGAACCCTTGTCCGCCGGAAGAATGACGATGTAACGGTCAGCCTTCAGATCACGGATAGCTTGGGCTTCAGCAGTGGTGATGTTGGGAGTAGGATTAAGGTTTTTTAAGAAGCAGTGAGAGGCAAGGCTGGAAGTCAGAAATTCCTGGAAGGTTTGGAGAGGGTGATTTTGAGGAAGAGGAGGTGGATCCCGCTGTGACGGAGGACGGAACTGTTCCAGGCAGGGTTCAATTTGGATAGTGTCTTGGGGAGTTGGATCATTAGGAGTAGGATTAGGATAATTTTTCTTCGTGGCAAAGTAATATTTCCAGCAGAGAGTACGAGTGTAGGACAGTAAATCTTTGACGAGGGCTGTTTGGTTGAATCTGGGAGTGGGGCTGAAGGTGAGGCCTTTGGATAGGACAGAGGTTTCGGATTGGGAGAGAGGTTTGGAGGAAAGGTTAACTACTGAATTAGGGTGTTGTGGTTCCAGATTGTGTTGATTGGAATTTTGAGGTTTTGGAGGGAGTGGAGCTGGAAGTGGGAGATTGAGTAGATGGGAGAGACTGGGTTTGTGTGCAATGAGAGGAGGTTGAGGTTTGCTGGAAAGGTTGTGAAGGGTGAGTGAGTTGCCTTTCCAGAGGTGGGAAACCAGGATATTGGATAGTTTCTTAAGGTGGAGGGTGGCATGCTGTTCTAATTTGCGGTTGGCCTGTAGGAGGATGCTCTGAACAGCTGGTGTGGATGTGGGAGAGGAAAGATTGAGGACTTTTATTAAGGATAGGAGTTGACGGGTGTGTTCATTGGCTGAGTTGATGTGTAGGTGAAGGATTAGGTGGGTGAGGGCAATGGATTGTTCAATTTGGAACTGGTATAGGGACTGATGGAAAGAAGGGTTGCAGCCAGGGATGGGAACTTTAAGTGTGAGGCCTTTGGGGGTAATGCCAAATGTCAGACAAGCCTGAGAAAATAAAATATGGGAGTGTAATCTGGCTAGGGCGAAGGCATGTTTGCGGAGGGAATGTAAATAAAACTTAATGTGGTCGTTGTGGGGGTGTTGTGAGGGTGACATGGTATTAGAAGGTGGAAAGTGTAACATGAGGCTGAAATGAAAATGAAAATAAAAATATATGGGGAGAGATAAAGGTGAACTAGAAAGCAACTGTAGATCTGGTGTGAAAAAAGGCGAAAAAGTGTTGGTTAGAGCTGGGCTATGTTGATCCTGTGGTGAACTTGGGTTGGTAGACAACGATGTGCATAAATGTTAGGTGGTTGTGTTGCCGCCAAAACACGTTAAAAGGTGGAGAAATTCGGGAAAATTTCGAAAAAACTACGTGTAAATGTATTAAAAGGAGTGGTTTTGTGGTGTCAGATTATGAAAATGAGGCTAACAATTGTCTGACGAAGAAATAATGACGTTAAAACCTGTGGGAAGCGGCTAAAAATGATCAGTGATGTGAGAAAAACAGAAATGGAAATAAAGCAAAAGCTATTAGAACTAGCCGAAATGGTTGTTTAATAGGTGAAAGTAACTGTTTGTGAACTAGAAACGCTGGATTTTATAGCAGCGGTAGTGTTGAAAGCGGAAAAATTTTTTTTTGGTTATGGTTTGAAAGTTGGTTACGTATTATTACGTATTACATATTATTGAGTATATATCGGCGGGATAAAATTATATAGTAGATTACGGTAAAAAGGTGAATACAAAGTGAAACTACTGGCAAAAACACAAAGAGAAAATAAGACATCAGAAAAGATTTCGAAATGCAACAGTGACAATAACAAACGTAATTGTTGGGTTCAAATTAATGACATGAATATAATAGAGGGAAACATTCCACGTGGAAAAATATATCTAAAAACAAAGATGATGAGACTTACAAAACAAACGTGCTGGCAGGTTGATAGACTGGATCAGACTCTGAATGTGGCTCTCCAGCAGGGATACGACTTCCTCAAATCCTGCCCTGAAATGAGATCCATCCTTCATGAAATCCTCCCCACTCCACCAAGAGTGTCTTTCCGCTGTCCACCTAACCTTCGTAACCTCTTAGTTCATCCCTATGAAATCCCCAAACCACCTTCCCTACCCTCTGGCTCCTACCCTTGTAACTGCCCCCGGCGTAAAACCTGTCCCATGCACTCTCCCACCACCACATACTCCAGTCCTGTAACCCGGAAGGTGTACACGATCAAAGGCAGAGCCACGTGTGAAAGCACCCATGTGATTTACCAACTGACCTGCCTACACTGTGAAGCTTTCTATGTGGGAATGACCAGCAACAAACTGTCCATTCGCATGAATGGACACAGGCAGACAGTGTTTGTTGGTAATGAGGATCACCCTGTGGCTAAACATGCCTTGGTGCATGGCCAGCACAACTTGGCACAGTGTTACACCGTCCGGGTTATCTGGATCCTTCCCACTAACGCCAACCTATCCGAACTCCGGAGATGGGAACTTGCTCTTCAATATATCCTCTCTTCCCGTTATCCACCAGGCCTCAATCTCCGCTAATTTCAAGTTGCCGCCACTCATACCTCACCTGTCATTCAACAACATCTTTGCCGCTGCACTTCTGCCTCGACTGACATCTCTGCCCAAACTCTTTGTCTTTAAATATGTCTGCTTGTGTCTGTGTATGTGCGGATGGATATGTGTGTGTGTGTGTGTATGTGTGCGCGCGAGTGTATACCTGTCCCTTTTTCCCCCTAAGGTAAGTCTTTCCGCTCCCGGGATTGGAATGACTCCTTACCCTCTCCCCTAAAACCCACATCCTTTTGTCTTTTCCTCTCCTTCCCTCTTTCCCGATGAAGCAACCATTGGTTGGGAAAGCTTGAATTTTGTGTCTATGTTTGTGTTTGTTTGTGTGTCTATCGACCTGCCAGCGCATTTGTTTTGTAAGTCTCATCATCTTTGTTTTTAGATATATTATTAAGTTTAGATCAATTTAAAATAAGCTTATTCGTATACACATATATTTACAGACTTCTAGTTAGAGACAATCAGTAGATTTACTCCTGGTATACAATACTTTTTTTTTACAAATAACTTATTAAATAATGTAATGCCACACCTTTCACTCATATCTCACTAAGTCATTGCACACACTATACACACATTGTTTCATAACACTTCAATAACTACACACACAAACACACACACACACACACACACACACACACACACACACACACACACTGGTGATCTCTGGGTCATTTTCTGTACCGCAACTTCCCATTTGCTCTCCTGAAAAACTGAGTCAGCGTCCCTCCATAATGAATGAGATGTTGAGCTCAGAAAGAGGAAGAGGTGTTAGTTTTTTGCTATGCATAGCATGGGGGTAACTATTTCTAGAAAGGAAAAAAGAAGGAAGAAAAACATAAAGTGAACATGTTATGCGGAATGTTGGATGTTTTATAATCATTATTATTATTATTTATTTGTATAACTTGTTTTATCAAACCCCTACTCTGTTTTATCCAAGCAATCCTTCAATGTATAAAATGTATTGCATAACAGGTACTTTTTAGCTGCCTTTTTAAATAAGTGTATTTTTGCAATTTCTTTAATCTCTTTTGGTAATTTATTGTACAGTTTTATTCCTTGGAAGAAAATGCTGTTTTGATTTTCATGTTTATTTTTTCTTGGTAAATGTAAGTTGAGTCTATCTCTTGTTGCATGATCAGGGACAGAGCTGTTTGTGCAGTAATTACCTATGTTATTTTTGATGTGTACAACTGACTGGTAAATGTATTCATGTGGAGCAGTTAAAATCCCCAGTGTTTTGAACAGATCTTTACAATGAGCTTGAGTAGTATTTTTGATTATTATTCTTATGGCTCTTTTCTGGAGTTTGAAAATTGTGTTCATATTTTGTTCATTTGATGTGTACAACTGACTGGTAAATGTATTCATGTGGAGCAGTTAAAATCCCCAGTGTTTTGAATAGATCTTTACAATGAGCTTGAGTAGTATTTTTGATTGTTATTCTTATGGCTCTTTTCTGGAGTTTGAAAATTGTGTTCATATTTTGATCGGTTGTTCCCCAAAAAAGAATGCCATAGCTAAGAACTGAGTGTACATATGAATAATATGTAACTAAAAGATACTTCATGTCATGCACTGATGACATTCTGTTCACAAGTACCTTTGTGTATTCACACCACTTCAACTGAGAATCAATATTCATTCCTAGAAATTTTGCATTTGTTACACAGGCTATAGAGGTGCCATCTACATTTAATTTAACATTGTCATTTTTGCTTTTCTGCATCTACATCTACATCCATACTCCACAAGCCACCTGACGGTGTGTGGCAGAGGGTACCTTGAGTACTTCTATTGGTTCTCTCTTCTTTCCAGTCTTGTATTGTTCATGGAAAGAAAGACTGTCGGTATGCCTCTGTGTGGGCTCTAATCTCTCTGATTTTATTCTCATGGTCTCTTTGCGAGATATACGTAGGAGGGAGCAATATACTGCTTGACTCCTCGGTGAAGGTATGTTCTCGAAACTTCAACAAAAGCCCATACCGAGCTTCTGAGCATCTCTCTTGCAGAGTCTTCTACTGGAGTTTATCTATCATCTCCATAATGCTTTTGCGATTACTAAATGATACTGTAATGAAGCACGCTGCTCTCCGTTGGATCTTCTCTGTCTCTTCTATCAACCCTATCTGGTGCGGATCCCACACTGGTGAGCAGTAATCAAGCAGTGGGTGAACAAGTGTACTGTAACCTACTTCCTTTGTTTTCAGACTGCATTTCCTTAGGATTCTTCCAATGAATCTCAGTCTGGCATTTGCTTTACCAATGATTAATTTTATATGATCATTCCATTTTAAATCACTCCTAATGTCTGTAGCTAAATGATAAAGGATCTATCATTCTATGTATTCACAGCACATTACACTTGTCTACATTGAGATTAAATTGCCATTCCCTGCACCATGTGTCAATTCATTGCAGATCCTCCTGCATTTCAGTACAATTTTCCATTGTTACAACCTCTTGATATACTACAGCATCATCTGCAAAAAGTCTCAGTGAACTTCTGATGTTATCCACGAGGTCATTTATATATACTGTGAATAGCAACAGTCCTATGACACTCCCCTGCATCACACCTGAAATCACTCTTACTTCGGAAGACTTCTCTCCATTAAGGATGACATGCTGCATTCTGTTATCTAGGAACTCTTCACTTCAATCACACAATTGGTCTGATAGTCCATATGCTCTTACTTTGTTCATTAAATGACTGTGGGGAACTGTATCAAATGCCCTGCAGTAGTCAAGAAACATGGCATCTACCTGGGAACCCATGTCTAGGACCCTCTGAGTCTCATGGACGAATAGTGCAAGCTGGGTTTCACACGATTGTCTTTTTCGAAACCCATGCTGATTCACACAAAGTAGATTTCTAGTCTCCAGAAAAGTCATTGTACTCTAACATGATACGTGTTCCAAAATTCTACAACTGATCGACATTAGAAATATAGGTCTATAGTTCTGCACATCTGTTCGGTGCCCCTTCTTGAAAACGGGGATGACCTGTGCCCTTTTCTAATCTTTTGGAATGCTACACTCTTCTAGAGACCTACGATACACTGCTGCAAGAAGGGGCGCAAGTTCCTTCACGTACTCTGTGTAAAATTGAACTGGTATCCCATCAGATCCAGCGGCCTTTCCTCTTTTGAGCGATTTTATTTGTTTTTCTATCCCCTGTCATCTATTTCAATATCTACCATTTTGTCATAGGTGCGACAATCTAGAAAAGGAACTACAGTGTAGTCTTCCTCTGTGAAACAGCTTTGGAAAAAGACATTTAGTATTTCGGACTTTAGTCTGTCATCCTCTGTTTCAGTACCATTTTGGTCACAGAGTGTCTGGACATTTTGTTTTGATCCACCTACCACTTTGACATAAGACCAAAATTTCTTAGGATTTTCTGCCAAGTCAATACATAGAACTTTACTTCTGAATTCGTTGAACACCTCTCACATAGCCCTCCCCACACTACACTCCTTACACTTAGTGTAAATTTTGTTTGTCTGCAAGCCTTTGACTATGTTTATGTTTTTGCTGTGAAGTTCCCTTTGCTTCCATAGCAGTTTTCTAACTTGGTTGTTGTGCTACGGTGTCGCTATAAACATGCCTCCCCCTTCACTGTCCAGCCTGTCTCTGTGATACACATTCCAATCTGAGTTTAGAATTTCATTACTGTTAACACCTGGTTTCAGCCGACTTTTCATCCCTAGTACTATGTGGGCATTGTGACTGTATATTAATGAGAGCAGTTCTGGGACCTTTCTACAGATGCTCCTGCAGTTTACTATTACCACATTAATATTGTCATTCCCTGTTGCATTTTCCCTACTGCTACCTTGTCGCATCTCAGGAGGTGTCTTGTCGGGCCTAGGGAGGGAATTCTCTAACCTAAAAAACCCACATGTGCACTCCACATGTACTACTCCGCTACCCTTGTAGCCGCTTCCTACATGTAGTGCATGCCTGACCTATTCAGGGGGACACTACATTTCTCCAGCGATAGTGGAGATCGAGTAATTTGCACCCCAGATATCCACAGAATGATCTGAGCCTCTGGTTTAAGCCTTCCACTCGGCTCCAAGCCAGAGGACCACAGTCGATTCTGGGAATGACACCACAAATAGTTAGCTCAGATTCCCCCCCGCAAGATTCCACTCTGCCAACTGCCTGTATGAACTGAGGATGACCTCTGAACCCAGACGGCAGGAGTCACTGGTGCCAACATGAGCAACAACTTGCAGTTGGGTGCACCCAGTGCTCTCTATCGCCGCCAGCAGGGCCTCCTCCACATCTCGGATGAGAGACCCCCTGGGAAGCAGACAATTTCAAATTGAAATTCATGGCATTAGTTTTCTTTATGTTCAATGGCACTTTATTGCTTATTGACCAATCATAAACTTCCTTGAGACTTTCATTTACTTTCTCGGCAAGGAGTTCTCTTGTTTTCTCAGTGACTGTAATATTGCTGTCATCGGCGAAGATAATTTTTTCACCATGAGTGACACTACTGGGAAAGTCACTGATGTATATCGGAAACAGTATTGGTCCTAATATTCTACCTTGCAGAACCCCTATATTAATGTATTTTGATTCTCAAGTGTTTTACTAAATGTTTAGATCTATTTGAAGTATGTGTTATCTCTACTATTTGTACCCTATCTGTTAGGTATGATCGAAACCGTCATTAGCTACCCCTCTTATTCCTAATGCTTCTAATTTATGCAATAGAATCTTGTGGTCGACTGTATCAAACACCTCAGAAAGATCCTAAAGTATGCCTATGATACACTCATTTTTATCAAGAGTATCAAGTACAACTTTTGTGAATTCTACAATGGCAGACTCAGTATTTTTGCCAATTCGGAAACCAAACTGTGATTCGCTTAAAAGGTTATATTTATTCAGGTAATTCATTAATCTGTCTTTCATAATTGCTTCTATTATTTTTGAGAATGCTGACAGCAGGGAAATGGGCTGGTAATTTTCTATATCTTCTGCATTACCTTTCTTAAGCAAAGGTACAACTCTTGCCTGTTTTAACTGTTCTAGAAATGTCCCTGATGTGAAGGATTCATTTATTATATTTGTTAAGGGGCCTTGTATAATCCCTATGCATTGTTTCAGTACACACACTGGTACTTCATCTAAGCCTACTGACTTTTTATTTTTTAGTTTTTGACCAGTTTTTTTACCTCATTCTCTGTGGTTGGAAGTAACATCATTGTATTTAGTGCAACATTAGTTACATGTGTTATATTTGTTTTGGGGAATTTTCGCTGTAACTTTTCTGCAATACTTGAAAAAATGCTCGTTTACATAGTCTGCTAAGTGTTGTGGATCATTTATTACTTTATCCCCCTCCCTTAGCAGTATGTTATTCTGAGTTTGTTTGCCTCTCCCTGTTTCCTTTTTTATAACATCTCAGACTGCTTTGCTTTTATTCTTTGCATTATATATTTTTCTGTCATTAAATTACTTTTTTGTAGCAATCAGCACCTTCCTATAGACCATTTGTATCCACGATAGAAATTTAAGAATTCTGGATCATTGCGAATCTTTTTCATGGAACTGAGGTGTTTGGAATGACTTCTTAATACCTGCTGTTATCCATCTGTTTTTGTGAGATGTTGATACAGACATGCATACTTTTTGAAATGCCTTTTAAAAGTTCAATTTAAACAATGTGGAGAATTTAGAGAATTTCATATTCACATTGGTTTCCTTATACACTTCATCCCAGCTCTGTTTTTCTAGTTCTTCTGAAACATCTTTTATTTTGATTTCTGATAGATGTCATCTGCAGGCTTATAGTTTAGGGAATGATTCGATGCCTGATTTTACTTTTGTTATTTGACAGAGATGGTCTGATAGTCTGAGATCTTTTACAGCTACATCACACTTTTCCCTGTCCATATTTGTGGCCACATGGTCAATTACTGATGCAGGTATTGTAGTAACACTTGTTGCACTACTGACCAATAGGGACATGCCAAAACTTTGAAGAATGTTTATGAAGGTGCTGCTCGATTCATTTATGATGTTAATGTCCCCATGCAGAATTATGTTAACCTTTATACTTGAGACTTTATCAAGAACTTCTGTTAATTTATTGAAAAAAGTGTCCACACTACCACTGGGAGATCTATACACACACAAAATGATTAATTTCTTGGTGATATCAAGCCCTGTTAATTCAATAGCTGATATTTCAAAGTGTTTGTCTTCACTTACTGTACTAAGGTCATGTCTTGATTTTAACTGTGTTCTTTTTCTGATATAAATGCATGATCCTCCACCCCTTGAAGTAGTTCAACAGTAAGAGTTTGCCTTTTCATAGAGTTATAATACTACATGTTGGATTTCTGTGTCTCCACACCAGTGCTCAATAATACAAACTACTGTGCAGTTCAAGGATTGGAGCTCCACTTCTAATAATTGTATTTTATTTTTTATTGATTGCATGTTTTGATGGAGGATTGTTAAGTCTGTGAAATGCCCCATGTTACTCTTTCCAATGGTTTGTTTTTGTTTGTGACATCTGGTATATGTGATATTTGAAGTGTTAAAATCTGTTTTGTGAGTGACTGTTTCAGTATTTTTTAAACTGCTGGAGATACTCTTTAGGCAGGGGAACCTGTTGTCAGGACTTATCCTAAAAAAGACCTACTTTTCCTACCTATGACAACAGGTATTTGACCATGTGTGGCCCGAGATCCACCCCCTATACTTTCATGAATCAGCTGTACCAATCTTCCCTCCTAGCCCTGTTTAGGTGTAGGCCATGCCTAGTGAAACCCCATCTGTTGATAGCCCCGATGGGCACCAGAGAAACACGAGCAAAGTTGGCTGTCCTCAGAGCCATCCGTAACCCCACACTGATTCACCTCACAGTTCCATCAAGGTGTGGTCAATCATGACACCTGAACAGCTCAACAGAGTGTATGTTGGTGCCATGAGTCATGGAAGCTATCTTGTCCAGGTCACCAACTATGTCATATGCCCCATCCCTGTCCAAACTGTTTCCTGCCCAACCCACTATCAGTAAATGGTCCTCTTTTGTAAAGTCCTTACATAAAGACACTAGGTCCTCTATCACATGACTTAGTTCTGCATTTGGCTCGAAGATACTGGTGGCCTGGTACACTGCCCCTAAACTTTCACCGAGCGAGGTGGCGCAGTGGTTAGCACACTGGACTCGCATTCAGGAGGATGACGGTTCAATCTCATGTCCGGCCATTCTGATTTAGGTTTTCCGTAATTTCCCTAAATCGCTCCAGGCAAATGCTGGGATGGTACCTTTGAAAGGGCACAGCCGACTTCCTTCCCTGTCCTTCCCTAATCCAATGAGACTGATGACCTCGCTGTTTGGCCTCTTCCCCCTCACAACCCAACCCAACCTAAACTTTCCTGTAACTGAGGGCCTACACCTCACCCATGGCTACTACCTAGCAGCAGCACTTTCTTCTTCCTAAGACTTTGTACATTCCTAGGCTTCTTGGCCTCAGTTGAAGTGTGCTTCACATTTCCTGCTCCTCGTTCTACCTGAGGCTCTTCTCCACTTAACTCTGGCAGTGGTAGATACCTGTTTTTGGTATTGATGATAAAACTGTCAGATTGCATTCTCTTTCTTCATGTCCTCCTACCAGCTGCCAGTTCCCAACCATCTTCCTCCCCCCTATCTCCCTTGATCCTTACGAGTTTCTTCCTTGCTTCCTCTAACTGTGCCTGAAGGGCACAGATTTTCCTTTTCTGTTCCCCAATCAAGATGTTCCTACTGTATACTCTGCAGTTCTATTCTCCCAACATTCTCCCCACTGCATCCCTGCCAGTGAAAATATTTCCTACAAGATTGGCAAGAAATCCCTCTACTCACTACCATATAACAGCTCCCACATTTCTCACTCATGGTCAGTTTCGAAAGAATAATCAAGTTTAAAGAATGTTTTAAATTTGTCAAGGATGCGAGATTGGCAGTGTGTAAACAAAAAATGACACAAAGGCCTTATGTGCGGTGGTTGTTTTTGTACTGATTTAGAGATACAATGACAGAAGAATGAATTTGTAATTACTTTGTTTTTAGAGACTACTTACAATGCTCACAGGGGCATTATAGCAATCTCATTAAGTAAATACAGTTTTGGTCACATTTCAGTTATTAATTTTTTATTTTTAGATGACTGGTTTCGATCTTCTAAAGAGATCATCATCAGATCTACACTCCTTGATGATATGAATTGCAGGCATAAAGCAGGTCCGTCCATGCTGGCCATCAGCATGGATGGTCCTCCTCCACACCAATGATTCCTACTGTCATCGAGGAATGTAGATCTGATGATGAACTCTTTAGAAGATTGAAATTGGTCATCTAACAATAAAAACTTAACAACTTAAATTTGACAATGACTGTGTTTACTAAATAAGTTATACTATTAATAGGTCATTATTGAAATATTTAAATTATAGCAATCATTTTTCCCATACTCCACACGTGAATGTACCAAGAAGAAGCCCTAATATGTGGTACAATAGGAAGTACCATATTCCATGAATTTCACAGTGGTTTCCAGAGTATAGATGAGAATGTAGAAAAAAAATCATTGGGAGGGTTTGTTGTAAGCCCACATTGTATAAGAATAATCTCACAAAGAGTCACATCTTTCTTCATGGTATTACTGCAATTGTTGATGTGTCCTCTGGGTCTTTCATGGGGGCATGCTTCATTGAAATCTTCTTAGTTTACAAGAAGATTTGGGGGGAAAAAAAGAAATACTCGATCTTTCGATAGCTGCCTCCATCTTCCTCATCAAGAATAAAAATTTTATGAAAGGTTCCAGACACTGCTATGGCACATACACAAGTGGAACACCATGCCAGTCCTGGCAGTCAGTGAGTTTAACTCCTGATGATGATGGCAGAGACAGCTATCAAAAGCTTGAATATTTTATTTAAAGTGGTGTAGACATAAACTGAGAAGATTTTATTGATGCAGTTACTGTATGCTGCTTGCAGAGGCAACAAATATTTGTCAACAGTTTAACTGTTTGGGTAGGAAACATGCATGTTAAAACATCATATACTCACTCCTGAAACCATTTGAAAGTATTATTTGTCACCCAATTAACTAATTCATTCATTGTGTTCTGTATATCCCATGATGAAGGAAAACATTCAGAGATGAGTTGACATGTCAAGCTAACCATTAACAAATTGAATCATCTATTAGAAATGGCACTAATAACTGTTAAAATGGTATAAAGAGTTTGTTGTTGCTCAAGCTAAGTTTATTATCACAAAATGTGCAGAAAAGCCATTACTGTGAAAAAAGCTTTTGTCTCCTACTGGTGGGTTAATTTCTCCATGACCATATTGACATTTATCACAGGACATTAGCTACCGGTGTTGTGGTAAAATAGAGGCCAGTTTACAATGAGTATTGTTGCCTGTCCTACAGCTGCCAGAAATACTCAATTCTTGAATCTACACCAGGGCTTCACAACATGCGTGCTCGCGGAGCAAGCTGTGAGCAGCAAGGCGCGAGCACGGAGCAGTGCGAGCACGCTACCCCCACTACCAGACCAGAGTGGAGAGTGTGGAGAGTCATGTGAGGCACACAACAGCTGCCGCCAGTCAATGTAAATCCGCGGCCACCTGCAGGGGTATCACTCACGAATTATTACTGCGACAAATGAAACAAATAAAGGAGAATGTACACGTGCCACATAATTTTATTAGCTTAGTGTATGCCTCTACATTCGTATTAATTTGTGAACTGTTACACAATAAAAGGTGTCACTGAAGTGTGGGATTCTCGGTTATCTTGTACTTTTTGCCCTTTACAATTGCGTTTATGTTCGGAGTGATTGTTCTTGTGCATTGTAGGCGCAGCGTGCAATTTAAATTTCGATCAGAAAATGCGTTTCTCAGGCGTGTCTTGTTACATTTCATTGCAGGGAACAGTTGTTCACAAACATACGTGGAACCGAACATTGATATTATTGTAGCCGCCAGTTTGGGCAAACAAGGAAATCTATGCTGAGGGAAGTTCTGTAGAATTCCAAAATGTTTTTCTTGTTCTGAAATTTGTCTCTGTATTCTCTGTCACACTGCAGGTCAATAATTTCTAGTTGCAGCTCAGGATGAATCTCTTCAATATTCGCTGAATATGGAGAGGAGAACAGATCAAAATCACTGTCTAGTGCTGTCAGATCTTGAAAGCGTTGATCAAATTCTTCCATAAGGGCAACTAAACTATGTGACTAACGTTCACAGTTTTTGTGAACATCTTGCATGGATGGTAATTTAGGAAAATGAGCTAGATTTCCTGTTTCCAGCTGACTCACCCGAAGTGTCAATTTCATTTTAAAAGCTCATATTCGATCTATGAAATGAGTAATTAGCAGATCTTTACCTTGTAGTGAAATGTTCAAAGCATTCAGATGGCTAGTTAAATCTGCTAAGAACGCGAGATCACATTTCCATGAAGGCTCTTTCAATTCAGGAACACACACATGTTATTTATTTCCATGAACATATTTATCTCATCTAATAGGCAAAAAAATCGATTTAATAATTCGCCACGACTAAGCCAGCGGACCTCGCTGTAATAAGGCAGGCTACCATACTGGTTTTCTACATCCTCAAGAAAGCTTTTAAATTGTCTGTGTTGTAGCCCATGCTTCCTTATATAATTGGTTGTACGAACAACAACACTCATCACATTTTTTAGAGTGATACTCTTTGCACATAAGTTTTCCTGGTGGATCACACAGTAAACGCCCCTTATTTCATTCGGCACGGTTAGTTTTTGCATTTTCTCCTTCAACACCGCAACGAAACCTGATTTTTTCCCTGTCATCGCTGGTGCATCGTCTGTAGACACTGAAACTAAAGAATTCCACGACAATCCTATATTTTCAACACTTTCTTCAACACTACTTAAAATATCACCTCCAGTTGCAGTGTTCTTCATGGCTACTACATCGAGGAGCTCCTCCCTCACCTAAAGATCTCTATTAACACCTCTAATAAATATGGCAAGCTGTCTGTTCCAGTGATATCAACACTTTCGTCCAGAGCTAGAGAATACGCCATATAATCTTTACAGATATTTGCAAGCTGGCTCTGGACGTCGTCTGCCATGTCCTGTATGTGACACATAATGGTCATGTTAGATAATGGCACAATCAGAAACTGTTCAACTTGAGATGGACAGCCGGCCGCAGTGGTCTCGCGGTTCTAGGCGCGCAGTCCGGAACCGTGCGACTGCTACGGTCGCAGGTTCGAATCCTGCCTCGGGCATGGATGTGTGTGATGTCCTTAGGTTAGTTAGGTTTAAGTAGTTTTAAGTTCTAGGGGACTGATAACCACAGCAGTTGAGTCCCATAGTGCTCAGAGCCATTTGAACCATTTGAGATGGACACAAATGTTCCGCTACAATTACCAAACATTCTTTTATTAAATCGCCATCAGTGAAGGGGCGCAGGGATTTTGCTAAAAGCAAAGCAATTTTGTAACTCACTCTGAGAGCTGCCTCAGTTGATTTTTCTTCGTCGTCCAGATCTTCTTCGGATAGCTTCCTTTTAAGTTTAATAACTTCCTGTGCACGATCTGGTCCATCACATTTTCCACTTCTGTAGTCTTTCGCGTGGTATGACATATAATGTCGCTGCAAATTAAATTTCCTAGAAGAGTTCAGCGTTTTGTGACATACTAAACATTTTGCAACTCCATCTTTTTCTGTAAACAGATACAATTCCTCCCAATGGGGGTTGAACTGCGAAAGCATGGTTGGGGTTACACAACGGCGACTTGACATGATTCTTAACCAGCGAAGTGACTGTTAGAGCTGATCGTAGTACTTTTAAACGTTACACAGTCGGTGCGAATTCAATAGACATGCCGCAGCCCTATTCAAATGTGCGCGCGCATTTCCCCTCCCTCCCCTCCTTCCCTACTCCGCGACCGTGCACCTGCTCGCAAGCACATGCCTGAGCAGACGCGAGTACTCGCGCTCAAAACCGGCCAGTTGTTAAGCCCTGATCTACACCATCAGATGATTTGTGGAGTGACTGGTTAACAAAGTATGTTTTTAATTTTATTTTGAATTTATAACATTCTTAATCTCAGAGTGATCATAATAAAACTAAACTTTTTGAAGTTTGAAATTACAGAACAGTCTCTTGACTTTGAAATTATAATGTTAACATGTGTAATATGTATATGTTAATGTGTTCTTCCTTTGCTTCACAATAGTATAATTTCAGAGCAGGTCCCTGTGCCACATACACACAGTGACAACTGAGAATTATAATCCTCATTTAGTTAACCATTTAGAAAGGAGACATTTGCAACCAGTGCTTGTATAATTCACTGGGTAAAGTTTTCACGGAAGGTAGCATTCCAGTATCTCACTGTTCAGTGATAAAGTGCCAGACCTGGTAATTATTACACCACTGAAGAATTGCCCATCTTCCACAAATTCGTATCCATGTGAAGTATTAATGAAGAAAATGCAAACGATGTCTTGACCATCATAGAGCTATGGTGGGAATTGTCTCAGTCTTAACTTCATGTTCAACTGAAATTAATCTTCCAGCCATTGATGGGTGTTGATCATTTTAATATGGAACCTGATATATGGCATGATGTGCTATTCCTTGCATAACAGAGGTGTCAGAGACAAATCAGGTACCAGGAAAAACTCTAATATCAACCAGTTTCTACTTCAATGTGTAATAAAGTGAGATAAAATTTGCAGGTATGAAAGTAACTCCCAAGTTTATCTTCAGTATGTATGACACATCCGCTACTACTCATAATCCACAAATGAGTCACATCAACAGTTAATCATTGAAAATATCGAAAAATGGTTTTTGAAAAGTAGCAGTTTGTAAAGAGACAAAAACAGGGCTGTATGGGCAATGCTTATAAATTTCATCTATCAGAATGTTAAGAAATTACAGTTTAAATCAAACAATGCAAAATCCAGGATAGAATAATGACAATATGGGAACATTTCACGTCTCCTTTTCTTGGAGGACACTGGCTTCATATCATGTGAACCATAGCCATTCCTTCAAAACATGTACTTCAGATGATTAATTTTGGAATCCAAGTGGTCCTTGTCAGAAACAGTTTTTGCTCTGTGTACCAATGTATTTACAAGGGGCTGGATGATGAAAACTCTGGGTCCTAAGAAGTAAATCTGTGTGCTTCAACTTGTGGTGCACGGAGTGGCTGAGATGTCCATTTGATTTTAGCTGGACCAAAACATCTAAAAATGCTAGACTTCATTCTTTCTCTGTCTCGACAGTGAACTGGATGTTTGAGTGCATATTTTTCACATGTTCAAGGAAGTGCTCAAGAGCTTTATTTTATTGTTATGTTGATGACATGTTTATGATCTGGCCACATGGCACAGAAGCTCTTGAACATTTCCTTGAATGTTTGAACAGAATGCACCCAAATATCCAGTTCACTGTCAAGACAGAGAAAGAAGGAAGTCTGTCATTTTGAGATGTTTTGGTCCATCAAAAGTCAGAGGGATGTGTCAGCCACTCAGTGCCCTGTGTTTCCATCATCGAGCCCAGAAGAGAGCAGTTTTAAACACATTGGTACACAGAGCAAAAACTGTTTTGTATGGGAACCACTTGAATTCCTAAATTAATCATCTGAAGGAATGGCTATGTTTCATGTGGTATGAAGTCAACATTCTCCAAGAAAAGGAAACTTGAAAATTTCGAACATTCACATTATGAGCCACCAATTGTATTCCTTCCTTTCTGTAGCATTACATACAGCAAAATACGCAGAGTCCTTCGAAGATGAGGTATAAGACCTATTTCCAACCTCCCAAGAAGATAAATGTGGCATTGTGTCCTATTAAGGACTGTCTCAGTCTGAGAATCCCTGGGCTTCATAACATTCCTTGCGAGGGTACTGTCCTGGCCTCAGGGTCCCTGGGATTATAATATCCATTGTGAGGGTGGAAGCAATTGCATTGATTAGTCCATCTGCACAATTTCTGACTGCTGTGCAGAACATCAACAGCATATTAAAAATTGTGAACTGTAGAAATCTGTAGTTGCTAAGCACAGCATTACAAACAGACACAAAATACTGTCTAACAAAACAAAGGTTTTGTACTGGGCTCCTACATACTGGTATTCTGTAATTACAGAGACTGTAGATGTAAGAACGTTCAAGAAGACCTTTAAACATGACAGCTGATATAATCTGAGTGGTGCATGGAAGTTAGCACTTGAGACAGACAAATTTGTCACAATGTTTGTGCTATAACAGGAGAGGTGGTGCCACAAGCACAGATATTGACAGTATCTATGACAGCAGTATGTAATTACCAACCAATCATAAACTGTCTATGGGCTGTTGTAAGGCCACTACAAGAGCAGTTTTGACTACCAGTTGCTCTTGACAAAGATGAGACAGGTAATCATCAAAAGCTCAATGTTCTACCGTGAACTGACACGGCAAGAAGTCCAAGAATGTTCTATACAACTGTACCATTATGAAAGACTTAAGCCTCAATCTTTAACATGATTTGGAAGACAGTGGGTTGCATCAAATAATATAACTTTGACACTGAAGCCTCTGTAAATGGTAATAATTAAAATAATTGAATAGTTTTGCAGCAATTTGCTTATATCAAAAAAGTGTTCAGAATCAATACTTTATGAAATTTTGTATGAAAAGAAAATGCATCAGGAAACAAACTTCGCCAAATGCTTCCTTATTATTCTGAAACTTATCGTTATACTTATGTTTTAGTGAATACATTTTAACTAATTACATCTTCACAAAAGTATTAATGGTAATAAAGGACTTATGATAAAGGATTGTTAACTTTTTATATATCAGTAGTATTCAGCCAGAGCAAGTAATTTCCAGTTAGTCTCTGAAAGGCTTGCTGAGGTGCTTGTAAAGATGTTTTCTGTAAAAGTTTGAAATGAAAAATCTACAAATTATTTACCCAGACTATAAAATTTTTATGGATACATCTTTGAAGACAGGGACAATACAAGATTACACATGCTAAAAGTCAGTGTCTCACTCCATAGTTGAAAATACAACCTGGACATCTCACTAAACAATAGACAATGTGCTAGTTTCATCAGGTAAGTATTCATAACAAAACTTGAATAATATGATCACTTTAGTTAATCTGCATCAAGGTTGCAGTTATGCATGTGACTGTAGGAGGTGAAGTTATATTTGCTTTACAGGAAAACGTTTGCTCCTTTGCATACTGCCATTTGTCAAAAACCTTGCTTTGATTCTTGAAGACTTTTAGGTGAACTATCATGCATACAGGATGTCCCAGGAAGAATGGTTGAGATTCAGGGATATGACAGGAATGATCATTCTCGGGAAAAAAAGTTTAGTAAACACGATCTCTAAAATGCATAGCTTAAGAGTTATGAGACTACTTCATCTTTAGTACTGTGAAACAAGTCTCTTCTACTGCAAGCTCTCTGCTTTCCATATTTTGAGAGGTGGCAGTACTAAACAGCAGAAGTGGTGCATTCACACACACACACACAAACACAAACACACACACACACACACACACACACACACACACACACACACACACACACCGCCCCTACATGGTGCTGGCTGTGGGGCTGGGGGGGGGGGGGGGGATGCACTGAAGGTAGTATGGGGACATGAATTGCGAGAGAGTGACAGGATAAACAAAGGGAAAACTGTTTGGTGAATGGTGCAGGGACAGTGGGTTACCTGAGACTGAGGCCAGGATGATTACAGGAGCAAAGGATGCATTGTAAGGATAACTCTCGTCTGCATAGTTCAGAGAAGCTGGTAGCAGAGGGAAGGATCCAGATGGCCTAGATTGTGAAGCAGCCAACGCAGCTGAGCTAATTGCACTCAGCTGCATGTTATGCCATCCAGTGATCCACTTTGTTCTTGACAAAGTGGTCCACTTTGTTCTTAAATGGCGACTGCCAAGTGGCCATTCATCCTGGTGGACAGCTAGTTGGTAGCCACATCAACATAAGAAGCTGTGCGGTGTTTGCAGCAGGACTGGTATATGACATAGTTGCTTTCACGGATGGTCTGGCTCCTGATGGCTTGGGACAAGTCTGTGACAGGACTGAAGTAGGATGTTTTGGCTGAACAGATATGATCCCTCTGGGAAAGGGTTGGGAGTGGTAGTGGGAGTGGCATAGGGAAGGTCTAGGTTGTGTAGGTCAAATGGGTGATGGAACACAACTGGTGGAACAATGGGAAGGATCTTAAGTAGGATGTCTCACATTTCAGGAAAGGATCAGAGATAATCAAAGCCCTGGCAAAGGATGTGGTTCAGTTGTTCTAGACCAGGGTGAGACTGTGTGACGAGCAGGGTGGTCCTTTGCAGCTGACTCCTAAGGGTGGTGGGAGGATTGGGGGTGTGTGAGGATACAGCATGGGAAATCTATTCATGGACTAGGTTTGGGGGAGTATTGCCTGCTTGCGAAGGCCTTCGTGAGGCCTGCAGCGTACCATACAAGGAGGTTTTCATCACTGCAGATATGTCAACCATGAGTGGCTAGGCTGTATGGGAGGGATTTTGTGGTAGGGAAGGGATGGCAGCTGTCAAAATGCTGGTACTGTTGCTGTTCAATTTCAATAGCTCCTTTAGAACATGGGCCATCTGGATCCTTCCCCCAACCACCAGCTTCTCTGAACTACGTGAAGCAGCATTATCCTAACAACACATTCTCCACTTCTGTATTTGCCCTGGCCTCAGTCTCAGGTAACCTACCATCCCTGGTCTCTCTACCTGACAGTTTCCCATTCTTCCATCCTATCAGCCCCTCTTAATTTACGGTATGTCCCCACACCACTTTCAGCATGCACTGCCCCCCACTGATCCCTACTATCATGCATTACATGCCAAGCCCATATACCTGCCAGCTCTCTCTCCCCCATTCATAGTCAGCAAACCAGCTACCTCCCTCTGAGCTGCTAGCCCCACAGCCCCAGTCCCTCTCCCTGCTCCCACCTCCTTCTCTCTCTTTACCCACCCAACCCAACACTTTGCCCCACCACAACCAGTCCACCTGCCAAAATACAACATTTCTCCAGTCAGCACCATGTATGGGCATAAGTCACAGGGTGTGTGTGTGTTTTACTTTAGCTCATCAAAGGATAAAGGATAGATCTGAAAGACAGCAAGTTTTCTTTCTTTTATGTGTGTCTATTAGCATCTCAACACTTCTGCTTTCAGGTGAATCGCCTCCTTCAATCCAAACATGTTTATATTCTACCAGAACTTTCCTTTAACATTTACAGTCACTCTTCTACTGAAGAAGTGTTCATAACTCTTCAGGTATGCAATATAGTGCCCATGTTTATCAGACATTTTTTTTGTTTTGCTTTGGTCCATACTACATCCTTGCAAAATATGGAAAGCAGAGAGCTTGCAGCAGAAAAGATTTGTTTCATATTATTGAAAATGAAGAAGTGCTAATAACTCTTAAGGTATACATTTTAAAGCTTATGTTTACTAGACTTTTTTCCTTTGCATGATTGTTCCTGTTGTATCCTTGAACATTGACCATTCCTCCAGGGACACCCCATATACACTCCTGGAAATTGAAATAAGAACACCGTGAATTCATTGTCCCAGGAAGGGGAAACTTTATTGACACATTCCTGGGGTCAGATACATCACATGATCACACTGACAGAACCACAGGCACATAGACACAGGCAACAGAGCATGCACAATGTCGGCACTAGTACAGTGTATATCCACCTTTCGCAGCAATGCAGGCTGCTATTCTCCCATGGAGACGATCGTAGAGATGCTGGATGTAGTCCTGTGGAACGGCTTGCCATGCCATTTCCACCTGGCGCCTCAGTTGGACCAGCGTTCGTGTTGGACGTGCAGACCGCGTGAGACGACGCTTCATCCAGTCCCAAACATGCTCAATGGGGGACAGATCCGGAGATCTTGCTGGCCAGGGTAGTTGACTTACACCTTCTAGAGCACGTTGGGTGGCACGGGATAAATGCGGACGTGCATTGTCCTGTTGGAACAGCAAGTTCCCTTGCCGGTCTAGGAATGGTAGAACGATGGGTTCGATGACGGTTTGGATGTACCGTGCACTATTCAGTGTCCCCTCGACGATCACCAGTGGTGTACGGCCAGTGTAGGAGATCGCTCCCCACACTATGATGCCGGGTGTTGGCCCTGTGTGCCTCGGTCGTATGCAGTCCTGATTGTGGCGCTCACCTGCACGGCGCCAAACACGCATACGACCATCATTGGCACCAAGGCAGAAGCGACTCTCATCGCTGAAGACGACACGTCTCCATTCGTCCCTCCATTCACGCCTGTCGCGACACCACTGGAGGCGGGCTGCACGATGTTGGGGCGTGAGCGGAAGACGGCCTAACGGTGTGCGGGACCGTAGCCCAGCTTCATGGAGACGGTTGCGAATGGTCCTCGCCGATACCCCAGGAGCAACAGTGTCCCAAATTTGCTGGGAAGTGGCGGTGCGGTCCCCTACGGCACTGCGTAGGATCCTACGGTCTTGGCGTGCATCCGTGCGTCGCTGCGGTCCGGTCCCAGGTCGACGGGCACGTGCACCTTCCGCCGACCACTGGCGACAACATCGATGTACTGTGGAGACCTCACGCCCCACGTGTTGAGCAATTCGGCGGTACGTCCACCCGGCCTCCCGCATGCCCACTATACGCCCTCGCTCAAAGTCCGTCAACTGCACATACGGTTCACGTCCACGCTGTCGCGGCATGCTACCAGTGTTAAAGACTGCGATGGAGCTCCGTATGCCACGGCAAACTGGCTGACACTGACGGCGGCGGTGCACAAATGCTGCGCAGCTAGCGCCATTCGACGGCCAACACCGCGGTTCCTGGTGTGTCCGCTGTGCCGTGCGTGTGATCATTGCTTGTACAGCCCTCTCGCAGTGTCCGGAGCAAGTATGGTGGGTCTGACACACCGGTGTCAATGTGTTCTTTTTTCCATTTCCAGGAGTGTAAATAATGTGGTAGGTAACATTAGCTGTCAAGCTGTTTGCAGGCAGAGCAATTATCTACATGGAAATCACAGTGCCTGAAAACTGTTGCAAAATGCAGGAAGACATGCATGTTATCAATATATTTGGTGTTAAGCTGGCAGGTAATCCTCAATAGAATGAAATGTAATGTGACACATGTATTTAAGAGAAAGACCTGATATTGTTAGATCACAAGATCAGTGACCAACCACAGACAGCAGTCAGAAGAATTAAACAGCTGGTAGTATACCACTTGTGATTCAATGTGTAACAATAATACAAATCACTTCAAACTTGCAGAAAACTCACTTAAGTCATTATCTATTTATTTGTTTCATTCTTTGCACATCCATACACAATAAACATTGTATGGATGTTGCCTAAAAACTGTATTCCTGCAAGCCAGTGGTAGAGTATGAGTACATTGAAAAGCAATATAAAGTTCAGGTTTGTTGCACCGTACTTATATATGGAAAAATTAATGAAATGGAAGTGCCATTCTAGCTCACAGCTCATAATGTTATCTGTATGAAAATCATAACCACCAAACTGCTTTTCATGGAACCTTTAGGTTCAGGTAGGACAAGCTGTCATAGTGGTACGACATTGGACACTTTGAACATCCCTACAATACTGATCATACAAAGTGGTATCCTCAAGCACACACTATATTGCTTCCATTAATAACCATACCTCAAAGTAACAAGCATCTAGATTAAATACTCCTTAAATTTGCAGGTGATGTGAATGAACATGTGGTTCTTGTATAGTCATCTGACAACACACTTGAAATTTTACTTGTGAGGTAGTGTGTTTGCAATGCGGCCTTCTCCTAGCTAAGTTTCAGCACTCAAATTAATGCACCTTTTACCTGACTTAACAACTTTCGACTTTGGTAGTGGTCACTTTATATTTGTAGTAACTTTACTAAATCTGAAAATGGACACTATATGAAGCCTGAAGATACAAGGAAAAGAAGCAGGTGTGATCAGAAACATCATACGGAATTCATGAGTACCTTAAATGTCGGATCTTATTTGGTGATGCCTTGGCTGCTGCCATAGCCACAGTACCCCCATCACTGTTGAGAGCAGCAACATCATCTCCAAGATCCTGAGCGAGTGCATGGAAGACAGACTTGGAGAGCCATGAGGCAAGGTGTGGATGACCCAGCTGGCGTAAGCGGCGGGACAATGGCTCCACTCCAGAGCGGCCACGTGCCCCATGTCGTCCACTCCCAGAGTTCCAGCGCAGCAAGAGGTCTATGCAGCGGTCCGTCTGTGGAACCTGCCGCTCTGACAAAGCAGATGAAGTGATTCTCTGTCAAGTTCTGAATGTCAATGGGAATATACACTCCTGGAAATGGAAAAAAGAAAACATTGACACCGGTGTGTCAGACCCACCATACTTGCTCCGGACACTGCGAGAGGGCTGTACAAGCAATGATCACACGCACGGCACAGCGGACACACCAGGAACCGCGATGTTGGCCGTCGAATGGCGCTAGCTGCGCAGCATTTGTGCACCGCCGCCGTCAGTGTCAGCCAGTTTGCCGGGGCATACGGAGCTCCATCGCAGTCTTTAACACTGGTAGCATGCCGCGACAGCGTGGACGTGAACCGTATGTGCAGTTGACGGACTTTGAGCGAGGGCGTATAGTGGGCATGCGGGAGGCCGGGTGGACGTACCGCCGAATTGCTCAACACGTGGGGCGTGAGGTCTCCACAGTACATCGATGTTGTCACCAGTGGTCGGCGGAAGGTGCACGTGCCCGTCGACCTGGGACCGGACCGCAGCGACGCACGGATTCACGCCAAGACCGTAGGATCCTACACAGTGCCGTAGGGGACCGCACCGCCACTTCCCAGCAAATTAGGGACACTGTTGCTCCTGGGGTATCGGCGAGGACCATTCGCAACCGTCTCCATGAAGCTGGGCTATGGTCCCGCACACCGTTAGGCCGTCTTCCGCTCACGCCCCAACATCGTGCAGCCCGCCTCCAGTGGTGTCGCGACAGGCGTGAATGGAGGGACGAATGGAGACGTGTCGTCTTCAGCGATGAGAGTCGCTTCTGCCTTGGTGCCAATGATGGTCGTATGCGTGTTTGGCGCCGTGCAGGTGAGCGCCACAATCAGGACTGCATACGACCGAGGCACACAGGGCCAACACCCGGCATCATGGTGTGGGGAGCGATCTCCTACACTGGCCGTACACCACTGGTGATCGTCGAGGGGACACTGAATAGTGCACGGTACATCCAAACCGTCATCGAACCCATCGTTCTACCATTCCTAGACCGGCAAGGGAACTTGCTGTTCCAACAGGACAATGCACGTCCGCATGTATCCCGTGCCACCCAACGTGCTCTAGAAGGTGTAAGTCAACTACCCTGGCCAGCAAGATCTCCGGATCTGTCCCCCATTGAGCATGTTTGGGACTCGATGAAGCGTCGTCTCACGCGGTCTGCACGTCCAGCACGAACGCTGGTCCAACTGAGGCACCAGGTGGAAATGGCATGGCAAGCCGTTCCACAGGACTACATCCAGCATCTCTACGATCGTCTCCATGGGAGAATAGCAGCCTGCATTGCTGCGAAAGGTGGATATACACTGTACTAGTGCCGACATTGTGCATGCTCTGTTGCCTGTGTCTATGTGCCTGTGGTTCTGTCAGTGTGATCATGTGATGTATCTGACCCCAGGAATGTGTCAATAAAGTTTCCCCTTCCTGGGACAATGAATTCACGGTGTTCTTATTTCAATTTCCAGGAGTGTATTTATTATGTTTACTTAGACTGAATGTAATCACTGTTATCTTCTTTTGGACTGTCTGTCATGGTACGAAGGGAGGTAGTGAAGTGCCGAGATACTGTACTCACATTCAAAAGGATGGAAAGTCAAATCCTCATCTTACCATCCAGATTTAGACTTTCTGTGGTCTTACTAAATTTATTAATGTAAATGCTGCGGTAATTATTTTTAAATGGACACAGACAATTTTCTTTCCTGTCCTTTCCCAACCTGAGCTTGTGTTCCATCTCAAATGAGCTCATTAAGGCCTTAGAAGAAAAAAGGATGAGCTTACTGATTATTGGCTACATTAAGTGAAATCTGCTTTATAATTAGAACAGTTTACAAATTGTTAAATGAGAACATTTTGTTATATGTGTATATACATATGAAAATAAGTGGGATCACCTAAATTTTAAATTATATTAATATCCTGTTGTGTTTTCTAATATCTCATAAAACAGTATCAACCTATTCAATGAAAGCCTCTAAATGTGCCAATAGCAGTAAAAGAAGAAAACAAAGCATAGCTTACATGAGTTCCTAGTAGTTTTGCATTCACTCTTTTACAAAAAAGGAGAGGAGAGATGCACTGCAACTGTATGTAACAGGTTTGTGTGGTTCAGTATGGCACCAAGTCAGTTCCTGCAGTGGTTAGCACACTTGACTTGCCGTTGAGAAGATGACAGCTCACATCTGAGTCTAAGCATTCAGATTTAGATTTTCCATGATTTTCCTAAATTGCTCCTGGCAAATTCTAGGATGGTTCTCTTGAAAGAGCGTGGCCAATTTCTTTACCGGTCTTTGAAACAATCCTAGTTTGTGCTCCATCTCTCATGACTTGCTTGCGGTACGGAAAAAATCCACCAAAAATAAATGCTAAATATATCTATTTAAGAAAGCAGATAAAAATTTACTTGATGGCTTCCTATGAGACAGTCTCCATTTCTTCCAAACTAACAATGTAAGCGTAGAGCAGATGTGGCTTAAATTCAAAGAAATAGTATTGATGGAATTTGGGAGATTCATACCAAGTAAATTAATAAGAGATGGAAAATATCCACCATGGTATACAAAACAGCTCAGGACACAGTTGTAGAAGCACTAGGGAAAACATGCCAGATTTAAAAGAATGCAATAGCCCCAAGACTGGATATGTATCATGGAAGCTCAAATTTTAGCTTGGATTTCAATGCAAGATGCTTTAATAGTTTCCACAATGAAACCCTGTCTTGAGATCTGACAGACAATCCAAAGAGATTCTGGTAAAGTTTAAACTACACCAGAGGCAACACAAAACAATACCTTTACTGTGTGAAAGCAATAGTAATGTTACCTATGACAGTGCCATTAAATTGGAGTTACCGAGCACTATTTTCTGATATTCCTTTCCTTCATTAAAGAAGATGCAGTATATATTGCAGAATTAAAACCAAGAACAAATGCCAACAAGATTAACTTAGAAGGAGATGCCCTTGGCATAACAATGCAACTTAAGTTACCCATTAAAGGTAAGTCTTCCAGTCCAGATTGTATGCCAATTAGGTTACTTTCAGAGTATGCTGATGTAATAGCTCCATAATATTTAACAATGGTATACAACTGCATGCTTGAAAAAAGGACTGGAAATTTGCAAGATCACAGCAATATGTAAGAGAGGAAATAGGAGTAATCTGCTGAATTACTCGTATAGACCCACATCAGTGACATCAGTTTACAGTAAGATTTCTGATTATGTACTGTGCTCTTGAATATTATGAAACACATTGAGAAAAATGATCTATTATCAAAAAGTCAGCATGGATTCAGAAGATATCATTTTTGTGAAACCCAAATGGTCTTTTATTCACCACAGTAATGAATGCTATCAACAGGGAATCTCAAGTTAATTTAATATCCCTAGATTTCCAGAAGTCTTTTGACTCCACTTGTGACATGTGGCTTCTAATCAAATTGCATGCCTACAAAGAATAATCTCAGCTGTGCAAAAGGCCATAGTTCATAGTAACTGACGGACAGTCATCAAGTGAAACAGAAGTGATACCTGCATTCTCCAAGGAAGTGTTATAGGCCCTCTGCTGTTTCTAGTCTGTATAAATCTATGGTGTATTAATTTTTAACAGTAACTGATAACATGAGAAAAAACATTGTGAGCTGAACATATGACACTAACTACAGATTTTAAACCCAGAGTCATCCACTGCCCACATTGTTTTGTTAAAAATATGCACACTCAGTGCATATGTAAAGAAACACAGTGAGTGCAGTGCTGTAAACAAGAACTTGTGGCAGAAGTCTGCAAAAGCAGCACCACATCCCATTGACAATGCTGCAACAGCATAAAAACATTATGGCTCCAGCTGAACCTTTTTACAGAGTGTCTGTAAAAGGTTTTTCTCCCATTGACAATCAACAATGCTCATTCACTAGTTTATATTACAAATGGGGAAACCTGTGCTCAGATTGGTTCTCCACCTCTTGAGCCAACATCACAAAAGCTACAGTCCAACAGCAAGGACTGCACACTTTTGCAGGGTAAATGCACAGTAGTGGCATTGTACATAAATGTTAACCAGCTGACTACTTTCTTAGCTGTGCCATCATGGCAAGCACAAAACATGTTTTTGGGATGGATGCATTTTCTTCTTCTGGTTTTAAAACAATAGATGGCATCAACATTGTCTCAACAGGTATACCATTCGATTATTACTATTCACTGTGCACTGAATACTCTCATCTACTTTCACCAGGCTTAGAACGTGCAAATGATTATGTAGCTCATATGAAGGTAAAGTCTTCTGTGCAACTCACTAGAGCTAGGGTCCGCCCCCGGTAGCTGAGTGGTCAGCGCAACAGACTGTCAGTCCAAAGGGCCCGGGTTCAATTCCCAGCTGGGTCGGAGATTTTCTCCGCTCAGCGACTGGGTGTTGTGTTGTCCTAATCATCATCATTTCATCCCCATCGATGCGCAAGTCGCTGAAGTGGCGTCAAATCGAAAGACTTGCACCAGGCAAATGGTCTACTCGACGGGATGTCCTCGTCACACTAGAGCTAGACCAGTGCAGGTAGCACTGAGAGATGACATCAAGTCTGAGTTAGGTTTTGTGATGCAAGAAGATGCCCTCATGTCCATCACATCCAGTCAGTGGGCAACACCATTGGAAGTGTTACCAAAACCAAATGGCTCCCTGCATTTCTGTTAGGACTTTAAATCAGCTATAAAAGTACAATCAGAGATTGTTGTCTGTCTCATTCCACAGCCAGAAGAGTTCATATCAAGACTATCAAGTGGACTGTACTACTCTAAAACTGATCTATCATAAGTTTATTTACAATTGCCACCAGATGAATAGTCCCACCAATTAATGGTCATCAACACTCTATTTGGACTGTACAGATATAACAGGCTGCCTTTAAGAAATGCTAGTGCAACCAGCAATTTTCCAACAATCTTTGGAGCAGATGATTCAAAATATTCTGAACACAGTCAATTAGCTCAGCAGTATATTAGTAAGCAGTGCTACAAGAGAGCAACATCTTGCGAACTTATGTCTATTGTACCAGACACAAAAAATATAGAATAAAATGCAACCTACAATACTCCAAATTCTTTAAGCATCGTCTGTGTATTTAAAGGACCTTCAGTCATTTCACTGACATACGAAATGAATTTCCTGTGTGAATATGTGATTATTGTGAATATTTTTTAACTAAAACCATCAAAATCAGTTATTATAATTTCTTTATTTTTTATGATGTTTTGGTTACTGCCATCATCAAATATCAGAAGAGTAGAACTTAAAAAGAAGGTTCTGTGTCAGTACTAAAAACTACATCTAATCAGGCAGCAGCGAAAATGTAGTAATAAATAAATAATTTTAATAAGTGATCTACATGGTTTCACCCACATAATCTTCAGTCATTTCTTGGAAAAATAAATTATTGCCAGATCCCATAATAATCTATGCAACAATGGCACTAAATATGAATGGTCACAGCAGTCTCAGAAAGCTTTTCACAAGTTAAAAGATTATCTAAAGTCTGCTTCTTGTCTGGTGACCTATGATCCATCCTGTCATGGACATGTCTCAACGTGGGATTTGAGCCATTCTTTCTCACATAAGTGTTGATAGCCATGAGCAACACATTGCATATACATCTAAAACACTCACTTCCATCCAGACAAATTACTCACAAATTGATTAAGAAGCACTGGCTATCATATTGGACATCGAAATATTCTTTACATTTCTTTATGGCACAAAATTTCATCTCATGATGGACCATAAACCATTAATAACATTTCAGAAAAAAATGGCACAGTGTGTGCATTGTTGGACTCCCTTCCTCAGCAATTACAATTTTTCAATTCACTATTGGCTGAAAGCACAACATGCTAATGCCAATGCTCTATCCAGATTACCTATGGGGTCAGGTCTTACATGTAACTCTTAGAATACACTAATTCCACCTTACAAAACCAACTAAAAGAGTTTCCTGTCACTGCATCCAAGAGCACCAGAAAACCAAGCATTTCAAGGAGAATTCAGTCTTAAATGAATGCTACAGAGAGGAATAAGTGGCACTACTTTTTTAAGTAGTTTTCTAGCCCTCTGTTTTGGAGAAACTTTCGGAAGTTTGTCCTTGCGACTAAGTTCCCCTTATGCTTTCCCAGTAAATATACTCCCAAGAAAACCACATAGTCAGTTCACATCAATGACCTATTAAAAGATGGAACTCAGCAGCATTTTCCATTCGCTCAGTTTCATCTGTTTGTGACTTGGAAACAATTAAAGCTGCATATCTAGGATATTTCCATTCACTTATGACATGTGGCATCATATTTTGGGATAACCAGTTGTGTCAGTGACATTGAGAAACAGCTAAAATCACTAAAATTAGTCATTTATACAGGCTGAGTGGGAAATCCTGTCAGATTCTATACTGAAGTTGTAGCTGAGCTCGCTCTTTCAACCATAATCTACTGAAGACCCTGTGAACAATAGTTGGAAGAAAGCATAGGTCACGTGTGCCTACAAGAAGAGTAGCATGGTACCAGCCAACATCTTGATCTCTTGTTGAATCTCCAAACACAAACTGAGAAGAATGGCCTCTCCCTTCACCACCATGGATTCAAAAAACATTGGTAATGCAACACCCATCTCGTGCTTTTCTCATGACATCCAGAAAGCTGTGCATCAAGGCAGTCAGGTAGGTGCATATTTTTTTACTTTTGAAAGGCATTTCACTCACTGACATAAGTACGATCATATGAATAACAATGAAATATGTGACTGGCTTGAAGGTTTTTTGGTAGGGAAAATATGACATGTTTTGTTGGCTGGAGACTCACTGGCAAATGTAGAAGTAAGGTGAGACATTTCCCAGGGAAATGAGTTGGGATGCAAGTGGTCATGTCATATATTAATAACCTCTAAAACACTATTAATAGTGACATCAAACTTTTTGCAGATGAAGCAGTTATCTTGTTATAGATAACTGCACAAATATTCAAGAACTCAAACTGGTGCAAAAATGCTCACAAACATAAAATTGTACAGTTCACAAAGCACAAAAACATAGTTTTGTACACAGTATCAGTTAGTTGCAATTAGAATTGGTCACTTCATCCAAATACTTTAGTTAACAATCTGTAGGGATATGAAATTGAATGATCACATAGAATCAGTCATAAGCAAAGCAGGCTACAAAAATCAGTCATAAGTAAGACACTAGGAAAAATGTGTTCTACAAAGGGGATTCATTCAAAACATTTGTGTGATCCACCCTAGAATATTGCTCAATTATAAGGTAGACAGTTAAAGATATCCCTCTCCTCTCCACCTCCCCTTCCTCCCGACCACCACTCCACCCTCCATTATCCCATGAGAGCCTACTTACAATGTTTCAAGACAGATTATTAAGTGAGAAGTCTATGAATATACTACACCCATCAATGTATCAATCCCATAGGGACCACAAATACAAGACTAAGCTTAGTATAAGACACAAAAAGACTTTTAAGCCATCATTCTCTCTGTGCTAATCATGCTAATGGAATGGGAGGAAATTCTAACAAGTGGTGCAATGGGAAATATGCTCTGTCATACACATTACAATGGTTTACAGAATACAGTTGTAGATATGCAAAACAGTCTCATGCTTCAAGACTATTTCAGTAAAGACTATTTCAGTAGGAAAGCAACTGTAAAATTTTCTAGGATCCTGTAAGAAGGACTATAAAGTACAAAGGCATGAAGGAAGAATAAGAGAACAGAATTACTGACTTACTGAATTCACACAAAGCTTACCTGCAAGTTCCAGTTGTGACTTGGAAGGTAGGTCACGTGAAGGGGAGCGCAATGCTGCCATTAGGCGGTGACACTCCCGCTTGTTCAAGTGATCTGCCACATGCTGCAGCTCTGCCATATTTATGTCCACACTGCTTCTGCACACTGCCTGGAATTGGGGTAATAAGAACAAATGGCCATGCCCAGTAGTTGGAAGAAAATATAGTTTACATCAATTGAGAAAAAGGTTAGCTGAAGTGATCCACAAAACTACCATCCAATATCCTTGGCAGTCATCTGTTGTGGCATATTAGAACATATTCTGAGGTCAAATGCAATGAGGTATCTTGATGAGAAACATTGATCCTGTGAAACCAACTCAAATTTTTTCACCTGGCATCTTGAAGGCCACAGAACAAGACAGAGAAGTAGATGCAGCATTTCTTCACTTCTGAAAAGCATTTTACTCATTAACACATCTACACATATTATTGAAATTATGACTGTATGGGGCATCAAGTGAAATTTGTTACGTGATCGAAAAAATCTTGGTAGTGAGGATGCAGCATGTATCTTGAAAGGAGTGTCATCAATAGATGTAGAAGTAACCTTGGGTGTGCCCCCAGGGAAGTGTGTTGGGACTCTTGCTGTACATGTCATATATAAATGACCTGGCAGACAATATTAATAGTAATCTCAGAACTTTTGCAGTGATGCTGTCATCTATAACAAAGTACTGTCTGAAAAAAGTTGCACAAATATTCAATAAGATCTTGGTAAGAGTTCAGAGAGGCACAAAGACTGGCAACCTGCTTGCAATGCTATGAAATATTAAACTTTTCAATTCATAAAACGAAAAACCATAATATCCTATGACTACAACATCAATGAGTCACAACTGTAATCAGTCAACTTGTATGCATACTTGGTTGTAACAATTTATAGGGATATGAAATTGAATGATCACATAGGCTCAGTCGTACGCACAGCAGATGGTAAACTTCTGTTTATTAATGGGATGATAGGAAAATGTCATCAATGCACAAACAAAACAGCTTACAGAACACTCGTGTAACTTGTCTTAGAATACTACTCAAGTGTGTGGGACCCATACCAAACAGGCCTAACAGGAGATACTGAACAGATTTAAAGAAGGGCAGCATGAATGATCACATCAATGGAAAGCATCTGTCATGGTGTCCTACTGCAGACTGCTCATGATGGTCCGAGCATATATATTAGCTTTCCAGATATGTGAATGGCTCAAAGAATTTTTAAGCAATAGAACCCAGTACATTGTCCTTGGTGTTGAGTGTTCACCAGAGACAAGGGTATCACCAAGAGTGCCCCAGTGTGGTAGGACAGCTCTTATTCTCTACATACGTAAATGATCTGACAGAGCAATTCAAAGCTGTTTGCTGATGATACTGTGGTGTATGAGAATGTGTCATTTTTGAGTGACTATAGGATGATGATGTTCGGTTTTGTTGGGCACTGAACTGCGCGGTCATCAGCGCCCATACAAAGTCCCAATTTTTCACACAGTCCATTTTCTTTACTCAGTCCAATTTAGCCATTGTCATGCATGATGATGATGATGAAATGATGAGGACAACACAAACACCTAGTCCCCAGGCAGTTCAACCCAGCTGGGAACTGAACACGGGACGTCATGATCCAGAGGCAGCAATGTTAGCCACTAGACCACGAGCTGCGGACATGACTATAGGAGGATACAAAGTGATTCAACAGACTTTCTAATTAGTGTCAATGATAGCTTGCTCTAAAGGTAGAAAAATGTAAGTTAACGTGGATGAATAGGAAAAAAAAACATGTAATGTTCAAATACAGCATTAGCAGTGTACTGCTTGATACAGTCACATTGATTAAATATCTAGGTGTAACAATGGAAAGGAATATGAAATGGAAGGAGCACATCAGGGAGGTAGTAGGAAAGGCGAGTGTTCAGCTTCATTTCAGTGGGAGAATTTTCGGAAAGTGTAGCTCACCTGTAAAGGAAATGGTGTATGGAATGCCAGTGTGACCCATTCTTGAGTATCACTCAAGTGTTTAGGATCCCCACCAAGTTGGATTAGAGGAGGACATCGAAGCAATTCAGAGGCATGCTGCTAGATTTGTTACCAATAAGTTTGATCAACATGCAGGTATTATGGAAAAGCCCTGTGAACTCAAATACAATTCTCTAGAGGGAAGATGATGCTGTTTGACAAGGCACTATTGCAGAAATTAGAGAAACAGGAGGCTTATAGACAGTCTTTTTCTCTCACTCTATTCATGAATGGAACAGGAGAGGAAATGACTAGAAGGGTAAATGGTATGCTCTGCTGTGCACTGTATGGTGGCTTAGGGTGTATGTAGGCCTATGTAGATGTAGACATAGATATAGATGTAGGTTTGTTTGACCCACAGGAAAGTGTGATGGAGATGCTGGAAAAAAATTAACTACCTGACAGATAGAAGCAAACAACCATGTGAAGTTTCTCACACAAGGAATCTAGAAAAATACTACAACCCCCTATGTATCACTTTTCTAAGTATCATGAAGGCAAAATCACACCAATTACAGAGGTGATTAAACAGTCATTCTTCCTGTACTCCATAAGTGAAAATATTGGGAAGAGGCTCTAACAACTGGTACAGTGGGGCATACTCATAGCCATGCACTGCTGTGGTTTGTAGAGTACAGATGTAGTGTAAGAGAGTTGACATCTAAAAACCAAGTTATACTACATAGTTCTCAATACTTTTGCAGTTCACATATCTATGATAAAAAGTGCAAGAGTAGTTTCACTTTTTAAAGGCAGTGCTGGTGCTCCCGCACCTACCTTATTCATAAACTAGATACTCATAGTTATGAAGTAATAAAGGATTCATTTGATTGTTACATCAACCAAAGTAAGTCTTCACAAAAAAAGAAAGGTTTTGCTCTATTCCATAAAAAATGCCAACTGCAATAATGGTTTCAGAATATAATTTATTATCTGTTGACTTACTACAGAACATTTCATAAAATTCATATAGCAGTCAAGGGCAGCAAAAATCATTACTTTGCATTTGAGATATTTTGTGTATTACTTATGGAAAACAGCCACATGTCACTTTATTAAAAATAACAGATCATCCTCAGGTATGAAGTGGCATCAGTTAGGAACACGGGTCAAGTCATGACAACTTGTATCTAGATTAATGCTCCAGACCAAATGCACCACAGCCATAGAATGCAGAAAAGCTCCCAACTCACACATCAGGTAGTATGTTAATGGGCTGTTAGTGTCTTATGTGGCAGTGTAGCAGATCTACAACAAGATCATTTGTTGCATATATAGTTGGATCAATAAACAATGAGTGTAATATTTTGCTGCCAGGCTTGTTTTTTCCAGACTGTGTAAGAAGCAATTCTGAGGCCATCGTGGGAGCTACCTACAGCTCCTCAGAGAAAGTTTGTTAGAATATAGGTTGAAGCAAGGGAAATAATTAACTATTTCACCAAATGCTGCTTTTAAGAACCAACACACAATTAGTAGCAATAAATATTTACAATTGTTGAAAACAAATATATAAAGTTTCAAAAATTACTAAACTGTTTTTCTGGACATTTAATGACATAGCTATGAAATTTTTCTTGTGTACTGTGTACACATCACTATATTCAACAGTACTTGACAGCAGTCCAAGGATGAGTTCTTGTTACATAGGATACAATATAAATGAATTTCATAATTAAGGGCGAGAACATAAGTGACAATGCAATGATATTTGATTAGGTGTCTTTGGGTAGTAAGTCAGTCATATGCAGAATCCAGTGAGAACTCAAATTGTGTATTGGAATTTGTGCTTCCACTATATCATCATTTTCTGTAGGTGCTTTAAATGAAATTGGAATTTAAAAGTTTTCCATCTCTATAGGAAACATTCATGAAGCCATTACTGAAATTTGGTACTGTGCTTTCTAGCACCCCTATTTCTTACTCCAAATGAAAGACATGGAAATTAGGCAAAATAGTCACCAACTAAACTGTTTTATCAGTTTCTTCCATTCACGTCTCACTGACGCATTCCCTAATGTTTCAACCCTATAGATAGAAAAGTTTCTAATTACCATATTGTTACAATATCTAGATTTGCTGGTATGCATATCATTTTGTAAGAATGTTCTACTATAGTGAAACACTTTTGTGAATAGCTATTTCATATTAGTTTTTGTGTAATTGTATAAGGTCTTTGCTACTAATACCAAAATTAGTACATCAAATTTCTTATAAGACTATGGTAAGATTGGCTTTGTTCACACCCCTGAAACTATGATACTTTTTTACTAAACATTACAGCTGCGCCATCTTGCAGCATCGCTTCTGCCACATAATCCAGATTTTAGAATGTCGTAAAACAGATGGTGGTCTTTGTTCATAACTGATCACAAACATTGTGTCATGTTAAATGTTGTTTCCTAAATACTGAGAACACATAATCTGAATCAGTATCAATGATTTAGGTTCCACACAATTGACTTTTCTTGGTCATGAAAGTCACTGCCAGCCTTCTCTGTGGATTGTTTTGTAGCGACTTTGTTCATTTTGATACATCAGCACTCTAATTATCACAACTGTAAAATGTGCTGTTTTACTTCCTGGATATAAAAGTAGAAGGAATGTTCTCATAATTTTTGAAAAATGTATGTCCTATGAGATGGATTATATACCTTAGGTTTATTTATTTATTTTTCATTTCTTCTCTCATTCATCCATTTTACTTAATGTGCTGGTGGAGATGTGAAAAGATATCACAGGATTCAGTGAACACAATCCACCTTCATCAGTGTGTGACCTTCCTACAATATCTTACTCCATTTAAAGTATAAGTCAACTGGAAAGTCAGCCAGAGTACTTGTCAACACCTTGTTTTTGCTCTGGAATGGACATTAATCAAAAATTAGAATTGCCTTCTTTGTATTAAGAGGACACTGCTATATTAGTCATTGGCTTTGACCAGTGGCATAGTGAACACGCAACAAACATTGCACACAGTATGGTGGCTGTAACATCTTATCAATGAAGCTATTTTCAGACGTAAAAAATACAGATAGTTTTGATAATGAGAATCTGTTATATCAGGAAAAAATAGAATTACAACTATTATGATCAATTACACATATTAATAAGAGGAACGCTTCTTCTAAAGAAACTGAATCGAGTACCACAAACACAAGCTCTACAGTTGTAATGGACATCATGACAGGCAACATGAAAAGAGAGAGAGAGAGAGGGGGGGGGGGAAGGGGGGGATAGGGAGATAGACAAATAAATTGTCACCAATAACAGAAAATAAATTTTACCAGTATAGCTCAAGTGGAGATTGAAATATGTAGCTTCAAATATATGTAACTACCTGGTAGGAAGAAACTGAATTGAGAATCATAAAAAAAAGCTGTAGCACAAACCAATATATCCAGTACAAACTAGAAAAAGGTTTTTTCTAATAGATAAATGGTAGCTAGTATTGAAAAATATACTTTTCCTATACAGCTCAAGAGGCAATTGCAATACACAGTTACAAATGAATGTACTTCTCAGGAGTTAATTGAAACAGTGGTGACGAAAAGCAATTTAATTATTTGTCCAAAAGAAACTGAACTGAGTATCATGAAAATAGATCTGCAGCTGCAGTGGGAAAAAATAGTAATTACGAAGAAATTAAAGTTAGCATCAGAAAATTCTCTTTAACTATATAGCTCATGTAGGGACTGTGTTTCACAAGTTCAGCTGGAACACCAACCTCTGAACACATTTCACAAAAATCACATAACCATTTCTCATATTCCCAGAAAACAGGATGGGTGGGGGTAGGGTAACCTATCATAGTCAGTACAGTAGTTAACTAAAAGAAACTGAAATGAATCTTAACAGGTCAGCTCAAAACCATCACACAGAAAGAGTAGTACACAAGTAAATATCACAGTCATAGGATTTTCAGCAGAACTTATCAGTAGTGTCACAAACAACTAATCTAGACTAAATATGAAAATATCTTGTAATTGGGGTCAGTAAATGAAACTCAATTATAAGTCTGCTTGTACAGAGTTTTTTTTTTAAAATACGTAATAACAAAGAACTCAATGGTCAACAACAATAATTCACAAATACCTTCTTTTTAAGTATCCAAAAACAGAAATTAACATAAACAAAAAAGTAGTGTTCCCACCTTAAAACAACATTAACACCATACCCCTAACATCCTCCCTCCGCGTCAAAACTAGATTACAAGATTTAAGTAAGCCCTAGAAAGACTCTACATTTTTCAAATTTAATTTTACCCAATGACTTTGTCAGAACATCAGTTGCTTGTTCATTTTTGCTAATGTGATTTAACACAATATTCTAAGCAGAAACTTTCTCCCTAACAAATTAAATTTCAACCTCTATATGCTTAAGTTTATGATGGAACTGTGGGTTTTTGCAAAGGCTTATTATTGGCATATTATCTTCATAAATCAGGCCTACAACAGCTCGTTGACTGTCAGAAAATCTGTTATTTTTCTAGAGATATGTATGGCGTCAGACTTGCCAGTGGAGCCCTAGCTGATCATGAACTACTGATTTTAACATTCTGCTGTGATCAGTTGCCTAAATCAGACACATCAATCGAAACCAAGTCTAATGCCACATGGATAAGAGGGCAGAAAGATGAACATATTAATTTATTTATTGACAGATTATCTGATGGGACTTTGTACACAATGCACAACTTGGGAAAGGTGCTGGTGAAATGGTGTTTAACAACTTCCTGAAAATACTCAGAGTTATGGTACTCCTGCTCACCATAATCAAAAGTAGCCCTAAGCATAAACAGAAAAACAAACAGCTAAAATGGTATACAGATGGGCTAGCTCTCATTAGGGAGGAGATGCTCAGACTGTACAGAATATATAAAAATTCATGTAAACAAGGACCTGAGCTAGATAATATTTCTTATAGAGCTTATCTAAAATGTAAAAAAACCTACAAAGACAAACTGTCCTTGGCCAAAAAACATGCATGTGAACATTGCATTGAAAGTGCTCCCAACAAATGTAAAGCAGCAAGGGACATCATCAACCAATATAATTCACAAACTCACACACAAGATGCAATGCTGGTCCCAGAAGAAGTAAATAATTACTTCCTAACCTCAGTGAGTGAGCTGAAAAACAAAATCAAGCAAAATGGCACTTGTGCACTAGATCATCTTGGTGCTGTGCCCCATAGGAGGTATACTTTTCACTGAAATGTTGTCACCCCAGAGGATATTGTAGAAGCTGTGACAAGGTTCACCAGTTCCAAAAGTATGGACTGTTATTGGTTCTCTAACTATGTAATGAAAAAAATTATACATTTTATCTGTCAACCTCTGTATTCCATTTTTAATATGTGTTTAGAACCTGGAGTTTTCCCAGGTGCTCTCAAAACTGCTGAAGTGATACCAGTCTTTAAAAAGGGAGATAAGCATCTGCCCCAAAACTATCGACCAGTCTCTATTGTCCCAATTTTCTCTAAAGTTTTTGAATATCTCATGTGCAGCCAACTAAATAACTATTTTGAAAAGCATGATCTCATCTCCAACAGACCGTTTGCATATCAACATGGTAAAAATATCACTACTGCTGTCACTGAAGTTGTTAAGCAGGTGTTAACTGCATTCGAAAATAAGGATCTAGTATCAGTTGTACTTTGTGATTTTAGCAAAGTCTTTGACTGCATACCATTTAACACCCTATTTGCAAAACTGGAATTTTATGGCATACACAAACCATCTTTAGATGTAATTGAATCATACTTAAGTAACAGTAGACAGTTTTTATCAATTAAAAATAAATGCTCCTCGCTGAAGGAAGTTCGGACTGGAGTGCCTCAGGGCTCGATCCTAGGTCCTTTTCTATTCATCATTGCAATTAATCACTTACCCTACCATGTAGGAGCAAATTCAATTGTGTGTTATGCACATGACACAACACTGATCAATGCACACCATGACACAACAGAACTGCATTAGGCAACACAGGAAAAACTAGAACTAGTAATGAATTGGTTTTCTTCTAATGAACTCCTATGTAATCCTGATAAAACACGAGAACTAATTCTGGGTTTAACTACAGATGTTGAAAGTAAATCAGTAAAATTGTTAGGATTCCACATTGATTCAAAATTAAACTGGGAGGAACATATTAGCCATATCTGCAAGAAGATAGCAAGAGTGTGTTATCTCATCTGGAGACTGACAGATGTAGTCACTGATGAGTATCTAAAGGTGGTATATTTTGGCCTGATTCAATCACAAATTTCCTATGACATTCTTGTTTGTTAGCGAAATTCTGAAAATTCAAAAAACAAAAAAAAAAAAAAAGTAATCAGAATAATGATCAAACTTAAGCCTAAGGAACACTGCCGCCCCCTCTTTATCAAGCACACGATATTAGCTGTTGTGAATCTACACAGCACTGCTTTATGTTAAAAGCAACTTAAATGAGTTTGAGACCAGAGAGAACATACATCCCCACAGCACCAGAGGCATTTGGACTTCGACATACCAAGACACAGACTCACAAAGACTATAAACTCACACAAAATAATGAGTTTAAAACTCTTCAGTAAACTTCCAGCATCTGCTCGGTCGCTGACCAGTAATATTTTCAAATGTAAGATTTATGACTGGTTACTCAAACACCCATTTTATAAGGTAACAGAATATTTTGAAATAAACTTTGATATTAGTATATAAGAATATTCCTGAAAGAAGTGGAATTAAATAGTAAAAACTTTACTGTTAAGTTATTGTTAATTGTATATTTAATGTTCAGACCTATTCTGCTGTAAGTGGTCAATGGTGAATAAACTGAATACTGAGCCAACAGGCTTCACTAGTTGCCATGCTTAAGGCTACAAATTCTGATTCTGTTGATGACAGAGATACTGTGGGCTGCTTCTTAGGTGACTACAAAACACTACTTTCTATCTACTATGTCACCAGCCCAGTTGAGTCAACATAACCAATTACAGTATGGGCATAATTTTTATCCCTAGCATATAACAGACTCTGTTTTATGGCTACACAAATATCTAGTCTGGTCTGTCATTCATCAATGACCCTACTAATTTTCTACATCTTTTCTCAATGCCTTCATTTTGCAGATTTTTCTCTTTTTAACACACTGTGTTCAGAATTTTCCTCCATGGGAGTTGAAACAGAATTACATTCAAAAATATTAAAAACTTTTAATATCTTTAAAGATATGCACCTTGACAAACAGTAATAGTGCCCTCCCTTAAATTTTGAACAATATTTATTCCAAAATAGTTCCTATCGTACCTAAATCCTTCATTTTATAGTTATTACTTAGTAACAACTTTAAATTGTCAATCTCATGGCGAGAAGTCAAAGCTATCAAGCAGATCATTGATGTAAATTAGTATGTATATTTTATTGCTCTTTTCTGTCTTTATAAACTAGTAACACTCAAAGTAACTTCTTACAAATTCTAAGCCACTTATTACTGTGTGGACTTTAACACTTCAATTTTTGCGTGACCTTCAAACCTTTCAGAACCTTTTTAAATTTACATACTTTACCATTCATTTTACTGCAACATCCAGAAGGTAATTTAACATAAAAGTATCCAACTCTCTCTCCATAGAGAAAATCACTACAAACACCCTGTTGATAGATGGGAAAGTTACTCTCATTACAAAAAAGGAAAAGTCTAACTGAAGGTAATTGCTATTGAATTGTACTTTCTGAGTAAGTCAATCTCAGTTGGAAACCTGTAGCTACAAGATGAGCATCATAAGAAACAACATTACTTTTCTCATCTCTTTTTTGCCTAAAAACCCACATCATCCCAATATCATTACAATCATTTAGCTTCAATACATAAACCCATGCATTATTTTCTTCCAGGGCTTGCAGCACTCTTACTATGACATCTTTCCAATTTTCAGCATCACTACATCACTTCAGCATAGGTGCTGGAATCACCATTATTCACTGCTGCCACAGGGTGTACACGTGGACAAGGAAAAAAAATCCCCAGATTTTTCCCAGATTTCATGGTTATAAATACACCTTCTCCCAGGTGAAAATACACCTTTTTCCATGTTAAGTGACAGTATACAATTCCTCAGCACTGTAAAACTCATCTATCGTTTCAATGTTTATGGTTTTATATACTGATGTAGAATTTCCCGGCACTTTAGAAAATGAAACTTAGGGGGGAAAAACCGGCTTTGAAAGACCTTTGATGTGCAGCAACAAGTACGCTGCTTATGTTCGTATTACAAAGGTATAAATTTGAATTCCACCAAACACCGCACGTCACTTTCCAAAGCTTTGAAATTGAGATTGCGATGCACTTTTGTAAACCAGTCATAGCTCATGTCACGTGATCTCGCCAGCTAATGACACCATAGGGCACGTGATGTAGTCAGCCAATAGCAAGATCACTCTTAAGTAGTGTGAATGCACAAATAAGAAAAGTTAATGGTTTAAATTAATATACATAGCATTCACATATAATATTGGTCTCTAAGATTAATAAGCTGGAAATGTGCCAGTAAAATTTTTAATAAAGACATAAATGTCTGATCTTCTGGGCTCGAAATTCTTCTAAATGGTCATCCTCAGAGAGTTGATTTTTAAATGAGAGTCAAACGCTTTGTGATTTAAGAAATTCATCGTACATCTCACACATAGTTCATCTTGCGTAAAAGGAAATCTAAGTTCATTAACTCATTAGCACTATCAAAATGAGCAATGAAAAGTCATTGGTGTCATTACTGTCAACCATAAAGTGCATTTTGTCTGCACATGTCATAATAATCATTGACAGTTCTGATTATGTTCCATTTAAGGAAAACAACCTACAATACATTTTATTAACATTTTTGGATAATGCATAAACTTCACTGTTACTGTTCAAAAATTCACATTGTTTCCTGTTTGACACTAAACACATACCTTTGTCCAACACAGTTCCTACCAAAAACAGACTGAATTTCAGTTTAGGCACAAACAGCTCCCCACTAAGCACTGCTCTGCTATACTTAGCCCAGTTCCATGGATAAAGTTCCACTGTACCATACTCAGCCACATCAAGAAGTTTACCATCACCCACAATCACTTTCACTGAGTTTCGCACACTGTATAGTTTCTTAAATAATTCTCTCTTACTGCACATACACTCATTAGCACCGGTATCCATGAACCAATAATCTCCTAGATCAACTCCTTGATTAGTACACATTAAGGCATGTACATACTGAGCCTCTTTGCCTTCTTTGGACTTACACAGTATGCAGTATGACTTCCAATTACTTATTTTTTACAATAATTGCAACTTCTCATTTCTCTTCACTTTATTTTTACAGTCTTTTGCAAAGTGGCCCTCTTCACCACAAACATATCAGGTAATTTTTTGCTGCCTGCTTAAACTGACCAAAGCTATATCTGGCTGATCTGACTGGTTGTTTCTCTCTTCCTCAAAGAGTAATCTTGAAGTTAACTCATTAAGTTGGGTTGGGTTGTTTGGAGAAAGAGACCAAACAGCGAGGTCATCAGTCTCATTGGATTAGGGAAGGATGGGGAAGGAAGTCGGCCGTCCCCTTTCAAAGGAACTAATTAAGTGTTTGCTTCTTACAGGTAATGGAGTCCTATGCTGAACAGAAATGTCTATATTTTTCTGGCAATCATATCAACACCTTTCTTATTATCATTTTCTCTGAAAGTGAGTCACCCACTTGATTTCTTCAATTTTGGACATAACTATAACCAGTGACTCATCACCAAACCGGAGTGAGAAAAACTTTTTAAGAAGTAGGTAAATGCTCACTACAAACTCTTTCCCATACTTGGTCTCCAATTTACCCACATGCCAGCGGAATTCATACATGACAGTAGGTGAGTGAGTGGCACTAACTCTGTCTGCGTCTCAATAAGTACCTGTACCTGTGCTTTTGTGTCCCTTTCCAGGCATGATTTTTTCCTCAGCTTCTTTCTCCATTAGGGGCTTACTAGCTAAGCCATTGAAAATATCTAAATAGCCTTTATCTCTGAATATCACACAGCCCTATTGCCCCTCTGAACGACTTCAAGCACTGATGCACAAACTTTTCCATCGCACCTCGCCAACACCATGCCAGTATAAAAGCCAACTTTGGAATTTTCCTTTGTGTAAAACCATGTACATAAGATTTGTGTGCCAATTTGAAGTTCTAGATTTGCATATTTTACTGTTCCCAGCACTTCTGCTTAAAATTTCATCGATTGTATCAATACCTGTTTGTACTGTGATATATGGTGAAACCACGAACATTCATGAGTGCCACAATACACTCATACTGTCAAATATAGGCTTAAACATAATTGTGCTCTTTTTAAATTTTTGGGAACAGTAGGCTTATTCTTGTTCAAAACACTCATTCTGTAATTTCATTGTACAGTTATTTCTGAGCATTTTCAGACGCTTACAAAACTATAATTTTACTGGCACAAGTGTTTTAGATACGTACTTTATTTCATAGCAAATCAGCATTTGTGGTTCACAGTTCTGCCAATGAAAACATCATCCATGAATTTTGTTCTATATCAACGCAAATAAATGTGGAGTTTTGAGAATTTTTGGAAGCTATCATTACCCTGTGCATAATTTAATTTTTAGTAAATCAGCATTTGTGATTTAGTAACTCTAACAGATATTCTAACATATTGTGTTACATCTAGTTTCCCCTAAAGAGGAGTAGCCCTATATATTATCTGAATGTATTGTAAATTAACTCTGTTTTTGAGTTTTCTGACAACTATAATTAACTTCCAAACATTTTACGAAACTATTATTTTTTACCACAGGTTTTCGTGTTGCTTTAATAGAAACCTTGTTTTGTGTATTTGCTTCAATTCTCATAGGGAATTAGCAACTTCTTAGCTCAACAGTTTAAAAGATAATCAATGGGCTTGATTTAAAGTTCACTGCCTTGTAATACATTGCACTAGTCAAAATGCAGCCCCACTCTGAATGCTGTTCTCAAACACGGGATGAGATGGTCTATCTTCATAAGCAGTTGGAAATTGCCCTGAATATTGTCAAACAATCAGTGTGATGGAAGAGCTCCAAAACACGTCTATCTGTGATTCTGGCACTAGAGGTACCTCAAGTACTATCCTCTCCTGTGAATCCTGCCCCTGTGCAGAAAGATGGGATTTGTCATTACTTGTCCACTTGACTGACAGGGGTTTGTCAATGGTAGATCTAGGTAACCTGTACAGGTTGGCTGGGAACCAGGAAGGACTCAGAGTGTTTTATCAATCCCTCTAACCAACAAGTTTGAGGTGCTGTCTTTCACTGAAACTGAGCCAATGGGATTCACTTTGCCTCTTCTGGGGATACTTGTTTTGTCCAGTAACAAGAGGAGGCAAACGCAAAAGTGTAGGGCTCTATTAATCTTTGGTTCTTTGAACGTACAATGAATGATGGTACCCATTAGGGAAATAGCAGCAAGGAACAGGACAGGAGACCAGATGCACTTGGTGTGTATGCCTGGGGCCTCCTTCAATATGAGGGTGCAAGATGGTGGTGCACATTGGAACAAATGATGCCTGTCATCTGGATCTCTGAGATCATACTTGGATCATTCCAGCGACTGGCGGAGAAGTTGAGGAGACCAGTCTTGTGCATGGAGTTTCAACAAAGCTCACAATTTGCAGCACTGTCCTCAGAAATGATCGTGGCCCTTTGGTTCTGAGTTGAGTGGAAGGACTGAACCACAGACTTTGAAGGTCTGTGACAAACTAGGCTGCAACTTACTGGGCTTGTACTACAGGGCCAAGAACTGCAGGCTCTCCCTAAATGGGTCAGGTGTGTGGACACAAGGATTTTTTTAGATTGACAATGATAGCTGTAGGAAACCCAGAAGTAACAGTATAAGATCAAAAGAAATACCTTCCACACGTAAGAGTATTAACATCATAATGGCAAACTGCCAAAGCATTCATAATAAAGTGCCAGAGTTTGAAGTGCTCATGAAAAGCAGTGAAGCTCATATAGTATTATGTACAGAAAGCTGGTTGAAACCTGAAATTGATCGCAGTGAGATTTTTGGGGAAAAATTAAGAGTATATCAAAATGATGGGAAATGGAGCCAGTTTTATTAGTCGCGGGCATGATAAGGAATGCAGTGAACCACTACTGAAAAGTGCCTAGAACAGATGGTTAAGAACCTAACTCATGAAGGAAATATATTGGATCTAACGGCAAGAAATAGATTTGACCTCTTCGAGGATATCCACATCAAAACTGGTAGTGGTGACTGTGTGTTATTGTGGCAACAAAGGATAACTAAAAAAGCAGAATTACATGTATACAGTGCATGGTCAACTATTCTTTTAAACTTGAGCCATAGTTTCTCTACAGGCTCCTGCTCTGTTCTGAAAGTTCCGAATTCCTCACTGAGATATGACACTACTGACTTGTTATCTAACAGGAACATGAGAAACCCTTCATTCGCCAAAGATAATGTATGGGCTGCGATGTCAGCTCGAGGAATAATTAGCCCGTACTTTTCAAGGAGGAGAGCAGTCATGCAACTAAAGTAGATTCGGAACATTATATGATGATGTTAAATGACTATTTGGTGTCTAAATTTCAGGACTTCCCTAGTTATAAGCCAAGAACATGGTTCCAGTAAGATGGAACCACAGCAATCATGTCCAATGCACTTGTACTATGTGTCCATGAAATTTTCTATGGCAAATTGATCTCTAAGAGGTGTGACATAAATTGGCCTCCCATGCAGTCCAGATTTGAGGCCCATCATGTTTTCTTATGGGGATATGTCAAATCTAATCTTGGAGCAATTGAAAGAAATTATTCGTAGTGAAGTGGCAGCCATCCTAGTGTCTACATGCCAAACCATCATGCAAAATTTTGGCATCATTTAAGTGAGGACCGTAGGTATGCTGGATTGCATTTAAATGACATTATTTTTCAGAAGTAAAGTCCTAAACTGTCTACTTCAATAGTAAATAAAGATTTTTTTGATAGACTTCAACCTCTATTTTATTTTGACACATTAAATATAAATTTTCTTATGAGACACCCTGTTTATTCACACTTGTTTGCTTTCATGGAAAAATTCAGGTTATGGGCCCATTCAGGTTATGGACCCAAACAAGCTGGTCCAGACACTGTACAGGTGTGGACAGCTGGGAGACAGCAAGTTTCACTGAGGTGCAGAGAAGGAAATGAATGCATGAACCGGTCCATCTGCTGAGCCCACCAAGATGCCCCCAAGCTGTGTTACGGATGGGGGTGAGGTGGAGGAAGGGAAATGGCTCAGCCACGTCACTACAACTGCAGTTTACCGAGCTGGAGGTGTGCAGGGAGTACAGACCACGAGGTGCTGGCCATCAGCCCTTGGCTGAATGGGGCATCGAAAGGAAAATAGATCTGTCACTGCAGAATGATGGGCTGAGGGTAGGGGTGAGGAATGAGTAGCGCAGTACTACACCAGAATCATGTCATATTCAAACTGTTTGATATAATACTGAAAAAATACACAGAATGAAACTATATACAAAATTCTGGTGGATTCAGGCCTCTCTGGCCCTTACGAATGAGCCACCCCTGGAATATGATCTAAGATTCTACAACAAATCAATGTCAAGGATATTGGATGGCAGTTCTGTGGATCACTTTTACGACCCTTCTTGTAGACGGATGTGACCCGTGCTTTTTTTCAAGAACTGGACACAGTTTTTTTTGGTGTTGGGATCTATGATAGATTATTATTCAGAGTGTGGCTAATACAGTCACAAATTCAGTACAGAATCTGACAGGAATTCAATCGGGCCCTGGAGCTTTGTTCAATTTTAATGATTTCTTCTGTTTCTCAACACCACTGACTGTAATACTTATGTCATTCGTCTTTCCAATAGTATGAGGATTAAATTGGGGCAGTTCTTCCAGGTTTTCATTTGTTAAAGGAACGTTTGAAAATGGAGTTAAGTATTTCAGTTTTTGCTTTGCTACCCTCAATTTCAGCTCCTGTCTGATTTGCTAGGGACTAGCCACTGACTTTAGTGCCACTAACAACCAGAATTTCTTTGCATTCTGTGAAAGATCATTTGACAATATTTTTCTACGGTAGTCACTGAAGGCTTCACGCATTGTTCTCTTGACAGCCAAATGTGTTTCATTCAAAACTTCTCTATCTATAGCCCTATGCTTTGTTTTATACTTATTATGCAGTAATCTCTGTTTCCTTAGAACTTTCTTTACAGTGACTGTATATTATAGAGGTTCTCTCCCAATATGAACTGTTCTATTGTGTACATACCTTTCCAGTGCATGATAAACTATTTGTTTAAACTTGAGCCATATTTTCTTTGCATGTTCCTGCCTTTTGCTGAAAGTTTCAAGTTGCTAACTGAGATATGACACTACCAACTTTTTATTTAGTTTACTGTGTGTGTGTGTGTGTGTGTGTGTGTGTGTGTGTGTGTGTGTGTGTGTGTGTGTCTATGCAAAAAAAGGCTTTAAACTACACCTTACAAAATCCAATTGGCGCAAGAATTAAAGCCTCTGGATCCCAGTATGGGCTGCAGTTTGTTAATGATGTGACTTAGTGCCCTTCATTTAACAACCTCTTGTTTCCTGACGAGGTTCATTTTCACCTGCACAGCCACGCCAAAAAGCAAAACTGTGGTGTCACTGCCAGACACCACACTTGCTAGGTGGTAGCTTAAATCGGCCGCGGTCCATTAGTACATGTCGGACCCACGTGTCACCACTGTGTGATCGCAGACCGAGCGCCACCACACGGCAGGTCTCGAGAGACGTACGAGAACTCGCCCCAGTTGTACGACGACATTGCTAGCGACTATACGGACGAAGCCATTTCTCTCATTTGCCGAGAGACAGTTAGAATAGCCTTCAGCTAAGTTAATGGCTACGACTTAGCAAGGCGCCATTAGCCTTAAATAGCTGGTATATAAAGAGTCACTTGTATCGCCACAATCTCCAGATGTCTCATCAAGAACGATGTATACAAGGATGTATTAAAAGTTAAGTATATTCCAAAGATACGCATTTTCTTTATCACATTCATCAAGTCTCCTGTTTCAGACCTCACTCCATCCTTCATGAGTTAGCGTGTGCATCTTGGCCGCCTCTTTCAATTAGTGTGCGTAGTGTTGGCAAGTCTGCCGACACTATAGTTTTGGCGATGAGCGTAAAAACGGTCTTCGTTCTTCTTGCTTTGCTTACATTACTTGTGTCATGGCTTCGCCAGATGTACTGTCCGAATTTTATCGCTTGCAGAATCAGCAGACGCAGGCGTTATTGGATGCCCTCGGACAGCTCGTCCAGGGTCAACGTGCGCTGCAACACGATGCGGCCGCCGCCGCTTCATCGCTACCGCAGCCACAACACGCCGTTGCATCATCCTTCCGTAATTTTGATTCAACGCAAGAAACGTGGCCAGAATGGTCACGCCAGTTTGGATTCCATCTAGCCGCCTACAGAATTCAAGGTAATGAGCAGCAGCCGTTTTTGCTTTCTTGTGTCGGTGTGTCCACCTACCATGTGATAGTGAAATTGTTTCCCCGACGTGACATAGGAACTCTGTCCTACGAAGAAATTTTGTCTGCTTTAGATGCCTATTTCAAGGAAACAGTTAATGTAGTTGCCAAAAGGTATACGTTCTTTCGTACCAAACGTACGGCCGGTCAGTCTAATAGGGAGTGGGTTGCAACATTGCAAGGACTTACTAGGGATTGTGATTTTGCATGTGAATGTGGACTTCCGTATTCAGATACTATGGTGTGTGATGCAATAGCACAGAACGTTTCTGATGTTCGCATACGGGAACAGATTTTGAAACTAGTTAATCCCTCCCTTCAACAAGTGATAGACATATTGGATAGGCAAGACACACTTGACTTTGCTCAGGAATCATTTGAAACTTCGCCAGCAGTGTGTCGCATTGACCGGCCCACTGGGCGCGCAGCACGGGACGCTAAACGGCCCTCGTGCACGTTCGCGCCGCTGCAGCCTAGCTCGCAAACACGTGTGCTGCGTAAGCATGCCAATGCAGTTCTAAAATCATGTCCGCGGTGTACAACTAGACATTCGCGTGACAATTGCATTTGGAACTGAAAGTGAACGCGCAACCGAAATTTTTCAGAGCGCGCAATGTTCCCCACGCATTGCGTGATGAGGTCGCAAGAACATTAAACGATTTCGAATCTCAGGGTGTACTTGAACGTGTGCAGGCTTCTCTCTGGGCCTCACCCTTAGTAATTTTGCCAAAACCTTCCGGAAAATTGAGACTTTGCGTGGACTTCAAGGCCACTGTGAATCCACAACTTGTGACTGCAACTTTTCATTTGCCCCGCCCGGAAGATCTTTTTGATAAACTGTGCCCGGGTAAATACTTTTCGAAATTGGACCTAGCAGTTGCGTACTTGCAAATACCAGTGGACGAAGAATCCCAGCGCGTCTTGGTGGTTAACACGCATCTTGGATTGTACCGATTCAAAAGACTGCCGTTTGGGTGTGCATCCGCCCCTGCATTGTTTCAGCAATATTTACAAACTGTTTGTGCGTCGGTCCCTACTGCTGCGAACTATCTGGACGATATTGTGATCTCCGGAAAGACAGAAGCCGAACATTTAGCAAACCTACGAACGTTATTTCAGGTCTTGCGACAAAATGGTCTTCGCTTGAGGAAGGACAAATGTGTGTTTTTTGCTCGTGACTTCCCCTATCTGGGCCTAGTCATAAATGCACAAGGCATACATCCGAGTCCAGAGCACCTCCGTGCCATACAGGAGTTGCCTTCGCCACAGAACTTGAAACAGCTCCAGAGTGTGTTGGGAAAAATTAACTACTATGCCAGGTTTGTGCCGCGCACTTCTTCCATTTCAGCTCCGCTTCATCGCTTACGCCGTAAAGGTGTTCCGTTTGTCTGGACGACGGAATGCGAACGCGCCTTTCGCCGGTTGAAATCGGCGTTGCTTTCAAATACTTGCCTTACGCCATTTGATCCCCAGAAACCCCTTTTGTTGATGGTCGATGCATCAGAATTCGGGATCGGTGCTGTGCTTGCGCACAAAGATGGATCGCATGATCGTCCTATTGCCTTTGCTTCAAAATTGCTCTCGTCTGCGCAACGCAATTATTCCCAGATAGAGAAAGAAGCTTTAGCTCTCGTGTTTGGTGTTACTAAGTTCCATGATTTCTTGTATGGTCGTCACTTTACCATCATCACAGACCACAAACCTTTGACATCGCTTTTTCATCCGAACAAGCCTGTACCTCCACATACAGCGCAGAAATTCATTCGCTGGTCTCTTTTCCTCTCGCAGTACCACTACGATCTCTTGTATCGGTCCACTGCTAAGCACGGAAACGCTGATGCGTTGTCCCGTTTGTCTGTTGCTGAGGATAAAGCATTCGATTCTTCCGAACTTGCTTGCATGTTCATTGATTCGGAAACCGATGACGTGGTCGAATCGTTTCCGATTGATTTTCGTCGTGTCGCTACAGCCACAGCTGCTGACCCTGTCCTTGCTACTGTTTTGCGTTTTGTTGCTACGCAATGGCCCTTGTCAAAGTCGCGGATCGAGGATCCGTTGGTTCGCCGATTTTTTGCTCACAAGGAGAGACTTTTTGTACGACGTGGTGTTTTGTTGTTGCGTTCCGATAATGATCAATCCAGAGTCGTGGTCCCACGTTCGTTACAGTCCTCTGTCTTGCGGCTTCTTCACCAAGGACATTGGGGTATAGTCCGTACGAAACAATTTGCTCGTCAGCACTGTACTTGGTTCGGAATCGATGCTGCGATTACGAATATGTGCTCTTCTTGCGTGGCGTGTGCCGAACAACAATCCGCCCCGCCGCGGAAATTCTTTGCATGGCCGACAGCCACTTCCCCTTGGCAACGCTTGCACATCGATTTTGCTGGTCCATTCTGGAATGCTCGATGGTTGGTTGTGGTGGATTCCTTCAGTAATTTTCCTTTTGTTGTCCGGATGTCTTCCACGACGTCTTCTGCCACAATCCAGGCGTTATCCGCTATCTTTTGCGTTGAAGGTCTTCCACAGACTATTGTTTCCGACAATGGCCCACAATTCATGTCCGCAGAATTTGTCATTCTGCAAGGCCAATGGTATTCAACATCTGACATCCGCGCCGTTTTCGCCTCAGTCAAACGGTGCCGCTGAACGATTGGTCCGGACTTTCAAGTCACAGATGTTGAAATTGAAAGAGTCGCATTCTCGGGAGGACGCGTTATTGCTCTTTTTGTCTTCGTATCGCTCTCAGCCCCACGATGGTCGCTCGCCGGCTGAGTTGCTCCATGGTCGTCCTCATCGAACCTTGATGTCTTTGCTGCATCCGCCGCATCAGGTTCCTGTGCAGCGGCAGACTACTGCTTTTGCTCCTGGCGACGTTGTTTTCTATCGCAACTATCGCGGTTCACGGCATTGGCTCGCAGGGCGCATTCTTCGCTGCCTCGGCCGTGCGATGTATTTGGTTTTGGGGGCCTCTGGTGAGGTGCGTCGGCATCTCAATCAGCTGCGCCTCTGTCATCGCCTGGGTTCTGCCGCTCCCCGTCTGTTTTCAGCGACGGTGCCGTCCGGTCAGCGCCCTGGGGACCCATCTACTGGCTCGCCTCATCCCCAGGTGTTACCGACGCTGCCTTCCATTTTGCCTCATGGCGACGCGCTGCCGCCGCCGCCTGTTCTCCCGCCGGCGCCGCCCGCAGTGGATGCGTCGCTGAAACCGCCTGGCGCCTCCCTGGGTCACGCGCCGCCGCTCGCTTCCCGTGACCGGCTGTCCTCCACCATGGAACTCTTGCCTGCTACGGACCAGATGTCGTCTTCGCCCGTCGGGTGCCCCGACCACATGGAGGTCGACCCTTCGGCCCCTCCTGTCTCTCTACGGGCGCATACACCGCATGTTGACGTGCACCCTGGACTAGGTTTTCAGGCGTTTCCTAGCTCCCCTCGGACCGAATGGCCGGGTGCGGGTGGCACAGCCTCGCCTGTTGTTAGGCTCCCCACCTCATCGCATACGTCAACATGGGGTCCTCCCCACGGCGGGCGGAAGCCTTATAACACGACCGTTCGCCGATTTGCGGGGGAGGAATGTGGTGTCACTGCCAGATACCACACTTGCTAGGTGGTAGCTTAAATCGGCCGCGGTCCATTAGTACATGTCGGACCCGCGTGTCACCACTGTGTGATCACAGTCCGAGCGCCACCACACGGCAGGTCTCGAGAGACGTACGAGAACTCGCCCCAGTTGTACGACGACGTTGCTAGCGACTATACGGACGAAGCCATTTCTCTCATTTGCCGAGAGACAGTTAGAATAGCCTTCAGCTAAGTTAATGGCTACGACTTAGCAAGGCGCCGTTAGCCTTAAATAGCTGGTATATAAAGAGTCACTTGTATCGCCACAATCTCCAGATGTCTCATCAAGAACGATGTATACAAGGATGTATTAAAAGTTAAGTATATTCCAAAGATACGTATTTTCTTTATCACATTCATCAAGTCTCCTGTTTCAGACCTCACTCCATCCTTCGTGAGTTAGCGCGTGCATCTTGGCCGCCTCTTTCAATTAGTGTGCGTAGTGTTGGCAAGTCTGCCGACACTACAAAAACTGTCGCTACTGGAGTACAACGAATCCTAAACAGGAGCAGGATAAACCACTCCTTCATTCACCAAAGATATGGTATGGGCGCAAAGTCAGTTCGAGGAATAATTGGCTGGTACTTTTCGAGGATGAGAGCTATACATATTTAAAGAAACTGCATGTTTACGACTGGAGGGGTTAGGATGGTCACAAACACATCAATTTACACTCTCCATAGATTCACCCGTTCTTGATGACCTTGGTCTCCTGGATTTCAGTTTGGTGAATGTTGAACTAGTCTCCTCAAATGTTTTGATGCATTTTGAGATAAGTGGAACACTTGGAGTATCATTTACATTATGCAATCCACAATCACTGCAAAATTTTCTCCGTGCTACAGTTGCTGAAGCAGCATTTTTCTAAAGGTCTCCTATACAGAATGTGTGATCCACTCCCGATAAGCAATCCAAATCAATTAAAATTCCTAAAAACTAACCAAGCGATGAACACCCCCCCCCCCCACCTGCCCGCCATCCATTGCATAGATTTGTTGCGCATGCACAGAGAGCTCTACAAATATAAACTTTCTCGTGAAACACCCTGTATATCTATGATGCTGATTAAAATTAAAAATATTCGAAGGACCTGATCATGTTATCTGTAATTACATGGCTGATTTACAGTATACCATTGTTGGCGAATTTTGATGAGAATTAAAAGTGGTTTATCCAAGATTTCACTATCTCCCCTATAACAAAATACAGACCTATGTTAGATTTTATCAAGTAACCTTTGTAACAGGCCATAAATATATTTTACATTTTATTGACCATATTGTATTGATATTACCTTCCTTATCATCATCATTATCATCATCATCATCATTTAAGACTGATTATGCCTTTCAGCATTCAGTCTGGAGCATAGTCCTCCTTATAAAATTCCTCCATGATCCTCTATTCAGTGCTAACATTGGTGCCTCTTCTGATGTTAAGCCTATTACTTCAAAATCATTCTTAACCGAATCCAGGTACCTTCTCCTTGGTCTACCCTGACTCCTCCTACCCTCTACTGCTGAACCCACGAGTCTCTTGGGTAACCTTGCTTCTCCCATGCGTGTAAATGACCCCACCATCTAAGCCTGTTCGCCCTGACTGCTACATCTATAGAGTTCATTCCCAGTTTTTCTTTGATTTCCTCATTGTGCACACCCTCCTGACATTGTTCCCATCTACTAGTACCTGCAATCATCCTAGTTACTTTCATATCCGTAACCTCAACCTTATTGATAAGGTAACCTGAATCCACCCAGCTTTCGCTCCCATACAACAAAGTTGGTCAAAAGATTGAACAGTGCACAGATAACTTAGTCTTGGTACTGACTTCCTTCTCACAGAAGAGAGTAGTCCGTAGCTGAGCGCTCACTGCATTAGCTTTGCTACACCTCGCTTTCAGTTCTTTCACTATGTTGCCATCCTGTGAGAACATGCATCCTAAGTAGCCTACTTGAAACTGTCCACATTTTCTAACTTTGTTCCTCCTATTTGGCACTCAATCCGTTTATATCTCTATCCCACTGACATTACTTTCGTTTGGAGATGCTAATCTTCATACCACAGTCCTTACATTTCTGATCTAGCTCTGAAATTTTACTTTGCAAACTTTCAATTGAATCTGCCATCACAGCTAAGTCATCCGCATATATGAGACTGCTTATTTTGTGTCACATATCTTAATCTCACCCAGCCAGTCTATTGTTTTCAACATATGATACATAAATAATATGAACAACAGTGGAGACAGGTTGCAGCCTTGTCTTACCCCTGAAACTACTCTGAACCATGAACTCAATTTACCGTCAACTCTAACTGCTGCCTGACTATCTATGTAAAAACCTTGAATAGCTTGCAAAAATTTGCCTCCTATTCCATAATCTCGTAGAATAGACAATAACTTCCTCCTAGGAACCCGGTCATATGCCTTTTCTAGATCTATAAAAAATAGATACAATTCCCTGTTCCACTCGTAACACCTTTCCATTATTTGCCGTAAGCTAAAGATCTGGTCCTGACAACCTCTAAGAGTCCTAAACCCACATTGATTTTCATCCAATTTGTCCTCAACTAATACTCGCACTTTCCTTTCAACAATACTTGAGAAGAGTTTACCCACAACGCTGATTAGAGAGATACCTCTGTAGTTGTTACAATCTTTTCTGCTTCCATGTTTAAAGATTGGTGTGATTACTGCTTTCGTCCAGTCTGATGGAACCTGTCCCGACTCCCACGCCATTTCAATAATCCTGTGTAGCCATTTAAGACCTGACATTCCACTGTATTTGATGAGTTCTGACTTAATTTCATCCACCCCAGCCGCTTTATTGCACTGCAATCTATTGACCATTTTCTCCACTTCCACAAATGTGATCCTATTTCCATCATCATTCCTATCCCATTGTACATCGAAATCTGAAACATTACTGATCGTATTTTCACGTACATTGAGCAGCTCTTCAAAATATTCCCTCCATCTGCCCAAGGCATCAACAGGATTCACCAGCAGTTTTCCTGACCTGTCCAAAATACTTGTCATTTCCTTTTTACCTCCCTTTTGAAGACAGCTAATTACACTCCAGAATGGTTTTCCAGCAGTTTGACCCAAAGTCTCCAAACTGTTTCCAAAGTCTTCCCAAGATTTCTTCTTGGATGCTGCAATTATCTGTTTGGCTTTGTTTCTTTCTTCAACATAACTTCCTCTGTCTATCTGAGTTCTAGTATGTAGCCATTTTTGATGCGCCTTCTTTTTCCTTTTACAGGCTGCCTTGACTGTGTCATTCCACCAAGCTGTTTGCTTCATCCTACCTTATCTTCCTTATAAGTACTTGAATAAAGTCCTTGAACAGGTTCACATACGTCACTGCAGACATCAGAAACTATCTGATATGAGGGTTGGAACTATAGTTGCAACTATTTATTTGCAAAAACAGACATAATGTCTGATGGGATACCACAATCACTGATTATACGATGTTATTTATAATCCGTCTTGATTGCAAAAATGTTTATTCACATGACCGGTTTCGGTTCCTCTAGAACCATCTTCAGATCTGAAGATGGTTCTAGAGGCACCCAAACGATAATTATCATTTCAGATCTCAAGATGGTCCTAGAGGAACTGAAAACGGTCATGTGAATAAACATTTTTGCAGTCAAGACGATTTATAAATAACATTGTAACTATTTATTCACAACCGATACAAAAGAGTTACATGTTTGCAACTGTTACTGTTCTTCAAAGTAGTCATCAGCATTGTGTAGAACCCATTGCCAGCGATGTGATGGCGTAGTATAGCGTTAGCAGAGCCTACTCTGTTGATGTTGCGAATGGAGTGGTCTAAAGTTATGGTGATTTTCGTGTACGACTGTGATGTGTTATCCCAACGCATTAGGTTCCTTTCCTCCACGGCAGACTGTCAATGCTCAGTACAACTGTTCGTTTCTGGAGCATCACCTGCGACCAGCTTTGTGAAAGAAGTGGTGAACTTTCTGCACAACCCATCCATCATTTTGCACGACAATGCGCGGGCGCATACAGCGCAAGCTGTGGCTGCTGTGTTCGGTCAATGGGACTGGGAAGTAGTGTACCATCCACCATACTCCCCGAACTTAAGTCCTTGTGACTTTGATTTCATTACAAAGATGAAGGAACCACTTTGAAGCATTCGCTTCAGAACTGTTCAAGAGGTTCAACAGGCAGTATCAATTGTGAATAAAGAGTTGCCACTATTTAAGTTCCAACCCTCGTCTATAACAGCTACTGATATGCGCAACAATCACTAATGTAAATGTCTCCAGTTGCAAATATCCAGTGTTGATAGTAGCCTTTCTTCAGGTGTGTTGTCCACCCCCAGTAGCTGAGTGGTCAGCGAACAGAATGTCTATCCTAAGGGCCCGGGTTCGATTCCTGGCTGGGTCGGAAATTTTCTCTGCTTAGGGACTCGGTGTTGTATTGTCCTAATCACCATCATTTCATCCCCACCAACGCACAAGTCGCCGAAGTGTCGTCAAATCGAAAGGCTTGTACCCAGCGAACTGTCTACCTGACGGGAGGCCCTAGTCACACGACATATATTTCAGGTGTTTTGGATGTCGCTAATTATTGTTCTGCATTTAAATTGTGTTCTCAGTTGCAATGAGGAGCCTGTAAAAACCGTCAACCTGCTGTATACAACGCCTTGGTCAAGTTCTAAGACCAAGCGAGGTGGCCCAGTGGTTAGCACACTGGACTTGCATTTGGGAGGACGACGGTTCAATCCCGCTTCCGGGCATCCTGATTTAGGTTTTCTGTGAGTTCTCTAAATCGTTTCGGGCCAATGCCGGGATGGTTCCTTTGAAAGGGCATCGCCGACTTCCTTCCCTAATCCAATGAGACCGATGACCTTGCAGTTTGGTATCCTCCCCCAAATCAACCCAACTAGTAGTACTAAGGAAAGCTGGATATGTACCAAAATTGACAACTATCTTCAAGCATTTCACCTTTACGTACATTTCTCGCCACTTAAGCAGAACAAACCAATCTAAAAATCATTTGTATAATGCAGTGTATCACTAAAACCGAGTTCCGGTATTTTCGTAATTCGCAAGTATAAATACGAAAACACCCAAATACGGCATGTTAGTTTCGCAGATATTGGAATCATGTCGGCGTTTGATTATCTCGTGTTTTTGTACGTTCTCTCTAGTGTAAATACCTGTTCAAGTATTGAAGCTTGCGCTTTGCTTGCACGAATGTGCATTCACTCCAACTTCCACAAAACAGTTATACCAACTTATGGGCATAGTCCCTCCAGACATCAGAAGGAGAACAGCTCCACGAAGTCGAGAAACAAAAACAAGAAACAGATCCCAGGCATCCAATGTTTGGACACCAACCCCAACCTAAAATACTTAAATCAAGGAAGAGTTTTGTACTAACAACCGATTCAACCCCTTGACCGCCTAAGGCACGACGACAAGAACTGTGGCGAAACTCGGAACCACCAAGACGAGGAAATAGTTCCAGGGAAGGATTTACATCTGGCTTCGAACTCCCATACACGATCTGGAAAGCCTTGAATAGATTAAGAATGGGTGTATCACGATGCAAAGTATACCTGACAAAATGGGGCTATATCAGTACAGACGAGCTCTGCGATTTTGGAGAGTTACAAACCCGCGGCACCTGGCCGAACCTTGCACGATAACCTACTAACAGCAAATGACAAGGCCGTACAAGCCGCAACGTACTGGACTTCGCATAGGTGTAATGACTGTAATCCCAGACAGAATCATACCAGCTCTTTTACAGGAACATTGTTTTCTGTGTTTTTGTATTTTACTTTATTTAATTCTCACTTCTCTCACTACCGTATGTATAATATTGCTTTATGTTTTCTCTTTATTGTAATCTTACAGATTTTGTAAAAGTGATGTCTTATATGCGATAAATAAATACTTGCGTTCGTTTTGATCTCTAAGGGGGCTTTGTAACTTGGGTGTTGTGACAGTATGCCTGTCCAAGGTGATGGCCATTGAAGATTTATCATAAACACATCTCTCTTCGTGCAGTTTGTTATAATTAAATGTCAGTTAATGATACATCAGCAATGAAAGACTGCAGGAAATCCTAAGATGAATAAAAATTTTGTTGAGAGTTGCTTGCATTCATGCAATATGCTAGCACAACAAACAAGTGCAGTGCACGCTAGCCCCCCCCCCCCCCCCCCCCCCCCCCCCGCGTGCAGACAACGAACGAAGATTACCGAATCTGGCAGAGCGCTCGTATACTCGGCTGCGTATGCGATTGCGAGATTCAAAACGGCGGGACTGGGATGGAGTTGCGAGTGGCCTGCAGTTATTTTATATGTTATTGTTTTGAACGAGGCAAATTTAGGTGATGAAAAATATTCATTCAATCCCCATGCCAAACTAAATTAAAAAATCTGGTTGATACTGAGTTGTGATAACTGCGTCCTGTTGAACAATAATTAAGAGGGTAATAACAATGGACATTCCGCTTTTTCTTTTTTTTATTAATTGTAATATTTTCTTTGTAAAAGGAAATACTGTTGTTCTTATCTAGGTGTAGGTTAGGTAGGTACCTGGTATTATGAATGTTATGGTCATCATCATACGCAGCTAGAACTGATTTTAACTACGTAAAAACTTTGCAGTTACCTTATAATCTGGCTAACGAAAGCTGAACTTGACGTTTTTACGAACGTCAATACCACTCAATTCAAATATCAACTTTTAACACCAAATTGTATAAGTTAGTAGACTTGATGTTCTTGATACTTGATTTGATAAAATTTCGTTTTTGTCCATTTGTCTTTTTTCATAATATCGGTTTCTATCTTTGAATATGGACTTCAATAAAGATTATTTTGATTTTGACACGTATTGAAACGTATTTCGTGATTTCAGTTGTTATTTGATCCATTGGTGCTGACAAATATGCATGGTATATAAATATAATCGATTTATTGGTTTTTACGAAAATCATGCAATAATAATTACATACATACACACATACGGGTCGAATGAATAAAATCTTCCTTGAAGCCGGTTAAAAATAGTGATCAGTTAGGAAGTGAAAACAAATTACTGTATTGATTAAGCAAGCTCTCGTTGGTCAGACTATATAACTGAAACATGATTTTTAGGCTTGTTTATTTTTGCAGCTTCAAACCAAAAAAAGGAAAAAACTGGTAATCAGGATGATTCAGGTGGCAGTAAATGTAGTGAGGTGGGTCCAGCGCTATTTACACGACGTTGTTCTGGTCGTCCAAGAGACAGCAGTTATAAAAACGTAATTCACTACTGAAACCACTAAAAGGATTAGAATCGAACCCGTAAATTCTGGTAATATTACTGATGAGGTGGTTTCTGAATCTCAAGCATCTGAATCTACATTCATTCTGGAAGATGGAGATAATTGTCATGAAAATGATATCGGGCGGTGGGTTGGGCGATCTTTTCTAATGACTACCGAAAAGCCAATGGAAATGCTAAAGCGTTGCTGGGTACACCCAGAAGGTTATTTTGCTGGTGATGCTTCGTATTTTAAACGCAAATTTAATAAAACTTGGTTAGAAATGGTGCCAGCCTTGGCTGGCTTGCTTACTTAAAGAGACTGAAAGGTGCGTTTTGTTTGTTTTGTGTTTTATTCCCGCCGAGATTTATAATGTATGTGGTATGCAGGGATCCCTAATTGTCTACACATTCACTAAGTACCGGTCTAAGAAACTTTACTAAATGCCTTCTCTGAAAACTACTTAGAACAGATAGTTAAGAGCCCCACTCATGATGGAAATATACTGGGTCTAATGCCAACGAATATATATGACCTCTTTGAGGATGTCCACATCGCAACTGGTATCAGTGACCATGATGCAGTTGTGATTATGAACACAACTAAAACGAGCAGAAAGACATTTATATTTCAGCAAACTAGATAAAAATCAGTAGCGTCAAATCTCTGTGAGGGACTTGAAACTACCAGCACAGGGCAGGAGTGTGTAGAGGAACTCTGGCTCAAGTTTAAAAGAATGGTTGATCATCCACTGGATATGCACGGTGAGTCACTAACTATTGCCACCAAGAATAACTCCGAATGTATGATAGCTGAAAAGTTTGTGGGACAAATGATGCATGGCACAACGGGGGCCATAATATGACGTTGGTTCTTTGTTGCTAGGTGGGGTCGCTTCAGAGATATGAAGGTCAACTTTGTTTTTCTAAAAGGGATGCTACAGTTTGATACTGTTTCTGATAGCGGCTATCGAGACGAATCCAATTATGTGTTACAGTAAGGTCTTTGAAGGTCAAAAAGGTGACATGAACGTCCATTTACAGAAGGTGTTCGAAGTGATGACCATTGATATCAATGCAGTGCTGCAATCTTCTTATCATGGACTGAGTGGTATTCCTTATCACTTTGGCACTTATCGAAGCACATACTCTGACAATTCTTTCTCGTATATCGTGCAAATAGTAAATATTCGTATCCACCTAACGCTCCATTGACATGTAAACACCATTCGACGGTTTCGCAATACAACACTAATAGAAACGGTAAGACTAGTATCGTCGAATCAAGCGAATGTGAATGAGGTAATCCTTCGAAGAACAAGTCGATATGCTTCTCATTTACAGAGAGTGCAAACGAAATTCAGTGAGAGCCAGAGACTTATACGCTGAAAGATATCCTCAAAGTACCCACCCTACACGTCATACATTTTAATATGTGTATGATAAATTGAGAACAACTGGATATTTAACGCATCGGAAACATATCTGGAAAAGGAAAGTTGCTAACAAGGAAACGGTAATTGGTACTCTTGCCACTGTGGTTCGAGATCTTTGTGTTAGTTCACGTCAAATCGCAATGGAATCTGGCATGAGCCAGAGTAGCGTTGTTCGTATTCTACATCGCCATAAATATCATCCTTACCATACGCCATAAATATCATCCTTACCATATCGGTCTCCACCAAGAATTAACTGGCACGGATTGTATGCGCAGCATTGATTTCTGCCAATGGGCTCAACTTCAGATTCAGATGGATGACACATTTATTAATTTGATTTTATTTACTGACGAGGCTACATTCAAGAGCCATGGAAATGTTAATTTGCATAACATGCATTATTGGGCAACTGAAAATCCACGCTGGCTGCGGAAATTTGCACACCAAAAACCGTGGTCGGCGAATGTATGGTGTGGGATTCTGGACGACAGAATTATAGGCCCCTATTTCATCGAAGGAAATCTTAATGTTAGGAAGTACACCACATTCCTGCAAGAAACATTAGGACTGTTATTGGAAGAAATACCTTTAGGAACAAGGAATAGAATGTGGTATCAACACGATGGGTGTTCTGCACATTTTTCGCTGATGGTTAAAAATGAGTTCCAGAGACAATTCCCAGATCGTTGGATTGGACGTGGAGATGTGTTCGCCAGACTCAACGCCTCTGGATCTTTTCTTGTGGGGATTCGTGAAAGACATTGTTTATAAAGACGTTCCAACTACACCTGAAGGTATGCGAGAGAGAATTGTCCGAGAAGTGCTTCGATAAGTGCTGATGTGATAAAGAATACCACTCAATCCATGACAAGAAGATTGCAGCACTGCATTGATTCCAATGGTCATCACTTCGAATAACTTCTGTAAATGGACGTTCATGCCACCTTTCTGACCTTCATTGACCTTCAAAGAACTTACTATTACACATCATTGGATTCATCTCGAAAGCCACTATCAGAAAATAAGTACCAAACTATAGCAGCCCATATAAAAAGAAGAAGAAGAAGAAGAAGTTGACCTTCATATCTCTGAAGCGAGCCCAACTAGCAACAAAAAACCAACATCATATTATGGCCCCCGTTGTCCCATGCAACTTTTGTCCCACAAACTTTTCAGCTACTTTCATACATTCGGAGTTATTCTAGGTGGCAACAGTTAGTGACTCACCCTGTATATATACACAGTAGAACAGTTCATAGTGGGAAGAAACCTCAGTGGTATTCAGTCACTGTAAAGAAACGGAGATTACTACATAATAGGTGTAAAACAAAGCGTAGGGCTATAGAGAGTGAAATGGTGAATGAAACGCGTTTGGCTGTCAATAGATGCGTGACGCCTTCGGTGACTACCGTAGCAGAATATCGTCAAGTGATCTTTCACAGAACCCAAAGAAATTCTAATCGTACATAAAAACTGTTAGTGGCACCAAAGTTAGTGTCCAGTCCCTTGAGAATGACACGGGAACTGAAATTGAGGGTAGCAAAGCATTCGTAACTCCATTTCCAAATGTTCCTTTAACAAAGGAAAACACAGGAGCACTGCTCCAATTTAATCCTCGTACAACTGAAAAAATAAATTAAGTAAGTATTATTGTCAGTGGTGTTGAAAAAGAGGTGAAATCATTAAAACTGAACAAAGCTCCACAGCCCGATGGAATCCCTGTCAGATTCTATACTTAATTTGTGGCTGAGATAGCGCCTCTTCTAACTATAATCTAGTAGATCCCTAGAACAAAAAGCCGTTTCTAGTTCTTGTAAAAAACGCAGGTCGCAACCGTCTACATGAAGGGTAATAAAAGTGATTCACAAAACTATCATTCCGTATCCTTTGATATCGACTTCTTGTAGAATCTTAGGACATATTGTAAGCTCAAATGTAATGAGGTATGTTGAACAGAATGACCTCCATGCTGATCAGCATGCATTTTGAAAACATCGATCATGTGAAACCCAAATCGCACATTTCTCACAAGACATGATGAACGCTTTGGATCAAGACAACCACACAGCTGCAGTATTTAACTTCCGAAAAGCGTTCGACTCTGTACCACACCTAAGCTTATCGTCAAAAGTACGATCATACGGGATATCAATTGAAATTCGTGACTGCATTGAGGAATTTTTCGTAGGGAGGACGCAACATGTTATCTTGGATGGAGAATCAACATCGGATGTAGAAGTAACTTTAGGTGTGCTCCAGGGAAGTGTGCTGAGACCCTCGCTGTTGTATATGAATGACCTCGTAGACAATATTAATAGTAAAATCATGCTTTTTGCAGATGGTGCAGTTATCTGTAATGAAGTACTATCTGAAAGAAGCTGTATAATTTTTTTCAGATCTGGATAAGATTTCAATGTGGTGCAGAGATTGGCAACTTGCTTTAAATGTTCAGAAATGTAAAATTTTGCACTTCACAAAACGGAAAACGTAGTACCCCCCATGACCATAATATCAATGAGTCACTGTTGGAATCGGCCAACTCATACGTACATCTGGGTGTAACACTTTGTAGGGATATGAAATGGAATTATCACATATGTTCAGTCGTGGGTAAAGCAGGTGGTAGACTCCGGTTCATTGGTAGAATACTGAGGAAGTGCAATCAGTCTACAAAGGAGATTGTCACAGAGATACTGTAGGAACTAAACTGGAAGACTGTTGAAGACAGGCGTAAAGTATCCGAAGAAAGTATGTTAACAGAGTTTCAAGAACCGACTTTAAATGATTATTCCAGGAATATACTGCAACCTCCTACTCATCGCTCCCATAGGGAACGTGAAGATAAGACTAGAATAATTATTGCACGCACAGAGGCATTCGAACAATCATTCTTCCCACGCTCCATACTTGAATGGAACAGGAAGAAACCCTAATAACTGGTACAATGGGACGTACCATCTGCCATGCACGTCACGGTGGTTTGCAGAGTATAGATGTAGATGTACAAGATATACACAGTTATTGCAAAGCTTACTGCGAGCCTTGTGCGATTGCCGTTTTTTGGGAGGGGGGGGGGGGGGGGGACAGCGCAAACACATGCGTACAGAATGAGATTTTCACTCTGCAGCGGAGTGTGCGCTGATATGAAACTTCCTGGCAGATTAAAACTGTGTCCCCGACCGAGACTCGAACTCGGGACCTTTGCCTTTCGCGGGCAAGTGCTCTACCAACTGAGCTACCGAAGCACGACTCACGCCCGGTACTCACAGCTTTACTCCTGCCAGTATCTCGTCTCCTACCTTCCAAACTTAACAGAAACTCTTCTGCGAACCTTGCAGAACTAGCACTCCTGAAAGATAGGATATAGCGGAGACATCGCTTAGCCACAGCCCGGGGGACGTTTCCAGAATGAGATTTTCACTCTGCAGCGGAGTGTGCGCTGATATGAAACTTCCTGGCAGATTAAAACTGTGTGCCCGACCGAGACTCGAACTCGGGACCTTTGCCTTTGCCTTTGGTAGAGCACTTGCCCGCGAAAGGCAAAGGTCCCGAGTTCGAGTCTCGGTCGGGCACACATTTTTAATCTGCCAGGAAGTTTCATACAAGCGTTCAGGTTGCTATGCAAACAGGCCACGCAAAAACAACTGAAGATAGTAGAAACACATTGCAAGCTGTAGTCAATACAATTATTTCTTGCGGAAATGGTCATTTGCCAGTGAGCGGAAAAGAAAAAGATGACGGCGTATTTCAAGATTTGGACTAAAAATTGATTATGGCGACGCAATTTTGAGCTAACACCTACAAAAAACGCTCAATTTTCGTCTCCAAAAATACAAAATGAAATTTTAAACATATTTGGCATCCTAATCAGAGAAAAATTGGTCGATAACGTCAAAGCCATTAGTGCCTACAGCATTTTGTCTGATGAATCAGCTGATATACTAGGAAAGGAGCAACTATGATAGCTTATGAAATTAATGGATTCATTAATGTATTAAACATAAATGTTAAAACGTGCGTGTGAGAGGGATTCGACGGGTACACTACAATGGCGGGAAAAGATGGCGGTGTTCAAAAAATATTGAGAGAAACATATAAAAAAAATGTTCAAATGTGTGTGAAATCTTATGGGACTTAACTGCTAAGGTCATCAGTCCCTAAGCTTACACACTACTTAACCTAAACTATCCTAAGGACAAACACACACACCCATGCCCGAGGGAGGACTCGAACCTCCGCTGGGACCAGCCGTTAGTCCATGACTGCAGCGCCTTAGACTGCTTTTTTTTATTTTTATTATTATTTTTTTTAATATCATTTTGTTCGTTGCATCTGCTCGTGGCGGACGTCGCAAGACACCCGTTTCAGTTCGTCTTTGATCCATTAACTCAGTTTTTTTTATTACAGAGGGCAGCGAACCCCCTGACCGAACACGCTGAGTTACCGTGCCGGCAGACCGCTCGGCTAATCCCGCGCGGCAGAAGTATGTAAATAGAGCTTTTATTTTCAATACGTCTCTCACAAATTAAAACTTCTAGTCAGCGGTTCATGAGATCCGCAACTGCATTGAAACTGAAAACGATACAGTAATTTTTTTCAGTGAAACAGTTTCAAAAATATTCACTGAAAATACCACAGCTGTCTGTAACAGGGTGGTCTCATAAATACGAAAGTATTTCGATGTTTAAGAAGCATATTGTCGCAATTGTGGAAGGTTAGGAAAAGCTTTCTCGGGATAAGAATTCTGGGACAAGAAAAGCAGCTTACCAGTTGTTATCCGGGACAAACCACATTCATATCGGCTTTATGTATTATAGACAAGTAAAATTCCCTGCTGCAATCCGTCGCAAAACCTTGGACTAAAAAGTGTGCAGAACACATATAAACCATAACAACTGCAATTTCAGAACACAGGCGTTGTGCCGAAGAAGGGAGTAAGGGATTATTTTAATTAGCTTATGAAATAGCTACGGCCTTAAATTCAGAGGTGCGTTTTCCAAGGACAGCAACTCGCCAACAATATAGGGCAAGTCATCCAGCTGGTTCGTTAAAGCGAATATTTCCGTCGCTCGCCATATGTGCTCAAGTTCCACTCGTTATCAGCGTCATTAGAGCCGAGATTCAGCAAACACCAACCACCAGCATTTGCCCTCTCATTGTTATGCCCTGCTCAGATAATAAAAATTACAGCTCCGAGATTTTTAAAAATGTATGGAGGAAGAATCCAAATTTTATGAATTAGAAGGGATCACATCAGAAGCCGAACTGTCGCGCACTTTTTGGATAAATAAGCAGGAAGACTTCGAAACTTTTTAGATAACAGAGTTAATCTAGCAAGCCGGTTTTTTTTTATCGAAAGGTGACAACAGCTCTAGTTATTTTACTGACAATGCCTCGTTCCACATGCAACTGAAAGTGCCCTCAGACTAGTAAAAACATGCCTGAGAGCAACATTGATCGAAGAGAGGTTAAATGGTCTTCAAATGCTCAGTATACATAAAACAAAAACGTGTAAACAGTATGGGCAATTTTTTTTCACGGGGGGCATCATAAACCGTTTTACTGAAGATTCTCGGAAATTACTTTTAAAATGGATGTGTAATAAAACAATTTAAATTAAATAAACGCATATTTATGTTTGTTTGACTACCTACAAAGATGTTGTCCTGCGGCTGTTTCCCCCACACACTACATGGTCTACACCTAGTGTTTCGTGTAGCATGTTAGACAAAACAAGCGCGGGGGACCTGGCTTAAGAAATTTTTTATTTGCCCCTCCCTCCACCCGGGTCAAAAGCTGGGAACGACCATATGCTTCTTCCGTCATGTTTTCCGCGAGTCCACTGACACATGAGAGAAGTGTATTGTCAATTCGCGGCTTATTGGGGTGGCTGCTAACGGTATCGACTTTCGTGATCAACTCGAGAGGCACGTCAGTCACTCTGCGCAATATTCGAGTGAGTCTAGGCAGGCTTAGCTTCTCCCATTATAGTGCATTGTGGCAGATGAAAGATAACAGCAGCTTTCTTCGCCACAAGTTTTCTTCCTACTTCATGTCTTCTTCCAATTTCCCTACCTCATTGTGAGGCAGAAACCACACTGATATATTCGTACTTCAGTATGAATACCTTCTATTCTACATTTCATAAAATTTCTACCTGTCGATGCGGTTGTTTAAAGATTAACTACATTACATCTTACACTGCTGATGAATAGAATTTTTTGACATCTCCCTTCTCCTCACTAATTTGTTTCCTGCTTTCATGACACTTTTCGCGACTTTTCTTGTCACCGGTACTTCCTCGTTTCCAAATGTTAGCGCCATATTAAAAAAAAAAGTCCTCCCCTCCCCAGTCTTTAACGCCTCTTCAACATCAACGTCAACAAACAACATGTACAGGACGATGTCTCATGCAACAACGATATTGTCTTCAGACAAACAAAATGAATAACGTCGTTTCCTCTCCTGCCCCCCACACGTTATCACCGCCAGCAAAGTTTCCATAGACTTCCAACTCGACACACAGTCATGTTAATAGCTGCTTTATACTGCGAACAAGCGTAACCCACGGACGGTCCTTCAGAAAGTTTAGTCCTTTCATGAAATGGCGTTAAAATTTCACCATGATGTTAATGTTACTACTACCGATTGGACAGTTCAAATTTGCATTTTCAAGCTTAGAAAAATATTCGCCAAATCCTTTACCCTGAACGGCACCCTTCGTTTTTTTCTTTCAGTAGTTCGTTACACTTGCTTCTTTGCATTGTTCGTCATATTGGACAAACAGTTACATATCGGTTGCGACATTATCAGTCGTTCACCAAATGAAATCAACATTGAACCAAATGGTACACTAGCAACGGTGCTGCTGGCTTGCACTTCATGTTTTCAAATTACTTTTTTTATGCATACCGACGAAAATACAATTCATTTTAATATAGAGGTTGGTCAGTACAGTCATACGTTCATCCCTTGAAATCGAGTTCTCGGGAGACGATTTTCTATAAAGGTGTCCTAGTGAAGATTCTGCACAGTCTTTATTTAGAATTATTTCTCTCATCTCATTGGGCACTACCGTTTGACAGTACCCGTATGCTGTTTCTTCGTAAAATCTCTCAAAATCCAAGATATCATTAATGTTAGATTTTCATTTCGCCAAACTTAGGCCTATTTACTCCTGTAGATTCTGAAATTTGATCGGACATAATTTTTCTTTCTTCATTCTCTGCAACATCACATTTAGCATATTCACGCTTTGTTTCCAGATACTTATTTTTATGTACCCTCAGCATCTTGATTTCCTGTCTCTAAATTTTTCACGTTACAATTGTTGCTAGAAAGCTCTTCATTGTTCACTGTCAGCTACTCTAACGCGAGTGTTTGTTGATGATATGCGTGGAAATACAATTTTACTGTGAATTTCGTGGTCTAAAAGCATAGCACTTCCACTTTCGAAAGCGGATTGTGTTAGTGCTGGTGATGACACAGCGCTTGCAGTACGGTACATTGCATGTTCTGCAGGGAGGATTTCTCATTAATGATTCAAATGATGTTCTGTCATGATCACTCCCTGGTATGGTGGTAAAAGTAGCCTGAAAAATTAAACGACAATATGGTAAAAGTATCAATACCAGTCAACGAAATGAATTTAAATTTTCCTACGAAATATGGAAGTTGCAACTTGTGAAATCAAGAAAAGTGAGCTACATTGGGATTGTTAACAAAGAGAAAAATGTGCGAACTTGGTTGTACTTTTTCTGTGCTTAGTAACAGCGTCTACACGGTTAATTTGTTTCCTGCTTCTTCTCTCTACGAAGCTCCAAACGTTTTGCTCTATTCCCCGTGGGCTAGCATGTGTTATTGAAAGACTCTAGCGGCAACGAAAACAGCGAAATTTGGCATGTCAAGGATTCACTTTTCTTGTAACCAAATTTTGCACGGTACTACACTCCAGCGCATAACCGGATTGTTCACACTGCACCGATACAATTTTCACATAAATGTCCACATAGCTTATTTTGTTATGTGCAATGACGGTCTTCTGCTAAACTGTATTTCCAGTAACTGAAAATTGTAAATATTAGTTGCAGTATACTCTCAAGTAAGCTCTAAGTACAGGTTGTTATATGCTGTTTTACGTACCAGGAACATCGTCCACAATATCACCCACGTTGACACTCCTGCGGATGACGTTCTAGTCATTACTGTAAGCAATTCCAGAAATCTTCTAATTCAAATATCTGCTTGTATTTGATCCTGAATTACGAATGTTGACATATCTGCGGCTTTGCCAATTCGTGATGTTATTCAGGAACTATATTTTGTATCTCTGATTAGTCGATATGCATATTGTGTTTTTGTATAAGTTACATTTGTTTTGTGTTCCGCTGCCGAACTACGAATATTAGTTTTTAATACAAGAATACTGAACTAAAAAAAAATGTTTTAGTGCAGGGTAAAGTTCATATCAATAAATATTTGTCTACGCTTTACTTACAAAATAAATAAAAAAAAAAATATTAAAAGGATCCATGACTCGCTGTCTTAAAGAACCCTAATGAGTTCTACATCACCTAAAAGTTTTATATTATGCTACATTATGAGCAATTTTAGGGTTTGTCACTTCGAAACTTTTAAAGCAAATCGTAGTTTTTCACATACAGTTTTCCTTACAGATGTCCGATCAGATTAAGCGAAGACGGGGGAAGAAAGTCGCTCTATTATGCCGTGCCGACATCTTTTATTGCTTTCTTTGATGTAGTGTTGTTCTCAAGTTGGCTACGAGGCATATTCTCACTGTTGAGGTAATAAATTCCCATCACTGAATGAAACTACGGTCCCCCACCTCACCCCTGTTCGCCTCTTGGCAGGTCCCCGGACTCGCACACGCTAAGTGGACATCCGCGCGCCGGAGATCACCGCCGTCAGTGTTTCGTGTGTGCCGTCATGTTTAGTGTTCCGTGTTCACCGTCGCACTCCCTCGTTCACCAGTGCCATCGTCATCTTCAGTGTTTGTGCGTCGTCTCATCTGTTAGCAGTGTGGATTATCGACGAGTGTGAACGGCTCCGTGATTGTCTCTCTGTGTCTCCTGTTTTATTGCCCACCTTTTGTAAACTTTTATGTTTTCTCCTGTTTCTACTGCTTGTATATTCTATGGCTGAAGAGCAGCGTAGTATGCTGCTGACAGCCTGCCTGTTGTACAGGCTTTAAAATAACAATAAAGTAAAAAAAAAAATGAAACTACGGAACATAGTGTAGACTCTACATAGCGTACACTATTCCATAGTGTGAGATGTCTGCTGTGCACAAATTGCCATACGTGGCGAGATGGGTCTCCGCCAAGGACACAATGCGTAGGAGGCCTAAAAACAGATCGGGTAAATAGATAGTAAGGCGGTTTAAGAATTAACTGGCGAAAGTACGTCAGTTCTCGGCCAACAAAGTCATTGGCTGTCGTTCATTTCCCTAGTGTGCACCAGCCTGTATGCGTACAAGTTGCTTTCCGGTCATCTTGCATTTATCAACGGACGCAGTTGTCACAGATTTTTCTTTTTTGTTACATGCAATCGTTCCAACAGATCCATAGTGAGGAGATCCACCTCTAAGTGTCATTTCCATCAAGCAGCATCATACAGAAACGACTACAGCCCAAGAGACATCTACCAGTAATCCCTCCAAATCCCGTTCTTCAAAGAAAAGCTAGTTTTTGACACATCTCGAAGCTGATGATGTCATACCTCATGAATGTATGCTCTACAATGATATAATTTTGCATGTACATTAGGTGGTGAACGTGATTACTGTCTGTAAAATGTGTTGTGAATAGAGTTACAGGTGGTAGTAAAGAAGTAATAAATTAAAATGTCGCGCCTGATGGTGACATTTTACTGCATGAATAGGGAAAATGCAGAAAGTGATAAATGTTTTCTTTTCGTTAGTGTGAAGTCGGAGGGGGGCTGCAAGCCAGAAAAAAAATTAGAAAATGTTTGAAATTTTATGTGTGTGAAAAGTATGCTGAAAATGGCCAACTGCTCTCATTTTCAAATATTGGATGAATATAGTCTGGGTAATTTGCACACTGTGAGTTACGTTGGCTCAAGACATATAACATACACAGTTACTGACTTGACTTATTGTGTTAAACCTTTAATGTATGGGTGTACTTCTTAGTGAGCCTGTCTCCTTTACTCCCCTCTTGCTCCTAAAATAATATAACCTCCACTTTTAACATGCCAAAAATCTGTTTGATTTTAATAGTAATAACAATGAAATATTTTACTACAGGAATAATAAATCATTAAATTACCATAAATACATACAATCTTTTCCTGTAATAATAATAATAATAATAATAATAATAATAACAATAATAATAATAATAATAATTATTATTATTATTTGACATCAGTGAACAGTACACTGCTGTAACAAAACATCCAAAAATTAGAATTCATAAGAATATAGGCCTAGGTGTCAGTTAGCATACATCTGAGAAATGATGAAGTACATGTTTCACACAATGAATTTAAGAACTAGAACAGTAAAAAACTCTCACAACTTTGATAACATGATCATTTACACAATATAATATTGAAAAGTGGTGGTTTGAGGAGTATGGAACTTTGTCTTTATGACAAATACAGACAATGTCTCCAGTCAAAAGAATTGGAGATAAGACACAGCTGAGCAGGACAACATGTATGAGAGAAATGTGAGGTGGGAGTGAGAATATAAGAAAACTGTGAACATGAAAAGCAGATTTAGGAAACAATTTGATGTATTCAAATATTATTGTAAACAACTGCAGAACGACATTGAGATTAAAGAGCACATAGAAGTCGCAATATTTCAAATAACAACATACACAGGAGGAAGGTATAGGACAACTAAGAATGCAGTCTTGTAAGGAGGTAGGCCTAAAGAAGTAGAAAACTGAGAAAGTTGGTAATTGCTGGCACACAACAAAAGGATTTGAAATAAAATCTCCTTCCATTACTTGCACACACCTGCTGTACATATAAGAACTTCCGTTGGGCTCTGTGTCCTCCCACATGCTTTTGCCAAACGACTCCAGGGAAGACCAACATACTGAAGAAAATTACAAAAAGGGGGTTGGTTTGTGGCTCCATATTTTGGGATTTTAACAATTGAGCCTCTCCTGCAACAACTCAAAAATGATGAAGACATAGATGATATGGTGATAACGATTTAGCAGTAGCATCTGAAAGTTCTATGGCCAAACTTGAGAAGAAAGCAAATTGTATACGCTCTGAGATGCAGGCATGGTGTGCTATCAATAAACAGACTGTCACTGACCATAACACAACATATGTACTGCTGTAGGAAAATCTGTCATCTATTAGAAATCCCACAATAAGATTGGAGGGCATTTCAATTTGCTGTAGTGACACAACTGGATATCTGAGAGTGCTACTGGATGAAAGAAGTTTTATGGTGTGTCTAACAAAGGTCACACAAAGAGTAGAACACATTGTGCGCAAATTACTACTTATGAGCACAGCTCATTGCGAACTTCCATTGCTTGCTGTGAGAACCTACCATAGTGCAATTTTCTCGGCAATAGTAGGCTTTGCTTTAAATGTATGCGCACAGCAGCTCTGTTACCAATGTTACAGAAGCATCCTAAGACAAGACAAGTCTTCTTTGGCTGACTGGTGCCTTCAGTATGACTCCTGTTTAAGCACTGTTGGTTATAAAGGGAATTAAGCCTGTGTACATAACTATCCCATATACTGTGCAGTCAACAGGAATTGGTTAAAAGTGGGAAAACTGGAGAAGATCTTTTGTATGGCTGGAAGTGGAGTGGGCACCAGGCTTGTGGAACTGGAAGATGCAGAAGTGGCAATGTGAATGGAACTCATTGTGAGGTGTAGAGTTCACGGAACATTTCCAAACGTGAAGGATAGATTACAACTGAAACACATCAACCCCGATAAGAGATGGACTTTTTAACAGGGCATGGCCCATATCCCAATCACTTAAGAAGAATTCAAAATCACAAACAAACATTTGTCATTGTGGTCATGAGGGAACCATAGATCACATTATGCTGCAGAGTCCGAACTATAATTAGGATACAAATGCAATAACACCTGATACTAACTTGGAAGAAATAGTGATAAAAACAGAAGTATGGAATGTAGTTGCCAGATTGTTAAACAAGAGATCTGCAATTAGAATGATTATATACCATCAAAGTCCAGGAAGTTCAAAAGTAGACTTAAGTCATCGGAATTTAGGGGGACTGGTGTCTGAGGAATCATCACAGAAGGTAGAAGGTAACATAATGGAGCCATATACTGTTAAAACAAAATCTGCCAGCAGGACTGAGCCATCTCCACAGGCTCCTGCAGCTCCAAGACCTCATGTGCCAGTGGACGTTGTAATGGGTCATCCTCCTCTAGCACTACTTTTCCTCAGCAATATTTGTCGATACCAGAATTATTTTCCAAATTTTGGACAAGTCAATATTATCTCAGCTGCTTTTCTGAAAACTTTCATATAATTTTATACACAGTATGTTATTTTTCAAGCTAAAATTCATGAAGGGGAATTACTTTATTTTGGGTGTTATGAACAATAACTAGTTCTGAATGTACAGTTAAAATAATTTTTTTAGAACCATTTGAAATTATGAATTATCTAATCGAAATTCATTTGTCAAGAAAAATTGTACAGATTTGTTAATGTGAAAAATCAAAAGAATGTATGATATACTTAAATGTGACAAAATATATTAATGTAACAACAAAAATTCTGCAGCAACAATGTTCAAACCATGAGGACCTAAAATGTGAGAATTTCAGCTTCTAGAATCATGCCCCTGGACAAGAAGTACTGGAGCCAACTCTATGTGAAAAGATAAGTAAACTAGAAAGTTTATTGTAATCTTCGTTCCTCTCAACTCTTCATAAAAGACTAGTGTGGATAACAGCTGCAAGTAGGAAGGAGCAAGTAGATTACAACGTGAACTGCAGAAGCTTACTCTGTGTCTCACTCAGGGGAATTTCCCATTTCACAGCCGCTGGTATCCACAACCCAGTCTTCAAACTTGAAGAGGCAACCAGTGATTTAGGCATTCCAGTAGAGCAGAACAGTCCCCAAAATCATACAGTGAAAATTTCCATTATTTATTGTCCTATGTAGTAGTTGTAGAAACAGTTGTTGCATATAAATGGACATTAAATATCTTGTGGAGGTTCGAGTCCTGCCAGGACAAATGATTCAGAAGGGTTCTAGTAGTACAGGCAGTGGTAGTAGTAGTACAGTCAGCACCTATGGAAATGGTTGGTTGATTGGTTTAAAGGGGGGAGGAGACCAAACCCTCTGGAAATGGAAGGACTTGATGCACATGCTAGAACAGCCATTAGGTTCGTAGAGTTCTAACTAGATGTGGAAGAGTTGCAGGTTTCTTAGTTATCTATCACGTTATATTTTTACATGTTTCTTTGTTTCCTAAATTCACTCTAGTAAAGGCTATGCTATACATTTAGTGTATCAGGTGTAATTGGTTTCTTAAGGGAAAACAACCTACTATAGTTCTCTAGCAAACAGATCAATGTAGTGTAACAAAAATTAAATAATTCTGGACTTGTTCAGTGACAAAAGGTGACCAGGTTGAAAATTAAGTGATTTTTTGACAGTTCGTGATACAGATATTAATTTTTCAGCAGTTCTCCTCTTCTGGCAATAGGCTGTCCATATGCATAATGGATGAATACATGTGTTACTTGTTTTCTTTTGATTAATACAGTGAGGCCAAACTCACATCAGTATAGTGAGAAGAAAGGCAAAACAAGTTATCTTTTTTCCGGTTTTAATATCCAAACAAATAACAGTATTACAAATAATAATATTACATTCTGAGAAATACATTTATATTTAAATATACATTGATTCGGCAGCTTATACATTTATCACAGCAGTTCCATAACATGCAGTCTTTGTAAGCAAGAAGACGGGAGAAAAGTTTTTTAAGGGTTGCAGATCTTTTTACATTTTATACTTTCATAGGTAATTTTGTCATGAGCTCAGAATAGGCATTTCCTTCAGCTTGCTGTGACTTTCTTTTGATGTATTCTATGGTTCTGGCCTGAAAAGCAAATAAACACGGAAGTATTACAGGCAATGTTAAGAACACCTCTTTAAGTTTCTTGAATGCAGAAATTATATTTCACTGAGATAAGAACTTACTGCCAATTTAACATCTGCTTGACCATGCCTGTGAGCTAGATTCCAAAGGTTCAATGCCAATGCTGTGATGCTGGGCTCTGATAAATTTCCTCTAATAATAATTCTTGTGAATAAATCGAGAGCCAAGGAAGACTGGAACAGAAATTTAAGTATCTCTGCAAAGTGTCAACATTACCAGACAGATGTCAAATACACATCTATTAAACTATTATTTTCTAAAGCAAGAAAGAAAACCTAATATACCACTAGAAAATGTGCTAACAATCTCGACAAACTGTCAGATTCTAGTATTGCTATATACTGGATGAAAGCTGTGATTACGAATCCAGACTATATTCATGTAGATCACGTGCCACTATCTAGATATGTCATAACTTGTGCTTAACAACAAAAACAGCAACATAATGACATAAACATTTTCTCATTAAAGTAGTTATAGTGATTATTGGTTTCAAAAGTCACTTTGGGTAAATTAATATGCTTACTTTCAGTGAGGACATCATCAGCACTGCTTAGCATCTAGTTGCAAAATTCTGTAGCTACCTGAAGTTAAATTTTTGCTTCAAAATCAATAACAATTTGATGAGGGAATAAGGCAGTCACAAACTGTGACCAGTAAGTAAAGTTATCCTCAATGTAAAGGTTTTTTGAATATTGCAGTGCTCTACTAGGCATGGATCAATTTGAAGTAGTATGCCCATGACTTCTTCCTACCTATGGAGTGATAATTCCATTCAGTAAAACGGGAACACACTGTTTACCATGGACCATGAGCCAAAGTTCAGTTTGGCATTTTTTGCAGCAAAAAATCATTGCATATGTGAAAAAAAGTAAAATGGAAAAATATGCTTGAACCAACTACTTTTGGATTAATATTCTGCTTCTTACCCACTAAGCCATCAAGCCACACAGCATTAGAATATACAGCAATACCACAATTCACAATGCCAGTTATTGCAATAAACTTGTGTCAGAGAGCACTTTCATCATCAACATTTGAGATTATAGTTGTTTTATATGTTATTCCAAATATATTTACCTGTTTTTTGTACTGCTCATTGGCACCAAGAAATTTCAGGTGATTAAGAATTTCATCTATGAGAGCTGAGCAGGTCTTATTGATTTCTGCTATAAATTTTGGATCAGAGCCATACAGGGTGTCATTAGATACCACTGGAATAAATTTTTTACATTAGTGTGTATGTAACCTATCTGTGAAACACTGTAACTAAGCAAGGAAATATATAAACAAAAAGTAATTAGTATTATAGTTTTTAACAGATTTTCTCTTGGGCTTTTTCTTATCTATAGAGTACAGAATTATCAGCTGCATTTTTTATAATTAATAATATAGTTTATCTTTAATTTCATCAACTTTTTTGCAAATTCTGAAAATTTTAGTATACATCTCATACATCTACATCTACATCTATACTCCGCGAGCCACCTTACGGTGTGTGGCGGAGGGTACTTATTGTACCACTATCTGATCCCCCCTTCCCTGTTCCATTCACGAATTGAGAAGTGTCCGCCACTGGAGCTTGTTCAGCATCTCCGTAACGCTCTCGCGCTGACTAAATGTCCCCATGACGAATCGCGCTGCTTTTCGCTGGATCATGTCTATCTCTTCTATTAATCCAACCTGGTAAGGGTCCCATACTGATGAGCAATACTCAAGAATCGGACGAACAAGCGTTTTGTAAGCTACTTCTTTCGTCGATGAGTCACATTTTCTTAGAATTCTTCCTATGAATCTCAACCTGGCGCCTGCTTTTCCCACTATTTGTTTTATGTGATCATTCCACTTCAGATCGCTCCGGATAGTAACTCCTAAGTATTTTACGGTCGTTACCGCTTCCAATGATTTACCACCTATGGCATAATCGTACTGGAATGGATTTCTGCCCCTATGTATGCGCATTATATTACATTTATCTACGTTTAGGGAAAGCTGCCAGCTGTCGCACCATTCATTAATCCTCTGCAGGTCTTCCTGGAGTACGTACGAGTCTTCTGATGTTGCTACTTTCTTGTAGACAACCGTGTCATCTGCAAATAGCCTCACGGAGCTACCGATGTTGTCAACTAAGTCATTTATGTATATTGTAAACAATAAAGGTCCTATCACGCTTCCTTGCGGTACTCCCGAAATTACCTCTACATCTGCAGATTTTGAACCATTAAGAATGACATGTTGTGTTCTTTCTTCTAGGAAATCCTGAATCCAATCACAAACCTGGTCCGATATTCCGTAAGCTCGTATTTTTTTCACTAAACGTAAGTGTGGAACCGTATCAAATGCCTTCCTGAAGTCCAGGAATACGGCATCAATCTGCTCGCCAGTGTCTACGGCACTGTGAATTTCTTGGACAAATAGGGCGAGCTGAGTTTCACATGATCTCTGTTTGCGGAATCCATGTTGGTTATGATGAAGGAGATTTGTATTATCTAAGAACGTCATAATACGAGAACATAAAACATGTTCCATTATTCTACAACAGATTGACGTAAGCGAAATAGGCCTATAATTATTCGCATCTGATTTATGCCCCTTCTTGAAAATGGGAACGACCTGCGCTTTCTTCCAGTCGCTAGGTACTTTACGTTCTTCCAGAGATCTACGATAAATTGCTGATAGAAAGGGGGCAAGTTCTTTAGCATAATCACTGTAGAATCTTACGGGTATCTCGTCTGGTCCGGATGCTTTTCCGCTACTAAGTGATAGCAGTTGTTTTTCAATTCCGATATCGTTTATTTCAATATTTTCCATTTTGGCGTCCGTGCGACGGCTGAAGTCAGGGACCGTGTTACGATTTTCCGCAGTGAAACAGTTTCGGAACACTGAATTCAGTATTTCTGCCATATTTCTCATATGAGAGATAAGTTGCATTTAAAGAGGTGTGTAAATGCTGCCCTTCTAAAAGCTTTCTGTTTGAACACTGATATACACAATAGACATTAGGAATTAATTTTTCTCTTTTCAAAACTGGAACAATATGAATGGATTTATACCTTTTGTATCACTGATTAGTCAAACCAAGCTCTATACATCGTGACTCTTTCGAGAAAAATGATGATGTCAAGTAGATATAAATTATTTATAAAAAATTAATTATCATGTTGTAGACTGCACACCATTACATAAAGTTTTGTGAAAGTGGTTAAGATTTGATATTCCTCATTTCTTCCATTGTAAACAATACTGTAACTATTTAACACAATAAAATGGAGTACATGTTGTAGATGATTCAGAGACTGCACATACAAGAGCATCCTAACAGCAGATACTATCATTCAGACTGCATTACATAAATGTCACAAACAGGTTAACAGTAGAGACAATGAGCAAAATGTGGCCACAATCTTCATCACATATAATCCATGGTCTTGTGGAGTAATAAGACTAAGAAAACATAAGGAGCAAATGAACAAGCTCATATTAAATACTATAAGCTATATCTTTTATATTCTAGAATTTCAGCTCATCTTATCAGACAATTTCAGTGATAGGAGCGTCCCATTCATTCATTTTCAAGCAGTACTGCCCTGATTATTTTATTAGTCACTGGAATGAAAATATTAACACTGGAATAGTAGACGTTTCAATTAGGTTATTTCATGAATAATGCACCTACAGAAATTGCATGTGTGCTCCAAAATTTATGATTCCAGTTTTAGATATACTCGATCTAGAAAATACTTTCATGAGAAATGGGGTAGTGTAAGGTCAGGAGAATGGCGTGCAGTTTGAATGATGCTTGAAAGGCAAGGTCAATGTGATGTGAGAAATATTTAGTTGAATCACACACTTGCACATCATACTGCAAACAGATAGCTCATAGGATTGAACCATCATAGACTGTGTTACAACCACTTGCTGCTCTCCGCCCTTCATGCATTATTGTGGCAGAATGGTTTCCTTCATTTACTGATGAAAAATTTAGTTTCATCTCATATCGCACATTTGGACGAGATTTTTGGTTTTTATTGTATATATATGCAGGTGTTTGACAACATTCTCCATCAATTTCTGCCAGGTGACTTGAATCACGACATACAGTGGACATGGATATGTGGCTCTGAAACTGACAGTAACTTCTCAATTCAGCGAAAATTTATTTTCTGCTTTCATGAAACATGGAACTGTTCTCAGTACCATTTCTAATAGTGCCATGTTCTCTTTTTTGACCATGAACACGAGTGTATTAAAAGAAAATTGTAGCAAACAGATAGTACTACCTGTTCCAGCACTTCACAGTGGAGGTTTATTTTTTAGTACACAACCCGATTTTATAACATACATTGGAAAAAGATGTTGCATGTTGTGTGATGTTGTCCTTGATGCAGCATACCCTCAAAACAGCAGTTGTATTACATCTACATCTACATTTATACTCCGCAAGCCACCCAACGGTGTGTGGCGGAGGGCACTTTACGTGCCACTGTCATTACCTCTCTTTTCTGTTCCAGTCGCGTATGGTTCGCGGGAAGAACGACTGTGTGAAAGCCTCCGTGCGCCCTCGAATCTCTCTAATTTTACATTCGTGATCTCCTCGGGAGGTATAAGTAGGGGGAAGCAATATATTCGATAGCTCATCCAGAAACGCACCCTCTCGAAACCTGGCGAGCAAGCTACACCGCGATGCAGAGCGCCGCTCTTGCAAAGTCTGCCACTTGAGTTTGCTAAACATCTCCGTAACGCTATCATGGTTACTAAATAACCCTGTGACAAAACACGCCGCTCTTCTTTGGATCTTCTCTATCTCCTCCGTCAACCCGATCTGGTACGGATCCCACACTGATGAGCAATACTCAAGTATGGGTCGAACGAGTGTTTTGTAAGTCACCTCCTTTGTTGATGGACTACATTTTCTAAGGACTCTCCCAATGAATCTCAACCTGGTACTCGCCTTACCAACAATTAATTTTATATGATCATTCCACTTCAAATCGTTCCGCACGCATACTCCCAGATATTTTACAGAAGTAACTGCTACCAGTGTTTGTTCCGCTATCATATAATCATAAGATTAAGGATCCTTCTTCTATGAATTCGCAATACATTACATTTGTCTATGTTAAGGGTCAGTTGCCACTCCCTGCACCAAATGCCTATCAGCTGCAGATCTTCCTGCATTTTGCTATAATTTTCTAATGCTGCAACTTCTCTGCACACTACAGCATCATCCGGGAAAAGGCGCATGGCATTGTCAGCTTTTTAAAAATAGATGTACTTTGAGTTTCTTTTTGATGGTTGTAGGTGTTACAGTATTCAGTCTAGCAGCAACTGCCTTGTGATCGTTAATCCCTGTATTCGTCATGATACTACCTATTCATCCAGGAATATTTGCTGCTAAGAGGTCAAGTACGCTTTCGCAACCATTTATGCTTCGAGTGGGCCCGCGAACTAATTGTTCAAAATAATTTTTTGAGAAAGCATTCAGTACAATTTAGGATGACGTTTTAAGCCTGCCGCCGACTTTAAACGTATAAATTTTCCAGCACATCGACGGTAGATTGAAATCATTTTTTTTTTTTTTTTTTGTGGTTTTAGGGCGCACAACTTCAACGGTCATTAGCGCCCAGACTACGTTAGGAATGCACCTCGAGTCACAAGTTTAAAACAGCAACGAAACGGAAAACACGATAAAAGACAGACTGACAGGCATAGGATTAAAAAAAGAAAACAGCATAATCAAACGTCCTTCGAGAGGGTCGTCAAATTGATAAAATGAAGAACGCGAGCAGCTGCTCGTGGGTCATCCGCTAAAATGGCTTCTAGAGGACATGGCAGGCCAAGATCAAGACGCAGTGTGTTAAAATCCGGACAGGACGTTAAAATGTGGCGGACCGTCAGCAATTAGTTTGTGGTTTGCCTAGTTGGAACACAGTTCCATGAAATTGGGCAAGAACTATAAGAGATAAATGACTGCACTAACTTGTAACATGGTAGAAGGATGTTGGAAATGTACATCATATCAAGAAGTTGGTCTCTAAGTGGGATGATGCTCAACAGTAAACTATGCCACTTGAAATTTGTCAGGGTGTCTCTATATATGGATTTATTGCTTGTCCTTACTTTGGCAGAAGTACAATTAAACTGCTGGACGGCACACCATGTCAGTCCATGTCTATTCATATCTCACACACTGGCATACGATTTCAGGTAATATCAGCATTATTAAGTGCTTATGTTGAGCAACTATGAATGCAAAACCCAGTACGTGTAATAGAACCCAGTACGTTGTCCTCGATTGTGAGTGTTCATCGGAGGTGAGGGTATCATCTGGAGTGCCCCAGGTCAGCTGTTGTTTTCTATCTACATAAATGATCTTTTGGATAGGGTGGATAGCAATGTGCGACTGTTTGCTGATGATGCTGTGGTGTACGGGAAGGTGTCATCGTTGCGTGACTGTAGGAGGATACAAAATGACTTGGACAGGATTTGTGACTGGTGTAAAGAATGGCAGCTAACTCTAAATATAGATAAATATAAATTAATGCAGATGAGTAGGAAAAAGAACCCTGTAATGTTTGAATACTCCATTAGTAGTGTAGCGTTTGACACAGTCACGTCGATTGCATGTAATGGCAGTTGTGGGGAAGGCGGATAGTTGTCTTTGGTTCATTGGTAGAATTTTGGGAAGATGTGGTTCATCTGTAAAGGAGACCGCTTATAAAACACTAATACGACCTATTCTTGAATACTGCTCGAGCGTTTGGGATCCCTATCAGGTCGAAATGAGGGAGGACATAGAAGCAATTCAGAGGCGAACCAACATTTGAGGCTGACTGCAGTAAAATTACACTGCCGCCAACTTATATTTCGCAGAAAGACCACAAAGATAAGACAAGAGAGATTAGGGCTCGTACAGAGGCATATAGGCAGTCATTTTTCCCTCGTTCTGTTTGGGAGTGGAACAGGGAGAGAAGATGCTAGTTGTGGTACGAGGTACACTCCGCCATGCATCGTATGGTGAATTGCGGAGTATGTATGTAGATGTAGATGTACTGTGAATTCATTTAACAACGGTGATGACGGAAACAGGATAGTTTACTGAAGAGTCTGTTTGTTCTCTTGTCATCTGGGAATAAGGATGCATATCATTTACTGCCTGCCACATAATCCTCTGGTTACCTCTGAGCATAATTTGTCTGTTTTTATCAGACCTTTCAATGTTATATATCTCCTTTCATCCACTGCTTTTAATACCATGCAAGGATTACATTTTTGTGCCTCATTTGTTTTGTTATAGTTCATATGAAAAGCAGGAAAATCTTAACATGTAGATTTATGTACATGTGTATTTTTGTATGAATCTCAAGATCTGAAAAATAATGAATGTCTGAAAGCCTATGCATGTCATAACCATCATTTTTCACATGCTTATGTGCCACTACTTTGCCTGAAAAGTATGTATTAGTTTGTCTCTCAATCACTATTTGTATTCCATCTAAAACTTAGAACTACTATAAAAGATACTGCTTTTCTTTTTTATTTTGGATTTGTCCTAGATTTACATTTTTCATCAAAGAATTTGTAACATTTTTAATAGTTTCCTGTATTTATGATGTTCATATTAACTTTAATTTTGAACCTATGTTTTCTTCCCCTTTGTTACTTATTTTGATGACACCATGATATTAACAGAATTCTTTCCCTTGGTCCTGAATAACAGAATGACATTTGGCTCCTTCAGAATTTCTATTTTTTTCTCTTCATTTATGACGAGTGACATTTGTTCCTACTACTCAACACATACCATTTGTTTTTGCATAGTGCTGTCAAATAGACAGTCATCTTACAGCATATACTTTCACAGCCATTATTTTCAATCATGCAGATTTTCACCAAGACTGTCATCTTCTGAATTTTTGTAACCAAGTCAATGTAGTCATTTTTCTTTCCATGATTGTTTGAGAACTTTCCCCTGTTATGTCCAGTAGGTATCGAGCCTAGAGTTGTTGCCTGCTATTTGGACACATTATCAAAATATTGCGGAAAGAAAAATGAAAGCATTAACTCAGCTGCAAACTCAGAAATTTTAAAATCATCAATTTCATTGAGGAAGTGTGGAGAAAAGTAGTTCTGTGTCTTGCTGTAATTTTGCTCTTGGACTGTGCGAGAAACAGATTTATCTTGTAATTTCTGTTGACGGTGATAACTATAAATGTCACGGTTAACATGAAAAGTGTAACAGTGACAGAATCATAACAGTTAAAAAAAATAGTCACCTTTCTCAATGTGATATGGGTAACACTCTTGTGCTGCAGCTGACAGCATGTCCAGTACATGCAGGTAGACAGTACACCGTGCACTGCTGTTTGCTTCCCATGTATAATGCTGTAGAACATTCATCAGACCTCTCGCCAAATAAAGAACCCCTTGCTCTGGATTATCCTGCACAAAAATCATGGAAAAGTGCTATTTAATTTCTGCCATGGACTGCAATCCACAGCAAAGTTGAAGGAAAGGACTGGTTGATCTTGAAACATAAAAATTGATATTTATAACCATAAATTATATACTTTTCATTTGCTTGTAAAAGTGTCTATTAGCTGTATAGTTTTAGAGCTCAGTATCAATATCCAGATATTTTAGATGATCCTCAAACTGAAACTACAACTGAAGAAATGAAACTTCCTTGCAGAGTTGAAATGATAAACCCACTATGATTTGGACTCAGACCTTTGACTTTTGTGGGCAACACTCTACCAACTGACGCACTCAAGGACTGCAAAATGGTCAGACTCAAAGTTTGGGGTATGTCAGAACACTCACTCTGATGCACAGCATATACTGTAAAGTTAAAATAGGGAAGGGGGAGGGGGGGGGGGGGGGAAGAATTCGTGCAGAACTATTCTCATTATATCAAATTTACTTTTGTTGAAGTGCACCACTGAAGAAATTAGAGCACAGTTTGGCTAATTTCAGAAATTAAAAGATATCATTTTTCCCACACAGAAACACAATAGAACTAGACATCATTGTCATGATTCTCTTTTAGTATTGAAGCTCAATGTATTGCTATGAAATTTTTAAACTGTTTTATAACTATGCATGGACTAATGGCTATTGAATTTGCGAAACAGCACTCAAAAGTCATTCAATTCACAATTAATAAAATATTCCAGGTTATTACTCTGTGATCAAAGAGATTTCACTTAAAAAACCGACATTTCGTCCCCATCTGCGGAGGACATTTTCAAGGGGGACCACAGCTTTGTTGAATGTCCGGTTCACCCTGGCTCGCTACTGACTACAGCAAAAATTCCACTCCCATGAGCTCCCACACAGTGGCATGATGTCACATGTTTTGATAAGCAAGCGAAATTGGCTGTTGTCGATTGTCACCATTCCATGGTGGAAGACTGGTACCCATCATCTTCAGCACCAGAATCCAAATTTCATTCAATTTCACGCCCTCCTCCTGCCTATTGAAATTCCTGGGGTGTTTCACAATGTCTATGGCCTCTCTGAATAGCCTTCTGTGGTATCCGTTTGTGGCTGCCAGTATTTGAATTCTATCAAAATGAATGTGGTGGTCTCGCGGCTGTAAAGCATGTTCTGCAACAGCTGATCTGTCAGTCTCCCCTCTTCTGCAATTGCCCTTGTGCTCTTTGAGTCATTTGTGACAGTTCTTTTTGTAGTGCCCACGTACACCTCCTGACAACTACCCGAAATCCTATAAATTCCAGATTTTTCCACCACTTGGCGAGCATCCTTGGCCGATTTTAGGTAATCCTGATTCTTCCGAGTGGGTGTGTAAATTACCACAATGTCACGCTTTTTTAAGATTTTTCCTATGCAGTCAGTCACTTCCTTAATGAATGGCAGGAAAGCTTTTGATTTCACTGGCGCTTGAGCATCGCAATGATTTCCCTTAATACTCTTTTCACCTCAGTGAACGAATAAACATTCTTGAGCAATACATTGGTGAGGTATTTTAATTCTGTATCATGCAGCTCTGGTTCATAGACTTTTCTTGCTCTATCCGCTGATATTTTTATGATGCCTTCCTTTTGTCGTGGGTGGTAGTTAGAATCCCAGTGTAGGTAACGGTCTGTGTGCATGCCGTTTTGGTAAATTATGTGGGCCAAGATAACATCTTTTTTCTTGAAATCTAGCACATAAAGACAATTTAATCTTCTGCCTGCCTCCTCCTCCTTGGTAAACTGAATCTTGAGAACAATCCAGTTCCTCCCTGCCATGCTGCCACAAAACTATCGTGTCAACCAAGTAACGGAACCAAATATTCAGTTTCTTATTTGCAGTTTCCAATGGCTGCTCCTTGAATTTTTCAACAAAGAAGTTCGCTATAACTGGGCTTAAGGGGCTTCCCACACTGACACTATCCATCTGTTTACAGGATATTTTATTAATTGTGACAATTTCAGCCATGAAAGTTTACATTTTACAGTCACTGAATTGTATGACTTTACAACAACAATCAAACAGTTTTGTACTGATTTAACAGAAAGAGAGTTTGCAACTATCAAACTGCTAATAAACCTGAAAATATATTTGATGGGTATTTTGATAAATACTTGCAACTAATTTGTGATGACATGTCTTATTTTTGGTTTAGTGACAATTTACAACACATTCTACAAAAATAAAAATATGTATTTTGAGGTAGTGAGATAATGCTGTTGCTCGGTGTAGATAGTGAAAATAAGTTGGTCTTTTCCTAGCAATCTCTCCATAAAGATGTTGTATATTTATGTTTCTGTGTGATGATGGGCATTGTGGCTCTTCAGGCACCCTTGCTTATCTTGACTTCATGGTCAAGCCAAGTCTGCTGCTCACTATATTTTGGTGCACAAAAAACAGTGTCAGCTGGTAGCTACTTTGTAAGTCAAATGTATTCATTGCAGGTGACTATTACCAGCCTGCTATAAAGTTTTTCAGCTTCTTCTCAACGTGTGTCATCTGTTTACAAAAATTACATAAAAACTTGATTCACAAAGTGTTTAACTGGTCTTGCATCTGCTGACAAATTTTATGCTTGAAGTATACCTTTATTTTAGTTGCATTACATTTTCTCTCTTCCTTCTTTTTGTTACTAAAAACAATTAATTTATTTTTAAGGGTACAAAGCATTCTGTGTCATATATAGGTTTTAACAATAAAAAACACACATTTCCTACCTTCCTATAAATATAAATATGTCTAGTGTAGAATTAATGAAAAATACCTGCGTACAAAAATTGCCTGAGGCATTAGCTGAGAAGGATGTAAGACAGGGTTGATGCCTGGTCTGCATGTTATGCAATCTATACACACAACAAGCAGTAAAGAAAACCAAGGAGATATTTGGAAAAATGATTAACCTCTGAGGAGAAAAAATACACTACTGTTTGTGAAAATTGCACCACCAAGAAATAATGGTCTAAATCACTCCAAAATCAGAAGATGTGTACAACAGTGGAATCATAATAAGCGATTAAGACTTCAGCGAGGAGGCATGTACATAGGCCCAGCAGTGCTCCCTTTTGTGTATCCCAACAGCGTTTGGCCAAGCCAAGCTCAGTTGGTGCAGTCTGTGTGGTCATAACTGACGAAAAAGCCTCATCCACGGTATTGACTCGACTTTGGAGTGCTGCAGTGGGTGTGGACATAACTGCATCGATGGCTTGACACATTCTGCTTAGGACTGTGCTGGCGGCACACATGACATTGCACTGACTTCCACTGTCCAGAAACCATCAACACCTCAGACTTCTGTGGCCTTGTAAATGCACACTTCCTACATACTGAGGGGAATCTGAACAGCAACCATTCCATCATGAGATGTCTTAGAGCTCCAGGCACTGCTCCTCCTGCAGGCACTTCCACATGCCCTATTTCAACAGGACAAAGCCTAGCCACATGAGGTGAGGAATGTGTAAACCTTCTTTGAAGAATGACGTGTTCAGCTGACTCCCTGGCCTGCACACATGTCTGACAAGTCATCCACCAAATACATCTGGGATATGGTCGTTCAGCAACTTCTTGTTCTGGAGCTCTTGCAACAACTGTTGACACTTTATGGATGCTCCTACAAACCACATGGCAGTGTGTTTCCCAACACCATATCCATGAACACTGGTTCCCAGTTATGACGTCTAGAGGCTCTGAATGCTGCGCGTGGAAGCATACTGAATTCTGACTGTCAGAGTGCATATCCAGCTCTGTACTCCAAATCATTAGTGTATTGTCATCTTCCTAAATTGTGGAATAAATTTCATTCTAATCACATATCTTCTTCTTGGTGATGCAATTCTCTTGAACAGTAGAGTAAATACTGTAAGGTTTGCTGATGCCATTATAATTCTATCAAAGATGGTAAAAGGCTTAAATAAAAACAAGCTGAATGGTATGGACAGTTTCTTGAAAAGATGTTATACACTGAAGTGCCAAAGAAACTGATATAGGCATGCATATTCAAAAGCAGAAATACGTAAACAGGCAGAATACTGCAAGTGTCTGGCGCAGTTGTTAGATCAGTTACTGCTGCTACAATGGCAGTGATGAAATTACAGTTTTTCCCATACAACCATTTGATGAGTGTACCGTGAATTTCAGGGATACAGTAAAACTTCAAATCTCCAACATAACTGCGCCCGGAATAACATCCTGCAAGAACAGGACCAATGATGACTGAAGAGAATGGTTTAACGTGACAGAAGAGCAACCATTCTACAAAAATGTGCAGATTTCAGTGACGAGCCATCAAGAAGTGTAAGTGTTTGAACCATTCAACGAAACATCATTGATGCGTGCTTTCGGAGCTGAAGGCCCGCTCGTGTACCCTGTGTGACTGCATGACACAAAGCTTTACTCCTCACCTGGTCCAATCCACACCAACATTGGACTGTTAATGACTGGAAACATGTTGCCTGGTTGGACGAGTCTCGTTTTAAATTGTATCAAGCGGATGGACATGTGCAGGTATGGAGACAGCCTCATGAGCCCATGGACACTGCATGTCAGCAGGGGACTGTTCAAGCTGGTGGAGGCTCCAAGTATCCTGTCAGATCAACTGCGTCCATTCATGTCCATTGTGCATTCCAACAGACTTAGGCAATTCCAGCAGGACAACGCAAAACCCCACACATGCAGAATTGCTACAGAGTGGCTCTAGGAACACTCTACTGAGTTTAAACACTTTCGCTGGCCACCAAACTCCCAAGTCATGAACATTATTGAGCATATATGGGATGCTGTTCAGAGAGATCTCCACCCCCTTGTACTCTTACGTACTTATGGACAGTGCTGCATGATTCATGGTGTCAATTCCCTCCATGGTGTCAATTCAGACATAAGTCAAGTCCTGCCAAATTGTGTTGTGGCACTTCTGCATGCTCGCAGCAGTTCTAAAATATATTAGGCAGATGCACCAGTTTCTTTGGCTCTTCAGTGTAAGATGAATTGCTGCATAGCATAATAACTTCATTGTAGTGTAGTCAAATTGCATCATGTGATGCTGACAGAATTACATCAGGAAATGAGATGCTGAATGTAATAGACAGGTTTTGTTGTTTGGGCAGCGAAGTAACTGACCCTGGTATAAACAAACAGGAAACAAAATGCACTCTAGCAACAGCCAGAAAAGGTTTGCTTACTAAGAGAAATGTCAAATATAAATTTTAGTGTTTGAAAAGTTGTTCTGTACCTGTTTGTTTGGGGTTCAGTCTTATAAATAAATGAAACATAGATGATAAGTAGTACAAACATGAAGAGAACAGAATCTTTTGAAATGTTGTGCTACAGAAAAATGCTAAAGATTATACAGCTCTTGAAGAGGTAGTGAAATGAATTGGAGAGAAAAAAATAAATGGCATAATATGACAAAAAGAAAGGATACATTGACAAGACACATCCTGAAGTATCTATTTGCTAATGGAGGGAAGTATCATGATAACAACTGTGGCGGGGAGATCGAGGCTTGATTACAGTAATCAGGTTCAGGAGGATGTAAATTTCCATTGTTACGCAGAGATCAAGAGCATGATCTAGTGTGAAGAGGTGCATCATACCAGTCTTGGGACTGGCGAGACTGATGACGATAATAATGATGATGAGGATGACCACCACCACCACCAACAACAACAACAACAACCTGAGTTACTTCATTTGCAGTATTTTAACAATGATTTACAATATGTTTCTAAAATCAGTTTGCTTTCAGAGGAAAGTACACACACACGTGAAAGTTCATAATTACTATACATTTAGTTTCTATGCTGAGAAAAATCAAAATTTTTATTCATTATCAATAATGTGTTTCACCACACTGGATACAAAAACAACTTCCTTTTTCTTAAACCAATAACACGCTTTTCCCGTGGATAATTCTAACCAAACAACTTTAATCAGTTTATATATTATATTTTTATCTGTATCAATATAAAATTATGATGTAAAATGTCTGACTTGAGAATTCTGATGTAGGTGTATCTATAAAAGCAACTGGTACTTACTGGCACTACCAATAATGTTGACAGAAAGTGGCATAAATAGGAAACAAGATATGCTTCTGAACTCTTCAGCTTTCCATCCACTTCCATAGTGGTTGGTAACTCAGGGATCAGACTTAATGCTGCCTTGAAACATGCATCAGCTGAAAATCAGGAAGTAAAATGAATGTAATAAATAACAAGTACTAATCTCATTGAAACACAATTTCTGTAATTTAAGCAGCATTGTTTTCACCAGAATTGAGTGTAAGCCTGTCACCACACATTTATTATATGAAGATACCCGAAAGACCTTGTGTTATCATCACAAATGGATGATTACAGTAAGGAATCTGAGAGTTCTTGAAGTCAGTAAAATAAAGATAATAGCAAATAACAAATTACAATATTACTTTTATATTACTATAAATTAATATAATTTGTTAAGTAGGATACAACAATTGTCTCTTCAAGGTTGGATAATCACTTTAGATCCTATTCCTCCTCCAGTCACTCTCATTCACAAGGAGATCATAAATTTCAAACACATTTCTTAAATCTTTATGTTTCAGGGTGTTTCAATCTCGCTTGTAGTTTTCTTGGCCAACATTGGGTTTGAGATTTAGATTCTTAGAGTAATTTTTGGCTTCCTCTAACAGGATATCAAATGCTTCTGCTGTCCTAAGATTCACAAGAGCTCTTTTAGAACATCTATGGAAGTCTACTGAACATGTCACTCTGGCTGCATTAAAATTTTATTCTGGAGAGACCTCACTAGCTCTTCACAGAGTCCAAACACTTCAATACGGCCTTTCACATAAAAAATAGTCTCCAACTTTTCAAGCCATGTTGCATAGCCTTGCAGGGCTGGCCTCTTTTGCCTCTAACTGAGCTCTGTGCAGAGAAGATCTTCAGTTCTGGTACATTGTTTTTCATCTCATCGAGAAGTGGCATTAGGCATGTTGCAAGGCATCCCAGCTGTGCTAAATAATGTTCATGTCTGGGGAGTTTGGTGGCCAGGAGAAGTGCTTAAACTCAGAAGATGTTCCTGGAGCAATACTGTAGCAATTCTGGACATGTTGGTTGTCGCATTGTCCTGCTGGAATTGCCCAAGTCCATTGGAATGCACAATGGACATGAATGGGTGTAGGTGATCAGACAGGACAGGATGCTAACATATGTATCACCTGTCAGAATCGTATCTAGATGTATCAGGGGTCCAATATCACTCCAACTTGTGAGGTAACGGATGAGTTGTGGCGCCCTGAAAATATTCTAAGTTTGGAGTTGGCATGGCCGCATGGGCTGCTCGGCAAGCCAGGGCTTGTCAGCAACCGTGTGATGCTGAACGTTAGCCGGACCAAGAGCAGTAGCCCCAGCGCGTGGTCCAGGCTGATCGCGTGGCTGGGAATTCCATATTGAAGCTGCATCGAGAACTGCATTTTGTGACGATGAAGGAGATTTGTATGCTGGCCTGACTTTGTGAAACCATAATGGTAAACACCTCACAGTTCACGTAGAAATTAATAATAACCAAAGGAGTCATGATACCTTAAAAATAAACATGTATATTACCCTTATTTGTATGGTGATTCTGATGGTGTAATCAGATTTTCAATATCTTTATTAGTTTAAAGTTTAGTATCTGACTGTAAATTATACAAGTAACACCCAGCAATGAATTTTCAAAATCTAAACGGTTCATCTGATTTTGTCGATCAATGTGTCTTTAGTTAGCTATTAGTGTCAATCTAAATCGGTATGAATTACAGGCATGTAACTTGAATAGTACATGAGTTATTGGAGGTCAAAGTGGCCAATTACTGTTGATGGCATCTGACCACAAGTACTCCACAGTTACACGAAAAAATGGTAGCAGCATGCTTACAAATATATTTATTCCTCTATGTCTTTTGTTTATATCCGATATATACTATTCATGAAGAAATTGGTCAAATATTTACTGTGTTTTAGAAAGCACAGAGACATTAAGCTACTGGCCTACTTTTGCTTATGTTTATTTGATTTGATTTGTTTATGTAATTAATAATGTGTGTTAGAGCATGTTTATGGTCCAGCTGTAGGAATATTTATTTAATTTCAAGTTATTTAAATGTAAATACAGTATTTTGTATGTGTTTCAAGATGTCTGAGAGTGTGCGTTGGCTCAATAGAGAGACTGGACAGAAGCCGGGGAGGGGGGAGGAGCATCGGGTCGCATGGGACAGGGGAGTGCTGGAAGAGAAGGCGCAATGGATGGTCACAGGAAATACTTGGAGAGTGTTGAGAAGTTAGCGCGTGGTTGCAGGAGATAGAAATATTTTGTAGTGCCGATTTGTGCACTTGTGAGATTTCCGTGGCTTCTGCAAGATGATGTAGTATGCATTTACAAGTGGATATCTCACGAGCAATGTTGTTGTTCACAGTTAATTATGTGAAGTAGGAATCTATTGTTTCCCTATTAATCAACTTATATTTTATTTAATTTCTGGCCATTGACACCAATAAGTGTTGTGCAGAATCAAACGGCATTCTTAAAAGTATTTCTGCTATGATACTCATCATTTAAAGTCATTAAAATAGGACCCGCAAATTTTATTTAATTGAAATCTTTCATTTAGAAATTTCTATGTTACATTCAAAATTCGCAATTGCTGAGCGATAGGAACCTTCGACCATTCGATTCATGTGTGTATTCATATTGTATACTGTAGACTCAACAGTACTTGGCATGTAATGTGGCAACTACGTATCCCACCCCCTAGACAATGAAACCAGCCAAAACTTTCAATATTTCAACTCTGAGTCTGAGGGTAAGTAGTTGAGGGCCACATTTTTTTTTTTTTTTTTTTTTTTTTTTAAAGCCCACAACTGAAGGTTTCTTGTCCAGGATTTGTGCCCTTCAAATTGGTAATTCCTTTTGCTCTCTGTTATTCAGTGTACAATGCGAAGTGTAAAAACTTTTACAAAACTGGTAGAGATTTCAGTAATGTGAACCTCTCACCAAACACAGTGTGAGATTGGTTTTTTTTCCACAAGTAGGTTTCTGGAAATAGTGAAATTACGCAGCAATTTTCACAACTAACACATGCTATCGATAGAGGTTCTAATCTATTACGTTAAAGGCAATTTGCGTGGGGGCTCAGAGACTAAATAAGTTGATTGCAGGGAACGGTAGCGGTTAGCACATTTAACGGGCAGCGGTATCGGAGATGACTGGAACACGCGGTAACCGACAGCAACTACAGCTACACCAGGCGACTTCTCTAATGGCAGACACAGTTCAACAGCAGTACGATGGAAGCGTCTTTGAGTACTCCAGGGCAGTCTTCAATGTCGACTTCCACTACAACTGATGGCATCACCATGGCAGAGGGAACCAACTCAGATCAGATAAGTGCCTGCACAAATAGTGAGATAGTGTTTAACTCTGAAGTTCAAGCTCCATTTATAGATCTCGCGAATATAAAATAGTCGCCTAATATGTGTAGTTCTGAAAATGGAAGTGAGCCCATTAGTCCAAAAACAGAGTGCGGACGTGTAACTAGTGGGAATCCAGGCAAGGGGAATGAATGTGGGGGAGATATGATGTCTCAGCTAATGCAAATGATCCACGAATTGGTAAATAATATGAATATAATGGCAAATAACATCAGTGCAATTCGAACAGATATGGGTACATTGCGAACAGATATGGGCATATTGCAAACAGTTACGGATACAATTCGGCCTGATATAGGTACAATGCGACCTGAAATAGGCTCCGCTATAAAAGAGGAAGTTGAAAAAACTATTGGTAACCTTGAAAAAGCAATTGCTGATAAATTAAAATGTGTCCAAGGGGATATAGGGAAAATTACAGATGAAGTTGTAATAGTAAAATCTAAAATCAAATCAGTGGAAAAAGATCTTGGGGAAAAAATGGATAAGATACAGACGGAACTTGGAGGCAAGGTAAGTGACTGTATAAAGGTGCAATATGCTCATAAAAGCATTATAAGCTTAGCAATTAGTGACATTGCCAGTCGTATAGGTGAGGGTGAGAAAGAAGTGGGCAAAATTAAAGATAAAATAGAGTCCAGTATCACTAGTGAAAATGAAGTTAAAAAACAAATACAACAGATAAAAAGTAATTAAAACTCGTTAGCCTCCCAACAGGCCACGCCATTTATAAATATCCCTTGGGCAAATACCATATCTGTGAAATGTTACATAGATGACGGGAGATATCACGCAGTAAATTTCTTGGCTGCATGTAGGGGTGCTTTTGTTCAAGGCATGTCAGACGAAGCGAAAATAAAATACGTTAAACGGCATTTGGAGGGAGACCCACAGTCTTGGGCAAAAGTGAAATGTAGTTCACGCGAATCGTAGGAAGAGTTCGAAAAGGGCTTTAACTGAAATCACCATGTTAAAAAGGTGATTACCCAAAAATTTGCAGTGGGATCTTGTCCACAGTCCATGTGATTTCATGGACAAATTTCTAGAATTTGTAGAAAAATTAGAGAGGACTTTGAAGTTCAAACCTGAGAGCAAACCGGTTGGTAGTTATCAAAATTGGAATCCAAATAATCATCACCACAATAATAATCTTGAGAGAAATCAAAGGAATTCTCAGGGAGATAGTAGCTAGAATGAGCAGAATGGTCGGAGAACGAATGGGAGTGATAACTTCTGTGAACGGAACCCAAGTAAAGAATGCAGATTTGATGAGGAAAATTCGTGTGAAGTGCAATCGCGTAACAACCGGTCAGGAAACTGATATTCGCCACATCTCAGGTCCAGGGATGGCGATCTGAACAGACGATGAAAAGGACTGGAGATAATGGTAATGGTAGGAATGTTGATAGGTTTAGAGAAAGGCAACAAATATGTAATATGGAGTATGTTAAAGAGGAAAAAGGAATAAAAGCAGGCACGAATGGCGGAAGCATACATTTGTGAGAGATTTAAGTAAAAGTAATGAAAATAAATCTGCGGGGAGTGATGTAAGTTATGGATGTGTAATGAATAAGTGTGTGAATGGTGATGAATGGAAAGATTCAGTGGCTCAAAAAGAAGTTAAAGAGGAGACGAATTTTGTGAAAGCAAATTGTGTGGAGAGTTCTAAACAAATTGTGTGGAGAGTTCTGAAGATTAGCAAACAGTAGCAATTGCAGTAAGGAAGGTGTTGTAGTAGCAATGTTACTAAGGGAGGCTTAGCATTGGTCTCACCAGCAGTTGAAGTTAAAAATGTTTTGGCAGAGGTAGATGATTTCTGTTTACAGGAATAGAGTAATGGTAATTTATGTAATGATGTAAAAGCCACTGGTATTGATACTTTGGAGGAAGGAATCTACCCATTTCTTGTCACGAATGAAGGCGAAACAAAACTTATTAATGAATGTGTGGATCTAAAACGTTTGTCAGAGTGTGAATATGAGAATGTATGTAAAGTAGGATCGGGGGTTAATCTGGATGAAAAGTGTATAGAAATGGCAGTGTGTGCTGATTTTTGTCTAATCACAGGGGAATGTAGCAAGTCTGGTAGTCCAAAAATTGTATGACAAAGTAGCAGCGATTTGTGTGATGTAGCAGAGGAGGGTAAAGTTGTGTACGATTCACGTAAAGTTAATTTGTCGACGGAGGACAGTAAGGTTTCTGATGTGAATTTATATAGTGATTTAAATGGTGTATCAGCAGATACGGTTGCTGAGATGGATATTTATGGTGATGATGGCTTAGGCATCGATGTATTATATGAGGAAGATAAAGTGTTTAATGGTGAATTGATGTGTAATTTTGTTGAAGCTGCAAGTGTCAATATTTTGGAGGGGAAAAACAGTAAAGTTGTGCATGCTGTGGGTAGTGAATCATCGAAATGTGTGGATAGACTAACTGAAAATTGAGAGAGGGCTGAAGTAAATAGTGTGGATGGGGATAGTTCGTGTAATGAAGTTCAAACGAATTGGTATATGAAGTAGTAGTGTGATTTTAGTGTGACTGGTTGGCGATGGTACAGTACAACAGTACGGTCATTACTTCCGCATATGTGGAAACGGAAGAAGTTTAAAATTGCTAGAGGTTTAGAAAAGGGAAGGAATGAATTAGGGGTGAAGAACATATTTAATGAATTATTTTGGGATGAACATGAGATTGAGGGATGGATAGAACAGGATGTGTGTACACTAGAATTGGAAGAGAACAGACGATACATAGAAAATGGTTTATTAAGAGAGAAATATTTAGAACGAACGGAAATGGTAAATGTAAGCCAATTATTGAAATTAAAGTTGGAAAAGAAATGGTAGATACACTTCTAGATTCAGGTAGTAATGTGTCAGCGATATCAGTAAGTTTTATGAACATGATCAAAAATAGGAAACTAGTAATCTTCTCAGTCAAATATTTACTGTGTTTTAGAAAACACAGGGACATTAGGCTACTGGCCTACTTTTGCTTCTATTCCTTTGATATATGTTTATTTGGTTTGTTAATGTATTTAATAATGTGTGTTAAAGCATGTTTATGGTCCAGCTGTAGGAATATTTATTTAATTTCAAGTTATTTAAATGTAAATACAGTATTTCGTATGTGTTGCAAGGTGTTTGAGAGTGTGCATTGGCTTGGAGACATGGCAGGAGCGCTCTAGCCACTCACAGCCTTCATTACTACGGTAGGCGACTACGGAAGTCATTGGAGAGACTGGATGGAAGTGGGGGAGGAGCATCGGGTCACATGGGACAGGGGAGTGCCGGACGGGAAGGCGCAACGGACGGTCACAGGAAATACTTGGAGAGTGTTGAGAAGTTAGCGCGTGGTCGCAGGAGATAGAAATATTTCGTAGTGCCGATTTGTACACTTGTGAGATTTACGTGGCTTCTGCAAGATGATGTAGTATGCATTTAGAAGTGAATATCTCACAAGCAATGTTGCTGTTCACAACTGATTATGTGAAGCAGGAATCTATTGTTTCCCTGTTACTCAACTATATTTTATTTAATTGTTGGACCATCAACACCAACAAGTGTTTTGCAGAAATAAACGGCATTCTTAAAAGTGCTTCTGCTATCGTACTCATTATTTAAAGTCATTAAAATAGGACCTGCAGATTTTATTTAATTGCAATCTTTCATCTATAAATTTCTACGTTACATTCAAAATTTGCAATTGCCAAGGATAGGAACCTCTGACCCTTCGATTCATGTGTATATTCATATTGTATACTGTAGACTCAGCAGTACTTGGCATGTAATGTGGCAACTACGTATCCCACCCCCTAGACAATGAAACCAGCAAAAACTTTTAATATTTCAACTCTGAGTCTGAGGGTAAGTAGTTGAGGGCCACAATTTTTTTTTTTTTTTAAAAAGCCCACAACTGAAGGTTTCTCGTCCGGGATTTGTGTCCTGCAAATTGGTAATTCCTTTTGCTCTCTGTTATTCAGTGTACTATGCAAAGTGAAAGCCTGCGAGCGCACACACTCCACACCATTACAGAGCTTCCACCAGCTTGAACAGTCCCCTACTGACATGCAGGGTCCATGGATTCATGACGTTGTCTCCATACCCATACACGTCCATCCGCTTGATGCAATTTGAAATGAGACTAGTCTGACCAGGCAACCTGTTTCCAGTTATTACCAGTCCAATGATGGTGTTGACGGGCTCTGGCAAGGCATGTCGTGCGGTCATCAAGGGTGCACGAGTGGGCTTTCAGCTCAGAAAGCCCGTATCAGTGGTGTTTCATTGAATGGTATAACCCGGAACTACTGGGAGATCCGGGAAAAACCTGAGATTTTTTCCTTCTGGGAGAAACCTGCAAATTTTTTAGAATTCCAGGAATTTTTTTTGTTTTAGTTTTCAGTTAAATTTGTGTAAGTTTGACTGGTATGAAACAATACTGTGATAAAGGATATTACTGTATCCCGTCACTGCAGAATAATACTGCAACAATGAAACATGAATGAGACAAAAAAAAGAAACTAAAACTTGAAGTTGCAAAGGAAATGCGCCATATACAATAACAAAACACAATGCTCATACAAACATCTGCCAACAGCAAAATGTGTCAAAGGATTAGGAAGATTATGCAATGCTTCATAACAACAAATTGCCTCCGATGAGTGTGAATCACAACTGTTTACATTAATGCGTTTGAGCAGTTGCGAGCAGGCTCAAGGGTATGCACAGTTGAGTCGCGCATACCTTCTCCCACTTCTGGCTAAAGAAGTGTGGCTGTTAGCTGTATAAGCAGTAGCAGCGAGCAGCAAATTCATATTCTTGAGCAAAAAATGTTTTACAAAGTGCCTAGTATCCAGAGCAGGTTGGTCTATCAATTACTCATAAGATTTTGAAATGCATCCCTGTTGGTTTTTGAACATATTCTAAGTTGATATCTGAATGAAATATAACTGATTTTTGAATGAGTGCATAGTGTACGTGATGTCTCTGCCAGGGGAATCCTAATTGCATCTAGAAATAAATTTTCTTGCATACAGAAGGGGACGGGGCTATATGAACTGAGCAGAATAAAGCCAAATGGGTGAATGCCAATCACTGTTTGTTTATGTGGTTGACTGGGTTTATGAATGATCAGCATTGTTATAACTGCCAGCGAAATCCATAGATTCAGACGACCAGAGTGGAAATAAATGACCAACAGGAATAACTGGTACGAAAGATTACATATTATCTTCTCGGTGTATCCAAGAAAATGAAACTTTGACAGAAAATTTTTGGCCAGACTGCTACACTAGTTACAGCAAGTTGTACAGTCCCCGGTAGCAGCTGCCTAAGTTCTATTATGGGAGTAGTGCGGAAAACGCGTAGTACAAACGTGTAATAATGCATAACCTGAAAATAAACGCAGGATAACTAAACCGTTGATTGTGGCAGGGTTAGTGAAGTTAACCAGAGAATAAGTTTTCACGTTGGCAGGAATAGTTATAAGATTAGTAATGACAAGACTGTTTGTTAGAAAGAGGAAGAAGAAGAAAAGGGGAAATCACACAAATTATGGAAGAATATGACGATTCCAAATTTATATAAAGATTTCGTACTACTACTTTTCGATCTCATGCTTGAGAAGCTGGAGCATATAAATGAAATGTAAAACTATATCCAAATCTAAAGCTTTTTGCTTGTAGTATGCCTAATAGGTATTTGATATTGGTACTTTGTGAATTATATTCCTCATACAAAATTGTTGAGGCTTTCGTGGCCACTTGTTGACAAACTGCCTATTGGCTTCTGTCTCGGGTTCTTCGGCCGACGTTCATCTAATGATTTTTCTGACGTTTCGCCAGCACGAGTGGCTGGCATTGTCAAAGCTTCACCCTCCATTGTCGGTGGTGAACTGGAGCCGAGCTCGCGGCCGCAGACTATATGTACCTGGCGCGCCAACGTCCGAGGGCTTCTCCGCGGTCATTTCCGGTGCGGTTCTCCTCTTGCTACCTGTGACGGTCGTTCGCTGTAGTACGGGAAGCCAGGATCCATTTACCTTAAGGCTTTCCTCTTTCTTGTTCAAACTGTTCGCGTGTTTTTGTATTTCTACAGCTTCTCTGAACAAGCGTGTGTGATAGTGGTTCTCTATAGCCAGAACTTCCGTGTCGGCGAATTTTATTACATGGTCGGTCTCATTCAGTGCGTGTTCTGCCACAGCCGATTTCTCCACCTGCCCCAACCTGCAATGTCGCTTATGCTCCTTGATCTTGGTGTTACTGGATCGTCCAGTCATTCCGACATAAACTTTTCCGCATGTGCATGGTATGCGGTATATTCCCGACATTGCAAGTGGGTCTCTTTTCTCCTTCGCTGATCTAAGACACTCTTTGATCTTCCTTGTCGGTTTGAAAACCGTATTTACGCCATGTTTGCGCAATATACGGCCGATTCTGTCCATCACTCTGGGAATGTATGGCAGAAAGGCCGTACCCGGCATTTCTTTTTCTGGTTCCTTACTTCGCCGAGTGTTTGGCTCAGTTACACTTCTAATATAATTTGTGGAGTACCCATTGCTCCTCAGGACAGTTTCCAGGTGTTGCATTTCTCGTTTGAGGTGTTGCGGCTCACATATTCGTCCTGCTCTCGTTACGAGCGTACTAATCATGCCTCTTTTCTGGCTCGGTTGGTGGTTTGACAGTTTGTGCAGGTATCGGTCCGTGTGAGTCGGTTTTCGATACACACTGTGTCCCAGGTTTTCGCCATCCCTTGTGACCAGCACATCTAGAAATGGCAGTTTCTTGTCCTTTTCTACTTCCATGGTAAATGTTATGTTGGCATGGAGGCTGTTCAAGTGTCTTAGGAAGACACCGAGCTGTTCTTCACCATGGCTCCACACCACGAAAGTATCATCGACGTACCTGTACCACACCTTAGGTTTGCAAGTCGCCGAGTCCAGTGCCTGTGCTTCGAATTGTTCCATGAAGAAGTTGGCCACCACTGGACTGAGAGGACTACCCATGGCGACGCCTTCCAGCTGTTCGTAGAAGTCGCCATTCCACGTGAAATAGCTCGTGGTGAGACATGCATGGAAGAGCTTTCTGATGTCTAGCGGGAAAATGGAACCGATGTGCTCCAGAGCGTCACTGAGTGGCACTTTCGTAAATAACGAAACAACATCAAAGCTGACCAGGATGTCATTTGGTGCAAGTTTCAGTTTCTTCAGCTTCTCAATGAAATGTCCTGAGTCCTTAATGTATGTGTCTGTCTTCCCCACGTGTGGTTGGAGCAGAGGGGCCAAGTGTTTTGCCAGTTTATATGTCGGTGATCCAGGAGCGCTAACGATCGGTCTCAGTGGAACGTTGTTCTTATGGATCTTGGGTAATCCATACAGCCGAGGTGGTAGGGCTTCTGTGTTTCGCAGGTTTCTCTGTATGTCCGCCGGCAGAGAAGACGCCTTGATCAATCGATTCGTATTCCGTGTGATACGTTGCGTCGGATCTGCGCTTAGTTTTCGGTACGTCATCGGATCTAATAGGTCTTGGATCTTTTGCTCATAATCTTCGGTCTTCATTACGACGGTCGCATTCCCCTTATCGGCAGGCAGTACCAATATACTCTTGTCGGCGTTGAGATTCTTAATGGCTTGTACCTCTTCTTTCCTCAGGTTGCAAGCTGGCGGTTTTGCTCGGCGCAGTATCCTGGCTGTTTCCGTGCGTATTTCCTCTGCCCTTTCACAAGGAAGGGCACGAATGGCTGCTTCGGTGTTGGCAATGATGTCCTCCATAGGTATGGTTCTCGGGATGATAGCGAAATTCCCTCCTTTTTGAAGAACAGACACTTCCTCTTCGGTCAATTGTCATTCAGTGAGGTTGACCACTGTGTGTGACATGTCGGGAGTCGCCTTGTTGGTCTGCTTCCGGCATCTTTAAAACTTTTTCTTCTGTCGCTCGGTGCAGCGCTCGAGTTCGTTCTGCATGCTCCTGTGAGTGATGCTGTTGATCTTGTTCCTCATGTTATAAAACAGACCATTTGTGCCAAAACAATCTCGTTTATTTGGTGTGTGTTACAGTTGCTGCAATAACAGACAGATCTACTTCATTTTATCTAACAGATGGTGACAAAATACACATAATCATATCAAGAAGCCAGATCAGTCTTAGATACTATTTGTATTAACAGCTTTTTCGGTATTAGACAGCGACATTTCGTTTTTCGTGTAACAAAAGTTTGACGAACTTTGAGGAGGTAATAGATTCTTTCCCAGAAAGGAAAGTATGCCATATGAAACTGAAGTAAGGTTAGAGAGGAAAAATGCTAGGACTTAAGGATTGAAGAAATGTGTATTGTCTTGTTAGTCTCTTATCTTTACTGCTTTTATGTATTCTATATTTAATTTTATGTCAAACAAAAAAGCAAGTTATTAGCTAATAGGCAATAAAGAATGCAAATTTTCTGAAGAATTCTTACAATTCTTACAATATAAACATTTGACGTCCACAGAGCGAAATACAGTAACATGTGATATAGAAGAATGCTGCATGAAGAGGTGTGGCACTGCACTTTAGCTCCCATAAGACCAAATAACATTTCCTTGAACATTATATGTTTCATATATCAGACTCTTCAGAAAGATGTGTGCTACAAAATTAATGTATTTTTGAAAAATCGATTTTTTTTAAATTTTTGGTGTCCTACCTCAAACACTCGTGGAAAGGGGGGGGGGGTACCACTATCTAGTATTGCCGTGGTTCGGAAATATCATTGATCCAGGGCTGATGCACAGAGAAGCCTGAGTTGTAGTGGGGGGGTGGACAATCTCCATGTGCCCTGTGTTAACGTTTCGTGATTTTGCTGTTTCCTCTTCATTTACTGCTGTCACGTCAAATGAAAACAAAACAGATTTCTGTGGCCATGAGCTATCAAATGATGTAAAATACATTCACATAATTTTGGTAGGCTAAAATATGTTATTAGTTTCAGATTTTATTATATTTCCACTTTTCTGACAGTGAAGTATTAATCACCTTGCAAAACAATGAAGTTATTTTTGTTGGTTTGCTAAAGAAATTTGGCTTTTATTAATTTTTTCCATTGATGCAGTCGATTTATTTGAAAAGAAGTGTTTAATTACACACTACTGGCTAGTTTTAACCGTTCGCTGCATTTCAAAAGTGCATGTTTTCACCTTCTAGCGCGTAAGGCATTTTGCCATATTAAAGAACCAAACATGAGAAAACAGTAATGCTGCTCCAAGAAAATTTACATCCGAATCTATATACACGAATAAGCACTTTAAGTCGAATTATGCATTTTAGTATGGTTCACAAAATTCCGATGCTTTTGGAGTATCCTCTGATGTCTTGTTTCTTTCCTGACATAATGTGAGATCTTTTAATGTTTTACATGTACGGACATATGGGCTTCCTGCATCATTGTAACTCCACAACTGCTGAAACGAACCTATTTCTAAGAGGCCGCAGGAAAATGTTGCGAATGGTTGTTTGTAAAGCGTTACTTTCAACATAAATTTCCTTTAACAAAAGATGAACTATGTATGAGAACGTACAATGAATTTCTTAAATCACAGAGCGTTTGATTGTCATTTAAAAATCAACTCTTTGAGGATGACCATTTTGAAAAAGTTTGAGTCCACAAGATCAGACGTTTATTGCAAAATTTGGAAATTTGTGGTAAGGTCTTATGGGGCCAAACTGCTGAGGTCATCGGTCCCTAAGAGTATGCACTACTTAATCCAGCTTAAACTAACTTACGCTAAGGACAACACACACATCCACACCCGAGGCAGGACTCAAACGTCTGACGGGAGGAGCCGCGCGGACCATGACAAGGAGCCTGAGACCGTGCGGCTACCCCATGCAGCCAGACATTTATGTCGTTAGTAAAAATTTTACTGGCACATTTGTGTGATGTATCTTAAAGTGTAACACACACAAAAAAGATCAACATTATATGTGAAAGCTTAGCTTCTCTTGCAGCTTATTAATCTTCGAGACCAATATTATATGTGGATGCTTTGTTTTTCTTGTAGCAAAACTATGTATATTAATTTAAACGATTAACTTTCCCTATTTGTGTCCAATTGCTACTTAACAGTGATATTGCTATTGACTGACTACATCATGAAAATATGGAGTGTACATGTTGCTGCACATCAAAGATATTCCCAAAACGTGTTTTATTATTTTTATTGAGTTTTGTTTTTTAAGGGCCGGGAAATTCTACGCCGGTGTATAAAACCATAACCATTCAAAGGATTGATAAGTTTTACAGTCCTGAGGAAAAGTGTACTGTCACTTAACACGGAAAAAGTATATTCTCATCTGGGAGAAAGTGTATTTTAAACCGGGAAATCCGGGAAAAATCCAGGATTTTTTTTTCTTGTCCACGTATACACTCTTAATGGGTCGCATGCTGACAGTTGTTGATGGCCCGGCACTGAAATCTGCAGCAATTTGCAGAAGGGTTGCACTTCTGTCATGTTTAATGATTCTCTTCAGTTGTCATTGATCCCGTTCTTGCGGGATATTTTCTGGCCACAGGATTCCTAATATTCACGCTACACTCATGAAACGGTTGTAAAGCAAAATCCCCACTTCATCGCTACCTTGGAGATGTGGTGACTATAATACCACGTTCAAACTCACTTGTATCTTGATAACCTGTCATTGTAGCAGCAGTAACCAATCTAACAATTGTTGTCATATAGGCGTTGCCGACTCCAGTGCCGTATTCTGCCTGTTTATTTACCTCTGTATTTGAATATGCAGGCTTATACCAGTTTCTTTGGCACTTCAGTGTATAATGCTCACCAGGTACTTGAACTTTACCATTTTCTTTAATACTTAACCTCTAATACTTATATCTGTTGCTACTCTCATCTTATTCCTCATTATCACCATCACTTCACATACTTTATGAGGTGTGATCAAAAAGTAATAGGAATTTTTGTTTTTCTTAAAGAATCTTTATTTATTCACCAACATTAACTATGTTCCTTTCAAAGTAATCCCCTTCAGATATAATACTCTTGTACCAGAGCATTTTCCAATCTAGGAAGCACTCCTGGCATAACTTTTTGTTATGGTGTTCAGCTCCTTCAGTGATTCTGTTTTTACCTCATCACTGGTGGAAAAATGAGGTCTTTTCGTGGTTCTCTTCAGACTAGGTAATAAAAAGAAGTTGCAGGGAGCCACGCCTGGCAAACCGGTGGCTGAGGCAACATAACAGTTTTGTTTTTGCCAAAAAATCACAAATGAGCATTGAGATGTGAGTGAGAGCATTATCGTGATGCAATTTCCACTTGCTGTTTTGCCACAGTTCTGGTCATTTTCGTTACTGCTTCACTCAAATGATGCATAACTTCCAGATAGCATTCATTATCGACCATATGACCATAAGGCAGGAACTCACGATGCGAAATCCAATTATAATTGAAGAAAACTGTGAGAAGAACCATCACATGTGATAGAACTTGTCAAAATTTTTTCAGTCTTAGCTCTTCAGGCAGTTTCCATTGGGACGATTGGGTCTTAGTTTTGAGGTCATGCCTGTATACTCATGTTTCATTACTTGTTATAATCTTCTTTGGAAGTTCTGGCTTGCTATCGACTTCATTTAGCAGTTCCTGAGTAATGTCTAAGCAACGTCATTTTTGGCTGAAATTCAACAATTTCAGAACAAACTTTGCTGCCACACTTATCATGCAAAAATAAATAAATAAATAAAAATGGTATGGGCCAAAGGATTTTCTGACATCATCAGCAACCTCTCTGATTGTGATTCAGTGATTTTCCAGAATCATTTCCTTTACTTCTTCCACACTGTTGCCAGTAATTGATGTTCTAGGGCGTCCAGGATGTCAGGGCTCTCTGAAATGCTTATACCACTTGCAAACTTTTGTCTCATAGTAGATTCTCCAAAAGCCACAGTCAACATTTCGAATGTGGTGCTGCACTTTAGTCTATTTTTCAAGCAAAATTTTATGCAAATTCTTTTATCTACCTTTTTTTTGTTTTTTCAAAAGTAAAAGTTTGCCGAGCACTTGAAAATGTGCATAACCTTTTCGACTGTAAACAACAAACTAAATATTCAAAACGGCTGAAAATGCAAACATACACCAGGAACAAGTGTACCAGCAAGATAAAAATTAAAAATCAGAAGTATAAAGCCTACAAAGTTAAACAAATTCCCATTATTGTTTGATCACACTTCATATCTACACTCCTGGAAATTGAAATAAGAACACCGTGAATTCATTGTCCCAGGAAGGGGAAACTTTATTGACACATTCCTGGGGTCAGATACATCACATGATCACACTGACAGAACCACAGGCACATAGACACAGGCAACAGAGCATGCACAATGTCGGCACTAGTACAGTGTATATCCACCTTTCGCAGCAATGCAGGCTGCTATTCTCCCATGGAGACGATCGTAGAGATGCTGGATGTAGTCCTGTGGAACGGCTTGCCATGCCATTTCCACCTGGCGCCTCAGTTGGACCAGCGTTCGTGCTGGACGTGCAGACCGCGTGAGACGACGCTTCATCCAGTCCCAAACATGCTCAATGGGGGACAGATCCGGAGATCTTGCTGGCCAGGGTAGTTGACTTACACCTTCTAGAGCACGTTGGGTGGCACGGGATACATGCGGACGTGCATTGTCCTGTTGGAACGGCAAGTTCCCTTGCCGGTCTAGGAATGGTAGAACGATGGGTTCGATGACGGTTTGGATGTACCGTGCACTATTCAGTGTCCCCTCGACGATCACCAGTGGTGTACGGCCAGTGTAGGAGATCGCTCCCCACACCATGATGCCGGGTGTTGGCCCTGTGTGCCTCGGTCGTATGCAGTCCTGATTGTGGCGCTCACCTGCACGGCGCCAAACATGCATACGACCATCATTGGCACCAAGGCAGAAGCGACTCTCATCGCTGAAGACGACACGTCTCCATTCGTCCCTCCATTCACGCCTGTCGCGACACCACTGGAGGCGGGCTGCACGATGTTGGGGCGTGAGCGGAAGACGGCCTAACGGTGTGCGGGACCGTAGCCCAGCTTCATGGAGACGGTTGCGAATGGTCCTCGCTGATACCCCAGGAGCAACAGTGTCCCTAATTTGCTGGGAAGTGGCGGTGCGGTCCCCTACGGCACTGCGTAGGATCCTACGGTCTTGGCGTGCATCCGTGCATCGCTGCGGTCCGGTCCCAGGTCGACGGGCACGTGCACCTTCCGCCGACCACTGGCGACAACATCGATGTACTGTGGAGACCTCACGCCCCACGTGTTGAGCAATTCGGCGGTACGTCCACCCGGCCTCCTGCATGCCCACTATACGCCCTCGCTCAAAGTCCGTCAACTGCACAAACGGTTCACGTCCACGCTGTCGCGGCATGCTACCAGTGTTAAAGACTGCAATGGAGCTCCGTATGCCACAGCAAACTGGCTGACACTGACGGCGGCGGTGCACAAATGCTGCGCAGCTAGCGCCATTCGACGGCCAACACCGCGGTTCCTGGTGTGTCCGCTGTGCCGTGCGTGTGATCATTGCTTGTACAGTCCTCTCGCAGTGTCCGGAGCAAGTATGGTGGGTCTGACACACCAGTGTCAATGTGTTCTTTTTTCCATTTCCAGGAGTGTACATGCAGGACTGGGCTTCTAGTCATGGCACTAAAGGGTTATAAATACAAAATAAAATAGTATTAATGCAGCAGTAAATCTAATAATAAAGAAGAAAGTAGGAATGTCAGTAAGCTACTATGAGCAACAGAGTGAATGCATTACTGAAGTCAAGATAGACACAAAGCAAACACCCACCACAGTTGTGTACGTTTGTTTATATGCCCACTAGCACTGCTGAAGATGGAAGGATTAAAACAGTATGTGATTAGATTAAAAAGTACTAAGGTAGTTAAGGGAGATGAAAGTTAATTGTGGAGAGGGACTGGGACTCAGTGGTAGGAAAAGGAAGAGAAGGGAAAATAGTACGGACTGAGGGAAAGGAATGAGAGGGGACACCATGTAATAGAGGTTGTTGAGAGTTCCAATGAGGGCATTAGGGAATGATTGACTGAAACAGAGGAAAGGAATACTATGGAGATAAATGCGTAGCTCTGAGAGAAAAAATATGGAGATAAAACAGGAATAGAGAGACAAAGCTCCGTATAAATCATTGGATAACACATGATACACTCAATTTAATTGATGAATGGAAAAAAAATATAAAAATGTAGCAAATGAAGCTCGTAAATGGAAATACAAAATGGATCACATCTTATATTGCTATTCAGTTTCCTACATTTTTATTCAAGTTAACCTATGTTTTTTGCTTTCAGTCTTATTTTTAACTGTCTTTACTTTTGACACAGTGTCTTGCATTATACGTCACCACACTATATTCTCCGGTTGCAACACAGTATAATGCTATTTATATAATACATTTATGACCCAATTCTAATTTTTACTGGTGCTGGAAATTGTTTTCTTGTACTTTATCTTTAAATATACACTTTCTGCTCTTGTTCTTGTATGTACTGACTATGTGCCTTCCTGTCACTGCTGAAACCGTACATGTCCAATTCTTGTTTTAGAAATTTATTGACACATTGATTAAATTTTTTCATTTTTAGGTCTGAAGATGACTGCAAAGCTGAAACTGGTCACGATTGTTAATTAACTTATATGTGCCCTAGATGCACCATTTTTTTTAAATTCAACATGATGGGAATATCAAACATAAACTGAAGGCAGTGTGGCCTCAGTTGCCTGAGACTACAGTCATGTGTGTGTGTTAGCTGTGTTTGTGTGTGTGTGTGTGTGTGTGTGTGTGTGTGTGTGTATCTGTCATCTGTTTCTGATGAAGACCTTACTGGTCGAAAGCTTTATTTATGACAGTCTTTTTGTTGTGCCTATCTGCGACTCAGCATCTCCGCTATTCGGTGAGTGGCAACTTTCCTTTTCATATTATTGTCACATTCATATATTATAAGATTTATTGATTAAATGCATAAATATCCCAAAATCCAGATTTACTCATATGTTGAATCAGACATGCAGGTCTCCAGGTGCGTGTAAATAAATTACATTATTCATATGAAGAATTAAAAACAAACCTTGACCTAAGCACTGATTAAGAAGTGCAACTTGACCGGAGAGTAGATAAAGTTCCAACCTCGAAAAAACTGAAGTTATTGATGGTATAGTGATATAGCAGTATGCAGCACATGCCCTTACAAATGCTGCTGTTTTTCTTGTATGGTGACCTTTTACAATTCGCCGTGTTTCCACTGATAGTCTGTTGACACACTAGAAGAAAAATTGAGGTCATTACAAAATGTTAATTTCTAAATATACTTTTTTACAGCTAATGTGAAAACCTTATATATATATATATATATATATATATATATATATATATATGAACACCATAAATTACCTGAACAAGTTGTGCGTGAACCGAATCCAGATTAGTAAAAGCTGACCTGGCCTCGACATAAAAACTTAACTGCTGCTCAAAATCTCTTCCATAATCAACTTTCTTAACAAATCTTGATATTAAGTTTCCTATTTGCCTTTTCTCATCTTCCACTGTAAGTGCGCTATTAAAAATGAAAAAGGAATACAAAATTAACTAGTGTTCATAAAATTCAGATAACAGGCACAGAAATGTGGAAAAAGTGTTAATTCTGCAAATATAGAAATATACAGCTTCTGAGCCACCAAACCTCAAGAGATGAAAGAAAAATGTCAATCGAATTTGGCAAAGTTGAACTACTGGAAGAAAATTGAGTACAAAGCAAGAAAAGCAGACCATGTGCAGTGCATTAATTGTAATATGCAGACTCCAGACTAAATGACCCATCTGAGAAATTATTAGTGTCAGAAATAACTTACCTGACATGGTTATAAAAGTAATGCACACTTATATGTTTAGGGCAGTTCTGGCAGAATGTAAAGATGTACGTATTTAGGGGTAAAGGAAACCACTCACATAATAGCAGAGGTGTGAGTCACCGAGAGGCGCACACAAAAGAGAATGCTGTGAGTTGTGTCAGGTGGGATGGATACAGGGAGAAAGAGGAAGGAAGCAGGGAGAGGGTTTGGGGATGGGTAACTAGCAGCTCAGAGGGAGACAGCAGGTGTCCGAGATAGGAAAGTGAGAGGGAGGGGTGGCAGGTGTCCATGGGATGGGCATATGACACATGTGTACTGGAGACGGTGAGGTCCAGTGGACGATAAAGATGAAATGGAGACTTGGATTGGGAGAAGATGACAGGACAGAGGAAGGTGAAACTTTTGGGAAGAGGCTGCAGGGACATTTGGCTAGCAGAGGTTAGGCCACGAGGATCACAAAACTGAAGAAACTGTTGCAAGGATAACTTCCAAACTATGTACAGGGTGTATATGCATACAAGGTGGGGGGAATCCTGGTTTCTTCCTGGATTTCTCACTTGAAAATATACTTTTTCCTGGATGAAAATACACTATATCTGTGGTGAAAGTACATTTTTTTTCTGAGTTAAGTAACAATCTGATTTCCCTCAGAGCTGTAAAACTTAATCCTTTGAATGGTGAAGATTTTATACACTGGCATAGAACTTCCTGGCACTTTAGGAAACAAAACACAGAAAAAACAAAATTTTTTGGAAAGATCTTTTATACAAGGCAACATTTACACTGCATGTTTTCACGTTTTGAAAGTATAAACAGTAACAGGAATTCCACCAAATACAGCACGGTAGCTTTCAAAGCACTGAAATTGAGACTGTGACCCGCTTTTGTCCGCCCATCATAGCTAATGTCACATGATCATACCAGCCAATGACAGCAGATATTTAGAGCATAGATCGGAGGACATAATCAGCTGTAATCAAGAACAGCATTGTTAAGTAGCACAAAAACACAAATAAGAAAAGTTAATGGTTTAAATTAATACACATACAGTGTAGCTACAGGAAAAGCTAAGTTTTCACGTATAATATTGGTCATCCAAAATTTTTTGCTGTTCTCTCTGTCTCCCCTTAGGGTGTGATTAGGCAGGGTCCTAAGAACACAGCTTAAATGGCAGCAGCTTAATACAAGCATGATTATAAATTTCACTGCTGTGCACTGAACATTTCATGAGTCATCTGGCTGAATACATGGTCTGTTGAGCACTTTGACTTTTCTACAGAAAAACCAATTACATGTGCAGTTACTCAAGAACTCGCTTCACACTTTATTTTGAAGGATAATTTATAGTTTTTGCCATCGTTATTGCATAATTTGTAATCTAAGAAAGAACTAAAATAAATATGAAAAACTAATCTTGAAACTTGGTCTTTTATAGTGTGTGTTACACTTTAAGATATATCAAACTCAAATAATATTAAATAATGGCATAAATGGCTGGTCTTCTGGGCCCAAAATTTTTCTAAGTGGCTGGCCCTCAGTATTAAGTTTTGAATGAGAGTCTAAAGCTCTATGATTTAAGAAATTTATTGCACTTTCTCATATGTAACATAATTAATCTTGCATTAAAAGGAAATTTACTTTGAAAGTAACGCTTCTCAAACCGCCATACACAATATTTTCCGGCGATCTATTACAAATGTAAACAGTTGTGACATCATGCTCATTCAAATGAGGCCCTTGAGAAAGATGCACTGAAAGCATTTTGTTCTTACAAATTATTGCATAGTCTTTGACACATTTTGCTGTCAGCAGACACTTGTGTGTGCACTGTATTTTGTTGTTGTAAATGGCACATTTTCTTTGCAACTAAAGTTTTATTTTGGTGTTATTCTCTCATTTATATTTTACTGCTGCAGTATTATTCTGAAGTATTGGGCTAAAGTAAAATAATTTTTAGAGTTATTTGTTCTTGCCAGTCAAAATTACAGAAATTTAACTGAAAACTAAAATAATGAAAAACTCCTGGAAGTCTAAAAAATTACCTTTTTTTCGAATTTCTCTCAGTTGGAACACTTCCTGGGTTTTTCCTGAATTTTCCAGTTGTCCCAGAAAGTTGGCACATTGGGTTGAGAAGCACCTGGTGAAGTGGATGGGAGAGAAGGTGTTGAGGTCATGGATGAATGAAGATAGCATGTCTTGGCCCTGAGTCCATATCATGAAGATATCATCAAACAACCAGAATCAAACAAGGGGTTTAGGGTTTATGAGCCTAGGAAGCTTTCTTCTAGATGGCCCATAAACAGGTTGGTGTAGGAGGGTGCCAGGTGGGTGTCCACAGCTGTGTCACTGATTCGTTTGCATACCTTTCCTTCCACAGAGAAGTAGTCATGTGTGAGGATGTAGTTGATAAGGTGTATCAGGAATGAGGTGGTGGGTTTGGAACTGGAACTACACTGGCAGAGGTGGTGTTCGATAGTGGCAATGCCAATGGCATGAGGGATGTCGGTGTATAGCTGGGATCTGGTAAAGGGATGGGGATGGTCAGGAGTCAGTGATGGTAATAATTAGTATATTAGATGTGAGAGGGTAGGCTTCAGGTTACTGCTGCAGGTGTTAACAGACAAGAGCAGAAATTCTTTCAGTGAGAGCACACAATAACCAGCTACAAGAGGTGTCCAGGAATGTTAGATTTGTGGATTTTGGGAAGTATGTAGAAGGTGGGTGTGTGGTGAGTTAGTGGGGTGAGGAAGGAGATGGACTCAATGGATGGGTCTAAGGATTTCAGTAAGGACTGAAGGTTATGTTGGACTTATGGGTTGACAACACTATGGGCAGAGCTTATACCTGGAGGAGTCAGACAGTTGGCGGAAGCCTTCTGTTAGGTAGCCACAGCAAATTCATCACGACAGAGAAGGTGACCAGGGGGTTGAGATGTGGGAGGGAGGAGGGTCATTCTTGGATGATGGTATGAACTGGGAGAGGTAAGGTGCAATGTTGGTATCAGGTTGGCTTTTGTTGGAGGGATTGGTAGCATGGAAGTGTTTCCACTATAGGAATCATAAAAAGAAGGGTAGGTCTTTGATAAGTCCAACATAGTTAAATTTGGGTGTGGGGGCTGAAGGTGAGGCCTTTTGGTAGGATTAAAATTTCTGTAGCATTGAGGTTTCTGGTGGAAAGGTCAGTGTTCTGGATTTGTTTGAGTGCTGAATTTTGGTTAGTGTAGGGGAGTTTTGGACGATGTGGCAAATAGAAAATGTCAGATAGGCAGGTTGTGGGTGCCATGAGTGGTATATGAGGGGGTTCACTGTGGGTAGTGTAAGTGTTGATGCTTAGTGCTGTTCCAAAGCTAAAGTAAGGTGTCAACAAGTTTGATAATTTATTGAGGTTGTGTCTGGTATGCTCTTCCAGAAGCAACAGTTTCAATTTTGAGACATTGTGTATGTACTGGGGATTGCATAATAACAATATCTTGCAGATTTAGTGGTCGTGATTCTGAGATGCAAGTGCCAAGGAAATGTGTCTCTGCAGTACCAGAAAAATGAGGAAGAGGGTCTGGTGGAACCTAAAACTATGGATGTCATAAAAGGAGGGGGGTGAGATCCAGAGAAGGGAATTTCTGTGGTTAGACTGTTGGAGGGGGTTCCACGGCTTAGGTAGCATTTAAGGAACAGGATGTAGGCCTGGGATTTAGCTGCGAATAGGGATACTTTTGTAACATGATGTAGATAGATGGAGCAGAGGTCCTTATTGGATGGGATGTTGCTAGGAACGTTTGAAGTGACATGGGAAATGGACCATCAAAAGCATTATGTCATTGTAAAGGAAACTATGAATAACAAAGCATGGACTTGGGGAGTGAAAAAGCTGGAAGAAATTGTGCTGACGACAGTAGATTAGGTCAGTGATGTGAGGATTTTCGATCATCTGAAAGTTACCAAAACAAATGGAAAAAAATTAAAGATGTAAAATAGTGGCTGGAGCAATGTGTGAGTAGGGATGGGTCAGCTTGGAGGTGAATTGTATTGGTTTCTTGCTAGGATAGTGTTTCAACTGTGATCTGGCAGACGGCTGGATCCCCCCTTCTCTTGCTGTATCAGCCCAGACTGTAACAACTGCACCATATCCTTTGCCATGACTTTTATTATCTATCATCATGCCCATAAATGAGGGACATCCTACCCAAGGTCATTCCAAGACCTAATTCAATGTCTCCTAAAGTGGTATTCCACTGCCCACCCAAACTGCATAACATCTTGGCCCGTCTCAAAGTCACCTTCACTCTCAACTCCAGTACACATGGGTCCTACCCCTGTGGACAACACAGGTGCATGACCTGCCTGATCCACTCACCCAGCACATCCTATTCCACTCATCAAAAGCTTATCCTATCCCATTAGAGGCAGGGCACCTGTGGAGGCAGGTGTGTCATATACCACCTGTTCTGCAATCAGTGCACAGTATCTCATGTGGACATCACCAACAACCAGATGTACACCAGAATGAGTGACCATCTCCAAACTTTGGCGAGGAACAAAGTCAATGCAATGTGCTTGAGTACAATGGCTGCTTCACAGTCCTCTCTATACAAGCTTTTTTGAACTACACAGAAGGAAGTTATCTTTGTAACACTTCTTTCACACCCATAATCTCCTGGGCCTCAAAATACACTAACCTACTGTCCTGACAGCCTCTATCCAACAGATTTCCCTCCCTCTGTCCTATCAGCCCCTCCTGATCCGTGCCTCCATGTCATCTTCATTGTGCACCTCACTCACTGGCTTCGGTATCCATGTGTCACATGCTCAGCCTACACATCTGCCACTCTTTCCTGCTGATGCATCTGCCACTCTTTCCTGCTGCATTCCTATCTTGCACACCTGCTGCCCCCCCCCCTTCCCCCCTCTCCAAGCTACTACTTACACATACCAAACTCCTCCTCCTGTTTCTTGTCTCTTTCTCCTCCTACCCACCCTATCTGACACAACCCTCAACCCCCAGTCTACCTGCTGAATTGAGCTCTGGTATTGTGTGTCCAACAAGCACAGTGTAACTGCATAGGTGTGTGTGTGTGTGTGTGTGTGTGAAATGTCAGTAACAGAAACTGTCACTAAACATTATCATCATATAAGCATAAGGCACTCTGTAAGAAATGCAGTAGTGCAAAGGTCAGTACATTCATCTGTGAGACCAATGTAAATTCATCACTGAATACTCAGTAGTACCAACAGGGATTTCATAGTACGCACTGGTACAGCACCACAAGTAGACACAAATCTGATTTAGTAGCTCATAGTTCCATTTTTGTTGTGATTCAATATGAAGTAAACTGCCAACTCCCGCATGTTAAAACTGCATCACTACAATAAAACTGAGATGTTGTGAAGACATCTCTAACAGATATACAATATATGTCAATAAAATAAATTAAAATAATGATGAAATTAAAACAGAAATTATAATAAAACACACCTATACATAATATAAAAATGTGTGTGTGTGTGTGTGTGTGTGTGTGTGTGTGTGTGAACCACCTGCCTATCAAAGGGAATGAAAAATAAGTGTAGCCTGTGACACATGAATTCCTAGATTTTATCCATCCAATATTTGCGAATGAGAGCACTTAGCAACTTGCAACACACTTTACACATAATTTCAAACTTTTATGAATTTTTTTTCTTGCTGGCAATCTCTACAGAATGATGAAAGGAGAAATGTTCATCACTTACTACTTTTCCATTGTTCTTACAGTAAAAGTACTGCATGAAGCAAACATTATAATTTATTACTTCTTCACTGCTAACTATATTCTCAAAACATTTCACATAGTATGCACATATATCACTAAATGTAAGCACAAAATTATATCATTGTGTGATATATAGTTCAAGAGGTACGACGTCATAAACAATGAGATGCCTGAAAAACTGTAACATCATGCGTTACATTTAAATTTATTACTTCCTTGGTACTAACTCTATTCACAATAAATTTCAAGGACAGACTCTACATGTGCTGTTGTATGTACCCCAAAATTATATTATTGTATGACACATCATTCAGGAGATATGACATCATAATCAGTGAGATGTGTGAGCAACTGTTACAACATGGATGACACTTTGTTGCTACTGACTCCATTTGCAACACATTTTGCAGACTGTATCCACATACACTGCTGCCTACAAAATTATATTATTGTACGACACATAGTTCAAGAGATATGACATCATAAACTTTAAGTGCATGGCCAGATGCTGCTTGGTACAGATGTGAAGCACAGTTATAAACATATACCTGAGCAATGTTGGGTTTAGCTACTGGGAAATTGATAAAATAAGTTAAAGTATAGGTTTACTGGCAGAACAAAATTGCTCTTTTGATGCGACATAGCACACATTTTGTTAAAGAAAGGGTTACTGTAACTTCTGTGTCCCACTACACACACACACACAAATTGCTTATGTGCACAAAAGTGAGTCCCACTATGTGGTGCTTGGAGTAAAGCTCAGACTGGTCATAACACGTTCCAAACAGTACAAGCCATGGGATAGTGATGCTTGACTTTGACCACAAAGTTGCGAGCCAATAAATTCCAGAAATGATGCAAAGTTCATTTTTATTCAGACTGAAATCCAAGTAACACGCTACAACAATGGCATGTAGAGTGATGCTTCACATACAATATGCAAATAGGTTTCCTGGCCATGGTGTGCATTTATTTTAATTAACCAAAAGACCGGAGGGTTTGCCCATCTACATCACACCTCCTGGCAGCCTCTGCTGCTATGTGGCTCAATGTCCACACTTCACCCACTATGGAGGCAATTATTCAATTCTACATCCATTTCTCTACTGGCCTGAGCGATATGCTCATTGCTAATTAAAAGGAAAATGTTCTACATGCAGTCATGTAAAAATAGCAGATACTGTGTCACAGAGGCTGAAAGTATGTCTAGTGCTAACATGTTATCTCTTTTACTGATGACAGCTTGTTGCCTTGAACTACTAGACATTTGTTTTGTATCCCTGTCAAGGAGATAACAAGTTAATGGTATTCAGAAGACTGGAAAATAAGGCACATAGTGTTTTGTACATGTCTTACTCCCGACAACATATGTCACTGTTAACATCTTCAACTTTTTTTTAATTTTTTAGTCCTGCCTTCCTCAGTTGTAATATTACGGTATATTGATAATTTTTACTTATGGACCATCTGACAGCAACTGAATAAAACACAATTTTAGTGCCACACGCGTTTCGCCTTTATTTTCTGCAAGGCATCATCAGTGGCCTGGAATATGTACATATGTTAGCGATTTAAATTACTATTCTGTCACTGTGCCTATAGGTTATAAACAGTTCTGGTGGTTGGTATTTCCTATTAAGTAGTAATGTTTCGAACTGTACTTACAGGTTGCGTGGACAGTTTCTTACATATTACGCTCCTGTTGCATTTTTGGTGTTGTTCTTCTTCTTATGAATGCCAATTTGCGGTTTTTTTCCCTTTGGTTTCTGTTGCCGACTGTCAAATGTTTTTGCCAAAGATCGAATGTTGTTGCCAAACTTTCGAGTGTAATTATTGAAGTATCTGTGATCTGTTCGGGTATGCGTTTGTGTGTGTGTGTGTGTGTGTGTGTGTGAATGTGTGTTTTTGTGTGGTATAACTTTTTTATTTTTATTATTATTATTATTATTATTATTTTTTGGTGGGCTGTGTGTGTGTTTATGTTATCATTTCCTTTATTAAATGTAGTAGGGAGCCTGTGCTGATGTGTGTTTGTTCATTTATCACATGTTTGTTTTCTGCTATGGCTTTCTGGATGTGGATGTTTTCTTGCATTTGTGTAAGATGTTTGTCATGGTTGCTTATTCTCATTATTTTCATTTCTTGTTCCATGTTTGTAGGATGATGGTTATGGTGTTTTAAATGTTCTGCACATGTGGAATGGTTTGTTTCATACTTGCAACATCTGATATGTTCTTTGTATCTTGTTTCAAAATTCCTGCATGTCATGCCTATGTATACTGCATCACAACTTTGACATTCAAGTTTATATATTCCTGATTGTTGCAATTTGTCCCTCTTGGTATCTGGCTGGCTTAGGTGTGATTGGAGAGTTTGCCCAGGCTTATATGCTATTTTGAAGCCCTGTCTCTTTAGGATGTTTGCAACTCTGTGTGTTAGTTTATGTGTGTAGATCATGGTGTACAATCTGGTTCTTTTCTGTGTGGTGTTGTCAATGTGTGTGTTTGTTGAGTGTGTTTGTAAGTTTTCAGCTTGTGAGTTCTTTAGTATTCTGGAAATGTTCTGTTTGTTTTGTATTTGTGTTTTTATTTTTTGATTGAGCCTGTGTGCCACATGTGTGTTATACCCATTGTTCATAGCTATTTGTATGATTGTACTCATTTCTTGTTCAGTTGCTGTCAGACGGTCCATGAGTAAAAATTATCAATATACCGTAATATGTCACTGTTACTTTGCATGAAACATAATATTATCATTTTAGACTGCATCTGAAGATAAAATGGTGTTCTTGATGTTAATATGATTTTGTATCGATTAAAGAGGCCAAATGTCAACTCAGAAGATCAAGAATTCACCATAGCAAACAAAGTCAGTCTGTCATGGTGTCTTCAGTATTGCACAGAGTTCAACATTAGACACAATAAATTAATTTTAAATGGCCCACCTGAAGAATGTATTTTGCAAGATGACAGCCTTGCCTTAACCGTTTTGCATAAGAACAGTAATCTTATGTATCTATTTAAATAGCAGAATGTTGTACAAAATTAGAGATTGAAATTAAAAACTTACTTTACTTCACCATGTTTCAAACAACTCAGATCTTTCACAGAAGTTAAGTGTAACTTACTCCAAATCCTTATTAAGACAATTAACTATACTCATTACATCTACTGTTAATTTGTATGAGGCTGCTGGCTAGCCTTAAAGCCTATAAAAATTCACAATTTTTGAGAAATTCATGAAAAAAAGGGGTTACTTATAAGCAAGAAATGGTATTTACGACATGATATTTATGGTTACAAATGAAATTTGCATTCTGAGGTGATTCTCACAGTACGGGGCGTGCTTGGTTCACTCTTAAATAGTTGCTTTAAAAATCAGCTGTCTTATCAAACAGCTTAAGACACACAACAGTTACCTGGAAAGAAGAAGCACATTTTGCAATATAAAAGATGAGAAGAACTGCTAGTATCTACCAGGTAACGCGAGATCACTGAACATTTCAGGAACTAAACAATTCCTGACATCATTCAGATACCTCATGAACACCTTATGCAGATAAATTTGCACTATCCCCTTTACATGCACACAAATCATAGCTGTTGGTAAACAACATGAAAAACGTCAATTCTGTACAGGTGTATAACTTAATAAATAATCCAGAAAAGGCATTCCTCACATTTAGCTATTGTCAATCTTGCAATTATTCATTGTTAAAGATTTTAGAAGAAATAAATTGAACACTCATATTGTAATCTACTGAATGGATATATCAAATAAAAACTGGAAAGTGATGATTGACATAGGACACTTACTTCACAGAGTCATGCATAACACGGCAAACAAACATCAAAGCATTTGTTATAACTGGATCGTTGGTAGACTCTTGATGATTTGTAGCAAATGAATCCATTATACTTTTGCATACAGCCACTTTCACACTCTCTTTTTGGAACATATCAAGCAATGGCAGGAACTTGTCCTAAATTGTTTATAAAGGTAAAACAGTGGCATGAAGGTCAGTGATCATAAAAGAGAAATGATGTAAATTATCTATGCATAAAAACAGTTCAAGTAATACACACTTAAATAATTCTCTCTATAAACTAACAATAAACACTGAATTAAAGTCAACCTGTTTATGAAAGTCATTTCAGCCATATTTTAAAAATTCCAATGTTACAGCTATTGTGACCGGAATCTGACAAGATCGTGAATGACTAAAAGAACCTGCAGAGGCTGGCCAACTGGCAGTGCGTTGTCTCCAATGCATCAACAAGTGTGGATGGAAGACGACGATGAAAAGCAGACAAGTGTAGATGGCACAAGAAAAAACAAGTCCAGTGAGTAATTCAAACAGAGTAACCACGACATAATGAAGTAGAAAAACAAGGACAATGGTGTATTATGGCTAGTGGTATGAGCGGAATGTGAATACACCACTGAAGGCAGAGCTGCACTACAGATAGCTTTATAGCATGAATGTTAGCACTAATTGGCTGGCAAGGTGGGCATGGTCCTGCGGCACAGTGAGGCCAGCACTGCACTGCCACAATACTAGTGCTCACAGATGAAGCACTGCTGTCTAGCAGCTGAAGCTGAGTTCCACACCTTCCAGCAGACTTCCACCTGGCTGGAATACCACTGCACTCTTCGCTGAATGGGTGTGTATGGCTGGAAGCATCCTGGATGATGCTTCATAAGGTGAACTGGTGGTGTGTTTGGTGTCCTGACACTTACGATGGCTGGTAGGGGAAATTTGGAGTGCCCAGTAGCATGCTAGGGTGTGGCAATGTGGGTGATGTTGGCTGATGTTGCAAACACTGTGTGGAGATCTCCACCTCCAAGCCCACATCATTTTGCTGGCTTTCAGGTCAGCTGTCACTCTCTTTACCAATTAAGTAGCCTCAAGGTTGGGGCATCTGGGTTGAAGTGGGATGTTCAGGGCAACAAGGGGTAGAAAAGTATCAAGAGATAGGAGGGGGGCGGACAGGTGGTTCTCAGTAGCAGTAATGGCAAAATGAGGGTTAATTACAGTAATAATCTTCAAATTTAAGAGGTGAGATGGTGTGAGAGTGGAGACTGTGCCATAGTGGGAGTTCCACTCTGCACAGCTAGGAGGAGCTGGCACAGAGACAGTGGGGATACAAATGGGACGAGTAACACTTTTTTATTTTTTTATTTATTCTGTGAATTCACACTGTGTTAAGTCACTAAGATGTGGAGTGAGTCAGGTTTACAAGCATGCAGATAAAATGAAAGAGGTAACATGAACAGAATGTCAATAACAAAAAGTAACATAAATTTCTGGATAAGTTTAAAAGTTGAAGTAAAATTAATAAGATATAGTTCAAGTAACATGACAATGACATAATCACTGAAAATATTTTTTTCTTTAAAAAAGAAAAGGACATTGACCATCTGAAACAAGTAAGATGAAATAAGGCTAACACCTTTGAGCCACTACTAAAGGCAATAGTGTTGCAATGTATGGTGTGTTCAGTTTATGAATAGACATAGATTGGTGGTGATCCATTATACAGGTGGACAGCTGGTTATCTGTGTGACTCACAAAAAATGCTGGATGTTATTCCTTGCATAGGTCATATATCACATGGCTCTTTATGAGCATGTCCAGTAGGATGTGGGTGGATGGGTGGATGTACATAATAGATTTTGCAAATAAATCATTTACAGTGGAATGGCATATGGGGTGCTGGATTGGTAGCAAATGAGGTTTATCACACATCTGAACAAACTCAAAGCCTTGCTGACAAAAGTTGAACAAAGCAAAAATGAGTGCTAGAAGAGCAATGCAGGAAGTGTTCAGTTGTACTGTGGTTTGAGTATTTCAAGAAATATACCTGTAAACGAACAAAAAACTGATCACATATCTTTATTTTTTTGGGCTGATAATGAAAAGCAAATGCCAGACTGAAAGTGACTGGGAAAATCCTAAAAAATGCAGTTCATCCGGAAAAGAAGTAGTTTGCAAAACTCTCATTTGAAGGATTCTTAAGAGGAAGAAAATAAGATCGTGGGTAGAATAGTCTGCATCTAAGGCTATGTAAAGAGGTTAGTCAAAGCTCTGGTGAATGATGTAATTGATTTTTTGAAGATGTGGGTGGTAAGTGGAGTACTGGTTCATGGGCTGATTCACACAGATGATATATTTGTTAGTGTCATGGAAAGAAATGGCTTGGGAAAGCTGGAAGTGCAAAGGCTGGAGGAGAGCAACTTTTAGGTGCAGGACGAAATACAGCTATCAAAATAGAGACACTGGTGATGGTAGGTGCATTTGGTTTGAACAGAGGTTTTTTTATGGAGCTATTAGAGGTGGATATGGTAATAGGTATTGAGGTTCTGGAGGAAAGTGCAGAGTTTCCTCTCGACTTTGGTCCATATTATGATTATGTCATACATCTATCTGAAACAGACAATGGGTGTAAGGTATTAAGTGGATGGGAAGGATTTAGCTAAGTGGCCTATTAACAGTTTGGCTAAAATAAGTAAATAGGATGTTATGGGTTGGATGACACATGGATGATGGAAAAAGCTATGCTCATTGCAGCAAGACTTTGGGTTTGGGTGATGTTGGTGGGCTGGTGCTATGTCAACCAGTACACACATAATGAAGCAGCTGTGGAGAATGGGATCTTGCTGGGTGATCTGCACTACTCGATTGACCATTACCAAAAGTTTGTCTCCTGCATGCGTTCAGCAGTGATCATCATTCTGAAAACAGAGAACTTTGGCTATGTTGAAGGTTGGGTCTGGGCAAGCATGACAGTGTGTCTGCATTAGAATGCTGCATTGTCGATCTATAATGAATTTCATAGTGATACACACTCAAAAACAAAGCCCAATGCTGGAGTCATGCGGTACTGTCAGGAAGCTGTGAATGAGAGACAAAAAGTGCCAAAAATGGCTTATGGTCAATGATGAGATGGAATTTGTTGCCATAGAGAAGAACATGGCACTTCTGTATTGCATACATGATGGCCAAAGTTTCCATTTGTATCTAGGAATAATTGCATCGCACAGCTGTCACATCTTGGAGGCATGTGGTAGGCTGTTTCGAGCTGTCAGTGTTTCTGTGAGCCAAAACCACCCCAGCCCGCGTTGTGAGGCATCCGTTGCAGAGATGAGATGTTTACCTGGCATAAAGGTACCGAGGCATGGAGATGATTTAAGAGTGATTTAATGTGGATGATGCTATGTCTCAGTCCGACAACCAGACACAAAGAACATCTTTTTTATGCAAGTTATTTAACAGATGAATGACATCTGCCGCATTAGGGAGAAATTTCAAATCCTAACTACTGTAGTTCCTTTAGGTTCTGTCGTTGAGGCAGGTTGTCAATTGCTGCAATGTGGCACTTTGTAGGTTTCACGATGTCCTTCGTAAGATGATGGTCTGAATAGTCTGTTTCTCCCTGTAACTTATTCGGCTTCTGCAAATCACACTTAAGACCTGCCTCCTGTAGTTTAGTAAACAGGATCTGAAGATTAGCAAGATGTTACTTCCGAGAGGAATCCATGATAATAATGTCATCAAGATAGTTTGCACAACACAGAACACATTGCATTAACTGTTGTAAAAATCTCTGGAAGATGGCAGGAGTGTTTGCGATACCAAACAGAAATGATGATTTAACAGTATAACCCGAAAAGAGTGTTGATGACCATAATCTGTTTAGAAGCAGAAAACAGACAAAACTACAAGTAATCCTCTGCCAAATCAGTTTTCAAAAAACATTCACTGCTTCATGAAGATTTCTTCAGGGCAAGGAATAGTATAGCAATATACTATTGAATTGACATTAATGCTGGACTTAAAATTGCAGCACAAACGAAGTGCCCTTAGGTTGACAAATAACAACCAGAGGTGTTACACACTGGCTGGAATGAATGGGTTCAGTGATGGCTGAGCCATACAATCTGTCCAATTCATCCTTGACTGCCAGTCACAGAGCAAAAGGAATAGGCCAAGCGTGATAAAATTTTGGAACTGCCATCAGTATAAGGCTGATGAGAGCCTCATAGTCCTTTCCAGCACCCAGTCCAGTTGAAAAACGACTTGAATTCATGGCAGAGGTTGTACAATGTCTAGAGCAGGATGAAGTCAGAAATAAAATGCATAGCATCCAGAATTTGAAAACTAAAAATTGCAAATGTGTTGAGGCCATAAATGTTTTCCGACATTGCACTTTCAACAGCCAAAAACTTGATCACACTCACAACATGCTGAGCATGAGTGTTTCCTGCAAGATCTACATTACGCTCCAAATTCAGCAATAGCCTTTCTCTTTGCAGTGCAATATCGGAACCTCTATCTCTTTCCCATCATTGCTTGTGTTGCTCTGCTCTTTCCTCTGCAAATCACTGTTTGGTCAGTTACGGCAATCGGCCCATCCCTGTCCACTCTGTAACTACTTCTTCCTCCATCATCAGTTGACGGTAAACTCCTCCTTATCACCTATTTGAACAACACCTGTGTTTTTGTTCCTATGGTCCTAAGGGCTTGGCTCTGAGCACTATGGTACTTAACATCTATGGTCATCAGTCCCCTAGAACTTAGAACTACTTAAACCTAACTAACCTAAGGACAGCACACAACACCCAGCCATCACGAGGCAGAGAAAATCCCTGACCCCGCCGGGAATCGAACCCGGGTACCCGGGCGTGGGAAGCGAGAACGCTACCGCACGACCACGAGATACGGGCCCTAAGGGCTTGTATCCTTGCTCTCCTGCACCATGGCCACTGGGGTCTGACCCACTTGCAAGTCTTCACATGGCATTTTGTTTATTGAATTGGCAGTTGATGAGGTCATCCTCGAGTGCCAGCAGTGTGCTCAGTAGCAGGTAGCACTGCCACAGCTTTTCACTCTATGATCTACACCAAGTCTCCCATGAGACCATGTCCGCATCAACAACACAGACCCCTTCTGTAATTCTGTGTGTTTGGTGGTAGTTGACACACTGTCAAATTGTCCCAATGTCATGTACCGGGTGATCAAAAAGTCAGTATAAATTTGAAAACTTAATAAACCACGGAATAATGTAGACAGAGAGGTAGAAATTGACACACATGCTTGGAATGACAAGGGGTTTTATTAGAACAAAAAGTTCACAAAATGTCCGACAGATGGCGCTGGACAGCTAAACGTCTGTGACTGTGCATGACAATCGTGTATAAAAGGAGCTGTGATAAGAGAGAGAATCAGATGCGCCAGCAGTCGCAGCATGTTGACATTACCTGAAAAGGCGCTTTTAGTGAAGCTGTATTATCAGAATGGGAATGTACCAGTTCAGCGTTACAATCCTACCGCTATAGGAAGGGGATTCGAACGGGTAAAGGTCCGTTGACAAATGCAGCTGTGGTGAGAATTATTTCGAAGTTTGAAGCCACAGGTTGTTTAGATGATAGACCCCGTAGTGGCCGGCCAAGCACAAGGCGTAATGCTTCTGAAACAGTTCAGGAAGAAATGGAGACTGTAGTGGGTTCGTCTATGCACGGGTGGGGAAGTAAGCGCTCGTGCAGTTGCACATTGCACTGGCATTCCATACACTACTGTTTGGTTGGCACTGAGGTGTACCTTCTGATGCTATCCGTACAAAATCCATCGGCATCATGAAGTGTTACCTGGCAATTTAGTGAAGCGGAGGGCATTTGCGGTGTGGGCGTTTCAAAAGATGGCGGAAGATGATGATTGGTTGAGTAATGTGTTGTGGACCGACGAAGCTCATTTCACGCTCCGAGAGTCTGTCAATGCCCACAACTGCAGAATTTGGGCTACCGAAAATCCTGGAACTGTCGTGGAAACTCCATTGCACGACAAGAAAGTCACGGTATTGGTTGGATTTACCACATCTACCATTATCGGGCCTTTTTTCTTCGAGGAAATGCGTGATTCTGGTTTTGTAACTGCTACTGTGACGGGTGAGATGTAGGCCAATATGTTACAGAATCGCTTCATCCCCAGCCTGGCTGATAAACACCTGCTGGAACGTACGATATTTATGCAGGATGGTGCTCCACCCCATATTGCTAGACGTGTGAAAGATCTCTTGCGCGCGTCGTTTGGTGATGATCATGTGCTCAGCCGCCACTTTCGTCATGCCTGGCATCCCAGGTCCCCAAGACCTCAGTCCGTGCGATTATTGGCCTTGGGGTTACCTGAAGTCGCAAGTGTATCATGATCGAACAACCTTTCTAGGGATGCTGAAAGACAACATCTGACACCAATGCCTCACCATAACTCCGGACATGCTTTACAGTGCTGTTCACAACATTATTCCTCAACTACAGCTATTGTTGAGGAATTATGGTTGACATATTGAGCATTTCCTGTAAAGAACATCATCTTTGCTTTGTCTTACTTTGTTATGCTAATTATTGCTATTCTGATCAGATGAAGCGCCATCTGTCAGACATTTTTTGAACTTTTGTATTTTTTTGGTTCTAATAAAACCCCATGTCATTCCAAGCATATGTGTCAATTTGTACCTCTCTATCTACATTATTCCGTTATTTATTCAGTTTTCAAATTTATACTGACTTTTTGATCACCCGGTACATGTAGTCCACCATGACGGTCTGACTGCAGGCTCTCAATCAGGTTTTCGGATCCGTGACTTCTGTGCCTGCAACGGTATTATACACCTCACATCCACAGCATATCCCCTGGAGTCAAATGGGGAGCTGGAGTGTATGATGTGCACTTTTAAGATGCAGTTAAAAAAGTGTTCGGTGAATTCATCTGCCGACTTGGGACTGCCTCTGTTTCTCAGCACCCATAGGACCACCCTGCTGTTTGGCAAAAGCCTGGTGGAGGTTCCCTATAGTTGACAGCCCTGGGTGCTGACGGCCCAAGGTGCATTCACGTTCTCTACAATATGCTTCGAGCAACCCAGTCCGGTATGCACCTTCAGTCAGTGGCCTGTATGGGTGCTGATGATGGTGTGAGTGACGCATGATTGGCAAATGTTCACTGCAGATGCCAATGGGATGTCACTCTCCCACCATCAGAACTAGCTGATCAGTGGAGCGCTGACCCATTGCAGCCAAAGATGATGCTGGCAGGGAGCTCTCCAGTAAAACCACAAACCACACATCTCCAGGGCAACATGGGGGCACCACCACTGGATGTGCTGTTGGGTGCCAGTGACGTCAAGATGCAGCTACCGGCGACACTGGGCCCTCAGCCAATGTCTGACAGCGGCTGTCTGGACACTGCCCTTCCCCTGGAGTGTCTGGCAACCACTTCCCAGTTGTCACTGCCACGGTCTTGTGCTTTCCATGCTGTCACCACATGTGGGGTGGTTCCATGCACGACTCGACTTCATCCAGGCCACTTCCAGCCATGCGCCCCACCAGGCCAGAGACATCTGATGGCCCAGCCCAGCAATGTTTGGCAACACCTCTTTAGGTGCTGACAACTTGATGGAGGTGATTGTTGTTGATGAATGGCTACCATCATGTTAGTGCCACAACCATTGGGTCACTTGGGCACACCCCTCGGCCTGCTCAGCCATGCCAGCCTGTCTCCAGCAGCAGTCCCACCCAATTGGCCCTCCATCTTCTTCAGACAATGGCTATGGTGCCAACTCCCCAGAGGGGAAGGATGGTGCCCATGTATGCCATCACCACGAAGGCAGAATTTGTATTCAGTCCAGTGGTGAGAGGTCAAAACAAGAGCACCTGCTTTGTTCATTTTCAGCGTCATCACAGGCCGAGTAGTCCCAGCGGCATGTTGTCAACATGGTCTCGATCTCTCTTGCTTCAGCTATGCTCCGTGAAGGTTCTGCTTATCAATTACAACATTTCCATTGATTTTGTATGACAGATACTGCATGTTATCGATCTTGGTCTGGACCGCTGCTCTTCTGTTAATGTTCTAACATGTCTGCGTAATTTTGGTGTTCTGTTCACTGCCATTGTATTTCTTGCATGTTGGTTGTTGTATACTATGACATGAAATTTTCTCCTGTATTCACCTGACCAGTAATTTTGCTCTTTCTGCCACTGCACATCACTAGTTTGCACTATATGCAAGTTCAACCTATCCACAACACTTACGAAATTTGCTAATCTAACCAATAATTAAGGGATAGAACATTCCATGTATAGAAACAAGATTAAAGGATTGTACAAAAGGCTGTCGGGTGAGATATCAAATTTGCGTGTGAAATCCCCTTGTGTGAGGATTTCACGATGAAGTCTTACGTCCCACCCGAGAACTATACCCACCTCTGTGTCGGAGGCTGCTGACACTTGCTTCTGCAGTGGCACTTGACCCAAGAGTAAGCTGGTTGGAGTTCTAATGGTGGAAAAAATTTTCACTGCCAGTATTTGGTCTGGAAGGGGAGGGGGTGGGGGTGGGCAAAGGGGGGGGGGGGGTGGTAGCATGAAGTTCACCAGTCTTTGCGTCAGTGTCTCGGTTAAATATCAAACCTCTCCACAGTGTCTCTTGAAGTGAGGGCATGCAACATTGTTGATGGTGATCCATCTGTCGGATGGGGACATTAATCCCTGAGCAGGTATGTCACTTTTTATAACACAAGCGGGTGTGTAGTGTACTTTGTACATATATAAAGAATTGCTGTCTTTATGTTACCAAGGTAAACATGTATGAGAAGAATCACAGTGTAATATTAGTTTAATTAAATGAAGATGAAATAATCTTACATTATTTGAGTTAATCAAACAATAATAAAATAACCTTCCTTTACATCACTCTGATGAAGTGTACAAAAGTAACATAACTGCAACGACACACGCAAAACAATAAATATCACAGTCGCATCAGATCACAGCCAACCACTTATTCGAGTTCTAATTATCTCGTAGACAGTTGCCAAATTGTGGGATTGTGCCGCTAGCTCAGAATCAGGGCAATTTTTTTGCACAAATTGTACATTTTTTCTCGCCTAGCTGGCTGTTTATTTTATATTACTGCTTCTCACTTGGATGTATGTCAGCACAAGTTAGCTGTGAGTTAGCTGAAGCAATAAAGATGGAATAGGTACAGTCTCACGATTGTAAAGCAACAATGGAACAATATAAGACAATATTATTTGTGGTTGGCGCACTTTATACAGCAGCTCAAAGGTTAAGCTTGGCAGCCCCTTGCTGCTATTTGTGAGGAGGAGGCTATGTGCTGGCACCAGGTTTCACCCCCACCCTTCTCTCATTCTCATCGTCGTCATCATCATCATCATCATCATACAACACAAACAAGTGCACTACACTTCTCTCTCTCTCTCTCTCTCTCTCTCTCTCTCTCACACACACACACACACACACACACACACACACAATACACACCTGTTGTATTACAAAAGACTGTAATGGAGCATGTTATTAATAACAAACAACAAGCCAGAGAACCATTCTGACAATTAGTGTGTCAGGAAAGCCTCAAGCAAAACATGATTACAGGATAACATTAGATGTATAGAGCACCATATCAATTTTTTCTGATCATAGCATCCTCATAAATAGTTCCTGCTGACAGATATGGATGGAGCATTATTTTAACTCTAGAATATTTTACTCAGAATGATGTCATCATCATAAAACCATATAGTAGAGCTGGATGTCCTTCAGAGATTAACAGCTGTAGTTTCCCCATTATTTTTCAGCCATGTTGCAGTACCATCATAGAATGGGAACGTTAGCTTATGCTCCAGCTAGCTAGTCATCCATCCAGACTGTTACCCCTGGCAATACTGAAAAGTATGCTACCTCTCTTAAGGGACCATATGTTATTTATATATCCACATCTATACCTTTGATGTGTTGCATTTACAGTAGGGCTATCTGTATCATTGAGGCAAGCAAGCCACCCCACTGTGGAAAATTCGTTGGTTCACAGGGGGAGGAGGGTGGGCAGTTTGGACTGAGCAGTGTGAGTTTTTCTCTGGGGGTGGAGTAGTGGGTGGGGGGGGGGGGGGGGGTTGAAGGAAGTTTCTGGAGTGTGTTGGAGGCTAAGTAGACTGGCAAGGTTAGGAAGCTATGAGGGGTTGGCAGGAAAGGGGGATGGGTTTGGATGTGAATGACAGATTCTTTGGTGAGTAGTTCTAATCACAGGCAGGAATAAGGAGATTGATAAGAGTAGTTTAGTTTTCTCAGATGGTCTTGAGAATATTACTTTAATTGTTGGAATGCAAGGAGCACAATTCCGAGATGACATGTAGGAAATTATGGTCACAGATAGATATTAATGCAAAAGAAACAGAGGTGGTAAAGTAAGTTCTGCACTTATATAATACCAGAGTGGTAAGAGTTAGGAACTGCCTCCCCCCCCCCCCCCCCAAAAAAAAATAAATTAAATAAAATAAAATAAAATTGTAATCCCTCTGTTTTATGATTGTTACCATAATAATTGTTTACCTTTTATATTGGCAATGAGCCACCTGTATCATCCTTCCCCGTCTCTTGAAACTTCCCTACACCTTCCTTGCACTGAACTTTCTAGTCCCCTGACCACTGTCCTTTACACTTACAAAACAGTATTGGTGTAGTGTGTGTGTGTGTGTGTGTGTGTGTGTGTGTGTGCATGTGTGTAACATGGGGGGAATCCTTAAAGTTCTATATTGGTATATTTATATATGTGTCACCCAATAATCAGCTACAAGTGAGCAGCTGTCTTTTCCAATTTTCTTTCCATTCTGGAATTTGCATTATCATAAATACTGCTGTGTTATTTTTAATTACAATCCAACTGGATTGCCCTAAGCTTCTTGAACATATAATCTTAGTGACCTGTAATTTATCTCTATCTACACAAAAGAATATTATTATTTCTCAAACTATTTGGTATTAAATAATCCAACTTCAGTTGTCATTATCTTCATTCAGTCCTTTCATTTAATATTTTATTGTCCTTTCATTTAATATTTTATTGAGCTCTGTATAGTTCAGAACAGAATACAAGTTATGTAAACATACCATTGTGAAGAGTGTCTCAAAATCTTGTGTATGTAGCAAGATTTTGTCCACAACTGATTGCAGCTGTGAATAATGTTGTTCATATGCTCTGTCCGGTGTCATATGGCGTATGATGTCTCCAAGGAATGTGTTTACTTCCCTACACTGTCAAATAAATATGATACATAGTAAATAAAATGTAGGTAAGGGTCATTTGACAGCAACCTAAACAATTAAAGAAAAATATCTAGTAATGTTTTTCCTAAAAGTATGGCAAAACTTCCAAAAATATGTGCAATGTTAAAATATACCGAAAAATGTCTGACAGCAAACTGAACCCAGACTTCTGCACAGCTGATGTACTGGGTGGGATCTTCTAGTTTTGTAACAATACGCCACACATCATTCAATATTTGTAACCTATCCTCTGCTGGAGGATCTGCCAGAACAAGACAAAACCCAAGGGTTCGGAAGAGTATGTACTGTGGAAAACCTGCAATAAACATTTCACTTAAAAGGGATGTGATAATTCTTACTAGTAATGATTTATTATTATTCTGCAATAAGGAAAAGGATGAAAGTATTAAATTTATGTTAAATGATAGAACATACCTTCCTCATTGCAGTTTGAAACCAGCTCGACAAACTCTGACGCTCTGCTGGCTATGTATGCAGGTTTAAAAGCAGCCATTACTGTATTTAACAAGAGGGCACTATGAAAAGAAAAAGAAAGAAAAACCTTATATTTGATGGCATTTGTATTGGAAATTCCTAAATCACAGACTAATAACAGGACACTAGCAACTGTAATTACAAGTGATAATGTATTAGATAACTAACTTACATTTCTTCTTGAACCACTTATACATACCAAAATAAGAGATACACTATTATACACAGAATAACACAGACATATATATTAAGCTCAAGGAAATGTAAATTTCAATAACATAGTGTATCAAGGCATTTTGGTAAAGCTATCATTTGAGGAATTTTTCATAGAAAGTTTGATTAATCCAGTAAATAAACAGAGTACAAGTGACGGTATAAGAGTGGCATTGTGGAATGGAAGCAGTGGTTTGTAATACTGAAGAGTTCGTACAAGTATATTAATCAAACATATCACCATTTTTTGGGAAAAATGGTTTTTCTATGTGTCTTGATTTGAATTTTATGCCCTGTTTTATTTCCACACTTTTAATTTTTCATTCAATTAATACTGGGGAATTAGCCTCCGATAGTGTCTCTCAAAGCAAGAAGAGATAGTATATTAAGCAGAAAATTATGGCCTAAGACAAACGAAAAAGTAATCAAGGAAATGGTCTCATTTTATTACCATAAGAAAAACACTGATATAAGAAAAGCTTTATTAGCAAGAACATAGTTTTCAAGCTAAAAAAAAAAAATTGCCATAGACTGACCAAAAATGGAAGATAAACATCTTCTTGTTGTTGTTGTTGTGGTCTTCAGTCCTGAGACTGGTTTGATGCAGCTCTCCATGCTACTCTATCCTGTGCAAGCTTCTTCATCTCCCAGTACCTACTGCAACCTACATCCTTCTGAATCTGCTTAGTGTATTGATCTCTTGGTCTCCCTCTACGATTTTTACCCTCCACGCTGCCCTCCAATGCTAAATTTGTGATCCCTTGATGCCTCAAAACATGTCCTACCAACCGATCCCTTCTTCTAGTCAAGTTGTGCCACAAACTTCTCTTATCTCCAATCCTATTCAATACCTCCTCATTAGTTACGTGATCTACCCACCTTATCTTCAGCATTCTTCTGTAGCACCACATTTCGAAAGCTTCTATTCTCTTCTTGTCCAAACTAGTTATCGTCCATGTCTCACTTCCATACATGGCTACACTCCATACAAATACTTTCAGAAACGACTTCCTGACACCTAAATCTATACTCGATGTTAACAAATTTCTCTTCTTGAGAAACGCTTTCCTTGCCATTGCCAGTCTACATTTTATATCCTCTCTACTTCGACCATCATCGGTTATTTTACTCCCTAAATAGCAAAACTCTTTTACTACTTTAAGTGTCTCATTTCCTAGTCTAATTCCCTCAGCATCACCCGACTTAATTTGACTACATTCCATTATCCTCGTTTTGCTTTTGTTGATGTTCATCTTATATCCTCCTTTCAAGACACTGTCCATTCCGTTCAACTGCTCTTCCAAGTCCTTTGCTGTCTCTGACAGAATTACAATGTCATCGGCGAACCTCAAAGTTTTTACTTCTTCTCCATGAATTTTAATACCTACTCCGAATTTTTCTTTTGTTTCCTTTACTGCTTGCTCAATATACAGATTGAATAACATCGGGGAGAGGCTACAACCCTGTCTCACTCCTTTCCCAACCACTGCTTCCCTTTCATGCCCCTCGACTCTTATAACTGCCATCTGGTTTCTGTACAAATTGTAAATAGCCTTTCGCTCCCTGTATTTTACCCCTGCCACCTTCAGAATTTGAAAGAGAGTATTCCAGTCAACATTGTCAAAAGCTTTCTCTAAGTCTACAAATGCTAGAAATGTAGGTTTGCCTTTTCTTAATCTTTCTTCCAAGATAAGTCATAAGGTCAGTATTGCCTCACGTGTTCCAACATTCCTACGGAATCCAAACTGATCTTCCCCGAGGTCAGCTTCTACCAGTTTTTCCATTCTTCTGTAAAGAATTCGCGTTAGTATTTTGCAGCTGTGACTTATTAAACTGATAGTTCGATAATTTTCACATCTGTCAACACCTGCTTTCTTTGGGATTGGAATTATTATATTCTTCTTGAAGTCTGAGGGTATTTCGCCTGTCTCATACATCATGCTCACCAGATGGTAGAGTTTTGTCATGACTGGCTCTCCCGAAGCCATCAGTAGTTCTAGTGGAATGTTGTCTACTCCCGGGGCCTTGTTTCGACTCAGGTCTTTCAGTGCTCTGTCAAACTCTTCACGCAGTATCTTATCCCCCATTTCGTCTTCATCTACATCCTCTTCCATTTCCATAATATTGTCCTCAAGTACATCACCCTTGTATAAACCCTCTATATACTCCTTCCACCTTTCTACCTTCCCTTCTTTGCTTAGAACTGGGTTTTCATCTGAGCTCTTGATATTCATACAAGTGGTTCTCTTCTCTCCAAAGGTCTCTTTAATTTTCCTGTAGGCAGTATCTATCTTACCCCTAGTGAGACAAGCCTCTACATCCTTACATTTGTCCTCTAGCCATCCCTGCTTAGCCATTTTGCACTTCCTGTCGATCTCATTTTTGAGACGTTTGTATTCCTTTTTGCCTGCTTCATTTACTACATTTTTATATTTTCTTCTTTCATCAATTAAATTCAATATTTCTTCTGTTACCCAAGGATTTCTATTAGCCCTCGTCTTTTTACCTACTTGATCGTCTGCTGCCTTCACCACTTCATCCCTCAGAGCTACCCATTCTTCTTCTACTGTATTTCTTTCCCCCATTCCTGTCAATTGTTCCCTTATGCTCTCCCTGAAACTCTCTACAACCTCTGGTTCTTTCAGTTTATCCAGGTCCCATCTCCTTAAATTCCCACCTTTTGCAGTTTCTTCAGTTTCAATCTGCAGTTCATAACCAATAGATTGTGGTCAGAATCCACATCTGCCCCAGGAAATGTCTTACAATTTAAAACCTGGTTCCTAAATCTCTGTCTTACCATTATATAATCTATCTGAAACCTGTCAGTATCTCCTGGCTTCTTCCATGTATACAGCCTCCTTTCATGATTCTTGAACCAAGTGTTAGCTATGATTAAGTTATGCTCTGTGCAAAATTCTACAAGGCGGCTTCCTCTTTCATTCCTTCCCCCCAATCCATATTCACCTACTATGTTTCCTTCTCTCCCTTTTCCTACTGACGAATTCCAGTCACCCATGACTATTAAATTTTCGTCTCCCTTCACTACCTGAATAATTTCTTTTATCTCGTCATACATTTCATCTATTTCTTCATCATCTGCAGAGCTAGTTGGCATATAAACTTGTACTACTGTAGTAGGCATGGGCTTTGTGTCTATCTTGGCCACAATAATGCGTTCACTATGCTGTTTGTAGTAGCTAACCCGCACTCCTATTTTTTTATTCATTATTAAACCTACTCCTGCATTACCCCTATTTGATTTTGTATTTTTAACCCTGTAATCACCTGACCAAAAGTCTTGTTCCTCCTGCCACCGAACTTCACTAATTCCCACTATATCTAACTTTAACCTATCCATTTCCCTTTTTAAATTTTCTAACCTACCTGCCCGATTAAGTGATCTGACATTCCACGCTCCGATCCGTAGAACGCCAGTTTTCTTTCTCCTGATAACGACGTCCTCTTGAGTAGTCCCCGCCCGGAGATCCGAATGGGGGACTATTTTACCTCCGGAATATTTTACCCAAGAGGACGCCATCATCATTTAATCACACAGTAAAGCTGCATGTCCTCGGGAAAAATTACGGCTGTAGTTTCCCCTTGCTTTCAGCCGTTCGCAGTACCAGCACAGCAAGGCCGTTTTGGTTAATGTTACAAGGCCAGATCAGTCAATCATCCAGACTGTTGCCCCTGCAACTACTGAAAAGGCTGCTGCCCCTCTTCAGGAACCACATGTTTGTCTGGCCTCTCAACAGATACCCCTCCGTTGTGGTTGCACCTACGGTACGGCCATCTGTATCGCTGAGGCACGCAAGCCTCCCCACCAACGGCAAGGTCCATGGTTCATGGGGGGGGAAAACATCTTCTTATAGAGGGGATAAAGAGACTACTACCACAGATGACTAATTCTTCCAGGATGGTGGTTAAGAAAACATCCCAGATATCTAGGTCGTACAGCAATTAGAGGTACTGTAGAATACAGAAAGGAAGTATCAAAAACAAACAGTTCAAAAAAACAGCAGAAAAGATGAAATGTTTCCAACAGTATTCATAACAGCCAACTTTAAAAATATGTTTGCAGGTAGCAGATATTTGCACCCACATTTTAAATATAGGTTACATTAACTTACAAGAATAACTGAGGTATTATGTTGAGAAAGGAATACCTAAAAAATTTAATTAACTTCAGCATCTTCCCACATACTCTACTGAAAATTATTAAGTCTCTCAGAAATAAAAGTTTTCATGAAACCGATATATTTCCAAGAAAATTTAAAAAAAAAAGAAGAAACTTGTAACTACAATTCACGCAATACAAGTCACAGATGCAGTGCATCACTGAACCAGATAGCAGTTAATACGGTATTATAATAATATTCCTTGAATCAAGTTGATTTCATGGCAGGCCAGGAGACTAAATAATTGTGCAAAAATCAGGCTGTAATTGGACACCACGAGTTTCAGCATGATGGCTGCCAGAGAAGGAGACACAGCAAGTAGAAAAGAAACATATTCAGTAACCCTACACTGTTTATGTCAAATAGGGAAAAGAGAAGGGAGAAATGTTGTCAACAGGAAGGGAAAGGAGAATAGTAATGTTTTAGTACAGGAGCTCCAGGAAGTAGAGGAAATTAACAATAAGAAACAAACTAGAAAAGTTGGGGAGTGAAAATCCAAATTACTCAATAGGGAAAAGTGTCAAAAAAAGAGGCACAAGAAAATGAGTGAGGCAATTAAAAAAATTATGCACATTTTATCTAATAAACTGCCACTCCAGTGACATGGGAACAGTGATATTATTTGTTCAGTCCATGTCCAGGGTTGTAAATAAATACTCTGTTTGTTATTAATTTCCATAATGTAATATCTCTGACTGGTCCCGTGCTTTGATTTTGGAACACTGTTAGAGTGAGTGTTCCTTGCTTTCATTCACTGGAACTGAATTGGGCTCTCATTACTTGTAGTCATAAATGTTCACTCTCCATTGTGTTTTCAATTATGAAACTGCAGCAATGACCTGATTAGTTGTGTCAGTTTATAACACATAAGTGGTGATGCAGAATGCTAAATCTTGTCTGTTATTAGTGCATTAAGATGAAAATTTGCTGAATTAAGCAGCATCAGCTGATGCTACAACACCAAGAAACAACAAGATCAATAGAGGACTGAGCCCTAGGCCTTTGGATTTAACCATTCAGCCACCAAGATTCAGTATTCCCTTTTATTTTGTGAATCTGTCAGTTCTGATTTAGTTATTTTTGTTCTGGAAACTGGTAAATAGACATTTCTTCTCGTTAAAATATTATTAGTGCTAATACTTTTATTTTGATCGAAAGTGAAAAATTCATTTGAAATAATGACCTGTTACGCTTTTCTTTGCAGCGTGTAATGACTTCCACTAAGAGGCTCTCTGGTGCATTTGCAGCTACCCCCTGAAGAATCCAGTCAAGTGCAGGAGTGTAGAGTGTAAGGTACGTTGAAAGTTCGACCTTCTGCTGACTTAGATCTGCCTTGACTCCATCAGAAAATACCTGAAACAAAACAAGAAGAATAGTGTCAAGTCTGTGATGAGAAGTACGTGGAGTGTGACAGACAGAGCACTATTCACCACCAACATGGTCAAGAAAAATGTATCGTATTTATGCAAATCTAATGTGGACTTTTTTGAACCACACACAGTATTCAAAACCAGTGTGTGCTTAAGGTCTGAAGGCACATTATATTCGAGTACAAACTTTAATCTGTCATTCACCAACAACAGCATTGAAATTTAGGTATTGTTCCTTACATCACAATGCATAGATGTAACTATCAACTTCGTTACATTATTGTTGGCCTGTTACTACATAGTGTGTTGGCATTAGGTACTCACAAAATTTTCCGATGGCCAAATAGGCAACACTGATGAGATATCAGTTTGGTTTGATATGCCATTTAATTACACAATTGATGAGAAAGGGCCAAAAGAAATGCCAGGATGTGAAAAACAGCATAATTGTAATGCAGGCAATCAGAGCAGATGGGCACATACTCCCCCTTTCTTAATCTTCGTGCATAAAATAAGTCCCAAGACCCCTAAAAATGAAATGCTGTTCCCTGATGATGTCATTGTTCAAAATCAATAGAAGGGATGGAGGATTGACACTTTAATGCTTGACTGTCTTCGACACATATGGGAACTCCTTCCTGGTGGGCTTTTCCAACTGCATTTCATGGTCATCTGAGTAATGACGTAAAAAGAAGATCTACAGCCTTGCCAGTGACCTTGTTATTATTCCTGAGGAATGACTTCTGTGTTACATTTCAAAGGTTGGATTCAGGAACAGCATGGAAAATGGTTCCGTGAACCAAAGTGTGAAATGACTCTGACAGGACAAATTAAGCATGCTGCTACACCCACATTATTGCACACTGGGCTTTGGCAGCTTGGAATGGCATTGAAGTACCAATGATTGTAAAACCATTCAAGAAATGCTTTATTTCAAATACCTTGAAAGGCAGTGAAGATGATGTGCTCTGGAACAATACCAAGGATGATGGGGCAGGCAGACTCCTCTGAGGATACCAGTAATGATGGGATTAGTGAATAACGATGAGTAACATCTGTAAATTATGGTATGTTTGTTTGCATGCCAAATAGGTAGTCTAGTTAGGGGTTCTTTTTAAATAATGGCTGTGTCACTTAAAAATTGTTGTTGTCATTTTGATAGTTCGTGTATACATCCATTGTTGTGCAAAATAAACTTAGCCTACCAGTTACACACCAACAAACTCTTTCTTTATAATTTTAAATTTTAAAATTGGTGTGTGTATTACATTTGATGGTGCATTATATTTGTATAAATGTGTTACATATAATAATGAATAGGTTAGAATATTCTGCTGAGCAAGAATATTCTTCTGAGTATGAACATTGATGTATGGTCTGGTATGATAAAAAATACACCAAGTAAACTACCATATGTATACTATGGATAGAGATGAAGAATAATCTTCTGAAAGTATTAAGGTAAATCCCACTTCTGAAGATGGTGATAAATATGTGGGATTCATCTATTCTTCCCTCAAATATGTTGTCTTCTCCTTTATGTTCTTCACACAATTGTAAGAGGGCAGAGTATCCCTCACTAGTATGTGAAAATGCTGAATTATGGGTTTATTACAATTGACAGGCAGCCTATTACCTGTTAATTCAGTACAATCTTTGCTTTCTTAATTGGTTCATGATATCTGAATCTGTAACAATGATGCTCATCATCAGCTAATTGGCTGATGATAGTTTAAGAGGTGCAATTCAATATCTTTTTCCAGCACAAGTAATGTTTCTTGGAGACAAACTCTCATAAATTGTGAAGCAACATTATGTAGTTTTTTTTATTTTTACCTTGACCAAAAAAATGTGCTGAATTGAAGAACTTAACATAAAAAAGGCTCTATGTTCCACAGTCATGAATTTGAAGAAAATGTGTTTTAAGTATACTAGGTAATTAATTTAGCATTGGAGGGCAGCGTGGAGGGTAAAAATCGTGGAGGGAGACCAAGAGATGAATACACTAAGCAGATTCAGAAGGACATAGGTTGCAGTAAGTACTGGGAGATGAAGAAGCTTGCACAGGATAGAGTAGCATGGAGAGCTGCATCAAACCAGTCTCAGGACTGAAGACCACAACAACAACAACAACAACAACAACAACAGGTAATTAATGGTTGTAACTGCACTATTAATGTGTTTGTTCCACATCCATGAGAATAATATCATTTTTCAGGTCTATGGAATGAAAAATGAATCTAATCTAATCTAATCTTTATTTAAAGTTAAGCTTAGTATAGATCTACTTTCCAAAGAAAATCACAAACATTGTATTGCAATTGTATGAAAAACTTACTGAAAGTGGAAATGTAATGAAAAACTCTAAGTTCTGTGCTTCAATAATCAGAAAAAAATAGTAAAATTTTATTCTGATTTTGTAAAACTGTATGTGATCATTATTTTTCATGTACTGCACCACTTCAATCAAATCTTTCTTCTTTTCTTCACAAATGTGCCTTGTAACACCCAGGGCATGAAGTTGCATTTTCATGATGTCCTGTACTACACACCTTTTCTCAAAATAGGGATACCTTCCAAAGCCTCAGTTTAATTTAAGATTCTCTTGGTCTTAACTACATGAGGCTTATGTTTGTCTAACCACAATCACTGTACTTTGGCTATGTTTAGATCTGCTGTGTTTATATTACAATCTGCTGCTTTCTTGAACTCGAAGAAGTCAGATACATTCATGTAACTTATGATAAATGACTTTATTTGCCTTGATTGCTGTATCATGTCCTTTACATCTTCTAGAACAATACATCTGGTAACTCAAGAATAAACTGTCTGTCCAGTTATGGTGTAGGTTAGTGGTCAGCAATAAGATTTACCTCCTGTGCTGGAGGAGCTTTCACAGGAATACATTTATTACTTGAACTTTTGTATTCATTCCCTTCATTTTTCAGCTTTTTCCTCATTGTTGTCACAGTATTCTCTCTTTTAATTTGTTGTTTCCTTTCACTCAAACTGTTACAAACATCTGCTGCCACTACCATTTTATCTAATGCAGAGGAGTATTTACATGGAACACAGAGCCTTACCTATGCTAACAGCAGTGGCTGTTAAACTGCATGCCATCTGCTGATTGCATTTGCTACTACATTTTCACTCGTGACAATTTGAGCCTTTTATACCTTACTGGGCTTGTTATATACATCCCATTTCACACAAAACTTAAAAATTCCTTATTACAGCACTTAAACCTTTTTTATTTCAGTTTTTCATATGGTGATTGCAGTGACCCACAGGGGCATATAGCATGTTAGGCATTACATTCCACCAGTTGTCAGAACAACAGAGATGTCAGTGATAATCACAATAGTCATAGAAACTATCTGAATAAAGAACATACTAAAATTCAAACATTATTTTTGAAATTTCACAAAATGGTCAAAGGAAGAAACTGTGAGGGTAACATACATTTTGACTGTTGTACTTACCTGGTCATATGATGCCAAAAAGTCATAGAAATTCTCCTTTATATATTCCCTGTCTGAAAATGGAGAGACAGCCATGCCTACTCGACACAAATAACATCTCGCATAAACAGCCACAAGTGGATCACCGATGCCTCTGATCATTCTCGTCAGCCTCAAAAGTGCTTGGGAGAACTCACTGTATTGAACAATTATGCCATACAAGTATTTAATAACAATACTTTTTGGTATACAAGTAATCATAATTATAAAAGATTTGGGCAATACCTTGATGTTAGGAAGCTATATGACTTTAAAATAGCCATTTCAACATAAAGCCGTGGTACTAGTTCTCTGATTGATGCAATTTTGTAGAACCAGTTCCTACATGTTTCCTTAGCAGATTCTGGTACCATGTCTGGAGTAAATTTTTCTGGAAGAGATGTTGGTGTTTTACTACCAGGTCTGAAACAAGCAAATAGTATCAGATGATTTACTAAGTAAGTTAAAAAAATTCAGAAGATCTAGTGATATACTCAGAAGAGTGAAAACAGAAAATCCAGAAAAAAAACAACAAATAATTTGTCTTCGGTAAAATGTATTTTATAGCTATTATTACAGTAATAACAATTAGAAAATTAAAAGCTGTAGAGATAAAGTCCAGATTTATTAGAAGCATGCATGTGTGGTGTAGTGGTACCCTCTGCCAGATAATTTTTGGCTGCCCACCCTCTCCACCCATAAATTATTTGTTTTTTACTTTCAATGTTTTTACTTTTCATACATTTTTCTGTTACCTTACAGAATTAAATTTCCTATTATCAAAATATAATTAAAATGGACTTATTTAAAGGAATTATATGATGGATTTCATAGTTAAAACGTATGCTTCTCCTTATAGCAATCTTTCTGTTGTTAAAGGGAAAACTATATGGGAGTAAGGAAAAGAACAAGCTTGACTTAAATGGTGTCACATTTTTGATAGGAAGCGGGTACTTAGGAGGTGAAGACAATAGCCATTTTAACCTTAGAATGCAAGTGAAACAAATCAGATAGATGTGTGTTATTCACAGAAAGAAAATAAAAGTGATATGTGTATGTTGACCTGAGACTACAAATATGACCCTTAACCTAGAAAGTTAGCATTACACCCAATAATCTTTTTGTTGAGGCTGCTCTTCATCAACTGACAACCACAGCAATATCACTTTGTACACAAATCCATGTAAAACACAACTATAAAGCAGTCGCAACCAGTGACATTAACAATCGCATTCCAACTGAACTCATATACGGACCAAACAAACACTATGCTACCATCAGTCCTATTGGCATGCCTTCAATGCTTTCCAAGTACATGCAGTTTGTGTGTATGTGTGTGTGTGTTTCTGAAGATCCTACTGAAAATACAAGTGCTGACAGTCATGAGCTACTGCTTCACTAAAACTCCCATTTGTACATTATATTATCTGTTCTCTAAGTAGAGGGTGTCTCGCAAAAGATACCCGGGAGGGGTCCACAGGTAGCACGGCATGGCCACTGCCGCCCACCACGGCATCCGCCATCCGCCACCGCACCTGACTCTCGGACACTAATCTGCTGGCAGTCGGCTGCTGTGTGCTTCCCCTGAGTTAAGCATAAACAATGTTGCCATCTGATTAACTTAAGCTTACCTTTATTTACAATAGGTGCTCAAAATGATATCCCTGTATGGTAAGAGCAGCCTGACATCTCCTGAACAAATTAGCAAACGCTCGACGAACTTCGGATGCCGAAATCTGAGAAATGGCTAGCCGAACCCTGTCTTCCAACTCTCCGAGCATTTGGGGATTTGTTGCTTACAGCTTGTCTTTTAACATTCCCCAGAGGTAAAAATCACACAGATTTACATCTGGAGAATGAGGAGGCCAGCCAACCATTTTATCACCAAAAATCGTATTGCTGTCACAGAAGCATTGCCAATGCAATGTGTGGTCTCGCATTGTCATACATGAAATAACCACACATCTTTTATCTTTTAGTTAGGTATTAGTTCTCAAAGGAAAAAAAAAATACAATCTATTGTTCACATACCTGTCAGAATGTATTGTTTTGTGGAAGAAGATTGGCGCTGTAATTTGTCTCGCAGTACTTGTGCACCACACTCCTGTTTTCACATAATGCAAAGGTTGTTGATGTAATTCATGAGGATTTTCATAGCACCAACATCGACTGTTCTGAGAATTTATGTACCCTGACAAATGCAGCCACACTTCATCACAAAAAAATCATCTCTGGATCAACTTCCCCATTGTGCACAGACTGCAACAGCCAGTTGGAATAATGACATCAAGGAACAATATCTGAGTTCCTCAGTTGATGCATTACCGTTATTTTGTATGGTTTCAATTTCAGTTTCTGCACAGCTCTATGAGCAGATGCTCTTGACACACCAGGCTGAAATGTCAAACGGTGCAGAGATTTTCTGACTTCTTTCCAAGGCCTCCCCTATCTCATCTAATTTATTAAACAATAGGAATTCGATGTAGGAATATCAACAATGTAGGAACAGATAGATTGCTACTTACCATAAAAGACACTCACATGTAGCTTTCGGCCACAGCCTTCATCAGTAAAGTCACTAACACACACACACACACACACACACACACGGTGAGCGCGCGCAGGTGCGACTGTCAACTCCGGCCCAAGATGCTGGAGTTGGTGGTCATGTGTGCATAAGGTGTACTTATTTTTGTGTGTGTGTGTGTGTGTGTGTGTGTACGTGTGTGTGTGAATGTTGTTTGTGTGTCTCTCTTTGCTGACAAAGGCTGTGGCTGAAAGCTACATATCTTTTAACTGTGCCTATCTACAATCTGATGTGTCACCTTTACAGTAAGTAGCAATCCGTCTTTTCCTACACTGTTCATCTAATTTATTTTCATTTACAACACTAGGTTCTAAAGACCTGCCACACTTGAGCAGCCTTTGATGGTGCCTTAGGTTCAGGTGCATAGGTCAACAGATGACTCTGCCATGAAGGTTTACCCCTGTCCACCTACACAGCCACTGCCACAGCATTCAGGCAAACAGCTGCTCAGAGTGTGCACCACAACACTGACACAGGCTGTGGGGGCAGTGTTATGCTATAAGGGACATTCATCGAGCTTCTACGAGACCTGTTACAGTAATTAAAGGCACCGTGACACCTGTGGGCTACTTGGACATTATTGGGGACCACCTGCACCCCTTCGTGGTAGATGTCTTTCCTGACAATGATGGCTCTTCCAAAAGGATAACTGTCTGTGCACACAGCCAGAATCATGCTACAGTGATTTCAAGAACATGATAGTGATCTTACACTGATGTCTTGGCCATCAAATTCACCTTACCTAAACCTTACAGAACACATCTGGGATGTTATTGGGTGTCACCTACATGCCTGCAAGTCCCTGGACTATAATTTTACAAGACCTGTGTCACCCACATGTAGACATCTGGCACCACATACATCCAGAAACCTGCAAAGGACTTGGCGAATCTGCGGCATGCAGAACTAATGCAGTATTGTTTTCCAAAGGTGGAAGGAAGGAAGCAAAGGAGGTTAGGGAGTTTTATGTCCCATTGACAGTGAGGTCATTAAAGACAGTCCAAAGGTGGAAGAACACATTATTATGCAGGTTGTCATAAAGTTTTGACTCATCAGCGTATTTCTCACGAAATCACAATTTTTTCTATTTCCCAGTCAATTAAGCGTCTGCTTTAAAGGATCTTTTAACTGTGTATTGCGTAATGGTGTAACTATGCAACATGGATAAATATAAGATCAAATTTTCAGAGCTCCATACTTACACATAATACTCTGCTTTGGTCCGCAGTCTTTCATATACTAATCTCCCAAATATATCTAAAATATCTGTTATTAGAACAAATTTACTTGGATAGAACTGAATAACAGATGTATCCACCAACAACTTTGAGCACTGCAAAGGAGAAAGAAGGAATTAGCTATTTTTCCAGTTATGGTGATGCAACTAGTAGGAGATAGTTACTTCACAAACTAACATGAGCCATTTAGCCCTCATATACATATACAGGGTGGTCAGAAACAGCCTGGACAGCTTGTAAAGGTGTTGCAGGGTAGGCTGTGCAGAGAAACAATGGTTAAGAAAAAAATTTGATACACTGCGCCATTTCCAAGTTAATTAGTATTAAATCAGGTTGTTGCACGTACAGATTTTAGTGGCCCACCAAATACAATTAGTGTCAGTTGTTCTCATAGTGTATACGATAGTGCACGAGACTATTCAGCCTTTGGCTAGGGTTTGATACTTACTACTGTCCCATGTCCAACTTTTGTATAGCTCTCTTGTCCGGTTTTAGGAAACCAAATGAAGAACACGTTTATTAACACCATCCCTGGCGGGCCACTTTAATCTGTGTGCACTATGGCCTGATTGACCAACTTCAATGCTGATTAACTCACTCCCCCGTACAAAAACATAGCAGTAGGGTAACCAGCAATTGGGTATTTACTCTTTATTCAATTTTACTGTTTTTCCTATTATCTACATACATTAACTCACTTTTGGCTGCATATAAAGTTAGCTGCTATTCATAGTAGCAAATGTAAATGTTCTTTAAGCCTTTCTTGATATCCTAAGACCTTATGATGACACTTTCTTGCAAACTACATTTTCAGTGCACAATACGGAAGTATTACAAAAATGCTTTTTATCATAAGATATTGGGGTATCAACAAAGGCTTAAAGAAAATTTATATTTTCTAAAGTGAATAGCAACTCATCTTAAATGCAGCTAAGGCAAGTTAATGGATACAAATAATAGAAAAAAATCAATAATGTTTAATAAGTAAATACCCAGTTGCTGGACCCAGCCACACGGAGTAGATTCCTGTGGACAACGTTAATGTGAATGGAAGTAAACACATGGAATTAATTATAGGTAGACTGAATGGAAGCCTTCATTTTTTTTTTTTTTTTTTGTAGAATCCTGTAAAAGTGAAGTACATTTTCAAAATGGTCCATATAATGCAATCTGTATTGAGTATCTCTAAAATATTTGGAACTGTTTTCAAATCAGCTTTTAGGTAGTGATGAAAGGAGAGAGATGATGGTTTTGTTCATGTGAAAATGTTAGAAAGATGTTTAGAAATTTTTGAAAGCAAGGCAAAATAACTTATTAGTGAGACTCTACAGATAAATTATTAAAAGTTGTACCTCAAAGATATGATCAAATTATTTTACAGCCCACTGTTTATTTTATTTTACGATGACAAGATAACAGAGGTTATTACGTTTACAGTCCTCCACCACTCACATCATCTTTGAACAGAACAAGAAAAGGGGATGACATATAATGGTATGATGTACTTTCAGTCACTTAAATTCATTATTTTTACAGCATATTACATGAGATACTTTTCCAATAAGAACAAGAACATTGTGATGTTCAATGTTCGAAACAGTACATGGAAAAAAATATGTAACAACACTGTAGCTAACTATCTGTGCATTTCATCTTAATGTTTGAATTCCCTAGTTTTGAGTTGGTAAAACTACAAAAACTTGGGGCCCATCGTGTTTTGTGTGTGAATGCTACCAACCTTAGCTATCAAACAATGTAGCGCACAATTACATGACATATGTTTTCATTGGTTACTTCCAAGTGTGCCTTCCACCTTCGTAGTCACATGGTACAAAGTGCAAAACGTAAGTATGTTGAGTGCACTGGGCAGGGCTTGCTTTAACAAAATCTTCCCAGGCTGCATTGAAATTCTGTGACATTTCAATGTGTGTCCCTCTCATGATCTTCTGGTGAAGTGTTGAGATTTTGCGGTCAACCCATATGAGCAGTGGCTGTCTCTCCCCAACCGTCCCCCCTGGAGCAGAGTGTGGTGAGAAGCACAGACTGTAATTTGATTCTCAGTGCATTCAGTCTTGCCCAGAGCTGCAAAGCGTCGACTGCTGGGTGCGTTCTTGGCACACAGCTGCTAGTTCCGGGTTCCATTCCAAACTAATCTGGTACCTCTTGCCCCTGTTGACGAGTTTGTCATGGAGACTTACCTCAAGACAACTGATTCTTTGATGATGCTTCACCAAAAGCCACGATCTCAGCACAATGCTTTGGTTTTCTCAAATTAAAACGTATATCCCTCATTGAGGAAGAGTTCTGCCACTGGAGATTTATCTTTATGCCCCACATGTAACCATGTAATATGTTCCATGCAGCACTGTGTTTACCAAATGTACTTGTGGTCACACTCACAAGGTACTACACCAGGTGTTTGGAAATTCCTGTTGCCAACTTCTAGCACTTATACTGGGGAGTGAGAACATAATATTTTGAATAGGAACCCACATCTGGAAACATACTGTTTTCATTCTACAATTGTTTCAATTCATATGATTATTTCATCCACTTCCGATTGAGGAACTGAATTAGGTGTGATGCAGTACAATTGTTAGGTAAGAATTTGAAAGGAAACATAATGAAACCTCCATTTATCACCCAGGCAGATTTGTTTGCTTAAACATTTAAACATTGCGTGTTTACATTATTCCAAAACAAAAAAAGGACCCTGCATACTGCATGTAGAGAACAGGACTGATGCATTACAATTGTGGCTAAATGTGGCACCCACCATCGCTGTTATAGACACTGTATTTATGACACATGTTCTGGTATACGCTCTCCATTTCATCTGGTGATTCTACAGCTTCTAGTGCAGTGGCCAGAACTCATGCCAGCAGATCTTCCTCAGTTTCTACAGGTGTCTTGTAATTTAACTTTGCATACAATCCCACAAGAAGTAGTCCTGTAGGAGTTAAATCCGAAAATTGTGGCTGGACCACATCAGCCTATCCATCCTTCACCGTATCGTCTGTTGAAATATCTCCAAACCACAAGTGAGAAGTGAGGTGGTGCACTGTCATGCTGAAACCACATTTCCTGATGGACAGTCAATAGCACAGCTTCCTAGAATGGGTTCAACCGGCGATGAAATTCCTGAACATGCATGGCACAAGGGTTTTCATCTGTCCTGTCTGTTTCACAAATTTAGAAAACAGTCCGTAGCGGACTTACATCCATCTGTGACTAGAACTTGATGTGGAAACTAGGGTGTGTCAATGCAGCAGTGCAGGAACCACATGCAGCAGGCTATGTATTGTGGAAAATCATATTGACCTAAGCATGTACCTTTTTAAGTCGTACAGATGTAATTGTTGGTCATGCAGAACATTCCAGATGGCTAACACCCACTGCATGTGCAATTGTGCGTGTATTCATTGATGGGTTCCCTTCAACGCAATGTAGTACATATACTTCAAATTCGAGCATGTAGCATTGCCGTGGAGCACCACGGTCCTTCCTTCTCATGGTGAAGGTACCTGTTCCTCGGAGCCATAGTGTAACTTGAGCAAAAGTTTGTGCAATGGCATGCTATGTTGTGGAAAATGTTTTTGATATAGCTGACAACATGTACCGAACCGTGTTTAGTGTATTGGAGGTATACAGGCATTGAATAGGTCCTACAGCAAGGCAGATGTAAAGTGACATCAGGTAACCATCTGACATAGTACACATTATTCTGTCTACCCTATTGCATACCAGGATAAGCAACTCCGAGACTTTCTCTTTCCCTCAGCAGACGTGGAGGCATTACTTATCTCAACTGAAAACATCACAGAACAGAAAGTATTATGTACTCACTCCCATCTATAAAGAATTTCTGAATACCCTGTATGTACTGGGTATTTGCAGTTGTAGTTTGTCCTTTACCAAGCCAAGCATATCTTCTTTTTTTTCTGGCGGTCAACAGGTGGCCCCAATCTTGTTTTTTTACGAGGAATCTCACAATTTTAGCTGGTGGTGGCCCAACATAGGGGATAAACGTGAGTCTCTCTCCCTCTTTCTCTCACTCTTCTTGTTGTGCCATTTGTTTTCTCCAGTGCATATCTAATCTGTGCTTCACTGCACCCATTTTAGTGAAACACATTTCTAATAATAGAGTAAAAACAGTCTTGATCACAATAAAATATTTATTTGGAATGGTTACCAGTTTTGGTCAGAATGTAATCATCATGAATATCTTCGGACCATTTATACCATGACAGTAAATGAAGCAGGTATTGTGACTCCACAAACTGCAGCTGCTTAAAATATTTCAGCTACACCACTGTTTTCTCCATGAGAAACATTCACAAAAATCAGCTGGGAGGCTATCTTTGTCACTAATGACACGTTCCCTTTGTACTAGAGCCGTCAGGTAGAGAATGAAGAAACGAAACTCATCTGTATCCCCTGTGTTAGGCCTACCCCCAGTGATAATTGTAAGTAATGTCAGAAAAAATATCAAGACCATCTTTTGACCACCACAAAAAATGAATGATATGCTTGATTAGGTACAGGACAAATTACAACAGCAAATACCCGGTGTATACAGCATACCTTGCGAATGTGGCTGCCGGTGCACTGGACAAACACAGCGCGGCATCTCACAATGCTACATGGCAATCAGCAGTGGCAGAACATAGGCTCAACAAGGGATATACGTTCAAATTTGATGGTGGTGGTGGTTAGTGTTTAACGTCCCGTCGACAACGAGGTCATTAGAGACGGAGCGCAAGCTCGGGTTAGGGAAAGATTGGGAAGGAAATCGGCCGTGCCCTTTCAAAGGAACCATCCCGGCATTTGCCTGAAACGATTTAGGGAAATCACGGAAAACCTAAATCAGGATGGCTGGAGACGGGATTGAACCGTCGTCCTCCCGAATGCGAGTCCAGTGTGCTAACCACTGCGCCACCTCGCTCGGTGTTCAAATTTGAGAAAACAAAAATGTTGTGCTGAGTTATTGGCTTTTGGGAGGGCATCACCAAAGAATCAATTGAGATAAGGCTGCAGAACAATCTTGTCAACAGGGATGAGGGCTACCAGCTAAGTTTGGCATGGACTCCTGCATTTGCAGCTACACACCAAGAATGCAACCAGCAGTTGACATTTCATGACTCTGGGCCAGACTAAATGGACTGAGAGTCAAATGACACTCTGTGCTCTGTACATGGGGGAAGGGGTGGGGAGATGTGGTGGTGGTGGTGGTTAGTGTTGAACGTCCCGTCGACAACGAGGTCATTAGAGACGGAGCGTAAGCTTGGGTTAAGGAAGGATTGGGAAGGAAATTGGCCGTGCCCTTTCAAAGGAACCAACCCGGCATTTGCCTGAAACGATTTAGGGAAATCACAGAAAACCTAAATCAGGATGGCTGGAGACGGGATTGAACCGTCGTCCTCCCGAATGCGAGTCCAGTGTGCTAACCACTGCGCCACCTCGCTCGGTGTTCAAATTTGAGAAAACAAAAATGTTGTGCTGAGTTATTGGCTTTTGGGAGGGCATCACCAAAGAATCAATTGAGATAATGCTACAGAACAATCTTGTCAACAGGGATGAGGGCTACCAGCTAAGTTTGACATGGACTCCCGCATTTGCAGCTACACACCAAGAATGCAACCAGCAGTTGACATTTCATGACTCTGGGCCAGACTAAATGGACTGAGAGTCAAATGACACTCTGTGCTCTGTACATGGGGGAAGGGGTGGGGAGAGACAGCTACCACTCAGGGATATATGTAGGGCACCTGTACAATCTCGGCACTTTGCCAGAAGACGATGAGAGTGACACTCATTGAAGCATCATGAAATTAAAACACAACCCCCTGAATGGGATACCATGAAGATTCCATCAACAGAATACAATGGGAAAATCTACATTCACATATATGGCTTGCTTTCTTGACAACACTCCTCTGATTGGATCCTCTTTCATAAACAAGTAAGTTTAAGTGTGCACACTAAATTAATGTATGTATCTCGATATTTTAAGTTATAAATGTTTTCCTGTTTATGGTTACAAATCAAGATGCCAACAATGGTGATAATGATCATTAGAGACTGCATACTAATTTAGTTTCAACACGTATAAAGGAAGGAGATGTCCACGGTTTTACCAAATGAATAAACTCAGATTCAGATGGAGTAATTTAGGAAAATCATTGCCCCATATATGAAATGTTATATCAGAAAGTTCTCACAGGATCAAAGCCATTCTGAAATTACAGAAATCTTGACTGAAGCATAACACATTACAGGAACTTGCAGAAATGAATTTTAATGTTTGACACAGCTGGGTGTTGGGACGGAAAGGTGAATGAATGTACAGAGAAAACTTTTGCTGTAGGCATCTTCCTAATTTATCGCCACAGATGTAAATGCATGAGGGTTATTCAGTACAAAGAGAACTGATTCTTGACAAAGAATAATCTGTACAGTAGAATTTGAAGAGATTTTATTGGGTCATGTTCACATGGACTTTTTTCTTTTTCTTTTGGGATTTATGAAGTCATTTGTGTATAATACTGCAGTAGAAACTGGAGGGCAACAGTTTTGCAGTGTCTCATTGTGCAACAGACAACAGAAAAAATTAGTGTATCATTGTAACGCTGTCATTGAGACTGGCACATCAGTTTGAATAGACATTACCAGCTTAAGCTGTTACTGGGCAATTTGTTTATCTAAATAAAAAAATTAATTAGCCTATACATTTTCAACAATTTTATGATCCTCTATCATCTGCAAAATGTTAACCCTTAAGGCTTGGGACAGTCTTAGTCACATAATAACTGTTACACTTCAGTACTGGTGCGTAAAATCATATTGTCATTAAATAAGTGGTAACAAAGAAACAGCAGCTCAGTAGTATAATGAAAAAGGCATTAGCTTTTTGCAGACCAGCAACCATTCTACCAATTATGTAAATTGTCCAGTTGGAGCCTTTTTAAGCATACTCTAGAGAATGGTAAATGCACAATTTCAATCTTGTTCTTAAGATGCTCTGAAGAAGGATAATGATGCAGATCCATGGTTGCAATCATGTATGTTTTTACTCTTTTCCCTCTTGACGGCATCAACAAGTAGTCATAATGAATATGTCAATCTGCCTACACTCAACTAAACTGGTTACGAAGAATCAAACAGTTTATAGCTTTACACACTTTCCTTCCAAACTATAACTTTACATTTAATCATAACAAATAACAAGTCACCTTTAAATTAGCTTCTTGTTACTGTCAATAATGTTTTCTCATCAATGAAACTAGCATGTATTTTGTGACCAACCTTTCTCAACCTTTAAATTTAGTGAATGGTTTACATGCTATTTATTCTATATTCTTATGACTTCTGGACTGCATTATTACAATTTTTCCTTTGGGGTTTCATAAAGTCATTTGTGTATGAAACAGCAGCAGAAACTAGAGGGCAACAGGGGGCTGTTTCTCCTTGTGCAACAGACAACAGCAAAATTTAGTGCACCACTGTAACACAGTCATGGAGACTAGCAGTGATCAGTCTGAATAGACATTAACAGCTTAAGCTGTTACCGTATGGTGTTTCTTTATGTAAATAAAAAAAATAATAGGTCTATATATTTTAAACTACTTTATGATCCTCTACCATCTGCATAATGTTAACCCTTCAGGCTTGGGGCAGTCCATGTATGTTAAGTGGCTGTCTTCATTGTTCCAGTCATATAATAACTGTTATGCTTCAACACTAGTGTGTAAGATCACATTTTTGTTAAATAAGTGGTATCAAAGAAATAGCAGCTCAATAGTGCAATGAGAGAGACATCAGCTTTTAGCAAGGCAGCAAACTTCTGCCAATTATGTAAATTGTCCAGTTGTAGCCTTTTTAAGTGTACACTAGGGAATGGTAAATGCACAGCTTTAATTATTGTTATTAACATGCTCTGCAGAGGAAGAATGTTGCAGATCCATCTTTGGAGTGACACCTCTTTTTACTCTTTTAAAACAAGTAATCTTAATGAACATGTCACTCTGCCAAAACTGAACTGTACCATACAGAAGGAATGAAACACACATGTCCAAAAGAACAGACACCAAGAATTTATATAAAAGATTCCACACCACAACTTTACATTCATGCAAAACATACTGTTAGTCAGTTTCAAATTAGCTTCTTATTCCTGTCAATAATGTTCTTCCATAAATGAATCTAGCCATGTGTTTTCGACCAGCCTTACTCACTTTTTCAATTCTATATTGTTATAATTTCTGGTCTGTGACATTCAGAGGGATGGCATAATAATTTTCTGATATTGCTGCACTTATAACCTACTAATGCAGTCCAAAATTAAGTACATATTCTCTCAACTTCTGTGCAATAATCAGCAGTTTTACTATTTACGCATCAGATAATCATAAGCTTCTCCCACCTACCTGAATTGCAATTTTGAGTGCCTTTACACGTTGGTCAGTGTGCCATGCCTGTACCAGTTCTTGATTGAGCTGCTCTATGCGATTAGTATACTCATGCTGAGACAGATCCAGCATTTGCCTAACAGATCCTTCTTCAAAGTCATCAAGCTGTTCAAGCCTGTTCTTAACCTTGTCCACAACAGAACTTTGTGCTTTTACAACAACTGCAACATAAAATTAACTGCTGTCAAATTCACTGATTACAAATTAATTTTTGAGAGCTACATTAATAATATGTTTGACTAAGATTTACAATACCTTTCTCTCCACCAGATAAAAAGCTTGTCATAATTGACAGTTTTTCTGATGTAGTAAATTTACTCAAAATGGCTGATTTCCGAGAAGACCATGGCTCTATATTATCCTGAGGAGCATCCTTTGCCTTTTTCTGTCCTGATGGTTTAATTTCCCACTGAACATTAAATAATCATTTTACAATTATCTGAGGCAAATTCATTTCTTCTGACACATGAGAGAAACAATTTATAAAATAGTACCTGTCTAAAAACAAGTAAAAGTGTTTTCATGAATCAGGCTAAATTATATTATATTATGGAACTGAAAAAGAATCCATAGTTGCTAGTTGACAGGGTATGTAGAAGTAATAGAGATGGTAAGGGTACAAGCAAAACAAAAAAATAAAAACATCTTCAATGTCTACCTTCTGTTAAATGATTCCTTTTATTCATGTTACTGTTGGTTCTACTCTGGCTGCATCAGTTTCAGCAACTGCTAATAAGTTATTCTTTCTCTTCTTACCTTCACTTCTGTATTTTAAAATATAATTATTTATTGCTGAATATTATTTTTTGTGAAATTGTAAATGTACCAGTACCAGTACTTACTACTCAAATCAAGTGAGATGTTAAAGTTGACAAAAATAAAATAAAAAATAATAAAACTATATTATGCTGATGTCGGTTCACTTAGGCTTGACACCTTCCTTTAATTAAATCGACAATGTTAAAGACTTGTCTTCTTCCACTGGAATTTTTATTTTACACACAACATGAAAATCTCCCTGATACCAAATTTTCATAGTGAAACAAGCTTAGAACTATTACCGGTATCTCAATGACTCCAAATTTAATCTACCACAATTTGCGTATACCTACTATTTACAAACACTCTATTTCTTTCAGCAAGCACAGGATATAATAACATTTTATCATGTGCCTCCTGAATAGCTTCGCTGATCTTTTTTTGTCTCCTAAAATTGAGAATGATTTATGGAAGCTCTTGAAATATTTGGTCCATTCACAAGGGAACATCACAAACTTGGCCTTAATTTTAAGGAGAAGAAGGCACACCTGCAAGAAATCAGCCCTTCCCTCTCTTTTGCTACTCAGAAGAATCTGAATCTGAAAATTAGCATTTCTGACAGCTCTTCTGTGTACATATCACTGTGATGTCACATAGTAAGATCTTTTTTAAATATTTATTCATTAACAGAGTTTCTTATTTATCAACATTACACCATAAAAATTTGAAAAAGAGTTGGTCATTACCATCCCCTTAATAACAAAATGAGTTCAACCATATTTGCTTCAATTTTAGTGTTCTGACACTTGCTCAAGAAGCATGTAATAGCAGACCATAGTTTTTAAAATGGTATGTGAAGCTCTGTGAACTGTGAATTAGTGCAATCAACTACTGGGGTTAACTGCTCCTTCATGTCCTGATATGCCTACAATCTCAGAATTTACTGAGAGGCCATCTATTTGATGATGGGAAATTTGCGAATAAGGTTCTTTTTGATGATTAAGTGGTTTATACTTACCTCCAGCATTGAAATAATGTTAATTATCTATTATTTAGAAAGGAAATACTGTAGCTTAGCATTTAATGTTTCATTGCCGAGATCATTAGATATGGAGCACAAGCTCAGCTTGAACAAGGATAGAAAAAATATCAGATGTGGTGATGTCGAAGGCATTCACCTGAAGTGACTGTCTAAAAATTACAGGATTTAAATCTCTCTCTCTTCCACAATGTAACTCTAATGTTCTAACTACTGTACCACATTTTACAAACGGTTCAAATGGCTCTAAGCACTATGAGACTTAACATCTGAGGTCATCAGTCCCCTAGACTTCGAACTATTTAAACCTAACTAACCTACGGACATCACACACATCCATGCCCGAGGCAGGATTTGAACCTGCGACTGTAGCAGCAGCGTGGTTCCAGACTGAAGCACCAAGAACCACTCAGCCACAGTGGCCGGCCCACATTTTACAGCCTTTTTACATTCAAAAACAGACCATCTTATGTGATGATAAGTCTCTTTATGAATTCATTGAGGTTGATTCCCACATCTTCAGGGGACAAAAACAAAAATTAAAATAGAAAAATGCATTACAAAATATATCCTTCTTAAACAGTTTAAATAGTGTCTTAAACTCTTAACTAATGAGTGATTCATGTTGCCATTTAAGGAAGTATTATGTTACTTAGAAAAATTTAAATCAGTTATTGCACAATAGGTGAAGGGTTGTTGGACAGCCCTTACATACCATGTCTGCTGCCATTTTTGATAAGGGATCCATCTCTTGCTTAGCAAACTGGCTGAGGGGATCACTGCCATCCAAGGCAACTCCCAGAGGATCCTGTGTAGGCGTTGGTGTTGAAGATCCTGTGCTGCTTGCTGTGCTACCACCCAGAGTCCGACGGGCTATACGACTCTCAGTCATCTAGAAACAAACAAACAATAAATGTAACTGAAAGCTAAAAAAAAAAAAAAAAAAAAAAGCAGTCAGTGATGTGTACATATTACACAAGACATAATTACAGTTAAAATGTAATATTCACAAGACCAAAAAACAAGGAATCAGTCAAGAAGGAGCAATAACAACAAACATCTTTCCTTTCATTCATTCTGGTCCTTCAAAAGAATTGCATAAAAAACAGAAGTACTGTGGTGGGTGGTGTTTTCATAATGGGGTTTCCAATAATATCGTGTAGAATGAACATGCACCTTTGCATGAAAGTACAGAAATAAAATGCATTATTTATACGCTCTCAAATTCATAAAATAAAATGTAAAGGATTTAAGAATCTTAAAAAACTGTATAAAATATGGACATCAGTGTATGAGGTCCCAATGGAATATTCATGGCAGGGATGAATGCCATTGTCATTTGTAGGTTATGTTTATGATAATCATGACTGAGAAAATCGAAAACCACACAGTCAAAAACAATTACATGTAGCAGACAGATCCATAAGAAACTAGCAATTACGATCCAATAATCAAACTTGATTCTTCTTTCTGATAGAGAGGGAGTGTTTCTCCCTCACCCTCCTCTAGCAACTGTACAGTACAACCCATCTAATGGACATATTTGACAGCAGAACACTATGTTACTGCTGTTCGAGAAACACTTAACTACAAAGTCTGCTCTTAAGTTCCTTAACTTTATGTGACGTCATGAAGGCTGCAACTGCAAGCTGATATCTGCTTGATGGGTTATATTACTATATAGTTACTTGAAAATGACCATACAGCTGAAACTATGCAGCAGTGAATGCAAAACAAAGGGATATTTTAATCCAACCAATTGCAGTCAGTGTGCCAGAATGTAACCATATTCTCTTCTAACATATGGTGGTCTCTATGAATTAAAACTTAAAAGCTGTTATCTATGTAATGTTCCGGACACTTTTTACTGACATCCTGTGCCAACATTACACATGGATTACATGCATTTACCACGTGGATGGCAATGACATTTTAAGGACATTTGAAAAGCATCTAATGCCTCTTAACAATCACACTGAAATGTAGATTAGACTAGATTTCATTTTCGTTCCATAGATACAAAAAAAGATGATTCTTGTGGGTGTGGAACAAGTCAGAAAGTATAATATAAAAAACATTAAACATTAAACATTGAAGAACGATAGCTGAACACACACAGACTTTGGACTCCCAGGATAAGGACAGGCATGTTATAATGCCAAACACTGACCCGTAAGTCAGGATTTGATAAAAATTCCTGAAACACTTCTTTATCATTCCACCCTAAAGCACAAGATTCAATATGCAGCAAAGTTGTGGATTATGAACCAACATCAATGAGATGTCAATGGAGAGACAAAAGCCACAGCCTTGACATTGAGCTCAATTGTAGTCCAAAGCAGCAGCTGATAATGAGGATTTTGCCTGGTGATTGTAAAGCCTTGCTGAAAGGAGCTACATTTGAATGTCTCAGTGTCTGGACATGATTACAAGATCAGTCCACAATAATGCTCAAGTGTCTTTGCTCTTTCAACACAGATAGGAAGCTACGCCTGCATCTGAAAAAGTCTCTGAAATATCTTGCCCTTGGTTACAGAGAAGCACTGCTGCAATCTTGGTGTTATTTAGTATGCGTAGTTAAGAATCTCTGCCTGGCAATACACATATTCCAGGTCGGATTGCAACTCCCTGCCATTATTTATCACTTAGTATTGATGAGTTCTAGACGATTATAGGGTTTTCTCCTTAAGTAAAAATTTGTATGATTAATGAAAATTGGATTAAGTGTAAAGAGAGACCCTTTTTCCACTATGTAGGCAGTTTTGCTCCATCTCCTTGCACTGTGTTTAAATAATAAATGGGATTTAATTATTAACTGTAAGCTTTCAATTATAAGCTTGTTCTCATATTCCATACATAATTCACATGGCATCTGACAATATTGCCTTTCCAGTACAAACACATATAACCTAAGCATAAACATCACCTGCTGCAGCAAAATGATAAAACTCACCTCCATATATGAGGATGATTCAAATAGAAAGAGTAATTCGGGCAATGTACTGCACGAGCAAGTCTGAGCAGGATGGTGGCATGGAGATTTGAAGGTTGATGTGTTAGGGAGGGGGCAACAGCTTCATCTGCTGCTAGTCTCTGTTTTGGTATCACTACAGCCATGAGTGAACAAGAAATTGCTTTGTCTGCTGTGCAACAGTTTATCATAAAGTTTTTAACATGTGAAATTGGGGAGGGGGTCAACCCCTTTGCTATTTTAACTTGTTTGAAGGCACATTTGGAGGATGCTAGATTGTCCCAGAACCAATTGTTTACTTGGCCAGACAATTTACGAGTGGCTGAGAAAGGGTAGAAGATGAAGGTCATGCTTGATACGCAAGGTCACATTTTACATCTCAGCCATCCAAGAGCTTTTTGAATCTGGTCACTGGTGCACTGTTGAAGAAATCGCAGCAGAAGCGGGTAACAGCACTGAGAGTGTTCATACCATTCATAGTGAACAGCTTGGCTTTATAAAAATTACTGGTCAGTGGGTTCCGAAGTTCTTAATGGAACAGCAAAAACAGGTCAGGTGATAGATCTGTGAGGGGCTTCTGAATCAATTCCAGCAAAAAGGGGAGGATTTTTTGACATGTATTATCATGTGTGATGACACACAGGTCTATCATTACACTCCACAATCCAAAATGGCAAGTAAGGAGTAGCAAAGAAAGGATGAAGCCTGCCCAATGAAGGCCAAAGCCCATCTCTCAGCCAGGAAAGTTCTTGTGAGTGTGTTTTTTTGACTACAGAGGAATGTTCCTTAATGATTTTCTACCCAATTGATGTACGATGAATGCAGCTTACTACTGTCAGTTGTTAACATCAGCAAAAGACACCTACCAAAACAAAAGATGAGAAATGTGCATTAGAGATGTCATACTTCTCCATGAAAATGCTAAGCCTCACACTGCAAATTTGAAATGGGGAAAAATCAATAAGGGAAAAAATTGGAGGATGTGCACTGGCTCAACCTTCCTCCTTTGAGTCGAGATCTGCCCCCAAGACCCCAACTATATTTTCTTTGCATCCATGAAAGAATCACTTTGGGAGCAAGAATACAAAAACAATGATGACATCAAGGATCATGTGTGGAACTGGTTGATGTGGCGCCCTCAAACTTTTTATGAACAAGGAATGTTCAAGCTTCCAAATCGCTGGCAAAAGTGTGTAGCATGCAGGGGGCCATGTAGAGAAAAACTGAAGGTTTCAGTTGTGTAAATGATTAATAAATATACATATAAAAAGAATTGCCATTTCTATTTGAATAACTTCATAGAAATACTGTCTCATAGGATTTATAGTTAACAACGGCTGCATGTAATATCAGAAAATGAGAATAAAGTAAAAACTCTCACTTCCGAGTTTGATCTTTTCATTATCATCCTGGAAGAACGGTAGCCTACAGTAACATCCATATTCAATAAATTTCTATAAGAAAAGGCATCAACTTAATAACCAGCGACTTAAGGCACCCATTCACAGCCTGACTGGTCCACTGACCTGTCGGTCAATCTGCTCACCAACCTGTTCAGCTGTGTGTGGATATTGGCGACTGCTTGGCGGACTCTTCCTGCTGCATGGATGGATTGTGGGCTTGCAGGTAGCAAATAGGCAAACAGGTAAAGGTCTGCCAGTCAAACAATGTACCCGGACCATGGACTCGACCAAGAACCCACTGCTTACACACACAGGTGAATGGGTGGGGGCAGTTCTGCTCGGTGGACAGGTTGATGGACTCATCCGCCTGTGTATGGGGGCTTTTACTTTGCAAATTAGTCAGAATACTGTTATATACTTCTAATTCATTGCAAGAGTGGATAGCTGTTTAGTCCCAACAATGATAAGTTAACTGATTTGTGTTGTTTGTTGCTTTTTGTTCCAGTACACAATTAATGTTAACTGTAGCAATTTCTATATTATAATCTACTTGAATAAAGATTCTCTAATGCATATGCTTTGCATCTACTGTTATCTGTCTGACATATTGCATGGCTTTCTACTGCAGCTTACAAGATACAATAGGATACTGAATAAAAGCTAGCAATTTGAACAGAAACAGACAAATGACTAGAAATAAAGAACATGCTTTCCACGAGTATAAAAATTACACTTGATCCACTTACAGTAACAACCAAAGGTTTGAGAGGGTGATCTGTCACTTCTTCCCAATTACTTTGCAGTTTTTGATATTCTGATGCATAGTCACGTGGTCGAGATGACCTGCAAGACAAGTAATGAACTATTTTAATTTTTATTCGATTGGACCTCTATGTCAATGACACTAGGTCACATACTACAGTCTAAGGTATCCACAACTTATAAAAAGAAAAGAAAAATCAAAACAAGAACAAACACTGCACTGTGAAATTGTAGAGTGGAAACAACAAGACCAAAAACAACAACAATAGTAAAAAAAACTTACAGCATAAAAATTTACTGGTTTACCAAATCTTAATAATGAAAAACAAAGGGAGAAATGTCTTTCATGGAAAATAAGTTTGAATGCACCATGTCATTCATCTGGAACAACCTACATCTGCATATATACTCTGCAAGCCACTGTGCAATGCACAATGCACGGTGCTTTGTACCAATATTGTCAATATCATTTCTTATTCCATTAGCATACTGATCAAAGGGAAACTGTTTGTTTATATGCCTCCTTATGTACTCTTATCTCTTGCTTTATCCTCTTGATCCCTATGCAAGAGATACAACAACAACAGCAGTGGTCACACATACTTTTTTTTATACAGGTTCTATAAATTTATTCAACAGGCTTTCATAAGAACTACATCAAACTTCCTGGCAGATTAAAACTGAGAGACTCGAGCTAGGGACCTTCGCCTTTCGCGGGCAAGTGCTCTACCGTCTGAGCTACCCAAGCACAACTCACAACCCATCCCCACAGCTTCACTTCTGTGAAGTTTGGAAGGTAGGAGATGAGGTACTGGCAGAATTGAAGCAGTTACACAATCTTCATGCCTGACAGAAATGTTAACGGAAGTCAGTCTGGTTGCAGCCCTAGCTGGCCACTCATGTCAACTGCTCTGACAGTGTGCGACTACTTTGCGTGGGGAGCCCTCAAGTTTATGGTGTATCGCAACAACCCTCATAGTCTTCATGAACTGCAGCTGAACATTTCGGATGAGACTGCAGCAATTTCAGCAGTCCAGCTTCGATCTGTCTTCAGCAACTTGCTGACCAAGGCCCAAAAGTGCCAAGAGATAAATGACGGCCACTTTCAACATATGCTAATGTCAGGTTAGAACTATATATCCTTTCCTCTGCTGCATTTCTTTGTACCCTGGAACTCTGTTCTCGTGACCACTATTATTTGCCCCACTCTGTAAATGTATTACATTTTCCTTGAATCCTTCCAACAAATCTATCTATATCATTTGCCTCCCCTAACAGTGATTTTAACTCATAGTTGCAGTTCATATTGCTTCTTATTATTAGCCCTAAATACTTATGTGATGTGACGTGCTTAAGATGTTCATTATTAATCTTGTAATCAGATACTGTTGAGCCCCTTATCTTTGTTACATGCATTATCTTATATTCATGTATATTTAAAGAGAGCTGCCACTCATTACGTTAAGTGGATATTTTTTACAAGTATTTTTGCATTTATGACTGACCATAACTGCCCAACAATAATACTCATCTTTAGGCAACAGAATTGTTCATGAACAATGTTACAGTGCTGCTGATTCTATCTGACAAACTATTTATGTATGTTATGAACACTAACTGTCCCATTCATTTCCTTGGTAGACCACTGATTTACTTTCGTATCTTTAGATCATTTGCTATGTAACATAACATAGTACATTCTGTTAGTCAAATATTTGTTGAGCCAATCAGATATCTGTGAGGATACCCCATAGTACTAGTGGATGATGTTGTATAGTATCAGACACCTTTTATAAATCTAGTGTCCAGCTGCATCTCCTGTCTGTAAAATGTTGCAAATGACAAAAGCAAGCTGTGGTTCAGATGAGCAGTTTTTCCTGAATCTGCACTGATTCTCTGTGAGAAGATCATACTCTTCCAGGAAAGTGATGATGTTTAAGTGTACAATATGCTCTATGATCTTGAAACAAATGGACATCATTGATAGTGGTCTGTAATTCTGTGCATTGTATCTTAAATACTTTTTGTACACAGGAATGACCTACACTCTTATACCAGTCATGCAGGCTATTCACTGGGCAAGGAATTCTTGACAAATATGAGCTATGAGTTATTAATCTAAGAGAACCAACCACAGTTACCCTCACCCATATTAGTTTGCAGTGGGATTCATTTTGGACTTTACTTGACTTATTGTTTTTGCTTGTTGCTATACACACTTCTCCTCCTGGAGACATTAACCTACCCTTCTGATATAGGTTCTCGTGTGCCAAAAATTTTTCTTAATCTCTACTTCAGGTTTCAATTAACTATTAGCTCCTAATATGATGTGAGGGCAACCACTTTCTGGGTGAAGTGTGAGCTTTGGAATTTTTCTGGCAGTTAAAAATATTTTAACAGTCTAACCCTCCAGATGTTTGATCCAGCTTGTTGGAATAATTGCTTTATATGACACTACATTTCTACTCGGAGATCTTGGAGTTCTGTGTAATCGAAAAATCCCACAAATCCAACCTGAACATACTCCATGACTTGAGTGGCAGTTTCTGACATATCCAGCATAACTTTACAAGTCTCCATTGTGTAGCGTAGGTTAAGAAATCTACAGCTATCCCCTCACAGAACTGACAAAGCTTCTTGTTTAGACTCTTAACCAGGCAGCACCTCATAGAGCCCCAATCAGTCCTTAGAATGTCATTGACAACTGACTGCTGTGCAGAGATTTTGTGAGTGAGAGTAGCTGGCTTCACCATGTCTGCCAGTCTTCAGAAAGAACTGAGAATAGTCAGATGATGGCCAGCTGACAGTGGCACTAATAGTGAAATTGAAACACTACTATGTCAGAGCTCTGGCAAATACAAAAAACAAGTAGAGAAATTAAAAAGCACTACAAATGTACAAAAACTATTTGCTGCTGCTGCTGCTACCACATGGAAACACATATGCATTTTGGGCAAACCATGAAAAATGCCAAATTAGCATGTGGGGAACAAGTATGTAAACCTGTATCCCCTTCACATGAAAAGTTTTTGTATTTTTCCATGCATTTTAGTGACTGTGATGAAGCCAATACGCGAAACTAAAAAATGAACACAATTTACAGCTGTGAAGCATGATAGATATAAAGTTCCAAGGTTTGATCCCAGTTGGCCAAAGAACTTCTTTCATCTCAGGTGATGATTTGTGAGAAATGTCACATTGCATCGTGGTTCAGAGTCCACATTATACTAAAGTGGTCCTATAAATGGCCAGACCAGGAACATCAGTTTAAAGGTAGAGGAAGACAAGGGCAAATCACCTACAACAGGACAATGCCGTGTAAAGGACTGAAGTGCTCAAACCAACTATCAGCTTGAGGACATCTTTACCTTAGCTTTAAACAATAGAAACTCCTGGTCAGAATATCAACAAAATAGGGAAAAGTATCATAAAAGTGTCCTAAACTTAAAATAAATTTCAGTTTTTGTAATAAATTGAAGTGTTGCACTTTTTGTGTCGGTCAATATATTAGTTTGCTAGCAACTGATAATATTCAACACATGACAACTTATGTTTTGAAATGCAAGACAGCAGGTGTGAGATGGAGCACTCTAGACGAGTATGCAACCCTTCAGCAGTGCTCACTGTGTGATTTTTGTGAGTAATCATATTTCCCACCTATGTCAGCTTTTTGAAATTGGATGCTGAATTTTTCTGAAGAGTGGATAAAAGAAGAGTTCTAAAAAGACAAATGTGGATCGGGGCCCAGATATAAACTGAGAAGACTCAAGGGTAACAATATACACTACAGTAGCTGCTGTGGTTAGTTTACGTAAATCACCAAATAATAATAATAATAATAATAATAATAATAACTTGTTCATGATGGCACCATGCAAGCTGATTCCGTGCAATGACTATGTCTGCAATCAGGACATCATATTTACAATGATGAAGGATATTATATGCTATCCTGAAATGCAACAAGTTAGTTGGCTTGTATTCATTGTTTTGAGAGCAAGACTAAGTACACATCAATAGAATAGGAAAACACAGCACTATTTATGAAAAAAAAAAAATGTTTAAGGTAACACCATATGTCACCAAAGCGATGTTCACAGTTTTCTAGAGCCATGAAAGCATACTTTTTACTGTACTGCAGCCTCAAGGGAAAGTTACAAATGCCAACTCTTACTATAACATTATCATGAAATTTCAGTCATTCAACAGAAGCAATGAGTGTTCCTCTCAAATATTTGATGCTCTTATAAAAGAACATACATCCTTATGCTGTCCGCAATACAACTAAGGCACTGTGAAATTTCATTCACAAAGTTATCAAACATTCAATGCCCAGCCGCAAACTTGATCCAGATGACTTCCAAATTAATTGGTAGTCTCAGTCTTTCCCAGTGACATGATTTTAAAAAGAGGAATACATTGCTCAGCTATGAATTTTGTATTCCATGAATTCAAAGGTTTGTGAAATACAGCGAAAGATCCCAATATGCTGGGGATTATGCTGACAAATGGAGAAATTTTTTAAATTAGTATTCTTATTTGAGTTTTATATCTATCTGGAATTTCATAATCAGTGTCCACTGTTCAGAAACTGTCACTTGCACCCAGATTCAAACTGCAAACTTTGCCTTTCACAGGCAAGGATTACAAAGTGAGCTACCCCGGCACAACTCATAATTCAAATTTACTCATCCAAATCTGTCCATAAGGCAATGACCACAAAAGACAAGGTTCTAAGTTCAAGTCCTGTTCCTGCACACATATGATACTTATTACTGATTCACCCTTCTCAAAAGAGTCTGCATTCCTTTTGATTACAACAAACTTATTTCTGAAATTAATAAGCATTTCACATACCCCACTGGAAATCTCTGATTAATATCACAGGCTCCATTTCAGCTCTACAAAAAATGGTAGTTATGTGAATGACGATTCCACAAATCTGAGTGTGATCAGTACAACTGAGATATTGTAGGTGTATCAGATATTGCATACTAATTAGGCTTCACCCAAAAGATCATCTGAAACAGCAACTCACTGTGCTCCAATATATAGTTTAAATAATTTGTGATTGATAAACCCTTGGCTGCAAGGAGCCACAGTGTAGCCTTTTAAGTGCAGCACATCTTAACCCCAATTAGCATGAATAAACTACTTGTGAATGAAAATGGAAATAGATGGCTACCCTTTCTAAGTTCCATGTTGTATGATTCTTAAGAATTCTGGAAATCTCCAGTTTACTTAGTAGCAAGTAAAACAATTTACTGGAAATGAAACTCACATAACTCACTGGATTTCTAAGACTTATAATAGTTTTAATAATCTAAGTTCTGGTTAGCTAAAACTTTTAAATAAGCTACAATTTGTTGTGAAAGTTGATGCGATTTGACGTGAAAGTTGAAACTTAATCCTCCATTCCCCTATTAACATAACTTTAGCATCAATAGTTCTTTGTGGCATACAGTTGTCAGTGTAAAGGATGAGCAGGTATTCGGGAAATCATCAAGAAGTAACAAGACATCTCTGATGAACTTTATATCTTAATAACAATAACAATGCATGTAACTAATCAAAGTTTCGTGAGTGACACTATTCTTTTGCATACATTTGTCTGCGAAACTAAGTGGGACAGAAAGAGGAATGTAATAGCATAGAGTAAATGAATATTGCTACAAGCTGTGGTGCATGCAGTGTGGCGTACTGGTTACTGTTGCTAGCTGATGTGCTATTGGTCACAAGTTCAAATCTAATCATGGGCAATTATTTTTTGTTTGGAATTTATCGTTTCTGGAAGGTTCTTGAAATATCTATGTTTTTCATATTTTAATATTACAGAATATTCAATGTTTGTATAAATAGCTGCACTCGGAGTCTAGGAAGTAAGTTCTGTTATGGCTGTACATTGATGTCAGTGATAAATGTGCTTTTAATACTAAACATTGAACTTCACTGACAACCCTGTATTCGGATTTGGACTTATTGTGATTAAGACAAGACACTGTTTGGTAGAGATGCCTGATCCTTCAAAACAACTACATCCCTGTCATTCCAATTAGTAACATAAGAAACATTGTGAACATCGACAGAAATAAAAATACCAGCAGTTCACCATTCCTAAGACATGGATATCCAGGAGACAGGTGGATTCCAAAACAGCATTAGGTCAGTTGCACATCAGGCATCCATCAGCATTTTCCAGAGACGGTGGTTAGGACCCAACAAAATAGCCGAAGGTATCTGACACAGTAACAAAATACAACAGCTAGTATGACATGATGTGTTTGGCAAATGTGTAATTTTGATTGGACAGGACAAAATGTTTTGGCTCTTTGTCAAATTGTGAATTCTAACATGACAGAAGCCAACAAAATCTCACACCCGATGAAAAGAGTTGCAGAAGACAAATCAAGTTATTCTGGTAAAGGATGTCATGACAACGAGGACTTTATAAAATTGTGCCAATGAATTGAGGAAATAAAAGAGAGAAGAATAAGATGAAAGATGTATGACTGACTGCTGAATGTAGTTCTTATGGCAGTTGTGGAAGATCACCATGAGCTCGCCTCTCTCATACACAGCTAGTAAGGGAAGAGATGCAGCAGTGTATGGCAGCCAGAAATGTTGGACTGAGTACACAAGAGATAACAGCCTTGAATGTCAATTGGAATATAATGTTGAAGAAAAGATGTATCAGTCTTTAGCACTAATCACCGCCACCAGCCGAATGCATCAGGAAGAACAGACTTAGACAACTCAGACTTATGCCGGAGCCATCAAATGACAACACAACATCCAACCAATGTGGCTACAACTGACTCCTCCACCAACTACAATGCCTCGCAGAAGAAGAGACATTTACAGGACAGAGGACAATACACCACTGTGTTCACTGTGGATGCCCCGATCATGTTCTATGCAACTGCAGAGAAAGAAAGCAAGTTTTTGACAATTAATACACCACCAGACATTGCCCATCACAACAGTTCTATTCATGCCAGCCAGCTGCAGTCAACAACAGTTGATATATGGGATGAAGCCCATCACCATACACTGAATGAAATCACTCCTCAACATCCCATAGCAGTTCCCAGTTGTCCAACAGAGGTACCTGCCACTCATCCAGCCACTAACTTCAGGAAACCAAGTGCAACAAATATCTACTGCAGTGAACCCCTCATAGACGCAAATTGTCCGTGGATGACAGTCATAAAAATGTCAAGAAATATCATGGACATCATCATCAACGGCTGACATGTTTGGGTGCAAGTCGACTTGGAGGCTTCCTTTTCCCTATCTTAGAATCATTGGCTAAAGAAGACTATATTCCCTGGTACAAAAGCAATTAAAATCAGAGCTCCAGATTGACGAAGGTATTCCAACAAGCACACATAACAAAGGTTGCTCTGGACAGTTGTTTGCCACTGAAGATATTATTCCACCATTATCAATGAGATGAGTTCCAGTCAGCAATCAATATGTTCAGTTAAAATATGAAGATTTTCTCGATTGCAAGAAGTTACTTAGGCTCACAAAACAAATCTACATGCCAGCAATGATTGAAAACATTGTAGGTGGAAACGGAGAACTTTGAATCATTAATTGTGTCAAGAAGCATCTACTCATCCCTAAAGTTATGCGCACTGAGTAAGCCCAGCAAGTCCATGGAGGGTAGCTTGGTGTTGTTAACGAAGAATTAAATACAATGCAGTGGAGGAAGCTAGTATGAACAGCTAATAGGGTCTGGCTGACCAAGGAATAACGTCGCGAGTGACAGCTGCTCTGCATCCGTTTTAAGATGCTTTTAAATCAGGAGTGGATAAAAACAGACCAAGCATCCAAGTTAAAACACCATATCAACAATGGGGATCATCCACCAATTAGCCAGCACACATACAGGGTGTCACTGGCTGAATGACGAATAATCCAGAAGTAAATGGAGAAGATGCTGCAAGATGACAATTACTGAATGTTCAGAGAGTCCTTGGTCTTCCACTGTGGTCCTTGGAAAGAAAAAAGATAGCATATTGCGTTTCCGCGTTGACTATCAATGACTGAACAAAATCACAAAGAAAAAGTCTATCCACTGCCTTGCACTGATGACACCTTAAACTGGTTGAAAGGAGCAAAGCATTTATCAACTACGGACATGCAGACGGGATACTGGCAAATTGAGGTTGGTGCGGCTGAGAAAAGACTGCCTTCATAGCTCCTGATGGTCTCTATGATTTCAAAGTTGAACTGAGCAATGCTCCAGCCACCATCAAACATATGATGGATAACTTGCTTTGACACCTTAAATGGACAATGTGTCTTTGGCATTTGCACAAAATTGTTATTTTTTTTTAAATACATCTGAAAAACAGCTAGCCACCTGACACTGGTACTCAAGTGTGTTCAGCCTGTAGGCCTCTGCCTGAATCTAAAAAAGTGCGTCTTGTCACCCAAGAAATAAAAATCTTGGGGCACCTAGTCAATGGCGATGGAGTTCATTTCAACCTAAAGAAAATACGAGCAGTCACCGATTTTCCGACTTTTCAACACAACTGTGATGTGCAATGTACTCCCAGAATGTGCTCGTACTACCGTTGACTCATAAAGGACTTCTTTATGAGGCACTTCCATTGCAGGAACTACTGCAAGGAGGCCCCAAATTTTCCTGAAACAAGGAGCATACAAGACCTTGCGTTGTCCTTAAGGAGGCCCTAACATATTCTCCAGATCTAGCACTGTACAACAAGTGTACCGAGAATGATCTTCACACTGATGCTAATGGTTTTGGAATAGAGTAGTAGTAGTACAAGATCAATAAGGTGCCAAAAAGGTGATAGCTTATGCTACCAGAGTACTACTCTCCAAGTCCAAGATAAATTATTCCACAACAGAGGAAAAGAGTACCTTGCAGATGTTTGAGCCATCAAGTTCCAGCTGTTTTGTTTGGCACACCATTATTGTCATGACAGACCTCCATTCTCCCTTCTGGCTGACTAGCCAGATGGATCTGCTGGGTTGACTGGCAAGATGGTCACACAGGTTTCAGCAGTGCAGTATCATAGAGGTATTCAAAAGTGTATAACAAACATAGAGATGCTGATGGCAGACAAACAACATGACAGAATGACAAGTCCAGAGTGTAAATTAAATCGAGAACTAGACGTAGCAATATGTGAAGCCTAGCAATGCTGCATATGAGGAACTATACATAAATGCTGTCAGAACACCATTGAGGTATGGATCCCAGCGTGGCTCGCTTTATAGCGCAGCTGCTGGTAGGCTGGAGTGTGGTGTGTGGCCTGTGTCTAGTGCCGAGGTGGTGACAGCAGCACTCGCAAATACTAGGAGCACTGCCTAGCGGCTGCACGTTTTCAAACTCGTTGGAGTATGAACTGTCAGAAGGCACAGCCCAGGCAACTGTAGTTGGCACCTACGAAGGTTTTGCTCCAAATAAATGTGTCCAGACTGCTGAACCTGGGCGTATTGCCCAGCATGTCAGACTTGGGGTTCTGAGAGCGTGCCAACAGGTGGTGGAGAGTACATGGCTGTCGCCCATGGAGGTGCTCTGGTGGGCTGCGATCATGAACAGGAGTGGTCCTGTAGGTGCTCAGGAACATTGTGAGTGCCACTGCTGAGTGGTGGATCTGCCGACTGCTTTCAACATTTGTTATTTAAACATATGCATCATCTGCTCCCCTTCGCCATTGGAGGATGGGTGGAAAGGTGGGCTAAACAAGTGTTTAATGCCATTAGCAATGCAGAACTGTTCAAAGGCCGCCACCATGAACTGGTGCACATTGATGTGAACAAGGGTATGAGAAAGCCCTTTGATAGTGAGGATTGGGGTAAATGCATTGAGGGTGGTGGTTGTACTGGTGGAAGCCATGTTAACCACATATGGGTAGTTGGAATAATCATCCATAACAATGAGTGACATAGAGATCACAAAAGGACCCTCAAAGTCCAGATGAATGCGGTCTTGGGGGCGATGGGAAGTGGGCATGGGGGCAAAAGATCAAAGTGGAGCAGCCTGACATTGGGCACATGTAGAACAGCTGCACATCATGGCATCAACATCTCTGTTCAGTCCTAGCCAGGGAGGCACATTGCCTGGCGAAAGCCTTCATCCATAACATACTCCACAATGGTGGAGTTCAAATATATGAGGGCATAAGGTTTTCAGGAGACAGGTGGATTCCAAAACAGTATTAAGTCAGTTGCACATCAGAAACTCTAATAGTGGTGACGTGCTGCTTTAGCTGCTGCAAATATGTATCCTAATCTTCTTTGGTGGCATTAAACCGTGGGAACAAGGATGGGTGGGACTCTATCTGGAAAGCAATCACAGCCTGAACAGGTTATCAACTCTGTACCTGCAAGTGTTGTGACAAAACCTGAATTTCCTGACGTAACAGGTTGGTTTGCTGCTGCAGAGCAACTCTTGCTGTTACTGTTCCATGCCATGGATTGCACGATTTCACATCCATAAGACACTGTTAACCTTTTCCCTCGTTGCTGATTTATAGTAACCAGAATATGACACAATTGGCAAGTGCTGGCTGATCGGCTGAGGGCATTGAATCGTGAGTTGCCGAATGTCACCAAGTACAACAATAACAGTGGACGAACAACAAGAAAATATGATGCAGTGACAAGTCCGAAGTATAAGCCATATCGAGAACCTAGACGTAGCAATATGTAACGCCAAGCAATGCTGCATACAAGGAACGATACATAAGTGTAGCCGGAACATGACTGAGGTTTGGACCTCAATGCAGCTGACCTTGTAGTGTGGCTGTATGTGCTGATAGGCCAAAGCATGGGGTGTGGCCCACACTTAGTGCTGAGGCGGCAACAGAAACTCTCGCAAATATTATTATTGCCACCTAGTGGGTGTTGTCTAGGTCCAAGTGTTCTGGAGGGCTTTCAAACTCGTCAGGCCTGTATACCAGAACACCAATTAGGAATTTTGTCTAAGTTATCTCGTAGCCTCCAACAGCTACTCAATGATGACACCTTTCTGTACACCACAGCGTAATCAGCGAACAGCCAGAGGCTGCTGTTCACCCTGTCCATCGGTTCATATATATATACACACACATATAATAGAGGGAAACTTCCACGTGGGAAAAATATATCTAAAAACACAGATGATGTGGCTTACCGAACGAAAGTGCTGGCAGGTCAATAGACACACAAACAAACACAAACATACACACGAAATTCAAGCTTTCGCAACAAACTGTTGCCTCATCAGGAAAGAGGGAAGGAGAGGGAAAGACGAAACAATGTGGGTTTTAAGGGAGAGGGTGAGGAGTCATTCCAATCCCGGGAGCGGAAAGACTTACCTTGGGGGGAAAAAAGGACAGGTATACACTCGCACACACACACATATCCATCCGCACATACACAGACACAAGCAGACATTTGTAAAGGCAAAGAGTTTGGGCAGAGATGTCAGTCGAGGCAGAAGTACAGAGGCAAAGATGTTGTTGAAAGACAGGTGAGGTATGAGTGGCGGCAAATTGAAATTAGTGGAGATTGAGGCCTGGCGGATAACGAGAAGAGAGGATATACTGAAGGGCAAGTTCCCATCTCCGGAGTTCTGACAGGTTGGTGTTAGTGGGAAGCATCCAGATAACCCGGACGGTGTAACACTGTGCCAAGATGTGCTGGCCGTGCACCAAGGCATGTTTGGCCACAGGGTGATCCTCATTACCAACAAACACAGACTGCCTGTGTCCATTCATGCGAATGGACAGCTTGTTGCTGGTCATTCTCACATAGAAAGCTTCACAGTGTAGGCAGGTCAGTTGGTAAATCACGTGGGTGCTTTCACACGTGGCTCTGCCTTTGATCGTGTACACCTTCCGGGTTACAGGACTGGAGTAGGTGGTGGTGGGAGGGTGCATTGGACAGGTTTTACACCAGGGGCGGTTACAAGGGTATGAGCCAGAGGGTAAGGAAGGTGGTTTGGGGATTTCATAGGGATGAACTAAGGGCTTACGAAAGTTAGGTGGACGGCAGAAAGACACTCTTGGTGGAGTGGGGAGGATTTCATGAAGGATGGATCTCATTTCAGGGCAGGATTTGAGGAAGTCGTATCCCTGCTGGAGAGCCACATTCAGAGTCTGATCCAGTCCCGGAAAGTATCCTGTCACAAGTGGGGCACTTTTGGGGTTCTTCTGTGGGAGGTTCTGGGTTTGAGGAGATGAGGAAGTGGCTCTGGTTATTTGCTTCTGTACCAGGTCGGGAGGGTAGTTGCGGGATGCGAAAGCTGTTTTCAGGTTGTTGGTGTAATGGTTCAGGGATTCCGGACTGGAGCAGATTCGTTTGCCACAAAGACCTAGGCTATAGGGAAGGGACCGTTTGATGTGGAATGGATGGCAGCTGTCATAATGGAGGTACTGTTGCTTGTTGGTGGGTTTGATGTGGACGGACGTGTGAAGCTGGCCATTGGACAGGTGGAGGTCAACGTCAAGGAAAGTGGCATGGGATTTGGAGTAGGACCAGGTGAATCTGATGGAACCAAAGGAGTTGAGGTTGGAGAGGAAATTCTGGAGTTCTTCTTCACTGTGAGTCCAGATCATGAAGATGTCATCAATAAATCTGTACCAAACTTTGGGTTGGCAGGCCTGGGTAACCAAGAAGGCTTCACACACACACACACACACACACACACACACACAGAGAGAGAGAGAGAGAGAGAGAGAGAGAGAGAGAGAGAGAGAGACAGACAGACAGACAGACAGAGAGAGAGAGAGAGAGAGAGAGAGAGAGAGAGAATAATAGTGGTCCCATCAAACTTCCCTCGAGTATTACACTTGATACCCTTTTCTCTAAAGGACACTCACCATCGAGGACAACGTACTGGATCCTATTACTTAAAAAGTCTTTGAGCCATTCTCATATCTGGAAATTATTATGTGTACTCGTACCTTCACTAACAGTCTGTAGCGTGGCACCCTGTCAAACCCTTTTCTGAAATCTAGGAGTATGGAATCTGCCTGTTGCCTTTCAGCTATGGTTTGCAGGTTATCATGTGACAAAAGGGCAAGCTGAGTGTTGCATGAGTGACTCTTTCGAAAACTGCTGGTTTATGGACAGGATCTTTTCTGTCTCAAGGAACTTTATTATTTTTGAAATGAGAATATGTTCAAGAATTCTTGAGCAAATCACTGTTAAGGAAATTGGTCTGTAATTCTGTGGGTCAGTTCTTGCATCCCTTCTTGTATACAGGGGTAATCTGTTCTTTTTTCCAGTCACTTGGGGCTTTGTGCTGGGCAAGAGTGCGAATAAAAGCAACCTAATTAAGGGGCCAATGCCGTAGAGTGCTCCTTGCACAACCAAACTGAGATTCCATCGAGATATGGTGGCTTTTTTTCAATTTTATCAGTTGCTTCTCTGCACCAGGTGTGACTACCACTATGTCCTCCATATGGGAGTCTGTGCAATGGTCAAATGGCAGTATGTTTGTGCAATCCTCCTGCATGAATGATATCTTAAATACAAAATTTTAAACTTCTGCTTTCCTTTTGCTGTCTTCTATTGCTACATCATAATGGTCAATGAGTGACTGGACAAAAGCCTTTGATATGCTTAGCAATTTAATGTAGGACCACAATTTTCACAAGTTTCGGTTAGATCCTCTGCTAAGGTATGATAGCGGTAGTTGTTGCATGCTTCGCACATTGATCTTTTTACACCCACACAGATCTCTGCTAACTTTTGCCTGTTGCTTTCGCGCATTCTCTTGTGAAAGAAATGTGCAACAGTCCATGTCACTGAAGTCTGTTGTTATACCACAGTGGGTCTTTCCCCTCCTTAATCTACTTACTCAGCATACACTTCTCCAGAGCGCGATTTACAATCCATTTAACTTGACCCATAATTCCTCTACTTCCAGTCATAATGGAACTAAATGATCTCTATTTATTGTTTAAGTTGGATGCTACCAACTGCTTATCTGCTCTTTCTAGCAGATTGATTTATTAACTTTGATAACCACCATTGCTGTGATGACATCATGATCACTATTCCCTGTCACTATAGTGACACCATCGATAAGGTTTGTAGCAACAAGGTCTAAAATATTTCCATTGCATGCAGGCTGTCGAACTAGCTGCTCAAGACAGATTTCAGAAGACGTGTCCAAAAGTACTTCACAAGATTGCCTGTCTGTACTCCCCACAATGTACCCATAGATGTCCCAGTCTACACTCAGTAGGTTAAAGTTGCCTCCAACTAATACTGCGTGATCTGGGTATTTCTGTGCTACAGAGCATAGATTTTCTCTGAAAGACTCTAAAACTATTATGGCAGAATTGGACAGTCAGCAGAAACATTCAACAATTAACTTGATTTTACCTATACATATTATACATGTCCAGGTAACTTCACAGCCACACTCAAAACTGACGTCATAGGAGACAGTATTTCATCAACTGCAATGAACACTCCCCATCTATGATGTCTAATCCGTCTTTCCAATGTACGTTATACATTCAGACCCACTGAATACACTCTACAGAAAATAAAAGAAAACCACTATGAAGGAATTATCTGGATGGGATGGAAGTTAGTAGATGTGACATACACATACAGACAAACAAATTATTACAATTTCAGAAACATTGCATTATTTATTAAAGAGAAAGAGCTTTGCAAATTTAGCAGGTCGAAAATGTGTCAGTCTAGAATCTCACTGACTAGAGTAGAATTGTCTACAGTGATGAGTCCTGCTTCAAATTGAGCCCCAATTACCAGCAAATATAAGTCTGGAGATGCCCAGGACAGGAGTGGGATTCCAACCCAATCGTCATCCACCAAACAGCCTGACAACCATGAGTGATAGTCTGTGGTGCTATTTTGTTTCATAGCAGGACCCCTTCAGTTATCATACATAGCACAGTGGTATGTCAGTGATATCCTACACTCAATTTTGTTGTCTTTCATGGAAAGCCATCTTGAACTTACACTTCAGCAAGATAATGCCCGCCTACACATGGTGACAGCTTCTACTGCTTGTCTTCGTACTGCCAAATCCCACCTGGGCCATCAAGGTTGTCAGATTTCTCCCCAATTGACAAAGATTGAATCATTATGGGCAGTGACCTCCAACCAGCTTGGGATATTGATAATCTAACATCCTCTATCAATCAATGGAAAGCCGAATTACTGCTTACATAAGGGCCAGATGTGGACCAAAGCATTATTGACTTGCTCAGTTTGCGAAGCTCTTTCTCTTGAATAAATCATCCAATTTTTCTGAAATTGTTGTATTCATCATCATTTGTTTGTACATTGCATATACTGATTCTGTCCCATTCAGATAATTCCTTTATGTTGTGTGTGTGTGTGTGTGTGTGTGTGTGTGTGTGTGTGTGTGTGTGTGTGTGTGAGCACTGCTGCTGAACAGAGGGATGATCCAGCTCTGCTGGAAACGACAGAAGCCTTGAAGGTGGACAAACTGACCGAAGGAGAATTCCAATTAATTAACAGAGCACTTTGTATAAGGAACTATGATCCAATGGGGCAGAAATGGTTACTTGCCATTCCAACTCAGCTATGGCCAGCTATCCTGAAGTTTTTCCAAGACACTCCGACATCTGTTCATAAAGACTAAAGAAACAGATACAGGTATCACTGGCTAAGTTTCTATGGATCTGTTAGACAGTATGTGAGCCACTGCAAAGTATTCCAACAACAAAGCACAGCTGGAATAATCTTTGGAGCATTTTGTACCAAACTCGCCTGCAACAGTGCCATTCCACAAAACTGGAATCAACCTCTTGTGGAGGTTCTTGAAGTTCACGAATAGGAATAGATGGACAATAGTCTATCCTAATTACCTCACTTGCCATGCTGTCACCAAGGCTGTGCTAACTGCTGAAGTTCCAGAAATTACAAGGTTACTTGAAGAAGATATCAGTTCAACACTTGGGCCATCCTGCTCCCTCAGTGCTCTGATTGTTGGAAAGTTTTCCACAAGAGACTAGTAACAAAAGCAGTTTCACATTGTCACATCACCCAAAGTATGACAACTGCTTACCATCCACGGATGAAGGTTCTCGCACAATGCTTTAATAAGACATTGGCAGATATGTTCTTGATGTACATTGATGTTGAGCAGAGGGATCAAGATACAACACTGCCTGTCATGACATTTGCATACAAAACAGCGAAGCGAGATACAGGCTTCACACCTTTCCTTCTGCACCAAGGCTGCGAGGCCAGAACAACAATCGATACACTGTTATTGTTTCAACCGAATAATACTCAGGGTGACTGTGTGAAAAACCTCATCACTAGGAATGAAGAAGCAATGGAGTTGGCCGATGAATGAATGCTGTAACTTGAAACTTTTAGCACTGGGCAGAAGCATGTAGAGGAACAATAGCTGACAATGCAGTGAATAGATATGGACCCAGCACAGCAGTTCATAATGGGAGGGATCCTCTATGGTATACAGTCACTGTAAAGAAACCTTTAAACAGAGAATATTACATAATAGGTGTAAAACAAAGCATAGGGCAATAGACAGAGAGATGCTGAATGAAATGCAATTGGCTGTCAAGAGAACAATGCGTGTAGCCTACAGTGACTACTGTTGAAGAATACAGTCAAATGATCTTTCACAAAACCCAAAGAAATTCTGGTTGTATTGACAGGCTGTTAGTGGCACCAAAGTTAGTTCCACTTCCTAGAGAATAAAACAGGATCTGAAACTGAGAGTAGCAAAGCAAAAGTAAAAGCTTAACTCTGTTTTCAAACATTCCTTTACAAGAAAAAAAAACAACAACAGGAGAATTGCCCAAATTTAATCTTTATACTACTAAAAATTGAGTGAAATGAGTTCTGGTGTCAGTGGTAATGAGAAATACATGAAATCTTTAAAACTGAACAAAGTTCCAGGGTCCGATGGAATCCCTATCAAATTCTGTACTGATTTTGCAGCTGAGTTTGCCCCTCTTCCAACTATAATCTAGCTTAGATTCCTCAAACAAAAACCCATGCCAACTTCATGGAAGAAAGCACATCACACTTGTCTACAGGAAGGGTAGTAGAAGTGATTCACACAACTACCATCCAATATCCTTGACATCAACTTGTTGTAGAATCTTAGAACATATTTTGAGCTCAAATTTAATGAGGTATCTTGAACAGAATGGCCTCCTCAATGGCAACCAGCATGGACTTCGAAAACATCATGTGATATCCCACTTGCACTTTTCTCACATAACATACTGAAAGCTTTAGACCAAGGCAATCAGGTAGATTCTGTATTTCTTGACTTCCAAAAAGTAACTGACGCAGTACCACACCTATGCTTATTGTCAGAAGTATGATAATATGGGCTATAAAGTGAAATTTGAGACTGGCTTGAGGACTTTTTGGTATGGAGGATGCAGCATGTTATCTTGGCCAGAGTGTCATCATCAGATGTAGAAGTAACTTTGGGTGTGTGCCAGGGAAGTGTGCTGGGGCCCTTGCTATTCATGTTGTATATTTACAACACCGCACAAAATATTAATACTAATATCAGGCTTTTGCAGATGATGCAGTTATGTATAATGAAGTAGTATCTGAAAGAATCTGGATTAATATTCAGTCAGATCTTGATAAGATTTCAAAGTAATGGACAGATTGGGAACTTGCTTTAAATGTTCAGAAATGTAAAATTTTGCACTTCACAAAACGAAAAAACATAGTAGCCTGTAACTATAACATCAATGAGTCACTGCTGGAATCAGCCAAGTCATATAAATACCTGGGTGTAACACTTTGTAGGGATCTGAAATGGAATGATCACATAGGTTCAGCCATGGGTAAAGTAAGTGGTAGACTTTGTTTTTTTGGTGGAGTATTGGGAATGTACAATAAATCTACAAAGGAGATTGTTTAGAAATTGTTCATGCGACCGGTTCTAGAATATTGCTCAAGTGTGTGGGACTGTACCAGATAGGACTAACAGGGGATATTAAATGTATACAGAGAAGGGCAGCATGAATGGTCACAGGCTTGTTTAATCAGTATCAGAGATACTGAAGGAACTAAACTGGAAGACTCTTTAAGATAGGTGTAAACTATCCTAAAAAAGTCTACTGACAAAGTTTCAAAAACTGGCTTTAAATGATTCCTCATGGAACACACTACAACCTCCTACATATTACTTATATAGGGATTGTAAGGATAAGATCAGAATAATCACTGCATGCACAGAGGAATTCAAACAATCAATCTTCCCGCACTTCATACGTGAATAGAACTGGAAGAAACCCTTATAACTTGTACAATGGGACGTAACCTCTGCCATGCACCTCACGGTGGTTTGAAGAGTTTAGATGTAGAACTTCAGGTGTTCCCCAGGGAAGTGTGTTGCGACCCTTGCTGTTCGTGTTGTGTATCAATGATCTTGTGGACAATATTTATAGTAACCTCAGGCTTTTTGCAGATTATGCAGTTATCTTTAGTGAAATCTAAGCCTGGCGTCAGCTGCCACAGATTCTGGTCAAGTGTGTGTGAGTTGCATTTGCATGAGTGCGTGTGTGTATGTTGTCTGTTTCCGACGAAGGCCTTATTGGCCGAAAGCTCACTTTCCGACAATCTTTTTGTTGTGCCTACCTGTGACTCAGCATCTCTGCTATATGGTGAGTAGCAGCTATCCTTTTCATAATACTGTTACATTCTATCCTGGATTCTCCATTGTTAAATATGGAATTGTTCTACCAAAAAGTGATGGAAGAATCCATTAAAAAAAGGGACTGCAGTTATGTAATGTGCTAACTTCTGTCTTATAATGCTGTAATACATTGACTACATACATTTATGTAGCTCCAACACATGGCTCTTAGGTCTGCCAACATATCTCAAATTCCAACAGCAGTAGCCAACAGTCACCACATGATGATCTCGAAAATCTGCTTCAAAGAAATATTGTGGGATTTACAAGTTTTGATCTAGCAGTAGGCCCAAAAGCCATATATTGAACACATCTACTATGAAAGCTTGAAGAGTCACAGCCATGTTCCTGTTCCCGCAGAATAAAGCAGTACTTTTGCTCTTCATTAGTGTTGTAAATGAAATATAACTTGCTCTGCTTCAACAGCTGCCAACAACAGTAAAAACTGGAATCCTTCTGCTGTTAACGCAGTTCCAAGAGTACATATTAAAAAATCTGTGTCACAGTACAACACATTAGTTAGTGTGGCAGAAGTGTAACCCATATTTTATTTCCCACAAAAATGAAGTGGAATGATTGCATTCATGTCAAAAACAAGGTCACATCCTCCACTATATGGACATTCTCAATATATTTGTCAGATGCAGTTGGAATACTGTAGCACCACAATCGAAGGATAAAAAATTAAATGAGAAAATGGGTGCTCAACTGAAACAGGAAGAGGGAACACAAGGTCTGCAATGTCAGCTTGAGTATGAGCTCTAAGACGACCACAGGAACTGCAGGCTGTTTAATGCATTAAGATATTCTGCTGATGGAAGCAGTCTCAAATATTCTTCCATCTCTGTGTGTGACTTGTACAGTTTTTTCTACATTTGTATCCTTTCTGCAACCAAATACTCTCTGGTAACTCTCCCAAAAAACTGAAAACAGTAAATGTTGACAATATTCTATAAGCACTGGAGATATATCTTAAAAAATTAATGAACAGGTAGACCTTGAGAAAAATTGTACTCCAAGCTACTTGCCACTCTTCTGCTGTGCCATCTATGATGTTAACTAATCTGTAGCTAAGATAAAACTTTGCTCTTGGCAACACAGCATGTCGACAGGCTTGAAAGTGAAAAACAGTGTATCTATGTGGAGCGTTACGTTAGTCTACTATTTTTTCCTAGTCCCTTTTTATTCTCCTTCATAGATTTGCAGGCATTTTCCTCAGTGTATTCACAGTGATATGCTAACAATTACAGTTATAAAGTATTTTAAATCTTTTCCTTCCATTCCATCCATAATATACCACCAGCCAACATTACTCTGATCAATGATAGTAAATTTAGCTACAGAGATGTCAAAATCATTAAATCTGTTTTGGTTTCTTATAGAAGGTCAACTAGGATTTGAATCCAGCAACTCTTGAAGGAAAAATCAACATTTCTAGCTAAAGATATTTCAGGTATTTTACCTCAAGTAAACACTAGGAGATGGAGTAAGCAATGATTATTTTTAAGCAATGATTATTTTTGAGTTATGTATTTTTGACTACCCTGATTTCATATTTCAAATAGCCTACTTTTATGAGGATATTCCCTTCACACTCTCAACATTTTAAAACAACAAACAAGGTTGTTTATAATCTGCAAGACTGTTCATATGGAACTCAGTTGTCTCTTTTCATCAGACTCTGAGGGCACAAAGTTATTAATTTATACATCTATTGTTTGTTATTCTATATCAAAAACAACATTTCTGAATATGTTGAATAAACCAAACATATGAAGGACAGGTTCTCAAGAACAGGAAATACTCACAACGTGGATCCATTCGAAATGTACACAATTACCATTCTTTGCTCATGAGATAGGCCTACCAAACATTTCTCATTCAAAATGTTTCTGCAGTGTAACTGAATACGTTAGCTTACAGGAATACTAGATCCCAATTTCTTGTTAAGTAGGCCAAAGTTTTAATGTATTACCAGGTGTACCATGTACGATGTGCCTGTCATTGCACAAAAATGTTTCTCTTGTTGGTTTCCCGTTTTCTCTGTTTCAGATGCAGTGCAATACATCTCTGCAAGAATAGTTGTGATGCATTTAGTGTTGGTAGGTGTTCATGTGTTTATATTTTTCAGAAATGTTACATAATGTGATCATGTGTGTACATTTTTCAGAATAATAATATAAAAAAGTTTCATGTTCTTATTATATCATAATTATATTTCTTGTGCATGATGTAAGATCCTTGCAGATTAGATACATGTTGTTTTCTTTTCAAATCATATAACACATAAAGTGGCTAAGCCAGTGGTAATGCACCAGACTCACATTCAGGAAGAGCAGGATTCATACCTCATTCACCAATCTTGACTTGGGTTTTCTATGGTTTCCCGAAGTTGCTAAGGTAAATGCTGAGATGGTGCCATTGATAAGCGCATGGCAGACATTCTGCCCTCTTCTTCTTCTTCTATTTCCTGGCCTTATAGGCTATGGTGTTTCAATGGGATTGGGATGTCTATCTGGATTTGGCTGTTAGCAGTAGTGTGTGGCTGGATGCTCTTCCTGTCACCATCCATCATCCCATTGATGTACACATAGTTTTTGGTGGCACTAAGAGCATCTAATTTGCCATTCTCAAAACAGTTTTGAATGTCAGACATTATTAGAAGAAAAGTTGCCTAAAAATGTAAAAGTGTAAAGGTAATGGGCATGATGTTTGGATTTAAAAGCAATGGATAGGCTTTGAAATTATATCAAAGTATTCAGCTGCTGATCATTGTCATTGTATATCACTGTACTATACTGCCTTGCATTAGAAGGAATTGTATTTATAAGATACTGAATCAATAACTGTGATACAAATGATTTATTAATTGTTCGAATATAAATTAACTAGAAAGGCTAGTAAAATCTGGTATAATGCCCAGTTGATGATGAGATCGTTAAGACAGAGCATATGTACAGACTGGCCAAGGGCTTTCGGCGAAAGCTTCAAATGAACCAAGGAAATCATGAAAAATCCATACAATGTTGATCAAACGGGAATTTGATCATCACAGCTCCGGAACGTTATATAGTCCGGTGTTCTTACCACGGCGCCTCATCGCTATATTACTACTAGAATAGTCAACTGTTGTTAATGGCTGACGACCGATAACTAATCAAAACATAGGTTACTAAGCATATCAACATTTTTCTTATTGTCTAACTTAAAATTTTCATTGCTTGTATTTGTGTAAGATTGTTGAGATATTCTGACAACCGCACAGCGCAATATTAGCAACAGAAAGATAGTAAAAACAAAGTTTTGATGCATTTTTATTTCCCACCGATTACATCTTGCTCATGAACACTTATATAACTATTGTAAATGATTTCGACATTAACTATCGATAAATAGTTGTAAGGTCAGTTGATATTTACTTTATGTTTGTCAGCTTTTTTTATGTCATTGGATGCGAGAGCGGGGACAAAATTTGCTATATATTTACTGGTACTTGTAGTACGAATGACACATGTCACCGCCGCTTTGAAAAACAGAACACACAACTTTTTGACAACAGTAGCACTAACTGCACTTTTTTATTTATATTATAAAGCGGTAGTGTTGTTGTGCCAATGTGGAAAATGAATCAGTCTTATAGGATGGAAAACTGTTATACACATAACCTCACCATTCACATGAAGACTGGCGAACAGCACTCATTTTGTTGGCGTGTAAGAATGTTGTGTAAGCTATAACACAGCAATAATAAACACAAAATTCAACACCGAAACATTCTATAACAACATTGTTTTGCAAACGTAAACATTTGTTTACTTGCTTTGACAGTTGCTATTACAACATCTTTGATAGCGCAACAGAGACCGCAGTCACTCAGAGTTTCATCTATGAATTTCCGCGTCGCATGTTAAGACCCCTGTCTCTGCATGCAGCAAACATTTCACGTTTGTAAGCAATGTCAGATTCCGAGATTTCTTCACTTCAGCCGAGTACTAACGTGTGATATTCCTTTTTTGCCCTTGTTGTTCCTTTCAAGGAGACTGTGGATAAACAAATCTATTAATCATCGTCTGATCACAGCTCCTTGAAAAATGTAAGTCACTGATAAGATGATTCACTATAGCTTGAATTAAAGCAATAAGCGTGAAATTACGTTGAAATCAGTGTTCTGTTACTTTACAATTGCAGTTTGTGACGTCACTGTTGCTGCACCTCAATCGATACGACAGCAAATACAACCTCTGGGAGATGGTGACAAAGTGCGGCAGCCATCTCTGGGCTCAACAATGAGTTTTTACTGCTGGAAGTCTTCGAATGCGGCAGCACGGTAGTCGTTATGTGGTGTCTTCAGATACGGACGGTTCCGAACTCCTTGTCGCAGAAAGCCAACTAATGTACTGAAGAGCGTTGGAAGAATATTGAATAGTTATTTGCATGTAGGAAATATAGTCCAAGATTTAAGTTTTATTCGAAGCTTGCGGCGTTGTTTTGTTGCAGTGACTCAATAATATATTTTGACAAAGGATATAATGCCCAGTGAACGACTAGTGATGTCTCAATCCATTGTGCTTAATAAATTTCACCGATCAGATCATTAAATAATATTGATGATGAAACAAAACAATGTCAACAAGGAGGTGGGTAATAATTAAAAAAGTGAGGCAAATAGTTGAAAGGCTCCTGCTGCACTGCCTCACTCCACTCATAAAATACCTTTCTCCTCTTTTCATTTTTCCCTTTTTTCATCTGCTGAATTTCAGTAATTCACTTACTTCCACAATGTATGAGCAACACAGTTATATCTACACCTTATTACTTATTACTGTTCTAAGGGGTCTTCAAAGGTCTTTTGTGTAATATTAAAGTCCTTGTTGTGAGCTTGACTAATGGAATGCAAATGCTTTGTGGATCAAGATAACTGAGATAGTGTTAAGGGGAGGTTCTCGTCCAGAGGCATGTGAAATGGGTGAAATTAATATTTTTTTAAATAGAATGCTTATTTTTGTGAAAATATGGGTTTCTCCACTTTATTATACAACCATTCATATATGATTTTTTTCTAACAAATTAAAAATGGCATTTGCACCCCTCGTCAAAGTATGAGCCTTGTGCCCTATCCTGGTTTGAGTGAAGCATTGTATGGACTTGTGGCTGTTTCTGAAATCCATAAAAATAGAAAATTCTTTAATTAGAATGAACCTGGGGAGTCATCATGATGAGGTTTTAAAAAATACCTCGAAAAAATGGCAGCTATTTGTAGAACATGTCAATTTCTTGGCATGTTTTACTAAGTTCAAAGACTTAAAAATAAATTTTAAATTCGAAAAAAAGGGTATCTCTAAGAGTCCCTAAATTTAGTTACCTTTCATTTAAAAAAACATAGTATGTGTCGAGCCTCTAGAGCACTTCCCGAGCGGAAAAAGTTGTTTCAAGAAAACTGCTTTGGAAATTTGGAGTAACAAAAATAAATTGTTTCAATGCTTATGATTAATTTGCCATCCCAGTATCATAGACACATCCTTCCTCTTCCTCAAAAATGTACTGGTTCTGAATTTCGTGTTGTATTTTTTCAGTACATGCTCTTTTATCAGCCTGGGATATTCCTTGCTCTGTGCCAGGCAAGCACTTCCTGTCAGATAGCTCCACTAGATGATTGTGGGTGTGCACCACATATTACTCTTGGAGCACGATTTTGAGCAATGAAGACTTTCTTTCATAAAGATGAGTTACCCAAAACATAATCCCATACGATATTATTGATTGAAAATACTCAAAATATGTCAATATACTAGTTTGCCACTCCCCTAGATATGCAATGATACTAAGTGCAAATGTAGCTGAATTAAGTTGTTTCAGGAGCTCCAAAATGTGCTTTTTCCAGTACAAATTCTAAATATACCTAAGAAATAATTTGAAGTTTCTATTCTAGTTATTATATCCTTAACATGTGTTACACTTATCATTAGTGTAGTATCCCTAGATGTGCGGAACTGAATATGTTGTGTCTTTTTAAAATTCAGGATGAGATGATATGCAGAAAATCGATGATACTTTTAACAACATTGTCTACTGCTTTTTCTGAGTTTGTATGTATGTTTGGATTGATTATAAGACTAGCGTCATATTCAAAAATTACCAGTTGTGCTTCTCCTATGTTAGATGAAAAACCGTTCACGTATATGAGGAACAATAGGGAACCTAAGATTGAGCCTTGAGGAACCCTATAAGTGATTTCTCCCCAGTAGAATAATGCCCTAGACTCCACAGGCTGAATTACTAAAGACAACTTTCTGCATTATTTCGGTTAGATATGACATTATCCAAGGGATGGCTATACCATCAGTTCTACAAAACTTCAATTTATTTGAATGAATATTGTGATCAAGGCAGACAAATGCATTAGAAATATTGCAGAAAATACAAACCAGCACTATTTTATTATTTAGTGCTTGTAAAAGTTCGTGAGTGAACATGTAAGTGGCATTCTCAGTAGAACAACTCTTCTGAAATCCAAACTGTGATTTTCTGAGGATATTATTGTTGCGAGATACTATTCTCAGTTGCAACATGGCTAAACCACATCCTGCAAGTTCCTTTGTTGTTTAATAAATTATAAAAAATCTCGTTTGGTATGTTACCACTCATTTTTTCTGCTCTGCTTGCCTTTGAAGAACGTATTTTAGATCAAACTTACTTCAGTTAATATGTCTTCATGTTTTGTCTTATGTCAAATGATAACTTAGATAAAAATGTCTTTTCCTAGTTTCGTCCCTGCTATTGTATGAGTCATCCACTACTGTACCATAGAGTAATTTACATTTATTTATTAACTGTAATAAATTCTTATGAACAAATTCATCTAGCACATGTGTTAGTGTGTGTGTGTGTGTGTGTGTGTGTGTGTGTGTGTGTGTGTGTGTGTGTGTGTGTGTGTGTGAGTGAGTGAGTGAGTGTGAGAGAGAGAGAGAGAGAGAGCCATATTCGAGAAATATGTTTTGATCTATTATTAAAAACATTCTTACTGTTTCATCTGTGAGTCCATCGGTATCAGTTATTTCATTTTATATTTTCCTGTACCCTTCGAGTGATATAATGTTTCAGGTTATCTCAGAGTGAAATTTTCCTTTTTCTGTATAGCAGGTATGTCTAAATATTATTATATTGTGTCTTCCTGTGCCTATGAAAAAGCAACCTTACATCATTTGTAATATGAAGTTCAGCTTCTAATTAAGGCTTCCTAGGCTTGATTCTCGACAATTAATGCCACCTACGAGGGGCATTTGAAAAGTCCATGCAAAAATAAAAACTACTTACGTGTTTGGGTAAACCATTTTTACTTTTCGACATAGTCTCCTTTTAGACTTCTTATACACTTCGTCCAATGCTGTTGTAATGTGTTAATCCCTTCCAAATAATAGGAATTGTCTAATTCTGCAAAATAGCTGTTAGTTGATACAATCACCTCCCTGTTTGAATAAAATATTTGTCCCGACAGCCATTTCTTCAAATTAGGGAACAAATAGTAGTCTGAAGGAGCCAAGTCTGGAGAATAGGGGGGATGTGAAACGACTTGGAATCCTGTTTCCATTAATATTGCTACCACAACTGCTGAGATATGTGCTGGTACATTGTCGTGATGGAAAATGACTTTTTTGCGGTCCAATCGCGGCGTTTTTCTTGCAGTTCGGTATTCAAACTGTCCGGTAACGATGAATAATATTCAACTCTAATAGTTTTACCCTTTTCCAGATTACCCTTTGTGAATCCCAAAAGTCCCAAAAGTCGCCATAACCTTTCTGGCCGAAGGAATGGTCTTCGCCTTTTTTCGTGCAGATTCTCCCTTGGTAACCCATTGTTTAGATTGTTGTTTGTTCTCAAGAGTATAATAATGTATCCATGTTTCATCCACAGTGACGAAACTATGCTTAAAGTCCTGTGGATTCTTCCTAAACAGCTGCAAACCATCTTTGCAACACTTCACACGATTCCGTTTTTGGTCAAGCGTAAGCAATCGTGGAACCCATCTTGCGGATAGTTTTCTCATGTCCAAATGTTTATGCAAATATTATGTACCAGTTCATTCAAAATGGCCACAGCACTAGCAATCTCACGCAGCTTAACTCTTCAGTCATCCATCACCATATCATGGATTTTATCAGTGAGTTCTGGAGTCGTAACTTCCACAGGGCGTCCAGAACGTTAAGCATCACTTGTTCCCATATGGCTACTGCGAAAATTTTGAAACCACTTATAAACTGTTCTAATCGAAGGTGCAGAGTCATGGTAATGTTTATCAAGCTTCTCTGTAGTCTCCTGAGGCCTTTTGCCTTTCATAAAGTAATGTTTATTCACCACACAAAATTCTTTTTCGTCCATTTTTTGACAATCACTCGACTTCCATGATTCACACGAATGCCAAACACAAAGAAATAGACCAATATGGCTGAAACTTCGTGTGCGTTCTTTCCAAAGATGCTACTAACTATACATGACCTCGATACGTGCCAGTGCTGCCATCTCTGAGACTTTGCATAGACTTTTCAAAAGCCCCTCGTACATGGGGTAGTATTAGTTTATTCATTCGAAGACAGTGTACATTATATGTATTTCGACAGAAAATACACAGAGTAAAAAAAAATTACGAGGGTGTATAGTACACTAGACAATACAAAGGAATATAGCACCCTATGCAGGATCTCATTGTAACCTGCATATACAACTCTGATTAATTACAAAAGTGTATGAAAAAGTTATTTTACATGGAGTATATACTGCAGAGACAGTATCCTATACCATTTTATTGAAACAAATTTCCTTGTGGTAAGATGTGGTAATTAAGGTAATTGGGAACATAGACAAGATGTAGACTAGAATTACTATCATTTAAACTGGACATGTTACTCGGTCTTCAGTGTCTTCTACAATCGCTCTACAGTGTAAGCTGAATGTAATCTCAGCAAGGCGGCATAATGTGCATAGACAAAAGCTATATTAGTGGTGATTAAGTTGAGCAGAGAGGGAGGGGGAATGTTTCTTCTGGAAATCAGCGACAGGTCTACATCTACATACATACTTTGCAGACTGCTGTGCACTGAATGCTAGAGGGTATTTAGCATGATATCACATGTTATGGTTTTTTCCATGCCAATCGCTTACAGAGAGGAAGAAGAATAACTGCTTAAATGTTTCTGTGTATGTGTTAGCAGTCCTTGTGGGAGAAATATTTAAAGGCTAAAGTATACTTCCAGAGCCCTCAGTAATGGTTACTGGAACTCTGAAAGTATGATTTCACTGTATGATTGGTGCCTTGTCTTCAAGCGTCCTCTATTTCCGGATTTTCATCATTTTTCTGACACACTCTCATGAGTCAGAAAAATCTGTGACCAGTCATGCTGCCCTTCTCTGAATACATCCAGCATCTCCTGTTGGTCATAGTCGGATTGATCCCACAGAATTGAGCAATATTCTAAAATGGGAGGCAAAAAAATTGTAAGCAGTCCCCTTTGTCTCCTTGTATCCCGTCAATGAACCAAAGTCTGCTACTTGCTCTACCTGTGACTGAGCCTTTGTAAACAGTCCATTTCATAAAAAATTGTTACACCCAGGTATTCATAAGAGTGATGACTGATTCCAGTTGTGACTCGCTGGTACCTTAGTTAGAGGATATTACTTCTATGCATTTTGTGAACTGTAATATTTTATATTTCTGTATATTTAAAGCAAGTTGCCTATCTGTGTACCACTTTGAAATGTTATCACGATCTGACTGGAATTTTGGGCAGCTGTTTGTGTACATACATGGTGATCCACTACAATGTACCTATTTTTATTTAACTATTATTCACTCATTAACAATGTGATATGGTTGTTTTCAGTTCTGTTATGTACTATGGTCCTTGCCAATACATATTTTCACGCAGGCAGCAGCATTAGTAACACACCATTGTGGTCGGAATGCAACGTTCCTGATAGACCATTGCAACATATCGTTTGGTACCCACATACATTCTTCTCTGTTGCCTGCTTCTAAAGTGTCCAAACCATGCTGTTTTCTGGCATACGTTTTCTCTTTCAAATATCCTCAGACGAAAAAATCCAATGGCGCCAGGTCTGGACTTCTCGTTAGCCATTCAACATTTCTGCGGCGTCCAATAAAGCGACCTGCAAAAGCTCTGTTAAGCCATTCTTGCGGAATCAATGCAAAATGGGGAGGTGTCCCACCATGCATAAAGTCCCAGATTAAAACAAGGGGACGAATCAAAAGTTTCTTCGCATTCATACCACACCACATAGTTAACAAAGGACGTGAATGGAAGTTTTCAAACGTAACTCCACAACTGTCGTTTCTAGGAGCCCAGTAATGGATGTATGGCGATTTATGAACCCACTCACATTGAACACGGCTTTGTCTGACCACAAAATGTTACCCAGGATATCTGGTTCTTCTCCCACCTGTTGTAATGGGGATTCACCAAACTCCATCGTAACATCAGTTTTCCGGTGACAATGCTTTGTCAAAGTGTGGTTTCCATGGTCTCCAGTCGATCTCCTTCATTATCCATTGGACTGAGCCATGTGATAAACCAATTTACCTTTGATATTGTCACAAGCTTCCCCCATGAACCATGGACCTTGCCGTTGGTGGGGAGGCTTGCGTGCCTCAGCGATACAGATGGCCGTACCGTAGGTGCAACCACAACGGAGGGGTATCTGTTGAGAGGCCAGACAAACATGTGGTTCCTGAAGAGGGGCAGCAGCCTTTTCAGTAGTTGCAGGGGCAACAGTCTGGATGATTGACTGATCTGGCCTTGTAACATTAACCAAAACGGCCTTGCTGTGCTGGTACTGCGAACGACTGAAAGCAAGGGGAAACTACAGCCGTAATTTTTCCTGAGGACATGCAGCTTTACTGTATGATTAAATGATGATGGCGTCCTCTTGGGTAAAATATTCCGGAGGTAAAATAGTCCCCCATTCGGATCTCCGGGCGGGAACTACTCAAGAGGACGTCGTTATCAGGAGAAAGAAAACTGACATTCTACGGATCGGAGCGTGGAATGTCAGATCCCTTAATCGGGCAGGTAGGTTAGAAAATTTAAAAAGGGAAATGGATAGGTTAAAGTTAGATATAGTGGGAATTAGTGAAGTTCGGTGGCAGGAGGAACAAGACTTTTGGTCAGGTGATTACAGGGTTATAAATACAAAATCAAATAGGGGTAATGCAGGAGTAGGTTTAATAATGAATAAAAAAATAGGAGTGCAGGTTAGCTACTACAAACAGCATAGTGAACGCATTATTGTGGCCAAGATAGACACAAAGCCCATGCCTACTACAGTAGTACAAGTTTATATGCCAACTAGCTCTGCAGATGATGAAGAAATTGATGAAATGTATGACGAGATAAAAGAAATTATTCAGGTAGTGAAGGGAGACGAAAATTTAATAGTCATGGGTGACTGGAATATGTCAGTAGGAAAAGGGAGAGAAGGAAACATAGTAGGTGAATATTGAGTGGGGGGAAGAAATGAAAGAGGAAGCCGCCTTGTAGAATTTTGCACAGAGCATAACTTAATCATAGCTAACACTTGGTTCAAGAATCATAAAAGAAGGTTGTATACCTGGAAGAATCCTGGAGATACTAATAGGTATCAGATAGATTATATAATGGTAAGACAGAGATTTAGGAACCAGGTTTTAAATTGTAAGACATTTCCAGGGGCAGATGTGGATTCTGACCACAATCTATTGGTTATGAACTGCAGATTGAAACTGAAGAAACTGCAAAAAGGTGGGAATTTAAGGAGATGGGACCTGGATAAACTGAAAGAACCAGAGGTTGTAGAGAGTTTCAGGGAGAGCATAAGGGAACAATTGACAGGAATGGGGGAAAGAAATACAGTAGAAGAAGAATGGGTAGCTCTGAGGGATGAAGTAGTGAAGGCAGCAGAGGATCAAGTAGGTAAAAACACGAGGGCTAATAGAAATCCTTGGGTAACAGAAGAAATATTGAATTTAATTGATGAAAGGAGAAAATATAAAAATGCAGTAAATGAAGCAGGCAAAAGGGAATACAAACGTCTCAAAAATGAGATCGACAGGAAGTGCAAAATGGCTAAGCAGGGATGGCTAGAGGACAAATGTAAGGATGTAGAGGCTTGTCTCACTAGGGGTAAGATAGATACTGCCTACAGGAAAATTAAAGAGACCTTTGAAGAGAAGAGAACCATTTGTATGAATATCAAGAGCTCAGATGGCAACCCAGTTCTAAGCAAAGAAGGGAAGGCAGAAAGGTGGAAGGAGTATATAGAGGGTTTATACAAGGGCGATGTACTTGAGGACAGTATTATGGAAATGGAAGAGGATGTAGATGAAGATGAAATGGGAGATAAGATACTGCGTGAAGAGTTTGACAGAGCACTGAAAGACCTGAGTCGAAACAAGGCCCCGGGAGTAGACAACATTCCATTAGAACTACTGATGGCCTTGGGAGAGCCAGTCATGGCAAAACTCTACCATCTGGTGAGCAAGATGTATGAGACAGGCGAAATACCCACAGACTTCAAGAAGAATATAATAATTCCAATACCAAAGAAAGCAGGTGTTGACAGATGTGAAAATTACCGAACTATCAGTTTAATAAGTCACAGCTGCAAAATACTAACGCGAATTCTTTACAGACGAATGGAAAAACTGATAGAAGCGGACCTCGGGGAAGATCAGTTTGGATTCCGTAGAAATGTTGGAACACGTGAGGCAATACTGACCTTACGACTTATCTTAGAAGAAAGATTAAGAAAAGGCAAACCTACGTTTCTAGCATTTGTAGACTTAGAGAAAGCTTTTGACAACGTTAACTGGAATACTCTCTTTCAAATTCTGAAGGTGGCAGGGGTAAAATACAGGGAGCGAAAGGCTATTTACAATTTGTACAGAAACCAGATGGCAGTTATAAGAGTCGAGGGGCATGAAAGGGAAGCAGTGGTTGGGAAAGGAGTGAGACAGGGTTGTAGCCTCTCCCCGATGTTATTCAATCTGTATATTGAGCAAGCAGTAAAGGAAACAAAAGAAAAATTCGGAGTAGGTATTAAAATTCATGGAAAAGAAGTAAAAACTTTGAGGTTCGCCGATGACATCGTAATTCTGTCAGAGACAGCAAAGGACTTGTAAGAGCAGTTGAACGGAATGGACAGTGTCTTGAAAGGAGGATATAAGATGAACATCAACAAAAGCAAAACGAGGATAATGGAATGTAGTCAGATTAAATCGGGTGATGCTGAGGGGATTAGATTAGGAAATGAGACACTTAAAGTAGTAAAGGAGTTTTGCTATTTAGGGAGTAAAATAACTGATGATGGTCGAAGTAGAGAGGATATAAAATGTAGACTGGCAATGGCAAGGAAATCGTTTCTGAAGAAGAGAAATTTGTTAACATCGAGTATAGATTTAAGTGTCAGGAAGTCGTTTCTGAATGTACACTCCTGGAAATGGAAAAAAGAACACATTGACACCGGTGTGTCAGACCCACCATACTTGCTCCGGACACTGCGAGAGGGATGTACAAGCAATGATCACACGCACGGCACAGCGGACACACCAGGAACCGCGGTGTTGGCCGTCGAATGGCGCTAGCTGCGCAGCATTTGTGCACCGCCGCCGTCAGTGTCAGCCAGTTTGCCGTGGCATACGGAGCTCCATCGCAGTCTTTAACACTGGTAGCATGCCGCGACGGCGTGGACGTGAACCGTATGTGCAGTTGACGGACTTTGAGCGAGGGCGTATAGTGGGCATGCGGGAGGCCGGGTGGACGTACCGCCGAATTGCTCAACACGTGGGGCGTGAGGTCTCCACAGTACATCGATGTTGTCGCCAGTGGTCGGCGGAAGGTGCACGTGCCCGTCGACCTGGGACCGGACCGCAGCGACGCACGGATGCACGCCAAGACCGTAGGATCCTACGCAGTGCCGTAGGGGACCGCACCGCCACTTCCCAGCAAATTAGGGACACTGTTGCTCCTGGGGTATCGGCGAGGACCATTCGCAACCGTCTCCATGAAGCCGGGCTACGGTCCCGCACACCGTTAGGACGTTTCCGCTCACGCCCCAACATCGTGCAGCCCGCCTCCAGTGGTGTCGCAACAGGCGTGAATGGAGGGACGAATGGAGACGTGTCGTCTTCAGCGATGAGAGTCGCTTCTGCCTTGGTGCCAATGATGGTCGTATGCGTGTTTGGCGCCGTGCAGGTGAGCGCCACAATCAGGACTGCATACGACCGAGGCACACAGGGCCAACACCAGGCATCATGGTGTGGGGAGCGATCTCCTACACTGGCCGTACACCACTGGTGATCGTCGAGGGGACACTGAATAGTGCACGGTACATCTAAACCGTCATCGAACCCATCGTTCTACCATTCCTAGACCGGCAAGGGAACTTGCTGTTCCAACAGCAGTACGCAACAAACTCGGATGCAATCTCTTTATTGTTTTCACGTCCAGAGTCATGTGCCTTCCCCTCCGCCATCTCCATCACTGTTGCCATATTTCCATCCCAGCTGCAATCCGAACACGGACAGAAATGTGTAGTCTCTGCGCCATCTTCACTTAATTTGTGGTTAGAGCTGCAACAAACAACAAATACATAACACTTACATAATGGCATAGAAGAGCATAATAAAATGGTAGAGTGGTTGATCTTACATTGTTTGTGATAGGACAGCAGCAAAATAAAAAAAAAAGATATAATAACGGATCACACTGTAGACAGGATTCATTAAAGATAACTGCGTCATCCGCAAAAGTCTAACAGTATTGTCGATATAGTCTGCCACTCTTTAATATGCAATATGAGCAGAAAGCATTCCCGCACTTCTTGCCGCGTGAATTCAGGGTAAAACCTCAAGCTTTCGACGATTACCTCCATCACTTTCGTCAGCAGCAACCGATTGTCAAAACTGCTGCCTTGGTGGCCTTACATAGTCCATGGACGGCCTCTGATTAGTCGGTAATTACGTAGTGCTGTCGCTGATGGTATCAACGTCCACGCTGGTGGCGCCAGCGCTCCCTTTGTAGTGTAAACATTACGATGAATACACTGATCACAATAACCGATGTGTCACTTTTGGCGGCGTATCATGGCATGGAAGCAATGAGGTCTTGGTAGGTCGCTGGAGGGAACTGGACCACATCTGCACACAAGTCACCTTATTCCCAAAATGGTTCAAATGGCTCTGAGCACTATGGGACTTAACATCTGAGGTCTTCAGTCCCCTAGAACCTAGAACTACTTAAACCTAACTAACCTAAGGACATCACACACATCCATGCCCGAGGTACATCCCAGATGTGATCGACTGGGTTCAGATCTGGCGAGCTGGGGGGGACTGCAGATCAGTTGGAACTCGCCACTGTGTTCCTCCAACCACTCCATCACACTACTGGCCTTGTGACATGGTGAATTATCTTATTCAAAACTGCCGCTACCGTCAGGAACATGATCGCCATGAATGGGTGTACGTGCTCTGCAACCAGTGTTCGATACTCCTTGTCTTGCACAAACTCGACTGGACCCCTGGATGCCCACGTGAATGTTCCCCTGAGGATAATGGAGCCGCCGCCACATTGTCTCCGTCCTGCAGTACATGTGCCAAGGAGTTATTCCCCTGGTAGACGTCAGATTCGCGCCCTCCCGCCGGCATGATGAAGAAGGTATCGGAATTCATCAGACCAAGCAACGCTCTGCCACTGCGCCAACGTCCAGTACCGATGGTCACGTGCCCATTTTAGGCGCAATTGCTGATGTCGCGGTGTTAGTGTTGGTACATGCATGGGTCGCCGGCTGCGGAGGCCGATCGTTAGGAGTGTTCTGTGCACTGTGTGTTCAGACACACTTGTACTGTGCCCACCATTAAAGTCTGATGTTAGTTCCGCCACCATCAGCCACCTGTCCTGTCCTACTGGTCTGCCCAGCCTACGACGTCCGACGTCTGTAATGAGAGGTGGTTGCCCAACCCCACGATGTCCGGAAGTGATTTCATCTCGGTTTCCTCACGTGTTGAAGATACCCACCACAGCACTCCTCGAACACCCGGCAAGTAGTGCAGTTGCCGAAATGCCCGTGTCGAGCCTCTAGGGTCTAGGCCATCACAATCTGCCCTCGGTGAAACCCAGATAGATCGCGCGCCTTCCCCATTCTATTCACGGACAGCCCCGCTCACTTTTACTATGTGCACCGTGTGTGTGTCTGACTAGCAGTCATTGCAGTCATTCCTCGCCAGGTGATGCTGCTATCGCCTGGACGGGTTTATATCGGTAGTAGGTCGGCGGTCTTTTGATGTTCTGGCCGATTAGTGTATCTCTGCCTCATCTCTGCATCGAGAGCTCGCTTCCATGTAGGTTAGGTCCGCTGTCACGATTGACGTTCAGGTCGCACATTATATTGCCTACAGACTCTTTAGTTACAGAATCCCGGTATATGGGAGCGTGTCTGTTTGTGAGGCTGTTCTAAGCCTGTAGATTTCCACTGTTCTCGATTTTTCATATGCCGATGATGTTCTGCACAACAGTCGGAAACGGTAAGGACGGACTGACCGGTGTAATTGCTAACGCACTAACAATGAATGTTATAAATCCCACGGATCACGTGACCGAGACTGTCTTTAACATAGCGTAGCATCTCCTTGGTCTTCTTAGGAGGTCGGAAAACAGGTCTTATACCTAGCCTTCGCAGGACTGTCTATTTTGCTGTATGTAGCGCCGCAGAAAGGAAGGAATACAGCCGGTAGCTCATCACACAAATTTTCAAATTTTCATGTTTCCGTTTCTCGGATAACACTGACTTAATATCACGTCTTTCGGGACACGTACTTCAGATGATTAATTTCGGAATCCAAGTGATTCTCGTCAGAACCAGTGTATTTAAAACAGCTCTCTTCTGGACTGGATGATGAAAACTGTGGGTAGCAAGATATAAAGCATCGTACGTCGGCTTGCGGAATTCGAGAATATATCTTCTCCATATTTCTCAAATTACTGTCTGGGGAAATAAATACACGATTCATATGTAGATTTAAGCTATAATTCAAAAATTAAATTGGAAATACGCCAACCAAAATAAAGAGAGATTTTTTTCTGCGTGTAAATGCATAAGTAGGAACTGATAAAGGTTTTGTACAAGAATGTGTGTATTTTTATTCTCTACCCTGCCAAAAATCCTAAAAATCTCTCCTATTTACGATGATCTAGGTGTATGTGAAGTGGTTATTGGGTAACATTGGAAAGTAGTTGAAACCAGGTAATATTAAAAAGGAAAAATACTTCTTAATATTATTGTCATGATCTGCCAAGCACCTACGGAAAATTCAATTAATGAAAGTAGGTAGTTGAAAGCAAGGCAAACCTTATTTCGCCCCTACATGGACCTATTGCAACCTAGAGTATGAAACTACCTTATAGAATTCGCCGTGGGGCCTACTTTTTGAATCCATTGAATCTACTACATTCGCCAGTATGGTACTAAACTAATGAAACCAAAGAGGCCCACACGACCGTACGAACTATTATAACAAATTTTCCTGTATAATCAGCATTACAATTCATCAAAAATGATTTACAAATCTCCTGAAAACGTGTGTATGTATATATCCGTTATTTATGTATACTGAAATGAGGCATTTGCAGTCCCGTATAACGATGTGTGTTCTGTGAATTGCAGAGAGTGCTCTACCACAGCTGTATCAACTATATATGAGGGGGGATGGAGTTTTGTGTGGCCTGTAGACTAGTATTCGTGAAAATGTGCGTGGGCTCTCAGTTTCCTAGTTTTCGCGTTTTTGGATCCGTAGGAGGTATTACTGTCGTAAAGGCACTTACACACTAGGCCAGCGAAGTACAACGAACGACACAGACGGGATTTCGACCGAACGTTGGTAGCCAAAGCACTGGCGTTCGGTTTCTCATTCACACCAAACGAGGGGCTTAGGGCGAAGGGATTCGGTCGTATGGAATCGCAGCTGGCTCCCATAAGTTGCCGACGTTACTCCCGTTCTGTTATTGTTACAATGTAGCGTTTTAATTACAATGTCGCCGGCCGATGTTATGAGAGGAGAAGAGGGTTTAGCAGTCGTCAATTTGCAGCATTTATTTTACTCCAAGAGGCCGATTGACTGAAAAAGACGAAGAAGAAGAAGGAGAAGAAACGATGTTAGTAGACGACACCCTTTTAAAAAGTAGGGAGCAGTGTGGTGGGACGAAATTAATTTCTGCCTTAAAGCAGAATTGGAATATGGGCTATCTCATAACTTTTCCCTTATGAAAGCTACAGATTTCAAATTGTTACTGAAATATGTAGGCACTGAAATTTCCAGGGAACACCTCTTTTAGAACTCTTTTAGGACTCCCAGTTTTGTTTCTTTCTCTTTGTCGTTCATGATGAAAAATCTCAATAAAGACACCATTTAGGTTTTCGCATTGTGTATATCACTTTCAGATAGCTGAGTTTCCCTACAAGCGTCTAGTCTTTTCAGTTTGTTTTTACAATCGCTGTTAGTTGGGGTCCATAAACATTCCCGTTCACTATACAAATCTTCCAGCCTTAATGCTCTCTTCATATTCCACTCTGTATTCCAGTATTTTTAAACATAGTAAATACACACACTTAGCGAGAGCAGGCATTGCCTGCAGGGGAAACAGCGACTATTGAAATTTAGTTTTTCAGGACAGCCACGAGATACACTCAGTGTGTTTCTTTGGTTGGTTTCTCTCTTTAATTTAACATGCAACTATTGTACTTTAAACTGTAAATTTCAGAGTTTCTGATAATGCTCTTGTTAAATTAAAGAGCGAAACTGGTCAATAAAACATGTAAGTGCGACTTGCGGCTATCCCGATAAACGTAAATACACACCCGTTATAGAGAAAAAACAAATCGCTTCTGAATCAACGAACATTCGACCCGGTGCCCACACTAGGAGAGGCGTCCCAACGCCAATCAACCGCCAAAGCTCTGATGTTACCACCAGCAGACCGAACAGCAGCCAAGGCCAACCGCTTCGCTGGCTCCGATTTGACGCCCGAACGCACTGAGCAAATCTCGGCCAACGAAGTGGTTGCCCGTCGTTCGTTGGCTTCGCTGGCCCACTGTGTAGGCGCCTTAAGATGTTGCTGTTTCTTCATATACATCGTTGACAATCATTTTATAGGAATGATGTGAACGTACCATGATTTTCAAATCGTAATCGGATGTGAATGACCTTACAGTTGACTTTATATACGTCTGGAAACCTATAAACGCGTTGTGTCAGATGCAATCAATGTTGTATTTGGTGTACTAGATAGTATTTTCACCCTCTTTAAGTTTCTGCTCCAGAATCAAATGTTTCGTAGAGTTTGTCTGGAGCCAGTTCTGCAACCTGCTCCAATATATCTGAGGCTGCATCTGCTGTGTTCGTTTCAGATTTGTAGGTATTCTTCCTATGTTACGAGCCCCAGGAACTATGTATGTTGTTGTAACACTAGATATGGTATTTCTATACACTTCTAGTAGATTTGTGACATTTGGATCTTATTTTGCCTCCGTACAAGTTGACATGAAAATTAGATGACTTGCTGTATGTATGTCCCCTTACACTATTTAGGACTTCTATTGAGACTTCTGTGCCAACGGCCTTGCCGCAGTGGTAACACCGGTTCAACGTCAGATCATCGAAGTTAAGCGCTGTCGAGCTGGGCTAGCACTTGGATGGGTGACCATCCGGTCTGCCGAGCGCTGTTGGCAAGCGGGCTGCACTCAGCCCCCGTGAGGCAAACTGAGGAGCTACTTGATCGAGAAGTAGCGGCTCCGGTCTCGGAAAGTGACATACGGCCGACAGAGCGGTGTGCTGACCGCATGCCCCTCCATACCCGCATCCAGTGACGCCTGTGGGCTGAGGATGACACGGCGGCCGGTCGGTACCTTTGGACCTTTATGGCCTGATCGGGATGAGTTTAGTTTTAGTTTTTTATGGAGACGTCTGTTAAGTATTTCAATGTGGAAATTCCTACATGGAAAATTGATTATATTATACAGCCACTCTCATGTTTCAAGAACTGATAGTAAATCTCATTTGTTTTCAGACTTTCGGTATTTCGACGTCCAGTGGAAGAATCTGGCCTCACCTCCTGTCAGACAATTATGATCATGGAAACCTTTCGCAGTTGCAGTGGCAAAGTTCTTCGATTTCGTAAAGTACAGATCTTACTGTAATATAATGCGCATTAAAGGATGGACTCTACGTTTGTGTCAGTGCTGTCAATAACAGTCTCTTCTTGTGTAGTACAGAATCGACGCTGTAATATATACCGACATGTAATATTCGATGGACTGCGGTCAGCTACCAGTACGTGATAGACTTAGGTACAGGAGTGACGTCGGCCACTCAGTACTGCTGTTTGTTGGTCTCTGTCGCCGGCACGTTGAAGTCCATGATTCATAAGGTATTCACACAGCGCTGCCTCTTCCTTTCTTCTGTTGTTATTTCATCCCTCCCCCGCTCAACGTGGGCGGGTGTCGGGGGCGGTACAAATAACCTGTTCTTCAACCATTAGAACTTCCAACTAACTTAGATGCTAAAACAAAAATACAAAGAGAATGTGTACTATGAATTTAAAATTATTTTAAAATGTGACGTGAAGGGGAGGAAAATAAATAATACACACATCACCTTGGTTCCAAGAGTTCCAGAACCTGTACGGAAAACTGGAATAGAGATCAACATAAACATCATTTCCGCTCTTTTTATTGATCATGAAAACCACACGTTGCATCTTGTACCACCATACAGCGAGACCTTCAGAGGTGGTGGTCCAGATTTCTATACACACTGGTACCTCTAATACCCAGTGGCACGTCCTCTTGCATTGATGCATGCCTGTATTTGTCCTAGCATAGTATCCACAAGGTCATCAAGACACTATTGGTCCTGATTGTCCCACTACTCATCAGCGATTTGGCGTAGATCCCTCAGAGTGGTTGGTGTGTCGCGTCGTCCATAAACAGCCTTTTTCAATCTATACCAGGCATGTTCGATAGGGTTCATGTCTGGAGAACGTGCTGGCCACTCTATATCATGTCTGAGATTAATACCTCTGATAACAAAATCAAAACAATTTGGAATATTATTACAAGGGCAACCAAGAGTACAGGATGTCGGCATTACCATCAAAGCAAATGAACACTTGACAAACAACAAGTCAGAAGACGAAAACAATTTGAATAATCATGTTTTAAATGTTGTAGAGATCTAAATGTTCATTAGAAACAGCAAGGCAGTTAATGGAAGAGGCCTTACCCACACAATTTGACACAATTGAAATTCCACCCACCTCTCCTTCTGAAATTAGGAAGATAATAAACTCTCTCAAGAATAAAAGCTCACATGGAATTGAAGGCATTTTCAGCAGGATTATAAAAGCTTGTTCCCAAGAGGTAAGTGGGATTCTTAGCCACATATGTAATAGCTCTCTGATGCAGGGTATTTTCCCAGATAGACTGGAGTATGCCATTGTTAAACCACTGCATAAAAAAGGGGATACGTCTGATGTCAACAACTACTGCCCAATCTCTCTTCTGACTTCCTTATCCAAAATTCTCGAAAAAGTAATGTTTTGTACAGTAGCTTCACACCTTTGTAAAAATAAAGTTTTAACAAAATGTCAGTTTGGTTTCCAGAAAGGTTTTTCAACGGAAAATGCTATATATACTTTCACTACTGAAATATTAAATGCTCTGAGTAACCGGAAGTCAACCGTTGGGATTTTTTTTGATCTCTCAAATCTTTTGATTGTGTATACCATGGAATACTTCTAGATAAGCTCAAGTATGAATGAGACAGCGCTCAAATGGTTTAAATCATACCTAACTGAAAGAGTGCAGAAAGTTGAAAACAGCAGTTCACATAATATCCAAAAAACTGACGATTTCTCAAACTGGGTAACAATCAAGAATGCAGTGCCACAGGGTTCGGTCTTGGGTCCTCTGCTGTTCTTAATATGTACTAATGACTTACCATTCTATGAAACTTCCTGGCAGATTAAAAGTGTGTGCCCGACCGAGACTCGAACTCGGGACCTTTGCCTTTCGCGGGCAAGTGCTCTACCAACTGAGCTACCGAAGCACGACTCACGCCCGGTACTCACAGCTTTACTTCTGCCAGTACCTCGTCTCCCACCTTCCAAACTTTACAGAAGCTCTCCTGCGAAACTTGCAGAACTAGCACTCCTGAAAGAAAGGATATTGCGGAGACATGGCTTAGCCACAGCCTGGGGGATGTTTCCAGAATGAGATTTTCACTCTGCAGCGGAGTGTGCGCTGATATGAAACTTCCTGGCAGATTAAAACTGTGTGCCCGACCGAGACTCGAACTCGGGACCTTTGCCTTTCGCGGGCAAGTGCTCTACCAACTGAGCTACCGAAGCACGACTCACGCCCGGTACTCACAGCTTTACTTCTGCCAGTACCTCGTCTCCCACCTTCCAAACTTTACAGAAGCTCTCCTGCGAAACTTGCAGAACTAGCACTCCTGAAAGAAAGGATATTGCGGAGACATGGCTTAGCCACAGCCTGGGGGATGTTTCCAGAATGAGATTTTCACTCTGCAGCGGAGTGTGCGCTGATATGAAACTTCCTGGCAGATTAAAACTGTGTGCCCGACCGAGACTCGAACTCGGGACCTTTGCCTTTCGCGGGCAAGTGCTCTACCAACTGAGCTACCGAAGCACGACTCACGCCCGGTACTCACAGCTTTACTTCTGCCAGTACCTCGTCTCCCACCTTCCAAACTTTACAGAAGCTCTCCTGCGAAACTTGCAGATCTAGCACTCCTGAAAGAAAGGATATTGCGGAGACATGGCTTAGCCACAGCCTGGGGGATGTTTCCAGAATGAGATTTTCACTCTGCAGCGGAGTGTGCGCTGATATGAAACTTCCTGGCAGATTAAAACTGTGTGCCCGACCGAGACTCGAACTCGGGACCTTTGCCTTTCGCGGGCAAGTGCTCTACCAACTGAGCTACCGAAGCACGACTCACGCCCGGTACTCACAGCTTTACTTCTGCCAGTACCTCGTCTCCCACCTTCCAAACTTTACAGAAGCACTCCTGCGAAGCTTGCAGAACTAGCACTCCTGAAAGAAAGGATATTGCGGAGACATGGCTTAGCCACAGCCTGGGGGATGTTTCCAGAATGAGATTTTCACTCTGCAGCGGAGTGTGCGCTGATATGAAACTTCCTGGCAGATTAAAACTGTGTGCCCGACCGAGACTCGAACTCGGGACCTTTGCCTTTCGCGGGCAAGTGCTCTACCAACTGAGCTTCCGAAGCACGACTCACGCCCGGTACTCACTGTGCTGGGAGTACCGGGCGTGAGTCGTGCTTCGGTAGCTCAGTTGGTAGAGCACTTGCCCGCGGAAGGCAAAGGTCCCGAGTTCGAGTCTCGGTCGGGCACACAGTTTTAATCTGCCAGGAAGTTTCATATCAGCGCACACTCCGCTGCAGAGTGAAAATCTCATTCTGGAAACATCCCCCAGGCTGTGGCTAAGCCATGTCTCCGCAATATCCTTTCTTTCAGGAGTGCTAGTTCTGCAAGTTTCGCAGGAGAGCTTCTGTAAAGTTTGGAAGGTGGGAGACGAGGTACTGGCAGAAGTAAAGCTGTGAGTACCGGGCGTGAGTCGTGCTTCGGTAGCTCAGTTGGTAGAGCACTTGCCCGCGAAAGGCAAAGGTCCCGAGTTCGAGTCTCGGTCGGGCACACAGTTTTAATCTGCCAGGAAGTTTCATATCAGCGCACACTCCGCTGCAGAGTGAAAATCTCATTCTGGAAACATCCCCCAGGCTGTGGCTAAGCCATGTCTCCGCAATATCCTTTCTTTCAGGAGTGCTAGTTCTGCAAGTTTCGCAGGAGAGCTTCTGTAAAGTTTGGAAGGTGGGAGACGAGGTACTGGCAGAAGTAAAGCTGTGAGTACCGGGCGTGAGTCGTGCTTCGGTAGCTCAGTTGGTAGAGCACTTGCCCGCGAAAGGCAAAGGTCCCGAGTTCGAGTCTCGGTCGGGCACACAGTTTTAATCTGCCAGGAAGTTTCATATCAGCGCACATTCCGCTGCAGAGTGAAAATCTCATTCTGGAAACATCCCCCAGGCTGTGGCTAAGCCATGTCTCCGCAATATCCTTTCTTTCAGGAGTGCTAGTTCTGCAAGTTTCGCAGGAGAGCTTCTGTAAAGTTTGGAAGGTGGGAGACGAGGTACTGGCAGAAGTAAAGCTGTGAGTACCGGGCGTGAGTCGTGCTTCGGTAGCTCAGTTGGTAGAGCACTTGCCCGCGAAAGGCAAAGGTCCCGAGTTCGAGTCTCGGTCGGGCACACAGTTTTAATCTGCCAGGAAGTTTCATATCAGCGCACACTCCGCTGCAGAGTGAAAATCTCATTCTGGAAACATCCCCCAGGCTGTGGCTAAGCCATGTCTCCGCAATATCCTTTCTTTCAGGAGTGCTAGTTCTGCAAGTTTCGCAGGAGAGCTTCTGTAAAGTTTGGAAGGTGGGAGACGAGGTACTGGCAGAAGTAAAGCTGTGAGTACCGGGCGTGAGTCGTGCTTCGGTAGCTCAGTTGGTAGAGCACTTGCCCGCGAAAGGCAAAGGTCCCGAGTTCGAGTCTCGGTCGGGCACACAGTTTTAATCTGCCAGGAAGTTTCATATCAGCGCACACTCCGCTGCAGAGTGAAAATCTCATTCTGGTTACCATTCTATGTTCACGAATATGCAAAGTTGGTACTTTTTGCTGATGATACAAGTATAGCTATCACACCCAACAGACAAGAATTAACTGATGAAATTTTAAATGATGTTTTTCATAAAATAATTAAGTGGTTCTCTGCAAATGGGCTCTCATTAAACATTGAAATAACACAGTATATACAGTTCCACACAGTAAATGGAATGACACCACTAATAGATATAGACTTCTATCAGAAATCGGTAGCTAAGCTAGAATATTCAAAATTTCTAGGTATATGCATTGATGAGGGGTTGAACTGGAAAAAACACACTGAAGATCTGCTGAAACGTTCGAGTTCAGCTACTTATGCTATTAGGATCATTGCATATTTTGGCGATATACATCTCAGTAAATTAGCTTCCCACACCTATTTTCATTCTCTGCTTTCGTATGGCATCATATTTTGGGGTAACTCATCATTGAGTAAAAGAGTGTTCATTGCACAAAAGCGTGTAATTAGAATAATTGCTGGAGTGCATCCAAGATCATCCTGCAGACACTTATTTAAATAGCTAGGGATCTTCACTGTAGCCTCACAATATATGTATTCAGTTATTAAATTTGTTATTAACAATCTGAACGAATACAAAAGTAATAGCAGTGTACATGGCTACAACACTAGGAGAAAGGATGATCTTCACTACTCAAGGTTAAATCTAATTTTGGCTCAGAAAGGGGTAAATTATGCTGGTCACTTAATAGTATCAAAAGTCTGACAGAAAGCCATATAGCATTTAAAAGGAAATTTAAAGAATTTCTGAATGGCAACTCCTTCTAGTCATTAGATGAATTTTTGGATATAGTAAGTGGATAATTTCCCCACCTCCACCCGTGTCATGTAATACTTTGTGTAATGTAATATCTTGTACAGGCACCTTTTATTAACCTGACACATTCCACATCATTACGATGTGTCATATTCATGATCTATGGAACAAGTACTATTCTAATCTAATCTAATCTAGTCGAGCGATGTCGTTGTCCTGAAGGAATTCATTCACAAGTTGTGCACGATGGGGGCGCGAATTGTCGTCCATGAAGACGAATGTCTGGCTAATATACTGCCAATATGGTTGCACAATCGGTTGGAGGATGGCAGTCACATATTGTACAGCTGTTACGGCGCCTTCCATGACCACCAGTGGCGTACATCGACCCCACATAATGCCATCTCAAAACAGAAGGGAACTTCCGCCTTGCTGTACTCGCTGGACAGTGTGTCTAAGGCGTTCAGCTTGACTGGGTTGCCTCCACAAACGCCTCCGACGATTGTCTGGTTGAAAGCATATGAGACACCTATCAGTGAAGAGAACGTGATGCCAATCCTGAGCGGTCCATTCAGCATGTTGTTGGGCCCATCTGTACCGTGCTACATGGTGTCGTGGTTGCAAAGACGGACCTCGCCATGGATGTTGGTCGTGAAGTTGTGCATCATGTAACCTATTGCGCACGACGTCCTGTGGCTGCACGAAAATCATTATTCAACCCGGTGGCGTTGCTCTCAGGGTTCCTCCGAGCCATAATCTGTAGGTAGCGGTCATCCACTGCAATAGTAGCTCTTGCAATAGGATGGAAGCTATGGGAAATTGTGTTGTTAACATTGACACAGGATGGATGATTGGAGAGGAAGGCTCTAATAAGTGAACATAGTTGACAGGAAGTGCAAAAGTATGGAGTTTGAAAAGGAGACCGGAATGCCAAACATGGTCATATGCTTTATGTAGGTCAAGGGAGACAAAGAAGGTGGATTTACGATTGTTGAGCTGTTGGGATAGGAGATAGATGAGGTTCAGGAGTTAATTCTCAGCAGAGAAGGAGGGATGAAAGCCACAATGGGTAACAGAAACAGATGGTGTTGGTGCAGATGGCGATGGATGTGTTGGAAGAGGATGGATTCAAAAACCTTGCTAAGCACTGAGGTAAGGTAGATGGGGTGGCGCAAGGAGTATCAGTGAGAGGGGGGGGGGAGAGGGTTTGTTTGGTTTGAGGAAAAGTAGGGTTTTGAAGGTTTTCCACATGTCGGGATAGTAGGTTGTGTAGAGGATACTGCTATACAGGGTTGCAAAGGTGATGAGAAAGGAGAAAGAGCATTCTTTGAGCTGTAGATAAGTAATATGGGTGTGACCAGGAGATGTATTGAGGTTTCTGTGAAGTACTTGTTTTATGTCCTGTGCTGTGATTGGGGTGCTTAATTCTGGTATATTGTTCAAGTACCAGAAGCTGGGAGTCAGCGGTGACACTGTGGTATCTGTGCATTCATGGACAGTAGGGCATTTGGAGTAGTCAAACTGAAGGTCGTCAGGGATGGAGAAGATGTTGAAGAGATAGGACGCAAAGTGATTGGCTTTGCCAAGGTCGTCAGGAAAGAGAAGTTTGTTGTGAAGCATCTGGTAGTGTGGGATGGGATGGGTGCCAGTAAGTTAGTGGAATACTTTCCATTACTTGGAAGAATTAACTGGAGTGTAGCATTGGGTATGATGTATGGCTAGCACCAGTACTACCTTTTTTGGCATTGAATAAATTTCTAATGTGTCACTGTATTCGCTGGCAGTGTGTGAGTGTATCCCAGTCATGAGTCCTGAGGAAGGAGCGATATAAGTGATGGTATTCATGGAGGGGCTTGAGGTTAGGTGATGAGGATATATGGTTTTAGTTGGGATATAGGTGATAGCATCTGACAAGGTCTGTTGCAGGCACGTTATGGCAGGGGGGATATCATTGGGTCGCTGGCAGGTTAATGGGTGGCTTTCAATCTGGTTGTCAATGGATTCCCGTAGGATTTCCAGTTGGCACAGGAGTAGTTGTGGATAATTTTTGGTAAGAGATTGGGATCAGGTACATGGGGACTGGGTAGTGTGTTGGGATATGATGAGAAGGTGAGGAGGACAGGTATGTTATCGCTTCCAGCTGGAATGAGGACTTTTGCAGTCTGGTGTCCAAGGAAGTTGGGAGATGCTAGGACAACGTTGGGAGTGGTGTTGTTTTCAGGATGGATGGGCAGTGGGATGAGGAAAATGTCACCTTGGAGGGATTCAGTAAACTGACACCACTGCTGGGGATCTACTATGGATGTCGAGCTCAGCAGCAAAAATATAGATGGAAAAGATATGGTCGTTGTGAGTGAGGGAATCATAGGGGATTGGATTGTTGGGTCAGGTGTAGACGGTAGCACAGATGCCACTGAGGGTTCTGAAGAAGAGACTAAGGAAAAGGTGTTCCGTGAGGTTATGGAGTAAGAATTGTGGCTGAGAGGGGATCTTCCCGTGATGGTCAATTACTACTCCACCTCTGGCCAGCATATAGTGTTATAAGTGTGGTGGGGGCTACAGAGAGAGGCGTTGTTGAGGATGAAGGTGTCGATGTTGTGGTGAGACAAGGTAGGCATAAAAAGAGGCTTGTTGGTGGGTAGGGAGCGTGTGTTGCTATATAGGATGCTATAGTGCTGTCGTACCATGATGAGAGGCTAGGAAAAGGGTTGTGAGGGTTAAGGGTGGAGAGGTATATATGAGGGTGTCGAGACAGGTGAAAATGAAGTTGACCTTGTTTCGAGGGTATGTGGCTTGGGTGTTCAGGTGGAATACTGATAAACAGCAAGAGAGATTTGCTGAAGAGTGTGGTGTGATTGGAAGAGGTGAATACTTTGGAAGACGATGCTAAGGAAACTGATGATGTCCTCAGCAGTGGGAGATGGGTGGAGGGCGTTATTGGGATGGCTGGGATTGCCAACAGGATGAACAGGCACAGTTAATTCAGGTTTGACAGGCGGGGGTTAGGCCTTGCACTTGGCAGAGTAATTAGGGTGAGCATCTTTGCAGGTGTTGCAGGGGATTACCTAGGTTGGAACATTGCTTAAGGAAAGGTGACTGCTTACATTGGGGGCAGGTGGGAGGATTCTTATAATCAGCAGTAAGATGGTCGTTATATAGGAGGCATTTTTGAGATCTGTAGGATTGGGGGAGGAATTTGAATGGTTCAACTTTGTGATGGCGGCTGTAGATGAGGGCTCCTTCTGTGAGGAGACAATTGATGGTGAGAGTATGCTCTGTGGGGGGAGGGGGGACATCAGTGAACCTCAGGCTGTTTGGATGGGTGGTAGTGGCGAAGGAAGTGAGGGTGGCAAGAGGACCAAAAGGAGGGGTTGTGAATAAGGTCTGTGTGGAAGTTCGAATACACTGATTTGAGAAGGGCCGTATCTTTGAGGGGGATGATTTGGGTGGGTGGAATGTGGGGGACATACTTTTTGGTTTCGAGAGTGAGGGTTTCGCATTTAGAAACGGAAGGTAAAGGCAAAATAGAAGGAAAGTAGGGATAGCTGGAGGTGCAGGAGAGGAAGCAGTGTTCATGTGTTCATTGGGTGTGTGTTGGTTTGAGGTTACTTCGTGGTAGTACTGGCTGTGAGTTTGTTGGGGTTTGTTGGTGATATGGGATGGAGTTGGTTTTGAGGAATTGGTGAGAATGGTATATGGCCCTGGGCAGATCCTCCAAAGTGCTGGATTCAGCGCAGCTATTGGTGGATGGTGCTGTGGTGTCTGGTGTAGCAACAAAGCCACAGCGAGATGTAACTCTTGCAGGTACTGCAGGGGCAGTGGTGAATGTGGGAAAGTTTCGAAATGGAGGACAGGTAAATGAAAAAGTGGAGGGTGGGGAAGGTGTTGCAGGGAGGGGAGGATAGGGGGTGAATGGGGAAGAAACTGTGGGGAGAAAGGTGGACATGTGGTAGTGGCCTGGAGGAAGCACTGTGTAGTGATGGCATGAGCAGAGGAGGGGTGATGTAAATGACAGAGGTGGCTGGTGTGTCCATTGTGGGTCAAAGCAAGCAGGCGACAGAAGATCAGTGATAATTACTGGCAGCGGAGCATAGCCGGGATGGCCGGGGATGACAGCAGAGACTACCGGTGTGATGACAGCTAATGAGGATACCGGCGGCGGCGGCGGCGGTGAAGGCAGAGGTGGCGGTGGCGAGTAGACTGCGGCGGTGGCGGTGGCGATGACGGAAACAGCGACGGCAACGAAGGAGGCGACTGCTGCAGCGGCGGCGGTGGCGGCTGTGACGATGGGAATACTGCTAAACACGATGGCGACGGCGACAAGAAAACCATGACATGCAAATAGATGACGTACACACACAGAAGGAAGTCTCGACGACACACGCAAAACTACGTAGATAAACAAACATGGACGCAGTCTTTGCACAGCAAGAGTAGCAACAAGTGAAAACTAGGCAGAGACAATTAGTCGGTTGGTCCTGATGCTGCACTGCCGCTTTCCTTGCATGATCCCTGTAAGGTTTCTGACAGCACTCTCGAGATAGTGTGTTCATATTCCATCCTTCAGATTGACCAAGCAACCTGCTGTTTTGCCACTGGTGACAGCTACAGTCATCTACCACCAGATGGAACTGTACTCTGTTGGAGGTGCCAGGTCAGTGTTTCATCTTGAAATGTGATGTACAAGTATGATGTAGACCATTACTCTCAGAAAAAATATCATACTTGCCTGTTACATGCATCTGCCGTATTTTGACAGTTACGATTAAACTTGCAAATAAATACACGTGTGTTTCTTGCATGCATGTGTGGCTTATAGATTACTGGTGCTTCTTGGTAGCTGTCCCAGCATTCTTCTCTCATTCGCTGCTGAGTAATCTCGGGTGGAGCAGCTCTGTAGAACTTCTCAATCCCAACATTCCTCTCTCATCCCCTATGCACCCTGGAAAGATGGAAACTTAGAGTTAGGAGAAGAGGTATACACTGGCCTCTGAGTGGATAGTTGCTAGGAAGACATGTCACAAGCCTGGAATTGCACAAACATCCTTTGTCTCAGACATTGTAGTGCCAGTATTCTGGAACTTGGATTCTGATGTCATAGAACCCATCTCAGTATATGGCATCATATTTTGGGGTAATTCATCACTGAGGAATAAAGTATTTATTGCACAAAAGCGTGTAATCAGAATAATAGCTGGAGTCCACCCAAGATCATCCTGCAGACATTTATTTAAGGATCTAGGGACATTCACAGTAGCTTCTCAGTATATATACTCTCTTATGAAATTTGTTATTAACAACCAAACCCAATTCAAAAGTAATAGCAGTGTGCATAACTACAATACTAGGAGAAAGGATGATCTTCACTATTCAAGATTAAATCTAACTTTGGCACAGAAAGGGGTGAATTATACTGGGACTAAAGTCTTTGGTCACTTACCAAATAGTATCAAAAGTCTGACAGATAACCAACAAGTATTTAAGAAGAAATTAAAAGAATTTCTGAATGACAACTCCTTCTACTCCATAGAGGGATTTTTAGATATAAATTAAGAAAAAAATATTAAAAAAATAAAAATAAAAATAAAAAAATAAAGAAAAACAAAAAACACAAAAAAATAAAGTTGTTATATTAACTTAAGTATGTTGTTAAATTAACCTAATTATGTCATGTATTGGAAAATTCGACTCGTTCTACATCATTACGAAATATCGTATTCATGATCCATGGAACTTGTATTAATCTAATCTAATCTAATCTAATCTAATCAAGGCTGGGCCAGTACACCGGAATTACATATTGCTATAAATAGCACAGCAGGTCTGAGAAGGATTGTGACGTCATGGAACCAGGGCCAGTATTCCATCTCTGTGCCAGAATACCCCAGTCGCTATCTTTTGTTCCAAGTCAGCCATCTTGCATTCTGATGTCATAATTAAGCAGGTACTCGTATTCCAAATCTTTGATTGTGGTATCATAGAGCCATGGCCAGTATTCCAAGTCAGCCAGCATGACAATGTACCATTTTGAGTTTTCCGTCAATTTAGACTTAGGTCAACCATCATCCTTCCACACAGGAAACAGACTATCGTAATTGGGCAGTTTTTTGAATTTCCACCCAAAAGTTGAATTTCCCACCATTTCATACACAGGACAATTGCGTTTATCAGAGAGGTCTGGGAGATGGGAAAATCCCATGACTCACCAATGACGTCATCGGCGACAGACACTGCAGTCCATAACATCTTCTAACATATAGACGTAGGTGTCACCCAGAGGCAGGCCAAGGGTGTGCATTGTGCGGCGCTGCGGGCTCTCACGATCGAGAATTACAAGCGTTGCCTACCTGAGGACGTTGGCGCAGCTCCACATACGGTGAACCAAGTAATTTTCAATCGAGAGGTCATGAGGTACATACTGCACTGCACCTGAATGCAGGACTGTCCCGTCATGGCGGCAAATGGTTGATCTGTGGGGTAGGGATCGGCACCCTCCCACAAGCCGGCCGCTGTGGCCGAGTGGTTCTACGCGCTTCAGTCCGGCACCGCGCTGCTGCTACGGTCGCAGGTTCGAATTCTACCTCGGGCATGGATGTGTGTGATGTCCTTCGGTTAGTTACGTTTAAGTAGTTCTAAATTGTAGGGGACTGGTGACTTCAGATGTTAAGTCCCACTGTGCTTAGAGCCATTTGAACCCTCCCACTCTCGCACTATTCATTAGTGTGACTGAGTATTTATCTGTAAATAGTTTGTGTCAGGAGTGTGGACAATATTTTCTGCTGGGGGCAAGGGTGATGGGGTTCAGTTCTGTTCAAATACAAAATGTTCATACAGACCAGTATCGCAAAATATCAGCAGCTGAATTGTTGTAAACAGTTCCAACGTGTAGAATTGGAACACAGGTTGCGTCCACTGAAAATTCTGTTACTATGGTGGTGAGTTGTGGTGCTGGATTGACAGGCATGCAACAACATTCAGAAACATTTTTGTTAATCACATAAAATCTTAATTGACGAATCAAAATCAAGAGATTCCCCTCAACCATACAATACAATACAAAGCTTATAGTGACCTCAAAATGCGGTCCTTAAAAGAAAATTCAGAACAGAAATCTATCAAACTGAATTCTCTAACAAGGGAACCTCCCCATCGCACCCCCCTCAGATTTAGTTATAAGTTTGCACAGTGGATAGGCCTTTAAAAACTGAACACAGATCAATCGAGAACTATGAAAAAAAATTTGTAAAATATACAAACTGAGTAGTCCATGCGCAACATACACTCCTGGAAATGGAAAAAAGAACACATTGACACCGGTGTGTCAGACCCACCATACTTGCTCCGGACACTGCGAGAGGGCTGTACAAGCAATGATCACACGCACGGCACAGCGGACACACCAGGAACCGCGGTGTTGGCCGTCGAATGGCGCTAGCTGCGCAGCATTTGTGCACCGCCGCCGTCAGTGTCAGCCAGTTTGCCGTGGCATACGGAGCTCCATCGCAGTCTTTAACACTGGTAGCACGCCGCGACAGCGTGGACGTGAACCGTATGTGCAGTTGACGGACTTTGAGCGAGGGCGTATAGTGGGCATGCGGGAGGCCGGGTGGACGTACCGCCGAATTGCTCTACACGTGGGGCGTGAGGTCTCCACAGTACATCGATGTTGTCGCCAGTGGTCGGCGGAAGGTGCACGTGCCCGTCGACCTGGGACCGGACCGCAGCGACGCACGGATGCACGCCAAGACCGTAGGATCCTACGCAGTGCCGTAGGGGACCGCACCGCCACTTCCCAGCAAATTATGGACACTGTTGCTCCTGGGGTATCGGCGAGGACCATTCGCAACCGTCTCCATGAAGCTGGGCTACGGTCCCGCACACCGTTAGGCCGTCTTCCGCTCACGCCCCAACATCGTGCAGCCCGCCTCCAGTGGTGTCGCGACAGGCGTGAATGGAGGGACGAATGGAGACGTGTCGTCTTCAGCGATGAGAGTCGCTTCTGCCTTGGTGCCAATGATGGTCGTATGCGTGTTTGGCGCCGTGCAGGTGAGCGCCACAATCAGGACTGCATACGACCGAGGCACACAGGGCCAACACCCGGCATCATGGTGTGGGGAGCGATCTCCTACACTGGCCGTACACCACTGGTGATCGTCGAGGGGACACTGAATAGTGTACGGTACATCCAAACCGTCATCGAACCCATCGTTCTACCATTCCTAGACCGGCAAGGGAACTTGCTGTTCCAACAGGACAATGCACGTCCGCATGTATCCCGTGCCACCCAACGTTCTCTAGAAGGTGTAAGTCAACTACCCTGGCCAGCAAGATCTCCGGATCTGTCCCCCATTGAGCATGTTTGGGACTGGATGAAGCATCGTCTCACGCGGTCTGCGCGTCCAGCACGAACGCTGGTCCAACTGAGGCGCCAGGTGGAAATGGCATGGCAAGCCGTTCCACAGGACTACATCCAGCATCTCTACGATCGTCTCCATGGGAGAATAGCAGCCTGCATTGCTGCGAAAGGTGGATATACACTGTACTAGTGCCGATATTGTGCATGCTCTGTTGCCTGTGTCTATGTGCCTGTGGTTCTGTCAGTGTGATCATGTGATGTATCTGACCCCAGGAATGTGTCAATAAAGTTTCCCCTTCCTGGGACAATGAATTCACGGTGTTCTTATTTCAATTTCCAGGAGTGTATGTAACATCAAGGAGAATATGACGTCAGGAGCGCCGTGGTCCCGTGGTTAGCATGAGTAGCTGCGGAACAATAGGTCCTTGGTTCAAGTCATCCCTCGACTGAAAATTTTACTTCCTTTATTTTCGTAAAGTTATGATCTGTCCGTTCGTTCATTGACGTCTCTGTTCACTGCAATAAGTTTAGTGTCTGTGTTTTGCGACCGCACCGCAAAACCGTGCGATTAGTAGACGAAAGGACGTGCCTCTCCAATGGGAACCGAAAACATTTGATCGCAAGGTCATAGTTCAACCGATTCCTCCACAGGAAAACACGTCTGATATATTCTATATGACACTGGTGACGGCATGTGCGTCACATGACAGGAATATGTTGTCGACCCACCTAACTTGTACACCTAGCGAATGGGTAAAAAGATTCTTCTGCCTTGCCCGATTTAGGTTTTCTTGTGGATGTGATAATTACTCCCAAAAAAGTGTTGAAAACATAAGAGTTTGTCACATAAACTGAAAATAAAAAATTGAACTTTTCACTCGAGGGAAGACTTGAACCTAGGACCTCTCGTTCCGTAGCTGCTTTCGCTAACCACGGGACCACGGCACTCCTTGACTCCGATTGTCCTTGATGTTGCCTATCTTCGCATCGACTACTCAGTTTGTATATTTTACTAATTTTTTTCATAGTTCCCCACAACTTCTTCCTGTTTTCTCGATTGATCTGTGTTCAGTTTTTCAAGGCCTATCCACTGTGCCAACATATAACTAAATCTGAGGGGGGTGCGATGGGGAGGTTCCCTTGTAAGTGGCTAGCAGCGAATGCCACAATTAAAATACACTGAAAATGTCAGATGTGTGGCGCCATTTACATTTGCCTTTTTAAAACAATTACATAATGTGCGTTATTATTTCAAATCCAATTAGGTCCTTCACAAAAAATGAAAAAAGAAAACCCTCAAACAGTAATCACCAGAGTTTTTAAGAAATACAATATAGTCAAAATAGGACTACTCAATATACTTAAAACTCAAAATATTAGGTATAAGGATGACTACCAATTATCGCAGATTGGCTCAGAAAAAAACAATTACTGCCATTCAAATGGCAATGTAAGTTAACATGTAACTTTCATGATGTCCGTTATGAATAGAAAACATTCGTACAAATAAATAACACAGTCACCTTACTTGTAGACAGTCCGCAGGACGTACGTAATCGAGTGTCCCCGACACTCAATAAACTCCTTTTGAGCCAAAGATACTATCATCGGACAAAAGGCGAACATGTTCCTCTTTAAGAAACTCTGGCAGGAAAGTGGGGAACCAGTTGCCTCAATTCTCATTCGAGCTTCCTCTCCAAAACTTTCTGCTCTATTAACACAGAACAGTCTACTTTTTTTATATATAAATCCTGCCACCCATTCTCTCTTTGTAATAATTAAGCCTTCATACTCATCATCTCCCTCTCGCTGCCATTGCCTCCTTTTTCTTCCATTGACTTACTGTATATCCCACCCCCACTGTCTCCTCTCACATTCACACTGTCTCATTTTATCTTTCTTTCTTACTGCTACTGTCTCCAACGTACCTCAGCAGCTCAAGTATTCTAGGGGTGGTGAAGGGGGGGGGGGGAGGGTCCAACTTATGCGTGAAGGTGAAAAAATGCTGACTAAAAACGTAGTTTGGCTATCTCAGATCCCTTGCGATGATTCGAGAACTCTTGCCGTGTGCTCGCTGCGTCAGTTAAAACTATATTTACGCCCCAGATCGGATATTACGTGCATAATATAGTAACTTTGAACACCTGGATCTCAGTAGCGGATAATGATGTCGAAATAAGTTTCAGGGTTTCTAGGGTACATCATCTAACAAGATAGGGTAAAAATTTCGACGATTTACCGTGAACATGAATTATAGAAGTGGCCATTCCCGCAGTTGGTACTTTTGGTAAGCAAAAATCAAGGTTTTTCTGGCGCATCTTGGTAACGAATACAGATTTTCGAAAACGGGAAAACGGTGTTTCTAGATTATGCCTGAAGAATTACAGTTCAGCCATTTGTCGTGGTTAGTTATTTAGATCAATCCGGCCCACGGTACAAACACGGCATAAACCGACTTTTGTAGTTTTCTGCGTAAGTATGGTAAATTTGAACCTCTGGACCTCAGCAAAGAATAATGATTATCGAAAACGTTTCGAAGTTCCCTGAGAATATTATCTTAACAGCACAAGGTATAAATTTCGACGATCTGCCATGGATGGAAGTTATACAAGTGGCCATTTCCGCAACTGCAACTTTTTGTATGCAACAATCAAGTTTTTTCGGTGTTTTCTCAGGAATCGCCTACGATAAACTGGTGCTTTTATAAGCTGCCTAAGGTCCACTCTAGACTACGTCTAAAGCAAAGAAACCGGCCGATTTGCTCAATTTGTCTGGGCTGGGGGGAAGTGTGTCATGTTTAAATTTTGACGCAGTTCTGTGGGATAGGTCGAGTATGTCGTTCTTCTGATAGATATAGAAATGGTCGCTAAACCAAGGGCTATCAAAAGCACTTGATCTCTTATTTCTGTGATCGTTAGAACCGAAGATATGACTCACTGAAAAATTTCAGTTTGGAGCGCGGTTTTTTTGGAACATATTGTTACCGTACATTATCGTTCACTTGCCGTTACACTTGAGCTCCATTTCATAGAAACCAGACAGAGCCGACATCGACCCAAGGTAATATGCCGGCGGCAAGTCTTTATGGTAAGTGCACCTTATCGGCAGGTCAAAGCATATTGCATACTCAACGCTTCTCACGCTGTTATACGATGTTATTTGCAGTTTTGTTTTTTAGCTGTTGTTGCACTTATTGTATGATGCACGGTGTTTGCCCTTTCATGTTTTGCCTTTTACTAAAAGAGCATATGCATGTTTGTCATAATGTTGCTGTATAGCGCTGTTTGTAATACTGCTCCATTTACATTGTCATCACTGCCGTCGGCTGTCTGGTGTTTGTTTAATTGCGCTTTCATTTTACCTTAAGAGTGTGTTTGTATGCTAACATCGTAATTTTGTGCTACCCTGCTTTTTTGCGATTGTATTTCTTTGCCACTATATAACAGTTGGCGGCTGTATGGTCCTTGTAAACCACGGCCAAAATAAAGAAATAAAAGCCGGCCGAGGTGGCCGAGCGGTTCTAGGCGCTACAGTCTGGAACCGCGCGACCGCTACGGTCGCAGGTTCGAATTCTGCCTCGGGCATGGATGTGTGTGATGTCCTTAGGTTAGTACGGTTTAAGTAGTTCTAAGTTCTAGTGGACTGATGACCTCAAAAGTTACGCCCACAGTGCTCAGAACCATTTGAACCATTTTTGAAAGAAATAAATAGAATGGCATACTCAACTCACAGGCCGCCGGTGTGATGACGGACAATGCTTTCTTGCTGACTGCTCGACAGTGGAGAGCCGTTCGGAAAGCTGCGCCGCCGGGAGGGGCCCCAGAGAATCCTCAGTAGTAACGGCTAGCGTGTGCACTTTTGTGGCGGCGGGCAGGACGCGCCACAACCGTTCGGCAGGTGTTCAAAACGACTCGTTGCAGTGACCCAGTCGAACAGTCACATATAAAAATGAGTGGAGATGATAGCACTGCAGTAGAAAAATACCGATGCGTATTGATGTTGACATAAATAGCGCGCATTTAGCGTCAATGAACTACATGTTATGCTACAGTTCACTTCAAAAGCTTTGTTTCTTTGCATAGTTGATCTAGGAAGAAAGCATTGTACAAAACATGGCACACATCTGAAAACAGGCGCAATGATTAATCAGCCTGAGGAATAGTGTACCTGAAAAGTTTTTTAGTACTGAATATAAGAAGCACTGCGCTAAATATTGACGACTTCCATACCAAGTACGTTGTTCTACAGATGAATGAATAAACACTGGTTTAAAAAATAAAAAGTGTAATAAAGTACGAGGATATAATAAGCAGCTTCCCTAGAATGACCTATTCAGTTTCTTCTTTCTCTTGGAGATGTTGTGTATCACCCCCAATCGTGTAATAGATACTGAGCCATGAATGGGCAAGAGGGCTAATCCATTTAGTCTTCTCTGAAAGTATAAAACATAGTTATCAACTTAATTCAACCTATACATAAGCATACATTATTTATTTTTAGAATTTTTAAATATTAATAAACTATAATCTAGTAATTGTTATATGACTTACTACGAGGCAGTGAACTTCAAAACTTGCCAGTACTCATTTTTTTCGCAGTTATGTGTTGATTCTATTAAAAGTGGAGATGATCTCTCTGCTGTGGCTGTAGCTGCATGAAATGCGGCCAGTGTCTTCAGTTTGTTGATGTTTTCATACATGTCTTCGTTGTATTACTGCAGTGCTTCCATGGTTTCTGGAATCTCCTATCACAGATTTCATTTTCCATAAATGTAATTCAGCAAGAACGTCTTCCACTTCGCATTCGATCTCTTCAATGTAGAATTAAAATAAGGCCGTGAACTCTTTTCGTTCTTCATAATTCAAGAGTAATTGACTGACTGACACCGCGAACAGTGAAGGAAATTCAGAGTGCACTGTAAACTTTAACTCTGTTATAAAAAATCAAAAAATAGAATAAAGACCGCCCCTTGGTAGTACTATTTAGGCTCAAGCATCAAGTAGTTTGGTCTGTTCTTTTGTATCTTAACGACCTGGCAAACGAAGATCTTGACAAATTTCAGTTGCTCTCTCAAAAACAGTCCGTAAAGTTTTTGTAGCAGCAGACCTAAGAATATCAGTTCATCCGTAGAATCTTCATCTGCTTCCATGGCTTCTATCAAACACAGTGTTGGTTTCTGAAGTCACATTTCCACTTTTCTGTGTTTTTTCTAGAAAAGGTCTGTTTTTACTTTTAATGCACCTAAAAAGCCATTAGAAACTAACTATTAATGTTTCATACAAATGGTAACCCCCTAACCTTAATATCGACTGGATGTACAAAAGTTACGTTTATTGTCACCAGACCTTACTTAGGGAGTATGACGCCTCTGAGCAGTAATTAATTTTACGCCTCCGGTCGCTAAACTTCAGCATTGTTATTCGTTTACGGACTACCAACAATAATGTTGCGTAATCATTAACTTCAATTCTGAACTTTACCGAAGTATTTAAATAACACGTAACACAAAGCACATGTGCAAGTTAAATATTCAAAAACAATAAAATAACTACTACAGTTCAACTGCCCGTTTTACTGAAAATTTACCACGGAAGCATCTAACTTGGACACTACATGCGGCAAAAATACAAAGAAAATCATTATAGTCTAATACCATATACCAAATTTAGTTCACTTAAATGTGAAATTTAATCAGCCCCAAATGCATGATATAATACCATTTAACTTAGTTTTCCAAAATATAGTGAACTTAGAGAAATTACTTCTTTCTCACTTATGTAATTGCGAATTCACTCACCACTTCGTGGAAATCCGCACTGACTGTCATGCCTGATTCTATAGCTAGAATTCTAAAATTGACCAGTCGTTCTTGATTTTCAGTTGTCCGTTCGTAGGTCTTCAACTGTTTTAAAACATAACAGGACCTTTCGGCTGAACAGTTGTTAGAGTACAGTTGTAAGTTTTAAGTGCTGTGTACAAATTTGGATAGACATCACCGTGTTTTTAAACCAACAATCTGCAGAGAAATGGAAGTGGTGACAACTTGCCACCATCTTCTTTCTTCATAGACAACAGATATGTTCTAAAATGTATACATTCTTCATCAAAGTTGTTCTGTAGGTCAGAATTATAGATGGATCTAACGTAAGTTTCCCTCCAGCATCATTGATATGAACAGCTTCAAGTTCGATGATACTTGAGAGCAATGAAAATCTTGTTATATTATAGGCGGACATTACTTGTAATTACTTACTGAAGAGTTTATATAATCTTAGAATAAGAAATTTTCATTCTTCTCTAGATTGTTAACTGTGTTAATCTGATCCTGTTCCTTCTCCAGGACATCTGCGTTCGTCTTCTGAGTCAGAGGATTCATCAAAGACTCTCTTGTATTTAATTTGACGTTTCCATTTTTGGCTCTCGGCAGTTGAAGTAGGTGTAACTGATTCCGAATTCCTGATCTCCGCAAATTTCTTTTAGCTGAATCCTTGTTTCTGAAACACAACTACAAACATACCAAGAGTTATACATTTCAAGATAAGAAGAAATGCCTATACCCTCAACTTGCAGTTTCTCATTGCTTTTCCAAACTGTTGCAGAATACAATCCCACACTGGCGTCATGAAAGCTACCTCATTAGCACCTAACTTTGTAAGAAGACCTTCAGCTTCATGTCTAACTCTACCATTCTCATTTTCTGAAACTATTATTAATGCAGAAAACACAGCTTTCCAATTTGCATTCAAACTCTTACAAGAATCATCACGTGCACACCATCCCATTGTAGGCAGTGACTTCAGTGTCATACTCTCAGAATCAAAAGAATGTTCCATGTGCTTACAGAATCTGCAAAGAAGTTGTATACATCTTGAATTAGCTCGAGAAACCGCGTTGCAGCTGTGAAGCATTGTGTACCCCGTGAGCCAACTAGATTCAGCGAGTGAGCCGAACACGGAATGAGGAAAATTGGAGAGTTTTGGTCCTTGAGTCTTGCTTCCAAACCTGAATATGCACCAGACATGTTGGCTGGGTTATCGTATGACTAACGTATACAGTTGTCAAATTTCAGTCCATGTAGTTCTAAAGAATTCAAAACCGCTGCGGGAAGTTTCTCTCCAGCATGACCTGCATTTTTTATGAAACACGGGAATTTTTCAGCTGAGAGCCATCTTCATTTAGCTATCGAATTATTGTAACCAACTGGTCGTTATGAGACATATCTGGTACAGAACCTGACTGAAAAATATTTTGAGGAAATAACTTCATTACATACATAGATCGCTGACCTTCCCATAAGACGAATTAAATATTCAAAAATTGCTGGTGATAAGTATGAAGTAAATCCTTTTACAGTGTTACCAAACCTTGCTATATGGTCAGCCAAAAAAGAATCATACTCCACTATTAATTCCAGAAACGTCATGAAATTTCCATTTTTTGCAGAGCCAAATACCTCTTTGTCTCCACGGAATGCTAGACCGCTAGAAACTAGCTTCTTAACTACAGAAAGAACTCTTTTTATCACATTTGTCCAATTTGTAACCTCATGTTCATGCTGGGTCACCAACCATTTGTCAGTTCTAATTCCAGCATGGCTCCAGTCACTGAAACGAGATGTTGCAAATTTAGATGCACCACCGAATAATTTACAACATGCACAGAACAACGATCCTTGGCTAGAACTACAACGTATTCACAACTGATACTTTCCCCATTCACCAAAACCGTCAGAAACAATTTCTTGCTGCAAAATCGTTGAGATCCGTCGGCATATCGACGTGAGGACATAAAAAAATCAGTATTTTTGTTTTGATTGATACCACTTGTAGCTGAATAATCCAGTGTCTGGTCAGTGTTTCCCAATAACACGGGTCGTTACTGAGAACAGGGAAATCCTCTGCTTTTGCGTGTGTAGATTCTTGACATCCTTCCGGAACTCCGAAAGTCAGAACTTCTGCATTCTGTTTACGTTCAGAACTCTAATTTTGTCTGCATTTAAACAGAGCTACACTGTTCATTTTTTGCTGTTCTGAACCGCAAATTCACCTGAATGTTCAGAACTATATGGTTCACGCTCAATTTTACGACTAAAATATGAGTCCAGTCGCAGTATTTTCTCTAAAAGTTTACTATCCCTCTGTCATTTTCCTTCAGTTTTCTTTCGATATGCAGCACCACTTAACCTAGATGGTTTATCCACGCCGCTGTCATGAACTCGTGAAAAAAAATCTGCAGTGTAGTGTGTTGGAAAATGAATATACAGTAGACTTCTGATTATCCGGGCTAACGTGGCGGGGGGTCAAGCAGGACAATAGAAACACAGGATAGGGCGGAGGTGCATAAATTCTCTCTTCCAACCTCAGCAGTACCATTAAAAACACCCTTTTTTTATTAAAACCCAATTTATTAACGTTTTCTGACTTCCATAACCACTAAAAGGTTTTAGTTTATCACCAATTTCGGACCCTCTAATTAAAACACAAAGGACCTCGCAAAATAATTTAACAAGGCATGCACTTTGGTCGTCTGATACGCAACTGCAGAAATAAAGAACACAGGGCTGCCAATAGAGGTGCTCTCTAGGTGTGTTCATTGTTGTTTGTGAGCACTTCTAAGTATCTGGTTTTGAAGAACAAAGGAGAAAGGTTAAGTACCTGTCAATCAAACGAGAACAATAGGTTTGCCCCTGAGTGCATACCTGCCACTGATGTAGGCAAACTGCACTAACAAAATGTGCCAAAACATAGCTTGTCCCCCTACTGCTGTGTCTGTCTGTGTGTAGCATAATGTGGCGGATTTTCATGGTTTATCCATGGATCCAGGACTATGGCGCTCCTCGTCAGTTCAGAGGCCAAGGGTGATTGATTTCAGGAATTGAGACTGTCTCACTGCAAGTACATTGTATAGTGTGGCGTTTTATAGATGTTTAATTTATTATAATATATTTTGGAACTTCGAAAGTAGTTTTTATGTTAGAAAGCATGGACGATAAGAAGGATAAAATTGTGGTAGTCTCTGACACTTTGTATGCTATGTACTCATGTATTTCTTGAAAGAAAAATCACAATACCTGTAGAATAATTGACATGAAGAGTAGGTAATAATGAACAATAACGCACAAAGTAGAACCAACACTTTATTGGCGGTCACCTATTGTGTTGGTTTGCACAACTCTTCCCCACCTTATACATTTCCTTCAAGAGGCTTACTTTTTTCTGAGGTTATTTCTGAAAGCAGTGAAGGTATTTTAAATCTGTCTTGCGACTCCATCGAAATGCGTGTTTTTGTCACCAAATATGTTTCGCTTTATTAAAATTTAATAACATCAGTGCTATTAGTGAAACATATATACCATCTGGCTTGCTTTCTCCATCTAAAAACAGTTCATTACAAAAGATATTGATGTTAGTACTTAAGATTTTTACTCACACATTTAGAAATACATTAGTCCTTACATTTTTTGTCGACTTATGACTTTACTTAACCTTGATATCTCAAGATTTGTTAGGAAAAAATTCTAAAAGTTGTCTGGAAATCAGGGAAATATCAGAGAATTTCACTTGGGGAAACTTGTGGCAACCCTGGAGGTCCTTCAGATGCAATTTTCGATGAACAAACATGCAGTAGCCATTATGTGGTGCAAAATGCCTTCGGTATATTCGCTTATACTTATAACCGCTTGTACTTATAATCTATACTGCAGAAACTGTTGTCAAAGCGGCATTTTTGTAGCTCAAATTGTACTACAATGAGACCAGTAGTTTGTGCAAGCACATTATTATTTCAGCTGAACTGCAGTATACACTACAATATACATTTGGTGCTATATCATGCAATAAATGAAGCAGGCAAAAAGGAATACAACGTCTCAAAAATGAGATCGACAGGAAGTGCATAATGGCTAACCAGGGATGGCTAGAGAACAAATGTAAGGCTGTAGAGGCTTATCTCACTAGGGGTCAGATAAATACTGCCTACAGGAAAATTAAAGAGACCTTTGGAGAAAAGAGAACCACTTGTATGAATATCAAGAGCTCAGATGGAAACCCAGTTCTAAGCAAAGACGGGAAAGCAGAAATGTGGAAGGAGTATATAGAGGGTCTATACAAGGGCGATGTACTTCAGGACAATATTATGGAAATGGATGAAATGGGAGATACGATACTGCGTGAAGAGTTTGACAGAGCACCGAAAGACCTGAGTCGAAACAAGGCCCTGGGAGTAGACAACATTCCATTAGAACTACTGACGGCCTTGGGAGAGCCAGTCCTGACAAAACTCTACTATCTGGTGAGCAAGATGTATGAGACAGGTGATATACCCTCAGACTTCAAGAAGAATATAATAATTCCAATCCCAAAGAAAGCAGGTGTTGACAGATGCGAAAATTACCAAACTATCAGTTTAATAAGTCACTGCTGCAAAATACTAACGCGAATTCTTTACAGACGAATGGAAAAACTAGTAGAAGCCGACCTCGGGGAAGATCAGTTTGGATTCCGTAGAAATATTGGAACACGTGAGGCAATACTGAATCTACGACTTATCTTAGAAGAGAGATTAAGGAAAGGCAAACTTACGTTTTTAGCATTTGTAGACTTAGAGAAAGCTTTTGACAATGTTGACTGGAATACTCTCTTTCAAATTCTGAAGGTGGCAGGGGTAAAATACAGGGAGCGAAAGGCTATTTACAATTTGTACAGAAACCAGATGGCAGTTATAAGAGTCGAGGGGCATCAAAGGGAAGCAGTGGTTGGGAAGGGAGTGAGACAGGGTTGTAGCCTCTCCCCGATGTTATTCAATCTGTATACTGAGCAAGCAGTAAAGGAAACAAAAGAAAAACTCGAAGTAGGTATTAAAATTCATGGAGAAAAATAAAAATTTTGAGGTTCTCCGATGACATTGTAATTCTGTCAGAGACAGCAAAGGACTTGGAAGAGCAGTTGAACGGAATGGACAGTGTCTTGAAAGGAGGATATAAGATGAACATCAACAAAAGCAAAACGGGGATAATGGAATGTAGTCGAATTAAGTCGGGTGATGCTGAGGGAATTGGATTAGGAAATGAGACACTTAAAGTAGTAAAGGAGTTTTGCTATTTGGGGAGCAAAATAACTCATGATGGTCGAAGTAGAGAGAATATAAAATGTAGACACAATGGCAAGGAAAGCGTTTCTGAAGAATAGAAATTTGTTAACATCGAGTATAGATTTAAGTGTCACTAAGTCGTTTCTGAAAGTATTGTTATGGAGTGTAGCCAAGTATGGAAGTGAAACATGGACGATAAATAGTTTGGACAAGAGGAGAATAGAAGCTTTCGAAATGTGGTGCTACAGAAGAATGCTGAAGGTTAGATGGGTAGATCACATAACTAATGAGGAAGTATTGAATACAATTGAGGAGAGGAGGAGTTTGTGGCACAACTTGACAAGAAGAAGGGACTGGTTGGTAGGACATGTTCTGAGGCATCAAGGGATCACAAATTTAGCACTGGAGGGCAGCGTGGACGGTAAAAATAGTAGAGGGAGTCCAAGAGATGAATACACTAAGCAGATTCAGAAGGATGTAGGTTGCAGTAGGTACTGGGAGATGAAGAAGCTTGCACAGGATGGAGTAGCATGGAGAGCTGCATCAAACCAGTCTCAGGACTGAAGACCACAACAACAACAACATCATGCAACTGCGCATTTAGCTATAAGCAAAGAAAACACATGTTCGAGATCCATTTGCGTTAATTTTCCTCCTTGTTTCTGCCTTACCCACCACATTTTTATAATCACAGTGTCGCACATACTACAAAAATACGTTTGCACACGCTAGCTCAGTCAGTCTTTCTGTTCCCTCCACCATCGTGCGCACAATTGCCCGTCACGAACTTTGTAACAAATCATAACCTGCTAGCCCAGCTGCACGCTGTACCCAAGAGCTGTATAGGGCAGGCGCCCGCCTCCTGTTCGATGGGGACCACCGATACTAGAGTTCACGGAAGGGATCATGAGGTGCATGCGCAGTCGCGACCCGCGCTACTGACGTTAGTGTGAACCCAACGAGCGCTCTGTAGCCCGCCATTGCCGCACTGCATTCTGCTGTAATTTCGTTGACGAACGAAAACATGATTTTTTACGTCAGAGTGTATTTTTACTAGTGACTGGTGATTGAGTACAGAGTTACTCCGTAATTGTCCATGTATTGAGGCATATTTTAGAGTAAGTTTGTAAGTGAAAAATAATGGTTTGCCCCGCGATCACTACTTGCACTAACCATAGCAAACAAGTAAGTTAGGAATTAGGTTATATATATTTTCTGAGAACAATGTGTTGTGTCGCACTTTTGACTCAACCACAGAAGGAGATTTTACTCGTCACCATCCTCAGCTGTTAATACTGTGGTGACGGAAACACTATGACAGAAGAACGAGGAGACACTGAAACACTGATAATGTGTGTCAGGAACCCACAATGATGAATACTCAACTTTGTACAAACCGGCTTCAGCAGCAGATCGTGAAGTTCAACCACTATTTCAGAAGCTAAGGCTGGATAGTAAACACTTCTTGTCCCACTAGAATGTTCTCTGGTGATGGGTTGGCGTCGACTCGCTAGAAACGGACGATTCGGCACGAAGTACACAAGTAGAAGGCGGTCTTCTCGGTAGTCGAGCTGACTTGGAACTGACCGCTCTGCTGTGGCGCTGGCGAATGTCACTTCTCTGGCGACGCCACCTCTGCGACTTCTTGATGCAGCGATCGCTGAGCTATACACTGTCTCTGGAGTAGGTTGTTGACCTATTGACGCCTGCAGTACTGCCTGGTGATAGATGCTGTGCTTACGACATCACACAATGAGACGAAACGAAAATGTACGAGTGCTTGTATACGTGCAAAATGGTTCAAATGGCTCTGAGCACTATGGGACTCAACTGCTGAGGTTATTAGTCCCCTAGAACTTAGAACTAGTTAAACCTAACTAACCTAAGGACATCACAAACATCCATGCCCGAGGCAGGATTCGAACCTGCGACCGTAGCGGTCTTGCGGTTCCAGACTGCAGCGCCTTTAACCGCACGGCCACTTCGGCCGGCTGTAAACGTGCATATTCGTTTTCAGTTGAAAATTCTCGTGTCTGCTCAATACATTCTACTGATTTCGATTATGAAAGGGATTTGAAAAGTGAACTTTTGTATATTCCTTCAAAATGCAATTTGAAGACTGTTGCTGTTCCAACTCTAAATCTATCATCCTCAGGTGCAGATTTTGGGCGTAGAAATGAGTCTAGTAATGAGAGAAATATTTGGGCACAAAAGTGAAGCTACTGTAAAGAAGTAGAAGACATTTAAGAGGTAAATATATTATCAACTAATGAAGAAATTACTACTAGACAAAACGTTAACCTTGAAGATAAACACTGCTGTGAATGTGATAATGCATGTTTATGCCAACAATCAGAAATTACGGAAACGGAAATAAAAGGCCTTAGACAGAAAAATCAGATTTGCAGGACTGTCTCCCGCTTGATGTAGCGCTGAGTTATTGAAATTTAAATATGTTCAAAAAGTGATTCTAGAGTCTTTTCCTGATTGTCAACTGTAATGCATATGAAATCCTGTCAGGTAATACATGCAAGAATGAGTAAGAAATTGATATGTATAGCAGTAACGTACTGATGGAAACTTGATATACGACTGTGAAACCATCATCTCTTGAGGAGCGAGACACTTATTATCTACAGGAAAGTTAAGGAAAATGCTTCAGAGGCGGGAGAAATTTTTGAGAATTGCGCCGAATACGAAGGGGAATATGTTCCAGATTTGAAGGAAAATGTTGAGCTGTTAGAGATGTTTGCAGGATAAGAGTTAAACGCAAATACCCCAAATTAGCCCATTTGTATGTTACACTAACTGATCACTTAAGTGTCTCAGGAAAGAACTGGGTCCAAACAATTTCAAGAGAATCTTAATGAAGCTCACGGAAAGTTTTGTCGAATTTGCTTTGAAAATGGAGACGGAACTTCAACAATTCCATAGCAGTTTCATTGATCCTAACCCAAAAGTCTTTTAAGGTTAAAGAACATTAGAGATGAGACATATGTAGGAGTAAAGGACGTTGCTGTAATGTGTTTCATAGGGGCAAGCACTTTCATCAAAATGGAATCTGTCAACAAGAAAAAATATTCAAATTGCAAAAATGAACTGTGAGTGAACAAAGACAAAAGCTGAAAAAAGTAGTAACATAATTTTCTAGTACAGAAAAAGGGAAACCTGTTAATACAATCAGAGCTTAAAATGACATTGTAGGGGGTTTCCCCGTAATACAGGTCCATGTGGTCTAATCCTGTGTGATCCTCTTCGCTCCCAGAAAAAAAACAGTGCCCACCGTGACGGTGAAAGATGACGACTTACTTTGGAGGCTTTACACTAACATTTCAGCAGCCTTAGAAAAAAATGGTGTAGCTATTATAGAGCTTAATAATAATAATACTCTAAAACATGGAAAATTTCGATTAGAGTCGTACCTGCATATGAGTTAAACACGTCTGCGTCGTATGCCTATAAGCTTCAATGCAGTGTTAGATAGGCGGATGGTTCATGGTAACATCACAGACGACAGCTTGCCTGTGCGTGACCCCTACTGTGTATACTACGAGTAGTATCCGTGACCGGGATGACGCCGTTGCGTAGCGTGCAGCACAGACTCCACGACGGATGCCTGCGCGGGTTGCGCGCTCCATTTTTGACAGAGCTTTAATGTGCCCGCACATGGAAGACGTCTTACTGGTGGACAAGTAGTAAAACCTGAGTTTTAATGTCGGGTACACATATTTGTCAACACTTTGCCAATAAATTACGGAATGCCTGCATGCTGATGCAATGAACATTAAAATTATATTCAAAATTTTGTTTTCTGTTGTAACGTTTGCCGCCTCCCACAATTTTGCCACCCTGTGCAACTGCGCATGTTGCACCTGCCTGAACATGGCCCTGAAGGTCACATAAGGTTAGTGTGATTAAACTTACACAATTATTTAATAACACTTCATTCTTCCAAAATATAAGAAAAAACTTTACCCTGAAACATCACTTCAGGCGAACTGGAGAAACAAAGCAATTTCAGTCACGCTAAGTACTGCAACTCCCTTCTTGCTATCAGCGTGGCGAAGCGTTTTAAAACTTCCACATACTCTACTCGTCGTTTAACGCTCTTGTAAAAAAACACACACTCAGTGATTGGACAGTGACCGTAGGACACAGCCAGTGGATGTTACTGGGTTACAATTATTGAACTACACGAAGTAAAATCGTCATAACTTCTGAACGGACTGCACGGTGGGCCGCGGTCATGATGGGAATTAGTATGCGTATGCATGGTTTGGTTTAGCGACGAAGCCCACATTTGGATAGGTTCGTCAGCAAGCAAAACTGGCGCATTAGGGGGATTGAGAATCCGCATTTCGCGATCGAGAAATCTCTTCACCCTCAACAGGTGACGGTATGGTGGGCAATGTCCACACAACTACCGAATGAAACGTGAAGATTTAGGAAGATGATTTCAACCCCATTATCGAAAGCGACCCCGATTTCGACAATACTCTTATGTGGTTCATGCAAGATGGGGCTCGACCCCACTGAAGCACGAGAGTGTTTGATGTCCTGGACCGCATTCTGGCTCTGGGGTACCCGGAGGCCACTGGCATGCGCCTCGATTGGCCATTATATTCTCCAGATCTGCAACACATGGATTTTTTTTTTTGCGGGGCCGTATTAAAGACAAGGTGTACAGTAATAAACCTAAACCCATTGCTGAGCTGAAAACAGCCATTCACGAGGTCATCGACAGCATCGATGTTCTGACACTTCGCTGTTCGACTGCGTCACATCATCGCCAATGATAGCAGGCATATCGAACGTGCATAAACTAAACCCTAATATCTGTAGTGACGTTTAAATGTTGAATAAAGTGTGTGCACGCTGTAGTTTGTAACTAGTTTACCTTTTTTATATAGTTCAAAAATTGTCACCCTGAATTACGCCACTTGAAATAGGTTCAAATGGCTCTGAGCACAATGGGACTCAACATCTGAGGTCATCAGTCCCCTAGAACTTAGAACTACTTAAACCTATCTAACCTAAGGACATCACACACATCCATGCCCTAGGCAGGATTCGAACCTGCGACCGTAGCAGTCGCGGGGTTGCAGACCGCAGCGCCTAGAACCGCTCGGCTGCAGCTGCCGGCTTGAAATAGGTCCAACTTATTTATTATTTATATCATTGTCGCATCACTATGAATTAAACTCTGGGATACTCTAAAATGTAAAGCACCAGAAGTTTTCAAGTTTTTGGTAACCGCTATGTTATTCAAACCGCGTTTTTTTTATTTCAAGTTTTAGTGACCTCAGATGCAATATTTCCACTCTGTGAATATCAACAGAATTTAATATTAGTTGTAGGTGCTAAATTAAGCTTCGACCTCAGTGGAGCATGAGGTAAAGAGAAAGCAGGAAGGAGAACTTTGTTGACACGTTGAGGATGGACGTAAGAGAGGGAATGTTGTCCTTCTCCTATAAAATGATGCAACTTTAGGCATCTACGCACACAGCTAATCAGCAGCTGTGGTGTAAATTACTCACTGAAGCAACAAGGTTGTCTGAAAGCATATTTTAGAGTTCTTCATGTTCAAACACACTCATTACTGTTACGCTATCTGTTTATCAGTTGACACAAAACACAAGTTCTCCACACTACTAAAGTGTTGCAGCTGTTAGATCTCAAAATTCAGTCTCATGTCCATTACAACTAATAACTGCCGTATTTTATTGTGAGTGACTTTAAAACATTTAAACCCACTTAAAAAATACTTCATGTCTCTGGGGGGTGTGGTTGGAACACCTCATCACCCCCTCCCCCATTCTGTGTCTACCGCGCACCTGCTACGGTCACAGGTTCGAATCTTGTCTCGGGCATGGATGTATGTGATGTCCTTAGGTTAGTTAGGTTTAAGTAGTTCTAAGTTCTGTGTCTACACTTCTGGTTAACACACTTGACATAGTTGTGTGTGTTTGAGTATGAATGCATCATTGCACACTTTATGGCTATGTATTTATTTGTAAATAGTTGATGTGTATGTGTGAGTATCTGCAGATTATTTGTATGAACCACTTGCCATAGCTGTGTGTTTGAGTACGAGTGCCTCACTGTACACTGTGTGTGTGTGTGTGTGTGTGTGTGTGTGAATATTATATATGTATTTGTGGTTGCATGTGTGTGTGTGTGTGTGTTCTTTTTCCGATGCTTCTATTCCCCTTCATCTATGTATATATTATATTTAGAAACAAATCATCAGAATGTAAATACTGTACGTACATATTGAAAGAAAATGTAAATAATACATATTGGAGAAATATGAAAATAATGTATATAGAACCAAAATGGGAAATGTAGTACTGTATTTCACTTCTTGTGCATGACAGTCGAGAGTCTTCAGAAAAAATACTTTGTAAAAAACACCAATGTGTGTGCGCGTGTGTGTATGTAGTTAAAACAGATGACAAGTAGAGAAGAGGGGGAGTTTGAATCTCATTGGTCCATTAGGCTTCCTGCAATCTTGTTGTGCTCTCATTGGCTAGGAGCGTTAGGAAGACAGGAGAGGTTTCTCACCAACTTTTTATCACATGACCACAATCAAGGTACGCCATTTTCTTCAAACAAGCACATACAATTGCATAAGTTGTCTGTGTATGACGGGGGAGGGGGGGGGGGGTCCCCCTGGATAAATCGCCCAAGTATATAACCTGACACCGGATGTGTTTAACTTTAACCTGTAACCTGACACCAGAAGTCAGAAATGATAAGACTGTTATCTCACTCAGAATTCTCGTTCCTATTCTACTGATTATCAGTTATTGTGTTATCAAATTGCAAGCCCATATTGATAACATGAGGGTAGTTTTCCAAGATCTTACAAGTTTTCTCGTTACCTGTCAAGATAGTTTTGGAAAGGGTGCTCACTCACCAGAAGTGAGTGTCGCCCGATATTTACCTGCGTTTGTACCTGTCTCGCTATACTACTATGGTGAACGAGACAAAGCAACTTGCATACACTGTCCAGTCTGTCAACATATCTCGAAGTGTTGTTTAAAGCTGAGTCCGTGTACGCATGGTCACTTTGCGGCACTAAATTGTCAGCTTCGGAAGTTGCTGAGTTGATGAAGATTACCAAGACGTTAATTGAACTTCTAGCTGCTATCACGAGACACAACAGTACAAACTCTCCAATATGATGATGTCTTAAGAAAGTGAGTAACAGAACACATGGGATGAAATATACGCTGCCGGAAAAAAATGCAACACACTCAGTGGCACCAAGCTGTAATATGTGCACACTAAGCGTCTGTAGAGATAGTGATTCATTTATCAAAGTCATCGGCGATCAGATGACGCTCAAGCGGCCTGTCTGTGCATCTTCTGTTTTGACGCTGTAGACAGTTATGTGCTGAACAACTTCAAACACTGAATTGGGTCACTCTGTGGGCCTGCGCGAAGCTGGATGGACGTATCGACGCATTGCCGCACGTGTTTGGGCATAATGTGTCGGTGATGTTTTGCTGCTTTCACCAGTGGACTATGGAACATTCCTACGCCTGTACACCAGGTTCTGGATGTCCATGTAGTACAAACACACGTCAGGATCGACGAATTGAGCTAGCAGTGGTGGCCAACTGAACATCATCGAAAGACGAAATCTGGACACATATTGCATCTGCTGTGTCGTCAAGGGCCACTGGGAATGGTATGCTTTGCAGCTAGATTAAGATCACGCATGCCTTTGCCCAGGCTACCACTGACACCACGATATTGCCGAGAGTGGCTATTCTGGTATCGTTGACTGAAGAGTGGAATGGCGTTCTGTTCAATGACGAAAGTAGGTTCCGACTTGCGACTAATGAACGTACTCGCACATGGCATAGACCTGGTGAGGTGCCTAATCCAAGAGTACATTCTCCCATGACACACAAGTCCCATCCCAGGCTTCATGGTGCGGGGAGGGGGGGCATCAGTCACGACTCGCGATGGTGTTTATTTTTTCTGCAGGGTAAAGTAACCACTGCTCACAACATTGCACGGGCTGTTATCCCTGTGCTACTGCCATTTCTTCGGCAGGAAGGTGATGTGGTTTTTCAGCAGGGCAATACACGTTCAAATACCGCTGCTGTGACGCAACGTGCTCTTCGTGATGTACAACAACTGCCCTGACCAGCAAGATGTCTCGCCATTTGAACTCGTATGGGACATATTAAAGTGGGAACTCCAGGGCCTGCAAGAATCATTTTCATTTGGTCTGAGTTTGTTATCAAACACTCTTATGTAGATGAACTACCTGCCACATCACTTCTCAATAAAATGATCTTGTTCTTCGGGGTGGCGCAATTTTCTTCCGGCAATGTAGATCAATAGAATAGGATTCTCTTCACTAACGAGTGCAGAATTTTCCTGAAACCTGATGGCAAGAATCCAATTAATAGTCCTTGGTAACAGCTAAAAATTTTAGTGCGTCGTCCCAGGAACTCTCCTTACGCAGTTGCGTTTAGAAGGGGCGCAGTGGAAAAACTGGACGAGCTTGAGCAGTGGTGTCTCGTCCCCGTTGTGGACATCATGCCAAGGAGGGCAGCCAACCATGTTTCGATGTACAGTATCCAGTACTGTTTTGTTTTTGTTTCACAATCAAGTTAGAATTTTTTAAATTTTTGTCCGATTCCTGGTCCTATTGAATCTAAGATTGCACCAGTTCGTGGCTACGTGGGTAGAGCATAACTTCTCAGAACAATAATAATAATTATTAATGTTGAGAAGCCACATGCCATGTAAAACGGTACCTATAAACCACAGGCCAAGGGAAAATAAACTAGAAATATAGGGTAATAACTCCGGATCGCTCTCGTGAATTCTGTGTAACGAACTAATCCCGGCAGTGAACGGTAAGAGATACCTACATGAGGGACCAGGTTTCATTTCAGCTGCCGAGTGGTTTGCTGACTAATTTGTGCCAGCGGTACCCTTTTCCTGATGTTATTCAGTATGTACATAGAGCAAGTAGTATAGGAAATAAAAAAGAAATTTCTAAAGGGAATTAAAGTTCAGGGAGAAGAAATAAAAACTTTGAGATTTGCCGATGACATTTTGCTTGTGTCAGAGATGGCAAAGGAACTGAAAGGTAAGAGTTACGGAATGGATAGAACATTGAAATCAAAACACCAACAAATGTAAGAATTTACGGAACCTAATCGAATTCAGTCAAGTGATGTTACGTGAAGTAGATTACATAATAAGACACTAAAAGTAGTAGACGATTTTTGCTATTTTGCCGTCGTGGTAACTGAAGATGACAGAAGAAAATGAATTTAAAATGCAGTCCAGCAATAGCGAGGTAAGCTTTTCTGAAAAATGGAAGTATGTTAACATCCAATGTGCTAGGAAGCCTTTTCTTTGAGTATTTGTGAGAAGCGCAGTCTTGCATGGAAGGGAAACGACGACGATAATAAGTACAGTCAAGAAGACGATAGATACTTTTGAAATGTGGTGCTGCAGAAGAATGCTAAAAAATAGATAACTAATGCGGTGTTACTGATTCCAATCGGAGAGAAAGGAAGTTTATGACCCGAGTTGACTAAAAGAAGGATAGGTTGACGGCGCGCTCCGTGAGAGTTAAGGAATAGACAATTAGCTAATGAACGGAACTGTGAAAAATAAAAATAATTTAAAAACACCGAAGGTTGATTCAGTATGCGTATTCAAATGTATATAGGTTGCAGTAATTCCGCGGAAATGGAGGTACTTATGTAGAGAGCTGCATCATAGCAGTCTTCCGACTGAATACCACAACAGTGTCATGAGATATCCAACGCTTGGGCTGATGTAGTGTTATCGTCTCACAACCCACCCAATGAAGGGTGACGAGAAACCGGAGACTAGAATGAGTGAAACCTGTCGTAAGTGATACATGCCTGGTGGATATTAAACCGTCACGCAACACCGGATATGCACATCGGCACAGCTGGGACAGTTCCTGGCGATAACAGTATGCGTAATGCTGAAGCGTGGACGGAAGCAGTGACTAAGTCGCCAGAGCACTACTCCCGCCCTGACGTCATCGGCACTTGCTAGAAATGACGGCAGCTGATGGAAGCTGCCCTAGGAGGCAAGCGACAGTGGCTGCCGAGTTAAGAGCAGTTAGGCCACAAAGCGCACCGAGCCGCTCTAATCACAACCCTGTCTGCTGCCTCTCGAGGGGGCCCACCAGAAGCCTTCGAAATGACCGTACGACATTCCGAAAGCGACTACCTCGTCCAGCAAGCACTGATCCCTGTAATAAACTTCGTTTCGGCACAGAAGACGACGAACTTAAATGTGATCATGTTACGTGGATCCTGAAAAAACTGTTCATAGCCAAGACCGCATTAATTAATATTACTTATTGACGACCTGTTTCGACAGCTGAAACTATCATCTTCTGATGTTCAAAAAATTTTTAGTTGTAAATCCTCTTGCATTATGAGTCTGGATGGTGAATATACAGTACATTGTACATAGGTTTGTCACAATGTGCTGTATATTCTCCACCAAAATGACATGGCATGAGTGATAATCTCACAACGGAACAGGATTTACAACCAAAATTTTTTTGAAGATCAGAAGAAGACAATTTCAACTTTCGAAACCGGCCCCCAATAATAAATATTAATTAATACGATCTTGGCTGTAAAAGGTTTTTTCAAGTTAAACATAGATCGCTCCTGCCATTTCATCAACATGAGGAACTTTAGTTATTTGGATCTGGATGGGGTCTGAAACTGTTTTATGACTTTTATAGACAACACAATTTGCCGCTTCAGCCGAGTTTAATTGCAACATTTCATTTAGCAGGGCGCTTTTCGCCAGCATGCTACCATTTTCAGAGGCAGTTCTATTAACTATACATTGTTTCGTAGGACTACATACGCTGCAGTCAGCGTGTTTTTGTCGTTGCCTGTGCCAGTGAGGAGGTGAAGTTCTGCCTAGAAATTTGCAGTGGGTTACCATCCAACATTTTTAACACAAACATGGCATATGTTGACTGAAATAGTCTATTACTTACGTATGGAGTGAATATACATTCCAGTTTCTGGCCACAATTTCTGAAGTTTTAAACAAATTCGGGGGTCGTAACCCAATTTGACAGTCTCAGATTCAGGAAACAGTATCTGCGAGAAAGAGGCCACTTAGTGGTTGTACTATAGCCTCTCGTTTAATAACTTCGCCGGCTAAGAGCATCTACTATGCAACTGATAAGAACTTTCAACTGCTGCTGGTGTGTGTTGCAGTTATCACGCCGGCCGCGGTGATCGAGAGGTTCTAGGCGCTTCAGTACGGAACCGCGCGACTGCTACAGTCGCAGGTTCGAATCCTGCCTCGGGCATGGATGTATGTGATGTCCTTAGGTTAGTTAGGTTTAAGTAGTTCTAAGTTCCAGCGGACTGATGACCTCAGATGTTAAGTCCAATAGCGCTCAGAGCCATTTAAACCATTTGCAGTTATCAGCACTAGTGCCAACGGTGTTGCCTCGTTGAATACACCGGTTCTCGTCACATTACCGAAGTTAGGCAACGTCGGGCGTGGCCAGTTCTTGGATGAGCAACCGCCCAGGTACGCCACGTGTTATTGGCTGATTTCCCTTTTCCCTTACGGCAAACGGGAAGAGGTATGTTGGCATAAGTTCCTGATCACTAGACTTTGCGCCAGTGACCTGGATTGAATTCGAAACCACTCCGCAGTTTCATGAAGTGAAAGCTTGTGATCCTGATGATGTGATTCGTCAATCAGATCTACAACTACATATACTCTGCAAATCACATTTAAGTGCCTGGCAGAGTGTTCATCGAACCACCTTCACAATTCTCTACTATTCCAATCTCGTATAGCGCGCGGAAAGAATGAACACCTATATCTTTCCGTACGAGCTCTGATTTCCCTTATTTTATCGTGGTGATCGTTCCTCCCTATGTAGGTTGGTGTCAACAAAATATTTTCGCATTCGGAGGAGAAAGTTGGTGATTGGAATTTCGTGAGAAGATTCCGTCGCAACGAAAAACGCCTTTCTTTTAACGATTTCCATCCCAAATCCTGTATCATTTCTGTGACACTCTCTCCCATATTTCGCGATAATACAAAACGTGCTGCCTTTCTTTGAACTTTTTCGATGTACTCCGTCAGTCGTATCTGGTAAGGATCTCACAACGCGCAGCAGTATTCTAAAAGAGGACGGACAAGCGTAGTGTAGCCAGAAGGCTGGTGACGTTAAGCTCGGCAGTTATTTATGTGCTGTTCTTGAGGAGTAGTCTATGTGCAGGCGCCAGGTTTCACCCTCTCCCTTGTCTCATCATCATCCAACACAAAAATGGCATCACACGACACACACCCATAACAGTCACTTACACTTTACCAGATACACTTAAAAACAAGACTCTCACACTTCGCGAAGGGAAGATGCCAATTGCGCGAAAGTCGGAAAAACCTTTCCAATTAGGCGGCTGAATCTTCTGCTCAGAGTCTCCAAGCCAACAATGTCACACTACTTTACTTTACTGGTACGTTACGGCATATCCGTTAACTAAATAAAAGTCCCCAGCGATGATAAGAACGCAAAGATCACATCAACGTGCGAATAACAAAGTAGAACACATTCACGAAACTGCCGTCATACATCACCCACTCAATTGAGAATGTTAATATTTCCATACCTACATCTATATCTATGCTCTGCAAACACTGTGAGCGCCATGGCTTACGTTCCACTGTACAAATTATTATGGCTTCCACCCGTCCATGCACAGGGCGAGGAAAGAATGCTTAAGCGTCTCTGTGAGCGCTGTAATTAGTCTGATGCCGTTGCGATACCTATAGGAGCGATACGTAGAGTTTTGTAGTATATTGTTATATTTGTCAGTTACCAACTTTAGGTGATGAAGCTTTGTAAGTAGGTTTTCATACGATAGCTTGCGTCATCTTCAAGCGTCTGCCAGTTCAGTTCTTTCTAGTCTTTTCAGTTCAGTTCCGTACAACTGTATCAGCGGATTCTCCTGTTCTCCATGAACGCTCTTCATACTTAATGGTATTCGATTTATGAGCCTCGTCTGTTACCTTACGATGAAATTATATGGTGTCACCAATATCTTCGTGAGAATCAGCTTCTAACTCGGTGCTATCGTATTCTGCAACGCTTCTTAAGGCAGCGAATAGATTCCAGGATCTGCAGAGCTTCAATAAAATGTAAAACTTATAAAATCAAATGCAGTCTAAAACAAAAGGAATCTCACATGTTCGAGCCGTGATAAAGGCAAACATTGTGACACACCCCATGTTAATAATAGGTGCCCGGAAACTTTTGATCAAACAGTATACACTGAGGTGCCAAAAGTCATGGGACAGCGATTTGCACATTTACTGATGGCGGTAGTATCGCATACACAAGGTATAAGAGGGCAGTGCCTCGTCGAGTTGTCGTTTGTACTCAAGATGATTCATGTGAAAAGGTTTCCGACATGATTATTGTCACACGACAGGGATTGACAGACTTTGAACGTGGAATGGCAGTTGGAGCTAGATACATGGGACATCCTATTTCGGAAATCGTTAGGGAATTCAGTATTCCGAGACTCATAGTCTCAAGGATGTTGCGAGAATACCAGATTTCAGGCATTACGTCTCACTAGGGACAACGCAGAGCAGTGACGTTTGCATAGCCAGTGCTAACAGACAAGCAACACTGCCTTAAATAACCACATAAATCAGGGTGAGCTGTACTCTGAACTTATACGTTAGGACAGTGTAGCGAAATGTGGAGCTATGACTATGGCAGCAGACGACCTTACTAACAGCGCGACATCGTCTGCAACGCCCCTCCTGGGCTCACGATCATATCAATAGGACTCTACACGACTAGGAAACCTTGGCCTAGGCCCCGATTTCAGTTGGTGACTGTTGGTTCCGTAGAAATGTTGGAACACGTGAGGCAATACTAACCTTACGACTTATCTTAGAAGAAAGATTAAGAAAAGGCAAACCTACGTTTCTAGCATTTGTAGACTTGGAGAAAGCTTTTGACAACGTTAACTGGAATACTCTCTTTCAAATTCTGAAGGTGGCAGGGGTAAAATACAGGGAGCGAAAGGCTATTTACAATTTGTACAGAAACCAAATGGCAGTTATAAGAGTCGAGGGGCATCAAAGGGAAGCAGTGACTGGGAAAGGAGTGAGACAGGGTTGTAGCCTCTCCCCGATGTTATTCAATCTGTATATTGAGCAAGCAGTAAAGGAAACAAAAGAAAAATTCGGAGTAGGTATTAAAATTCATGGAGAAGAAGTAAAAATTTTGAGGTTCGCCGATGACATTGTAATTCTGTCAGAGACAGCAAAGGACTTGGAAGAGCAGTTGAATGGAATGGACAGTGTCTTGAAAGGAGGATATAAGATGAACATCAACAAAAGCAAAACGAGGATAATGGAATGTAGTCAAATTAAATCGGGTGATGCTGAGGGGATTAAATTAGGAAATGAGACACTTAAAGTAGTAAAGGAGTTTTGCTATTTAGGGAGTAAAATAACTGATGATGGTCGAAGTAGAGAGGATATAAAATGTAGACTGGCAATGGCAAGGAAAGCGTTTCTGAAGAATAGAAATTTGTTAACATCGAGTATAGATTTAAGTGTCAGGAAGTCGTTTCTGAAAGTATTTGTATGGAGTGTAGCCATGTATGGAAGTGAAACATGGACGATAACCAGTTTGGACAAGAAGAGAATAGAAGCTTTCGAAATGTGGTGCTACAGAAGAATGCTGAAGATAAGGTGGGTAGATCACGTAACTAATGAGGAGGTATTGAATAGGATCGGGGAGAAGAGAAGTTTGTGGCACAACTTGACTAGAAGAAGGGATCGGTTGGTAGGACATGTTTTGAGGCAACAAGGGATCACAAATTTAGCATTGGAGGGCAGCGTGGAGGGTAAAAATCGTAGAGGGAGACCAAGAGATGAATACACTAAGCAGATTCAGAAGGATGTAGGTTGCAGTAGGTACTGGGAGATGAAGAAGCTTGCACAGGATAGAGTAGCATGGAGAGCTGCATCAAACCAGTCTCAGGACTGAAGACCACAACAACAACAACAACTGTTGATGGTAGGGTTCGAGGGTGGCAGAGACCCCACGAAAACATGGACCCAAGTTTTCAACAAGGCACTGTGAAAGCTGGTGGTGGATCCATAATCGTGGCTCCATAATGGTGTTGAACTCGATTGTACACGAATTGATCACAAATAATGAACTATGATGCAGGTATGTGGTAATGTTTGAATTATTAAGGAGATAAAGTGCCAACGGCCTTGCCGCAGTAGTAACACCGGTTCCCCTCAGATCACCGAAGTTAAGCGCTATTGGGCTTGGCTAACACTTGGATTGGTGATCTTCCAAGTCTGCCGAGCGCTGTTGGCAAGCTGGGTGCTCTCAGCCCTTGTAAGGCCAATTTAGGAGCTACCCGAGTTAGAAGTAGCGGCTCCAGTCACGAAAACTGACAACGGCCGGGAGAGCGGTGTGCTGATCACATGCCCTTCCATGTTCGCATCCAGTGACGCATATTGGTTGAGGATGGCACGGTGGTCGGGCGATACCGTCGGAACCGACAGGCGTTTCGAGACTTGTACTGACGGCGTTTAGTTTTAGTTTTCAATGAGATAAAATAAACAGGAGCGAAATCCTCATATGGATGTCCTTTCCAGATTGAATTCCGAGAAAAATAACAGGAATCATATAGGATGTTAAAAAAAAAAGTGTCACATATTCCTACTGGAGGGAGTACTGGCCAAAACAAGAAGAAAAGTTCCTGTAATGACATGTCCAGAAATCAGTGCCTCTTGAGAGATGGGACAATCTGTGCTCTCATTCCCACTGTCTGTTACGTAGAAATAGACACTACAGGCAGTGCTGCGTGTGGTGACCACGCATCCTGACAACTCCTTCAACCCTTCTTTGATTTGAATCACGGGCACGCACACTTTTAAATATATCTGACTCCATTCGAATTGCGCTACATAAACTGGTCACACGCTCCTATCTCTACACACTGCTGATTGTGTTCCCATAGCCAGAAATCGAACGGACTGAGATCCGGTGAACGGGAAGGCCATGCTACCGGGCCTCTTCGACCAGCTAGCCGCCCACGAACCATTGTGGTGAGTTACTGTCGCGCGATCCTTACAAAATTGGGTGGTATCCCGTCGTGAGTAGAGCGCAGACATTGTCTTCCTGCGAGGGTAACGTCTCCAACAGCGCTAGTAATTCATAGCGCGGAAATCGGTGATACACAAGGAAGGAAGGAAGGAAAATTTAATTATAAGACCTATAGAAGGAAGACTGGGTTTAACGTCCTATCGACATCGAGGTCATTAGAGGCGGAGCACAAACTTGGATTGTGTAAAAGATGGGGAAGGAAATGGCTGTGCCCTTTCAAAGCAACCATTTGCCTGGAGCAATTCAGGGAAATCACGGGAAACCTAACTCTGGATGACTGGAAGCGGGTTTCAACCCTCTTTGGTTGTCTTCCCGAATCCGAGTCCAGTGTGCTAACCACATTGCCACCTCGCTTGGTAGGTGGTGATACACAGCACGTGTCTGTCTGGAAAATTTTATGGCCTTACGAGTCTTTTCACCGACAGTTCCTGCCCATACAGCCTGCCCTGCACAATAACTGGAGAATCTGCATCTGTCGGCACCTGCGTATTGTGGTAATTTGCTGGGGCATCTCTTGTGAATCCAGCCCACACCGCTAAATACTACACATTACTAGCCACAAGTAAAACGGCTCAAATTTCAACAGGTATTGGTTTCCTCACAGATAATTGTAGTAACTTTTCTTCTAATTTTGACAAATACTATCTACTGTAGGAGTTCATTATTCCTTTTTCAGAATATCGTGTATAGTGTGTACATGCCATGTAGCCCGAAAGGTCAAATGATTCGTTTGACTGGCAAGAGAGGATAATAGGTATGCTGAGATCAGTAGAACTTAAAATTGCTACTAGTGTTCTGGGCGAGTTATTTTACCTCACTGCAATATAGTAACTGTCTGATGAATTAACATTCGATTTTTTTATATGTACTAACTATAAACCAAATTTACTTCAGAATGAAACGTTATTTGGGACATACCTGCTGGCTGGATGAAATTGTTGGACTTGTTGGAAACTGATCGGATGCAATAGAAAAACTTCCTTTGATTAATTCCTCACGAAAACAAGAGGACCAGAAGATGCTGCAAGGTAACGCTGCGCTGCGAGATTCTTTGAAGTACTAAAAAAATTATTTTTGTTCCAAAAGTGTCACTTTAATGTGTCCAGTGATTATTCTTCAGTTCGGTTTGTTGTTGTCGTGGTCGTCAGTCCGAAAATTAGTTTGATGCAGCTCTCCACCACAGTGTATCCTACGCAAGTCTCTTTCTCTGTACATAGCCACTGCTACCTGCATCATTTGAATCTTCTTATTATAGTGATGGCTTGGTCTCCCTCTATAATTTTCCCTTACACGCTTCCCTCCATAACCAAAATAAGTATTCTAGACCGTCATGATGTGATCCACCAACTTATCCCTTCTTTTAGACGAGATACCTCGTAAAGATTTTTTCTCACTGACGTGATTCAGCACCACTTCATTGGTTGTCCTTTTTACCCATTTGCTCTTCGGCATTCTTTCGTAACATCACAATTTAGCAACTTCTATTCTCTTCGCGTCTGTACTGTTTACTGTCCACGTTCTACTTCCATCTAAGATTACGCTTCAGTTGAATGATTTGAGGAAAATCTTTTAACAATATTTTTTTATTTTTGACGAAGTCGCTTTTTCTGTGACAATGATTGTGTCACAAAAATGTGATTTGATCAAAAATAAAAAAATAATTATAATAACTCAATCAATGTCTTCTTAAACGGAATGTCGTTTTTTACAAGAAAAGTTTTCGTATCACTCATTGTATTCGACATTAGCATATTTCTCTTTCTCAGAAAACCTTTTCTAGCTGTTTCCCGATTGTATTTTATAACCTTTTTACATCTATCATCGTCAGACGTATTGCTACACAAACCGTGTAACTAGTTTACTACTTTTTGTATTTTATTTCCCAATTCGATTCCCTCAGCATCACTTGACTTAATTCGACTACATTCCATTACCATAGTTTCACCTTTATCGATTTTAATTTTATAACGTCTATTCAAAACACCATCCATTCAGATCACCCAAGTTTATTTTCGTATCTAACAGAATTACAATGTTGCCGACAAACAATGTTTTTATTTTTCCTCCTTGTACTTTAATTCATTTCCAACTTTCTTCTTGGTTTCGTTGGGTCCTCTTCATCGCTGTTGGGATCTCACTTCGTTTCCCATACGCACACTCCCACGAAAAGTCACTCATCTAGTATTGTCTTCCTCAAAATCAACAAATTTCGTTTTTCATCCTTCCATTCTCGCTGATAGTCACGACTGGCAACTAAAAGATCAATCGAAGAAAGCTGTTATCATCTACGAATCCACCAGGAAAATGTACCTCCGACATTTGTGTTTATAAGCCACATGTTATTTTAACACTGTTTTAATGTTTCTAATTTTTATATACCTATCTTAAATTTCCGCTGCTGGGAAACCTTTTCGTGGAGAATAAACCGGATAAAAGGACTGTATAAAGGCAGAGGTCATTTCGTTAATGTGTCTCCGTCATTCTTGATCTACATACATGGAAAAAAGTTTTGCATCACCCTGGTTCCCAGAACTCTTGAAGACAGACGTTGGCTGTCGATATTGTATCACAGACACAGTCCCTTTAACTGTTCAGAGATAACACTAAACCCTCCCAAAGATGTAACCAACCATGCATGAGCGGCGCCTATTAGACGGAGGGGGTCCGACAGCCGACCAGTTCCAGTCATTCCACCAGGAAGGAGGTACACGGTTCGTGTTGTCTGTAGTTCAACCATGCCTAGATGGTCAATACCGCGGTTCGATCGCGTCCGCATAGTTACTTTGTGCCAGGAAGGGCTCTCAACAAGGGAAGTGTCCAGGGGTCTCGGAGTGAACCAAAGCGATGTTGTTCGGGCATGGAGGAGGTACAGAGAGACAGGAACTGTCGATGACATGCCTCGCTTAGGCGGCCCAAGGGCTACTACTGCAGTGGATGACCGCTACCTACGGATTTTGTCTCGGAGGAAACCTGACAGCAACGCCACCATGATGAATAATGCTTTTCGTGCAGCCACAGGACGTCGGGTTTCGACTCAAACTGTGCGCAATAGGCTGCATGATGCGCAACTTCACTCCCGACGTCCATGGCGAGGTCCATCTTTGCAATCACGACACCATGCAGCACGGTACAGATGGGCCCAACAACATGCCGAACGGATCGCTCAGGATTGGGATCACTTTCTCTTCACCGATGATGTCGCTTATGCTTTCAACAAGACAATCGTCGGAGACGTGTTTGGAGGCAACTATGTCAGGCTGAACGCCGTAGACACACTTTCCAGCGAGTGCAGCAAGGTGGCCGGCCGGAGTGGTCGTGCGGTTCTAGGCGCTGCAGTCTGGAACCGAGTGATCGCTACGGTCGCAGGTTCGAATCCTGCCTCGAGCATGGATGTGTGTGATGTCCTTAGGTTAGTTAGGTTTAATTAGTTCTAAGTTCTAGGCGACTGATGACCTCAGAAGTTAAGTCGCATAGTGCTCAGAGCCATTTGAACCATTTGCAGCAAGGTGGAGGTTCCCTGCTGTTTTGGGTGGCATTATGTGGGGCCGACGTACGCCGCACTGTGGTGATGGAAGGCGCCGAAACGGATGTACGATACGTGAATTCCATCCTCCGACCGATAGTGCAACCATATCAGCAGCATATTGGCGAGGCGTTCGTCTTCTTGGACGACAATTCGCGCCCCCATCGTGAATGACTTCCTTCAGGATAACGACATCGCTCGACTAGAGTGGCCAGCATGATCTCCAGACATGAACCCTATCGAACAAGCCTGGGATGTATTGAAAAGGGCTGTTTATGGATGAGTGACCTACCAACCACTCCGAGCGATCTTCGCCGAATCGCTTTTGAGGAGTGGAACAATCTCGACCAATAGTGTCTTGATGAACTTGTGAATAGTATGCCACGACTAATACAGGCATGCATCAGTGCAAGAGGAAGTGCTACTGGGTATTAGAGGTACCGGTGCGTACAGCAATCTGGACCACCACCTCTGAAGGTCTCGCTGTATGGTGGTACAACATGCAATGTATGGTTTTGATGAGCAATAAAAAGAGCGGAAATGATATTGATTTCTATTCCAATTTCCGGAACTCTCGGAACCGGAAAAGCTTTTTTTGATGTGTGTTCAAAAATGTTCAAATGTGTGTGAAACCTTATGGGACTTAACTGCTAAGGTCATCTGTCCCTAAGCTTACACACTACTTAACCTAAATTATCCTAAGGACAAACACACACACCCATGCCCGAGGGAGGACTCGAACCTCCGCCGGGACCAGCCGCATAGTTTTGATGTGTGTATTTTGTTTCAAGGTCATAACGAAAACTTGTCAGATAAATTTATTTGTACCAAAGTAAATCTTCAGGGGATGAACAAAAGAATATGGTAACAACAAAAAAACAACTCATGTCCATGGTTTTCTGTTACACTAATGTGACAAAAGTCATGGAATAGCGATCTGCATACAGACAGATGGCGGTAATATCGCGTACCCATGGTATAAAAGGGCGGTGCATTGGCGGACCTGTCATTTGTACTCAGGTGATTCATGAGAAAAAAAGTTTTCCGACGTGATTATGTCCGCGCGACGGGAGTAACGAACTTTGAACGCGGAAAGGTAGTTGCAGCTAGACGCATGGGATATTCCATTTCGGAAATCGTTAGGGACTTCAGTATTCTGAGATTCACAGTGTCAAGAGTGTGCCGACAATAGCACATCTCAGACATTACCTCTCACCGCTGACAATGCAGTGGTCGACGGCCGTCACTGTACCGACAGCAGCGGTGTTTGCGTAGCTAACGGGCGAACAACTCTGCGTGAAATAACCGCATAAACCAATGTGTGACATACGATGAACTTGCCGGTCAGGATAGTTCGGCGAAATTTGGCGTTACTGGGCTGTGGCAGCAGATAACCGACGAGAGTGCCTTTGCTAACAGCACGGCATCGACTCTTCTAGGCTCGTGACTATATCGGCTGGATCTATCGCTTGCACCTTAGATGACTGGATAACCGTGGCCTGGTCGGATGACTTCCGATTGTAGCTGGTGAGAGCTGATGGTGGGGGTCGAGTGTGGTGCAGACACAACGAAACCATGGACGCAAGTTGTCAACAAGGCACGGTGCAAGCTGGTGGTGGCTCCGTAATGGTGTAGGCTGTGTTTACGTGGAATGGACTGGGTACTCTGGTCCAACAGAACCGATTATTGACTGTAAACGGCTAAGTTCGGCTTCTTGGAGGCCTTCTGCAGCCATTCATGGACTTCATGTTTCCAAACAACGATGGGTTGTTATGGATGACAATACTCCATGCCACTGGGCCATAATTTTTCGCGATTGGTTTGAAGAACATTCCGGACAATTCGAATGAAAGATTTGGCCACCCAGACCACCCGACATGAATCTCATCGAACATCTATGTGACATAATCAAAGGTCCGTTCGTGCACAAATCGCTGCACTGGCTATACTTTCAGAATTATGGAGGGCTACAGAGGCAGCATGGCTCAATGTTTCTGCAGGGGACTTCTAACGACTTGTTGATTCCATGCTACGTCGAGGTGCTGCACTACGCCAGTCAAAAGGAGGTACCCCACAGCTTTTGTCACCTCGGTGTATTAGCCTAATATGAATGGTTGTAGCCTAGTATAAATGGTTGTGCGATTGATGCACAGTAATAGTATTTCCAGAAGATCGGAAGACGACAGCTAGACTCTGTCGAAACCGGTCATTGAGGAAACATATTAAAATGCCTAATACGGTATAAGAAAACCATTTACTTCAAAACAGCTTGCAGCCGTCTCTGAACGGATAAATGCAGGTTCTGTATCGTTTTCTAGGGAATCTTATACCATTCTTCCTGCAAAATAGAGACATGTTCAGGGAATGATGATGGAGGTGTGTAGCGATCACGCACCCTTGTCTCCAAAGTGGACCACAAAGGCTCAATAATATTGAGATATAGTTATTGCAGTAGCCAGGGGAAATTAGACACTACATCCTTGTGTTCACAAAATCATGATGACGCGAGCTGTGTGAACAGGGGCCCAGTCGTCTTGGAAAGTAGCATCATCGTTGGGGAACAAACATTGTACCATGGGACGGACGTGATCGGCCAAGCTGTTCACATAATCCTTGGGAGTAGTGCGACCTTGCAGAGTAGCCATGGGACCCATGGAATACCACATTATGGCTGCCCAAATCATCATCCAATCCGTGCCTTGGTTCAGTCTTGGGACGTAAACTCGCCCAGAAGTTGGGAATAGCTTGAAACAAAACTGATTCGACCAAATGACTTTCATCCCTTGCTCCAAAGTCCAGGTTTTATGGTTTCGACGCCAAGTTTTCCTGTTACAGGCATTTGTATCGCTGATGAATGGTTCTGGAATTTCATCTCACACTGCAACTGTCTGGCTGTGGAGTTCGCTACGCGTTGTCTCGCTACTGGTACAGGGTACAGTTCAGCAGAGACTTTTGCAGCTGTCGTGCTCTTTTTTTGCGTCACAATCTTCTTCAGTGACCGTCCGTCACGATCACTCGACACACACTTTCGTCTGCATTGTTATACAGTGGAGGATCTCTCTCCGCTTTCCCTATAGCGGTATAAATCTTCAATGCGGTGCTTCTTGAAACACCAAACACTACGGCTCTCTTGGTTAAGGAAATACCCAACAGACGAACACTAACAATTTGTCCTCGTTCGAACGCACTGAACGCGGTTATAATGCCCTCACAACTACACAGAACCATGACTGACACATGCAACGTACTGAGGACACTGCACAGGAGCCGTTCGTAGTCGAATACAACAGTGCAACCTGCAGGCTTGGCTAGCGCCTACATTTACGTTCAAGCATGCATTTCTGGCGGTGTTTTCATGTTTTTTTCAAGTCCCGTACGTCTATGTCTATAATCTGCAATCCACCCTATGATATAAGGCGAAGGGTACTTTGTGTGTACCACTGTAACTAACCCCCCTTTCATGCTCCAATCGGGAATCGTGCGCAGTAAAAACGATTGATGGTAAGAGACGGCTCGAATCTCTCTAATTTGACTTATTTTACATGTGGTCAGTACACCGCTCTGCCGGCCGTTGTCAGATTTCGAGACCAAAGCCGGTACTTCTCAGTCAAGCAGCTCCTCAACTGGCCTCACAAGGGCTGAGTGCACTCAACTTCCCAACAGCGCTCGGCAGATCCGGACGCTCACCAATCCAAGTGCGAGGCCGAGCACGGCAAAACTTCGATGATCTGACGGGAACTGGTGTTACCACCGTAGCAGGGCCGTTGGCTTCAAAGGATGAAGTCACAGATAGTATAACGACTGTGCGACTAGCAGAAGAAAACTCAGGTGACCAGTGTGCGGACTGGGCATTCACAAGGCGTGCGAACTTTCATGACTGTGGACTGAAAGACTGAAGCACAAATGGAATAAGAGATTTTTTTGCGTGTTTATGCTCAATACGTTACATTCGTTTATGTTGGGGGTCGACTGCCAATTCCAACAACAAGCGTCGATCCTTTGATACAATTTTCCATCGTTGCGACTGCTCTACATACAATAGTGTCATCGGCGATCACCTGCATGGCGTTTTCGACGTTATCCACTAGGTCATTTATATACACTCATTATAGTGAGTATTAACGCTCCTGTAACACTCTATTTGGGGCACTCCCAAACTTAATGTCTTGACTGAAGATTTCTCTCCGTGAACTATCATGTACTGTGTTCCATTTGCTAGGAGCTCCTCCGTTCACTCACAGATATGATCTGATATTCAATAAGCTCGTATTTTATTCATTGGGCAATTGTGCTGTAGCGCATCGAACACATTGTACCAGTTACAGGATATGTAGTGAACTGCTTATGTTCAGCTTCACTAATTTTTGAATTGTATATTTTATCTAATGCAGCGCTTTCGATAGGGGGGAGGGAATCACAATAACTTTTCCTAGCCAAATTATGAGATGCCAATAGTACAACCACGCTACAGAGATACAGAAAACAGTGGGCGGGCGTTCGTTTTGATCTGGAAGCCCTTAAGGACTCCGTATCAACCGACAGTAAGCTTACTTTGGGACAGCAAGTGTGAGGACAGAGCTGGGTTAAATTCGTTGTTTGGAACTGGTCCCGGAAGGAAATCGTTACTTACCAGGTCAGGGTTAATTCGCAGGACTGTGCGGACAGTAGAAGAAAACTAAAGTCACCAGTGTGGCTATTGGGGATTCACAAGGTGTACGAACTTCGATGATTATGTTCTGAATGGCGGACTTTTATATGACAGGTACAGAGACTGAAGCACAAATGGTGCACGCTATAAGATACAGTAATTTCGCCACTGTTTGTCAAGAGGGCAATCCTTGCAACCATTTCTGACAGACACTATCTAATTCTGCGAGAACTGTGAATCAAAATGTTACACTATTCAGAAGTGGCATAAGCAAAATGTAGCATCTGTTCTCATTATAAACCCTCGGATCACACATTAACTGTCAACCCCTATAGGTAATCAATCACTGACAGCTGCCATATATTAGCAACAGCAGCAGCATGAGTTAAGCGGGAGCTATATCGTAAATATTAATTTTTTATGACTACTGAAAATATCTTGTCAGTAGAAATCAGTTTAGCCATTAAACAATTTACGTGTGCATTTCGCTGTAATAAACATTACAGTTAAACATTAATTATCTCGCTTCTGCTTCTGCCAGTACCATGCCAAAAAAGAACAACGTACTTACTGCACTTCTTGAAATTTAGGTAGATGAGAGAGTATAGTTTGTTTGAGATTTGTGCATATTTTGCTGTCAGGTTGGTAACGTTGAGATACCATACATGCACGTTTTAGTAGTTTTCGGCATTGGCTTGTACTTGAGAAAAAGACATCACCAGCTGAGGGAACAACGGTATTGGAAGCTTTTAAATCTCGGAGCGAGATTCATAACAGCGAACTGAGACATAGTTTTGAGATTTCGTGACAAATAGCCCTGGCTGCACTTGTTTCTACGCAGTATGGTGTTCTGCGTTTTTTTTTTTTAACGATGAATGGTATATATTTCTGTGTGGTGGGGCAGTGCGAGCGATTTGAGAAGATCATAAATCTTTTCTGTTGATGTGTGTATGTGTCTGTCGGCAGGGGGCCGGGCAGCATTTTCGAGGGGAGGGGTAGAGACGCCCTCTCCTTCCCCCAGCTGAGTTCCCTTATATAGTCAAAGCAGCCTTCGTCCAGCAGCAAAACATCATCGATTTTCTGTAAAGATTTAAGCGGTCATGTAATGGTTTTCGGTTGTTCTCTTATGGTTTGTTGATGTGTATCAAATCATGTGAATGGACCCCTTTTATTCAGTGATTCAGGAGATGTTCCTAGGACGAGACTGCATATTGGAAGACGATAATGATTTTACTCATATTGCTGTCAATATCTAAGATTTTTTTGATGAGTACGAGGGAACTATGTCACCTCTGGTTTCCAAAAGCTGACGTTTTTAATGTTATTGTGTAACCGATGCTAGGAAACAAACCTCCTCTTCTGTAAACTCTTTGCTTTTCATATTCTGGGAGAAGGTAGCAGACATGAGTTGTAAAGTGTGTGACTTAAGAACTATGAACATTTGCTCATCAGAAGAGATGTGTTTCACAGTAGCGAAGATTAAGAAGTGCCCGTAGCTCTTGAGGTATGCGCTTCATAGCACTTCGCAAAATATGGGAAGCAAAAAGCTTGCAGTAGAAGAGATTTGAATGGCTCTGAGCACTATGCGACTTAACATCTCAGGTAATCAGTCGCCTAGAACTTAGAACTAATTAAACCTAACTAACCTAAGGACATCACACACATCCATGCCCGAGTCAGGATTCGAACTTGCGACCGTAGCGGTCGCTCGGCTCCAGACTGTAGCGCCTAGAACCGCACGGCCACTCCGGCCGGCGAGAAGAGATTTGTTTGACAGTAGTGAAGATGAAGTGCTCATAGGTCTTAAGGTATGCATTTTAGAGCTTATGCTTACTTCACTTCTTTGTTCCCAACGAGCGTTCTTGTCATATACCTGAATATTGACAGTTCCTCATGGGACACCCTCTATACACCACTGGTCATTAAAATGGTAAAATCTGAAAGTATAGTAAGTAACAAAATGTAATTAATTTGGTTATACAGGACAGTAGGGGGAATACACAGTTAAATTTGTAGGTGAAGAAGGCGTAAACAGGGTGCGAAATCTGCGAGGGTCATTCAGTAAGTTATGCAACACTTTTTTTTCTCGGCCAGTTTTGGTTTAAAAAAAGACAGAAGTTGTTGTGGGATGTCGTTGAATATTCCCGCTTCAACTGTCTGGTGTCATGAGGTTGCGATAGGCGGCTACGCTATGTGTAGCCTTCAAAATGACGTCCGTGACAGAGGTGCGTTCAAAGCAGAGAACTGTCGTTACGTTTCTTCCGGCGGAAAACCAGAGCATCGCACACATTCATAGGCGCTTGCAGAATGTCTATGGAGACCTGGCAAGGAACAAAAGCACGGTGAGCCGTTGGGGGAGGCAACAAGGTCGCACAAAATTGTCCGATCTCTCGCGTGCCGCCGACCACACACGGCTGTGACTCCTGCAATATACTCGTGGAAACGTGCGGACGCTCTCATTCGGGGTAATCGACGGATCACACTCAAACACCTCGTTGCTCAACTGGACGTCTCTGTCGGTAGTGCTGACACACTCGTCCACCAGTTGAGTGTGCCCGCTGGGTTCCCCGCCGCTTAACACAAGACCATAAAGAGCAGTGGAGGAACATCTGTGCGCAACTGCTTGCGTATTATTTAATATAACGTGGCGAAAATGTTTTTGTATGGTGAACTTTGGGATGTGTATCATTACTTAACACAAGAAAAACAATATTCCACGTCATTTTACGGATATCCTCCACCAAATAAATAATACGTATCTTTTGTAATTCGGGGTGCTGCTTCTTAATGCTGCTGTAGATTCATCTTGATGTTACTGCATCGCCACACGGGAACCATGCAGTGGTTGAAATAAGTTCCAGTATTTCTTGTTCACAAAGAGTTTTATTTCCCACGCTAGATGTTCGGCGGCGAACTACATGTGTAAAATTGACTTGACACTGTCTCATGACTGACGTACGACTAATCTCAGACTCACCTATGGTGGTGTACGAATCGCCTTTATTTATATGATTTTAATCAATTACTGTCATTGTTAAGTATTAAATTTTTAGATTTATACAATTAAAATTTTTACATACATTTTCCCAAATTACATAGAACTTTACATGAAATAAAAGTGAATAATTCCATATAAAGACAGGAAAGAATCTGTTTCTATTAAGACCATAATTTGCATGTTTTATTTTTGCAACAATATATTTCGTTAATTTGCATATATTGCTCTATTTACTTAAAGGATAATCAACGTATCATTTTCAACTGAACAGAGGGATTAGTTTTATTGAATGAAAGGCCTAATTCTAAAAATTAAATTCTGTATGAGTAAAATATTACATTTTCTATACAGTCGTAATTACAATTCCATTAACTAACGCCAATTAAAGCATGAGTATGCTTAATTCTGACTGAAAAATTATCCTGTCTTATTTCTATTAGGGATACAAACAATTATTAGCTTGAAAACATAAAGATAGCTGTCTTTTGATGACTAGAAATATCGGAGCTTTAATCGTTGCCATGATTACAATAGCAAATTTATTCCTACCACGTGCCTGTAGTATGTATTGTGTACAAATTGTGATGGTACATTAACTTTTAATCCAACATGTTTCCTTCATTCTGCGAAACTGGTGAGACCAAATGTAAATTATGTCAAAAACAATAGCTTAAATTAGTGTAAATTACTAATTTTCTGCAAAAAAAATCTTTTGTGTATTCGAATCCAGATAACTAGAAAAGACAAAATCAAAGCAGTAGTTTAAATTGATGTAAATTACTGATATTACACATATGCCCTCTTCGGGTGAGTGGGGATGAGACTGGAAGAGGATACAGGATCCCAAAACGGTTGTGGTATTACAATTACGAGGCTGGTCTTGACAATTTTTTTTCGAAAACGTCACAGGTTTTGAAAAATGAGTTGATTGATCACTTCGAATCGGAAACAGACCGGCAATCCATGCAGAGGCGCTACACCACCTCTCCTACGAAGAAAATGTTCAAAGCCGCGTCCTCAGCTGGTAAAGTAATGGCCACGGTTTTCTGGGTGCAACGATCATCTCTGAAGCGTATTGTGCTACCCTCAGGAAGCTGAAGAAACGACTTCAGCGTGTTCGTTGCCAAAAAATGCAAAAGAACTTGTCTCTCCTTCTCCTTGACAACGCAAGGCCTCACACAAGTCTGCGCACCCGAGAGGAGCTCACAAAACTTCATTGGACTGCTCTTACTTATCCACCCTACAGTCCGGACCTCGGACCTTCCGACTTCCGTCTGTTTGTCCCAGTGAACGATGCAATACCCGGGGAGCAGTACGTGGACGATAGAGAGGTTATTGAGCAGCAAGACGTTGGCTCCGATGTCAACCAGGAGAGTGTTGCGTTTGTAGCCAGAATGAATGCAAATAAAACCAACCTAATTTCAGAAAAAAATGTGTTGTATTTCCTACTGAAATCGCCTCGTGGTATCCTGAGTTTCCACCTCTGTTGAAGCTTTGGCTCTGATTAGACTGAAGAACAAATAGAACTGCAGTTGGATGACAGATATGTGTACGGCATTCCACGCTGCTTCAACTCTGTGCCGAGTTTCATCGCTTATAGTGGCTGCTTGCTAGTGGTACCGAGCCAGTCTCGTGGCACCTATCAACAGATGGCACTTTGAACCGCTGTCCTCCCGCATACTAGTGCAGGATGTTGCTTCGAGGCAATTTTCATTCATAATGTTACCATACTGATGGTGGCTGAGCATAACAACTGAAGATTAACTACAATTCGAAATAGAATTAAAGACCAGATTTTCGAAACCACATAACTGTCTCCCTTTTCGACGCAAAAGTTTGAAAATAACTCAAAAGTGCCTACAACCGTCCTTTGTGATGCTGCAAAGGAGTAGCCGGCCGAAGTGGCCGTGCGGTTAAAGGCGCTGCAGTCTGGAACCGCAAGATCGCTACGGTCGCAGGTTCGAATCCTGCCTCGGGCATGGATGTTTGTGATGTCCTTAGGTTTAACTAGTTCTAAGTTCTAGGGGGCTAATGACCTCAGCAGATGAGTCCCATAGTGCTCAGAGCCATTTTGCAAAGGAGTGGCGTCCTGTGACGTCACCCCCTGGCTCGACGATGCTCCAAACAGCAAGGTGTCGACACATGTGAAAAAAAGGCCACAGCTCAGAAGTTCCTGAAACATGTCAAGTTGGTTAATGATGTCACATTGGCGCCAAATTTCACCATGACTCTGCCCAATGCCACAATGGACATGTCACATGGTAGGAAGATTGTCACACCCTCTCTTACTTACATTTTACCCCTTCTTTTGACACCTCTGCGCTTGACATCATTACCTCTACGCCCAAAGTTAAAAATCATCTGATTTTCTTATGGTTGATGAGGAAAACATTTCAGGCACAGCGCCGTTCAGAATCGAAACGAAAAGACCTCAGGGGGAGCATAAAGGGCATCAATGAAATCATCCATTTGCTTGGGACGTCGATTCCCACCATTTCGACAATTTGCAGTCAGTGATGTAACATTTCTGGCATATTCAGCCATCATATTAGGCTCCAGGAAGCTATTCCCATGGCAGTGGAGATGCAAGAAGCATAGAGATGACGCAATGTGGGATGGGGTACCGGTGACAGATGTTAGATTCGGTACCATTCCCGTGAGAAAGACCGCCTGCATGATGCTGCTGCTCTGTGATTGGCTGCTGTGTTCGGCGGTAGGGCGCCAAAACGTTAAACTTTAGTTGTTATTATTAATTAAACCTGTGATCCAAATTACTTAATTTTTTAAATAAACACCTCTCAACAGCCAGCTATCAAGCAGTCATTTCAAAATTATTAAAATGAAAGTATTACTAAAACAAAAGACTGACGATATTACTGCCGATGCACTTCGGTGGCGTTCGGGTCACGCCTTGCTGGCCTGGCGCGCGAAGTGTCTCGGGTAGTCCGGCTCTCCAGTACTGACCGTTCCAGTAGACAGACATGTTGTCTGTTATAGCAGTATTCGTTTCATGCAATTTTATTTACTGCAGTTCCGACCGTCGCTAGGTACAGACATGTTGTCTGTAATCGTAGTATTTGATTCATGTAATTTTATTCTCCAGTTCTGACGGTTCCTGTAGACAGACATGTTGTCTGTGGCGGGATGAATTTCATGTTATTTTAGCCAGATATAATGTCTTTGGAAAGATATGTTCAACACGTTGTGATAAAGAATAGTTTCTCGTGTCTATATCAATAAAAATGCAAGTGGCATCCCAAACGAGTTATAGTTTATTCGTAGCAGCAGTTCCTTGCGAAGTTAATTTCAGCCTCAAGAAAAAGAATCCACGACCTGCGTGCTGTTTTCTGCGCTGGGGACATCAGCATCATGAAGACAGCAGGTTAGTGAAGTGTACAAGAACTTATGTATTCCACACAGGGCAGTGGAAACAACTAGGCACCTCAAGTGTACTGCATGCACAGTACAAATGTGCTCAGTGACACGTCATCTGGAGTAATGCAGAGGAGGTAAAGAAGGATGAAAGTATTATCTCACTTTTATTCGTTTTTTATTGCCGTAGTGAGCAACAGGAAGACGTTCTTGACAGCCATGGACGTTGATGACAGCCTCGGATGTTTCAACCATTTTCTATGGACATTATGAGGCTGCAGGCCCATTAAACGTGAATGCAACCGTTGGGAGTGCAGCGTGACCTCAATGCTTGCTCTCGTGTACAGGTTGGAAACACTAGGGGCTGTTCAAAACCGTCCGACGATATCTGTGATCACGCCACAGGAGGACGTGAAACGCGTGTACTGTAAAAGCATAAGGACCCTTTGCTGCTTCAGATCATGCCCAAAATTCGTCGACTGGTTGTGAACGGCCTCTAGCGGTTCCACATTATACAGCAGAGCGAAAATTGTGGTCGCACTGCACTCCAAAGGTGTGAGATCACGTTCACTGGTGTTACGGCCCCATGGTGTCTGTCGAGAAGGGTTGAATCGCTCAGGAGGTGACAAGAACGTCGTCCTTTTACTCATTGCACTGCGAAGTCTGTGGGATTCAACGTGCAAAGGAAAGGGGCGGATACATTGATGACCTTTACGCAACTCCGTGAGGCCTTTTCGTTTCGATTCTGAACGGCGCTGTGTCTGAAATGTTTTCCTTGGCAACTCAAAAGAAAGCCGCGTGATTTCAACGCTGAACGTCGCGGTTCTGACTTCCATTGCAGATTCGTCAACAGAAGGGGTGAAAAGCGGGTAAGAGGGGCTGTGGCGACCTTCCTATCGTGCGACACGTCCACACTGGTGTTAGGCACAACTGTGGTGAAATTTGGCGCCAGTGTCACGTCATTAACTCACTTTACAGGCGACGTGAACTTCCGAGCTTTGTCCTTTTTTCCTCTTGTGTCGACACTTTGCAGTTTGCTGGGTGACATACAGCGCACCAGGCTTTTGAAGCGTTGCGGAGGAAGTTCGGTCCTTTAATTCTTTTGCACAGACACTTATTTTAATTGTATTTAATTGTAACAAGACGCGTTTCAGACTTTTTCCCAATTTTTTTTTTGGCTCAATATCGTATATCGATTGCATCATGAATGCTGCAGCCGTGTAATGCACAATAAAAATTTCTTTAGCCGCTTCGCTTTCCGAGGTCCATATTATCGTCTACACTACAGCTAATGTACATCCACTTTCGTAGTGCAATGAGTAGCTCCGTCAAGTACTATTATGCCAATACGTGTAAAAGAGCGCATAGTATGAGCGCAATAATGGAACAAGAGTAAACTGAGTTGATAATAAAAGTAAATCCTACTTTCCAGATATTATATACTGTTCTGTATTAATCTACATCTACATCCATACTCCGCAAGCCACCTGACGGTGTGTGGCGGAGGGTACCCTGAGTACCTCTATCGGTTCTCCCTTCTATTCCAGTCTCGTATTGTCCGTGGAAAGAAGGATTGTCGGTATGCTTCTGTGTGGGCTCTAATCTCTCTGATTTTATCCTCATGGTCTCTTCGCGAGATATACGTAGGAGGGAGCAATATACTGCTTGACTCTTCGGTGAAGGTATGTTCTCGAAACTTTAACAAAAGCCCGTATCGAGCTACTGAGCGTCTCTCCTGCAGAGTCTTCCACTGGAGTTTATCTATCATCTCCGTAACGCTTTCGCGATTACTAAATGATTCTGTAACGAAGCGCGCTGCTCTCCGTTGGATCTTCTCTATCTCTTCTATCAACCCTATCTGGTACGGATCCCACACTGCTGAGCAGTATTCAAGCAGTGGGCGAACTTCCTTTGTTTTCGGATTGCATTTCTTTAGGATTCTTCCAATGAATCTGTCTGGCATCTGCTTTACCGACGATCAACTTTATATGATCATTCCATTTTAAATCACTCCTAATGCGTACTCCCAGATAATTTATGGAATTAACTGCTTCCAGTTGCTGACCTGCTATTTTGTAGCTAAATGATAAGGGATCTCTCTTTCTATGTATTCGCAGCACATTACACTTTTCTACATTGAGATTCAATTGCCATTCCCTGCACCATGCGTCAATTCGCTGCAGATCCTCCTGCATTTCAGTTCAATTTTCCATTGTTACAACCTCTCGATACACCACAGCATCATCTGCAAAAAGCCTCAGTGAGCTTCCGATGTCATCCACCAGGTCATTTATGTGTATTGTGAATAGCAACGGTCCTATGACACTCCCCTGCGGCACACCTGAAATCACTCTTACTTCGGAAGACTTCTCTCCATTGAGAATGACATGCTGCGTTCTGTTATCTAGGAACTCCTCAATCCAATCACACAATTGGTCTGATAGTCCATATGCTCTTACTTTGTTCATTAAACGACTGTGGGGAACTGTATCGAACGCCTTGCGGAAGTCAAGAAACACGGCATCTACCTGTGAACCCGTGTCTATGGCCCTCTGAGTCTCGTGGACGAATAGCGCGAGCTGGGTTTCACATGACCGTCTTTTTCGAAACCCATGCTGATTCCTACAGAGTAGATTTCTAGTCTCCAGAAAAGTCATTATACTCGAACATAATACGTGTTCCAAAATTCTACAACTGATCGACGTAAGAGATATACACTGCTGGAAATGGAAAAAAGAACACATTGACACCGGTGTGTCAGACCCACCATACTTGCTCCGGACACTGCGAGAGGTCTGTACAAGCAATGATCACACGCACGGCACAGCGGACACACCAGGAACCGCGGTGTTGGCCGTCGAATGGCGCTAGCTGCGCAGCATTTGTGCACCGCCGCCGTCAGTGTCAGCCAGATTGCCGTGGCATACGGAGCTCCATCGCAGTCTTTAACACTGGTAGCATGCCGCGACAGCGTGGACGTGAACCGTATGTGCAGTTGACGGACTTTGAGCGAGGGCGTATAGTGGGCATGCGGGAGGCCGGGTGGACGTACCGCCGAATTGCTCAACACGTGGGGCGTGAGGTCTCCACAGTACATCGATGTTGTCGCCAGTGGTCGGCGGAAGGTGCACGTGCCCGTCGACCTGGGACCGGACCGCAGCGACGCACGGATGCACGCCAAGACCGTAGGATCCTACGCAGTGCCGTAGGGGACCGCACCGCCACTTCCCAGCAAATTAGGCACACTGTTGCTCCTGGGGTATCGGCGAGGACCATTCGCAACCGTCTCCATGAAGCTGGGCTACGGTCCCGCACACCGTTAGGCCGTCTTCCGCTCACGCCCCAACATCGTGCAGCCCGCCTCCAGTGGTGTCGCGACAGGCGTGAATGGAGGGACGAATGGAGACGTGTCGTCTTCAGCGATGAGAGTCGCTTCTGCCTTGGTGCCAATGATGGTCGTATGCGTGTTTGGCGCCGTGCAGGTGAGCGCCACAATCAGGACTGCATACGACCGAGGCACACAGGGCCAACACCCGGCATCATGGTGTGGGGAGCGATCTCCTACACTGGCCGTACACCACTGGTGATCGTCGAGGGGACACTGAATAGTGCACGGTACATCCAAACCGTCATCGAACCCATCGTTCTACCATTCCTAGACCGGCAAGGGAACTTGCTGTTCCAACAGGACAATGCACGTCCGCATGTATCCCGTGCCACCCAACGTGCTCTAGAAGGTGTAAGTCAACTACCCTGACCAGCAAGATCTCCGGATCTGTCCCCCATTGAGCATGTTTGGGACTGGATGAAGCGTCGTCTCACGCGGTCTGCACGTCCAGCACGAACGCTGGTCCAACTGAGGCGCCAGGTGGAAATGGCATGGCAAGCCGTTCCACAGGACTACATCCAGCATCTCTACGATCGTCTCCATGGGAGAATAGCAGCCTGCATTGCTGCGAAAGGTGGATATACACTGTACTAGTGCCGACATTGTGCATGCTCTGTTGCTTGTGTCTATGTGCCTGTGGTTCTGTCAGTGTGATCATGTGATGTATCTGACCCCAGGAATGTGTCAATAAAGTTTCCCCTTCCTGGGACAATGAATTCACGGTGTTCTTATTTCAATTTCCAGGAGTGTAGGTCTATAGTTCTGCACATCTGTTCGACGTCCCTTCTTGAAAACGGGGATGACCTGTGCCCTTTTCCAATCCTTTTGAACGCTACGCTCTTCTAGAGACCTACGGTACACCGCTGCAAGAATGGGGGCAAGTTCCTTCGCGTACTCTGTGTAAAATCGAAATGGTATCCCATCAGGTCCAGCGGCCTTTCCTCCTTTGAGCGATTTTAATTGTTTCTCTATCCCTACGTCGTCTACTTCGATATCTACCATTTTGTCATCTGTGCGACAATCTAGAGAAGGAACTACAGTGCAGTCTTCCTCAGTGAAACAACTTTGGAAAAAGACATTTAGTATTTCGGCCTTTAGTCTGTCATCCTCTGTTTCAGTACCATTTTGGTCACAGAGTGTCTGGACATTTTGTTTTGATCCACCTATCGCTTTGACATAAGACCAAAATTCCTTAGGATTTTCTGCCAAGTCAGTACATAGAACTTTACTTTCGAATTCATTGAACGCCTCTCGCATAGCCCTCCTCACACTACATTTCGCTTCGCGTAATTTTTGTTTGTCTGCAAGGCTTTGGCTATGTTTATGTTTGCTGTGAAGTTCCCTTTGCTTCCACAGCAGTTTTCTAACTCGGTTGTTGTACCACGGTGGCTCTTTTCCATCTCTTACGATCTTGCTTGGCACATACTCATCTAACGCATAATGTACGATGGTTTTGAACTTTGTCCACTGATCCTCAACACTATCAGTACTTGAGACAAAACTTTTGTGTTGAGCCGTCAGGTACTCTGAAATCTGCTTTTTGTCACTTTTGCTAAACAGAAAAATCTTCCTACCCTTTTTAATATTACTATTTACGGCTGAAATCATCGATGCCGTAACCGCTTTATGATCGCTGATTCCCTGTTCTGCTTTAACTGTTTCAAATAGTTCGGGTCTGTTTGTCACTAGAAGGTCTAATATGTTATCGCCACGAGTCGGTTCTCTGTTTAACTGCTCAAGGTAGTTTTCAGATAAAGCACTTTAAAAAATTTCACTGTATTCTTTGTCCCTGCCACCCGTTGTGAACGTTTGAGTCTCCCAGTCTATATGCGGCAAATTAAAATCTCCACCCAAAACTATAACATGGTCGGGAAATCTACTCGAAATATTTTCCAAATTCTCCTTCAGGTGCTCAGCCACAACAGCTGCTGAGCCAGGGGGCCTATAGAGACATCCAATTACCATGTCTGAGCCTGCTTTAACCGTGACCTTCACCAAAATCATTTCACATTTCGGATCTCCGTCAATTTCCTTCGATACTATTGCACTTCTTATCGCTATAAACACGCCTCCCCCTTCACTGTCCAGCCTGTCTCTGCGGTGTACATTCCAATCTGAGTTTAGGATTTCATCACTGTTTACGTCTGGTTTCAGCCAACTTTCTGTCCCTAGTACTACATGGGCGTTGTGACCGTTTATTAATGAGAGCAGTTCTGGGACCTTTCTATAGACGCTCCTGCAGTTTACTATTAGCACACTTCTGAGATGTTATTTCTCTGTAACGAGTGAGGCGCATTCTGTTTTGTGCATTAATAGGTGTCATTCTAACCAGTTTACGATAATTCTCCTGCAGAGCTCATGATGATCGAATCGCTTTATTGAAAAGGGGAACCCTATCTGTGATTTTTCGGATGTCTTGTGCAAGCCTTTTTGCTTGACGCCACTTACGACGACTTGCGCATCGAGGAAAACGGGATGAATGAAACGTTTAAGGCAATACAAACACGCCGTCCCCAACGAAAGAAGCCTGCGACCCGACTCAGAACTGAATCCCGCGATCAAGAGACAGCCATGCTACCCACTAGACCATGAGGTGAGGTCACTGTATTGATAAAATTTGGGAGCTGTGAGCAGTATAATATCTTGGTTCACAACGCCTGTAGAATTAGGGGTGTCTAGTAGAAATGGTTGTAAGGGTTGCTCCTTCACAAGCAGTGACGACAGCGTCTTTCCGTGTGTTCCATGTGAGTTTCGGTCTCTTCCCAGCCACACTCTCACACAAGAACTCGCCATCCACAGTTCCAAAATCATCGCAGTCCGCACTTCTTATGAACGTCTAACTTCCAGTCTCATCACTTGAGGGTACTTTCTGCCTCCACAGCAGACCACAAAATCCTCACAGTGTGAATTAACGCTCTGACCTTCGTTGGGGTTACCATCCGTTGTATTTAATGATTCCCTTCCAGGGAATTGAGCCCACGTTCGCGCGTGAAAACAAGTGGTGGCCCTTGGCTGCTCCAGAGTTCTTGGGTTTTCTAGCTCCATCGAGTGTCTGCCTGCTGGTTGCTGTGTCTCCAAAATCTGGCTATTCATGAACATCTAGGGAAACCGAAGTTATATCTGGGGTTCCCCAAGGAAGGGTTTAGGCTCTTTGCTGTCCTGAATCTGTATAAACGATTTAGGAGACAATCTGCACAGCTCTCCTAGATTTTTTGCTGGTGATGTCCTCATTTACCCAGTAAAGTCATCAGAAAATCAAAGTGAATAAGGAAATTATCTATATAAGTTATCTGCTTGATGCCAAAAGTGGAAACTCACACTGAACAATAAAAACAGTGAGACCCTCCAGATGAGTACTAAAAAAATTCCGTTAAATTTACACGGTAAATCATACAAATTTGAAATGCTAAATACCCATGGACTACAATTACAAACAACTTAAACTGTAAAAATCACATAGAAAATGTTGTGGGCAAGATGAAACAAAGTCTGCATTTTGTTTGTAGACCACTTGGAAGGTTCTACTAATCTACAGGGTGCGGCAGAACCGACTAAGCAGTTTTAAGGAACAATAAAAAGTAAATCTGGATGTATAGAGAACAAAAGTTTTTATTTTCTAAATTAGTACAATATACCATTTTACATTTATTTAGTTTTGAAAATAATGTCCTCAAGATGGCGGCCCTTAGCATCAATACATTGTTGTAGACAATCCCTGAAGTTTCGAGCAGCTCTTGCACACATATCGCGAGGTATGGCACTCACTTCGTCAATAATCCGTTCTTCTAACTCTGGTAGGGTGTGAGGGCGGCTTTTGAAAACCTTTCCCTTCAGATATCCCGAAAGAAAGTAGCCGCAAATGCTGAAATCTGGTGATCGCGCAGGCCACCCGACATCAACCCGCACAGAGACGAGGCGTCCCGGAAACATTTCTCTCAAAACATCAAGTGAAATTCGAGCTGTGTGAGCATTAGCTCCATCCTGTTGGGACCCCAAGTCCCCCAGTCCATGTTCTCCATCATCACTACTGAAGAAAGCTGCATTCTGGGGGATCTGAGCAAACACTTGCTCACACAGATTTTGACCGTTGGCGTAGTCTGCTGGGCGTAATTCTTGAGCAATTATCATTTTGAAAGGGCGGAACTTCAAATAGCATTGCAGAATCCTTCTCAAACTGCGGTCTGGAGTCCCCAATGCAACAGCATGTCGTCGAGCAGAACGTTGCGGCGATTGTTGTACTCTCTGTTTTCACCCGCTGCACATCTTCTGGCGTTCTGATGGATCTGCGTCGGCAATGTGTATCTGTTCTTAGTGTGCCACCAGTTGCATCCAACTGCCGAACCCAGGACCGAATTTTATTTGCATTAGGAACGGCACTGTTGCGTGGAATGTTGAACTGTCGCCGAAAGGCTCGTTGTGTACCGATCACAGATCTGTTGTTTTGCCGGCCGCTGTGGCCGAGCGGTTCTAGGCGCTTCAGTCCGGAACCGCGCTGCTGCTGCGGTCGCAGTTTCAAATCCTGCCTTGGGCATGGATGTGTGTGATGTCCTTACGTTAGTTAGGTTTAATTAGTTCTGTCTAGGGGACTGATGACCTCAGATGTTAAGTCCAATAGTGCTTGGAGTCATTTGAACCATTTTCTCTGTTGTTTTCATAACAAGCGCGAACGGCAAAACCACGATGTACACCGGTCCAGACCATGTTGGGTATTGAAATAGGGTGAACGACTGAACAAAGGCAGATCACGTGCAACTGCCTACCCCCACCACAGCCCCAGCGGTAATCGATAGAAACTGCGTAGTCGGTTGTGCCGCACCCTGTACTATAAAGACTGCCTACATTATGTTTGTCGGTCCTCTTCTGGAGCATTGCTGCACGGTATGGGATCCTTACCAGATAGGAGTGACCGAGAACATCGAAAAGCTCAAAGAAGGGCAGCTCCTTTGGTATTCAGGTGAATTAGGGGAGAGAGTGTCACAGGTATGATAAGCGTGTTGGGGTGGCAATCATTAAAACTAAAACGTATTTCGTTGTGGCGACATCTTTCCAGGAAAAATCAATCTCTAACTTTCTCTTGCTGATGCCAAAATATTTTATTGACTCCCAATTACAATGGGAGAAATGACAACAGTAATAAAATAAGAGAAATGAGAACTCACATGGGAAGATTAGATTTTCATTTTTTACACGTGCTGTTAGAGAGTGAACGGTAGAGAAATTGTCTCAAACTGGTTCTGTGCACCCAGTGTGAATTGCGAAGTAATCATGTAGATGTAGTTGTTTGCTTAATTAATTTTTTTTATACCCATGACTCCATCTACAGCCATATATGACTTAAAATACACTCATCGGAAACAAGTGAAGCTGAACACATACATTGGACTGTACCTACTGTCAGTGACACAATAAAACCAGCAGAGAGGTTACAGTTATGTTCCAGAAACAAAAATGATAGTAGAGCATGGCTGGAAGACCATTGTGATATCCCCCTCTTCCGATTTATTATTATCCCACTCGCTTCGTCTCGCCCCCCTCCCCTCTGGCCAACTGTGGCATCTCAACTATAACACAAATAACCACTCTTCAACCAAAGAGGAGTAATAAATGCAGAGTGGTTCCATGATGATGTTACAGCAGTTAAGGGATGATGGAGAAGGCTAAATGAAATAATCTGACGAAAGAGGCCCTGGTCCGCAAACGACTGAACGAAGCTATAAACGAAAATCTTTCTGGCACGTCTTCCAATGGAATATATGTACCGGTACTGTTGTTGCTAGGATAGTGGGGTAGGCAAGCCCGACGAGAACTTAGGTGTAGAAGTTGGGATAAGAGCTCAACTAATTCAATGCAGATGGCGCATTGTTCACTGACATGAGCAGTCCCAGTGAACAACGATTCTACTGTAGTCTCTACTGAGTACAAGCTGAAGTGCTAACGTCGATCACCCCTAACCGTGTGGAATTGTACCTGGTGGTGGAAGTTGTAGACATAATTTTCGTTTATGGGGATGCAAATGGAGAAGCAGCAGAGAAGCGGAAAGTTTGTACAGAACCAAATATCCCTGTAGGAGACATCCGGACCACACCATGTTTCCAAGCCTGTTTCAATGATTAAGCGAAACATGGTAATTGATACCACAGTACAACGACCGAGCAGACCGATGAACTACACGGGCTCCCATCTTAGAAGATGCAATGCTTGCTCGAGTGAACGAGGCGCCTGCAATTGGCACTGGATCAATTGCATGTGAAACGAATGTTATGCAGAGTGCTGTGTGGCGAGTATTACAGGAAGTGCAGCTACACCCCTCCAATCTGTGGAAGGTGCATTCTTCGACTTCGGACCCCGTGTCGTACTCAACCAATGGTTTTTGCGGTGTCTTACAGTCGGTATTCACTTTCCTGCGTTGCACTTTCACTGATGAAGCTTGTTTCGCCACACACGGAATGCTAAATAGATGCAATAGTCATGTTTGGGCCGATGAGAATCCCGTACTACAGTTGTGAAGAGCCATCAGCACAGATTATCAGTCAGCGCGGGGGAAGGCACAGTCAATGATGACGTACTATGCGTGTTTCTCCTTTCTCCTCACTTGAAAGCACCACTTTGCACAGTATTATCAACTTCAGTAATTTTGGTCTATTATGAGCTTTTTGTTGATTGCTTCGTAGATGGGGGCACTTTGTTAGTTTGTGATCGAGCGTTAGTCAAGATATTTCAGTATGCTATTAAAATGGCTAGGACAGCTATGCATTATGAAGGGAAGCCACAGAGGCAGATGATACGGGAAGTACATAGATTGACTGGCTGAGCTTAGACGGGATTGTTTTTGAAATCCCAGGAGTTATAGTTATTGAGGTGGATGTCGAGGGATCGTTGTGAAGCCTGGAGGGTTAGATGGAGGGTAAGGAACATGATGTCACCGGCGTACTGGAGTAGATGGATGAAAACAAGTTATTAGGGCATACTAGCTGTGTAGAGGAGGTACAGGAGAGGGGATAGGGTTGATCCTTGGGGCTCTTGTGCAGATGCATATAAGATGCGGAACTGGGTGATTCTGGCGGTGAGAAAAGAGGGGTATTGTGACAGGGAGTGAACTGTAAGACGGACGTAATTGGTTGGATATGTATAATTCTGTAGTGTGAAAAGGAGACCGAAATTCCATGGTCAAAGCCTTTTTCACGGTCGAAGGAGAGAAAGAGGGCGGATTTATGTTTATTCAGTTCTATGGAAAGGAGATGGATGAGGTTGAAGAGCAGAGAGTCTGTGGAGTAGTTGGGACTGAAGCCACACTGGATGTTACAGAGCGTTTGCTGGGTTTCTAAGTGCTTGTGGGTTAGGGTGGATTCTGGTACCTTGCTAAGGATGGAAGTAAGTTTAATGTGTTACTAGGATGAGGTTTCATTGGTAAGACGAGGTTTCACTGGTAGGTTTTTAGATTTAAGAAACAGGAGTTTCTTGGATGCCTTCCACAGCTCTTGATACCTGCAGTGTGTGGGATGACAATGTACAGCGTTGACAGGTCTCTTAGGAAGAAGAAGGGATTTTATTCAAGTTGATGGCAGGTGATGAAGTTACGTCCTACCACTGTGTTGTGTTTCATTGCAAAATGGTTCAAATGGCTATGACCACTATGGGACTTAACATCTGAGGTCATCAGTCCCCTAGACTTAGAACTACTTAAACCTAACTAACCTAAGGACAACACTCACATCCATGCCCGAGGTAGGATTCGAACTTGCGACCGTAGCAGCAGCGCGGTTCCGGACTGAAGCGCCTAGAACAGCTCGGCCACTACGGCCGGTCGTTTCATTGTAATAAGAGTGTTGTTTTAACATCTTGTGATGTAATTAGAGTGTTTACTTCGGTTTGTTCCGTTGTGAGAAAGTACTGAAAGCTGGGAGCAAGCAGTAGGATGGTTGTATTGATACGTTGGTGGAAAGAGGTGCCCATGGAATGGTCGAGGTTCGGATCATTATGAATAATGAGGATTCCTTCAAGATGTGAGGCAAAAGCATCGGCTTTATTCAGTTGTCTGGTGCAGGTTGGTTGTTGAGGAGGAAGGAATAATGAAGGAAGGATTTGCGCCAGTGAGGCGATGGAAAACTTTCTAATGCTTTGTTGAGGTGATGGCTAGAGTGGTGGTGAGTTTTGTACGTGTCTCTCACCAGTTCCAGTGTTTCTTGGCTTAAACCACGTTACAGGTGAGTCATGTAGTTACTGGTGGTCTGTGAAACTGTCCCAGTCTTAGGTGTGAGGGAAGGATTGGTAAAGTCGACTGGATTCTCTTAGGAGGAGTAGAGTATTGGTTGGTGGGAGTAAATGATGTGGGTAGGGATAGCGGTGGATAAGGTTGAGATAAGATGTCTTGAAGGATGGATGTAGTCTGAGGTTTGTCATCTGAAGTGTTATAGGTTAATTGGGTGGCATTTGATCTGGGTATGAATGAAGTCACAATAGGCATTCCAGTTGCCACACAAGTAGTCTTGTATGAATTTGGAGAGGGGAAATGCTATGGGGTGGGTTGTGTTTGTTGGGTGTGGTCAAGGGATTGTGAGAAGAATTGAAAACAATTGCATTGGTGTGTCCAAGGAGTTTGGGTGGTACGTGGGTGAAGACAAGGGGGGGGGGCTTTAAGGAGTATTGGAATAAGGAAGCCTGGTCACTACGAAGGATGGCAGTAAAACGACATCAACACACTAGTTAAAAAGGGGTGTGGTTTTGGAAGTTAATGTCGAGAATAGTCGCCATGATGGAGAAATCGTAGTTTTCAGTGATTGTGGCAGGTGTAGATGGTGGCACTCGTTACTGTAAGGATCTTGAGGTAAATTGTAAAGATGAGATGCTCACTAGGACATTTGAATTAAGGCTGTGATATCTCGGAGATGACCAATTGCAACTTCACCTCAGGCTGTTGGAAGAGAAGATTGTCAGTGGTTTAGGGTGTAGGGTGACATACAGACTGCAGGGCGAATTTGTAGGGATGTTTCATTAAGGATAAAGGCAAGGATAGAGTGTTGAGATGAAGTTAGTTCTGTTGGAGCTGAGGGAGTGCATGTTATGGAATAGGATGTTTTGCTAATGTGTCGTGATTCGTTAGGTGATGTAGTGGTTTTGGGTAAATATTTTAAACTAGTGTTTGAAGACAGTTGAAGATGAAATGAGATTTGTTTGGAAGCATTAGGACAGTTGAAAAGGAAGTGAGATTTGGTTTTGGGAGTGGGTAGCCTGGACATTAAGATGGAAGGCAGATCGAATGATTAAGTCTATTTCTTGGAGGTCATGTGGGCATTCAAATGGAAGGGTGTTCTGGAGGACATTGGTAATACACTGGAATCCAAAATTAAAGTAACGAACCGAAATTTTGCAAGATTACGTTTATTTTGCCACAAAACTGTATAATCAGGTGATAGTAAAGTAGGAACATTATAAAGAATACAGAACGTAAACAAATGCAACATGCATAACGGTATACAAAAATGTTCTTAGTTTTTTCCAACTTAACAGATTTACACACACATTACGAGAACTGGTTAATGCACTCAGTACAGGGTGTGACCACCTCTGCCAGCAATACAGGCCTGACGAACAACGGGGCATACTGTGAATGATATCATCAGTCTCATGCTGAAACAATAATGTCCATTCTTCCTGCAGAATTGTTCGCAAGTCTTGGAGACTTGATTCTACTCATGTCACTAGTGCACCCCAGATGTGCTCTATGGGATTCAAATCAGGAGAGGGAGCAGGCCGCGCCATGCGTGCAATATCCTCAGTTTCCAAGAAAACATCAACCACACGTGCTCTATGAGGTCGAGCATTATCATCCAGCAGTACGAAGTCTGGGCCCACAGCACCTGGCAACAACCGCACATGAGGTACCAAGATCCCACTACGATACCTGATAGCAGTTAAACCTTGCCTATTTAACTGTACAATTTCATTAAGAGGTGTTAGAGTGGTCAACTGCCCACACAATTAGGGATCATCCTCGATACCAGTCTCTTTCCACAATGTTGGGGTCCCGAAATCATTTTCCATGTTCCCTCCAGATGCGAATCCGTCGACAATCACTCCCCAGACCAAACTGGGACTCATCTGTGAAAAGAATATTGGCCCACTGTTCGACTGTCCAGGTGGCATGTTGGGAGGCTCCACTCTAGACGTTCCCTTCTCTGAAGACGCGGCAGAGGTACACATACAGCAGGTCTCCATCAATAAAGGCCACTCTGCCGAAGCCTTCTGTAGACCGTTTGCCTCGCTACAGCACTTCCAGTGGATGCTGCGAGGTGAGATGCGAGTTGCCGTGCACTACCGTCGTGCCCTGACGGCCAAATAACTGTTCTCTATTTCTGATGTTACACGTTGTCGGCCCCGAACTGGTCTTCACGATACAGTTTAGATCTCTATAAACTGTCGCCACATCCTAAAAACAACGGAAAGATTCACATTAAACCACCCGGCCACATCAGTCTGCGATTGTCCTGCTTCCATTCTTCCCATGGTCCTCCACCGAAAAAAGCCTGGTAGATGTCTTTCCTGTGCCACACTGCACCATCTGTAACTGTGTACACAGCGACTGTGGATGTGGGACTACCCAGCAAACACTATCCCGTTTGATAGGTGCCCTGATGTCATGGTTGGCGTCGTTGTCCGCTGACCAGAATGCCTTCTTCCGTGCAGGACTCGATCGTACGGACATCTGTTGACAATTTGTACGATTATATCGTGAATTAGACACAGGACGGGGAAATAGTGGTTTGTTGCTTTAATTTCGGACACCAGTGTAAAGTGGATGGTTCTTCAGTAGTAGGGATGGGATAAAATAGTTGTTGCGATGAAGAGGTGTTTCAATGGCATGTGAAACGTCCCCTTAGAAAAATTAATGAATTACTGTGCTGGTAAACCTCTTACATTATTTGATTTTCAAACAGCTGAGCAGAACTGAACGTACTCAGACATTTCGCTCTTTACCTATTCTGATCAGCACTAAACTGACACACAATATTTTTAGCGCAACGCAACCTGACTTTCAATAATCCCTACAAAAGAATGGCCCTGACTAACATTAACCTATACGTTTCACAAATCACTTACCTCACAAAAATCTTCGTTACTCGAACTACTGTAATACAGCGAGCGCCACTACTGCCAGCTAAATAAAAGATTCAAACTACTGAAGGCACTAAATACTGATAGGCATAGTTAGCAAATGAAAGATTTTGATAGAGAACAGACAATGTATTTAAGACTGCACACAGCACAGCCAATGATTTTCGTACAGAGCGCTACGTGGCGTTACCAACATAAAAACCTGAACAGCCTACTTATACATGGATCTGTACGGTAAGTTCACGTATTGGAGGGTAGTGGCTTTACTTTTCATTGATGGAACTAAGAGAGGTGCGACTGTTGCTCTGCATGGCTCTACACGATTTTAGCGGTAATAGATGAAGGTTCCATTGTTGAGAAGGTGATCTACTGTGAAGGTGGAATCAATAAATATATGGGTCATGTAGGGATGAGATGGGAATACGAAGGGGGAAGGGGGTGATGTGTAAGAATAATCTGAAACAAATTCTAGACAGAGTTCAGTCTTTTTCTTATCTAGTATGAGATTCGGATACATAAGTAATTATCAGCGCTAGGTAACAACTATTATTTGTCCACAACGTCCTGAAACAGGGCTCGCTAGTTCTAGATTGGCAGAAAGCGGTTGACCTTGGCCTGCTAATATTTTGACTCCACCTGGTGTCAACATTGGTAATGTAATAATACAGTACTCATGTGTACTATAGTCATTACGAAGTGACTGACGTGTTGTGCTGTGCCACTCGTTTGTAGTGCCAGCACTGCGTGGATCAAGCGCAGTTTCATCCCCCTCCACCATCTCTCCCCCCTCGGCAACCAATGTGGTGAGAACCAGTGACGGTGTTTCATTCTTCTGCTAACCATTCCCCCTGTGAATTTGTGAATTCGTTGAGGGCGTTGCGAAAAAATTACAGTTTACTCACTACTTTTTCTAAGAAAGTCGTGCCGTGCTGTGCCATTACATACTGTATGTAGTGCTGGATTGCATGATGCAAGCACGGTTTGTTCCTCCAGCACTGCCTCTCCCCCTTCAGTAGCCAATGTGCTGGGAGCCAGTGGACAGAACTTGCTTCTTCTGATAACCACCCCCTCCTCCCCTCCTCCCCCTCCCAAGTGAATTCATTCAGGATGTTGTGAATAAATTATAGTTTACTGACTACTATGTCTAAGAAAAGAACCTTCAATTGGACTGTCACAGATTCCAAGCCAGGATTAACACTGATATTCCAAATCCGCCAATCCATCACGTGGTCTTCTTGTATACAGAGTTACACTCCATGTATTGAATGTTTCGGCACACTAAAAAGTAACCATTATGCAGTTGCTGTTACTTTAATGTTACGTGCTGCTTCGTCCAGAAGCACAGCGTCGAATCCTCTTTCGTAATGCCAATTAATATTGTACATACATAGAACACTGCACTATATACTTCCTACAGTGTTATAGGCCCTCTATTGTTCCTGATCTATATTAACGACGTAGGAGACAATCTGAGTAGCCGTCTTAGATTGTTTGCAGATGATGCTGTCATTTACCGTCTTGTAAAGTCATCAGATGATCAAAACTATTTGCAAAATGATTTAGATACGATATGTGTATGAGGCGAAAAGTGGCAATTGACCCTGAACAAGGAAAAGTGTCAAGTCATTCACATGAGTACTAAAAGAAATCAGCTAAATTTCGATTACGCGGTAAGTCACACAAATCTGAAGGCCATAAATTCAGCTAAATACTTAGGGATTACAATTACAAATAGACTTAAATTGGAACTATCACATAGATAACGTTGTGGGTAGAGCCAACCAAAGACTGCGATTCATTGGCAGAACACTTAGAATGTGCAACAGGTCTACTAAAGAGACTGCTTACACCACGCTTGTCCGCTCTATCTTGGAGTATTGCTGTGCGGTGTGGGACCCGCATCAGGTGGGACTGACGGATGACATCGAAAAAGTACAAAGAAGGGCAGCTCGCTTTGTATTATCGCGAAATAGGGGAGATAGTGTCACAGACAGTATACGTGAATTGGAGTGGCAATCATTAAAACAAAGGCGTTTTTCGTTGCGACGGGATCTCCTCATGAAATTTCAATCACCAGTTGTCTGCTCCGATTGCGAAAACATTCTGTTGGCACCCACCTACATAGGGAGAAATGATCATCACGATAAAATAAGAGAAATCAGGGCTCGCACAGAAAAATTTAAGTGCTCGTTTTTCCCGCGTGCCGTTCGAGAGTGGGACAGCTTGAAGGTGTTTCATTGAACCCTCTGCCAGGCACTTTATTGTGAATAGCAGAGTAATCACGTAGATGTAGATGTAGACATTAAATGATCTATTGAGATTAAATGAAATCGAGCCCTGATACAGACAGTTACAAAAGTCCGATTCCACTATATAAGGGGTCCTGGTAGTTGAGTGGACAAGTATCAGTCCACAAATCCTATAGTCTGATATTCGTTATAAATTCCAACATAAGCACTGGCATCTGCGGAAATGCAACCAAGATGCGAACAGATCCTTAGATTGCAATTTTTGAGAATGTGTGATACGCCAATAATTAAATGTAAGAGAAAGTACACAAAATCTGTTGTATTTCAAACGTATGATAGTTATCCACTGGTGGAGTGGTGGGTGATTGTAAATCTTTTGTTTTTAGTTTTATCCTAATTTAGTTCACCCACGCAACAAGGGCCTGTAAACCACTCAGATAGGTAACCTGAAAATAATGAGAACGAGTTACCTGTAGCCTGCATCCTGCTTGCTGACATTCCAGCTTTCCCTAGCTGCAAAGACATGTAAATAATGCGAGGTAACGAGTAAATTGTTACTGAAGTTAAATAACCACAGCTCCAAGGGGAAAAATCATGTATTTATAGTTTCTTTGGCTCACATGATCAAAACACTATAATCTCATTCCTCAGCACTTGGCACAGTTCAGATTCTAAATCCTATCAGAATTCCATTATTTGCATTTTCTGTTTGAGTGAAACATCGGACGATCTAGTCAGCGATATATTGCCCAAAAGAGGAGAAAGTTTAAAGCTCCATTCATCACTGCATTTTGGATACGGGTGGCGCACAGAAACTTTCTAAACTCAAGGGGATGAGGCAATAGCACTATTTAGTCATTTGGATTTTCCTAAAATTCACACGAAAGTTCAAATTTATGAAACATGAATCAGTTATAACCATAGTCTCACTCAGAAATGCTTAAAGTTTTTTCCCAGAAACAGCATCCAAGGCTAGCGCTCATAGGCGTCGTCAAGGTGGGATACTTGCACGCTACTCTAATTTGGGTGTAGCAGTTTTAATCATTACAAAATTTCGTTGGACTTATAACAGTCACTTCCGCGACCATCCTAAACTGCAGATTGAACATTGTCGACTGCAATGAGGAATGCCGCAGCTTTATCATTCACAATATATCTAAAGTTTTCTTAGGAAATTATGCCAATTCCTTGGTGCTACTGTGATTTCGGCACAGATCTGCAGTCAAAATGCACATGTTGGGAAAGGAAGCATATCTTCCTCTCTATTTAATCCTTATTTCGTTACCCTGAACAAAATTCCCCAGTGCACACAATAATATTGGCCAACCTTAGGATGCTTAGAGTCTACTAAATGACTTTTTAATAATTATATGTGATCATCCCCATCCTGCTTTCTTCTGAAGCTTTAACATATTTTTTAATGCGCTTTCCTCCTTGATTTCATTTACGCCAAAAATGTGTATCCTGTCAACGGAATTCCAGACACCTAACGTAACCTGCCACTTTTAAGCAATCCATTAGCCAACAAATTGTACTTTTCTGACAAATTCAAGGTCAAACTGCTGAAGGTATCATTTACATCTACATCGTCTTGGATATTTTAAATTACAGGTTTTCCAAAACGTAAATGCTTTGTGGTCACTCTACATTATTACCTTATGACCTAATAAGTAAGACTGGAATTTCTGCATTCCAAATATAATGACCAGCTCTTCTTATTCTGGTACACTGTAAATTTGCTCCATTGGTTGCAGTGATATACTTGCAGAAGGTATTGTCTTATGCACTTCTGCATTTCGTTCTTTTTTCTGATTGAAACTCTCTACTCTGATTCCGTACCTTCATGAGTCAGTCGACGTACGAAAAGGTTTATCAAAATGTCGATGATGCAGCAGTGGGCTGTTCGAGAGATTTTTCAGTTTTTCAAATCGAGCCAGAAATTCTGCAGTCCAAACCCAGAAAGTATCCTTTTTTGCAAGGAAGGGCATTGAATGTTTTGTCTCTTACAAATCGCTGAAAAACCCAGACATGCCAAATATGGATTTAAGTTGTTTCTTATCATTTGGCACTTCAGACTATTCGATAACAGAACGCTTTGATGGTTCCACTAATATACTTTCTCTTCTAATTTCATGGGCCAAGAAATCCAACTGGCTTGCTATGTCTTTGCTTTTTCTTAATTTCAGTTTCATGCCGCCTTTTATTAATATGTTCTTTCCCTGTGGAACACGCTAGCAGTAGATCGTAAGGGTCATTCAATAAAAAGTGAAGGTTTTGTTATATCTCTAATACTTCCTGTCCCTTTGATAAGTGGCACATCAACATAGCTGTATATAGTCTTATATTGAGGTCTATCTTTTTTTTTTTTTACTTTCATATTAATACTTCAGTGTAAACTGTACAAATGTTATTTCCGGAACCATGAAATGACCCGTCTACGTAAACCTTCTCCTGTTCTAACAGTGCCTTCCTCAGTATCTGAGCTATATCTCTTACAAAGGCACAAACTGATATATTCAAGCCAAAAGTAACCACCCAATACTGACAGTAAACTCCATATACAAAAAGGCTGTATACTTTCTCGATTTGCTAGAAGGTAATTCCAGTAGCCTCTGAATATCTGTAACAACTTGTCTATATTTTGTGGATGGTACGTACCAGCCTTATGTTTCAATCACATCTTGGCGCGCTATCACCAGAAGATTATGAAACATACTTTCTGACAGTCCCATTACCCTCCCCCCTCCTCCCCTGAATTTGACAGCTTTCAGATTTCTTTTTTGGCAGCATCTTGGTGAGCAACAGGTATTGGACAAGGTTTCTTGAAAAAATATTGCCCAAGTTTTATATTTAAATGGCATTCATAGTTTCTTACCACACGCTTTCTTTCTGAAAATACATTATGATCCTTCATTAATATTTCTCTCAGTTTCTTTCTTTGTTTATCTGAAATGTAATGTATGGACTATATTTTAAGTTCTCTTTTCCCCAGTATATCATTTTCTTCATCTTTGCAGTTCGTTCTCGCCCAGTTATATCATCTTCTAAATATCTTCCTCTACACACCATTTTCTGTACGAACTTCAGCCTTTAAATTTCTTTCTAGGTCGTCTGTATGTTCTCATACTTGTCTGTATATTCCTATACTTGTGTTTTTAGTTCAACAGTACGACTTGTAGCTGAATCGCGTTTTTCATTCAAGTCTTGACTTAAGCTAGTCATTTCGGACTTAACAGTATCGACTTCTGGCTTGACCTTACCCATTTCTTTTCCTACTTCTGTTTTTAATTCAGCAGTGCAGCTTGTTGTTGAATCAAATTTTTCATTCGAGTCTTGACCCAAACTACTCATTCCAGATTACGCTTCACTCTTTTCTCACCTTACAGTACTCATTTCTGCCTTTATATTGCCCGTTTCTCACTTTAATTACTCATTGCCAGTTTGAATGTAGAAAAAACAGTAATAGCTAATCTGGCAGTCTCACATCCACACTTTGCATTCGAACAACGTACAACAGAGCTCCCTGCACTATTTGACTTGACTGTACCACCGAATAATTAAAATGCTCAATGTCACTAGCTGATACTACTCCCTGCTCTACCTTTATGTTAAACTGCCCTCTTCTCTAAACTACATTCTGGCTAATTGATTAAAAGCAGCCAACAAATAATTTAAGCAATCTTGATATAACTTATGCTGTATGTATTAACGTGTGATTCCACAAAAGTGTAACAGCAAACTTGAAGCAACGCAATGCGATGAGAGGAAACCAGCAGCAGCTGTTGTAAAAGAGTTGAGTGGCGCTGGTATTGCCTGCTTGCAGCAGCGCTGGGAGTGGTGGATGACGTCTGGGGTGCGGTGAGGGGGGGGGGGGGGCGGAGTGGTGACAGCGCAAGGTCTCTTGCAGATCCTGGCTGCACCGTGATGACGGGCATGCCTCCGGTTCCCACTACACTCAGTGCTGGCGGCAGCAGCAGCTATGTGTTGTCTCACTTCTGCTGTTCAAATGTGTGTGAATTCCTAAGGGACCAAACTGCTTAGGTCATCGGTCCCTAGACTTACACACAACTTAAACTAACTTATGCTATGAACAACACACACACACCCGTGCCCGATGGAGGACTCGAACCTCCGGCGGGAGGGGCCGCGCAGTCCGTGACATGGCGCCTCAAACCTCGCGGCCACTCCGCGCGGCTGTCTCACTTGTGCTCGTAGCGTTCAACGCCATTAAAGGTCACATCCACTATTAGTTCGCCACATTAGCGATAAATGAAATAAAATGATAGTGTGGCGTTGTTGGCCGGGAGGCCCCATCCGGAGAAGTTCGGCCGCCCAGTTGAAGTCTTATTGCAGTCGACGCCACATTGGGCGACTTGGGCGTCGGTGATGAGGATGAAATGATGATGATGAGGACGACACAACACCCAGTCCACGAGTGGAGAAAATCTCCAATCCGGCCGGAAATCGAACCCCGGTCCGCTGCATGGTAGGCAAAAACAATCCCACTTAGCTAAGCGCACTACATTAGCGATAAAGCACTATGGTCGCTCTGTTTGTTTCACTTATTATGCCTCATTTGTTTCCACAGGGTTCAGTTTTGGCACCAGTACTGTCCAACTTATATACATCTGATCTCTCTGAAACAAAGCCGAGGAAGTTTATACATGTGGACGATATGGTTTTGGCCACTCAACAGAGAAATCTTGAAGCTGGTGGAGAGATACTCTCTGCAGATCTAAGTACAGTGCATGCATGCTTCAAAAAGTGAAGATTAACACCAAACCCAACGAAGACCGAAGTTAGCTGTTTTCATCCTAAGAATAAAATGGTCAATGCAAAGGAACAATTCACCTATAACGGTCAAGTCCTCCACCACCAAGAATTCCCAAAATACCTAGGAGTAACTCTTTGTTTTACAAGAAACACGTGGAAAACACCGCAGCGCCGGCCGCTGTGACCGAGCGGTTATAGGCGCTTCAGTTCGGAACCGCGCTGCTGCTACGGTCGCAGATTCGAATCCTGCCTCGGGTATAGATGCGTGTGACGTCCTTAGGTTAGTTAGGTTTAAGTAGTTCTAAGTCTAGGGGACTGATGACCTCAGACGTTAAGTCCCATAGTGCTCAGAGCCATTCGAACAAAAACACTGCAGAAAATCTGAGATCGCGCAACAACATAATACAAACACTGAGTGGTGTCTCACATGGTGCAGGAGCTACAACAATGCGATGTTCTTCCCAAATACTCGTCTACTCTGCTGCCGAATACAGTGCTCCAGCGTGACTTAATAGTTCACACGTGAGAAAAACGTATGTTCAGCTAAACACAGCAATGAGGACAATAACAGGTTGCATCAGAACTAACCCTCTTGCCTGGTTACCAACTCTAACCCATATTGCGCCACCAGATCTTCGAAATCAGAATGCCCTCCTCAAATAATATGAAAAATTAATTAAAATTCCTCGGCTCCCAGTACACTCTGGCATGCCTGCACTTAAAATGAGCCGATTAAAATTCAGGCAGTCACCTTTCATATTGGCAGAATCACTGCAAGCAGTGCGTTTCAGCATGAGCAGGAAGTGGTCAAAATGGTGGAATAATATTGCTCATAAGGAATGTCAGACCATCTTAAGGCCTGGCACAAGACCATCCGGCATGAAATAACCGCTACGTCCTTTGAAAACAGTTAACAGGATTCGTACAGGCCAGGCATCTGTGCAGAAAGCCTCCACCGCTGGGGAAACATTTCATCTTCTCAATGTGACTGTGGCAACGAACCTCAGACCATCAAACACATTGTGACGACCTGTAGCAGACGAGCTTACCTTGGAAATCAAGAAGATTTCTTTGAAGTGACAGAGGCAGCCCTTGAAGGGATTGAAAATTTAGGTATTAATTTGTAGATATAATCTTTTACTTCCATTTTTCTAAAATTATCCAGTTCACGTATGTAAGTTGCAGTTCAGTTTGTATTGCAGTACGGTAAATAAATGAATTTATTTCGCGTCGTCTAAGTCCCTGTTCTAGCCGAGTCCGCTTTCTTTCACCATTTTAGCTTTCTCAGGACTCATCAGCACCACATTTGTGCCGGCGGGTTGGTTATGTCAATGAAATTTTTTTTTTTAAATGAGATAACGATCTTTGTAGAGAACTTCCGGCAAGAAGAATGGACGGTAAGGCCAAAAATGCATGTAAATTCTTTCCCCTAATGTCACAGTCAAGTGTCTTGCGTGTGGCTTTCAGTTTTCCATCATCCTACGTCTGCAGATTAAGAATAACGAATAGAAAGCGAAGTTCTTATTATAAGTGTCAATAAGCTCACATCTATATTTTAGTGAGAAGATAACTGTATCAACAATAAGGCAGAAATAATTTACTTTAAAGGAGCGTCCTGTTTCACTTTCGTCAATAGGTTTTGTCGCTGGACTCACAAGTAAATTGCTTCTTTGCTCTCCTGGGGTGAATTTTATTTTATGTTTCAAAGTCTGAAAGAGATAAAAATTTGTCAATGAGCATACTTGTATCCGTTAGCACACTATTGAAGTCCTCTTCTGATCTCATCTTCTCCAAAAGAAACTGCCAACGCTTTCAGTTAATTCCACAGCACACCATATATATAAGGAAGCTCTTAGGAGGGCTTTGCTGACCTGGTTGAGCCTAAACATAATTTCATGTCAGATCACTGTATAACAAATAAATCTGAATTCTTGTAGCTCTCTTGCAATGCATTCGCAAACACTTCTCAATTAAATGACAAAAGACTCCTTTGGAGTATCAAGCTCACTGGAACGTTTATGTTACTATTAACGTGTAGTTACACCCGTGTCTACTTTCGCAACTAACTATGATAAATTCCGTACGCAAGTTTTGCACGTGCGAGCCTGTGGCGCCTCTCTCGGCTTGCCGCTCCAGTAGGCCGCATGTGTCACTTGAGGCTAAACCCAAAAATATCGATATATGTTGGCTATATATTTTCTATCGATATATCGATATCAGAATAGTAAAATCGAGTGGCAATATTTTCATTTTTATTACATTTTTTTCACAATTATTGATAAATGTTTGAAGTTGTACTTTTGAAACTGTAGTAGAACATAATTTTACTTTCACCCTGTGAAGGAGTCTTACTACTTTTTGAGCTTTCACCACGTCCAATTTTTCTCTCTGATTGTGTGAAGCAAGCGCATGAATCATGTGGCACAAAGAAGAAGTTCGATGGCACTGGGAGAGGGGTGGGGGGTGGGGGGGTGGAGGAGAGTGGTGGCGATGTGAATGACATAACAAAATTTCCGATATGAAGAAATAGCTCACCTGGTGGGTTAAAAAACAGTTTTTAACGCATTCAGTGTGCTATTCCCTCTCATTGACATTCTTCAAAAACAGTTCTTGAAAATGATGAACAAAAATCTAAATCACGAGATAGGTCTTTGCGTTGGGCGGAGACTTGTGAAGGGAAATGCTGACGTAATCGGTGCTCTGTGCTATCAACAGAAACTGCAACGTTTAGCTTCACCACGCAATTTTGACACTACAAGTGCTTGGAAGCTGGAATTGGCAGAAATGAAAAAACAGGGAAGTCGACGTGAAGTGTTCCGGACAAATCCGATACGTGACGAAACCGAAGGACGGACCCATCGGACACCTGTTATTGTGCCACTTGCATGCAGTTACCATTGTTAGCAGAGTGATTACCGCCAAGCGAGAACATCAGTCGTTTTCCTTTTAAGTCTTGCTCTAAGGAGGATAGGGAGGCAACTTGTGGATGTACAGAATATCTATTAATAAATCATAACTTAACTCCACCACTGCCGGTCCCAAGTCCGGGGCCTCATTTCGCAAGTGATGAGGAAGGAGGAGGGGGAGGAGTAACACCTCGTTAAAAAAAAAACCTGGGTCCATCTGGCTCCGGATGATAGCACCCTGTAAGGGCCCCTGCCTAGGGTTACTAGGTGAAACCTGGCCAACCGTCTCAAAGGCGGAAGAGGAAGTTCAGATTCCCAACGGCGGAGAGAGCGGAAGAACTACCTCCAGGACTCACAATCTTGGTTGTACATTTTGTGGCCTTTGGGCCACACCCAAAATAACTTTCATCAATCATGGAAGTGTGTGATGTAAACTATTTTACCCCAGGTGGACGATCCACCGTACGCCAGTACGTCAGCAGACATTCGGATTCTGGGGAGTCTGCAACATTGCACAAAGACAAGTCGGAGTGTCTTGGAATCTCATCCAAATTTCAATATAGGCAATCAACGTACCTAGCAACTTTCAATGCAAACTCATTGTTGAAAACCGGAAAACTAAAACATCTAACAGATACGCTAAAGAACCACAACATACTCATAACAGCCATTCAAGAAACACGATACATGGATACAGATACCTTCGATTCCGAAGGTTTTAGGATATACAAAGGGAAAGTGGGACCGAGAGTAATGAAAAATGTACCACATCTTGGGACAGCCTTTATAATCAACAAACAAATCTTGAACTCAATAGTTGGCTTTGATTCCCAATCAGAAAGAATCTCAAGTCTTACATTCACAAGCACAAACAAAATCTACACAACTATCAATGCACATGCCTCTATAAACGAGGATAACAGGAAAAACAAAGAAAAAGTGGAGGCCTTTTGGAATCATCTAGATGACATTATTCAGAAAAATCCAGATAAAAACATCATCTTTCTTCTTGGAGATTTTAATGCACAGATTGGTAAAGAAAAAAGATATAAGAAAATAGTTGGAAACTATCCTGCACACAAGAGAACAAACAGAAATGGTGTGAGACTAATAGAACTTTGCCAAGCACACAATTTAATTCTTAAATCCACAGCTTTCAAGAAACTACCACGAAGACAAAAGACATGGGTATCCCCAAATCCAAGCCTTGGGGAATTTCAACTTGATCATGTGGCAATTAAGAAGATTTCTAGCAAAGAAATCATGAACGTTAGGGTACTCAGGGGTGCAAACTTGGATTCAGACCATTACCTTTCTAAAATTAAGTTCAAAGTCATCCCAAACAGGAAACACAGCATGAAACAAATTAAGGGTCGGAAGTATAACACAGAAAAGATATTAAAATCAGATGAATTCACAAAAGCAACAGAAACCATTCAGACACAAAGCTGGGGGGATATCAAGGAAAACCTCATTACTACAGCTGAACGGATAGCACCTAACAAAAAAAGTAAAAAACATGCCTGGTGGTCGCTGGAATGTGATGCCCTCATTGAAACAAGAAAACAGGCATGGCAAAATTGGCAATCACAGAAAACAGAAGAAAGTAGACTGAATTTCATTACAGTTAGAAAACTGGTAGATAAAAATATAAAAAGGATTAAGAAGACACATGAAAACAAAACTATCCTCCAAATTGATGAAGAATTTGCTAAAAACAACACTAGGAGCTTTTACAGAACTTTCAAACAAAGGTTATCAAGATACAAAGCACCCACCCTCCAATTTCGAGATGTAAATGGGACCATCGCTCACAACAACACGGAAAACTGCAAAATACTAGCAGGCTACTTTGAGAAACTCTTGAATTGTGAACCCATCCTTGAAAAATTTGAATCCATTCCAAACAACCGTGAGAAGCCGGATTCAGAACCACCGACGACTGAAGAACTACAGAAGGTCATTTCAGAACTTAAAAACAACAAGGCGTCCGGAGAAAATCAAATAGTGGCCGAACTATGGAAAAAGGCTGACAAAAATGCAGTTACATCCCTAAAGTGTGTTTTCGATCAAATCTGGAAAGAAGAAGAGATCCCCGCAGAATGGAGAACAGCTGCCCGCATCTCGTGGTCGTGCGGTAGCGTTCTCGCTTCCCACGCCCGGGTTCCCGGGTTCGATTCCCGGCGGGGTCAGGGATTTTCTCTGCCTCGTGATGGCTGGGTGTTGTGTGCTGTCCTTAGGTTAGTTAGGTTTAAGTAGTTCTAAGTTCTAGGGGACTTATGACCACAGCAGTTGAGTCCCATAGTGCTCAGAGCCATTTGAACCATTTTTTTTGAGAACAGCTCTCATCCACCCTATCCACAAGAAAGGTTTGAAGACAGACCCCTACAATTACAGAGGAATATCAAATGGTTCAAATGGCTCTGAGCACTATGGGACTTAACATCTTTGGTCATCAGTCCCCTAGAATTTAGAACTACTTAAACCTAACTAACCTAAGGACCGCACACAACACCCAGTCATCACGAGGCAGAGGAATATCACCGCTGGATATAACGTACAAGATTCTTTCTAAAGTCCTTTTGAACAGGGCAGAGCCGAAATTGGATCCGCAAATCGGGGGATACCAGGGAGGTTTTAGAAAGGGTAGATCATGTTCGGAACAAATACTAAACCTCAAAAACATTATGGCATACCAAAAATCAAGGGCAAAGACATACGTAATCTCCTTCATTGATTTCAAAAAAGCATATGATTCGATTGATAGAGAATCTCTGTTATCAGTCCTGGAAGAAATGGGTTTGGATAAGAAAACAACTAATATTATAAAAGCGACCCTTACAAATACATTTTCGAAAGTTAAATTTATGGGCGAACTATCGGAACCCTTTGAAATAAAAACGGGAGTGCGACAGGGCGATGGGCTCTCACCGTTGCTGTTCAATTGTGCTCTTGAGAAAGTAGTCAGAGAATGGAACACAAATATTAAGAGTGGTATAAGACTGGGTTGCAAAAAGAAGAACCTTAAAGTAAATTGCATTGCTTTTGCAGATGATATGGCCCTGTTTGCTGAAACAATGGAAGAAGCACGGGAGCAAATCCTTGAACTAAAGAAACAAGCAGCTAAAATTGGTCTTCACATCTCCTCTGAAAAAACTAAGATATTGACAAACATCAAGAACTCATGTAAATACCTCAAAGTTCAAGAACAGAAGATTGAAATAGTAAAAGAATTCAAATATCTCGGAGAATGGATTACTTGGAATGCTGGGGAAAGGAAAGCAATGGAATCCAGAAAAAATAAACTTGAATTGGCCTTCCAACTAACAAAAAATACATACAACAAAAAATCCCTTTCATGGGGGTCCAAAATTACACATTACAAGACAGTGATTAAGCCAGAAGCACTGTATGCAGCAGAAACACTTAACATGAATTTCAAAGGCCAAATGGAGAAACTTAAGGTAAAGGAAAGAAAAATTTTAAGAAAAATCATTGGGCCAAAATTTCAAGACAATAAGATTGTATACATCAAAAATTAAACTCTCTACAAGAAAATTGAAAAACTTTCAGATTCTATGCGAAAAAGGAGAATAAATTTTTATGGTCATCTTCTCAGAATGAATTCCAACAGATTAACTAAACAAATCTTTGACTTCTTCCGTAACCGAAAAACGAAGCCCAACTGGTTTAAAGAAACTGAGAAAGACCGAGTGAAATTAAATATTTCAGAAAATTCACTTATTAATCGAACTGCTAAATTAATTACTAAAGATGAAAACATAAGGTTCCAAGACAAATCCACACAAAAGTCCAAATCCTTCATCTCGGAAGAAGAGAGGAGAAGAAGATCAGAAAGAATGAAGAAATACTGGGCCCTAAGAAAAGAACAACGCACAAAGAAATGATTGATACAGCGTACCCCAAAGAGGGTGAAACGAAAGAAGAAGAAATCATTACTTACGTGTTGTTGTGATCTTCAGTCCAGAGGTTGGTTTGATGCAGCTCTCCATGCAACTCTATCTTGTGCAAGCTTCTTCATCTCTGAGTAACTACTGCAACCTGCATCCTTCTGAATCTGCTTAGTGTATTCAACTCTTGGTCTCCCTCTACGATTTTTACCCTCCACGCTGCCCTCCAATGCTAAATTTGTGATCCCTTGATGCCTCATAACATGTCCTACCAACCAGTCCCTTCTTCTTGTCAAGTTGTGCCACAAACTCCTCTTCTCCCCAATTCTATTCAATACCTCCTCATTAGTTAATGTTATCTACCCATCTAATCTTCAGCATTATTCTGTAGCACCACATTTCGAAAGCTTCTATTCTCTTCTTGTCCAAACTATTTATTGTCCATGTTTCACTTCCATACATGGCTACACTCCATACAAATACTTTCAGAAACGACTTCCTGACACTTAAATCTATACTCGATGTTAACAAATTTCTCTTCTTCAGAAACGCTTTCCTTGCCATTGCCAGTCTACATTTTATATCCTCTCTACTTCGACCATCATCAGTTATTTTGCTCCCCAAATAGCAAAACTCCTTTACTACTTTAAGTGTCTCATTTCCTAATCTAATTCCCTCAGCATCACCCGACTTAATTCGGCTACATTCCATTATCCTCGTTTTGCTTTTTTTAATGTTTATCTTATATTCTCCTTTCAAAACACTGTCCATTCCGTTCGACTGCTCTTCCAGGTCCTTTGCTGTCTCTGACAGAATTACAATGTCAAAGTTTTTATTTTCTCTCCATGGATTTTAATTCTTACTCCAAATTTGTCTTTTGTTTCCTTTTTGTAAATATTAAGAGGAGGCGCTCCAGGCCCACATTTGCATGGCGACCAGTCAAAAAGATCTTTCCTTTCTGCTTTGGATACTATCTAAAAATAATTCCGCTGAAAATTCAGCAAAAACAGCGATCTATTTCCGCCTAGCTTGCTACCATTTGTAGCTTTCAGAGGAGCGTCATGATTGGCGAATTTTGAGTAAAACCTATACATTCCTGTTGTTGCCATGTTAAAATTTGCTTCTTTTGCCAGAACATAGCGAAGTTTACACACTGTCACCTCAGTTACGCGGGCCGCTGGTGGCCGAGCGGTTCTGGGCGCTTCAGTCTGGAACCGTGCGACCACTACGGTTGCAGGTTCGAATCCTGCCTCGGGCATGGATGTGTGTGATGTCCTTAGGTTAGTTAGGTTTAAGTAGTTCTAAGTTCTAGGGGACTGATGACCTCAGATGTTAAGTCCCATAGAGCTCAGAGCTATTTGAACCATTTTGAACCTCAGTTACATGTTAGACACAGTTGCGAGAGAATTTTGAAACAGTGGTTTATTGTGTTAATTAAGTGAGGAGATGAGGAAAAGTAATCATGTGATGATCGAAATCAGTCACCCCGTAATAAAGGTGGCTTTGCGATCTAAACTGTTTTATAATTAGTGTAAAATATTCTGTTTTGATTGCTGACTTTCTCCAGCAATGTCTTTTAAAATAATTAACGTCTGCTAGGTTAAGCGCACGAGACAAAAAAGTTGGTAGCTCCCAGGAGACATCACGCTGTATTACTATCACTAGCCATGAGAATGGCCTCTATTCAGCAAGGGAGAGAGTTCACAAATTTCTTCAGGTATGCCACATGCAAATGACGCCATTCATTGACGATTGCATCCTGCAGAACTAGCCTTATTCTCGGGATGTTGGTGGCAAAATTTCAATCGCTGTTTAAAACGATCCTTGACATTTTCTATGGAATTAATATCGGATGAGGTGCGACAGAGTGCCTAAGTGCTCAGCAAATGAGGAACGTATGCATGTAGTCCTGTGAACACCGCTTTTGACATCTTGTAGGACAGGAGTGTCCACAGCATCCTCATCACGAAGATGTAGAAGAAAGGGCAACGCTTGGTCACCTAGAACATTGAAACGAAAATCTTGTTTCATGTTCACAGTAGCCGGAATAAACTGTCCGAAATTTACTCAACCCACTCCGGGTTAACCACCTCGCTGGGTCGTCGGTGCATTGTGTTATATGACACTGGATATAAATTAGAGGGATACATAAAAAGAACTTAAAATTACCTGTAAAATTACAAAACATAAATGTACCCATACTGATGGACAGTGGCTGTACACTGAGCAGAAACTGCTGAATGACGATAGTCAACTGCTGGGCGTTCGGGAGGGCGACGTTTCAAACCCACGTTCGGCCATCCTAATTTAGGTTTTCCGTGATTTCCCTAGATCGATTCGGGTAAATGCTGGGATGGTTCCTTTGCAAGGGCGTGGCCGACAACCTTCACTATCCCCTAATTCGATGGCACCGATGACTCTGGTCAACCAATCCCACGGCCCAACATGCTCCAATGCCTAGGCGCCCATCTGATGTACACAACTTACATGTGAGAGAAGATGACAACTGGACTGATGATGAAGGGCGCACTGATCGCATTCCTGAAGAGCACAGATCTGAATCCGCGCACAAAGCTACAACTCAGCACACCCCGGTATAACCAGCTTTGTAATAGGGATCAGTATCAAAACCGACTAGTCCTCCAAAATCGATGTTTACGTTGTGTCAAGGGACCTTCTGATGGGTGAGAAACCGAGTCCTTCACAGCGAACTCGACGAGAAATACCTTAAAGACAAAATGAAAGACAAGGCCACAAATACATTCGACAAGTTCGACGCCGACCGAAGTTGCCGAGAGGTTCTAGGCGCTTCAGTCAGGAACCGCGCGACCGCTACGGTCGCAGGTTCGAATCCTGCCTGGGGCATGGATGTGTGTGCTGCCCTTAGGTTAGTTAGGTTTAAGTAGTTCTAAGTTCTAGGGTACTGATGACCTCAGATGTTAAGTCCCATAGTTCTCAGAGCCATTTGAACCATCTGAACAAGCTCGACGCTCTATGAGGCACAGTATGCCAAATAGGTTCAGCAGGGACAGCTGAAGCCGCACCAAGACACAAATACGAAGTTCCCAAGTCAGTAGTGGTCGACCCTCCACAAATAAAGACATTAAGATGGAGGGGGTGAAAATTTCCTTTAGAAATTATTTGATTTTGAACTCGTACTGGCTCGGTTGGTCGTAGTTTTACTGTGGTTTAGGCGTGAGTGACTATGCATTTCAAACTGCGAGGAAAACCAAATATATCTGTCTGCGAGAATATAACATGAATTTGGTCCTGTTCCATATTTTTTTTAAAAAAATGTGCAAATTGATTAAATCCTGAACTTTACTAATAATCTCTTTAATTAAACAAAGTGGTCCCTGTGCATTGATAATATTCGTAGCGACTGATCCTGAAATTAAAATACCTTACATCGTAATATAATTGCTTGGAAACGCGGTGATTGCTGCTCTCTACGCGCCAGCTGCAAATATGTTAACTACAATTGCTGAGAGCGTAGTGGAATGCTCCAGAAAACAAGTAAACTACAGTATCTTACACACTTCGCTTGGGTCGAGGATGTAGACAGTGCTTTTAGGTGAAATATTTCTTCAATAAACTGTTTTTAAATCTTTTGATATATTATTACTTGTACAAAATTCATGTTGCAAAAGTCGTTAATATTTACGATTGACGAAGGACAACATTGATATCAAACTCTTACTCTCACAAAAGTTAGATAATTAATTAACAAACTTGAAGAATATCTTACAGTGAAAATTAGTTAATCTTTAATGAAAATCTGAAGTTCCTTGATATGCGTCTATCATTGAGGAATTGTACCAAATTACGAGTGGCTACAACGCTAATAAATAAAAATATTATCTTCGTGCGCTTTTTTAATCTCATTACATCTCATTTCATTCTAAATCACTAATCGAATCTTTCTCCTCTATTTCACAATATTCAAACACAAATCATTTTACATAAACACCGATGCACTAACTTTACGTCTACAGTGCCACAAGACGTCTTCTCGGCGACTCTCAACTCCCCTAACGATAAACTCCCTCGCTCCTCGCTCCCAAGTAGTGATGACGTCTTCCAGCGACACAGCTAGTCTGGCCAAAGACTGCGCGCGAATAATAAGCAATGCAAAATTGTCGCTTAGCGTTTGAGACATCTTAAGTATGTACAAATTCCAGAAATGCAAGTAACAAACTCCCAGTACACCTGTTTCACTACCCCACGGCCTCTCCAGCCAGAGTTTTGCAGGATGACCGTTGCGTAAGGCAAAGATTATACTGAATAATTTGTCGGTACAATATTACACAAAAGTAGTAGTAAGCTAGGAAGTGTAATGAAACAGGTCGTTATTTACAGTTATGGAACGTTACTTTTCTTTGCTCTTCCACACGTGTTATAACTCATAAAATAGAAAAAAGAAACTAACGACCGTAACGCAAGGCCGTATCGCTGCGAGCCGTTACGATATTGCGCAATACATGTCTCAAGTCATACGCTGATATCTGCAAAAAAAAAAAAAAATTACGTTCCGAAAACGCGGAGCATCGTGTGTGCACTGAGCTTTTGGGGAACAACCTGTATAGCTTCTTGAATCTTCCAAATTCCAGAAAGTTCACATATAATGAACGTCAAAGATCACTGTCATGTGTATTTCAGTTAGGTGAAAAGGAGACACAGATAGCCTTTTCAGTTCGTTGTGTTAGTAACTGACAGTGCATGACTGGTGGTTCACTTTAAAAAACCATTCTACTTAATCGATGATTATGGCATGTTGACTTTATGCCGCTCCGTAACGCTTCGGATGATGAATTACTGAAGATGACGTGGCGATCGGTCGACTATCTCGTAGTCTTCAGGGCCTGATCGCGGAGTTTCCTTTCCCAGTCCTTTCTCCTATCTACATTGAGAGAAATGATCACCGTAATAAAATAACTTCCCCTTCCCACGTCCTATTCCTTTGTAGAACTGTGAAAGTGGTTCTGTGTACGCTCTGTCAACCACTTCAGTGTGAATTTCAAACTAACAATGTAGATGTAGGTGTAGATGTAGATGGGATCTCCAATGTGACGATACTGAACTTCGCTGTCGCCGTCCCAGGCTCCCAACATACACGATATTACAGAGCATGCGTTGATAAGAAAGAAGATGCAATGATCCTTCAGGTACGCATGCATTTTCCAGTGACAATGTCCACCACTTACACAGGAATTACATATTGTGTACGAGTGAAGGTTGTGACGTATGAGCGACGACGTATGGAAGTTTGGGTCTAGCCATAGGCCGTACACGGATAACCAAAACGATTTGGTGACCGCTCGAGTAAAGCGAGAAATCTGGATTCGTACCGATCGGCACAAGTTTTCATTGCTATCATTCACTTATACAGCTGAGGTTGTCCGTATTCGCGACTGGGAATACATTTCATGTAAAGAGGAGAGCAGAGTGTAGCTGGAGCTTGTATTAGTTGCTGACCTTACTGCCAATTGGCGAGAAACTGCTTTTGCACTCACATTCCTTACGAATCATGCTTTCCATAGTTGCTTGAAAGCCGATAAGCTGAGCAATTGGACCAGGAATGGCATGTGTAAGCAGGGGCCAAAGTTAATATTTTTTGAGTTTTTTCCCTCTGTTGGAACTTTCATCTTAATTCACCTGGAATCGACTCAGTGAGATGTAACCTAACGAAGGCGTAAGAGCTTTCTTTCTTACAGCCACAATGCCGGGGTACACTTCCGAGCAATCTCTGTAGTGGTAGCCGGCCGTTGTGGCCGAGCGGTTCTAGGCGCTTCAGTCGGGAACAGCTCTGCTGCTACGGTCGCAGGTTCGAATCCTGCCTCGGGCATTGGTGTGTGTGATGTCCTTAGGTAAGTTAGGTTTAAGTAGTTCTAAGTCTAGGGGACTGATGACCTCAGATTTTAAGTCCCATATTGCGTAGAGCCATTTGAACTATCTGTAATGGTAATTGGCAGCCCACTGGCCACTGAGATGGTTTCCCATTGAATGCATATTCATAAGGACAAATAATAAGATTGTGATAACTGACTTTTATGAAAGAATAATCGTGTCGGAAATACTGACGAACCAAAACATTATGATCATCGTCCACCGTGTGATTGAATGCCACCTAGTGGAGTGTCTGATGCGTGACGCGGTAAGGAAAGTATATCCGCAGAATAGAGACAAGCAGGGTATCATTCTACCGACGACATGGGCCGCACATGAGCAAATCCTCCGTCATAAGCGACTTTAACAAAGGACAGTTTGTTATGGCTCGGAGCCTGGGAACGAGGATGTCGGAAATGGTGAAGATGGTCCACTGTTCGCGTGCAACTGTACTGAGCATCTATAGAAAGTGGTTGAAGGGCAGTAGGACCAGTGTGGGCGACAAAGTGTTGGATGTCCTCGCCAGATCACACAATGTGAAGATCGCAGGCTTGCCCACTCTATAAAGCAGGAGAGGCGGCTCTCTGTGGTCAATTTGACAACAGAGTCCAATTGTCGCGCAGGGGTATAGAGTCCATCGTTTTGAGCTCATCGTTAAACATGTGGCTCCGCAGCAGATGACACCTACGTGACCCAACGACACCGTCAGTTACGTTTGCAGTGGGTACAGGAGCAGCCTGGTTGGCTGAATTACTTCTTTTTACACTAGGTCGCTGGTCGTGTCCGAATATGCCGTCATCCAGGCAAACGGCCGCTCTAAAGATGCATGAATACGCCAGGGACGCAGGCCGTTGGGGACTGGGTTGGACGAGGGACATTCATTAAGTAATGCACTCATTTTTTCTCCGCCGGTTTCGTTTGAAAAAATGTGGAATTTTGTATGGGACATACTGGAATATTCCCGCTTCAACCCGTACAGTTTCATGCAGTTTCTATAGGTGGTGGTTATACGTATGCTTCAAAATGGTGTCTGTAACGGAGTTGCGTTCCAAGCATAGAGCTGTCATTGAGTTTCTTTTGGCAGAAATCCAGAGTTTCGCAGATATTCATAAGCGCTTGCAGAATGTCCACGGAGGCCTGACAGTGTACAAAAACACGGCGAGTCGTTTGGCGAGGCGTCTGTCATAATCCAACAAGGTTGCACAAACCTGTCTCGATCTTCCGGGTGCCGGCCGGCCGCCAACAGCTGAAAGTACTGCAACGCTGGAACGTGCGGACACTCCCACTCGGGGTGATCGACGGATCGTAATCAGACATCTCGCTGCTTAACTCGACGTCTCTGTTTGTAGTACTGACTCACTCATCCACCAGTTGGTGTACTCAAAGGTGTGTGCTCTTGGGTTCCTCGCCACCGAACAGAAGGCAATGAAGAGCAATGGAGGACCATCTGTGTGGAATACCTTGCGTACGATGACGCTGATCGTGACATTTTTTTGTCTAACATCGTAACAGGAGATGAAACATGGGCCCATCACTTTGAACCAGAACCTAAACGGCAATTCATGAAGTGGCACTGCATCACCTCTCCTCCTAAGACAAAGTTCGAAGCCACACCCTCAGCCGATAAAGTTATGCCGACGGTCTACCGAGACTCTGAAGCGGTTATTCTGACTGATGTCCTCCATCATGGTGGAACAATCAACTGTGAAGTGTATTGGGCTACCCACAGGTAATTGAAGAAACAACTTCAGCGTTCACAAAACTTTATTGGACTGTTCTTCTTCATCCACCCTACAGTCCAGATCTCGCATCTTCCAACGTCCATCTGTTTGGCCCAATGAAGGATACACTCCGAGGGAAGCAGTATGTAGATGGGGAGGTTATTCAAGTTGCACAACGATGCATCCGACGTCAACCAGTAGGGTAGTACCATGTGGGCACACAGGTCCTCACAGTAAAGTGGCGTAAGGCCGTGTCATTGAACGGAAATTATGTTCAAAAATGGGCTTTTGTAGCCGAGAGAGTGGGGAATAATACGGTGTACTGAAATCCTGAATAAAAACAACCTGCTTTCAGAAAAAAAGTGTTGCATTACTTACTGAACGCTCTTCGTACTATGAGGAACATTCACCTGGGTCTCCGTGAGACTTGCGGATGTAATCGAGGGCTCCATGACAACAGTGTACTAGGATGACGTCATTGCTGGACCATGTGCATCCCTTCTTGCTTGATGTCTTCCCTGATGGCGATGGCATCTTCCAGCAGGACGGTTGTCCGTATCACAAGGACAGAATCGTGCTACTGAGGCTCGAGCAGCATTATAGTGCACTCATGTCGATTTCTTGGCCGACAATTGCATCTGATCTGAACCTAGTGGCAGCCATGTGGCACGCTATCGGGCGCCAGCTCAGCGGCTGCGAACCAGCGGCCCGTGATTTACGGAAAACGCGTGGCCTTTGCGTATACATCTGGTGCCACTTAGCTCCGGAAAGCCTGCCAAGGACTCATGGAATCCATGCCACACCGAATGCCTTCTGTATTTCGTTCCAAAGGTGGACCAGCATGCTATTAAGCAGCTGTTCATGACGTTCTGGGACATAAGTGTTTACATACTGTCCGCTGCTAAGAAGAATGCGCATGACAGGAATGCGGTAACTAGTCCGGATAGCACTGTGACGTAGTCTAGCGACGAATAGTAAGCTCCGTTCTCAAAACATTATAGTTCATGCGCCTGGGTCGACATTTGCGTGAATGACTTGTTTACATCCGACCTAAGTAGATACATTAACGAACAAATTTTTCAGAATACTTATACTTCTGAAATAATATCGGTAAAATTTATCATTTGCATGGTCATGGTGTCGGTAGTTGCCGGATACATAGGTACTGTGTTTGAAACTGCTGAAATGCGTTTCTTTTTTTTTTTCTTTTTGTTTTTCTTTTTTTGTCACGTCGTACTTCTCGTCTTATTCAGTTAAAATATCATGACACAGAGAACACTTTTCTGCGTTTCTTCCTTGCAATGATGATTTGATGTCAACATGCACGTTTTACGAGAATTCTCACCTTTGACACTGACACTGTAAATTTAATAAAAAAAAAAAAACTGACCAGGTGCGATTGCGACTCGCGCAGTGAGGGTTCGGTAGAAACTTAAATATGTATATAGACTGTTTATCCATTCCGGTGATCGAGTATACTGACGACTTTTACCTGTTATCCACATTAATACAGGCAAGACCGTAGGGATTCCTAGTCTTTCGAGAATGTATTAATTTCACGTTTGAAATCGGGTAACAAATGACGAAACAAATATTTTTTTCGTGCAGTATAATTGCAAATTAACAGTTTCGGATTTTTCCCTTTACTTATACTATGAAACCTCGCTTCTTGCCAAATTTCATGAGTCTGGGTCAACTGGAAGTGCCCTACAAGTTTTGATGAGCGAGTGACATAAATCGCCGTATCTTTTCATTAAACTGAGTTAGAAGCTTAAAATTTTTACACCGCTCAAGGACCATGGTACTTAATGTGGCATGAATTTGAACTTGATACGTCTACTCCTTCCCGACAAAAATGGTTCTTAACAGACAGATAGACGACAGCAAAGTTATTCTATAAGGGTTTCGTTGTTACAAATTGAGGCACGGAACCCTAAAAAAAGGAGAAGAAAAATCATCGTCAAGTGTAAAATACGTGCGGAGTGTGCAATAAGGTAACACATTCCTTCATAAATGAGGAACAGACGGCAGAACGCCTCCACTGACAAGTTTTAAATGAATAAGAAGCAACGTATATGATAAAAAACTCATTTTAGTTGTTGCATAGATAATAATTATTAGCCTAGTATGAATAAAGTGTTCACATCAGTCAGTGTGCGCTATGCACTCTCCTTTTATACAGGTACTGATAGAATAGGAATAACAAAGCACGACGCAGCGTGGCTGATCTACATATCTACATATATACTCCGCTAGCCACCAAGCGATGTGTGGCGGGAGCACAATTCGTGGCAAAGTCATATTCCCCCCTCTGTTCTACTCGCGGATCGCGCGTAGGAAAAACGACTGTCTGAACGCCTCAGTACGAGCTCTTATTTCCCTTATCTTTGAATCGTGATCATTGCGCGATTCGAAAGTTGGTGGTAATAATATATGCTCTACATCCTCGGTGAAGATCGGATTTCGGAATTTAGTGAGCAGCCCCTTCTGTTTAGCGCGCCGTCTATCTGCAAGTGTGTCCCACTTCAAACTTTCTATGAGATTTGTAACGCTCTCGCGATGGCTAAATGTACCAGCCACGAATCTTGCCGCTCTTCTTTGGACCTTCCCAATCTCTTGAATCAGACCCAACTGGTAACGGTACCATACAGACGAACAATACTCCAAGAATGGACGAACTAACGTATTGTAAGCTATTTCCTTTGTTGAAGGACTGCATCGCTTCAGGATTCTACCAATAAACCGTAATCTAGAGTTCGCCTTACCCGTTACTTGTGTAATCTGATCATTCCATTTGAGATCATTTCGAATAGTCACACCCAGATACTTGGCGGACGTTACTGCTTCCAAAGACTGGGCGTTTATTTTGTACTCGTACATTAATGGGGATTTTCGCCTTGTTATACGCAGTAGGTTACACTAACTAATATTGAGAGATGACTGCCAGTCATTACACCATGCATTTATTTTATGCAAATCCTCATTTTTTTGTTCCTAACTTTCGTGTGATACTACTTTCCTGTAGACTACAGCATCATCGGCAAGCAGTCTAATGCCAGTGTCAATACCATCAACCAGGTCGTTTATGTAAATCGTAAAAAGCAGAGGACCTATTACGCTGCCCTGGGACACACCTGAAATTACGCTTGTTTCTGTTGAAGTCACCCCGTTCAGGACGACATACTGCTCCCTGTCTGTTAGAAAACTTTCTATCCAACCGCATATGTCATCGGATAGACCGTCAGCGCGCACTTTTTGTAGCAAGCGACAGTGCGGAACTGAGTCGAACGCCTTTCGAAAGTCGAGAAATATGGCATCAACCTGGGAGCGGGTATCTAGAGCCTGATGTATATCATGCACATTTGTGTCTCGCATGACCGCTGTTTCCTGAAACCATGCTGGTTTCTGCAGATGAGCTTCTCAGAGTCTAGAAGGGTCACAAAATATGTTCCATGATTCTACAACAAATCGATGTCAGTGAAATTGGCCGGTAATTATGTGTATCCGATTTTCTACCCTTTTTATAGATTGCTATGACCTGGGCCTTCTTCCAGTCCCGTGGAACTTTCCGCCGTTCCAGTGATTTCTGATAGAGGACGGTGCTATATTTGTAGCATAGTCAACATAAAATCTTACGGGGATACCGTCTGGGCCAGATGCCTTCCTGGCGTCTAAGGATCTTAACTGTTCTACAATCCCAGATACACTAAACACTATGTCAGCCATCCTTTCGTTTATTCGATAATTGAAAGGGGGAATGGTGCCGCAGTCCTCTATTGTAAACGAGTTTTTGAAAGCTAGATTTAGAATTTCGGCTTTCTGGTTATCGTCATCAGTTACATTACCCGTACTGTCAGCAAGAGAAGGTATTGAATTATTTGTAGCGTTCGTAGATTATACGTACGACCAAAATATTTTGGGGTTATTTTTAAAATCTGCAGATGAAATATTGCTTTCAAATTCGTTAAAAGAATCTCTCATTGACCTTTTGACAGCTGCTTTCATTTCGCATAATTTCTGTTTGTCATTGGGGCAGTGACTACGTTTGAAACAACTGTGCAAAATTGTCTGCTTTCTCAGTAACTTCCTAATATGTTTGTTGTACCAAGATGGAACCTTTCCCTCCCCTATATTTTTGCTAGGCACATATTTCTTTAGCACGTGTTGGATAATACCTTTAAATTCCGACCAAAGATACTCAATATCTTCGTGTCCCGCGGTGAATGCTTGGAGCTATGAAGACATTCATTAATGACACTACACGTACGGAAACTGCTGGTAACGTGACATCTTTCTGATGGCCAATACCACTGACCATTGGCAGCCGCGAGGTGGAAGGGCGAAAGGGATCGAGGTGAACGGCTGTTTCCTCGCAACCCACTTCACCCCTCTCAGGCATTTTTCTGAGCTGCCGACTGTAGCGTACCATCTTCTATGGCTTTACACCACTCCTTATACTATATCCTTATGTACAACAAGACGCGCCCGCCATTACGATCGCCGGCGTCTGGTAAGTCAAGAAGTGTAAGCTGAGGGCGGCGTTGACACTCTATACGGCTAATAATGTACATCTCCCAGTTTTTCAGTGACGCCGCTATGGTCTTACAGGTGCCCAAGGCTTACCAAGATCTGTAAACGGGTGAATAGAATATGTCGTTGGTGTAGATTGGCTACTCCTTGGGTCTATATCGCGACTGAATCCCGCTTGTCGTGTACTCGTAGAATTAGCAGTCTTGCCGCTCCCCGTATTTCCGCCTCCTTGTCTATCATCTGGTACCACTTAACGCCGGTCGGCTACGGGCTGTCCAAGCTTCGCACTGTTCTGCTCGCTGTGGCTCGTATTAACGCTTTGCTGTTTCCTTGAAAGCGGAGTCTCTGTCCCCCAACATTCCTCTTCTCATTGCGCAGCTCGCCATTAAAGTTCTTCCGCGAGTGACGATGCTGCAGTCGGACTGCATGTCACGTCCGCCTACGCTGGTTTTAGAACAGGGAACTCCCAATTTCTAGAACACAACACGGTACTGGGGCGTCCTGCTCAAGTGGCTATGACAGCAGGAACGAAACGATTGCAGAGACGCGCTGCCAGAACCGTAGAAGCAGAGCTCATACAAAAGCGTAAAGGATGCGATAAGTGAAATTAAATAAGAATCTTGTGATGAAGCTTAACATAGTTATCGTGAAATCGCGTTGGATAAATTTAGAGAGCGAGTATTCGAAGAAGACTAAGCAACAGTTCTGCTTCGTCCACCATATACCGCGCGTAAAGACCACGAGAATAAGGGTGCTGATCGACTTTAAACGGACAGCCACTTTTTCCTCGCTACATACGTGAGTAGCATAGGATAGAAAATCCCTCACGGTATTGCAAAGTACGCTTCCCCATGCATTGTACAGAGGCTCCCGAAGTACATTCAAGTTCAGAGAAAACAGAATACTTAGCGGTAAAATGTGCCAGTGGGTCTCGTTGTCGCTATAAACAGAAGGTAATGGAACAGTGTGACTTGAGCAGGCGTGCAGGGTGCCTCGGAGACGTATGCGCGAACCGTACCGTAGAATCAGTGAGTATGAAAGAGGGCGCATTATTGGCATAATAGAATGTGATGCATCCATCCGGGACGTTGATGCTCGTCCGCCGGCCGCTGTGGCCGAGCGGTTCTAGGCTTTTCAGTCCGGGACCGCGCGACTGCTACGGTCCTGACTCGGGCATGGACGTGTGTGATGTCCTTAGGTTAGTTAGGTTTAAGTAGTTCTAAGTTCTAGGGGACTGATGACCTCAGATGTTAAGTCCCATAGTGCTCAGAGCCATTTTTTTCATGCTCGTGTGGGACGAAGTGTTTCGGCAGTGCAACGGGTGTGTGCAGAATGGTTCAGGAAAGGCCGTAGAGCACGACGAGATGGGTCAGTTCGCACCACCCGGACCACCCTATGAGAAGATCGACACCTCATCCCAATGTCGTTGGGTCCGCAGCTCGTGGTCGTGCGGTAGCGTTCTCGCTTCCCACGCCCGGGGTCCCGGGTTCGATTCCCGGCGGGGGTCAGGGATTTTCTCTGCCTCGTGATGACTGGGTGTTGTGTGATGTCCTTAGGTTAGTTAGGTTTAAGTAGTTCTAAGTTCTAGGGGACTGATGACCATAGCTGTTAAGTCCCATAGTGCTCAGAGCCATTTTGAGCCAATGTCGTTGGAGGACAGATCTGCGTCCTCCACGGGTCTGGCGCACTAGTGGATCAGTATAACACATCGTACACTATCGGGGATGACAGTCCTGCGTTTATTAAGACATGTGTTACGTGCGTGTTGTCCACTTCTCCGCCTATCTTTGGCGAATCTGCAGAAATAGGTTACACGTCTTTGGTCTATGGAGCGACGTCACTGGGGACAAGAATGACATGAGATACTGTTCGGACGAATCGAGGTTCTGTTTGATTGAAAATGATGGCCGCAGATTGGTTCGCCGCAGACAGGGAGAGCGGCATCACAGTGACTGTATTCGGACAAGGCATACAGCGCCAACTGCCATTAGGTGTAGCCACAAATCACAGTTGGTGCGTGTCGAGGGCACTGTGACCAGTGTGACCAACGTGAATGGGATCCTGCGACAAGTAGCAATACCCTTTCTGCACAAGACCCCAGGCGTCATTTTTCAGCAAGACAATGCACGACAACGTGTTGTTGCGCGAACGCGTGCCTTCTTGGTGTCACAGGATATCAGCCTTTTGTCCTGGCCCACAAAATCACCAGACTTGTCGCGAATCAAAAATGGGTGGTATATAGTGGAACGAGGATGCAGCGCTCTGACCCAATGCCAACTACCACAGATGAACTTTGGGCGATGCTGCATGGGTGGCCATACAACAGGACGCCATTCGCGCCTTATACACGTCGATGTCATCACCAAAAAAAAAAAAAAAAATGGTTCAAATGGCTCTGAGCACTATGGGACTCAACTGCTGAGGTCATTAGTCCCCTAGAACTTAGAACTAGTTAAACCTAACTAACCTAAGGACATCACAAACATCCATGCCCGAGGCAGGATTCGAACCTGCAACCGTAGCGGTCTTGCGGTTCCAGACTGCAGCGCCTTTAACCGCGCGGCCACTTCGGCCGGCGATGTCATCACCCATAGAACAAATGATGAGGACCCATGTCGGACCCTGTGCCTACTAGGTAACAGGAAACGTGTTGAAACAAGCTGACTGAAATACTAATCATTTCTGGAAAACATTCTAATACACATATCCCGAGAGCATGAACGTCCTATCTCTAGTCGTTCAAGGTGTTCTGTTTTTTCCTGAACATAAGTGTATATACTGCGTGAATTTCCGCATTCATATTTCTATTGCGATTTTTTGTAGACCAGCAACACAAAAATCTCGAACAGAATTTCGTTCTGATCATACTTTCGAAGGAAAATGGGCATGAAAGAAATACAATGTGCGTACTCTGTAATCACAGGAATGTCAGTAATCGTCAATTAGTACATAATAATACTGCCAAACTACACTACTGGCCATTAAAATTGCTACACCAAGAAGAAATGCAGATGATAAACGGGTATTCATTGGACAAATATATTATACTAGAACTGACATGTGATTACATTTTCACCCAATTTGGGTGCATAGATCCTGAGAAATCAGACCCCAGAACACCCACCTCTGGCCGTAATAACGGCCTTGATACGCCTGGGCATTGAGTCAAACAGAGCTTGGATGGCGTGTACAGGTACAGCTACCCATGCAGCTTCAACACGATACCACAGTTCATCAAGAGTAGTGACTGGCGTATTGCGACGAGCCAGTTGCTCGGCCACCATTGACCAGACGTTTTCAATTGGTGAGAGATCTGGAGAATGTGCTGGACAGGAAAGCAGTCGAACATTTTCTGTATCCAGAAAGACCCGTACAGAACCTGCAACATGCGGTCGTGCATTGTCCTGTTGAAATGTAGGGTTTCGCAGGGATCGAATGAAGGATAGAGCCACGGGTCGTAACACATCTGAAATGTAACGTCCACTGTTCAAAGTGCCGTCAATTCGAACAAGAGGTGACTGAGACGTGTAACCAATGGCACCCCACACCATCACGCCAGGTGATACGCCAGTATGGCGATGATGAATACACGCTTCCAATTTGCGTTCACCGCGATGTCGCCAAACACGGATGTAACCATCATGATGCTGTAAACAGAACCTAGATTCATCTGTAAAAATGACGTTTTGCCATTCGTGCACCCAGGTTCGTTGTTGAGTACACCATCGCAGGCGCTCCTGTCTGTGATACAGCGTCAAGGGTAACCGCAGCCATTGGATCTCGACCAATGCGAGCAGCAATGTCACGATACGATAAACCGCAATCGCGATAGGCTACAATCCGACCTTTATCAAAGTCGGAAACGTGATGGTACGCATTTCTCCTCCTTACACGGGGCACCACAACAACGTTTCACCAGGCAATGCCGGTCAACTGCTGTTTGTGCATGGGAAATCGGATGGAAACTGTCCTCATGTCAGTACGTTGTAGGTGTCGCCACCGGCGCCAACCTTGAGTGAATGCTCAGACAAGCTAATCATTTGCATATCACAGCATCTACTTCCTGTCGGTTAAATTTCTCGTCTGTAGCACGTCATCTTTGTGGTGTAGCAATTTTAATGGCCAGTTGTGTGGTACCGTACATGGTATGTCGCTTTAGAATGCTTGAAGCGGAGCGGGACAATTCCTTGTGTAGCCTCGTTTCTTTCTTTTTAGCGTTCCGTACCTCAGTCGGTAAGAAACGGAGCCTTTACAGCATCACTTTGTTGTTCGTTTGTCTGTCTGTCCGAACGTTAAAAACTCTTTCTCAAGAAGGGATATATTAGATGAAATTTATGTCACATAATAAAGCCTACGGTTCCTCGACGGTATAAAAAATTGAAGCTTCTAAGTCAATGTAGTCAAAAGATACAACCATTTATGTCACATATTTTGGTACACGTAAAAATTAGCCTAGAATCTAGAGATTTGGCAATAAGGAAGGTTTCACAGTACAACCAAAGGAAAAATGTAAAAACTGTAAATTTGTAATTTTACCACACGAAAAATGTTTTTCATCATTTCTTAGCTGATTCTCTTTTCGTACGCCTGTGAAGACCCCCTTTTCGCAGAAACGGGTGGACGTATGAGTTTGGAATTTATGTCACATACTACATAGGCTCTTGTCGGTGTAGTAAATGTAAACTTCTAAGTTAATGCAGCCACATTTGTTCTCCGACGTCAAGCTTGAAACTAAAACAATCGATAGTTCTGCATTCAGGCTGACTGAGCCGTAATGGTAAGTCTGACATCAAGCAAGGTATGAGTTTATTGTTCATATGAGGTGTTTCGGAATTTATTCATCATAAGATATCCCGGAAACGCCATATCTACGTGGAGCAATCGCTCCTGGATAGCTGATGATGGATAAACTCCGAAACGCGTCGTATGAGCAGTACAGTCATTCCTTGCCTGATGTTTATCTTTTACCATTGCGACTCAGCCTGAGTGCAGAATTGCTGATTATCATCATAATGAAACTTTCTGGCAGATTAAAACTGTGTGCAGAACGAGCCTCGAACTCAGGACTGGAAGGTAAAGGTCCCGAGTTCGAGTCTCGGTCCGGCACACAGTTTTAATCTGCCAGGAAGTTTCATACCAGCGCACACTCCGCTTCAGAGTGAAAATCTCATTCCGCATATTATCATAATGATCGCCTGCCTCCAGCATAATTTCATGTCACATTTACATAATTGAAATTAAAGCAACCTTAAAATCTAGGTATCCCTGGACCAATATCTTGCCAGTATCAGTGCCGATAGCTGGCAAAAATGGTCGAGATTCTCCATTCCCGGAATGGATGAACTGTCTACATGTGTAATTATTTTTGTACTGAACCCTCACAGCGCGAATCCTACCCGCACCTGGCCAGTTTTTTCTTTTTATAATTTGTTCGCTTCTGGAGACCAATGGAGTTTTATTTTTTAAGGGAGAGGGAGGGAGGGAAGGAGGGAAGTAGAGAGAGAGAATGAAGCGTGGCCTGACTGAAGAAGGGGAGGGTAATGTTGTGAGTGAACCGGAAGCACGGAGGAGTGTAATTTGGTAAGAGAAATTAGTGAACGCTTAAAGGCAAACTACATCGTTAAAAGTACAATAATGAACATTATTGTGCTCTCATTTAGGGACTACAAAAAGTATGTTACACATGTCGTCCTACACTAAGACGCTACGGTCGCAGGTTCGAATCCTGCCTCGGGCATGGATGTTTGTGATGTCCTTAGGTTAGTTAGGTTTAACTAGTTCTAAGTTCTAGGGGACTAATGACCTCAGCAGTTGAGTCCCATAGTGCTCAGAGCCATTTGAACCATTTTTGAACCTACACTAAGAGCATTACACAACAAGACCGATGCGTTCTCAGAACAGAATGCAAGTTCCGGGTTTCATGCAGACGTAGCTCTTCAAATGGTTCAAATGGCTCTAAGCACTGTGGCACTTAACATCTGAGGTCATCAGTCCCCTAGACTTAGAACTACTTAAACTTAACTAACCTGAGGACATCACACACATCCATGCCCGAGACAGGATTCGCACCTGCGACCGTAGCAGTAGCGCGGTTCCGGACTGAAGCACCTAGAACCGCTCTGTCACAGCGGCCGGCTGCGCTACGGATAACAGGTGCATCACAGTGTGCGAATTTAATGGCGCGGCGAATGGATTCGTGCTCCGAAGTTGAAGTAAGCAGAACAGTACGATTCTTGTGGGAGTCTAAATTGCACAGAGATTCACTATGAAATGAAATGTAGCGTCCAGCAATAGCGACATTGTGCCAGCAATATGATCCAGGCTTCACAAACGAGGGTGATGCTGACCGGACAGTACGGTTCTTGCACAATTCGATTTCTATCTTCTCGACAAATCGAAAGAACGTCTGGTGGAAAAGGGATTTTCCAAGGATGGGTACTTCACGCAGTGGATCTTGAATGCCTTCCTGACCAAGGAGCGGAGTTCTGTTGGCGAGGAATTGAACAATCGATAGGACGTTTCGACCGTTATTTACAGAGATTTGGTGACTATGGTGAAAAATAGTGTCATGTCCGATACGACATTAGGAGGTGCCCCATAAGTTTTGTCGCCTCAGTGTATTAAATTTGTCGTTAAGATAATGTTAATTCTTCAGATGCAGTTATGATGAGTAAAATTCTACATGTTGTGGATTGGCGGGAGAGCCAACCCACGAATTTTAGAGGAAGCCGAAAGGCACACGTTTAAGCTCACGCAGGCTGGCGTGAGGTCTGGAACACGACAAGGAATTTAGACTTCAGAAAAAAGGAGGTAACTGGTGGAATACTTAACTTTAATCCATTAATATTGAACGGAGCTCTTGTCTGTACATTATTTACAATATCAATAGTAACTCATAATGGCGCCTTGCTAGGTCGTAGCAAATGACGTAGCTGAAGGCTATGCTAACTATCGTCTCGGCAATTGAGAGCGTATTTTGTCAGTGAACCATCGCTAGCAAAGTCTGTTGTACAACTGGGGCGAGTGCTAGCAAGTCTCTCTAGACCTGCCGTGTGGCGGCGCTCGGTCTGCAATCTCTGATAGTGGCGACACGCGGGTCCGACGTATACTAACGGACCGCGGCCGATTTAAAGGCTACCACCTAGCAAGTGTGGTGTCTGGCGGTGACACCACACTACTTGTTTTTAAAACTTGCTATGTACTGTGTGGACGGTTAATCTGTGTTTCGTCGGTCGTGCATTATTAGCTAACTTGAAACGGAAGAAGGTATTTTACCATGGAGCACGTGGTATTTGCAAATTAACTGAGTTTCTTTAATGTCTTAACAATTTTATCTGTTGTGAAAATGGAAATTCCTGTTAGTTTCCTATGGGTTCTGTATCAAAATATATTTAAATTGCAACTGGTTTTTCGACACTCTTCTTCTTCTTTGTCTGAGCCTTGTACTGAGTTACGCAGGGTCGGCCATGGTTAATCGGATGTGGCATGGTGAGTTTAAGGGGTGGCCGGATGCCCTTTCTGCCGCCACCCCGTACCCCCCGGGAAGGAATTAGTGTACCCCAGCTGTCTGTGTCTAATGTAAGCCATGGAATTGTGCGAAAGTGTTGCAAATATCTCCGAGTCGTGTAAGTGAGGCGGAACGTGGGGACCAGCCCGGTATTCACCTAGGGGGATGTGGAAAACAGCCTAAAAACCACATCCAGGCTGGCCGGCACACCGGCCCTTCGTCGTGAATCCGCCGGGCGGATTCGATCCGGGGCCGGCGCGCCTACCCGAGTCCAGGAAGCAGCACGTTAGCCCCCTCGGCAACCCTGGCGAGTAACTGGTTTCTCGAAACTATTTCCAGTTAATTTGCTTTGACCTACCGATTTTTGGTGTGTTGGAGATAGATATTAAATATTTTATTGAAAGGACTTTCTCGACTGCAAATTTTTAGATTTCAATAGAATATTTGTTCCTAGATACACGACCATGTTGTATCTTGGCCCATTTTTTCACATACCTTGTTTTTACAGAGTAATTTTTATTTGACTGGAGCACACAAAAAGTGAATATTGTCATTCATAAATGGAATAAGAAAATATATTAAACTTCTACGGTACATGCAAAAGTCTGAAAATTGCTTCAAGGTACAACATCTTCCCCACTCTTTCGACTACAGAAAATCGCTACGCAAAGGCACTTGTGTAAATTAATTGCAAGTAAATCTGCCTTCTCAGCGTAATTCTTTGGACCGCACTCTATGTCCAATTACTTAACAGGCATCGTGACTGGTGTAAACTGTTCAGTCTATCAGCAAGCCTTGAAAAGTGAAACATGTATGTATTTAGTACAGCGATGGCGAGGCATGACAGAATCTCTGACCAGAGAGTTGCTAGTCTGCGCTTGACTGCGCGAGAGTTCAGTTGCGAGTAGGAAGTTGCGTGTAGCGAGTCGGCAGGAACAGTTGCGAGTTTGCTGTTGCGGGTTGTACTCAGTCGTGGTAGTGTGTGTGGAGTCGGCGGGCGTCGACGTGGGTCTCTGGTCAAGGTTCGGGACGAGGTATATTGTTAAATAAGGTAATGAAGCAGCATTGCGCACATCTCATAATGTAATGTATGTTAATTGTAATTAATTTCTTCAAGAAATGCCCCAATAATAATTTTGTTTTCAAAGCAATCGTTTTAAGAAAAGAATCATTCGATTTGAAACAATATTTCCTATGCTTTTCCTCCCAGAATCAATTTATTAGATTAATTATTGCACAGGGCCTGAGGTCAGCGCAGCTGCCCTTATAAAATTTATCAGGTTGATCTTAACGTTAATTTTGTGGGGACTTAACATTTTTGCACATTTTTATTATCATTGAGTTTTATTACTGTGGGAAGCTAACATTTGGCATTATTTGCAATTCTATACAATTCTTTTCATTTTCTTATTTCCACGGGGAGGTTACACTTGGCGACATCCGGACCAGGATCGTATTTCTTTGAGAATCTTCTGAAAAGTAATCAGATATCTGCTCTTATATACTTAAATATAATTAGGATTTGGCGCAACGCTTTTACTAATTTTGTGATTTTCTTCCACAGATCATCGGCAATTCGTTGCTCTCTGTTGTATTTGTGTTTGTTGCTTTTTGCATTGTGCTTATTTCATTTGTGAATAATTGTGACTATTGTAAAAATGCCGCGAAAGACTGTGAATAGTGCATCGCGAAGTATAATGAGTGAAATAACCGAATTAAACAACTTGACCGATAGTAATTGTGACACGCAATGTAATGATGACAATCCTCCATTTAGTGACAATCAGTACGTACCGACCACCAATGTTGATTTTGATCTTATTGATGAACAGATAAATTCAATTGCGTCCTCTGTTAATTTGACGACAACTGATGACTCGGGGCGTTCTGTTGCAATGAGCGTTGCCCAGCTTAACACAACCGGTTTGCAAAATTCACGTAACGAACAGACGAATTTTTGTAATGAAAATGAACAGGATACTCAAAGTAGGACAGATTTATTTAATTCCGATTTACTGACCAATAGTGCACATCCGATTGGTAAACATTTTCAAGAATCACGGAATATCCAAATGGATACACAAAACGTGACAATTGCAGGTACGCCATTAAACAGCACAGAGAATAGAGTAGGTAATGTTACTACGGATCAAGTTATAGCAGCATTGCTACAGTTTGAGAACGAACTTAATAAAATGATAGATAACTATTTCAAACAACAGAATGAAAGACAAGACAAATGTTTCAAACAACTTAGCGAAATAATTAATGAAAGTTTCGACAACCATTACAAACAAATTAATGAAAGTTTCGACAACCATTTCAAACAACTTAATGAACAAATTGATGAAAGTTTCAAACTGACGAACAAAAAACAAGACGACCTTAAAGAACAGAACAAACAAGTTAGTGAACAGATTACAGCCGTTACCGTGCAATGTCAGGACACTAAAGAACAATTATGTGAGGATACTAAGGCTTGTGCTAATAACAGTAATGAAGAAGTTGGAACTGTTGCACAAGAATTAAGTAGCACTCGTGTAGGCACAATAGAATCATATAAAGACGAAATTATGCAGTCACTGAACAATGTTCAGCAAACGCAACACAGATACGCGACGAGTTTAATTTAGAGTCACTGGAAGTTTCACACACTCTGAATACGGAAGTCGATAATAAAAGTGAACGACACAACAACCAAATTGACGAAAGTATTAAAGTAACAGAATTGAAAACTATTTCAGTTGATGATACGTCACAGAATCCGCCACGTTGCGAGCATTTGTCACACTCACGTAGTCAGTGTAACTTAAGTAATTTACAGAGACTACGCGACTTAAAATCCGAAAAGCTACGCGACTTAAAATCTGAAAAGCTACGCAACTTGAAATCCGAAATGACACAGACAAATAGATTCTCACACAAACCTGAACGTGTTCTTAAATTCAGTGACGAGAACGTTGGTTACGAGAAAATATTATCTGTAAGAAAATCTAAGGAATTTAATAATGACAGAGCACAAATACACGATTTGCACCGTATACGACAATTTATTTTTGTACTTTCACCGCTATTACCTGTAATGCAGAAACTAGCCTTGAACTGGATACTACAATTTTCTTTTGGATTTTTACTGCCATTGCCTGTAACGCAAAAGCTAAAATTTATTTGCAGTGCGTAATTTACCTCAGGGGATTCATTACGCTTTAATGAATATGTGCCGTAGCGTGCATAGGGCCCCGAACTGTAGTAGTGCTGTTTCATCTTTAGTTTTCTGCACTGCTGCCTTCTCTTCTACTATCCTTTATATCTATCAAAACTGCTCTTTAACTATTGCTCTACCTAGGATTAAGAAATGAGTCAAGAAAACCTGATAAGACAAGTTTTTACCGAAAGTGACAATTTTTCATTAGACGCTCCAGAAATGACAAACACGAGAACTTTAATAACAAAAAAAAATTTTAATCATCAGTATGTGTAAAATTATCAGCAATAGCGAACGCATTTTGGTAACAATACACGTTTTCCACCACAACAGCATGAAAGTCAGCCGGTTAGCATACCTAACCAACAATGTAATGCACAAGGTCAACCAGGCTTTAATGTTTCGCCGCGTGCACGTATAGTCCCCAGGTACAACAAATAGTAACGCACGGCAGCAAGGAAATAACTACGTACAGAAAAGACAGTATTTCAATTCCTATCGCAATGCACCGTATAGGAATGACTATCACGACAGACGTAAAAACAATGAGCACGATTTTCAGCGTACATTTAATAACAGTCGATCTCAGCAGCAAGAACATCCGCCACAACAAATAACCATGAATGTACCAGACAGTAGATATCATCCAGAACGTAATACGTTAGGAAGAAACATAGAACAGTACAAATAGTTGAAATGCCACAGCATCCTCCCGAAAATAATAACACGTCAGAAAGAATTTGATTAAATACAGTACAGGTTGTAAATTCCAGTAACGCAAGCAATAATTTTGAGACGCAGAATCTTGTTCACGAGAATGTTATTTGAATCACGCCTTGTTGAATGTACCACTTTTATCGCACCCAGATATTACTAGAAATTTTTCCATTGCCACCGACAGTTCCAACACCGCTTTAGGCGTACATATTTTTCAGGAAATTGAAGAAGATGGCTCAACTGTAATTAAAAACATCGCATTTGCAAGTCGCATTCTATCACCTGCTGAACGAAATTATTCTGTTACAGAACTGGAAACGTTATGTGTTGTTTGGGCTTTTACGAGATATAGGCACTTTCTTTATGGCAGACATACCACCGTTTACACAGATCACAGAGCGATACAATTTTTACTTTCAGCTAAATTCACACACGATAGATTAAGCAGATGGAAGCTTTATTTACAGGAATTTAATTTTACAATTGTTCACATTCCCGGCACACAAAATGTTGTAGCAGACTCACTATCTCGTTCTCTCAGCAACAATCAACAAGACATCGCAACCAACTTCTGCAAAGTAAATTTCAGCGTTATGTACATTCAACAAGTTGCATTTGAAAATTTTATTTCGTCGTCATTACAGGACATAGCTCAAGAGCAGAGTAAAGACAACGTGTGGAAAGAAATTAAACAACTCTGGCAAGATAGGAATAATGTTACGATTAGAAATCATTACACAGTACGCAATGACATTCTGTTTCGCCGCTCTCATCCTGACAGCAACAATTGGTTATTATGCATTCCTGACGAGCTTGTTAACAATTTAATCTGGTATACTCATTTAAGTTATGCACATTACGGAGCCAGAAAATGTTTTCTTATACTGAGACAGAACTGTTATTTTGCCAACATGGAGAAACGTATACGACGAGTTTTAGCGTCATGTAAAATCCGCCAGAAAGCTAAGTCAGACACGACTTCACATATTCCTCCATTATATCCCACTGTACCTGTTAAATTAAGATACATGGCCGCTGTAGACATTTTTGGTCCGATTCCCATAACTAATAGAGGTTTTTGCTACATCTTTGTCGCTGTTGAACTCACTTCAAAATTTGTTACCTTCACTCCGTTACGCAAAGCTACTGCTAAAACTGTTTCGAAAGCATTTGTAAATCATTTTCTATTTCATGTAGGGCATGTGATGAAAGTAATTTCCGACAATGGATCACAATTTTGATCTGCTATATGGACACGTATGTTACGAGCTAGAAACATTTCTCCGATCTATATATCCAAGTACCATGCTTCTTCGAACCTTGTGAACGATTAATGAAAGAAATTGGTAAACTGTGTAGAATATACTGCCACAAAAGACATATTGATTGGGACACACACATACACTCATTCCAGGATGTAATTAATTCAATACCAAATGAATCTACTATGCTATCTCCGTCTGTTATACTGAAAAATGTTGAACCACCTAACAAAATTACAGAATTAGTAAACTTTCCTACATCTCGTCGATTACGACACCACGAAATAATCGACATTGCGCTGAACAACATCAAACGTGCCGCAGAGCGCCGGAGAAGACTGCAAAAACAGGTTTGTACACGCCGTGACTTTCACATTGGACAGAAAATATTAGTACGTACACACCATTTATCCAACAGAGGAAAAGGTAGGTGCAGTAAATTTGAACTTCTATACGCAGGTCCATATCGGATTCGCAGCATTCCTCACCCCAATGTTGTACACGTCGAAACTTTGAGAACCAGAAAATCCAAAGGCAACCACCATTTGTCAAACATCAAACCTTTTATTGAATGAAGACACTTTATGATGCTATAATGCCATTTTGCTAGTTTTATGATCACTTATGCAATTATATTCACATGACTAATTACCAATGATTATCGTATTTTTTCTTGGCAAGTGCCCGGCAAGGTAAGGTTAGCAGGTCGCTCTTCTTGTCGTTACACATCAGACCGTGCATATTTTTCCAGATGAATTTACACATTTTATGACCATTAATGCAATTATATTTATGTGATTACTTACTGATGATTATCGTATTTTTTCTTGGCAAGTGCCCGGCAAGGTAAGGTTAGCAGGTCGCTTTTCTTGTCGTTACACATTAGACAGTGCACATTTTTTCCAGAGAAACTTACGTATCTTATGAATAATTATGCAATGTTACCTAGTGACATATTAATTTTATTAAATTTTCTCTCCATTAAAGTCTTTAATTCTCGCCTCTATTAACTACACAACATACAAGCTGACACAACGGACGTCACATTTTTTGTCTTTCTTATGTATATACGATTGTTTCATGTTTTTTTTGTATGCACTATGAAATAGTTAAGATATAGCAAACACCAGTTGACTTTGACATTTTGCCTTATGATATCTCAACATCGTGACTACTTTACTGTTACATTGTGTTACACTGAGTACATTTTTGCCTCTGAACACTATTTTTTCACATATTACGTTTTTTGTCATGTTATGCTGTATGCTTAATTATCATAAACCAGTCATTATTTAGTGAATATATGGTGTAAATGCAAGATATTAATCTTTGTTCATCAATTTCAGAAAGAAATGATGCGTGAAAGAAATAAATTAAACAAAATGGGAATTTCACCTTCGGAATGAACGAAAGAGAATGCAGTACTTCGTGATGAAGAGTAAATGGATCAGAATTAACAAGCATTAACAAGAATATACTATACACATCGTAGAATAGCAGTCTTAACTAATTTTTTCTTTCAGAATACGAGGCGATTGATGCAGGCTGTCAGACAGAACTACACATCTTAGTTTTAGTGATGAAATATGATAGAAATAAGGAATAGTTGTATAATAAGTAATGAAGTGATTTTTTGCAGATGATAATGAATGCTGATGAATAATGATGAAGTATATGCTACTATGGGTAATGAAGTTTTCCTTTACAGGTGATGATGATAATGGAGTTATGATAATAGAGATAATGAAGTGATGGATAATGAAGTTTTTCTTTACAGATGAGGATAATGTGGAAGTTATGTATTCATGCTATGTAGTTATTTAAGTATTTGTTGCAGTTCGCTTTGACAGCAGGTGTTATATTGCATGGTATAATGACTGAAGGTTTTGGAAAGGACAGCTATGGAACACATCTTTATACACATTTCACTACCTGTTAATTCGAAGTTCACTACTTTTCAGCATAAAATGCGTTTCTTCTTTCAGCTTAATAATCCATTTTTTATATATATTTTTGCAGGAGAAATTATTTATGAAATTAATGTGCTATAAGCAGTTGTTCATTAAATCTATGTCATTTATGAATGTGATTACATATACTCTATTTGTTTCATAACCTTGCTACAGCTGACTCATGACGAATGACGTTACACATTTTCATTTACAGGAACAACCCAGAAGCAATTTTTTTCTCTCTTCTTGCTTTCCCCTATAATTACCCAAAGCAATGCATTTCTAACAAAAAAAATGTATTACCAGTCCCAAATAATGATACCAGTTTAAGAGAGTTCTGAATAATTCTGATTAGTTCTGAATAGTATGTCACTTGAATAATGAATGCTACTAATTACTGTATTGAGATGACCAATGATTAATAAATAATGCTTTGTAACTGACAAATGAATGCTAATGCTACTGATTACTGTTTTGGGATGACCAATTATTAATTAATAATGCTTTGTAACTGAGAAATGAATGCTAATGCTACTGATTACTGTATTGGGATGACCAATGATTAATTAATAATGCTTTGTAACTGGGAAATGAATGCTACTGATTACTGTATTGGGATGACCAATGATTAATTAATAATGTTTTGTAACTGGGAAATGAATGCTACTGATGAATTAATAATGCTTTGTAACTGGGAAATGCATGCTACTGATTACTGTATTGGGATGACCAATGATTAATTAATAATGCTTTGTAACTGACAAATGAATGCTAATGCTACTGATTACTGTATTGAGATGACCAATGGTTAATTAATAATGCTTTGTAACTGGAAAATGAATGCTACTGATTACTGTATTGGGATGACCAATGATAAATTAATAATGCTTTGTAACTGACAAGTGAATGCTACTGATTACTGTATTGGGATGACCAATGATTAATTATCAACATTATTCTGTAATACTATGTTATTGACTACCTCCTGTTTTAAGTAATAACTTCTGATGATTTGTAACCAGAGAATGAATGCCAATGTTCTCTGTAAAATGTTCTCTGTAAAACGAATGACTTCTGATGATTTGTAATTAGGCAACGAATTTCAATGTTCTCTGTAAAACGGATGACTTCTGATGATTTGTAATTAGGCAATGAATTTCAATGTTCTCTATAAAACAATTAATGAACATTTTTCTGTAATACTACATACATGGTACAGAAATGTTCAATAACTGGGCTATGAATGCCAGCAACTACTAATGTAATTCCCAATGAAGACTAGTATGTGACTTAATGTCCTTCACCTTCTGACCTCACTACCCTGAATTACTGAAATATCCATTTGTCCTGTATGTCCTCTTGATCATGGAGCAGTATATTTGGTTTTTGCACTAATTCTACGTTGGTGTGCCTTGTAAGAGCGTGGTGTTGACACAACATGCTGTCCACCACCGTGAGCGATGGAGACGTTATTATGGTCTCACTGTTTGGTGTACCTGATGTACTGCCAAAATGGTAACATGGAATATTACTACGATATTTCAGTGTCTTGGCTACGCTGATAAACACTTCTGGGAAAAGAACTTCAGATTGTCTCACTTGGTGTTGTACTTCTGTGGATAGATATGGACTTTCAGTGCAGCTGCGTGCAACCTGAAGTGCTACAACCATGATGCAATCCTTCCCTTTCCTATCCTAATTCTTGTAACATAGTGAAAATCATGTTTTTGCTAATATAATTTGTATTCATGGCTTATACATTTTTTACGATATATTCTGAACTACAGTGCTTGTGCACTTTTATCATTTTTCTAACATGATTTCTACTTATTGATTTGCTGATATGTTTTGAACTACAGTGCATGTGCACTTATGTCACTTGTCAACATGATTTTTTTTGCCATTACGTTTATTTGTTGTGAAAATGCTAAAGAGTTTTTCAGTGCGTGTGCACTTATGTCATTTGTTAATATGTTTTGTACTCATTGTATATACATTTTGTTATCGCCTAATATGTTTTGTACTCGGTGCATGTGCACCACATTTACTTCATGTTCTACATCTGAATATTCTGTGATTGTAAAGTTAATTAGTTAAGAAAAAATTTGTTGCTCATGGCAAGTCCAAATGACTCACCATCGCTGCCAAATTTTTGCCCCCCCCCCCCCCCCCCCCCCCAGTGGAGGGTTATGAAACATGTATGTATTTAGTACAGCGATGGCGAGGCATGACAGAATCTCTGACCAGAGAGTTGCTAGTCTGCGCTTGACTGCGCGAGAGTTCAGTTGCGAGTAGGAAGTTGCGTGTAGCGAGTCGGCAGGAACAGTTGCGAGTTTGCTGTTGCGGGTTGTACTCAGTCGTGGTAGTGTGTGTGGAGTCGGCGGGCGTCGACATGGGTCTCTGGTCAAGGTTCGGGACGAGGTATATTGTTAAATAAGGTAATGAAGCAGCATTGCGCACATCTCATAATGTAATGTATGTTAATTGTAATTAATTTCTTCAAGAAATGCCCCAATAATAATTTTGTTTTCAAAGCAATCGTTTTAAGAAAAGAATCATTCGATTTGAAACAATATTTCCTATGCTTTTCCTCCCCGAATCAATTTATTAGATTAATTATTGCACAGGGCCTAAGGTCAGCGCAGCTGCCCTTATAAAATTTATCAGGATGATCTTAACGTTAATTTTGTGGGGACTTAACATTTTTGCACATTTTTATTATCATTGAGTTTTATTACTGTGGGAAGCTAACATTTGGCATTATTTGCAATTCTATACAATTCTTTTCATTTTCTTATTTCCACGGGGAGGTTACAAAAGTCATTTCTTGCCTAGACTGTCAATTACGGCAAGATGAGCTGGGAGCAAGGAAAGCAGGCTGCTGAATTGGCCTACAGCACAGCGATGTTGAGAGACACAAAACACTGAAGATCCCGCTGTCAATAAAACCTGATAGTGTAGGCTACCAACCAGTTACTACTCGTAGGTACCCCAAGGAGACCGCTACTGAATTGTACACTTCCTTTTTGGAAGTAACAGAAGGACTGTGTGGACCCAGAGAGTAAGCAGCTGACTCCACACGTTCACTTTGGTCTCAGGTGTCCATTTCGAGCAACAGTGATAAAAGAGAAAGGGCAGCGAAGCATCTGGAATGGGACCTGAACCAATGGCGTCGGATCCTCTTCACCGACGAGTGAAGGATTTGTCTAACGCCTAATGATAGTCGCAGAAGAATATGGATGCGACCAGGTACTAATGCACATGCCAGCCATGAGGTCCCATGAGTTCGACAGGAAGGTGAGTTAGATATATTTCGGGCCAGTATCGCGTACGGACGTCTGATGCTGGTTATCGTACTGAAGGGTAATTTCAGGGCTGTGAGCCCACATCTAAATACCTTCCACCAGCAGAAAGGAATTAAATGAATGGAACCATCATCGTGAGCAGTTTTCCACTCCAGTTACCCTGTTTTGGTTTATGAGAACTCGTATCTGTCCATGTACCATTCTTCTCTCAGACTGTATCCCAGCTCTCCTTGTTTTCCTAATCCTCTTTCTATTGGCCCATCCATCTCTTCCTTGGCCTTTGCAACCGGCCCTCTACCAATCCAATTTGTGTTTTGCAGCCGTTGTTTTGCTACCCTTTTCTGGCCCATTCGGTTCACGTGGCCAAACCATCTCAAACTGGCCACTGTCAGTTTTTCTTTCAAGGATGTGTACACGCCAGTTTCTTCCCATATTTTTCATTTCTTATCCTATCTTTCCTTGTTTCCTGGGCCGTAATCCTAAGAACTTCATTTTTACAGCTTACATTTTCCTGTCGACCAGTCTAATTGTTGTGCATGTTTGTAGGCCATATTCTATTATAAGGGTAAAGTATGGCTGAAGGGGAGTCTGTTTTTATCTTACAGGGACTTGCTCGTTCCAGAGTAGAAGATGAACTTGATGGTAGAACTAAGCTGGTTTTTGAGTTTGGTTATTGATATCATGCTGTATCCTGTTATCACTTGAAATTATGCACTCAATAAATCTGCCCTGGTCTATCGTTTGTACTTGTGTACCTTCCAGCCTGGCAGATGGACTCACACAAGACATCCAACTCTCACTCGTTAGCTCTAAAAGTTGTCACCTGGGCAATGGTCTTGGACCACCTGCCGACCCATGTGAGTGGAGCCTGTGCCTTGTAGGTTTGATAGAGTAGGGGACTACCAAAGGCAATGGAGCAATCCCCAACAGAAAGCCTCCAATTGCATTAGGCCTGGCAGTCCAGTTGAAGGATAAATGTTGATTTTCTTCAACTACAGAAATTAATCGAATAGCCAATGGTAATTGCTGATAAGTGCGGGGACCAGTTGAAGCTTGCAGTTCGTCGTCATAGGAACTGTCCTCATACAGTGGATGATCCCATGAGGACCGCTGTTGATGAGACAGGGGTTGGAGTAACAAGGTATTGAATGTTACCCCGCGGCAGATTTTGTTTTCACAGATACGCAGATATGTGCTCGTTGAAACAGACTATCTTTAAAGGCCTGTTATTCCATTCTGGAGTCTCATGAATGTCGGCTCATGCACTTTGGCAAAATACGTAACTGGTGCCAAACTTTTTTGAGCAGTTTAGATGATGCGAAATAGCTGTTCCTCCTCCTAGCAGCAGTTTATCGTGCGTCGCTGGAGCAACAAAGCGTTGCAAGATCTTAGAAAATGGCGCAGGTAATTCAGGTTATCAAGAAGCTTCGTCGGGCAGATTCACCTAATAATAGAGGCCTATATCGCTGACGGTCAATCTGTGGTAGAATTATGGGACTAGTTTTATATTCGCATAGTATGGTCTTCTTGAACAGCGAAAATTTCTTCCATTCTATGCCTTTACCAGGTGGGATTAACAGAGGAGTTCCGAAGAGGAGCGTCTCAGAGATGCTTATCGAACCCCAATAGCAGATGCTACAAGAGAGGCGTTGTGCATCGCAAGATGTCTTGTTAGGGTTCAAAGAGTGAAAATTCCAATAAAGCATCATGTAAAAGGGTTACTTCCTCCCACTTACATCTCATTGAATGACCATGACGGGAGCATTAAAGAAGTTCTACTTCTTACTAAGGCTTACCACCAGTTGTTCGTTCCGGCAATCACCCGCGAATGAAACAGTAAAGTGGTAAATGATAATGCCAATATTTGCTTTTTAATCAAACAATAAAACATTACTCGTAGAAAGATAGGTTTCCTGCACAATAGGTGCAATGTTTTGAAGTGAAGACGTTAACACGCTCTTGATGACCGAAGGATAATACATCATGCTTTCCATGATGACCGATACAGACGCATAGTACAGTGTCGCTATTAGAAAACTAGGTAACTTTGGTCATATGTTAGAGCTATCAATACCCAAAAATTTGTGCCCAGACATTCGTTGCCTGTGCTTTAACGAGCCAGCCGAAAAACTGATATTAGTGACAGAGGTTTTGGGAAGCAAAACATGTAGTATTAGTCAAGGCCCTCAGGCTTACTGAATCTCTAACTAAATGACCTCCAATCTCAACCAAAATTTCCCATAGATCCTTTGAGTATAAGATTATCGGGTGATTATGCGAGAGCACAATTGATGCAGTTTATAAGAAGACAGCAGAACGTCCATAAAGTTCCCGTGTTATAACTCTGATATCAATCTCTTGCAGAATCGTTGAATAAATACCAACCCGGACTATCCTGAACAACACACCTTATCCAGGACAACTGGTTTAGTTATAAAAATAGCACTGATGCGAATTCGATCCATTCTTATTGACCAATATACCTCGATTCTACCCTTACTGCATATCGTGACAACCCGATCAGATGGCCTGTACCACTAACTGGCAACACTACTATTTTAGGGCCTGTCTTCTAGACGATGGGCTAATGACCTCCTGACATTGTATATTCTAAACCGTTGTAGTTCGACTTTCGAAAAACTTGCAGTAACCTGCTTTGCTAGCCCTGCATTAGACGGCAAGTTTTTGGTGACCCATTTGTTCTGTAAACCGTTTTCAATCATTGCAGGTGCAAAAGTACTGGAGGAGGTGCAACAACAATCACATTTACAGATTTAGAAACTGATAACTTCAAGGAAATGCGACTGATAGTGAGCCACGCACATTAAATAAATACATTACTAACTAGTACTTTGAAGAATCCAAAAATGTAAACAATCGTTTGATACACCTCTGAGTCATTCGCATGGGGCCGGTCTCTGAATTCAGCAAGAACTGACACGGGTAAAGTATCTGTCTGGCTATCTAACTGTGAACCTATTTTCCTGAAAACATTATCGCTGAACAAGGAAAACATGTCACTGAGCACAGAAAAGAAACCGTTATATGAGAAAAAAAGTTACAGGCAAGGTTTACAGTTAGTACTCACTGGCAAAACAAAAGAACAACGCCAGAAACGCAGTTAATTGTATCTCAAGGAAAATTCAGTCGAGAAAATTGTTAAATCAAGACAGACGAAATGGCTTACCGTCAGGGACGGAAGTGCAAGTACTCCGATAGAAACACTTGTATCTTCATCTTCGGTTTTTTTTTCCCCTCATTGTGTTCTGAAGTCCATTGGTTAAACTTCATGCTACTTACTACGACGGATGACCAACAAAGACTGAGGCTGATTTTTTCACGGATGTTTATTAATCCATTTCAATGTTTATGATCTTTTTCAAAGTACTCGCCTCCTACTTGAATACACTATTTACAGTCATCTTACGTTCCATTCAGAAGGCTGTTGCACTCAGCGACTGTTATATTGACTTGTAAATAATAAATTTCAGCTTTCAGTCGTCCCTTTTAAATTTTATTGGCAGATCTAGATTTCAGCTAGAAACTAGCCATTCTCAATGCACTATCATTTTTGATCAATGCATGTAATGCCTTCTGGTCGGGCTTCATCCACAGTTCATTGAATACTCAAAAATTATAGTGCATTGAGAATGACTAGTTTCTAGCTGAAATCTAGATCTGCCAATAAAATTTAAAAAGGACGACTGATAGCTGAAATCTATTATTTGCAAGACTATTTACAGTGTCTCTGTTAGTTCTCGAACACGGTGCAGGCCATTCTTTGTCAGGTCTTTGAGAATCGCATCACTTTTATTGAGCATTGCTTCCCAAATCTAATGCCCGAAGCTTTGCTTTTAGTGATGGGAATTTAAAAAAAATCACAGGGGGTAAGGTGGGGGCTATAAGGCGGATGCGGTGATGTTGAACTGAGCCTGAAACAAGGTGACTTGATTCACGAGGTGAGGCATTATCGTGGTGAAGTCGCCACCCAGTCCGAGAAAGTTCTGGTCGTTTACTTGCAATGAGATCCTCAGTTTAGCTAAAACTCACTTGTAGTGTGCTGCCGTAACAGAAGTGTGAGGGGGAAGTGCATACTGCTAAATCATACAATGACAGTCAAAATTTGTGATCAACCTCAATTTCCTGTGGATAAAACAACATTCGCCTTTCTTGGTGTGACTACTTCACTGTCAGAGGTAGTGCATCTTCACCGTACTCTTGCTGCAGCTTTTCGTAAGTTTCAGTGGCTGTTTGATTTAAACGAACACAGAGTTTTATTGCGTATTGCTCCTCCGTCGTCACCTCCGGTGTTATGAATGCGAAATGCAAAGAGCGTCTACGAAATGGGGCATTACTACCAACCTACCGATAAGAGAGTGCTGCCGCCTATGGACAATATGCATAAAAACGCGCTTTTTTCAGATATTCACGGTACAGATAGGAAACTATCACAGAAGCTACAGGGAAAAACCAGGTAGTCTTTGCTGATCAGCCCTCGCAAAAATAACATGTGCAGTGGTTTTCGCCTCCATTTGTAACACAGGAAAGTTTACATGAAGAAAGGACAACCCACAAAACGTAACAAAAAAAATGGTTCAAATGGCTCTGAGCACTATGGGACTTAACTACTGAGGTCATCAGTCCCCTAGAACTTAGAACTACTTAAACCTAACTAACCTAAGGACATCACACACATCCGTGCCCGAGGCAGGTTTCGAACCTGCGACCGTAGCGGTCACGCGGTTCCAAACTGACGCGCTTAGAACCGCACGGCCACACCGGCCGGCAAAACGTAACAAATTATTCATTAAGACTCCAGTAAAATGCCACCATGCTAATGATGGCGCAAAGCTGTCGAAACATGTTTGAGCAAGAAACAGGCGTCTGTGTGGAAACAGGCGAAAACCAGTTCCCATAATAGTAACAAATGTGGAAAAAAACTATTCAAAGCTTCCGGAAATTTTGTGCACCTCCCTAAGTAAGAAAATTATGGTTGGGGAAGGCTGGGAAAGTTCCAGGCGATGGCGTTATTGGCGCCTAAGCTGCGATGGATGGAGACGTGAGTCGGTGGCGCGGTGTCGGATGACTCAGAAAAGCGGCCGCCTCACAGCGGTTGCAGTAATGTCTGTACTTTGGTTTCCGTGGCGGAACGATTATCGTACTATTAAAAGCCGACAGGGGTCAGCGCCAGCCGATAATCCTCGTCAGTCGGCACACGAGAATTCAGTAAAACGAAGAACAAGATGAGAGAGGCGGCGCTCTGCCGTTTGTTGCACGGCATTCTATGCAGCGATGCTCGTCTACTGACAAGTCCGCCTCGATTTGACTGTGTTCGATGTAACGTACGCTGGGAATGGACTTACTCACTACGAAACTTACACTTATAAAAAAGTGACGGATAAATCGGACAGTTCTAATATTTGAATCTAAATCGTCGGTGTTCTTAATTCGTGAATTAAGCACTCTGTTTTCTGTTATCGCAGCAAGGTAAAGCTGGATCACGTTGTGACTACTCCAAGAGCCCTACAGAACGCAACACACACCACCCATATCAAACATGAATTCACGGCTTTGAAGACGTGTAGCCCCGACCAGACCGAAGTTTCCCAGCCATGTAGTGTCGAGAAAATAACAATGGCACTCAAAGAATTTAAAGTGGAAAAGGCACCAGGGTGTGATGGAATTCATCCTGAATTCCTCCTGAACTGTAGCAAAATGGCTACCAGGGTTCTTTACTGATATCATAATGAGAGAGAGAATCCCGAACAGAATGAAAAAGTCTAACGACATCGCTGTCTTTAGGCCAGGAAAACCACGCAACGAACCCAAAAGTTACCACACGATAGGTCTTGTTAGCTCAATACATAAGCTTCTTCAAAGACTCATCTATAAAGAATCCCGGCTATAATACTTGAGAAAATTCCGAGTGAACAAACTGGCTTTATTCGAGAAAAAAGGTGTACAGACCAGATAATGTCGCTTGCAACCTACACAGAAGATGGCTTCCAAAAGAATTTAGAAACGTCAACTGCATTTACAGATATCTCAACATTTTATGACACAGTATGGAGACACGGCCTTCTCTACAAACCCACTCGAATAATCCCATGCAGAAAACCAGTCCAATTTATTAATAGCATGCTTGATGGAAGGTCATTCCGGGTCATACTGGGCAATAGGATAAGCTCTTCGGCGATCTGTCCTCGTCCCACTCCTATTGAATTTGTACGTCTCCGATATGCATAAAACTAAACTTCGTAAGTGTGGATTCGTCGATGACTGCGTGCTGGCAGCCGCACATCGAAATTTTGAAGACACTGAAGTCATGTTAACATCTGATCTGGTGATAATCGGAATATACTTTCGAAGAGGGAGACTGAAACTAAGCTCCACCAATACGGAGACGAATTGCTTTTATAATTGCAACAGAGCGGCAGATAGCTTCAGGTCTATTTTGGTGACAGACTACTTGACCACAATCAGCACCCAAAATATCTAGGGTTTGCGTTGTACAGGTCACTGTCCGACAAGAAGCATCTACTGCTGCGAAGATCTGAACTAGGAACAACAACATCCTACATAAGCTGGGCGGAACAACTTTGGACTCCACTGGTGAAACTCTCCGCGCTTCAGCAGTTGAGCTAGTGTGGTCTGCTGCCGAATGTGGAGCTCTGTACGGCTCAGTAGTGCACACACACACACTCTCGACGCACAGCTGACCAATACAATGAGAATTATCGGTAGTACACTAAGATCAAACCCAATCGGATGACTGTCGATACTGAGCTACATTCCGTCTCCTGGACTCCGGCGAGAGGCAGCTCTACCCCGTGAGCCTAAACATATACAAGGCAATCCGTAACTCTCTACAAATCAAAACGCAGTTAGCTTAGAAAGAAACCGGGTTAGATCACGAAAACCATCAATGAAAACACTCATCGAACTGCACATGTCTCAGTTCGACCTAGCAGACTCATGGGAACGAGAATGGACAGAGGCATGCACTCCACATTGCAAGAACTTGCCCTCCATAACAAAGAAACTCCCTGCCTTTGACCAGTCACGCAGAACGTGGACAATGTTTAACAGAATACACACCAATCGTGGCAGAAGCATGAACTCTCTTCACAGATGGGATAAGGCTCGATCTCTAAATTGCGATTGTGGAGTAGCCAGGAAAACAGCGATAATGAATGACACAATTGACTGTATTAAAATTTTAGATGTATGTTTGTAAATTACACTGTGTTATGCTTAATTTTGAGCTTAAAAACCAGTAAATAAATAAATATTATACACTAACTGCAAAGAAACAATACTAAATATTCTCTTTGGTTAGGATGACAATACACTACTGACCATTAAAATTGCTACACCACGAAGATGACGTTCTACAGACGCGAAATTTAACCGACAGGAAGAAGATGCTGTGATATGCAAATGATTAGCTTTTCTGAGCATTCACACAAGGTTGGCGCCGGGTGGTGACACCTACGACGTGCTGACATGAGGAAAGTTTCCAATCGATTTCTCATACACAAACAGCAGTTGACCGGCGTTGCCTGGTGAAACGTTGTTTTGATGCCTCGTGTAAGGAGGAGAAATGCGTATCATCACGTTTCCGACTTTGATAAAGGTCGGCTTGTAGCCTATCGCGATTGCGGTTTATCGTATCGCGACATTGCTGCTCGCGTTGGTCGAGATCCAATGACTGTTAGCAGAATATGGAATCGGTGGGTTCGGGAGGGTAACACGGAACGCCGTGCTGGATCCCAACGGCCTCGTATCACTAGCAGTCTAGATGACAGGCATCTTATCCGCATGGCTGTAACGGATCGTGCAGCCACGTCTCGATCCCTGAGTCAACAGATTGGGACGTTTGCAAGACAACAACCATCTGCACGAACAGTTCCACGACGTTTGCAGCAGCATGGACTATCAGCTCGGAGGCCATGGCTGCGGTTACCCTTGACGCTGCATCACAGACAGGAGCGCCTACGATGGTGTACTCAACGACGAACCTGGGTGCACGAATGGCAAAACGCCATTTTTTCAGATGAATCCAGGTTCTGTTTACAGCATCACGATGGTCGCATCCGTGTTTGGCGTCATCGCGGTGAACGCACCTGGGAAGCGTGTATTCGTCATCGCCATACTGGCGTATCACCCGGCGTGATGGTGCCATTGGTTAAACGTCTCGGTCACCTTTTGTTCGTATTGACGGCACTTTGAACAGTGGACGTTACATTTCAGATGTGTTGCGACCCGTGGCTCTACCCTTCATTCGATCCATGCGAAACCCTACATTTCAGCATGATAATGCACGACCGCATGTTGCAGGTCCTGTACGGGTCTTTCTGGATACAGAAAATGTTCGACTGCTGCCCTGGCCAGCACATTCTCCAGATCTCTCACCAACTGAAAACGTCTGGTCAATGGCGGCCGAGCAACTGGCTCGTCACAATACGCCAGTCACTACTCTTGATGAACTGTGGTATCATGTTGAAGCTGCATGGACAGCTGTACCTGTACACGCCATCCAAGCTCTGTTTGACTCAATGCCCAGGCGTATCAAGCCCGTTATTACGGCCAGAGGTGGTTGTTCTGGGTACTGATTTCTCAGGATCTATACACCCAAATTGCATGAAAATGTAATCACATGTCAGTTCTAGTATAATATATTTGTCCAATGAATACCCGTTTATCATCTGCATTTCTTCTTGGTGTAGCAATTTTAATGACCAGTAGTGTATTTCACATCATCAGAAAAAGTTTTGGCACAGCTGTGCAATGAATAGGGTTGTGTCTTACTACAAAAATTCTAAACAAGAAAAGACGCAATGAACGTCTTGGGAGTAGAGGACTAGGGGATGACTGTAATCTCAGTTTTGCTTTTAAAAAAGTTCTCTGGGCAAGCCCATTTTCGGACTGAAAGAACGGTGAGTTGTCTTGCCTACGCTGCTATCTCCTTCTTGCAAATTTTCCTAAGCAGCCTTTTCAGAATAAATCAGTTGAGTTCCTTATTTCTTTTGCAAGTTTTATGGCTCTGTATGTAAAAGAAACTTGATTTTCTGAATGTGAGAAATACTAGCGGTTTGAAGCCTTTCTTCTCGAATGCAGTCTGTAATTGAATTAGGACCACTTTTGAACCGGAAGAACTATTCCTGCATCTACATACACTATCTGATGAGAGTATCTAGCCGCGCGGGGTAGCCTCCGTCGGAGGTTCAAGTATTCCCTCGGGCATGGGTGTGTGTGTGTGTGTGTGTGTGTGTGTGTGTGTGTGTGTGTGTGTTGCCCTTAGCGTAAGTTAGTTTAAGTTAGATTAAGTAGTGTGTAAGCCTAGGGAGCCCCGCCCGGTCGGCCGTGCGGTCTAACGCACGGCTTTCCGGGCGGGAAAGAGCGCCTGGTCCCCGGCACGAATCCGCCAGGCGGATTTGTGTCGAGGTCCGGTGAACTAGCCAGTCTGTGGATGGTTTTTAGGCAGTTTTCCATCTGCCTCGGCGAATGCGGGCTGGTTCCCCTTATTCCGCCTCAGTTACACTATGTCGGCGATTGCTGTGCAAACAAGTTCTCCACGTACACGTTCACCACCATTACTCTACCACGCAAACGTAGGGGTCACTCTCGTCTGGTGTAAGACGTTCCCTGGGGGGTCCACCGGGGGCCGAACCGCACAATAACCCTGCGTTCGGTGTGGGGCGGTGGAGGGGTGAAGTGGACTGCGGTAGTCGTCGTAGGGTTGCGGACCACTGCGGCTGCGGCGGGGACGGAGCCTCTCCGACGATTCTAGGTCCGCGGTTAACATACAATACAATACGATACAAGCCTAGGGACCGACGACCTCAGCAGTTTGGTCCCATAGGAACTTACCGCAAATTTCCAATTTCCAATGAATGTATCTGGACACGGATATAACTACTAGATGTCACGAGAGGGGAACCCGTCAATATAAAATAAGGCGGGAGAGTATTGTCTTGTCAGCAGAGAAGCAGTAACAGCGCAGTGCATCGGTAGGAGACTCCTAACGTGGACTAGTCATTGGACGTCATCTGAGTAACAAATCCATTGGGGACATTTCAACCCTTCTAAAGCTGCCCAAAACGACTGTTGGTGATCCAGCTGTGAAGCGGAAACGCGAAGGAACAACAACAACTAAACCGACCTCTTGTACTGACGTACAGGGACTGTCGAGAATTGCGGAGGTGTGTAAAGAACGACGCGACTGGTCAGTGGATGACTGGAAGTAAGTGATTTGGACCGGTGAATCAGCTTCACATTGTTGCAGTCATATGGAAGGGTTTGGGTTCGTCGAAAGCCTGGAGACTGTTACTTGCCTTCATGTGTAGTGCCAACTGTGAAGTACGGAGGAGCTGGTGTTACGGTATGGGGGTGTGTTTCATGGTTACGGTCTGGCCCCCTTCTTGCGCTTTAGAAAGTGCTAAATCTGGAAGATCACGAACACATTTTACAGCTTTGTGTACAGTAGAAGAACAGTTCAGAAAGGGTTATTGCATCTGCTTGACAATGCACCCTGTTATAAAGTAGCATCTGTGAGGCAAAGGTTTGTGACCAGTAACAGGCCTGAAACGGACTGGCCTGTCCACAGTCGCAACTTGAACCCAGTGAGACACCACTGGATGAATTACAACGTCGACTTTGCTCCATAGCTCAGCGCCAACCTTCTGTGGTTTCGGATCGTGAGAAAGAAAGAGCTGCCATTCCTCCACGGACATTCAGACACGTCCCTGAAAGTGCTCCAGCAGAATTGAAGCCGCCATAAAGGCGATGAATAGACGCGCCCAGTATTAATGTCCGCTAACGCGTGTCCGGACACCTTTGATCAAAACGTTACTCCTACGTATGTATCCCGAAAGCCACTGTACAGTGCTTGGTGAAGGGTATGTCGGGCCGCAATAATTGATTCTTTTTTCCACTCCATTCGCGTACTGAGCGCCGGAAAAATGTCCATCTATATGCCTACGCGAGATGTACGATGATACTATCAGAATGGTCGCATAATTTTATTCGAATACAGATGCTCTAAGTTTACCTAACAGTGTTTCGCGAGAACCGTACATGTTTCTTCAAGGATTCCCACATGAGTTATCCGAGCATATCCTATGCGCTACATCGATCTGTGCAACGTGTCTCTAAATTTGATCTATGCTTGCTGTCATGCCTATTTGATAAGGACTATAGTAAAGTATTATTCTTTTTATTGACTCAATCGCTTTTTTGTGATGCAAAATAACACGTTGATGGACAAATCACCAAATGCCGCCCGTAGTATATGAAGAGGATCTTTGAAGGCCGAAACCGGTTGAGTCAAAAATAAAGAAATAATACCTTACAATAAGTCAGTCACCTTCTCAACGAATGAAATGTCGGTTTTCCCACAATGCTACAAAATTGGTCGCACTAGCGGCTCATATTCCATTTCCTTTACCGAGCGAGGTGGCGCAGTGGTTAGCACACTGGACTCGCATTCGGGAGGACGACCGTTCAATCCCGCGTCCGGCCATCCTGATTTAGGTTTTCCGTGATTTCTCTAATTCGCTCCAGGCGAATGCCGGGATGGTTCCTTTAAAAGGGCACGGCCGACTTCCTTCCCGGTCCTTCCCTAATCCGATGAGAGCGATAACCTCGCAGATAGTCTCTTCCCCCCAAACAACTCCCATTCATTTCCTTTAAAGATGCGTTGCTTTTCCCAGAGCCTTCCATACAAATCAAAGTTCTCCATTCGCTTTCCACGATACTGATTTTAAGTGTCGTACCAGTTCAGCTTCTCAGTATTCCCACTAAATACTTGTTTGGTGTGACGTAACCTGGCTGTCGGATACTCCTTGGTTCTTTCTCCCTGATATATCCATTGTCTTACATTTATCACTACTTTTGATCCAGAATATCATCTATGTAAACTTACTTAGAACTTTCAAACATTTTCGTTAGCCTTTTCCCCACTTTCACATAAAATGTTATGTTCCATTGTTGCTCCTATGAACGAGTCGTTGCATCAGTTGCAACGGACATTGTACTACCTCTCATTCAAATAACTACTGTTCTCACCCTCTGCACATTTTCTGACGTTCTGATCGATCTGCGTCGCCCATGTGTATCTGTTCTTTTTTTTTTTTTTTTTTTTTTTTTTTTTTTTTTTTTTTTTTTTTTTTTAGTGTGCTACCAGTTTCATCCAACTGCCGAACCCAGGACCGAATTGTGTTTGCATTAGGAACGGCGAAGATCTTTTAACTTTTGAACGTGAGTGTATGTGCCGACTGCATCTGATCACAGTATTCAAATGGACACATGAAATTTTACACAGGACGATTCATTTATTGTATAGGCATTTATTTCTAATACTTTTTGTTTTTAATTCCATAATGTCAGATTGCAAGAGATTGAGATTTAAAACGGTTTGCTGTGAACCAGTTGCAGTCTCACGAAATATCACATCTACAGATTCGCGAATTGAGGTATACGCAAGAAATAACCGATTGTGAGATACTGAAACATCGTGCGGAAGTACCTAAATAACTTTCGAAGAACTCCAGCATGAAATTTTCACTCTGCAGTGGAGGATGCACTGATATGAAACTTCCTGGAAAATTAAAACTATGGGCCCGACGGAGACTCTACCTCGGGACCTTTGCCTCTGCGGACGTTTTTTTTTCTTCGTTCTCATCCTTTGGTTTGGGCAAACGTCACATGACAGTCCTTCGAGTTCTTCGTTCAGTACTTCACTCCATTTTTTTTTTTTTTTATTACAAAGGGCTGCCGAACTTCTGACCGAACACGCTGAGCCACCGTGTCAGCAGACCGAGTGAGCTACCCAAGCCTGACTCACGACCCGTTCCCACAGGTTTACTTCCGTCTGCACCTCATCACTTATCCTCCAGACTGCACAATAGTGTTCGGGTAGCTCTGTCAGTAGAGCTCTTGCCCGCGAAAGGCTAATGTCCCGATTTTGAGACTTGGTCCGACCCACAGTTTTAATCTGCCAGGTGGATTAGAAGAACTCGTTTGTAGTTTAGGGTAACAGTATTTCTTACCATCGGCATGGCTCTGCAGGGATTAGAGTGTTTGCTCGCGTATGGCCTCCCATACGACGTCATTACTTCGCAGGTCAAAGCCGACGTCCGGTACTGGTAGTTTCAGTCCAATTGTAGACTGGAACATCGGACACAGCCGTTTGATATAGTGCATGGCCACGTCACTGGTAGATTATAGATCAGCCACAAACAATAAGTGGTGGGCTGGGAATTGAATGTTGCTTGTAGTCTCATTTCAAAACTATGGACGCGATTGCAGGACAGAGAAGACATTCAGCTCAGGTGCTACAACCCAGATCCAACATCATTATCTTCCTTTAAGACGCCAGACGAAGTTTATCCAGAGCATGCATTTCTATGAATCGCAAAAAGTAGGTAGAAGTAAAGCCATCTCTATTTTGTATGTAACGAAAGACTACGCAATGAGTCTCATTCAGGGCCACACTCAACACCATGCAGGATCTCAACAGCCCCGTGCGACTAGCACCTGATAGGAAAGATGAATTGTTCGATTGCTTGCAAAAAACAGATATCGAACATCCGTAAATTTACGGAGTAATATTATTGCGCTACCGGTTTTGGTGCCACATTGCCACCATATTCAGTCCTCTATACACGAAACGAGATAAGCCATCCAGTTGCGTGTGGTAACTAAATGAACCACTATATCAAACTGGTTTTTGCAGATATCAGACGTGGACAATTGACATATCTAATGCTGCCGTCTGAAGATGATGCCAATGAGGCACCAAAACTGGTAGCGTAATAAAATTATTTCATAAATTTACGGCTGTTAGATATCAATGGTGTAGTCGATAGGCATAGCGCTGGCGCCTGCTATCGACAGCACAAAGGTGCTCCTTGCTATCAGAGCGTCGCTGGCCACACCAGTGAGACGGAAGTAGCAAGACACGCCCACAGAAATTCTTCGCGCCACCGTCAGTGGTCTGTCTTGAAACAGACCGACACACTGGCACGAGGTCAGCTCTACGCCAGGCTACGTTCCAGTCAACGCTTGATCTACAGCGAGCAGTGAGAAGAGTACAGTGCCGGTGACAACAGAGTCAGAGACAACCAGTTAGACTCCTCAACTTAATCTGCCAGTCCTTGCACATGTTTGCGAACTTTGTTTTTGAACAGAGCTACGAGAAAGAGTTTGTATTGAATGTACGGTGGTACTAGAAAGAGTTTCTACTGAACAGTGCTCGGAGTTGTATTACCAACGACAGTATATTTCATCACAAGTGCTAGACTACTTCTATCAGTATGTGTAACCGTACCTACGCTTTGACTCATAGTCGGAGCAAAGAAGAAGTTGTATAATAAAAGGTAAGTGTTCATTTCGACTGTAAATACAGGCTGTAACAAAAATATACCGCCCAAATGGCAGGACACATTCCTCATACGTAGGCGGAGAAATTTTGTTATATGAACATGATTGCGGGAACTCTTTGTTTCCCTGTCACAACTCATAACTCATGGGAAACACACGAACAGAATGCCCCAACATACCACATGCAACTCTTTCTCACAGGAGACCTCCAATATGCCCTTCGTGGGCATTGATACTTGCATCAACCTGTCGTCGTTGTGTATCTCGGATGTGTTGATGCATACTTTGAGTACTGTGTATGGTTCGCAGCCTTCCATAATAGGGGCACAGAGATTCTGAACATCTTGTGCTGGGGTTCGACATACAAGGACTTTCAAATGACCCACAAATAATAATCCGATGGCTTTAGGTCCGGAGAGCGTGGAGGCTAGGCAACTGATCCATTTCTACCTTTCCATCTGTCACCGAATATTTCGAACCCGACGGCCATTGACACTAAAATAAGAAGGTGCTCCATAGTGCATGAAGTACATGTATTGTGGCACAGCTAAAGGTACATCTGCTAACAGATCAAGTAGAAAATTCTCTACGAGTTACGATAACTTTGTCCGTCGAGCGTGGGTGGAAGAAAGTGAGGCCTTATCCAACAGTCACCAACAAAGCCGGCCTAAACACTGACAGAAAATTTTCGTTGATGACTTGCTTCAACAGTTGCGTGAGGACTGACGTCTGCTCCTGCATGACGATCGTGAAAATTTACTACCTGACTAGCTCGTTGAAACGACGCCTTATCTGTGAACACCATCGATGCACTAAAATTAGGGTTGACGCTTTATTGAATAAACTATTCACACAAGAGTACCCGTGCAGGAAGATCAGCTGCTGATAGTGCCTGCACACGCATGGTTACGGCTGGTCCTCGTGTAACCATCGCCAGACAGTCATATGGTCAACATTCAGTGTTGCAGCTACACGTCTTGTACTGACACTAGGGTCGTCATCAACTGCACGTAGAATTGCCCCCTCCCGTTGCGATGTCCTCATCCTTGTAGGCCTTTCCCGGTCACGAGGATCAGGCTTAAGTGCCTCATGTTCCCTATGTCGACGATCAATGGCTTCAAACGTTTTCCTGTCGGGGCGGCACCTTCATCATGGAAATCTCTCCCGGTACAAACGCTGAGCGCGAGCCCCATTGCCATCAACTGATCCATACATCAAAATGGACATTTGCCATCTCTGCATTTGTATACACTGCCATTGCATAGGCCAAGTCAGTGATTAACTCGACGTAGCAACCCGTGTGCTTGCAACGATCGTACAGAACATCTGGAACAGTTGAAACTTCCTGGCAGATTAAAACTGTGTGCCGGACCGAGACTCGGACTCGGGACCTTTGCCTTTCGCAGGCAGTGCTCTACCAACTGAGCTACCCAAGCACGACTCACGACCCGTCCTCACAGCTTCAATTCTGCCAGTACCTCGTCTCCTACCTTCCAAACTTCACAGAAGCTCTTCTACAGACCTTGCAGAACTAGCACTCCTGGAAAAAAGGATATTGCGGAGGCATGGCTTAGCCACAGCCTGGGGGATGTTTCCAGAATGAGATTTTCACTCTGCAGCGGAGTGTGCGCTGATATGAAACATCCTGGCAAATTAAAACTGTGTGCCGGACCGAGACTCGGATTCGGGACCTTTCCCTTTCGCGGGCAAGTGCTCTACCAACTGAGCTAGCTTGGGTAACTCAGTTGGTGGATCACTTGCCCGTGAAAGACAAACGTCCCGAGTTCGAGTCTCGGTCCGGCACAAAGTTTTAATCTGCCAGGAAGTTTCATATCAGCGCACACTCCGCTGCAGAGTGAAAATATCAATCTGGAACAGTTGATGTTACTTGTAAACAAGCAATGACGTACGTCGCATGGCACCGGCGCCATGTAAAACAAAACACTGGCCGTACACAAAGTAACCAGACGTCAAAATGGTACAAATGGCTCTGAGCACTATGGGACTTAACTTCTGAGGTCATCAGTCCCCTAGAACTTAGAAGTACTTAAACCTAACTAACCTAAGAACATCACACACATCCATGCCCGAGGCAGGATTTGAGGCTGCGACCGTAGCGGTCGCTCGGTTCCAGACTGTAGCGCCTAGAACCGCTCGACCACTCCGGCCGGCAAACCAGACGTCACTTAGAGTGCTTTTCCCCATGATTCTGACGTTCTGTTCTTGTGTATTTCCTGTGATTAGTAAGAAGGAGAAAATGAGCTGTAACGTGGAAACAAAGCGTTTCCAGATCAATGTTCTTATAACGTAAGTTTCTTCGTCTATGTGTGAGATATGAATCCTGCAATTTGTGCCGTACATATTTGTTACACTCTGTATATTGCAATTCTTACATTTTATTCATACAGTAATTATCTTAGTTATCAGCTGTTCAAGTGTGACAACCCGTCACAACAACACTTGTTTTCTCCAAGTCATCGACCAGTCGCAGTCCCCTCCTTCCATTTATGTAACATGTAATCACAGAAACTATTATTCGGTGGATTGTGCCTGATTGCACAGCCGCGTTACATTATCTTCAGTCAGGAAATCGGCTGGTATGAAACAAGACCAGTATCCACACAGAAAGAACGGCGTCTGGAGCACTCCTGCACCAACAACATGGCAACCATTGCTGCGGCTTCGCTTGACAGAACGGTAGAGAATGGCACGCCGATAGTGCTGCGTACAATAACAAGGAGCCGCACTACGTCATCTTTTTCAGACGAGTCCCAGTTAGGCGTTAACCAACACTTTAATCTGTGTGTGTGTGTGTGTGTGTGTGTGTGTGTGTGTGTGTGTGTGTGTGTGCGCGCGTGTGTGTGTGTAGGTGCCGAGTATAACAATTGTTGCCAGATTGCACTCGTCAACATCTCTGGATCACATAACTGATTATTTGGACAACAGCTGTTACATTTCTGGCATGGTAAGAACGCAGGACCCATGTTGCCCGGGCTGTCCTGGCCTGGTGTTTGTGTACTACCTTGGTCAGGACGTTCTCCAGGTGTCTCACCTTTTGAAAACATTTGGCCATAGACTGCCAAAGGAATGGCACGCATACAGTCACGAGCCACTACAACTTATGAACTCTCGCGTAGAGTTGAAGTTGCACTGACTGACTTTTAACTCTGATGTCGCAGGACGTTGTACTCTCCTCGCTTCTCGTTGTGGACTAGCCGTTGACTGGACCGTAGCCTGGCATAGAACTGACCTCGTGTCAGTGTGTCGATCTATTTCAAGACAGACACCTACGATGAAGCGGAGAACGTCTGTGGACGTGTCTTGTTACTTCCGTCTCATGGGTGTGGCCAGCGATGCTCCGATAAGAAGGAGCATCCTAGTTAAGTTCAGCTGAATGTCTTCAATAATAACCTCTTGGCTACTCTTGTAGTTAATTTATTTAACGACCATTTTCATAGCCTAGCTACGATTCTGGTCAGTCACTAACATGTGAAATCATGACATTAAACTTGCAATATGGATGAGTCTGAACATTCCTTGCGTACAACTAAATGACAGAATTAGAGAACCATCAGGTAAGCAGGAAGTGTGGGTCCACGGTCCCTGAAGGACGCCATTTTTTTAACTACACTGACATGACAAAAGTTATTGGGTACCTCGAAACAGCGTGTCGGACCTTCTTTTGCCCGGCGTAGTGCCATGAACACAACGAGTCGTTGGAAGCCCCCTAAAGAAATACTGAGCCACACTGCCTTTATAGCCGTCTCTGCCTGCGGAAGCGTTGCCGGTACAGGATGTTGTGCACGAACTGACCTCTCGGTTACTTCCCATAGAAGTTCGATGAAATTCGTGTCGGACGATCTGGGTAGCCAAATCATTCACCCGAGTTGTCCAGAATATTCTTCAAACCAATCGAGAACAATTGTCCCCCGGTGATATGGCGTCATTGTTTGGGTACATGAAGTCCATGAATGGCTGCAGATGATCTCCGAGTAGCCGAACACAACCCATTTCCAGTCAATGATCGGTTCAGGTGGACCAGAGGACCCACTCCATTCCATGTAACCACAGCCCACACCATTATGGAGAAACCACCAACTTGCACAGTGCCTCGTTGACAACTTCGGTCCATGGCTTCGTGGGGTCTACGACGCACTCGGACCCTGCCGTTGGCTCTTACCAACTGAAATCGGAACTCATCTGACCATGCCACGATTTTCCAGTCGTCTAGGTACCAACCAATATGGTCACGAGACCAGGAGAGGCACTGCAGGAAATGTCGTGCTGTTAGCAAAGGTACCTGCGTTGGTCATCTCCTGCCATAGCCCATTAACCCCAAATTTCGCCGCACTGTCCTAATGGACACGTTCGTCGTATGTTCCACATTGATTTCTGGGTTTATTTCAAGCATTGTTTCTTGTGTGTTAGTATTGACAACTGTACGCAAACGCCCTGCTATTTGTCGTTAAGTGAAGGTCGTCGGCCACTGTGCTGTCCATGGTTATGGGTAATACCTGAAATTTTGTATTCTCAGCACACTCTTGACACTGTGAATCTCGTAATATTGAATTCTCTAACGATTTCCGAAATGGAATTTCCAAGTGTCTAGCACCAACTACCATTCACCGCCCAAAGTCTATTCATTCCTGTGGTGCGGCCATAATAACGTTGGACACCTTTTGACATGAATCACCCGAGTACGAACGACAGATCTGCCAATGAATTTTCGTTTCATACCTTGTGTGCGTGACATTATCACCATCTGTATATGTTGTAACGTCCCCTTAGAAAAATTTATGAATGACTGGACTGGAAAACCTTTACGTTATTTGATTTTCAAACAGCTGGGCAAAACTGAACGTACACAGACATTTCTCTCTTTACTTATTCTGATCAACACTAAATTGACAAACAATATTTTTAGCACAACGCAATCTGACTTTCAATAATCCCTACAAAAGAATGGGCCTTACTAACAATAACCTATACCTTTCATGACTCACTTACCTCACAAAAATCTTCGTTACTCGAACTACTGCAAAACAGCGAGCGCCAATACTGCTAGCTAAATAAAAGATTCTAACTACTGAAGGCACTAGCTACTGATAGGCCTTCAGCAAATGAAAGATTTTGATAGAGAACACACAATGTATTTACCTTAATAATGTTCAAAAGTCATCATATATATATATATATATATATATATATATATATATATATATATATATATATATAAGTTCATGATATCCAGTATTACAAATTTACTCTTTCTGATGGACACACGTCCAGATCGTCCGCTCTCAAAATTCTGCCATCTCTCTCCCCACATCCACCACTGCTGGCGGCTCACCCCCAACTGCACAACGCTACGCCCTGTTCGCATCCAACTGCCCAACACTACAATAGTGAATATTCCAACAATGCCAACCAGCCACAGACTGCACACAGCAGAGTCAGTGATTTTCATACAGAGCGCTACGTGACGCTACCAACATAAAAACCTAAGCAGCCTACTTACAATGTGGCTATCGCTATCCCATGAGTTCTGTTATCTCAGTGTATAAGAAACGTCAAGAAATATCTGCCCCACCTAATGCGATAAAGACCAATTATGCTCATGGTTCTTTCTCACCTGAAAGTGTCTGTTATGCTATTTGGGGCAGGATTCCGATACTTTTTGTCTACGAATGTGACCACTTTCCCGCCTGCATGTCCATGCATTACGTTCTGCTGTATTTATGGTATGCCACTTTCATACAAATTTCCCCATCAGTTATCGTCTCTATACTGTTTTTAGTACAAACTGGGTTCTTGTTGATACTTTCCACAAAATTGTATTTATTTTTAGGCGTTGTGGATGGATTGCGACCCTATATCCAATTATTAACTAGTTATGTTTGGCTTACTGCAGCCTGTTCCAGATTCATTGTAGGTGTTTTAAATTTTTATTTCTGACTGAATGTCTACCCCATTGTTGGACTTATATCGCATTAGGTTAGGCTGATATTTCTTAACTGTTCTAATAGTAATAAAAAAAGAGTTTTAGGAACGCTTGAGGTACCCTGGACCCATACTTTCTGCTTACCTGATTATTCGTTAACTGCGTCTGAGCTGTGGTAAAGTTAGCTGTTTTGAAGAGCGCACCGCAGCGCGTAGTGTAAAGCAGTCGCCTTCCGTTTCTGGCGGTGGCGCCGCTGTGGCAATCGCAGCTTTGGTGTCTCCCTTTGGTGGGAAAGGGGAAAAGTTGCCCGTTCACGGGCATTTAAGGGGCGCAATGAGCTCGCCAGTCTGGCAGTTGGTCAGCTGGGTCAGTGTGGGGCAGTCAGTGTCTGTCTGTCGTCCGGAGTGCTAGTATTTGTTAGGCCGCCAGTCTGCTCGAGTTTGTTCAGGTAATGGTCACTGGCGGTTGGATCGATCGGTTGGTCTGTCGCGCACTGAGACACAAGATGACTTGTCCGTTCTGAGCGTCGGCGCATGTGAGGTCGCCACGTCAGCCCAGTGGGCCGCGCCGTATAGCGAGAGGTAGTGGCTTCGCGGCCGACACGAGAGCAACAGGAGTCAACCCACGACATCGGTCTGGCTGGTGCGAGCTACGACGCCGTGAGACGGGAGATCGGCGCGCCATCCTACGTCCGTTGAAGCGGCTGGCAGCGGACGGTTCGGGAAAGCGTTTTGGGGGTGCTGCGCCAGGTCTTCGACAGACATCGCAGTTTGTTAGAAGTGATTCGTGATATGTTGTTTCATTTACTTGTTAAATTCTACTTGTTTTCTTGGTCAGTCTCTCGTCCCCAGTTTGCTCGTCTGTCTCCCGTCCGCATTTGTTAGGCAGTTAGTGTCTGTCTGTCTGCCGGTCTGCCTTACGTTAATAGCTGCCTCTGTCATGTTTGTTGGATTCGGTGTTAACGAATTTATAGAATTAAGGTGTAAAGGCCGAATTCCTGAAATATGTTTTTATCTTGCCTGTCATCTTGCGAGGTGGTATATGTGTAATGTAGAGCTTGTTGTAGATTTTATGTAAGTCTGAATTTCATGGGTTTTATTTAAATAGTCATTTTTTTATAAAGTTGCTACCCTTCCATCGTAAGAGTCCTTTTAAAAACAAATTGCACTATCGGTGGCAAATAATTTCTTAGTGTGAGTGTTTGTACCATTTCCATCCCTCTTACAGGGATGCATAGTTAATGTGTTTGTGTGAGTTGTTAAAATTTTTAGTTTAAAGTAATCGGATGTGTTGCAGATTTGCACCAGTGTAGTCTTTCAGAGGTTGTTGTGAGCGGTCGTGACTACGGCCGTGTTGAAAGGGAGCGGCAAGCTTTTCCGCCCGAAGGCTCATACTGTCAATATTGTTTTTTCTGCCTCTAAATAAAATTGTAACTTGATATTTCGAGGGTGCTTTTCTGCTTATAAATTTTAAATCTGTTTTGAAAAGGCTTTTATGAATAAAATTCCCATTTGTTAAAGTTAATTTCATTTTCATCAGTTACTCCCTGGCAACTACTTCCACGCTCACCTAGTGTGATTAAATGTTTTAATGTTCTTGATGAATCGCTAGTAAATAACTTAAATTCTTTAAGAAAAGATTTTGAAAGTAAATTAACGGTTCAGCGTCATTTATTCATAGACAAGGAGTGTTTGCTCCTGTCCATGTCATGATTTAACATGTAAATAATTTAATTTGCTTTATTTCTCTCTCTTTGTTGCTATAGACCTAAGGTAAGTTGAGGAGACGTGCAGGATGCCTCGCAGACGTATGACCGAACCGTACTGTCAAATCAGTCAGTTTGAAAGAGGGCCATTATTGTCATGAGAGAATGTGGTGCATCCATCCGGGAAATTGGTGCTCGTGTGGAACGAAGGGTTTCGGCAGTGCAACGGGTGTGTGCAAAATGCTTCATGAAGACCGTAAAACACAACGAGATGGGTCAGTTCGCACCACCCGGATTACACCCCGAGAAGATCATCTCATTCGAATGGCATTGCAGGACAGATCTGCGCCCTCCTAGGGTCTGGCGCAGTAGTGGAACAGTGTAACACATCGTACACTATCGGGGGTGACAGTCCTTCAGTGTTTATTACGATATGGGTTACGTGCGTATTATCCACTTCTCCGCCTATCTTTGAAGAATGTGCAGAAACACACTAGATGACAATGGTGTACGGAATGACGACACTGGGCACAGGAATGGCATCAGATAGTGTTTTCGAACAAATCCAGGTTCTGTTTGTTTGGAAATGATGGCCGCAGTTTGGTTCGTCGCAGGCAATGGGAGCGGCATCACAGTGGCTGCATTCACACGAGACATGCAGCGCCAACTCGAGGCCTTAAGGTGTGGAGTGCTAGTAGGTACAATCTCAAATCACACTTGGTGCGTGTCCAGGGCGTTGTGATCAGTGTGACCTATGTGAATGACATCCTGCGACCTGTAGCCGCACCCTTTCTGCACAAGACCCCAAACGTAATTTTTCAGTAAAACAATGCACGACCACATTTTGCTACATGAACATGGTACCATCTTGGTGTAATAGGATGTCGGCCTGTTCCCTTGGCCTGCCAGATCACCAGACTTGTCGCCAATCGAAAATGTGTGGGTTATGGTGAAATGACTGCTGCAGTGCTGTGACTCAGTGCCAACCACCGCAGATGAACTTTGGAACAAGACGCCATTCGCGCCTTATACGTGCCGATTCTATCACGCACGGAACAAGTTATTAGGGTCCATGGCGGATCTGTGCCTACTAGGCGACCGGACACATGCTGGACCGAGGGACTGAAGTACTAGTTATTTTTGCAAAACATGCTGATGCACATCTCCTGTGAATATAAACGTCCTATCTCTCGTCATCCAAAGTGTTCTGGTTTTTTTTTTCTGAACATGAGCGTATTTCGTTCAGTTGTTTATCTCATTGATTAACTCACGTGTTTTACTTTGCGATGATAAATCTTATTGTTATAGTGGCCAGTTGTTTCTGTTATAGAGTAGATCATCCCTCCTATCATTAACATGTCTGCGTGCATGGTCTGTTACCCATATTGTCATGTTTGATTGGGCCAACCTATTAACGGTCATTCATTGAGACGTTTCCATTTGCATGACATTATGACTTCCTGTAATTAAATTGCATGATCATGTAGGGTGGTTCCCTTCTCTGTAGGTCACAAGAGATCCGTCTCTAGCTTCATAGGCGTATGCAAAACGGCACAACCAACATCCCACAAATGCACAGCCGGACTAGAGGCATTGTTGCCACCAGAGCAAGCAGCTCTGTGTACTGCATGCATACTCGCATTTCACACCCTGTATATCTTACGAACTTAATCATGAACTCCTCCTGTTATACTGTATAGATACAACACGTAAAATTTCCTATTTGTTCTCACTCTTGATACTCCAATTTTAATGGACGGCAGTTTATCTACAAGGTGTACAACTTTGCTCTCGCCGTTTGCCGATAGGTGGCGACAACGATAAGCAGAGGTCGAAAGAAACAGATCGCAGACTTCATGCACTTAGCTTCGACCTTGGTCAACATAACCTCATTCAAACATTAGTCGATTTATGTCTGCATCATAAAGTTGTTCTTGATTGAAAATGTCAGTTTACGAGCCTAATTCTCGTCATTTCAGGAAGGTGTTACTGTTTTGTTTCAACATGAACGGCTGAGTCTCATCGAATGGTCTTAAATACGTATGGTAAGGACGCTATTAGTGAAAGAACGTGTCGTGAATGGTTTCAGCGCTTCAAGAACGGTGATTTTAACGTCTTAGACCGGTATAGTTGTGGAAGAGAGAATGTTTTCGAAGATGCAGAATTGGAGACATCGCTGAGTGAAGACTCGCGTCAAACTCAATAAGAATTGGCACGATTAGTGGGAGTGACACAGCAAGCCATTTCAAAACGTCTCAAGGCTATGGGCATGATTCAGAAAAAAGGAACTTCGGTCCCGGGTGAGCTGAAACCAAGAGACGTTGAACGGCGTTTGTGTGTTTGTGAACAGTTGCTTCAGAGGCAATAACGGAAGGGATTTCTGCACCGCATTGTGACCGGGGACGAAAAATGGGTTCATTACGATAACCCTGAACGCAAAAAATCGTGGGGATATCTCTGCCATGCTTCCACGTCGACGGCCAAACCGAATATTCACGGCTCCAAGATCGTGCTCTGCATTTGGTGGGACCAGCTCGGTGTCGTGTACTATGAGGTGTTAAAACCACGTGGAACAATCGCAGGTGCTCGTTATCGAAGGCAATTAATGCGTCTGAGCAGAGCATTAAAAGACAAACGGCCGCAATACAGCGAGAGGCACGATAAAGTGCTTTTGCAGCACGACAACACTCGACCCCACGTTGCAAAAGAGGTCAAAAAGTACTTGGAAACGTTAGAATGGGAAGTCCTCCCTCTGACTATCACCTGTTTAGATCAATGGCGCATGGTCTGGCTGACCAAGACTTCCGATCTCATGGAGAAGTCATAAATTGGATCGATTCCGGAATCGCTTCAAAAGATGAACAACTTTTTCAACGTGGGATTCGTACACTGCCCGAAAGATGGGAGAAAGTAGTGGCCAGTGTTGGAAAATACTTTGAATGATACATGTGTAACCAATTTGTTTCATTAAAGCCTCAAATGTTGCAGAAAAAATTGCGGAAGCAAAGCTGTACACCTTGTAGATATATTTCAGTACATTCGTGCAGACGTGTTTCTTCTTTTTTATGTGGCATTGACGGGAATCGTGAGAACTCTGCACCGTCTTTCTCATTTGAGATGGACCTTCAGAGAACCGGACAACGCCATCCTTTACCTCACAGCCAGCGACAACAAGAAGATGGCATTTGCTTGGTCAAGATATCCTTTGTTCGTAATTGTACAAATACGATAGAAATATTCATCGTAAATAAACCTTGTAATGTGCAGTAAAAAAAGCTTTGTTGTTGTTCGTCTGTCGAATGACAGAGTTCATGTTTGTTTTGTATTTGAGCTATTAGCTGGTGTCATTTCACGAAAGTGAAAACTGATTCCCTCCCGCAGGAAGTTCGAGTCCTCCCTCGGGTATGGGTGTGTGTGTTGTTCTTAGCATAGGTTAGTTTAAGTTAGATTAAGTAGTGTGTAAGTCTAGGGACCGATGACCTCTGGAGTTTAGTCTCTTAAGACTCACACACATTTGAACATTTGAAAACTGATTTATTAGCACTTTATGACTGAGCAAACTGGAATATATGTAAAGTGAGTAATTTGAATTTTTAAGACATTATATTCCGGAGTTTATTTTAGAAACTACTGGCACCTGCTGTGACATTAAATAATTCGATTTTTTTATGTTACTAATTAGTCTTTCTATGAAATTTTCTTCGTTCTGTATCGTCGATACCGAGAACCTGAAATTCAATACGAGAAAGAAAGCAAAAGACTGTATAAGGGACTGTTTATTTCAGAGGTGAATTATCTCAGGTTATTGAGTTTTGTTGCGGCACGTTCCGGCTATATCTATGACGTAAAGATCGTTAAAACTCAGAAATACTCTCCTCATTTAACATAAATAAAGTAAGAGAAGACAAATACTGAGTCAATCAGCGGAAATATACACCTCCTGGAGAACTTTCAGCAACATTGGCTCCCACATCTCCCATCCCATCGGACTGCGTATTGCCTGCTTCTAGGCCGCTGTGTGTGCTTGATGACATACGCATACCCTTCTCACAAAACCTCTCCCATGTGGTTTGGTTTCTGCCTGACTGGCAGCAGAAAACATTCCAGGCTGAAAAAGGCTACCATTCACTGACTGACCACAATTGCTATGAACAAGGCATATGACGTTGTTCGTCAGTTCAAAGACGGAGCCGGAAAACCACAGGGAACTGAGTAAGGCAAGACAGAAGTGGAAAATCACTGAATGATGCAGCATTCATTTACATGTTCACATAGCCATTGTGTCAGACATCTGTTTACAATCTTAGTGCTATGAGAAATACTGATAACGGTGATTGCGCATTTCGATTTTACGACGTATAAATAATGAAGATGCTAAAATTGTAAAACATTTCTTGCTATTATAGTTTCTAAAACACTGCATTACGAAAGTACGTCTCAAATTATGGGGAAATGTTGTTCTAAAGTTATATTTATCTGAATTGCAACTTCGTAGAAGTTATGCTACACCAATGTGCTAATCACTGAGGCAAGCAAATTGTTATTAATATATTTAAACATTTCACTTATTTCATTGTTATTGTTACAAAAATCTTAACTCCTATGGTTCGTTAAAAGTGGATCTGAGGGCAAGTCATATTTCGAGGAAGGAGCGAACAGTAACAAACTGCACGTAAGAGATTGGTTTAGTCTGGAGAGTGATTCGTTCAATCTTATTATCCTGTCAGTTCTGCAAAGGAACTATGGTGGCACCAATATTCTCGCTAGGAGTAACATTACACTCAGATGACAAAAGTCATCGGACAGTGATGTGCACCTGTAGAGACGGTAGTAGTACCGCCTACACAAGGTGTAAAAAGGCAGTGCATTGGAGTAGCTGTCATTTGTACTCGTGTGAGACATCTGAAAACTTTATCGACGGATTACGACCGCACGACGGGAATTGACAGACGCTGAAGGCGGAATGTTAACTGCAGCTGTAAGCAGAGGATATTCCATTTCGGAAATCGTTAGGGAATTCAATATTTCGAGATCCACAGAGTGAAGGGTGTGCCGAGAATACCAAATTTCAGGCATTACCTCTCGCGACGAACAACGCTGTGGCCGACGACCTTCACTTAACGATCGAGAGCAGCGGCATTTGCCTACAGCTGTCAGTGCTAACAGCCAAGTAACACTGAGTGAAACGAACCCAGAAATCAAGGAAACAGCACAGCAAGATGGGTCGGCGTGGAGAGCGACCTAATGACAAGAAAGAGCTTTCGTGTTTGGACACGCCCGTAACCACATCGTCAATGAAGTTGCCGAGTTTGTTGGTGTGTCGACATGGACTGTCCATGTTTCTACCAGAACACTTATAACCATGTATAATGGCTTAAGTACAGTGTTGTATAAAAGATCTAACTGACAGAAATGGGAGACAGGTGTCATGCCTAGTCAATAACAATCGGTTTCGTATTCAACAGGGACTGGTGCTGTTAGTAAACGCAGGTTCATCTCAACCATTTTCTGACTGAATATTGCGAAAAGAACAGCATGCAATGAAAATTTTGTGTTTGCTACCTCGCAAAAGACCGTTGCTCACAGCAACACATAAGTAGTGGATGAAGGAGAGTTCTGATGGAGACAATAGGAATGCTTCCGTACCAGTGTCATGAGCGATGACGCCTCCCCCTCAAGGCCAACCCATCCACTCTCTCCTCCCCTCTCCTCTTCCACTTAGCTCTCCCTTCTCTCTCTTCCCCATGCAGCATAGCCAGGAAAATTTCAAGATCCCTGATCTATGCGATAATTCAATGTTAATTGTAGCCATGATCAGCAGAAGCACTCAAACTCCCTTAGTGGTAGTACACGATCATACTGTTTGCAGTTACAACTTACCATGAAAAATGAATATATATATATATATATATATATATATATATATATATATATATATATATATATATATATAGAGAGAGAGAGAGAGAGAGAGAGAGAGAGAGAGAGAGAGAGAGACAGAAAATACATACATTTACAGAAACACGTCAGAATATACCTCTTCGTTACCCAGCTTTTTGATGCATGCTGAGCATCAGTATGTAATAATATGTATGACTCCATGCCAGATGTTGGCACAGAACTACCATCATATTTAAGCAAGTTCATATATCCACCTATATTCAATTTATGATGTGTCTATGCACAATAAAAAAAGGTGTAAGCCATGTTTTTCCCATGGTTTTTTCCTATAAAATCCCCTGTTCCCAAATTTAACCAAGTAATCAATACCATGACTAGATGAATGGATTTTTAGTACCTGACTGGTCCTCCATACTACAGAAAAAATGAAGAATCGTCAAATTCTGCCTGACAGCATACAACCAATGATTGTCAGTCCTTTATATAAGGACAAGATGAAAGCTATCATATCACTACTTACATATATCCATGGAGTTCACTTTGAATATGAATAGTTAGTATCAAAAACATTATTTCAACCCCTCTAGCAGCTATTACGAGAGATCATCAGTCACTGATGGTGTAACATACAAGACACACCAAGGAAGTGATGATGCTGCTCCATCACCAGAAAGGGCAAACTCAAATTGTGCATTTATATTTGATGATGTTGCTGTGGAAAACCAGAAAAAGATAAAAAAAATATTTGTGTTTTTCTTTTCAGCCAAACATACTTGTGAATTCCAAAACAGCTGGTGAGGTATGACACAAACTTTATTATGATTTCAGACATTTATCAAGCAGACATAGAAACTGACATGACGTTCATGGAATTGAGAACGAAATGTTCAGTTTTTAACAAAAATAATGTAACAATAGCTAAGATGTCAGTATATAGCACATAACAGACAAATACAGTTGTACGACACATACTTGTAACTGAATGTACATATATTATAGCACACCATGGATAAATACGGTTGTATGGCATATCCTTGTAAGTGAATGTATGTAGCCCTCAGAGTTCACTTATTACTGAATATTCTTACAGATCTACACAAAAATGTTAAAATACTGATACAAAGCATGAAATAAGCTATGAAAAGTTGTGGAAGAACTTTATACATGTTAATAAGTATGCCATAATACATTACGTCATAATACATTACACTATGGACAAATTACCACACGTGTCACACATTCAGACTGAGAGGGTTCACAGGAAGAACATCCTTATACGTTGTTGCGGAAATTGAAATGATCAGAAAAACCCTCAGGGTTATAAACGTCCCGGCAAAAACCATAATAGGATCATCAACATAAAATTCGGGAATTTTTGTATTATAACAAAAATGTTAGCTGCAAGGGTTGTGGTACTAGAAATGTACTAACAGAGATGACAAAAGAAAATCAGATAGTCTGAGAGTTGCACACTGTCACAAAGTCTGTTTAGCGCACAACATCTGTCGACTGTAATGACAAAACACAAAGTCCTGAGTCACATAAGGCAGTTCGACAGAAATTGCGATTGCTAAGAGCATGTCACTTGGAGAGAGACCAGAGAAACATTTAAGTTTGCTTTTTAAACTCCTGAATGACTCTCGAAAATGACCGGTAATGCAGCGGTCTACAAGATGATATCACTGGCGAGTTCATTAACATCATAGCAATACCGAGATACATGGAACATACGGAGTCAGCAGGAAAAAACCACATATATTGCGTGCGTTACCTATAAGTGTAACCAAGCACAAAACATAGACTGGAAACAGAGAATTTGAAAGAATACCTATTTTGTTGAATCTAATATTCTACAAATCTTCGAAACATGATAAGTATTTAATGAAAGAATCAAAAATGTATGGAGAAATATTATGTATGGCTGATGTACATAGAAAAAACAATTCCCCAGTACGATCAATAAAAAGCCTACACAGTAAAATATATAAAAATATTATTAAACCAACATTAAGTGAACATGGTGGTGGTGGTGCTGTTGTTGACATTTAGCAGACATTTGGTCTCTGCAGTAAATATGTCGTGACTGCAGTCAGTTAATAGAACGATTAATACTGCTCACATCAATGGCCACTGCAGGAAATACTGCTCATATTAACGAAGTTTTGTCAATGATTTCAGAGCACAGAGATTATGGAAATGATTGTTCGATAACTGCACAAAGCACCACACAAAACATTATTGCCTAGGCAATAGACAGCAAAAGCCTTAGATGATTGGCTGGCTGATCTAGTAGATATGAAGGTTCAAATGGCTCTGAGCACTATGGGATTCAACTTCTGAGGTCATCAAGTCCCCTAGAATTAGAACTACTTAAACCTAACTAACATAAGGATATCACACACATCCATGTCCGAGGCAGGATTCGAACCTGCGACCGTAGTAGTCGCGCGGTTCCAGACTCAAGCGCCCAGAATCGCTCGGCCACCGCGGCCGGCAGATATGAAGAAACGAAGGCTTCAAATATATTTTTATGCTCTTTGATCAGTATTTAAAGTCACTTGGAACGTACCTATTAAAACGAAGACAGGGAAGGCAGCTACACTGACGATGATCTAATTGGTGCAGATGTGGACGAATTGTTGTCTAGTAAACCTTCAAATTGTTGATGGTGGTCAGTTACATAAAAGACATTTCAAGACAATATCGGAGCAGTATGATACACAACACTATTCAACATTCTCCTAGAAGAAAGCGTGATGGAATGTTTGAAGAGAACGATAAAAACCCATATGTGGATGTATTTTTATCTCCATGGATTATACAAATGGAGGGATATTCTTCCACAAATAATTGTGCAGTATAACTGAACCATACATCGAACAATAACCATGAAACCAATTTAAGTGCATGATAATGAGCTTCTAATTATTGTACAGAGTCATATTAAAAACATGGATCCATTGAAATTTAACGTAGGTGATAGGTACACTTTCGTAACACAAGAGTGCATTTGACAAATCATGTCTACCAAACTGGTCAACAGATATACTTACAGTATAGAGGTGGAGCAGACAAATCTGAGAATGTGCATTCTTAATGACAGTGGAGGTAATGAAATAGTAGGAAGTTTCTGCACTGAACAATTACAGAGAAGCGTTGCACTGGACGTACTTCTCACAGAATATTTCATGAGATGCCAAGGGAACAAAATTATGATTAGTCACATGCCTGAGAAAGTTTACTTCTGTTGCTGTAAAATGACATTTATCAATACTCTGCATTAAACGTGCTGTGCACAGTCTCTTGAACACCTCCTCCAATCATCATACATGCTTCTCCCTGTCCGTTGAAAACACTTTGATGCGCCATGCATCATTTTAGTTTGAACCCTCTAAGTATGCCATCCTATAGTCTCTGAAAAGTAGTCAGTGCATTTTTAATTCTGACGGGCATTCAGCGATCCTGTTAATGGCCTAATTGGACCCTAAAAGCTGTATTTGGCCAGTCCTCCATCATCACCTCCAGTTGGTGATAGTCATTTTTCAAATCCATTGTTGAAAACTATTTAGACTGCCCCATGCACAACAAAATCTATGTTTTTTAAGTGTCATCTTGTGATTTTTTCAGGAGAAATACAATGGTTCTCTCCCATTGACTCTCACTATGTTCAAGAATCCCATTAGCCAAATGCTGATCAAGGAACTCTTCCTTCAACGATTGCAGACATCTTGCGATACTCTACAGTTTGCTGTATACTGGCACATTGTTGCCAGTTTGTATTCTGTACTGTGTGACTGGTTTTTCTGGTAGCGGACCTTTTGTATTAAATAACTCTTTAAATTGCAGTAAAAAATGTTTCTACTGCTTTACTATCACTTCTGATGTAAAGCACATGCATCGACGGTTTGCTGCAGCTAAGGGTCTCACTTCACATATCTATATACTCCTCCTATAGGACAACTACATTAGCAGTCGGTAACCCCTACTGCAGACTCACCTTATCCATTCCAAAATTATCAAGACTAGAAGGAACCATAAAATCTCCATCTATTTCCTCGATGTGTACTACACTTTTGAGTAGAAAACAATGTGACTTATCCAACTCATCATTGCTTTCTAATGATTGTACAATACATAACGCTTCCTTTGATGAAGTCTGTACCTACACTATCCAAGACTAATTTCCCTGTACCTTGCGGTGTATTATCATGCAAAATGATCTTTAGCGTACATGTCCGCAGTTCATTTAGTAGCACCTCCACGATTGGTAAACTTGGCAACGTTGTCCCAGTTGCAGTCGTTGCACCCAGTGAAACAATGTCCCACCGATTTCAAATGTATACTGGCGAAGGTCAGTTTCTGCATGATGTTTATCTAGGACGTCGTCTTCCAGAATCGCTCAGTTCCCTTCAGCAACACATGGCAACACTTCCAAATACTTCTGAAAACTTCTAGTTCTAACACTAAAACTGAGTGGTTCTGTCCCCAATGACGTCACGTCATTGTCACCTACTCTATGTAATCTACACAGTGCAGACTTCAGTCTATCCTACATAAGAAGACCAGACTAGCGACTGACACAGGAGCGCCTGTGTGCGCCAAAAATTTATGTCCCCTACCGTTTACTATGCCTAACAAACAGCACTTCATCTCTGCACACGTTTCTGCAATACTCCGTTGTTTTACTGGGAATGTCGTTAAAGCGTTTCCTCTTATACACTCCTGGAAATTGAAATAAGAACACCGTGAATTCATTGTCCCAGGAAGGGGAAACTTTATTGACACATTCCTGGGGTCAGATACATCACATGATCACACTGACAGAACCACAGGCACATAGACACAGGCAACAGAGCATGCACAATGTCGGCACTAGTACAGTGTATATCCACCTTTCGCAGCAATGCAGGCTGCTGTTCTCCCATGGAGACGATCGTAGAGATGCTGGATGTAGTCCTGTGGAACGGCTTGCCATGCCATTTCCACCTGGCGCCTCAGTTGGACCAGCGTTCGTGCTGGACGTGCAGACCGTGTGAGACGACGCTTCATTCAGTCCCAAACATGCTCAATGGGGGACAGATCCGGAGATCTTGCTGGCCAGGGTAGTTGACTTACACCTTCTAGAGCACGTTGGGTGGCACGGGATACATGCGGACGTGCATTGTCCTGTTGGAACAGCAAGTTCCCTTGCCGGTCTAGGAATGGTAGAACGATGGGTTCGATGACGGTTTGGATGTACCGTGCACTATTCAGTGTCCCCTCGACGATCACCAGTGGTGTACGGCCAGTGTAGGAGATCGCTCCCCACACCACGATGCCGGGTGTTGGCCCTGTGTGCCTCGGTCGTATGCAGTCCTGATTGTGGCGCTCACCTGCACGGCGCCAAACACGCATACGACCATCATTGGCACCAAGGCAGAAGCGACTCTCATCGCTGAAGACGACACGTCTCCATTCGTCCCTCCATTCGCGCCTGTCGCGACACCACTGGAGGCGGGCTGCACGATGTTGGGGCGTGAGCGGAAGACGGCCTAACGGTGTGCGGGACCGTAGCCCAGCTTCATGGAGACGGTTGCGAATGGTCCTCGCCGATACCCCAGGAGCAACAGTGTCCCTAATTTGCTGGGAAGTGGCGGTGCGGTCCCCTACGGCACTGCGTAGGATCCTACGGTCTTGGCGTGCATCCGTGCGTCGCTGCGGTCCGGTCCCAGGTCGACGGGCACGTGCACCTTCCGCCGACCACTGGCGACAACATCGATGTACTGTGGAGACCTCACGCCCCACGTGTTGAGCAATTCGGCGGTACGTCCACCCGGCCTCCCGCATGCCCACTATACGCCCTCGCTCAAAGTCCGTCAACTGCACATACGGTTCACGTCCACGCTGTCGCGGCATGCTACCAGTGTTAAAGACTGCGATGGAGCTCCGTATGCCACGGCAAACTGGCTGACACTGACGGCGGCGGTGCACAAATGCTGCGCAGCTAGCGCCATTCGACGGCCAACACCGCGGTTCCTGGTGTGTCCGCTGTGCCGTGCGTGTGATCATTGCTTGTACAGCCCTCTCGCAGTGTCCGGAGCAAGTATGGTGGGTCTGACACACCGGTGTCAATGTGTTCTTTTTTCCATTTCCAGGAGTGTATAACTGATGTTCGAAATAATTCATTATAGAGAAAAGGCAATTTATTCATAAATATATGTATCTGATAAAAGTATTGCTTGTCAATAAAACAGCGAGCACTTTTGTAATTATAATCAACATTTATTCTTAGCAAAGCCGCTAGATCTGAGGAAGATGGTAACGTAATGTCACTGAGGAAAAAATGATAGAGGCTACATCACTTTTCACCTGACGACCATTTTGTCTTTTTGCCTTGTGAGCTTGTACAAACAACATGTAAGTTCGACTCGCTCATAGTTTGCTGGCTTCATAATTACTTATCTCACTTTAATTAGTTGAGTTAATTATTTAAATAAGCACTGCCGCCCTGTTTCTTCTTCATACTTACAATCTGTAATGTGTTCTGAATGTTTTTTCACTGGCGGGATAGGAAATGTTGGAGTCTTATTATTCGAGGGTGAACGACAAAACATTATTCACGATCTTTCGTTAGCTACTTCTTTATAGTAAGTTAGAAACGTCCTGAGATATTTTTCCAATCATTTCCCTTGCCATAATTAACATTTTATCGTGAGAGTTTTGCGTGTGTGCGTGTGTGTGTGTGTGCGTCCGTGTGTGGTCGGTTGCCTCTTCACACCTACTAACCTACTGATTGGCCTGAAGTGGCCACAGTTATAAGAAAAATAATAAGATGAAGGAATAAAACAGGTAAAATTCAGAGTAACAGAAATTCCAGTGAGTTGTTCCATATGATACCGGTAAAGGTAATTATTATCTATCACGAATGTGGCTTGCCTCCATGTCGCAACAGTCAACTTAAATAAAATCACTTTCTTTCATGAACTGCTGTCTAAAATCGTCCCTTTGAGAAACTATCAATTGAAAATCTCACTGCGAGACAGAAGGCAGTGCCACATTTTGCGCCCAGCGTGGGCCCCGATATATAAAATTCCATTACTGTTTGTAATTACAAGATGTGTTCTCTGTTGCATGTTCAAAAATCAATTCTGGAGCAAAAATCCATGTTGTCTGAAGAGGAATTACTAAGAGAGAGCAGCTATACTAAAAAATGAATCAACTACATTTAAAAGAAGTCTTTAATGTAACAGGAAGCAGCGATACATCACAGGTAGAAAAATTGGAGATAAGGGATACTATTGCTTGGTTGCTTGCTTTTTGCTTCTCAAGATTTTTTCGAACATAACGTTGAACCGATCGTGACAAATGTCTAATTACTGTATTAACCATCCAGTTTTGAAAAAGTCTAAAATCTAGAAGTTACATTGTTGCGAGTGATCATGACCAAGCTGACAGCATTTGAGCAGCATGAACGCAAGATGGATTGAAGATGTCATTCTGCTGTTTCATGTAGTAATATCCATCTTGCATAGTTTAATGTTAAGATAATTTGCTGCGCTTGATTTTAAGATTTATTTTCTGTATTATAAGATTTATTAGTGTCGCACGCTTAAGATTTAGAGAATAGTAAAGATGGACAATGTTGACGAAATAAATCCTGAATCTGTTGTCGACGGCAGCAGTAACGCCGATACTACAGCAGAGCACACGAATGCCGCCATTTCCGAACTCGAGTTAAATTTGCAATCATCACATAATGAGGAAATTCCAGAAACCAGAGAAAAATGTAAATCCGTTTGTAGAATTGTTTAAGAAAATTGCACGCGTGATAAATACTCGTGATCAAGAATTACAAATGCAAATGGAGAAAGGCGATAAGGAGTTCGCCACGCAAATAAACACTACAGAGTCGAACAAAAACTCAAACACATGAATTTCTGCTAATGTGAGTACCACATTTACGGAGCGTGACGAAGAATTAGCCACGCCAATGGAAGAAAATGACAAAGAATGAGCAACGTAACTGGATGCGCGAGACAAAGAGTGTACCAGCCAAATAAATACAATTAGCAAAGCCAATTAGATTCGGTTTCGTTAAATGTTTCCACTGAAATTTCAGACCTAAAGAAATCTTATGAGGGCATATTCGAAGCCGTAAAGAAATCAACACGTGCTGTTCAGTCACTGGAGACAGCTCAGGATACAATTAAAAGTACAGTGCGACAACTGTCTCGAAGGGTTCAAAATGTAGTGCATGAACCTGAAAAAAGTGCAATGAATTTGGGAATTGGTCACATGAAAAGGACAAACATGTCAATAAAAAATTAAACACCAAATGAAAAGATGCGATACAGCGAGATGAAGCTGAGACATCACCTGAATCAGGTACCACAAGAGAAGCTATTCGGAGCGAGTCAGAACACATAAAGCATGCGCCAGATGATGATATCGCCAAGCGGCGCAAACGCACACGTCACTCACCTGCGCCATGAGGTCACGGCTATTACAAGCCTGCAGCTTGACAGGTCGCTGGCCCTGATCGTACTGATCAAATGTATGAGACAGCCAGTCCCTATGACCAAGCTTATCGTGATGAGGCATGGCAAGTTAGTCGGCACACAGGATATACACTGAAGACCCACCAAACTAGTACATCTGCCTATTATTGTCTAGGGCCCCCGCGAGCACGCAGAAGTGCCGCAACACGACATGGCATGGATTCGACTAATGTCTGAAGTAGTCCTGGAAGGAATTGACATCATGGATCCTTCAGGGCTGTCCATAAATCCGTAAGCGTACGAGGAGATGGAGATATCTAGCACGTTGCAAGGCATCCTAGATGTGGACCCACACTTAAGCACTTCTAGACGTGTGGGGTGTCGCATTGTCCTGCTGGAATTGCCCAAGTCCATCGGAGTGCACAATGGACAAGAATGAATGCAAGTGATCAGATAGGATGCTTACGTTCGTGTCACCTGTCAGAGTCGTATCTAGACGTACCAGGACTCCCATATCACTCCAACTGCAGACGCACCACACCATTGCAGTGCCTCCACCAGCTGACATGCAAGGTCCATGGATTCATGAGGTTGTCTCCATATCCGTACACGTCCATCTGCTCGATGCGATTTGAAACGAGACTCGTCCGACCAGGCAACTTGTTTTCAGTCATCAACAGTCCAGTGTCGATACTGACGGGCCCAGGTGAGGCGTAAAGCTTTGTGTCATGCAGTCATCAAGGGCACACAATTGGACCTTTGGCTCCGAAAGTTCATATTGATGATGTTTCGTTGAATGGTTCGCACGATGATGGTCCAGTAATGAAATCTGCAGCAATTTGCGGAAGGATTGCATTTCTGTCATGTTGAACGATTATCTTCATTCGTCGTTGGTTGCGTTCTTGCAGGATCTTTTCCCAGCCGCAGCGACATAAGAGATTTGATGTTTTACTGGATTCCTGATATTAATGGTACACTCGTGAAGTGGTCTTACGGGAAAATCCGCACTTCATTGCTACCTCGGAGATGCTGTGTCCCATCGCTCATGCGCCGACTATAACACCACGTTCAAACTCACTTAAATTTTGATAACCTGCCATTGTAGCAGCAGTAACCGATCTAACAACTGCGCCGGACACTTGTCTTATATAGGCGTTGCCGACCGCAGCTCCGTATTCTGTCTGTTTACATATTTCTGAATTTTTAATACGCATGCCTATATCAGTGCCTATAAATAGTTGGGGGCGGCACCCACCTTGACAGCGATACTTTTAGAAGAAAGTTTAATGATGCCTCGACAGTGCTAAAGTAATTTCACCGGAAAAGAAGTCTCCATATGCAGCTGTTTTTACAAAAGCTTTTACAGGTATCCAGCCTGTATCTTGGAACGAAAAGAAAAAGTTCTCGAACCGGCCCTGCGTATGTAGTCAGTTCGTACCTCAGTCTCAATTCCGACTGGACATGCATGGAATACTCTAGGACGAGGGATTGCAGTCCTAAAATCGTCACCACGAATTATCGCTGACTTCTAGAGAGCACTTGTCCAGCAAAGGGAGGCCTTACTACAAACGTTATTGAATGGTGTGATCTATAGTATGGGGAGCTGTTGTGCATTTAGTATTTCTATGCAAGGACACGGCATCACTTCTGTGTGGCACTGACGTAAGACATAAAAAACGTCATGTGCCACCTGTGGCTGATTCGCAGCAGAGCTTGTATGCCAATTAAATTGTCACATTTCATGATCACCCGGTGTACTTTCTAGTGCACGCTTGCCGTCATGCCTGTTGTTTTCCAGTCGAGTGAGATGGCGACGTGGCAAGGGCTGAGACAGCGGACTGCGTGCACTGGCACAAAGTGTTGTTGTCCACCGGCCGCGGTGGTCTCGCGGTTCTAGGCGCGCAGTCCGGAACCGTGCGACTGCTACGGTCGCAGGTTCGAATCCTGCCTCGGGCATGGATGTATGTGATGTCCTTAGGTTAGTTAGGTTTAAGTAGTTCTAAGTTCTAGGGGACTGATGACCACAGCAGTGAGTCCCATAGTGCTCAGAGCCATTTGAACCATTTTTGTTGTTGTCCGCCGTGGTCGGCCGCTGTTAAACAGAGCAGGGGTAGGGCGCAGTGAACCGGGTGGCGAAAGGCACGCTTTGCGTGTGAATCAGCTGTTGAGCAGTAAACATGAGTACAGTTTGACATCTAACGTTTAGAGTCCAAAATGTAACGTCGTTGCGAAAAGTACTGTTCCCGGCAGCCGCCACAGCGCTCCTCTTTTCGCAACCATAGAAAATCGCTCTAATGTTATGTATCTCCTAGAAAAATCACATATACGGTGTATAACTCTATAGTGTCTCTACGAATGTCAAAAATTCGCTCTTTATTTTAATCAGGGCCATAACTATGATAATTTTTTGAAACTGGTGATATTTTCCCGTCTGGAAATAACCTCAAACGTGTGACATCATATACCGAAAAGTACTGAACGCATTGAAAAACATATTTTTCATTGATTATCAATATACCTCTTTCGTTAAGTGACCCAAAATCGTGCATCGTATTGCGTTGAATATACACAAAGAAGCGAATACAATGACGAACACTGTCCACGGTGAAAGTGTATACCACCTACTGACGTTGTGCGCACGTCACGCGGTAACAAGAATACCGTACGAACTTCCCCTAACCAATACGATTCATATTGACAGGATGTATAGGACATGACTAGGACACCAACATGTGTAAGCCGGAAGATGCAACTCTCAACCGTATCTGAGAAAATCGAGTTTGAAAATTTTGCGTGTGCTTATATACTTTGTATGGCTGTTAGCTAGCATTGGAGGGGTTCGAAGCCGAGCTAGTATGCGCTTTGTTTCAAAAGCGCGAAGTCGTTGGATCGAATCTCGCAGCTTAAATTTTCCTACTCCAGCATAATTCTGACAAGAGATAACGTTTATCAAGAAAAAGATGAAAGAAATTACTGTAAGAAGTTTGGAAATGAAAAAAGGATACACAATAACATTCAGTCAAATGGGAATATCATTTTACTTATATTATCGTACTCGTATCTACATTTGTGACAAGTATAATGTGTAACCAATGGAGCACTACACGAATCAGAAAACATGGAAAACAGTTATTATTGCGACATACAGCAATACTAATGAACGCAGAATTTTTGCATGTGCATGGTTTTCTGATCGTGTCTATTTCAAAACAAACTTCGTTTACAGTAATAAACGGTTCTGGACCGTCACACAATTTCGTGCCGTGCAACGCATATCTGTTTTTAGAATTTCGTGAAAATGAAAAGAAAAGATTATCGGCAGCGAGATTCGATCCACAAATCTAGCGCTTATGAAACGTTAAAAAACTAAGGGCTTACACACTCAGCTCCCGTATGCTGGAATAGTAGCCACCATAGGAAGTATATAAGCAGTCCTAAAATTTTCGAACTCCATTTTCTTTAAAACGGTTGAAAGTCGGGTACTCCTTTTTGTTTATGTTAAAGTCTCAGGCGTACCCCACGCACCGTATCAATATAAAACAAATTAGCGAGAGGAAGTTCGTATGGCCCCTTGTAAGGGAAATTTGTAAGCGGAGCTCACGCGAATGGGAATCATTATGCGACGATACGGGCCGCCACGGGGGAAGTTCACAGACGTAAGTCACGCTGACAAAGTGACGAATACATTGGGGTGGGAAAAGTCATTGTATACGTACTAATATCGTGTCGGACCTCCTTTTGCCCGGGATAGCGCAGCAACTCGACGCGACATATACCCAACAAGTCGTTGGAAGTCCACTGCAGAAAATATTGAGCCATGCATCTATAGTCATCCATAACTGCGAAAGTGTAGTAAGTGAAGGATTTTGTGGACAAACTTACCTCTCGATTATGTCTCATAAATGTTCGATGAGATTCATGTCGGGTGTTCTGGGTGGTCAAACCATTCGCTCGAATTGTCGAGAATGTTTTTCAAATCAATCGCAAACAACTGTGGCCCGGTTGAAACGTCCCCTTAGAAAATTTAGTGAATTACTGTGCTGATAAAACTCTTACATTATTTGATTTTCAAACAGCTGAGCAGAACTGAACGTACTCAGACATTTCGCTCTTTGCCTATTCTGATCAACACTAAACTGACACACAATATTTTTTGCGCAACGCAATCTGACTTTCAAAAATCCCTACAAAAGAAATGCCCTGACTAACAATAACCTATACCTTTCATGAATCACTTACCTCACAAAAATCTTCGTTACTCGAACTACTGCAATACAGCGAGCGCCACTACTGCCAGCTAAATAATAGATTTTAACTACTGAAGGCACTAACTACTGATAGGCATAGTTAGCAAATGAAAAATTTTGATAGAGAACAAACGATGTATTTACCTTAATAATATCCAAAAGTCATCATATATATATATATATATATATATATATATATATATATATATACTCCTGGAAATGGAAAAAAGAACACATTGACACCGGTGTGTCAGACCCACCATACTTGCTCCGGACACTGCGAGAGGGCTGTACAAGCAATGATCACACGCACGGCACAGCGGACACACCAGGAACCGCGGTGTTGGCCGTCGAATGGCGCTAGCTGCGCAGCATTTGTGCACCGCCGCCGTCAGTGTCAGCCAGTTTGCCGTGGCATACGGAGCTCCATCGCAGTCTTTAACACTGGTAGCATGCCGCGACAGCGTGGACGTGAACCGTATGTGCAGTTGACGGACTTTGAGCGAGGGCGTATAGTGGGCATGCGGGAGGCCGGGTGGACGTACCGCCGAATTGCTCAACACGTGGGGCGTGAGGTCTCCACAGTACATCGATGTTGTCGCCAGTGGTCGGCGGAAGGTGCACGTGCCCGTCGACCTGGGACCGGTCCGCAGCGACGCACGGATGCACGCCAAGACCGTAGGATCCTACGCAGTGCCGTAGGGGACCGCACCGCCACTTCCCAGCAAATTAGGGACACGGTTGCTCCTGGGGTATCGGCGAGGACCATTCGCAACCGTCTCCATGAAGCTGGGCTACGGTCCCGCACACCGTTAGGCCGTCTTCCGCTCACGCCCCAACATCGTGCAGCCCGCCTCCAGTGGTGTCGCGACAGGCGTGAATGGAGGGACGAATGGAGACGTGTCGTCTTCAGCGATGAGAGTCGCTTCTGCCTTGGTGCCAATGATGGTCGTATGCGTGTTTGGCGCCGTGCAGGTGAGCGCCACAATCAGGACTGCATACGACCGAGGCACACAGGGCCAACACCCGGCATCATGGTGTGGGGAGCGATCTCCTACACTGGCCGTACACCACTGGTGATCGTCGAGGGGACACTGAATAGTGCACGGTACATCCAAACCGTCATCGAAAATGGTTCAAATGGCTCTGAGCACTATGGGACTCAACTGCTGTGGTCATAAGTCCCCTAGAACTTAGAACTACTTAAACCTAACTAACCTAAGGACAGCACACAACACCCAGCCATCACGAGGCAGAGAAAATCCCTGACCCCGCCGGGAATCGAACCCGGGAACCCGGGCGTGGGAAGCGAGAACGCTACCGCACGACCACGAGATGCGGGCAAAACCGTCATCGAACCCATCGTTCTACCATTCCTAGACCGGCAAGGGAACTTGCTGTTCCAACAGGACAATGCACGTCCGCATGTATCCCGTGCCACCCAACGTGCTCTAGAAGGTGTAAGTCAACTACCCTGGCCAGCAAGATCTCCGGATCTGTCCCCCATTGAGCATGTTTGGGACTGGATGAAGCGTCGTCTCACGCGGTCTGCACGTCCAGCACGAACGCTGGTCCAACTGAGGCGCCAGGTGGAAATGGCATGGCAAGCCGTTCCACAGGACTACATCCAGCATCTCTACGATCGTCTCCATGGGAGAATAGCAGCCTGCATTGCTGCGAAAGGTGGATATACACTGTACTAGTGCCGACATTGTGCATGCTCTGTTGCCTGTGTCTATGTGCCTGTGGTTCTGCCAGTGTGATCATGTGATGTATCTGACCCCAGGAATGTGTCAATAAAGTTTCCCCTTCCTGGGTCAATGAATTCACGGTGTTCTTATTTCAATTTCCAGGAGTATATATATATATATATATACCTAACTATACCTATATATATATACCTATATATATACCTAACTATACCTATATATATATATATATATATATATATATATATATATATATATATATATATCAGTTCATGACATCCAGTCTTACAAATTTACTGAACCTGATGGACACACGTCCAGATCATCCGCTCTCAAAACTCCATCTCTTTCCCCACATCCACCACTGCTGGCGGCTCACCTCCAACTGCACAACGCTACGCGCTGTTAACATCTAACTGCCCAACACTACAATGGCGAATATTACAACAATGCCAACCAGCCACAGACTGCACACAGCACAGCCAGTGATTTTCATACAGAGCGCTACGTGGCGTTACCAATATATGAACCTAAACAGCCTACTTACACAGTGACATGGCGTATTGTCATCCACAAAAAACCCACCGTTGTTTGGGAATATGAAGTCCATGAATGGCGGCAAATAGTGTCCAAGTAGCCGAACATAATCATCTCCAGTCAATGATCGTTTCAGTTGTACCAGAGGACCCAGTCCATTCCATATAAACACAGCCCACACCAGTTGGGAGGCATCACCGGCTTACACACTGTGTTATTGACAACCCAGGTCCATGGCTTCGTGGGGTAAGTGCCACACTCGAAACCTACCATCAGCTCTTACCAACTGAAATCGGGACTCATCGAACCAGGTCACGGTTTTCCAGTCCTATTGGGTCCAACAGATATGGTCGCGAGCCCAGGAGAGGCACAGCAGGCAATGACGTGCTGCTAGCAAAGGCACTCGCGTCGGTCGTCTGCTGTCACAGGCAATTAACGCCAAATATCCACGCACTGCCCTCGGGGATACGTTCGCGGCACGTGTCACGTTGATTCTGCTGTTATTTCAAGCAGTGTTGCTTCTCTGTTACTACTGACAACTATGCAACCGCCGCTGCTCTCGGTCGTTAAGTGAAGGCCGTCGGTCACTGCGTTATCCTTGGTGGAAGGTAATGCCTGAAAGCTGGTATTTTCGGCACATTCTTAACACTGTGGATCTCGGAATATTAAAATCGCTAAAGGTTCCAGAAATGGAACGTCCCATGCGTCTAGCTCCAACTACCATTCTGCATTCAAAGTCTGTTAATTCTCGTCGTGCAGCCTTAATCACGTCCGAAACCTTTTCACATTGAATCGTCTGAATACAGACGACAGCTCCGCCAACGCACTGCCCGTTTATACCTTGTGTACGCGGTACTATCCCCATCAATATGTGCGCATATCGTTATTCCATGACCTTTGCCACCTCACTGTATTATAGGCCAGTGCCTGCGCACAAGAAACTCGGAAATGGCGAAGCTGGTCGGCTATTTGCGTGCCACTGTCGTCAGCAGCTGTTGACAGTGTTTAAAGGACTGTGAAACTACGAGTAGGTGACAAGGTGTAGTTGTCCACGCGTCATCGCAGAACGTAGACTTCAAAGATTTACCGGCTCTCTGAAGCAGGATACGCAGCGACCTGCGGCAGATTTGAGCAGAGTACTGTTCTGATGCAGGCAAAAGTGTTTCGGACCACACAATTCCGCGCACACTGTGGAACGTGGGACTCTGCAGCAGACGGCTCAATGATATCGTCACTTAGCGATTGCAGTGGACACAGGACCTTCGAGGATTGACTGCGTATCAATTGAAACCCGTGTAGCCTGGTCGACTATATTTTGTTTCTTGTTAGAGCAAGTCTGTGCCCAGATACGGTATCATCCAGACAAACGGCTGCTGGAAATATCCACCACGCCAAATATGCACCACGCCACGGACGTAGGCTGGTGGGTACGGTATGCTATGGAGGACATTCAAAAAAAATGGCTCTGAGCACTATGGGACTCAACTGCTGAGGTCATTAGTCCCCTAGAACTTAGAACTAGTTAAACCTAACTAACCTAAGGACATCACACACATCCATGCCCGAGGCAGGATTCGAACCTGCGACCGTAGCGGTCTCGCGGTTCCAGACTGCAGCGCCAGAACCGCGCGGCCACTTCGGCCGGCGGAGGACATTCATTTAGGTTTCAATAGGACCTGTAGTAGTAATCGTAGACACCACAATAGCTGTTGATCAGGTGAACATTATTACTGATTAACTGCATCCCTTCATGCTTGATGTTTGGTTTACATTTTGCCCGAAAAACTGAGTCAGCAACCATCTTCCATGAGCGAGATGTTGAGCTCAGAAAGACGATAAAGCTTTAGTATTATATAAGGCAAAGCTTTTGAAGAATTGTCTCCCGAGGAAAAAATGACAGTGCGAAAACGTTATGCGAAATGACTTGTCTACTACTGTTATTAATATTATTATTTATTTGTGTTACATTTGTATTATCAGACTTCTACTCTGTCCGCGTTTCCAACATGAAGTCAGTGTAGGAGCAGCAACTTCGATAACAAATTCTTTATTGTAATTCCGTCACAGTTGCGTTTTATTAAGCTGGCGAGTATTTCAGACAAGGCCTATTAAAGCTGCTGTAATAGTGCTTCGTTAGGCAATAATTAATTCACACATATCTAAAATACACCTTATAGTCACATGGTACGTCAACCAATTACGCAGTGTAGTGTATTCATGAAATGCAGTTGAACAGTTGAGTCCAGTTCAACTGCACTTCATGAATATATCTACATTTTGAAACTGGTTGACATTCCGTGTGACCATGTATAATGTATACAGGACGATCCATTGACAGTGACCGGGCCAAATATCCGACCAAATAAGCATCAAACGAAAAAACTACAAAGAACGAAACTCGTCTAGCTTGAAGGGGGAAGCCAGATGGCGCTACGCTTGGCCCGCTAGATGGCGCTGTCATAGGTCAAACGGATATCAAATGCGTTTTTTTTTAAAAAAAAGGGGAACCCCCATTTTTTATTACATTTCGTCTAGTACGTAAAGAAATACGAATGTTTTAGTTGGACCACATTTTTCGCTTTGTGATAGATGGCGCTGTAATAGTCACAAACGTATAAGTACGTTGTATCACGTAACATTCCGCCAGTTCGGACGGTATTTGCTTCGTGATACATTACCCGTGTTAAAATGGACCGTTTACCAATTGCGGAAGAGGTCGATATCGTGTTGCTGTATGGCTACTGTGATCAAAATGCTCAACGGGCGTGTGCTATGTATGCTGCTCGGTATCCTGGACGACATCATCCAAGTGTCCGGACCGTTCGCCGGATATTACGTTGTTTAAGGAAACAGGAAACGTTCAGCCACATGTGAAACGTCAACCATGACCTGCAACAAATGATGATGCCCAAGTAGGTGCTTTAGCTGCTGTCACGGCTAATCAGCACATCAGTAGCAGACAAATTGCGCGAGATTCGGGAATCTCAAAAACGTCGGTGTTGAGAATGCTACTACATCAACATCGATTGCACCCGTACCATATTTCTATGCACCAGAATTTGCATGGCGACGACTTTGAACGTCGTGTACAGTTCTGCCACTGGAACAGGAGAAATTACGGGACGATGACAGATTTTTTGCACGCGTTCTATTTAGCGACGAAGCGGTAACGTAAACCGGCATAATATGCACTATTGGGTATCGTAAAATCCACGATGGCTTCGACAAGTGGAACATCAGCGACCTTGGCGGGTTAATGTATGGTGCGACATTATGGGAGGAAGGATAACTGGCCCCATTTTATCGACGGAAATCTAAATGGTGCAATGTATGCTGATTTCCTACGTAATGTTCTGCCGATGTTACTACAAGATGTTTCTCTGCATGACAGAATGACGTTGTACTTCCAACATGATGGATGTCCGGCACATATCTCGCGTGCGGTTAAAGCGGTATTGAATAGCATATTTCATGACAGGTAGATTGGTCGTCGAAGCACCATACCATGGCCCGACGTTCACCGGATCTGACGTCCCCGGATTTCTTTCTGTGGGGAAAGTTGAAGGATATTTGCTATAGTGATCCACCGACAACGCCTGGCAACATGCGTCAGCGCACTGTCAATGCATGTGGGAACTACTCGCTGTTGAGAGGAATGTCGTTACACGTATTGCCAAATGATTGAGGTTGACGGACATCATTTTGAGCATTTATTGCATTAATGTGGTATTTACAGGTAATCACGTTGTAACAGCATGCGTTCTCAGAAATGAAGTTCACAAAGGTACATGTATCACATTGGAACAACCGACATAAAATATTCAAACGCACCTACGTTCTGTATTTTAATTTAAAAACCTACCTGTTACCAACTGTTCGTCCAAAATTGTGAGCCATATGTCTGTGACTATTACAGCGCCATCTATCACAAAGCGAAAAAAGTGGTCCAACTAAAACATTCGTACTACACGAATATGTAATGAAAAAATGGGAGGTTCCTATTTTCAAAAAAAACTCAGTTGATATCCGTTTGACCTATGGCAGGGCCATCTGGCGGGCCAACCATAGCGCCATCTGGTTTCCCCTTCAAGCTAGACCAGTTTCGTTCTTTGCAGTTTTTTCGTTTGATGCTTATTTCGTGAGATATTTGGTCCGGTCACGATCAATGGACCACCCTGTGTATGACCTATGAGTGAAGTTATTGTTTCCTGACCAAGCGGTAGTTCGAAACTAGTCACCAGCTTAATAAAACGCAACTGTGACGGAATTACAGCAAAGAAGTCGTACACCGTGTAACGCAAATACCTCGTTCTCGACATTAAACCGCAATCTTTCTTTCTTTTTGCTCTTAATGCTTCGTGAACTCAAATGGGAATCCATAGGGGGAAATCCGTCGCCACTTTTCGAGAGGCATTGTTGTGGAAATTTAGAGAACCGGCATTTGAAGCGAACTGCAGAACAATTCTACCGCCGCCAATGTACATCCCGCGCCATGACCACGAACATAAGAGGAGGGAAATTAGGCTTCGTACGAACGTTTGTAAACCGTCATTTTTTCTCGCTCTGTTTGCGAGTGGAACAGCAAAGGAAATGACTTGTAATGGTACAAGATACTCTCTGCCACTCACCATACGGTGGCTCGCGGAGTATGTATGCAGATGCAGATGTACATTTGTTGGTCCATGCATCTCGAAAATCTATTCACACTCTAATATGAATGTGTGGATATTCGTCTTGACATTAAATTTCAATTTCTGTGTTCATGTTTGCTTTCTAATTAATATGTTTTGAAAAGGTTTCGCCTTGTTTAGAAACAACTCTCTTCTTTCTTTATGCAAACATGTTTCAGTAAAGTTTCGCCATAGCCATTGGGTTCCCCTGATTTTTCTTAATAGTACATACCGTTGTTCAAGTAATTTCCAGTATAGCTGATATTTAGGTGCGGTTTGTCATCTGCAATATTCATAGCCCCTACATCTCTATCTATATGTACATCAACATTTGTACTCCGCGAGTCACCTATGGAGTGTGGCATAGGATACTTTTTGTACCAGTCAATCCCTCTCCCTTCCTCTTCCAGTCGTGAATGGTGTGCGGAAGTAACTCTTGATTGTTAGTAAGATCCCATGTGAGCTCGAATCTCTAATTTTACCTTCATAAGCTTTTCGCAGAAACGTATAGGAGTGAGATATGCACTGAAGCGCCAAAGAACTGGTACAGGCATTCATATTCAAATACAGATATATGTAAACAGGCAGAATACGGCGCTGCGGTCTGCAACACCTATATAAGACATCACGTGGCTGGCGCTACAATGGCAGGTTATCAAGATTTGAGTTTGAACGTGGTGATATAGTCGGCGCATGAGCGATGGGACACAGCATCTCCGAGGTAGAGATGAAGTGGGGTTTTCCCGTACGACAATTTCACGGCTCTACCGTGAATATCAGGAATCCGGTAAAGCATCCAATCTCCGACATCGATGCGGATGGGAAAAGATCCTGTAAGAACGGAAGCAACGACGAATGAAGATAAACGTTCATCGTGACAGAAGTGCAATACTTCCGCAAATTGCTGCAGATTTCAACACTGGGCCATCAGCGAGCGAACCATTCAACGAAACATCATCGGTATGGGCTTTCGGAGCCAAAGCCACACTCGTGTACCTTTGATGACTGCACGACACAAAGCTTTACTCCTCGTCTGGGCCCATCAACACCGAGACTGGACTGTTGATGACTGGAAACATGTTGCCTGGTCGGACGAGTCTCGTTTCAAATTGTATCGAGCGGATGCACGTGTACGGCTATGGAGACAATCTCAAGAGTCCATGGACGCTGCATGTCAGCAGGCGACTGTTCAAGCTGGTGGAGGACCTGTAATAGTGTGGGGCGTGTGCAGTTGGAGTGATATGAAACCACTGGTACGTTCAGATACGACTCTGACAGGTGACACGTATGTAAACATCCTGTCTGATCACCTGCATCCATTCACGTCCATTGTGCATTCCGACGGACTTGGGCAATTCCAGCAGGACAATGCGACACCCCACACGTCCAGAATTGTTACAGAATGGCTCCAGGAACACTCTTCTGAGTTTAAACATTTAAACACTTCCGCTGGCCACAAAACTCCCCAGACATGAACATTATTCCAGAATGAGATTTTCACTCTGCAGCGGAGTGTGCGCTGATATGAAACTTCCTGGCAGATTAAAACTGTGTGCCCGACCGAGACTCGAACTCGGGACCTTTGCCTTTCGCGGGCAAGTGCTCTACCATCTGAGCTACCGAAGCACGACTCACGCCCGGTCCTCACAGCTCTACTTCTGCCAGTACCTCGTCTCCTACCTTCCAAACTTTACAGAAGCTCTCCTGCGAACCATGCAGAACTAGCACTCCTGAAAGAAAGGATATTGCGGAGACATGGCTTAGCCACAGCCTGGGGGATGTTTCCAGAATGAGATTTTCACTCTGCAGCGGAGTGTGCGCTGATATGAAACTTCCTGGCAGATTAAAACTGTGTGCCCGACCGAGACTCGAACTCGGGACCTTTGCCTTTCGCGGGCAAGTGCTCTACCATCTGAGCTACCGAAGCACGACTCACGCCCGGTCCTCACAGCTCTACTTCTGCCAGTACCTCGTCTCCTACCTTCCAAACTTTACAGAAGCTCTCCTGCGAACCATGCAGAACTAGCACTCCTGAAAGAAAGGATATTGCGGAGACATGGCTTAGCCACAGCCTGGGGGATGTTTCCAGAATGAGATTTTCACTCTGCAGCGGAGTGTGCGCTGATATGAAACTTCCTGGCAGATTAAAACTGTGTGCCCGACCGAGACTCGAACTCGGGACCTTTGCCTTTCGCGGGCAAGTGCTCTACCATCTGAGCTACCGAAGCACGACTCACGCCCGGTCCTCACAGCTCTACTTCTGCCAGTACCTCGTCTCCTACCTTCCAAACTTTACAGAAGCTCTCCTGCGAACCATGCAGGAGAGCTTCTGTAAAGTTTGGAAGGTAGGAGACGAGGTACTGGCAGAAGTAGAGCTGTGAGGACCGGGCGTGAGTCGTGCTTCGGTAGCTCAGATGGTAGAGCACTTGCCCGCGAAAGGCAAAGGTCCCGAGTTCGAGTCTCGGTCGGGCACACAGTTTTAATCTGCCAGGAAGTTTCATGAACATTATTGAGCATATCTGGGATGCCTTGCAAGGTGGTGTTCAGAAGAGATCTCCATCCTCTCATACTCTTACATATTTATGAACAACCCTGCAGCATTCATGGTGTCGGTTCCCTCCTGCACTAGTTGAGACGTTAGTCGAATCCATGCCACATAGTGTTACGGCACTTCTGCGAGCTCGCAGGGGCCCTACACGATATTAGGCAAATGTACCAGTTTCTATGGCTCTTCAATGTATAATTCGTGAGTCCTCTAGGAAAGTATGCTCACGAAATCTTAGAAGTAAACAGCACTCTTAATGCACAACTCCTCGTTGACACGTCTGCGACGAAAAGAGTTGTTCTTCTCTGAATCTCCCTTTCTCCTCTATCAATCCTGAGTGAGACGGGTACCAGACTGACGAGCAATACCCAAGTATCGGGCTGACGAGAGTACTGTCAGCTGCTTCCTTTGTCGGTGAACTACACTTCCTGAGGCTTCTTCCAGTCTCTTTCCTACAATCAGTTTTATGTTGTCATTCCACTTCAAGTCTATCCGTATGCATACTCTCAGATATTCAGTGAGTGTGACTGCTTCCAGTGATTGCTCGTGTAATGAACGGAAACAAGTATTTCTGCCTCTGTATGCGCAACATATTACATTTGTTTACGTTGAGTGTCAGATACCAGTCCCTGCACCAAGCGCAAATCCTCTGCAGGTACTCCTGCATTTCGGTACAATATTCTGGTTCAAAAATGGTTCAAATGGCACTGAGCACTATGGGACTTAACTTCTGAGGTCATCAGTCACCTAGAACTTAGAACTACTTAAACCTAACTAACCTAGGGACATCACACACATCCATGCCCGAGGCAGGATTCGAACCTGCGACTGTAGCACACTATTCTGGCGCTGCGACTTTTCTAATTATTACAGCATCATCCACATTGTCATGACGCTATGAAACTGTACTCGCAACCAGACACAGTATCAATGTGATAAAGTAGTACGTTTAAGAAAGTAACGAGTTGGTGGTTGTAATATGCTTCTTGACTCCTACTGCAACATACGTCCATTGCATTTTGAGAGCAAGGCTCTCCGCGAAATGCAGTATTTTGCTTGTAGCGCTTCCCACTGTGATTTGTTGAGCATTTATGTGCTCTAATGATGATTAATAATCTCACAAATAAATGTGCAGCTCTTGTCTGAATCTTCCCTTTGCTTCTGCGTATTCAACTTAGGTAGGGTCTGAGTCCGAATAACAGTACTCAAGAATTGGTCGAACCAAGCTTTCATAAGCAAAATCCTTCGTGGGTGAGTTGTTCATCTGTAGGACTCTTCCGATAAATCTCATTGCGACTTCTCTCATCCACACGACTATATTTGTGTGATCGTTTTACCTTAAACCACTCTGGGCAGTTAGTATTAAACATTATTTGATCAAAAGTATCCGGATAACTCTTTGTAATGCGGACTTGTCCACTAAATATCACGAGCAGCCATTAATGGGCAACTGGATCAGATAGTATATCCATGATGTCTGTAATTGAGTCCTGAGACTGACAGACGATCGTGGATGAAATGATTCAGTTCTTTCTGTCTGTTAATGCGCAATACTTGCACTTATTTGCACGAGTTGGACAAAAATATGGTAGCACCCCGAGAAATGCATGCTTGAACATAGACGTAGGTGCTAGGCAAGCATACAGGTTCCGCTGTTGTATCTGAGCACGAATGGCACCTGTGCAACATTCTCAATACGTTGCAAGTTTCAATCGTGGCCAGAGCACTGTTCCGTATAATTGTGAGAGTGGGACTGATGACATCAGATGTTAAGTGCCATAGTGCTTAGAACCATTTGAACCATTTGAACTGTGAGAGCACTGTGTCGAAGCTAAAGTGAATTCAAACGTGGGCACATTGTTGGCGCTCATATGGTGGGTGGATCCGTAACCAAGGTACCCCAAGTGTTTAGTGTTTCAAGAGGCACCATACTGAAGATTTATACCGTATAGAGAGAAACAGAGGAAACATTATCCACTAAGTCACAAAACAGACGAAAGTGTATATTTTTTTACTGTGACGGACAGTCATTGAAGAGGATTGCGACGAAAAGTAAGAGGACGACAGGTGAAAAGACCAATGAGGAATTGAATGTCGCACTCGTGGGCCTATCAGCACGATGACAATAGGGAATTGACCAGGGAAATGCAGAGCGAGCCGGAATAATCCAAAACTACTCATCCATTGATGCCAATGGCCGTAACAAGAAAACTTGGTGCGAAACTATAAAGCCTGGGCTATGGAGCAATGAGGGATGTCAAACTTCCTGGCAGATTAGACCTGTGTGCGGGACCGAGACTCGAACTCGGGACCTTTGTCTTTCGTGGGCAAGTGGTCTACCATCTGAGATACCGAAGCATGACTCACGCCCGGTCCTCACAGCTTTACTTACGCCAGTACCTCGTCTCCTACCTTCCAAACTTCGCGGAAGCTCTCCTGCAAAACTTGCAGAACTAGCACTCCTGGAAGAAGATACTGCGGAGACATGGCTTAGCCACAGCCTGGGGGATGCTTCCAGAATAAGATTTTCACTCTGCAATGGAGTTCGCGCTGCTTTGAAACTTCCTGAAAGATTAAAACTGTGTGCCGCACCGCGACTCGAACTCGGGACCTTTGCCTTTCGCGGGCAAGTTTGGAAGGTAGGAGATGAGGTACTGGCGGAAGTAAAGCTGTGAGAACGGGGCGTGAGTCGTGCTTGGGTAGCTCAGATGGTAGAGCATTTGCCCGCAAAAGGGAAAGGTCCCGACTTCGAGTCTCGGTCCGGCACACAGTTTTAATGTGCCAGGAAGTTTCATATCAGTGCACACTCCGCTGCAGAGTGAAAATTTCAATGAGAGATGTCACTTGGTCGGATGAATCTGGTTTCACACAGTTTCCAACTTCTGATCGAGTTTACGTCTCAAGAGTGAAACATGTTTCGTTACGATTGTGGCACCCATGTCGTGTATTCCACGGGATCCACGGTTACTCTGCAAGATCGCATTACTACAAGGATTACGTGACCATTTTGGCTGATGAAGTCCATCCCGTGGAACAATATTTGTTCCTCAATGGTGATGCTATATTCCAAAACGACAGGGTCGCCGTTCACACAGTTCGCGTCGTCCATGACTAGTTTTGTGAGCATGATGGTGAATTGTCTATCTGTCCTGATCACCAAACTCATCAGATCTCAATATTATTGAGCCTTTGCGGTCTATTTTTGAGACATGGGTGCGTGACCTCTATCCCTCTATAACGATCCTATCGCCCTCTTTCCTACTCTCCGATATAGTATTCTCTTTACGTCTGTTTTTACGAGAGTGAAGCAGCATTACCTTGCTACGACTTTATCTGTCTTCTGTCGTCTCTTAATCCGGACTCGAAAATCCAGGTAAGAATGTTAACACTTTGAACATCATGTTAGACTAACGCACTCTTTGACTAATCTTGACTGCGAATTTACCTGACTGAATTTTAATTTGGCTATCTAACTTCATTGTTTAGTAGACAACCTATTGGAACGTTGTATTTAGCAACAAAGTATTCGTTGCGCTTCACTGATTACCTTGAATTATCACGTTGATAATTTATGTTTACCACTAGACCTAGTGATTGCATTCACCACTGGAACAGGAATCGTGATTAAACTCACCTTCAGCAGTTCCTCCTGAAATTTAACTCCACTGTTTGATATTTATGGTCACCACGGCATGATGGAACAAATTTAGAAAGTTAAATCTGTTCATTGAACTTGTAACAGTTATTTGATTTATGTTTTAATAACTTTAGAACTTGCTATTCAGAACCAGAATGAAACTGAGAAGAAAACTATCGACTTCCTTTCGTTACTTTAAATCCAAAAAACTTTTAGACTTAATATTTGTCATTTGAATAGAGATGAATAAAGTTAATGTACTCCTGAAGCTTGAAAAAAACTATTTTATGCGAACAAATTTTACTCAGTTGCTGCAACAAGGCGATGCAGACTCTGTTTCAGTGAATTGTCTATAACACACAAAAATTACTGTTAATGTTTTACACTCGGTGTTGATAAAGTTTGATGTAGGATTTAAGAAAAATGGACTGGGAATTTGAAATTAAACAGTCACAAGTATATGATTTAAATGTCTCTATACTGACCAAAAACACACTTGTTAACAGTACATGTTGAATTAAATCTAGCTCTCGTTTTATAAGAACAAGGAACAAATAGAGTGTAGCTTTCTTTGATCATACAGTGTAGACTTTCACGGCCGGTATTGTCTTCACTTAAAACTTCCGGGCTGATAGGCCGTGGTCTATATATAAAACTCTCCCCTGACCTCGAGGATGTTTCCCGCAGTCTTAGGCGAAACGTCAGGAGAGAGTTTTATACATCGACCACGGCCTATCAGCCCGGAACTTTGAACTGAAGACAATACCGGCCATGAAAGCCTACATTGTATGATCAAATGCCTCTACGGGGAGGAAATGTCGGCATCGATCGACGATTCGAAGGAATGTGCAAGAAGAAAGCACGACAATTGTGTACCTTCCTAATTTGGAAATTTCTGATAAGGTTCTATGGGACCAAAATACTGAGGTCATCGGTCACTAATTAATGTAACTTCAACTAACTTACGCTAAGGACAACACACACACACACACACACACACACCTGTGCGCGAGGGATGACGCAAACCTCCGACTGGGACAGCCGCGCGAACAATACCAAGGCGCCTAGACCGCGCTGCTACCCCGCGCGGCCAACATTCCTATTACGCAGCACGGACACTTCGACGGTTCCGAAATTTCTGAAGGTGAAGAGGATGTTTCGATCGGCTCAGGCTCATCTTATTTACAACCGTAAGGACTCTACTATGTTACGGGAGAGGATTCATCAGACGCGGCGACCACTGGCGGAATCCAGCAGTAAGCTTTTTCATCTCCACTTGGTTATTAGTAATGCTATGAAGTGTGGTGATTGGAATAAGATTGACGGTCTAACATTCAAAACTATGGAAGTTAGTGCGGAAATATCAGTAGAAAGACAGAAGAAGAAGTTCGCTAACTTACAGAAGAACATTTCGGGAGGTTTAGTTGAGGACAATTCTCGAACGGTTATTAACCTGTCCGATAAAGAATTGTGAGAAGTTAAAATTTCTGTACTAGCCAAAGGAGGCAATTTTGCTGTGACGCCCCAAAACGTACCCACGGAGGATATTGTAGCAAACATTGAAGCAGGTATCCGTCGGCTTCCACAGCAGTTCGCTAATGTAATTAGGATGGAAATAGCTAGGATTTTGATGTGTTGGCAGAAGAGCCAACACCGTGTTGCTAGAGGAGGCCGAAATGCACGCGTTTAAGCTCACGCAGACTGGCGTGAGGTCTGGAACAAGGTAAAGTAGTTGAGTCTAGTAAGAAAAGAACGTAGTTGCTGGAATACTTAACTTTAATCCATAATTGGAGAACATCGCTCTTGATGATACATTAATTACAATCTCAATATAAACTGGTAATGGCGCCTTGCTAGGTCGTAGCAAATGACGTAGCTGAAGGCTATGCTAACTATCGTCTCGGCAAATGAGAGCGTATTTGTCAGTGATCCATCTCTGGCAAAGTTTGCTGTACAACTGGGGCGAGTGCTAGGACGTCTCTCTAGACCTGCCGTGTGGCGGCGCTCGGTCTGCAATCACTGACAGTGGCGACACGCGGGTCCGACGTATACTAACGGACCGCGGCCGATTTAAAGGCTACCACCTAGCAAGTTTGGTGTCTGGCGGTGACACCACAGATTTTACGTACATGTCAGCCACCTAACAGTAATTTGTCACAGGCGCAAAGGAAAGCGCTCAGGGATATAAACTCAGATAAAAACATTATTGTTCTTACTGCAGATAAGGGTAATGCCACCTTCATATTGAAGAGTGAGGACTATCATGGAAACATCAATGAAATTTTGGTTCCCTCCAATTACAAAAAACTTCAGAAGGATCCGACTATGAAGATTTTAAACATGACCAATCATCTGGTGAAAGGCCAGCCGGTGTGGCTGTGCGGTTCTAGGCGCTTCAGTCTGGAACCGCGTGACCACTACGGTCGCAGGTTCGAATCCTGCTTCGGGCATGGATGTGTGTGATGTCCTTATGTTAGTTAGGTTTAAGTAGTTCTAAGTTCTAGGGGACTGATGACCATAGATGTTAAGTCCCATAGTGCTCAGAGCCTTTTTTTTTTTCGTCTGCTGAAAGCGTCTTCATTCTCCTCCGACGATAAGGAGTTGCTTTGTAAAACAGAAGCGCACCACCAAGACTTTATGGATTACCCAAAGTGCATAAATCTGAGGTTCCGTTGAGGCCAATTGTCAGCGCTTTAGGCGATCCCACCCACGAGTTGGCTAGGCATCTTATTGCTGCACCTTATTTTGGTAGGACTGACAGCCATATTAAAAATTCAGCTCATTTCATTGACAAGGTAAAGAAAATGAGCGTGGGCTCAGATGATATCCTCGTCAGTTTTGGTGTTATTTGCCATGATTCCGATAAACGAAGCTGTCTCATGCATTGCGGATATGTTTCCTACCGATATTGTGGCATTATTCCGACACTGGGCAGTCCTCTTAGTCCTGCTGTGGCTAACTTGTTTAAGGAAACATTTGAACAACGGGCGTTGCAGACTGCCAGTAAGAGACCAGCCAGATGGTATCACTACGTCGATGACACTTTCGTAGTATGGACACACGCAGCAGAGGAGTTGGACGCCTTCCCGATACATCTAAACAGTATTAATCCGATAATCCAATTTAATATGGAGACAGAGAGTAATGGGCAATTGAATTTTCTGTGATTAAACGACGGGACGGAACGTTGGCTCATAAGGTGTATAGAAAGGCCACATATACCGATCGTTATTTGCATAAAGATTCAAACCACCACCCTAGACAAAAAAGAGGTGTGATAAAAACCTTGGTAGACAGGGCGTACAAAATTTGTGAACCTGTTTATTTAAAAGATGAGGTTGAACGTCTACGGTCGACTTTCGTGAAGGATGGCTATTCTAGTAATAGATCGAGCACGTCGCTCTAGGCAGAGAATGAGGAGCAACGACGAACAAACGTCGCCCATCGGCAATGTTTTTCTTCCGTTCATTAGTAAGGTCACAGGTCGCACCCACCAGGAAAATAAAAGAATATTTACGATCGGCAAAATATGCACGACATCCTTTGGCTACAGTAGGGTATATAAAATTCCTTGTAGTTGTGGACAGGTTTATATCGGTACCACAAAGGGAAGTGTGAACACCCGTCTGGTTGAACATACGAAGAATTGTCGCCTGTGTCACACGGATAAATCGGACGCAGCAGAACATGGTTACCAGGAAGGTAATCATGAAATAAAATTCAGCGAGACGATAGTCACGTCTAAAACGTTGCATTATTATACGCGCATGTATAGAGAGGCTATCGATATTGATAAACACCGTAATAATTTTAACAGGAAAGAGGAAGGTGTTAAACTGGATAAAATTTGGATGTCAGTGTTGCACCGGAAACATGACGATCGATTACCAGAGACAGTCTCATAGCCGACGCCACTTGGTGGACAGTGGCGCCCTCTGCACTGCCTTCATAATCAGCGCATCCTCGAGTTCTCTTCACAGTTGGCCGGTTTACCCCGGAGGATGTCTCCCGCAGTCGGAGACGAACCGTCAGGGGAGAGATTTATACATCGACCACGGCATATCAGCCCGGATGTTTTACGTGTAGTTACTTTGTTATGAACAATGTGGTTGAGGACACGGCCCTAAAAACATTTCTGCAAATTCTTCACGACTCTGGTTAAAATGATATGACAATGACGTCGTCATGGCTACGGTTATTAAGCCTGCTTGAAATCAAATCGTACAAACGTTGGAACACCATAATTAAGGCTGGTAAATCTTGCAACCGTGGCTAATAATTATCAGAGACGAGTTCTTAATGTAAAATCATTAATAAACTTACTCTTCCAATAACATGTGTCTATATTAGCACAAATAGTTACGCCTTGCGAAGCGCACCAAAAGACGACTTCCCGCTATCACTGCTGACTGGTTACCCTCACTACTCAGGCTGCCGAAGCAGTCATTTCATCCACAAAAAAGGTGTTCTCCAAAATGGAACGCAACGAGGCCACCTGTTACCCTTATCTCAGCACTGTCCGCTGGGCCCGCTTTCTTCGGCTTTTCCTTTGGCCTCTCTCAGATCAAATAGCTTCCTTCTTTCTTATGTACGACATTCTACTTTTCGTAATAACAATTAATACAAAGTTAAGGAGGAGCTCAGACCATTTATTTTAATTTCTTAATTTCAAAACAACAATTTAATCGTGAATTTACATCCTAAATAAACTTTTACGAAAGTAATAAATACGCACGTCAGATCTGACAACACACTAAATATATATACATTAACATTGCCTCGTTATACATCAATGTAAGCTCAACTTGCCACTGTTTTGCAGGAAGAATGGTACAAAATTCCCTTGAAAACCATACAGGACTTGCGTGTATCCATTCCGAGACGACTGGAAGCTGTTTGGAATATCAACGGGTTTCCTACACCGCTCTAGGCATGGTAATTTGTTGTGTTTTTGGTATTTCCATATTTTTGTCCTACCCTGTATGTTGAGGCTCAGTTGCCAATCTTTGTACCAAGTACGGATAAGCCACAAGTATTTCAGCAGTTTGCAATAATTTCCTAGGACCCTGCTCTTCGTGTACGCGTCTGCGTCTGAGAACAGGCAGATAAGCTAAAAGTGTCCTTTTTGCAGGATGATAAAAGGAAATGTCAAATATTTTGTGAGATGGTGGTGCTCATCGAAAGTAAACAAGACCAGTAAAGTTAACCACGTTTATCGTGGTAGAGCTCTGTGGCAGTGGATTCAATTATCTGAAGAAATAGAACAACCAATCAGTTTTTGTGTAGCTGTATTTTGTGCCAAGACCCGTTTTGGGCTTTCGTTCATCTTCAACTGGCCTTAAGTATTAGTCGTAGGACAGCTGTAGAGTTCAAAATGCAGTCGATAAAAACATTATTCTGACCAATATTCAGGATGACTCAGCTGCCCCTACCTACCGATTTTATGCAACCCACAACGCCTTCAAAGTCCTAGTGCAACATATTCTCTTGCCCACTACATACTAACTATTAGCACCACCGGAAAAATGAACAGGACCTTTCTGTACCAAAAGTAATATAGTTAAATTTCATACTGGTATACGTTCTCGCTAGAGGCAATAGTTTTCGAATTATTCAAGAAAAATTTACCAAAGTGACATTCAAACACGTTTTTCTTGAATAACTCGAAAACCGTGATCTCCCGCGAAAACATGTCTCCTACAATATCTTAACTAGTTGTGCGTAACGAGCGAGAGAATATGAAAATCTCGCGCCGGTTTTTGAAGGCGTTGTGGGATGCATAAAATTCATAAGTAGGGGCAGCTCAATCACCGTTTATAAGTGTATGAAGCTATTGAAGATACCTGACAGGCCTAAACAAATATTGACATAAAATAAAACTATACAACAAGTTGTTAATTGCTATGTTTCCTCAAGTGCACTAAACAGAGACGCAGCCAGTGATAAATACAGCCACTTTCCCCCAGGGGGGATATACAGCTTGACGGGTGGGGGGTGTGGGGGGGGGGGCAAAGTTATAGGCTTAAAATTTAAGTGATAGCGTTCTAAAGACGTAGCAGCGCTATTAATATTTAAAAAATTTTATGAATAGCTAATATATAATTAAATAATATGTAGCTTAAGTACTAAGCTGTTAGGCTAAGCCTAAGTTAATTATATCAAATAATAAAATAATGTTATTGCATGCAAAAAAACATTTACATCAAACTAATACGTCGAGGGTTTTTTAGTGCATATCTCTTGATGACGTCATCAATAAAACTTTCTGTTGGCTCGTCGTCCCCTTCAGTTGAAATCTTCACACAAGCTTGGAGCATTTCCTGACCCATCCTATTCCTTAATTTTGTCATCACCCTGTTTATTGTACTAAATGACCTTTCCACACTGCAAGTCCAAACGGGAATGCACAGTACACATTCAGCGGTGTCCGTAGTGCTTCGTAGCCGATGTCGGCTCTCAGAATGAAAGAAGCAACATCAGAAGACGTATCGTCTACTTTATTACTAACAACGTACCTAAAAGAATGCAAGTCTGCAATAACAGCGTCGACGTTTGTAAGTCCCAAAATCAAGCACAGTTCTTTACAAACATTATCACAAAACTATAGAAATTTTTTAAAACTGTCAAAATATGCACTTAGTCCTATTACTTTTATTGCCTTCTCATCAAGCCGTTGCTCAATTTCATCAATCATACGTTTAACAAATTTCCTTGCGCTTTCCATAGCTTGAATCTGCTCCTCTACGTTCGTGAATAGCACACCTTTAACTCCTGTTGCGTCCTCCTGCAGCTTTTTAATTTTATTAAGAGTTTCATTTTTTGCACTATGTCCATCGCAGTCACAAAGACAGTCGATGTGTCTTAAATGTTCCAGAGTTCCAGAAACAAATAGAGGGATTTGCGAAATTTTAAGTGACTGTCTCTGCAAACTTTACATAAGTTTGAGACAGCATTTAACGTATCGTCTAAAATCACTAAACCTACAATGAAATTGGAATTCATCATTTCTAACAAGATACCTCCAGCTAAAGTTGTTAAATCCGCGCCGTCCTTGTGTATATGTTCACATGCCATTATAATGGACTTGTAGGTTAGGAAAGTAGCATGAACTTTGCGATAGGTACTTATCCATCGGATGTCAACAGCTTGGGGTATTTTTAAAACAGGTTGCTCTAAAGCACACTGAATTTCATGCAAAACATTTTCTCGTTTGGAAGAACCATGAAAAAGTTTGTAAATGTCTTTAACAACAAGTAATGTGCCTTTTATAATGGGGTGTTTATTCCTAGAGTTGGTGGCAGCAATTGACAAAACATGTGCTCAACAGTGAAAGTATGGCAGTTTATGGCCCTTTATCTCTGACAACCGAGCGCGGACTCCTGAGATAGAACCACTAAATTAGCAACACCGTTGAAAGAACAAGATAATAATCTGTCTTAAGAAAGTTTTCTTTTCTTTAGTTCAGTATTAATTGCTGTAAATATGGATTCAGCTGAAGTGCTTTTCAACTCAACGAGACATAAAAACCTTTCCTTCACTTAAAACGATGGAGACGGTCCAACATATGGAACTACTAAAGACAGTTCACTTTGGTTGGAAACATTTGTAGATTCGTCTGCCATTAATGAAAAATATTTGTCATGGAGAAGTGTTTCATCTTGAAAGTCTAAAGACTCTCCCAAACAAGTCAACAATTCTGACGCAGTATACTTACTAAGATATGTGGACCTTTCGATCTGAAATTTTAACCACTTTTCAAGATTAATGTCGCTTTTCGGTACTACCTTACGAATTAGAGGTTCATATTTTGTTGTGTGCGGTGTTTCTTTCTTACTAAGGAAATACAGACTCAGAAATTAACGATGACAATGCTTGGCGGTTTAAAGCTTTTTCATTTTCATTTTGTTTAAATATCTGTGTATGAATTGGAGCGTTTAATCCCTGTAATCTACAATTTTCAAGTGCAACGGCTCTTGCATGTTTTTCTGAGTTGGCGTGCTTTTCTAGTTTTCCCGTGCTTCCGGTAGCTTTTCTAAATTTAGTGAAAGGTATAGAAATGAACACTCCTCCTGTTTTCTGTAGAGCTTCGATATCGTTTTTTAAATGCATTTCACACAATTTGCAGAAAGCCCCACCCCACTCGTGATCAAAGTACAACCAATTGTACTTACACTCCCATTTTTGCTGATACTTAATCTCGCGTTCAATACTTTGTTTAGAATTGCAATTTACGGATGGGCCAGAAATAGCACATTTATCGTTTGAAAACTGTGGAAGGGAAACTGAAGACTTGGTAGACCTACACAATTCATCGTCACAATCACTAGCACTTCTTTCAGTAGAGTCACACTCGTCTTTGTCTTTTGCAATACACTGTCCTTTATTAGAAAAGAAAGAAATTAAAGTTTGTTGTTTCGACATTGTATTTCGGCACTAACACTTCTTTTTATGTTATAAACTGACGAAGACTGCACGTAGTACACTACATAAACACATCACACTTCCATAGTAACCTGTCGACTGACTGTTACAACCTTACAACAGTTTCAACAATGCACTGAGTTTTTATACAACAATGAAAGCTTAGATTATACTCGTAGAGCAACGTAGCGAAACGTCCCACTCATGGTGGAATGTACCGCTTCTTTAGGTAAAAATTGTGTATCCCCATTGACACTGCGAAAATCATTGTCAAGTGTACACAAATATTTGGTTTGAGCTTTGGATTCATCGATTAGGGAAAATCTATATGGCTATTAACTCTTCGAAATATTCGCAGTAATGCAATAAAAAAATTAAAACAATATTTTATAATGTCAGATGCTACTTCCTATTCCGTAGCAATACCCGGGGATGTGTTTTGCGACATCAGGTTTATTCTAAGGGCAAATTCAGTATAGATACGAGTGGCGGATAAGAATAACGTTCGAAGCGAGGGTGGGCTGCGTAGCTAAGGGATTAGTTTACACGTTAGGCCGATTGGAGGTGCGGTGAGGGAAGACATGAGAGAGGAAAGGCTGACTTATTCCACAATTGGCGTTGCCAACACACCTTGCAACGCTTAGCTTTACCGCACACTTATTATACAGCAACTGCTAATTTGTTGGTGTTGGCAATAATAATAATAATAATAATAACAATAATAATAACAGAACAATCGACGCTAAGTGTTCCAAACCCAACCGATAAGTAACGAAACCAAACTACAGGGACCCAGCCGCCAGCTATTGTGTTACACATTCATTTTGCTTGTAAAAACTGCATGTTATCACGACTTCTCCATAGTTGACTTCAAACTTCGTTAGCAACAGCAGCTGGCGTAGTTTAAATTTTGTCACAACGGTACAAGTTAACAGACCAGGTAATATTTTTTATGTTTCACCGCAACTATAGATATGAATTTCTCGGGGGGAATTTCCAATTTCCAGGGGGGACTTCCCCCCACCCCTACCCCCACCCCCCGGCCCTCCCTCTGAATTCATCACTGGACGCCTGTTTAATGAGATATGAACGTTTGTTCATAGGAGTGCCAGGACAAGGCAAGTAGACTTTTAACAGGTAGGCCACTCTCGTCTGATACGCTGCTATTGGTCTGAATCCCCTGATGACACCGGCGCGGCGAGAGAGCAGCGCTGCCAACATACTGTTATGTTCTCAGTTGCGCAACGCGGTGACTGCGACGTTTTTCGTCAGAGAATTTTTCTTACTTTTAGTTGTAGCAGATTTTAAAACATTTACTATTCTGATAATTCAAATTGTAATCACTGTATAATAATAGGCTTAAAAATAGTATTACACTGCTCAAAGTAGCAGACCGTTGCAAATCCAGCCTTAGTCCTTCGCAGTCACTACGTTTACCCTATATATTAACTATCAGGTCGATGTGCATACCGTTTTAACCGTAGCACTGATTCATTGCAGATATATTATTTAAGTTAATGAATTATGGTGATGATACTTTATGCTCGGACGCCAGCAATGTATTCAGCCATTACAGTTGATGGAGATTTGAAGCCTGCTTTGGAAATCACAGAAACCCAGTCACGATCCGTGATTTCTTTGGCAACAGACTGACAATTTCTTACTTGATCTCCCAATGAACTTTCAACATTCTTGCATCTGAAGACAAACTCCCAGATACTTCAGCATACTGTGTGTCCCATCTTCACTGGGACATACTGAATATTCGAATACAATATTTGGAAGCAAGTTGTCTTAGCTTCTGTCTTCAGAATTATTATAACATTATTTACAGGTTAAATTAGCGCCTTATTTTACGCATAACTTACTACACACACAGGTTTCGTAATCTGCGTTGTTTTCTCCCAAGGCACACAATTATTTGAGGAGATAGAAGTATCATTTACCGTGCTCTTCGAAGTTCCAAACGTGGACGAGACAGCTTAATTAGAAGTCTAACAGAACTGTTTAAAACCTTCGAAGAAATTTGTGTTCTTCCCTTCGACAAAATGAACATTGACAGTCGAATAAGTTATATATGCTGACATGGAAGCAGCCAGTATGTTACGATTTCGACATCACAACGACTACTGAGCTCTTAGAAAGGATAATACAAGAACGGGAAGGAGCTGAACTACTCACTGTAGCTATAGCTTGCGGCATGGGTGCCAAAGTTTGAAAAAGTGGAAGCTACTTAGGCTGTCCACGGACAAAAAGTACTTCAAACCATACGGCTCGTAACAGAATAATAAGGATATTCTGTAATGTATTCGTTACTGAAATTACCAAGAAACCACTTACTAGATGAAAAATTCATTTTGCCGATGTCATAAACGTGACATGACCGTGACAAAGACGTTCATGCAAAACCTGATAGACCATCAGAAGGATGATCTTTCAATGGTGTTTCGTATTTCAGACTGGATATGCACCCCAATGTGAGGATAACTGCACAATTAACTCCACTCTACTCTGCACAAACTGTGAAATATGTGCTTAAGAAGATGCGAAGCTAATTTCATTGAAGTAGTAAACGACACGTGCTAAACACGAGATACCCGAAAAAGACATGATTTTCCGGAAAAATGGGAGAATTTTTAAGAAGATTTTTGGAAGTATGTTCGGATTAAAAAAAGAAACGGACAAGTGCCAGTAGGATTCGCGCTCAGAAGGTTCCACATAAACTTATGTATATAGATAATTACATAATTTCGTGTTGCTCAGTGGCCTGGTGCAAGTCTTTCTATAGGACGCCACATCGGCGACTTGCGTGTCCCAAAGCTACCCCAGTTATCCAGCTGGGGAAGGGAAAACTACAGTTAAACGTGGAATCCGAACCACGTATTGTTTGTGGCGACTCCTTAAATGGTTGAGATGTGAAGGCTAGGTTAAAACGAAGACTCAGATATCCGTGGTCCTACTAGGATGCGATCCCGCGACCTCCCGCTTCACCTACTGGCCCGACATGTATACAGATAATTTATCTATAGGTTTTGATAAGTGAGTTTGCGAGTATCAAAATTTGTGACCTGTATGGCCGTATTTTAAGACAGCACTGACATAGAAACTTAAATTATTTACATCTCCAAGGGACACAGCCTACGACCAGCTTAGAGATAGAAGTGATGACACTTTCTGCAGGACCTGACCATCATTTTGCAGAACAATGCTCAAGCACGTAGAGTGCATGCAAGCTGTTACTGATTTGTTTGACTGATGGGGCTGCTAAGTGCTATACCATCTACTGCACTCCCCTAACTGAAGCCCTCGAGAGCTCAACTCGATTTCTAATCTGAAGGAAACACCTCACGGCATTCGCTTCAGAACTGCTACAAACTCGTCGGGCAATAGACCGCGCCGCTCGAACTGTCAACGCCACTGGCACTGCTAAGAGTATCCTCCGACTTCCACATCGCTGGCAACGGGTTATACACAATGCTGGTGACTACTTTGAAGGTCAGCAAGACTTTGAAACACGTATCTATTTTGTACGAGCTGTAAATATATAGTTGCCACTGTTAAAGTTCCAACCCTCGTATATTCCCGTATAGGTGAGACATTTTACCTGAAAGTCGCTTGCCCAGAGTCGGCATATAAGTACGATGTTGCAGCGGCTCTGTTATTCTGAATTACGATGCAAAGTTCCTTTGGATATGCATGCATGTATGCCAGCGACTTTCAAGTAAAATGTCTTACTGTGGGGGAATATACACAGTGGATGCAAGAGTATAGGCTGTAGACGCATGGTTGACGACCTGGGTCGCGCACCGAGAGCTAAATGGTAAGGCGACTGACCGCAATAAGAGGGAATTCAGGGTTCGAGTCCCGGTCTGGCACAAATTTTCAGTGTCGTCATTCTGCTCTACAGCTCATAGTTATCGACATTCGCAATTGAGAATACCTTTAATGTAGATTAAAACCGTGTGCCCGACCGAGACTCGAACTCGGGACCTTTGCCTTTCGCGGGCAAGTGCTCTACCAACTGAGCTACCGAAGCACGACTCACGCCCGGTACTCACAGCTTTACTTCTGCCAGTATCTCGTCTCCTACCTTCCAAACTTTACAGAAGCTCTCCTGCGAACCTCGCAGAACTAGCACTCCTGAAAGAAAGGATATAGCGGAGACATGGCTTAGCCACAGCCTGGGGGATGTTTCCAGAATGAGATTTTCACTCTGCAGCGGAGTGTGCGCTGATATGCTAGTTCTGCGAGGTTCGCAGGAGAGCTTCTGTAAAGTTTGGAAGGTAGGAGACGAGATACTGGCAGAAGTAAAGCTGTGAGTACCGGGCGTGAGTCGTGCTTCGGTAGCTCAGTTGGTAGAGCACTTGCCCGCGAAAGGCAAAGGTCCCGAGTTCGAGTCTCGGTCGGGCACACGGTTTTAATCTGCCAGGAAGTTTCATATCAGCGCACACTCCGCTGCAGAGTGAAAATCTCATTCGGGGACCTTTAATGTATTTCATAATGGCTGTAGTTGCCGCAATTCCTGTACCTTTGGCCATGCATGCATGTCCAAGGAACTCTGCATGGTAATTCAGAATAATACAGACAATGCAACATCGTATCGTGTCTGATGTTTGGTTTCTCCTTAAGTGCCTTATTAAGATGTCTTTCTTCTGGCATACAGCCTACATGACTTCTCCACTGTATTCTTCTGCTCTACAGCTTCTGTAGGATTGTTGGTTCTTGATCAATAGATAGATTTTCTCGTTCTTCTTCTTCCTCCATTCTCCTTTTCCTACGATTGCTCACCATATCTTGCTCATAATTCTTCTTTGAAATGGTAATAGTTCTTCCTTTCTCGTTTAGTCATGCTCCAATTTTCTGAACCATACATGACTGCTGGGCATAGCACTGCCTTATATATTGTCATCTGATATTGATTTTGCAGTGAACGTCTCCCTCAGGGAATAGCTGCATTTCACCTCTACTGCTAGTCTTTCCTTATTGTGCCTTTCTTGTTGTTTTCACTGGTAAACCAACATCCCAAGTATCTGAACTGGTGATCTCTCTTGAACCTCATGCCATCTTTCTCAAGAAATTCTTCCTGCTGTTGTCTTAATCCTAACTTCATGAACTCCATTTTGTCTTGACACACCTTTAGCCCAAACTTCTGTGCGTAGTTGTCCATTTTCTGGTACATTTCTTTCAATTCATGGTTTCATTCACTTAGTAGAACTATATCTCCGTCGTCGTCGTCATCTTGGACAGTGTCCAGCCACTGGCTGGGTCTGTCGGGAACACAAGCCTCTCCATCGTGTTCTGTCTTTCCACCATTCCCCCTCTTCCACCTTCGTCCAGTTCTCTCCTCTTCTCGTCACACATTCCTTCACTCCCTTCACCCATCTATCTCTTGGTCTTCCTCTGGGCCTCTTCCCCTCCAGTTGCAGATCAAACATCCTCTTTGGAATTCTTCCCTCATCCATTCTCTTCATGTGTCCATACCACTGCAGTCTTGATTTTTCTATCCTGTCCTGTACTGGTTCCTCCTTTTGTATTTCCCTGACATACACATTTCGCAATCTGTCTCGTCTTGTTACACTCAACCTGCTCCTCTGGAACTTCATTTCACTAGCCTGTATTCTATATCTCCGTATGCTAGACAATTAAAATTACCATCCATCTGTATTCCACCCCACTCCTGTTGCCTACATCCCCTTAACACTTTCTTCATGATGACATTAGATACAACACATGAGAGAATCCTGTTGTCTGCGCCCTGTATAAGTCTCGAATGTTTCTGATGCGATCCCTCAGAAAAATACTACTGCTCTTGACCCGTCCATACATGCCTGCCCCATTCTCACTCACTAGCTTCACAGGAATACGCAGAGTACCATTTGATAAACTGTTCGGCCAATGTTTCTAGGGTCGAAGGGAGATAGGTCTCTAGGTAGCAAAACATAAACAGTGAAACAACTCGTTCAGTCTGGACGCCAGAGACGGGAAAGCGTATTTAGCGTATGAAAATCTCAGAACCCGAGTCCAACAATTAATAGCAGTGGAAGACCTAATCATCTTCTTGTCTGCGTGGTAATGCATGAAAGTTACCGTATCCATACTATCTCCAGCGCGTCCCGACCCTAAGTCCATTCAACTACCGTGGTAGTGGTCCTGTCAATAGCTCTTGCGAAAGTGAGGTGAGGCTCCACTGTTTACCGTTAACATTTTATTTACTAATAAAACGTTGTTTACAAAACATAGTGCTGTGAATTTTCGTATTCAGAAAGTGAGAGCTGATGAAAATCCCTATGGAATTGTAGTAGGTTAGTAGGTCACTATTATTCAATTAACCTGTTGACGAAAGAGTTCATGGCCGGCCGAAGTGGCCGTGCGGTTAAAGGCGCTGCAGCCTGGAACCGCAAGACCGCTACGGTCGCAGGTTCGAATCCTGCCTCGGGCCTGGATGTTTGTGATGTCCTTAGGTTAGTTAGGTTTAACTAGTTCTTAGTTCTAGGGGACTAATGACCTCAGCAGTTGAGTCCCATAGTGCTCAGAGCCATTTGAACCATTTTGAAAGAGTTCATGGATGAACAGCTGGGTGTTAGTGTCCAACAGGCACAATATTTCGGCAAGCGACCACGTTGCCATCATCAGGTGCTCCGACGAACTGACCGGCGAAGCGCCGGCGTCAGGCTGATATCTCCCCCCCCCCCCCCCCTCCCCCAGGTGCTCGGCACACGGTCCGCAAGCGCGGAGTGTCCAGCATCCGTTCCTTTCGCAGTCCACGTCAAGGCCCCCTGCCGGCGGCGTCTTCTTAGTATCTCTGCCTGTTCTCGAAGTTAGTTCGTGGTGGGATGTCTTCTTTCTCCTTTTAATCAGATTCAAAGCGGGTTCCCAGGCCTTATTAAGGATGTAACTGCTATCTCGATTGATCAGCGGTTCCCGTACTCGAATCTCGACAGATTCTTTAATGACACAGTCCCAGTATTTCGACGTCCGTATCAGAACTTTGGTCTGGTCGTAATTCATTCTGTGTAGTTTCGAGAGTGTGTAGGTACATGATGAAAGACCCCCAGGATATCGTAAGGTTAAAATTTATTGAAAACAAAAATTAAACGCCGATCGACCATAAGCGTTCGCAAAGGCGTTAATTATGAATGCGCGGTAAGCCGCAGACAAATGAAAAAACCATCATTAACTTTTTTGTACTTGATTTTGTTTCTCACTCTCTTGTATGTAGGAGTTCTGTTCAGAAGTGTCGTGTGGAGAATGAGGGGCTACGAGTGGTGGTGGTGGTTAGTATTTAACTTCCCGTCGACAACGAGGTCATTGGAGACGGAGCGCAAGCTCGGGTTAGGGAAGGAGTGGGAAGGAAATCGGCCGTGCCCTTTCAAAGGAACCATCCCGGCATTTGCCTGAAACGATTTAGGGAAATCACGGAAAACCTAAATCAGGATGGCCGGAGACGGGATTGAACCGTCGTCCTCCCGAATGCGAGTCCAGTGTGCTAACCACTGCGCCACCTCGCTCGGTGGGGCTACGAGTGTTTTGTATCACACATGTTTCCAAATAAGAAAAAAATTGATACCAGTGTTAAGCATTGTTTATTCAAGAGAAGTGAAACCAAGTAAGGAGGATTTTCTTAATTATGACACGCACTGGTGTACTCGGAGTCCGCTGCCTGCATTTACAATTGAAAAGTAAGAGAAGAAGTCCGATAGCCTAAAAATTCGTACAAGCACAGAAGATTTCTAATAACGCAATTGCACTATCCCTTTTAAATGTTTTTCATGTGTATATTTTTTAATTTTTAATTTACAGCACAAGAGGCAATGTTCAGCAACCGCCGACTTGTTAGGCTGCTGCAATCTGGTGGGCCGTTGATATTCTTGACCACGATCTTCGATAGCACGCACTGTTTCACATATGTAAGTCATGCCACATTCGCAGGGGATCTGGTAGTTCAAATGGATCTGAGCACTATGGGACTTAACATCTGAGGTCATCAGTTCCCTAGAACTTAGAACTACTTAAACCTAACTAACCTAAGGACATCACACACATTCATGGCCGAGGCAGGATTCGAACCTGCGACCGTAGCAGTCGCGCGGTTCCGGACTGAAGCGCCTAGAACCGGATCTGGTAGTCCTAGATCGTCGTTGACATTACCAAGCAGTACCTGTGTCTTAATCGGTGGGCGGAAGACAGTCTTCACTTGATGTTTTTGAAGAATTCGATCTGTCTTTCCCGATAAAGAGCCACAGAACGGGATAAATGCTATGCCCCCGTCCTGCTGAGGTTCCTCTTCTCTTTCCTCCGGTTGTACAGTCGGTGTGGGACCTAGAGCTCTCCGAATTTGCTTCTCTGTGTAGCCGTTTCTCCGGAAAGCCCAGATGTTCAAGTTCTTGGTTAAGGCTCTCATTGTCAGACAGGGTACGGGCCCTGTAAACCACTGATTCGAGGACGCCGTTCCTCTGTGCTGGATGGTGGGTGGCAGCCATTTGCACGTAAGTAAAGGTCGGTGTGCGTCTTGTTGTGGTACACGCTGTGGCCCAATGTGCCATCTGCTCTTCTTTTAACAAGAACATCTAGAAAGTGGTAAACTTGATGTTCTGGTGTATGGAATTGAGATATATGAGGAAACCATTCAGCTTGAAACCTTTGTCATATGGCCACATGGTAGACAAGCTTACTAATTTCGCCACTGTGAGGAGAGCGACGTGAGGGGTACGAATGGCAAGGCAGCCGAACCAGCACTGAAGAGCGACGACGAAGCGCCTCCAGGAAGAGTGCGCGAGAAATAGCAAGCAAACGGTGGCAACGCCAGCAGTTCTAGCCAGGGTTTTGGAGGTTTCCCCTAGGCCGGAACTGTCCCCAACATCCTCCTCTGCTTCCAAATGGGAAAACTAAAATCCCCTAGAAGCCAAAAATAGAACCAATCCCAAACCCAGAAATTGCAGGAAATACGGACTTAAATTAAAAAAAAAAAAAAAATGGTAGGACATCCCTCACCCGCCTGGCTGAATAGGTCACTCCATGCCTTCTAACCACCTCCCTCAGACGTGGTGTTGTTGTTGTGGTCTTCAGCCCCGATACTGGTTCGACGCAGCTCTCCAAGCTCCTTCATCTCCCAGCACCTACTGCAACCTACATCCTTCTGAATCTGCTTGGTGTATTCATCTCTTGGTCTCCCTCTACGATTTTTACCCTCCACGCTGCCCTCCAATACTAAATTGGTGATCCCTTGATGCCTCAGAACATGTCCCACCAACCGATTCCTTCTTCTACTCAAGTTGTGCCACAAACTTCTCTTCTCCCCAATCCTATTCAACACCTCCTCATTAGTTATGTGATCTACCCATCTAATCTTCAGCATTCTTCTGTAGCACCAAATTTCGAAAGCTTCTATTCTCTTCTTGTCTAAACTATTTATCGTCCATGTTTCACTTCCATACATGGCCACACTCCATACAAATACTTTCAGAAAAGACTTCCTGACACTTAAATCTATACTCGATGTTAACAAATTTCTGTTCTTCAGAAACGCTTTCCTTCCCATTGCCAATCTACATTTTATATCCTCTCTACTTCGACCATCATCAGTTATTTTGCTCCCCAAATAGCAAAACTCCTTTACTACTTTAAGTGTCTCATTTCCTAATCTAATTCCCTCAGCATCGCCCTACTTAATTCAACTACATTCCATTATCCTCATTTTGCTTTTGTTGATGTTCATGTTATATTCTCCCTTCAAGACACTGTCCATTCCGTTCAACTGCTCTTCCAAGTCATTTGCTGTCTCTAATAGAATTACAATGTCATCGGCGAACCTCAAAGTTTTTATTTCTTCTCCATGGATTTTAATACCTACTCCGAATTTTTCTTTTGTTTCCTTTACTGCTTGCTCAATATACAGATTGAATAACATCGGGGAGTGGCTACAACCCTGTCTCACTTCCTTCCCAACCACTGCTTCCCTTTCATGCCCCTCGATTCGTATAACTGCCATCTGGTTTCTGTACAAATTGTAAATAGCCTTTCGCTCCCTGTATTTTACCTCTGCCATTTTTAGAATTTGAAATAGAGTATTCCAGTCAACATTGTCAAAATCTTTTTCTAAGTCTACAAATGCTAGAAACGTAGGTTTGCCTTTCCTTAATCTAGCTTCCAAGATAAGTCGTAGGGTCAGTATTGCCTCACGTGTTCCACTATTTCTATGGAAACAAAACTGATCTTCCCCTACGTCGGCTTCTACTGGTTTTTCCTAGGTGGTATGAAACGACGAAAAAAGAGCCTCGGCGGTCAGTTCGTCAGCGCACCTGATGATAGAAACGCGGTCGCTTGCCGAAATATGGTGTCTGTTGGACACTAGCACCCGGCTGTTCACCCGTGAACTCTTTCGTCATGAAGTATGCCGGGAGAAACTGAAGAATCATATGTAACTGTTGCTTGTATAACCCACATAAAGCAAACTCTGTACGTCAATGAAACTCTATAATTTCATTCTGTATAATCTCTCTGTTTCTATCCAAACTTACTTCTCTGATTCAATTAATTCCAGAATATTATTGCATGCTCATTTATCACCACTTGCAAGACTAACACATATCAGAAATAGCAGGGATTACAACAGTGATTAACTTCTTCCAGATATGCTGTTGTCCATCATTCAAATTTCTGCCTCAGATAGGCAAAGAATGTATATGCAAAAACTTCCACAAATTTCTCATAATGAAACCCTCTTAGGCGAAGTAATAAAAATAAATCATCCATTGAATTTATTCTTTGTCACTTTAATAAAGTGGTCTGTGATGTTACGAGGGCTTGCTGAAAAGAAATGATCCGAATTTTTTATTCTGTTCTCACCATCGGCTGACGTACGAATGGTATTTAATGAATAACGCGCAAGTTTGTATTAATGTGGATTGGTTGATGCAACAACAATGAAAATTACGTCAAATGTAGTTGGGAACTTTGTTCGCTCTGAACTATAATACAAAATTGGCGAGAGGCAGAAATGGATCCTGCAGGGGTCTCGGGTATTGTGACGGTTGAAGACCAGACAGAGGTCAAACACCAAGATCGAAACTTCACGCAGTAAAATCCCGACAGAAATCCACAGTGCGTTAAGTGGAGTTTTTGGTGAGTTTACATCGGACCGTAGTACAGTTTCGCGTTGCGTTAATCGTTTTCGTGGTGGTTGTACAAGCATAGACGATCATTCAAGACTCGGAATGCCGAAAATGTCAACAGATGAATGAAATGTGAAGCTTCTGGCACATGCTCATGGAATATCGTAGTGTGGCTTGTGAGGAACTCTCTGGAGCCACAGGAATTGCCCCAAATCAGTATTCCGTATTCTGACAAATGCTTTGAAGAAAAGAAAAATTTGTGCTAGATGGTTCTGACACGCCTCGACATAGCAACTTTGCTCAAACACGGATCGACCGTGAAGGTCAATGATTCTTGTGACTAATTGTCGCTATTAATGAAACGTGGATTAGAACGGGAGTTGAAATCACAATCCAATGAATGGAGAGCTTCAGATTATTCACGTCAAAAAAAATGCATTTGCTCTATCAAAGCTCAAGCAAATGATGATTTTTGCTTATGATCACCAAGGAATCATCATGACAGATAGAGTCGCATGTGGAACAAGTGTCACAACAGTGTATCATCGTCACTTCATGAAAAACCTGCGCAGAATAATGCACAAACCCTACCTCAGTTGCTCAAGGCTGGGCCACTCATTCTCCCGATAGTGCTCGCCCGCATACCGGCAATGTTGTAGCCCAAACACTGCGCGAGTACGGATGGGAAAGCCGCACGGGATTAGCCGAGCGGTCTGGGGCGCTGCAGTCATAGACTGTGCGGCTTGTCCCGGCGGAGATTCGAGTCCTCCCTCGGGCATGGGTGTGTGTGTTTGTCCTTAGGATAATTTAGGTTATGTAGTGTGTAAGCTTAGGGACTGATGACCTTAGCAGTTAAGTCCCATAACATTTCACAGACATTTGAACATTTTGAACGGATGGGAAGTGTTGCCGCAACCTCCCTACAGCCTGAGTCCACCAGACTTCAACTTGTTACCGAAGTTGAAAAAAACCTACGATTGGGCGTCGATATCTTTGTCTGGAAGAGATTTCTACCACCGTTACCCGAGCTATTCGACAGATGAACAGAAGTGGTGCCCTGGATGGAATAGCAGAGCTTCCGAGTCGGTGGGATTCTATCATAGAGAAGCAGGGAGATTATACTGAAGGACTGTAATGAGATACTAAAAAAAGTGCAAATAAAAACAAATTAGTGTTAATTATTCATGAAATGTCCCTCATATTACATGTCACGCATATTACGCGGTCGATCTTTCCACTTTGCTGACGCAAGTTGCAACCCTCTGCTGCTAGCAGGCTTCGAATTGTAGCGGGTTACATAATGATGTCGGTGTTCCGCGAGACCCTCAGAAAACTGACAGCACGAGTTCGAAGAGTTCGTCCACACACGGAGTATCCTCTACTTCAGAATGACAGTGCCAGATCACACAAGAGCGCTGCAACATCCAGTGCCTTGGGTTCGCTGTCACCGATCATCCCTCATACAGTCCCGACTTGGCCCCATTCGATTTTCAGCGGTTTTCAAAACTTAAAGTACATATTCGAGGACTTCACTTTGATAGTGATGAAGCGGTGCAAGAAGAGGTTGCGGCTCCGTCAACAGAGTCAAATATTCTACACTGGCGGCAGAAAGGTGATCGTCACCAGGGTGACTATATTGAGAAATAAATATGTAGACACGAAGAATAAATATGTAGAATGTTAATATCGTTTATTTTATTTCAAAACCTCAAAGAGTTTTCACATAAAAAATTGGGAAGCATTACTTTTCAGTACGTCCTTATATTTAACAGCACAGACATAAATATGCCAAACTCCGATTAAAACTGACTTTCATTCACTCTGAAACAGATCCGATAATTTCTCTACAAAATTTCGACAATAATAATTGAACAATTTTTATCCATCAACAATAATACAGTGTCCAATCCCGTTAACAGAAAATAAGAAATTTCCAGTCTTTTACAAAGAACGGGACGTTTCAGGAAATATGTGTGCGCTTCTCCGAGGAGCGATGGTCTTCGCCGCATTTGCAGCAGGTGACCAGCTACTCGACACAGCTCTGTCTACGTAGGCGTCATGTAGTGTCTCCGTGATCGCCAGTAAAAATAAAAAAGAAACAGAACACAACCTTTTCTAGTTACAACATACGTCCCTTTAAAACATAATAAACCTCGTTAAAATACACTGACGGAAAAAAATCGCACCAAGAAGGGCTTGTATGACATAAACGAAAGTTGGCTCTGAGCACTATGGGACTTAACATCTCAGGTCATCACTCCCCTAGAACTTAGAACTACCTAAACCTAACTAACCTAATGACATCACACACATCCATGCCCGAGGCAGGATTCGAACCTGCGACCGTAGCGGTCGCCGCGATTCCAGACTAAACCGCCTAGAACCGCTCGGCCACACAGGCCGGCAACGAAAGTTGGTATATGTCTTTCTACACGTGAAAGATGATGTCTATTCATACTTCGCGCCAGTCGCATAAGAGAGTGGCGCTAGTAATGCCACTATGGGGATGCAAATCAGGTTTGCTTTAAATACCTCCAAGGCCTCTAAGGCGACAAAGACGCCATTATCAGCGCTTCACTGAGTTCGAACGAGGTCGTGTAATATGGCTACGAGAAGCTGAATGTTCATTCTGCGATAATGCAGTAAGACTTGGCAGGATCGTAGCCACTGTACATGCTCGCTGGCAAAGGTGGTCACGAGAATGTACGGTCACAAGAAGAGTAGTCTCCGGACGGCTATGTGGCGCTATCGAGAGGGAGGACCATAGTTTTCGGCCTGTGTCTCTCGCGCATCGTATTGCATCGGCACCGCAGTGACACAGCGAAGTGTTACAAATCGGTAACTTCAAGGTCAGCTCAAAGACAGACGCTCTTTAGTGTGCATTCCACTGACCCGAAACGACCGCCATTTGCGAGTTAGTGGTGTCAAGCGAGAGCCCATTGGAAGGCAGGATGTTGTGTTTTTTCTGATGAAAGTCGGTTCTACCTCAGTACCAGTGATGGTCGTGTGTTGGTTAGGGGGAGGCCAGTTGAGGGTTAGCAACCAACCTGTCTGCGTGCTAGACACACTGGATCTACACCAGGAGTTACGGCCTGAGATATAGCTTTGTATGAGGGCAGGAGCACTCTCGTGTCTTGTGGTTATTCTACACACCCTGACTGCAGGATTGTACGTCAATTTTGTGATTCGAACTGTTGTGCTACCATTCATGAACAGCATTCCAGGGGGCGTTTTTCAACAGGATGAGGCTCGTCCACATGTCGCTGTTGTAACCTAACATGCTCTACAAGGTCGACATGTTGCCTCGGCCTGCTCGATAACTAGGTCTGTCTCCAATAGAGCACATGTGGTACATCATTGGGCGACAACTCCAGTACATTCCACAAACAGCCTTAATCCAGCATTAACCGTTCCTGTATTGACCGACCAAGTGCAACAGGCATGGAAGTCCATCCCACAAACTGACATCCGACAGCCGAACAACACAATGCATGCACGTTTTCATGCTTCCGTGCAACATTCTGGCGGTTACACCGGTTATTAATGTACAAGCATTTCACATCTGCAATGGCTTGTCTCGCGCTCACATTAACCTGCGACCTTGCAATGTTAATCACTGAAATATATTACCTAGACGGATGTATTCCCAAAATTTCTTTACTCTGCACTAATTACTTTTTTGTGTTGCGATTTTTTCCGACAGTGTAGACGCACGTGGTCGGTTGCTGCGAAAACAGGTGGCGCAAATCAGTTTGTGACACACCAAATTGCAGAAAGAGGGCATTTCATTTAATGTATGGGCAGGGGTTCTTGGTGACAGGTTAAGACTGGCAAAATGTGTTACCACAGATATTAAAAGGAACTCATTATCAGGACTTTCTCGTTCAGGTGTTGCCAAACTTACTGGAAAAGTGACATATCAGCAAAGGCTAGAGATATGACCCGTTTAGTAATGTGTTTGGGCATCTGAGACTGACATTCCAGAACCACTCCATTACTTGGGGAGATCCCAGTCTTTGGCCTCCCCGTTTCCCAGCCATCGTTGCCTAAACTTACGTTGTGGGGACCTTGAAAGAACCGAATGTCCAGACATTATAAGATAATGCGTTATAAGATAATGCATGTCGGCAGGTACAACAGCAAAACGAGTACGGATTCTTTACTCTGAAAGGCAGAATGATGTATTGCCCTGAATGGACGTACTGAGAAATGTTTTGTTAGGACGTCTTCAGTCCAGTTTTAGACCTGTAGGGATATCCCTTAAGGACGTGTTTTGTTTGCTAGGCGTCGGTGCCAAACTCTATCGAAAGATTTTTGAAAGTCAAGATATAAAGCACCTGTTATATTCACTAAAGCAAATCCAGCGCCAAAATCCAAGGAATCAAATGGCGAACCTACTAGTACAGAGTATTCGTTGCTGTAACGGTAGTTGGGTAGTTGGCTTGTACGCTCTACGTCGTATGTGACAAATACTGCTCATCACGTCTTTCATGCGACGCGAAAAGCGTCAGTTTGTTTCTCGTTACAAACAAAATCATATTTAAACTTACACAGCGCTTGCAAATTAGTCTAGAACAATTTTCGTTTTATTGATATGTTTTAACAGGGACAGTAAAACATGAAGAATAACCAGTACTCCAGTAGCGACAGCACCGCCATGCAGCAGCGCTGCTGAGTCTATGCTGGAGTATCGATTATCCCTGTTAACACACGTCGATAAAACGAATGTCGCACTAGACTAATTTGTGACCTCTCTGTCGAATGGGCGCGTTAAAGTCCTCTTTGAAATGAAAAGGAAAAAACAGACGCTTACCGTCAATATTTGGCGACACATGAAAGATGTGATGGGAAGTATTTCTTCCCGCTAACTCCAGCAACATGTTGTAAAAACGACATTGCAAATATCTGTCGAAGTATCAGCATCTTTGGAGGGACACTACGCAGTGTGAAGTTTTGATAGATGCGTTGCTTTGCAGCGCAACTCCTGTCCAATAACCGCCCTAATACGTTAAAAGTTAACTATCTAATCTAAAGTGTTCTGTGTGGACTTCTGTGTATGACAGTTATTTGAATCTGAATTTCGCAAGACATTCGGCGTTTAATTATCGCATGCTCACTCGTACATAGTAACTTGCTATTACCAGGCGAGGTGGCGCAATGGTTAGCACACAGGACTCGCATTCAGGAGGACGATATTTCAAACCCGCGTCCAACCATGCTGATTTGGGTTTCCCGTGATTTCCCTAAAACGCTTCAAACAAATTCCGGTATGGTTCCTTTGAAAGGGTACGGCCGACTCCCTTCTCCATACTTCCCTAATCTGTTGGGGCCGACGGCTTCGCTGTTTGGTCCCCTTCCCCAAATCAACCAACCAACCAACTCGCTATTAAGGCAACAATGGATGATCAGTGTAGGCTGGAATTGTAGACTGGAAGTGTTACGCTGAAGAAATGGTGGACAGCAACTGGATCCGCAACTGTGGAATTGCAGGAACTGGCTGAGTGGCGTCGCGTTTCTCCATTTATCCGCGTCCGGTTAGATAATCGTGCATTTGCAAATCTCATCGGTGAGAACAGAAAAGTAGTTCTGGTATCAGCACCCTCTGTGGCGACTGAATATCAGCGGATGGATCTAACTCTCTCAAGGTTCCGTGTCGGTTCCAGATTACGTGCGCTATCTAGGCGGAGATGCGCCAGGGGTGTGTGTTTTGGCGGCTCTCTCCCGGCTCTGTCGCTGTGTATTGTATAACTGCGGACACAGCAGCATCAGTATAACTACCGCTAATTTACTCGTTTACAACCGGAGCAAACCGATTTTCACTCGAGCAATGCTTACAGAATCCGTGCTGATTTCTACACAGGATCTCTTCAGTCATCAAAAAAGGCTTCGTATGCGACCACAAAATAACTCTACAGCAAACTGTCTTCAGTGATGTGTGAAGTTCTGCCCTGCGACCGTCCTTTCAAACAACCTACACCTTTCTACAATCACATCGGCCACTCTATTGTTCCAGAAATCTGGGAAAGCTAGAAGAGAGGTTAGCGTTTCCGCTTATTCGATATAGAATATAGTGGGTGCCTAACCAGGTCCATTTACTTTTCCTCCACATTCAAATGTTTTTCATTTCCAACTGTTTTCTAAACTCCTGCCAATGGATTTAAAGCCTGCCATTCATTTCCACAAAAAAGGGCAACCACAAAACTTGGTGATGAAGTGAGTCCTGCTCTACATATTCATCAGTCAGTTCGACGTAATTTCACTACTGACAAATTAGTAGGTGGAGACTTTGGTTGTAGAAGTCTGTGTTTTGGTCATTCAGGAAACACTTCACTTTGAAAATAGCCTTGGCATCATTCTGGATATGCCAGCCACGCAATGATTTCTCCACTTGAGAAAACAGGAAGAAGTCATTAGGTGTCATGTCAGAATACTCGGGAAGGGGGGAGGGGGAAGGGAGACGAAGTTCGATAACCAAAATAAGTAAAACGTGTGACTGTGTCCTGTGCAGAGTGAACAGGGCTGTTGTTGTGGAGTAAAAAGCACTCCCTTGGACAGCTTCCCACGAAGTTTCATCTTCACAGCTTTCAAAAATTCGTCAGGATCTTTTGGTAGTATATTCCCGTCACGATTTGCCTCTTACAAGCATAGTCCATGCACCACAGCATGACAGTCCCAAAAGACACTCGGCATCCACCTTGCCTCGAATCTTCACTTTTTTGGCGGTGGTGGATCCACTTTTCTAATAACTGCTTGGCTTTCTCGTCTCGGAGTATAAATGATACACCTAGCACTCGTCCATGGTGGCCGAGCGCCTAAACAAGTCATATGGACAGACCTGACATATCTGGAACATTGTCGCTTCGTCCTGGGTTCGCCAGGCTCTTTGAGTGGATGTGAGCTGTCGTGGAACCCAGTGGGCGGCGACTTTTGTCATGTTCAAAACGTCCTCCAAAATGTTGACAACTGATCCGCGACCAATTTTCACTTTCTCTACTGTCACTCCGACTGTAATACGCCGGTCTTCGGGCATTAGGCCTTCCACTTTTTTTGTTGTTACCGGTCCTTCACAGACAGATGTCTGCCATTTCGTTCTTCCTCATTCAGACTTATTTCACCACACTGGAAGCGTCAGCGCCATCTAACCACTTTGTCGTGTCACGATGCATTGATGCCGCACTCTTTTACCAACTCAACATAGATTGTAGCAGCGTTATTTCCCTTCAAATGCTGAAAACGAGTTACCGCACAATATTCCCCTTTATCAGCGTGCTGCGTCTTTGTGTTTGGGTCCCTAGCGGCGTGCTACGCTAAGGAGGCACGGGGATTTCAGTGTGAAGCAGGACTACAGACACATACACGCAAACAAACATAAAATCAGTTACTTAATTTAATTTTTTTAAGCTGATAATTAAAACTTTATGACTGCCTTGTGTAACTGAGTACATCGGTTGTAGTAGTTGCAGTTGTAGTAGTAGCAGAAGTAAGTAGCATTCACCTGTGAGTCGCTTTTACAAGGGTATTGTATATGTGAAGGTACTACAGTATAAGAATAAAAAACATTTACTTATACATTTATACAATTAAACAATCTTGGCAAACTGTCTATCTTGCACTGTTGATGCAGGGTGCCTTTTTATAATTATATTTTTCTTATTGAAGCCACTGTCGAAGATACCTTATAGATTGCTATAATGATTACATGTTGTCTAGTGCTGATCAGTGTGGTACCATTAGCAATCGATACCACGCAGGGGGCATTATTCCGCTATACGACGTTAGCAATGGCAGTTGTGCAGGTTACCGCGAGGGGCAGCCATGGGCGACCGCTTCCTCCAACCACCGGATGCCTCTGGGACACGCTCCCTCGGAATGGCGCCGCCAGCGCCATCCACCAGGTCAATAAGAGGCCACCTCAAGGAGCCTCGAGTCTCCAGTGCTTGGACTCCAGCGTTCTGGCTGTAGCGTTTGACTCTCCAGCTTATTCAGTCTTCGGTCCACGTTAGAGCTGCGAGTACAAGTGTAACAGACTCAGGCCTCTCTTTGTTATCACACAGTGATTAAAGTTCAAGTGGGACTTGCTGTTAGTAGCAATATCTACACATACTCCAGGCTTCTATCTGGATTTGTATTAGAACATTCAGTGGAATTATTTTACAAAGTTGAGTATACGATTATATTAAAACTTTCACCAGTGTCTGTGCTTTTCAGTACACATTTTCTGCCATAGGATCCAATGACGTCCCAACAGGACACAACAATTACTGCAACTGAAACTGGTAGCAATGGAAAGTGTTTTGTCAGCAGCTCATAGTCATAAACAAAAATAACTTTCGTCATACTCTAAGATAACAAAAGGACGCGCCACGAAGGAATGATCCTAATAGGACAGAAATATGTAGATGCGTTGACATATACAGACAAGCAATTTCAGAACTATTGGATGATTCATTCAAGAGAAAGAGCTTCACAAATTGAGCAAGTGAATAACTCGTTGGTTCACCTCCAGCCGTTTTGCAGGCAGTTATTCGACTTGGCATTGAGTGACAGAGTTGTTGGATGTCCTCCTGAGAGCAATCGCGCCAAATTCTGATCAATTGACACGTTAGCTCGTCAAAATTCCAAACTGGTTTGAGGACTCTGCACATAATGCTCCAAAGGTTCCCAGTTGGGAAGAGATCCAGCGACCTAGTTGGGCAAGGTAGTGTTTGGCAAGCACAAAGACAAGCAGCAAAAACTCTAGCCAATTGCGAGGGGGCATTATCTTGCCGAAATGTAAGCCCCGGGTGGCTTGCCACGAAGCCATGTTGTCGGCGTACCGCTGTGGCGTAAAGGTGCTGCGGATGACAACTAAAAGGGTTGTGCTGTGAAAGGATATGGCACCACAGAATATCACACCTGATTATTGGGCACTATGGCGGGCGACAGTCAGGGTGGTTGGTGGTATTCCACTGCTGTCCGGTCTCTCACCAGCCACCTCTTCATTGATCATTGGGGCTCAAATCTAAGTGGGATGACTATACTCCAGTCAATGAAATTCCGTGCCGAAGACATGTCTAGAGACGCCCTGGACAGCAGTGGGATAACAACCTGACTGTCTCCTGCCATACTGTCCGACAATAAGGAGCGATGGTATGGGGTCCCATTTTATTTCATAGCAGGACCGCTTTGGTTGTCATCTGCTGCACTCTTACAGCACAGCGGTACGTCGGCGATAGTATATGCCACGTTTTGTTGTCCTTATGGAAAATTATCCTGGGCTTACATTTCAGCAAGATAATGCCCACTCGCACACAGCGAGAGTTCCTACGGCTTGTCTTCGTGCTTGACAAACCCTACCTTGGACAGGTTGCCGGATTTCTCCACAATTGGAACGTTTAGAGCATTATGGGCAGGGCCCTCCTACCACTTCCGTATTTTGACGATCAAACGTGCCAATTAGACAGAATTTGGCACGCTATCCCTCAGGATAAACTCCAACAACTCTGACAGTCAGTGCCAAGTCGAATAACTGCTTGCATAAGGGCCAGGGGTGGACCAACACATTATTGACTTGCTCACTGTGGGAAGTTCTTTATCTTGAATAAACTGACTATTTCTTCTGAAATTGTAATAATGTGTTAACTAATGAGGAGATACTGAATAAAATTGGTGAGAAGAGGAATTTGTGGCACAACTTGACTAGAAGAAGGAGTCGGTTGGTAGGACACGTTCTGGGGCATCAAGGAATCACCAATTTAGTATCTGAGAGAATTGTGGAGGGTAAAAATCCTAGAGGGAGACCAAGAGATGAATACACTAAGCAGATTCAGAAGGATGTAGGTTTCAGTAGTTATTCTGAGATGAAGAGGCTTGCATATGATAGAGTAGCATGGAGAGCTGCATCAAACCAGTCTCTGGACTGAAGAGCACAACACAAACAATCATTCGTTTTTCTGTACATGTACATCACGTCTACCGATTTCCGTCCCATTATGATAATTCCTTCATGGTGAGACGTTGTTACTTTTTTTTGTCTTAGAGTGTATTTATGAGTTATGCATCCATCACCAACTGCGCAACATACGTCACAAGAACATATTTAATACATACTGGTCTTTACATACCTACAGCTCTCGTTTAACACGTTTGGGGCAGGTAATCGTCCATGATCTTACAGTAGGTACCATACAGGTATTTGGCTGAAGCATTGTATTGAAATGATACGAGCAGTGAATGGGAAAATTTAATGACATAAACGACTTTGACAATGAGCAGATTGTTATGGCCCAGCGACTAGGAACGTGCAACTCAGAAACGGAGACACTGGTTTGCTGTTAAAGTGCTACTGTCGTATCTATGGAAAGTGACTGAATGACAGTGAAACCACGAGGGGGTGACTAGGTGTTCCGTATCATTCTTTATCGCAGAATGATGAGGTCGGGGGTTTTCCTACTCTGTCAGTCAGGATGAGAGGCGATCTGCGGCTCATCTGAACGACAGAGTTCAGAAGCACACTGTTCTGCACGTATTGTTGAACTGGGACTCTGCAGCACTTGACCTCTACATGTTCCCATGTAGGCCCAATGGCATTACCGGTTATGATTGCAGCGGGCGCATGATCACCGAGACTAGACGGTGGCTCAGTGGAAACATATCACCTAGTCAAATTAAACACATTCATTACTACACCAGGTCGATGGTCGTGTCTGTACTCGCCGTCAGATTAGATTAGATTAGATTAGATTAATACAAGTTCCATGGATCATGAATACGATATTTTGTAATGATGTGGAACGAGTCGAATTTACCAATACATGACATAATTAGGTTAATTTAACAACATACTTAAGTTAATATAACAACTTTATTTTTTGTGTTTTTTGTTTTTCTTTATTTTTTTATTTATTTTTTTTTAAATTTTTTTTCCTCAATTTATATCTAAAAATTCCTCTATGGAGTAGAAGGAGTTGTCATTCAGAAATTCTTTTAATTTCTTCTTAAATACTTGTTGGTTATCTGTCAGACTTTTGATACTATTTGGTAAGTGACCAAAGACTTCAGTGCCAGTATAATTCACCCCTTTCTGTGCCAAAGTTAGATTTAATCTTGAATAGTGAAGGTCATCCTTTCTCCTAGTATTGTAGTTATGCACACTGCTATTACTTTTGAATTGGGTTTGGTTGTTAATAACAAATTTCATAAGAGAGTATATATACTGAGAAGTTACTGTGAATATCCCTAGATCCTTAAATAAATGTCTGCAGGATGATCTTGGGTGGACTCCAGCTATTATTCTGATTACACGCTTTTGTGCAATAAATACTTTATTCCTCAGTGATGAATTACCCCATAATATGATGCCATATGAAAGCAATGAGTGAAAATAGGCGTAGTAAGCTAATTTACTAAGATGTTTATCACCAAAATTTGCAATGACCCTTATTGCATAAGTAGCTGAACTCAAACGTTTCAGCAGATCATCAATGTGTTTCTTCCAATTTAATCTCTCATCAATGGACACACCTAAAAATTTGGAATATTCTACCTTAGCTATATGCTTCTGATTAAGGTCTATATTTATTAATGGCGTCATACCATTCACTGTACGGAACTGTATGTACTGTGTCTTATCAAAATTCAGTGAGAGTCCGTTCACAAGGAACCACTTAGTAATTTTCTGAAAGACAGTATTGACAGTATCTAAGCGAAAGGGTATTCGGGCAACATACACCACACTACGGACGCAGGTGTGTGGAGGCAGTATTACTCATATGCTATGGGGAACATTCACCTGTGTTTCCGTGGACCTATGGTAGTAATCGAATGCACTTTAACAGCTGTCGACTACCTGAACATTATTGCAGAGCACCTGCATCTTTTTATGCTTGGTGTCTTCCCCAATAGGAAGCCATATTCCAGCAGGATAACTGTCCATTTCACTAGGCCAGGCTAGTACTACAGTGGTTTCAGGAGCCAGATAGTCAACAAACGATGATTTATTTAGCACCAAGCCCGCATCTCGTGGTCGTGCGGTAGCGTTCTCGCTTCCCACGCCCGGGTTCCCGGGTTCGATTCCCGGCGGGGTCAGGGTTTTTCTCTGCCTCGTGATGGCTGGGTGTTGTGTGCTGTCCTTAGGTTAGTTAGGTTTAAGTAGTTCTAAGTTCTAGGGGACTTATGACCACAGCAGTTGAGTCCCATAGTGCTCAGAGCCATTTGAACCATTTTTATTTAGCACCAAATTGGCTATATCAGAATCCAATGGGACACATGTGGGATGCTACTGGGGCCCAGCTTCGCGCATGCACGCCACCAGCTCCTAAATTACAGAAATTCCTTGACCGATGCACCACTGGAAACCCAACGAACTTATCAAATAGATAGCATGTGGAATCTCTCTTGCACTGCATTCAAGAGGAGGGCCATCACGCTATTAAGCAGGGGGTCGTAATATTTTTGTTCGTCAGTGTATATCCCTCATGACAGGACAAACCGAGAACTTAACCGACTCCATTAGCCCTTTATCTCTGTCCCCACATACCCAGTAGGAGACGCTCTGACAGCACTACTAGGAAATCAGACTTGGAAACATTAAAGGGAAAGTTTGAGTTAGTCTTGAAAGCTTGCTCAGTTAGCCGAATACTGTCAACTGCTGTGAACTTGTTGTTATGCCCTCATCTGTGGTTTAGCGTACTGCTCAGAGGGATTAAGCGGTGAGGTTGGTTACTTCTTTGAAAGTGGCACATGTTTTGATTCTATTAGCTCTCACTGATTGGGTTTGAAAGCATACACACTAATCACTAATATCATCACTAGGTGGAGTGTTTCAGCACAGATAGCTTTTCCTTAATAAGTTGCCCTGGAACTCTTGGATCGGCCAACTTTTCTTAATAATAGTTTATCTCATAATACTTGAGCTAAGAAAGCAGCTGGAAATAAAGGTTGTTGCTAGTGTTCATGATACGCCTGCTAGTTCTAATGATGATTCCGACAGTAGATAATTAAAATGATAGTGGGTATCAAAGGGCATTCAAGGACAGATAATGATCTAAGTCAACGTCATCGCCAACGCCTCGGGGGCAAATGCGTACGGTAAATACAGGGTTACGATGTAACCCTGTGTCTCTCACGTGTCAAGATAACAACACCCTTCCGCCTTCCGCCCACTGCCAGCATATGAGTTCACTTTCAAGGCCACCTTCATCCCATTGAGCTAGGCCAACAGGATGACTTAAAAATGGCAGGAAAATCAAGCCCACCCCCCCTCTCCCCTCTCCCGCCCCCTTCTCTAGTCCATTTGTATGAGTTTCGACATTTGGCCTCTGTACACCGTAGTGAAAGGATCATCATGAAGTGCAACCAGCTGAGTTATCCTACTTAAAAATGACAGGAAATATTATCTTAAATTATGATCCAAAATCACGTAAGAAACTTTAACATTACCATATGTGAGTAAAAAAGTGTGAGAAATATGAAGGTGCACTATTATCCTACTGGCTGAATTACTATAATTTAATGACATAATGGCATTTTTTGTAAGCACTCCATTGTATGACCAGTTCCCATTGCTACTGACAATTTTGAGGCAATTTGTAACATTTATGGTCTATTTTCCCAGACCAGTATTCCAAATACCCAATTTTCAAAACCGTAATCCAAAGACACACGAAAATACAGGACTTGTAATATTTAAGAATTACCATAGTGCATTATACGGGAAAATAAACTCTTGCAATGTAAAAAGCAGTGGCGACTCGTGACAAAAAAAGACGGTGGTGCACTTAGCACGCCAAGAAATACATTGACAAAGGAGAGAAAATTAGGGTACTTACTATGTTTATTGTAATGCCAGGTGTAAACAAATCGCTCACTCATGTCACTGCAGAATCTACTCGTAATAACACCAAAACATGTACACAGAATAAAATACTACTTTGCAGAACAAAAGAAATTAAAATGAATTGCTACTCATTGTCAGCAAAAAACAGTAGGCCTGCCTTACTAACCTTTTTCAGCAGAACCGGTGTTAACATTGTCCGATTATATCTCTGCATTTTGATGTAGTGATGAACACTTGTACAAGAGATACATTATTCTTTCCTATAGGCCTATACTTGCAAATTCAGGAATACCTAAAACGAGATCCTTCAATAGGGGGCTTTGAGAGTGCTGATAGTATTTCTCGGGGTTCCGCAAGAAGGTTTTGATGTGTTTCGGTGATGAACAACAACGCTTTTGACGTGGTCATTGTAATTGTACGAGGGCAGTTCAATAAGTAATGCAACACATTTTTTTTCTCGGCCAATTTTGGTTGAAAAAACCGGAAATTTCTTGTGGAATATTTTCAAACATTCCCGCTTCGTCTCGTATAGTTTCATTGACTTCCGACAGGTGGCAGCGCTGTACGGAGCTGTTAAAATGGCGTCTGTAACGGATGTGCGTTGCAAACAACGGGCAGTGATCGAGTTTCTTTTGGCGGAAAACCAGGGCATCTCAGATATTCATAGGCGCTTGCAGAATGTCTACGGTGATCTGGCAGTGGACAAAAGCACGGTGAGTCGTTGGGCAAAGCGTGTGTCATCATCGCCACAAGGTCAAGCAAGACTGTCTGATCTCCTGCATGCGGGCCGGCCGTGCACAGCTGTGACTCCTGCAATGGCGGAGCGTGCCAACACACTCGTTCGAGATGATCGACGAATCACCATCAAACAACTCAGTGCTCAACTTGACATCTCTGTTGGTAGTGCTGTCACAATTGTTCACCAGTTGGGATATTCAAAGGTTTGTTCCCGCTGGGTCCCTCGTTGTCTAACCGAACACCATAAAGAGCAAAGGAGAACCATCTGTGCGGAATTGCTTGCTCGTCATGTGGCTGAGGGTGACAATTTCTTGTCAAAGATTGTTACAGGCGATGAAACATGGGTTCATCACTTCGAACCTGAAACAAAACGGCAATCAATAGAGTGGCGCCACACCCACTCCCCTACCAAGAAAAAGTTTAAAGCCATACCCTCAGCCGGTAAAGTCATGGTTACAGTCTTCTGGGACGCTGAAGGGGTTATTCTGTTCGATGTCCTTCCCCATGGTCAAACGATCAACTCTGAAGTGTATTGTGCTACTCTTCAGAAATTGAAGAAACGACTTCAGCGTGTTCGTAGGCACAAAAATCTGAACGAACTTCTCCTTCTTCATGACAACGTAAGGCCTCACACAAGTCTTCGCACCCGAGAGGAGCTCACAAAACTTCAGTGGACTGTTCTTCCTCATGCACCCTACAGCCCCGATCTCGCACCGTCGGATTTCCATATGTTTGGCCCAATGAAGGACGCAATCCGTGGGAGGCACTACGCGGATGATGAAGAAGTTATTGATGCAGTACGACGTTGGCTCCGACATCGACCAGTGGAATGGTACCGTGCAGGCATACAGGCCCTCATTTCAAGGTGGCGTAAGGCCGTAGCATTGAATGGGAGATTACGTTGAAAAATAGTGTTGTGTAGCTAAAAGATTGGGGAATAACCTGGTGTATTTCAATGCTGAATAAAACAACCCCTGTTTCAGAAACAAAAATGTGTTGCATTACTTATTGAACTGCCCTCGTAATTACCGCTTTCAAGAGTTTCACAGTTTCGCTCAATGTATCACAAAAATTATTATCTATTACGTAATCGAGTAAGCTTAAAGCTCCACATATACTTTTGAACTCTTCTCCTCTATAACAGAGGGTTCTGTTCAAAGTTTCTCTGCTACCAAACAAGAATAACATTCAATTACAGTTCTGTACTGACACTCCTTGACGGGAAATTCCATCATGTAGTCACTGAACGTGGCAGTCGTTTTCGTACTATTTCTTCGAGAGTTGCTGTCCTTTGTGGAGATGTTGAAAAGAAGCTGCAATGTCCCTGAAGTACAGTGAAAAATATTCGCACATTTTCTTTTAATCGAAGCTTCTACTAACATCAGATCAACTGTTTTCTGTCTTCTGACACACTGTAATTGTAAAGAACCTGTCTCTTCGAATTTCGCAAGCATTTACTCTATACTCATGGCAGGCAACAGAGAAATGTCTATTTTCATTTCTTTGTATGTCGGGAACTTCTGTAGAGCTACTGTTGCCAAGTCACCTTCTTGTAAGACAGCTTTACCAGCAGTTTGCAATCATGCCTTGAGATAGTAATGCCGAACAGTTCAGACATAAGCTGAGGGACAGTCGTATACCCCTCGTCTTTTATTTTGCATATTTGTCGCTTACGGCGTCATCTAGTGGTAAAACTTTCGTTAATTTTTTTGTTTCCACGACGTTTCTCCATTCTTCTTCCGTTCAGTGGTGACATCATTCTGCACAGTGGTTCTTTTCTTATGGCATTTTGAAACTGGAACTTTAATTACAATCACGCAGTATGTATTACATAAAACTTATATTGTACATAACAATTAATTATAAGAAATTTAAAATGGAACACGAAATTAGTCACTACAATAAAAAAGAACAAAGCAGGCCAAATGAGACTGAAATGGGGACGAGGAATGGAGGAATTGGATCAAGGCATGAGACTGCCGGAACCAGATCAAGGCAGGAACAAGACCTTCCATAGTGAACAGTGAAAGACTATTCCCAGGAACGAGACCAGCTGACCAAACAGAATGGTGAATGACCGCTCCTGAGAACTGTACTGACAATAACCATAACGAACGGGAACATTTGTTCCTTTGAAGTTGTCCCTTGGCCTTTTTATTCACTTTAGTCAACTGTTCATTTGGGCCCTGTAATTCATGGATGGTTCACCTCTAGCAGTCACTGAGGCACTTGCTGATGCTACAAAGGGTGGCCTAGAGACCGTCTCCATCTCTGTCACTCTCCAATAGTATTATCTTTCAGGCATGTGAGTGCTTCTGATGGTTGCTGGTCAGCATGTGATGTCTGCGATCTGCTGGTCGTGATCTGCTGACTCTTATCAACGCTGCAGCTTCTGACATGGTTGGTTAGTGTCCAGCAGCAGTGAGCAGTTGCAGCATTGGGTCCTGAGATGGCTATCTGAAGAGTCTCACATGATCACAAAGACGATTACACCCAGGACTCCACCATACACTTTTAGTTTATTTTAAATAAAGTGCATGTCTCTACCATTCCTATCCAATGTTGGTTTTGGTTGCAGGGGTTTGAGGGTAATGTATCAATATCATGTATGTGTATGTATATTTGGATTTTCCATCATTATTTACGTGTCTACTATAATCCTACAGTCTCTGACTCCCATAAGGCAGCATTATAGTGCCGTTATTGTTCTTAATGCACTATGATGTCAGTATTTTTTAATGTTCTAGTGTGAGTTCCTTACAGTGAAACATACAAAGAGTTTATTTGGTTTAATAATGCTCTGTGGTAGCTGCTAAACATTACAGGTTCTATATTTATGTGTGACATTGGCTTACAATCTTGAAAAGTGGATATTAAAATATCAGGGAGGGGGGAAACACCAGTAAATGTAGTAACTGCTCCTAAATTGTAAACAGCAACAGTATGTGATCATATGTTAGAGTGCTTAGAGAAAATGTCATAACATCCCTGAAATATTTAGTCACACACTGTAATATCAAAGTGTCTTACCTCAAAGTGTCTTATGGACCATAAATTAAGATAATATTTGATGGATTTTTTAAGTAGCACAACTCTGCTGCTGGCAATTCGTGGTGGTCCTTTCACTACAGTGTAGCGAGAGCTCAAATGACAAGACTTGCATAATTAGTGATTGGGAGAAAGGAAAAGGGAGAGGGGTTTACTTTCCTGCCATTTTTAAGTCTGCTATTGGCTTAGATCAATGGGGAAAGGGTGGCCATGAAAGTGAGCTTCTGTGGCTGGGTGACCTTCATTTTCTCACCTATTTCATGTAATACAATTGGTGTGGGCAGACGGGTAGGCGGTTGTCTTGTCACATGACAGGTATCAAGTTAAATTGTGACCTTGAATTTACCACTCACAATTTCCCGAGAGTCGGGGGCAGTGACCTTTACATAGATCATTATCTGTACTTGTGTGCCCATCGATACACTACTGTCAGTGACCACAAGGATGAAGAAGAGCAAGACAATTTACATGAGAGCAATATCTAAAATTTATCTGATAGTGTTAGGAATAATGCAAATGTGAATAAGGGGTGCCTGAGTTCAATAGACAGCTAAAAAGCTCAGTACATGATGCAGAAGCTAGAATTAATGGCACTATATATGTTTTTGAATAATACTCTAAAATTATCTGTTGTGTAAAATCTCAAAATATCAGTCGTTATCAATTCTATCTTCCTATTTGCAATTAGCCTCCTCAGTCTTCGGAATTTTTTTTCAGTGTGTTTGTATTTTGTTTCATTTTATGAGTAATAATTATCTAAAAAGGCTTCACAAATGATTTTAATAAACCCTACCTCTTTACTGTTTATAACAACTTATGTCCCCTATAGGAGACATCAGGACATTAGGTACCACAATACTCAGTATGTGCATTATATTTAATACTACACTTTACGTTAATTTCCCTTTATTTATTTGTGTTAATGATAGTATAAACTGACTGTACACCAAATAAAGTGTTCCATGGGTATTTGAGTGGAGTTTCCTTCCTACACTCATACATAGAGATAAAGATCTAGTTGCAAAAAATTTTGACATGTAACAAAAATAGCATTACTTAAATCAAAGACTTATGTCCATAATTCTGGACTGTGTACATGTAACATAACTTTTTCACATTTTTAACCAACCATAATCAAAGCTCCTGATACAGTTTGAAACAGTCGTGTGCGTCTTGCAAACACAATAACACTTTGCAGGTACAACAACATATTTGTGGTGAACATTCTGTAAAATGACAGCCGTTTTTGGTGACACGTTTGGGGAATTGTGAGAGATGTAAACCATACATTTCTCGTAGAATATCTAGTGATTGAGGAACTATGGTCTTCCATCTGTGTAGTCTTTTGGTGCTGGAGGTTCACAGCTTGCATCAACCTTGGATGACAAATCGTTTCGGACAGTATGGCAGAGAGATTCTTCATATATTCCTCTCAACTTTAGACAGTCTAAAATTTCTTGGTTGGGGGCTTTTAGGGGCTTCTGGTCACATCTTTATCTATGAAGCACAGATTGCAAAATTGATGAAATGCATGATCACTTGTAGAGTCTATTTCCTTCTTCCTTCTGTTATTCTATACAGACTAATCAGCCTATCCAAGAAGTCAACACTGCCCGTACTTGTGATGTATGCTTTTATGATATGAGTACCTTTTACTTCTTTGTATTTCTTTTCTTTTTAGCACCAGCACTGCCACTTGCCAACATGATTGACTCCTTCCTTGCTGGATGTCATTGCCCCGATTATCAAACCATCATTTCTGTCCAACAGATACACTTAACTCCTTTCTATTTCCAGAATCTCTTTGTTGCACACGTCTTTTGATAGTTGAAGAATTTTACTTTTATGGAATACCCTGACACTCAGTTTCACTGTGTAGCATATTCAACAGAAGTTCAGACATAAAGTATGTATACATATATATTGTTATACATGGAGTTTCTGAAAGTTTTAAGCCCGCATCTCGTGGTCGTGCGGTAGCGTTCTCGTTTCCCACACCCGGGTTCCCGGGTTCGATTCCCGGCGGGGTCAGGGATTTTCTCTGCCTCGTGATGGCTGGGTGTTGTGTGATGTCCTTAGGTTAGTTAGGTTTAAGTAGTTCTAAGTCCTAGGGGACTGATGACCATAGCTGTTAAGTCCCATAGTGCTCAGAGCCATTTGAAAGTTTTAAAACCGCTCTTTCACACACTTTAAAATTTTTATAATGGTCGTCACCTAAAGTCAGATCACCTTTTCCTTGATGAATAAGGAGATTCAGTTGTTGTTCTTCAGGGGCAGCTAAGACAGAATTCTTTAAACCACAGGGGTATTTTTTGTTTTGATAACCTGACACACTGATATATAGCTCCAGAGAGAAATCATCTGCTCACCCACTCCAACTTTTGGACGTCTTTGATTTACTCTACATCCATTCAGATCATACTGATAAATGGGTTTTCGGAACTTGTTCCTTTCTTTGTTGGTTTGTGCAAACTTGATTGTCATAAATAAGTTTGAGGTGCTTCCTTATGAAGAAATACCTGCCATGGCAGATATTTTCTGCAATAGCCCTTAACTCTAGTTTCATTGCGTCAATACATCCTAATCCTGGGATATTTGAGAAACGGCACCATTATTTTTGCAGAATAATCTTTTCCATTTCTACAAGTTCACACTTTAGAGGTTTACGAGTTTCTTTTAAATATCTTCTGTTACTACAGTCAGTCAGTGTAACAAAGATATATTCAAGGAGATATTTATTCACATATTGTTGAGGTTTGAAATGTGTGTGAATTACCACTGGTTGCTTGTATTCAAGTGCTGCTGGGAGTGGAGCAAAGTTTAAAGTTTTCTTCCAGAATGTTCTTATATTGGTAGAATGGTTTAGAAGCAGTGGAATTACCATACTTTTCTTGTCCATCTTTCTCTCCTTCCCTGCTATCAATATTTCAATATTTTCATTCCTGAGAGCGGTATCAGTGACCTCAAAATCTCCACCTGTATCATCGTTGTCATCAGAGACTCCTATCTCACTATCATCTTCATTTAAAACTTCACTAACAAAAGCCTCAAATTACTTCTAATTTTAAAGGATAGAAGAACACTAAATTTACAGAAATTTTAAAAATTTCGGAAAATTTTAACTGCTTGCTTACGTTTTAGAATTGTTCTACGTTTTATGACGAAAACATGTTAGAAAGTAGAATGAAAATGTAATGAAACCTCTACCAATATGTTTCTAATCTAAGAAAAATAAACATGACTTTTTATAGTGCTGAGTCCAATTGTCCCCTCCAGGGGACATCCAAAATTTGCAGCATGGTATGTATATGCAAAATTTATTTTTGTTATTTTACTGCAATGCTTTTAGTTTGAATATTAAACACTGTAACTGCATTGAAAGTATCGTCTTAATTAGTGAACTATGACTGATAAAACTACTTACATGATTGAGCACCAACAAAATGCCTTCCTCTTCTGTCAGCCATTTTGGCACTGCCATTGAGCAAACAGAAGGCAAGCTGTGTGACTTGTTTCAGTTCCAGCGTGTGCTGCCACCTTCCGTTTACGCGTTGAAATGGCTAACACTCTGAACAATGCTTGAATTTTGTCACCACAATTTTTTTAATAGTATATGTTCTTTGTCTCCTACAGGGGACACAGAGACTGGGAGGTTAAACTATTGCCAAGGGCTTAGTACTCAATAGATTCCAATAACGATGCATTTAAGCCATCGTCCTAGAGGGTGATTTTTGACAAGATCCATCAGCTGACGTCATTGGTGACTTTCATTCCACTAGTCTATAGCTGACACAAATTCCAGTGAGGTATTAATTTAATCTGCGATATAGTTTAATCAGTCCTGACACGAAGCTGCGCAGCAGAAGACTGAAATGTAATTGAATGATTAAACGAAAATTTTGACCAATAATCTGCTCTACTTTCCTTCCCCACCACCACCCAATAGCTTACCATACTTATTGCTAATCCATCGGCAGTAAAATTAATTGCAGTTATTTCATTTGAAAATTTGTTTTCCTGTAGCAGGAATATTTTATCCAAAGACAGGAGTTCAGCAGTACCGGTAACAAGAGTTTAAGTATTACTCACTGGACCCACGTGAAAAACCTTGCTCATGCCCTGCGTAAATACACAACTACATCAACATTATTATTATTATTATTTCTAGCTAAAAGATTAATCTTTTATTGTATGCTGCATAAAAAGAGCTCATACGAAGATAATCATTTTACGTAATGCGGTTGACGTGAAGGATATTTTTTACGTGTTGTCGTCATGATTCCTTTATGAGAATTTGTTTCTCGTAACTGGAGGTAGCTAATAATAAGTTTTTGTCGTACCATAACAGCAATATCGTGAATTTATCGACTTACGTTTTGAAATGTTTAGTCAAATTCTTCCCATTGTTATAGGAAATTATTTCATAAGGAGAAATAAGTCCCATTCTGTTAGTGCTTCAGCTGTCACAATTACAACTTTACGCTCATCTAAAAGTCGGAATTTATCATAGTTGCGAATGGTAAAGATGAAACATGAATATCATTTTCGAACAATAAAATAAGCGTAAATACCATGTCAGTTTGCCGTGTGGGGATGATGTTCCATAGAAAGCGTTGTGTTTTAATTCTTTTATGTCTATTATAATTAACTAACATATAGGCTTTGATTATTTTCATTCACGTTGAAGTTTGGGCGTCAGCGCTTTCGTTGTTAAGTGAAATTATTATAATTTCACCACAACAATTCGCTATTCATTGACACTGGGCGTTTGGCGTCCAATGGTACGTCGGTCTTGTGACGTCATGAAGCTAAACAGTTTCTGTGAATGCTGGGTGATCTGTTGAGTAACAGTGTTAGGCAAGATGGCGGCCGGTGTGCGGTCGTGTGCTTGCTGTCTGCAGTTTAAATTTAGTCCTGAAGAAATAGAACAGCGACACAAGAGCCAAGAAATTGACAGACTTATTGAAAAAGACAAGCAGACGTTCCGACGGCAAGTGAAGCTGCTGCTGTTAGGTGCTGGTGAAAGTGGGAAGTCAACTTTTCTCAAACAAATGCGGATCATCCATGGGGTAAAGTTCGAACCTGAACTTATTAAAGAATATCAACAAGTGATATATCTTAACATTGTGAAAGGTATGAAAGTTTTAGTTGATGCGAGAGACAAATTACAAATTCCATGGGAGAAGCCAGAAAACAGTGAAAGTGGAAAACACGTCTTGAGTTTCGAAAACAGCATGATTCTAGATGCTAGATTGTTTTTACAGTACGCATCGTCTCTAAGTAACTTGTGGAAGGACGCTGGAATAAGGCATGCCTACGATAGAAGAAGCGAATTCCAGCTTGTAAGTATATCGTATTCTAAATATTATTACTTTTTTATTTGGTAACTGCATGTTTTAATCGTCCCAGTAGTGAGAGCTTGTTAACCCAGTAGATTTTTCCATTGTTTACATTATAATAAAGTCATGGCATTGGGTGATTGTGAAGTGGAAGTAATGACTGGTAGGAGCTAATGCCAGCGTAATGTTTGTGCAGTTGTGTGACAAGTACTTTGTTCCCGTAGACACAAATATTAAAGTGTACTTACAATATTTCTCATATCTTTACCTGGATTACTAGCTTAGGCCTATCAATAAATTCAATTTTATGTCCCCTTTGATAATGAATGAGGAACAAAATCTAGCTTGTTAAAGTTCATTTAACATTTTTTCCCATTGTACTGCCCATAAGTGGGTGTGGCATTGTACTCAATTTTCCTTACTTCTTTTAAAAAAAGAACTTAGTGTCTTTGAATACTTCATGACGAATAGAAATGCTTCTGTTTGCAGTTCAGTTATGGTACTGAGAATGATCAATCTATTATTTAATTTGTATTATAGCAATGATTATGTGTATCATAATCAAAGTAATTCTTCATACCTGTGCTGACTAGAGAAGTGAGAGGGACTTGATAATTAAGAGACTTTACATTGTAATGTAACTGTCATTGAGAAGGCTTGTTGTAAACCTTCCATTGCCCTTGTATGTAATTTGGACAGTAATTCATGACCAACAAATTGTCACGTGTCCCTAGATGCAAAATTGGTCTTTCTATTAATAGAGGCATTGCTTGAAATTCGGTGTAATTTGTACTTTAGTCTTTCTCACCCTCTTTGTTTTGAACAAACATGTAATAGCCTATGAATTAAAATGAGTGACATATGACTCACTGATACCCTGTGTAAAAATTGTAACCGCATATGTGCTAATGATACTTAAATGGTCATTACCATTAGTGGCAGAAAACTAGAGAAATATGTGAGAGGATACCGCTTGTGAAACCTCTTTGTGAGTAATGTTTTTGGATTTGCATGTTCTGTACAAAATAAGCCTACAGTTGGATGAGAGGATAGTCACTATAAGAGGTTTATTGTGTACGACTGGTTAGTTAACATAGAACATGATAGAGCCTCCGAATAGTACGTTGTTGAAGGTGATGCTGTAAGGCATCAGTTATACATGTAACTTTGTGACAAGGTCGATTCAAGAATGGTATCCAATCCTTTTTTATGAGTGACTGAGATGATTGCTATTTTTACATGCGTAAACATGCTCCATGGAATGACAAAATGACTCTCCTATACGTTGGTTCTGTTGCATTTCTAACTTGCATTCAGTAATAAATTTTTACTCTCAGATAGTAGCAGTGCTTGCCGAATATACAATTCCATCTGGCATATAGCGTGGAAGACTCTCAATTCTTGTGTTCGTCTAAGTGTGTTCTGTGCAAATAACCTGTGCCCTTCAGTTGTTCTTAATGAAATTACCTCATTTGCTTGAACATCATGTTCTCTATTACTTTATTGTTGATATCTGTATTAGGCATAGGCTACATTATATCAAGACAGTGTAAGTAGAACCCTGACAGCCCACACCACTGTTGCCAGCTTTTAACTGCAGAATGTTAATGGCTGTATGCGAAAACCGCAGCCGTCTACAGAGTTTTGACAACACGGAGGTGTTGCCATAGCGATGTTAACAAATTTGTGTAATGTTTTTGGTTGTGGTAGGCCCTTGAAGCTGCCACGCCCAGATTGCTACTCACAATATTGCAGAAGTTTCAAAGGTTGCTACTCATTGCTCGGAAAATTTTGACCACCACAATCTTTGTACACTACCCTCTGCCAATTACAGTACAGTTCTTGCTACACCTCGACCTAAGGTGGACATGGCTATGCAGATGTATGACTTTATTTGCCTTGGTTGTGGAATTGTCCAGCTCAATAGCCACACCCTCATCTTCACCTGCTCCAGGTGCACACTGTACCAATAAACCTTCACCTGAACTAGTGAAATTACATGCCTCGCAAACAGAAGTGAGGAAATCCAAAGTGGAGTACTCCCGCAATGACTTTCTGCATACATCTAGCCAGCTAACGTCTGGGTCTGCGCCTGACAGATTCCAAGGCTCTAAGAAGTTGAACAAAGGTAGACAATCTTCCCACCTCAGCATTCTTCTTCAGCTGTGTCACAACCCAATATCCTCACGTGGCCAATCTCTGTTTTGCCTGGGTAATTTGCCAACAGCCAGTTTGTTGGCCAACCGAAGGCAAGTACCGACATCTCTGCGGAACTGATGGACCAGGATCCTCCAACCTCTGAACCTGGTCGTTCTGCATGTTCGAATTCTGGCACTAGGAAGCCACTGCCGTGATTGTCCCCTTTTTTGACCCATATCCTGTCTATCATCGGATATGGTTATTCTCCAATAGAACATTCGTGGCATCAGATCCAATAGGATTGTATTACAGCTCCTCTTATGATCATACTGCTGTACTGTCAAGTTGTTTTGTCTCCAGGAAACAAAATTATGTCCTCACAATCGCTTTCATCTCCTACACTTCACTTCAGTCAGTTTTGGTCACACCCCTAAGGTGAGGACTCTGTCTCATGAGAGAGTCATGTTGTCCATTGAGGATGATGTCTATAGTCACACAATTTCCTTGCTCACCCAGCTTCAAACTGTTGCTCTCCCTCTTTCCCTTCTCAGTATCACCTTCTCTCTTTGCAACATCTACTCACTCTCGTCTTCCTCTGTCTCCAGGGCAGACTTTTTGCAACTTACTGCACAACTTCCTTCTCCTTCGTTGCTGCTCAGCGACTTCATTGCCAACCATCCCTTTGGAGCTCTCCACACCCGTTTGAGAGGCTCTCTCTTAGTGGATATCTTCATCCAACTCAATGAACATGGGTACCCACGTTTCTCTCTGACTCCCCACTCCTTTTCCCACTTGGACCTTCGATCTGTACTGCTCAGATTGTTTGTCATCTCTAATGGTCTGTTCTCTTTGACACACACTCAAGCGACCAATTCCCCTGTGTCATTCATTTGCTATCGCCTATCCCATCTGTGTTTTCAACCAACTGGCAATTCTCCGAAGCTTACTGGCAGCTCTATTCCTCACAGGCCATGTTTGCTCAACATTCCTGCATTGATGACCAGGTAGAATACCTTACAAACGCTATCCCTACTGCTGCAGAATCTTCCATACCTCGTTCCTCTTCCTCACAGGTGGACTGAGGTATGTCGGAACACAATATGCATGCGGAGATGAGCTGTCCGCATTTATAAACGCCATCCCAAAATGGCGAACTGTATCCGTTGTACACAGTCGTGCGCAGTGTCAACACATTTTCAGGGATGGCAAACACCTAGTTGGCTTCCTTTCCAAAGCCCTTTTAACAGTTTTACACCCTCTTCTGCTGTTTGGGGTAATCTCCATTGGCGCTTAGAAACAGTGGTTCATTCCCTGCTTCCTAGTTTGACCAAAGCAAACAGTGTCATTGTAGACCATCTTGATACCTCTAACACTTTGGTTTGATATCTTGCAAACATTTCAACAATGTCCACTACCAAATGAAATGGACAGCGGTGGCAAGTATGATATCTTTCTCCTCCCAGAATCATGAATTTTACAATACTGCTTTTTCCATGAGGGAGCTTCAACATGCACATTCTTTGTCCCAGCCATCTGCACCAGGACCGGACGACATTCACATTCTGATGTTGCAACATCTATCTCCTGAGGGCCTATGCTTTCTGCTCCATAGTTGTAACAACATTTCGGCAGGTGGCATATTTCCCAGTCACTGGCATGAGGCCATTGTCATACCCATAGCTACACCCATTTTCTGTCACCAGTAGCATATGCAAGGTTATAGAATATATGATTAATGGTGGGCTGGTGTGAAGGTTTGAGTCTTGGAATCTCACCCCTAATGCCCAATGTGGATTCCACAGGCACCACTCTGCAGTTGATCATTACCATGTCAACTCATATTACGAACATTGTTTTTGTGAAAGTGCCAAACTGTGGCCATGTTTTTTGATTTGGAGAAGGTGTATGGCACCCGCTGGAGGATGGGTATCCTCCGTATTATGTAAGAGTGGGGCTTCCAGGGTCGCCTCCCCCTTTTTGTCCGGGAATTTTTAAGACTGTATTTTTTAGGTACATGTGGGCAGCTCTGTCGGACACTTTTACTCAAGAGAATATGATGCCTCAGGGTTCTGTGTTCAGCATCATCTCATTTGCCATAGCCATTAACTCTGTTATGGATTGTCTCCCAACAGGTATCTCAGGCTCTCTATTTGTTTATGACTTTGTGATCTATTGCAGCTCCCATTTAAACTGTCTACTTGAGCAGTGCCTGGGATCATGTTTACTCGTGGCGCTTTTCTGCTGACAAGACTGTTTGTATGAACTTATGGTGGTGGTGGGAATTTCTTCCCCCATCCTTACATCTCGGCCCATTCCTTCTTTTGTTTGTTGACACATCGAAATTTTTGGGACTCGCGTTTGATAGGAACCTCTGGTAGTCTTTCCACGTTTCTTACCTGCCAGCACGTTGTACTCGCTCCCTCAGTGTTTTATGTGGTGCCACGTGGGGAGTGGATCGACCATCCTCCTCCATTTAAACCAGTCCCTCATCTATTTGAAACTTGATTATGGATTTTTAGCCACTGGTGCCTCCTATACTAGGCCTATAGTCTGTGTCATGTAGGAAGGCAGCCCAAATTTCAGCTGTTCTGTGCATTCCCCTCCACTAGCCACTGGCAGCCAATAATATTCATTCTCTTTCTGAGCAGCTAGCAGTCAGTTACAGCCAGACAGTGAGAATGTCGCTCCTATATTCTGCACAGTTGCCGTACTTTGCGACAAATGAATTATTCATTCAATGGTCATTTTTTTAGCAGTATAGCTGTGAATGTGTATCTGTAAATATTTAAATGTGATTAAAAAAGGTCAGGTGATGGCAATAAATGTCAAGTGCTTCACAAGCAGGTGAGTGGGGTTATTTACCGCATTTATAACCTTTTCAAACATGAATTTGAAAGCAGGTCTCCTATTATTGACATTTGAAGACACAAGAACGGACTCCAGAACCGTATGTTGTTGGCAAGAGAATTGTAAATGAAAGTGTCAGAGATATAGGAACCGTAGAAAAAGTTGATCTCGTGTCATCTGGAAAGCGACGAAATTGCATGGAACCTGTAACACAAATGGATGTTTTCAACAACGTTGTTTTAATGTGCTACATGTGAATGATGAATGAGAAACATAACAAAAATGTGTTAACAGTTATGCAGAAGAAAATTGGCTTCAGTGGTAATTGCTTCGTCAGTGTAAAGAATTTTAAAAAGCATTGGTTCCATATATCTTAAGAAGATAAGAAGATAGTTTTTAGTTCAAAGAATTGACTTAGGTGCAGCACGAACTACATCCATTCATGATACATGAAGAGGAGGTAGTTCAACAGTGTATTACCTTGATGAAACATGAGCCAGCAAGAGTCATTCCAAGATGATCTGCTAGAAAATTAGTGCTGGTACTAGCGGTTTTAAAGTACTCATAGGAATAGGTTCTCGAATAATTATTCTGCATGCTGACTCATCTTCATGTTTTGTTTCTGAGAATAAACTGGTATTTATATGTATGATAAACAGCAGTGACTACCGTTCGGAAATGAACACTGTCAAGTTTCATGGCATGCTTCACAATTCTTGTTGTACCTTGCTTCTAAGTCAGTCATTTCCAGTCATAATTCAACTGCTACAGAGAAAACACCAAGTACAAACATCAGAAAAGTGGATATTTTTCCCTGGCATAAAAATAAAAATTTTAAGCACAGTATAAACCAGATTTGTGCTGATCTCCTGCGGCTCATTAGTTTATACAAGTCATGTGACAGAACGTACAAACTTGACTTCCTTGCATGTGAATGGGTCTCACAGTTTTGTGTTTACACGGGAGTCACTGTCATTGTAGCCCCATGGAATTAATTTGGGTGAAGGATTAATTAAGGCTATGTGGGAGATTAAAACAGAACATTAAAGATAATGTACACTGAATCGCTTAGTGCATTAGGCAATAGACAACATCCCACCTGTAGCATGGGTACAGTCTGTGCGACATGCTGAAAAGCTTCAGAAAGAAGAATTTGACTGGGAAGTGATGATGGATATAAGCCTTGAACCTATAATCGTAAATTTACAATCAGATTGTTCAGAAACACTCAAATAGAAGTGGTGGTGGTATTATGATGTAGACTTTGGAACACATTAATAATATTTCTTAGTTTTAAGACTATTTGTTTAAAAAATGTGTTTGTCAACATATCAGTTGAATACATAATAATGAGAACTTCCTAGCCTTTTGATTATGACTTTGTATCCTTTGAATTATGCAGCCTATAATGTGCAACATACCATCCAAGGAGAAGTTAAGCTTCTCCCACCATGTTATATGCTGTAATAACATGTGAGAATGCGGCTGGATAAATTCATCAGAAGTCTGATACTTCCACATGCAAACCTCTGTCATTTTCAAGGCACGAACGGGATAAGGCCCTAAAATGTTACTTGTTGAGATATCAGAGGTTTTCGATGTTATCAGTCAGCATTCCATGGAGTTATTTGCAGATGATGTTTAATTGTTTGCTTGTTAAATGGTTTATAAATGCAGTCTGTCACTATAATGTCAAACGAGTTACTTTACACTCATAATGCTTGTTAACAGCGAATAATATGACACCTTACTGACCACTTGTTGCGATAGTCTGTTACATTAGTCTTTTCTACCACTAATTCTTTTTTATGCACAGTGATTACACTTAACTATAGTCAAAACACACACGGGAGAGAGAGAGAGAGAGAGAGAGAGAGAGAGAGAGAGAGAGAGAGAAATTCACGTCTTCACAAAACTGTGTCAGCTGTTCTCGTCTCCCAACGCCACACAGAGTAAATCCGTGGCGCCGGTGGATGCAACGTCTTCAAGACGTGAATTAATATTTCTCTCATGACGATTGATAGAATTTGTTTTTAATATTTGCTGTTCCCCTCATAGATTTGAACGTATAATATGATGTACCGTAGGCAAATGAGCCTGACTGTTGTCCACAGCAGTGCAGTTCGGCAATGTGCACTTTACCTGCTCTCTGCTGCTCCGCTTGCACGGTCCTCATCCTTGCATGCTTCCTTAATGCTCTGGCTCTATGTGAAGAAGCGCCATCCTAAGTGACGCAGGCTATAGTCCCGTTGAGTCTTCATGCTGTGGCTGCTGACTTAATATTGCCATACCTGTGGAATATTCTCCTCAGTCGTTATACGAACCATCTGTCTTCTATGCCCGGTCATCCATCCTATGCTTGCATTTTTGATGATTCCCTTGACTGCCAGTATGGGCTGTGCCTGTCATCTGTGTTGCCTCCAGGAGTTCCTGGATTCGTGCCAAGGTATGTGTTCACTTCGGACTTCATTTGCTTCCTAAGGACACTACTATTGGCCTGGTGTATCATAGCAAGTTTCTTGCACTTAGCAGGCTGCTTGGGGACACTGTCTTCGTTAACACCGACCAACCGTGGTGTCGGGTGTGCTTCTGTGCTTACCGATAATCCTTTTCACTATCAATTTCTTGACCAGTGCTCTATTTTTATTGTGGAGCTATACACCCTTTATCTGGCCACCCAGTACATCCGACTACATGGCCTTCTCAGTTGTGTCATGTACTCAGATTTTCTCAGAGTCTTCATGCTCTGTACCCAGCCCACCCTTTTTTTACTGTGGATCCAAGAATGTCTCCAATCACTGTGCGGGGAGCCAACGTGATGTTCCTGTGGGTTCCTAGTCATGTCAGCTTGCCAGGGAACGAAGCTGCTGATGCTGTTGCAAAGGCTGCAGCTCTCCTCCCTCGGCCTGCTAGTCATTCTGTCCCCTCGGATGAGCTCCTTGTTGCTGTCTGTCGACATGTAGTATTGATTTGGAGTGCACAATGGTCTTCTCTCCAGAGGAACACACTCTGGGACATTAAACCTTTCCCTGTTGCATGACCAACTTTCTCTCAGCACTCACGTCACAAGAAAATCATTTTAGCTCAGCTGTGTATAGGACACTGTCGTTTTAGTCACCACCATTTATTAAGTGATGACCTTGCCCCACTCTGTACCTACTGCTCTCAACCCTTGAGGGTGCACCACTTTCTGATGTGGTGCCCATTTTTTTAACTGTTTACGCCTATGTTTGCTGTCCACTATGTCAGTTGTTTTAGCAGATGACACACATTCTGTAGTCGCATCTTAATTTTTATTTTCTGCAGTGTCATGACACACTGACTCGAGTATAGATGTGATTGTATATTTCGTGGAGCATCATTAACTGAATAGGTAGTTGGCATTGGAATAAAAATGGGAGGCTTATGAGCATTACCAAGCTGGTGT